>NC_141691.1:229434053-230634053 GCF_964263255.1 Lissotriton vulgaris | reverse complement strand
CCTTTTTCCTTCAACTTATATGCGCAGTAGCACAATCCTGAATCCCCAAGTGTCAGTTACTCTCTGATATACCCTATACCACGCATGCGCAGCATCACCCTGTCCCTATTACAACACATTCCCTGACAGGCCTCCGTAGCGGTCACATGACCATACCCGGAAGCCATGCCACAAGTTAAATAACAGCCACGCTCAACCTAATCCCATAGCCGAGCGGTGGACGGTAGACGTAGGTGAGCAGCCTCTCTCCACGACAGCCAACTGTAAGTAATCTTTCCTCCCACACAGGATACCACCACTAACAGTTATTTAACTATCCGACTGCCCTGAGTTTCATCTCCCGTATACCTATCCATGAGTACAAACATTTCTTTATTTAGAATATGTTGTACATCGTGAAGCACCTACCCCCTGCTTGTTGAAGCCTAACAAGAGGACTCCTCTAGTAAGCCTGCCCTTTGACATGTCACGTTTGTGACAACCTTCATGTTATATGTTTGTGAGTCTGGTTTGTCACTATAGTTAAGCACTACAAGTCCCATTAAGATATTGACTTCTTTTTGCGCACACGCCAACTATAGCAGTCATTTGGCGTAGATCACAATCTAATCAGTTTTGAGAAAAGCGCACAACGCCCATAGACTTAATATAGTCCCCTTGCATGCTATTTAGCACGCACTCATGTTATCAGCCATCAACGCTAATCAACATTTTAAGAAACCTTCAATGAAGCGTTCACTCCCACAATAAGAGCACGCTTCTCCGACTCCAGAAGGCACTTTTCCAAACACCACCGTGGTATGTAAGTAAGAAATCACAAACTAAATGCACCACGAGTCTGCACTACGTTACAGGATAGTAATCAATTCCTCTCCTCTCTCTTTTTCTCTCCACGGGTTTTTACTGACACCCTACTTTTCTAGGAGTGTCCTCCCATTGGAATATTTTTCCTTTGGATGACAAAGGATTTAGGTCAGGGTGAGTCTTTTAGGGGACCCACACCTCCCACTTCCTTCTTTTGGTCCTGATGAATACCGGGGATCACCCCTAAATTTTAGAAACAAGTTGACCAACACATAAATTGAGATACGTAGGTCGTAACTCTCCTTCCAGTATCTCACCTTCATTTTAATATTGTCCAGTTGCTTTTTTATTAAAATCCTTACACAAAGTTATAAACCAGGACAATTTTTAACATTCCAACTTTCTTTGTTTGCACCCACACTTCACAACCTGCTCCACTGCAACTCAGGTGTCGGAGCACACCCAGGTGACGCTAGGCCACTTGGGTGGGCCCCGATGATGAAGCAAGTCACCACTAGGTGGTGAGTGAGGTTTTTTTTAACAAGGAACACTGATTCCACGTTTGGAAATCTTCATCCTACTCATCGGGTAATACTCCTTCATTTGTTTTTCGCATTTCATGACCTGGGGATCAGGAGTATTCCTCGTCCAGTGTCCATGGACACAAGCCCTTACTCTCCTTATATGTTTTTGGTATCGTGGCAGCGCACAGCTGTGAGAGTACAGACACCGACTCTCTCTACAATAACATAGGAGGCCAAACACTATACGAACATGGCAGATAATTCAGGCTTATCCTTCTCAACAGAAGAAATAGACTCCATAATAAGTAATCTCAATGTATTTGCTGATGCCAGCATCAGTAACACTATATCACAGACTTCAGAATGGGACAAACTTTCAGAACTTAAACGCAGTCGCATCAGAACAATTCTACATGGGACCATACTAAAGGAATATGTAACCAACAACATAGCCCCAAAGGGACTACTGGTAACCAATGCCCCAAGAATATTCCTAGATGATGCTGAATTTAGAAAAGACTGGGCCCAAATAGCGTGGCACTGCACGCACGACTGGATTATGCTCATCTTGAAAACAGCCGTGCGACTATCAGAAAAAATACAGGTAGAAATCCAAGTAACCGAGAGCCAAATAAAAGCCACGATCACAGGATACAAAAAGAAATTAGATGACCTAAACAAAGAGATGAATGAATACAGAGAGAACCTCACCCAACAAAAAGCATCGAAGTTCCAAAAAGACCTCAAAAAATACTCATTTGTGAAAGCCTATCCATATTCAGACCGGGACTTCAAAGCTGCTACCACAGAAGAACAGGACTCTGATGCAGCAAGCAAGACTTCCCATAGCTCCAACAGCAGTGGAGGATCTAATACGAGCACGCCACGACAAAGACAAAGAGGGGGATATCGAGGACATTACCAATGGCCACAATATAACCACCCTCCATTCCAAAATCCATACCCACAACCCCAACAGTACCCTATGTATGGTTGGCAACCACCCTTCCAGCAGTTCCCTTTCCCACCCAACCAGTTCCGTCCTCCTTTTCAGAACAGAGGCAGGCGCGGGAGAGGCCGCAACAAACGAGGGAACAACGTTCACTGGGAGGAAGAAGAAATGGTGAGCAGCAACACCAGGAACAAGACCGGAATCAACAGAGCAGGCCCCAGCAACATGAGGAACTAGTGACAAATTTGTCGTTACGCACCTTAACAGAAACAGAGAAGAAAGTCCTAAACAAAGGACTTGGATTTGTCCCTACAGCCACCTTGGACAAATTTAAGCTACACTGTGAGCTAGCAGCTTTTTTCAGGAAATTAAAACTCAAAGCATTCTTTGAAAAAACAAACACCGAGAACATTGAGGAAACCACCAACGAAACTGGACTGAGAACTAAATCCACTTTTGTACCACTGCCACACACTGTTCCAGTGGAAATAAATACGTTCGAACAGGCAGTATTCAATGACATTGAATCCACTACCACTCCCTCCCTGTACCAAAACACCAGCAGATCTGAGAAAAAGGCCATATCTGACCTCAAGAATGATACTACCATTATCATAAAACCTGCTGATAAAGGCGGAGGCCTAGTAGTCATGAATAAAACGGATTACCAAACAGAATGCAAGTGTTTATTGGATAACAGAAACTACTACTTACCACTCGTAAGTGACCCCACAGATGACCTACGTAGAGAGATCATCGATCTGGTAGAAACAGCAGAACAAGCAGGTCACATTTCTAAACAAGAAGCTGATTATCTAACAAAAACCGAGGCCAAAATACCATACTTCTATGTGGTCCCGAAAATGCATAAAAACAAACTACCACCACCTGGAAGACCGATAGTATCAGGGATAGGTTCACTACTTGAACCTCTATCCAGATTCTGTGACTTTTTCCTGAAACCAATAGTGCAAGGAACAACCACCTACCTAAAAGGCACAAAAAACTTACTAACACTCCTGGAGACCATCAAAATGGAGGAAGACATGATCTTAGTAAGCTTCGATATTGAAAGCCTCTACACCAACATTCCTCAGGATGCCACCGTAACTGTTCTAAAAGAAACATTGGAACAAACCACATGGGAACACCGAACACCGAAAGAGTTCATCATCAGATGCGCCACGCTAGCCCTCAAAAGAAATTTCTTTGAGTTCGAAGGGTCCCTATATCTACAAATAGGGGGCACCTAGATGGGCAGCGTTTTCGCGCCGAGTGTAACAGGACTGTATGTGTTCGACTTTGAACAAAAGCACATCCTTTCATCCAACAACCCTTACTTGGAAAATATTAAATTCTGGCGCAGACATATTGATGACGTGCTAGCCATCTGGAAGGGCCCACAAGAAACCCTAACAGCGTTCATAACTTGGCTTAACACCTGTGATCAACACCTTCACTTTACCCACAATTTGGACAGAAATGAAATGGTCTTCCTAGACATACAGATCAAAAGAGAAAATGAAATCCTAACCACCAAATCACACTTCAAACCAACAGCAAAAAACAATCTTTTGAGATTCGAGAGTTTTCACCCCCGACCGTTAAGGGAAAATCTTCCCTATGGCCAATACTTACGGCTACGGAGAAATTGCAGTAACGTCACCGATTACAAAGAACAGGCTGAAGACCTTACTGTGAAACTAGCACAACATGGTTACCCTAATAAGATCACCAACAAGTGCCAAAAACGAGCCAGAAACCAACCCCGCCAAGTCCTGTTGGAGGAAACCACAAGAAACAATGACAACATACCCCTTACATGTGTCACCACATACAATGCCATTTCAAATCAAGTCAGCAAAAGTATCAGAAAACACTGGTCCATAGTCAACTCAGGAACCCTTAATTGGGAAAAACCTCTTTTCTCTTGTGAAAAAGCACAGAGCCTGAAAAACAGTTTGGTCAACACACGACCAAAAAAAACTACAACAAACAACGACCCCACCCTGACACAGATATGAGGCCTTCCCCCAGTAACGGGACATTCCCGATGTGGGGACTGCAGTGTCTGTCATTTGACAGAAAACACCAAGACACTAAGCCTAGAACCCAGAAAAGTGTGGGAGCAAAGGTCCCACACCAACTGCAATAGCAGCAGTGTCATCTATCTCATCACTTGCACCTGTGGAAAACCCTACGTGGGTATGACGACTCGCAAAATCAGACAGCGCATTTGCGAACACAGAAGTACCATACGGTGCAAGAAGAACATAACCAAACTTACGGACCACTTCCTAACTGTCCACCATACACCCAATGACATGAGGTGGACAGTAATCGAACAATTGCAACCAGGCCCTAACATCCAATCCCGTCTTTTTGAAAAAAGAACAGCGATGGATATACAGACTTTCCACACACAAAAGGGGTCTGAATGATAACATCCCATGGGGTTCTTTACTCAAATAGTACGACTGCACCTCAGTATTACCTTTTTCCTTCAACTTATATGCGCAGTAGCACAATCCTGAATCCCCAAGTGTCAGTTACTCTCTGACATACCCTATACCACGCATGCGCAGCATCACCCTGTCCCTATGACAACACATTCCCTGACAGGCCTCCGTAGCGGTCACATGACCATACCCGGAAGCCATGCCACAAGTTAAATAACAGCCACGCTCAACCTAATCCCATAGCCGAGCGGTGGACGGTAGACGTAGGTGAACAGCCTCTCTCCACGACAGCCAACTGTAAGTAATCTTTCCTCCCACACAGGATACCACCACTAACAGTTATTTAACTATCCGACTGCCCCGAGTTTTTTCTCCCGTATACCTATCCATGAGTACAAACATTTCTTTATTTAGAATATGTTGTACATCGTGAAGCACCTACCCACTGCTCGTTGAAGCCTAACAAGAGGACTCCTCTAGTAAGCCTGCCCTTTGACATGTCACGTTTGTGACAACCTTCACGTTATATGTTTGTGAGTCTGGTTTGTCACTATAGTTAAGCACTACAAGTCCCATTAAGATATTGACTTCATATTGCGCACACGCCAACTATAGCAGTCATTTGGCGTGGATCACAATCTAATCAGTTTTGAGAAAAGCGCACAACGCCCATAGACTTAATATAGTCCCCTTGCATGCTATTTAGCACGCACTCATGTTATCAGCCATCAACGCTAATCAACATTTTAAGAAACCTTCAATGAAGCGTTCACTCCCACAATAAGAGCACGCTTCTCCTACTCCAGAAGGCACTTTTCCAAACACCACCGTGGTATGTAAGTACGAAATCACAAACTAAATGCACTAAGAGTCTGCACTACGTTACAGGATAGTAATCACTTCCTCTCCTCTCTCTTTTTCTCTCCACGGGTTTTTACTGACACCCTACATTTCTAGGAGTGTCTTCCCATTGGAATATTTTTCCTTTGGATGACAAAGGATTTAGGTCAGGGTGAGTCTTTTAGGGGACCCACACCTCCCACTTCCTTCTTTTGGTCCTGACGAATACCGGGGATCACCCCTAAATGGTAGAAACATGTTGACCAACACATAAATTGAGATACGTAGGTCGTAACTCTCCTTCCAGTATCTCACCTTCATTTTAATATTGTCCAGTTGCTTTTTTATTAAAATCCTTACACAAAGTTATAAACCAGGACAATTTTTAACATTCCAACTTTCTTTGTTTGCACCCACACTTCACAACCTGCTCCACTGCAACTCAGGTGTCGAAGCACACCCAGGTGACGCTAGACCACTTAGGTGGACCCCGATGATGAAGCAAGTCACCACTAGGTGGTGAGTGAGGGTTTTTTTAACAAGGAACACTGATTCCACGTTTGGAAAACCTTCATCCTACTCATCGGGTAATACTCCTTCATTTGTTTTTCGCATTTCATGACCTGGGGATCAGGAGTATTCCTCGTCTAGTGTCCACGGACACAAGCCCTTACTCTCCTTATATGTTTTTGGTGTCATTATGATATTTAACATTGATTCTTGAAAGGTTGTGAATATCCTGACAAATAATTAGGCTATCTTAAAGAGTAAACAGACCATCGATAGATACATAGGGGAAAGACCAAGCATCACATATCATAAAAGTACCAACATTAGGAACATGTTAGTCCAAAGTATTTTTCAAATGGAAGTGCAGAGATTGTGGTTAGGGAAAGAACCCCAGGTCTTTTTCACATAACTGCTGCAAAGCCAGTAGGCACAGCCCAAATAAAACATCTAATGATGTTCTGTTTCAGAAAAAATCTTAAGAGATTAGGAAATACATTTCCTGTAAAACTGACCTTTTAATACACTGCATAGAAAGCCCTTGCACAAAAAGATACATTACTAGAACAATCTTTCAAGTAAAAAAGTGTATCCTTGAGCATATGAGAACCATTACGAACAATGATTCTGAGTACCGAGGAGCACAATATTTTCAAGAAAAACCTATAGTGGACTGGACACTCTTGAAATATTATGGTCTGCACATGGGTAAGAAACATCAAAGAGAGGATGATCAGTGCCTACGTTTACGCAGACTGGAATATGAATATATTATTAATCTGGGAATGGTAGATGGTACAGGTGGTCTTAATGTGAGTGAAGAACTAGTGTTACATTTAGATGTGTGATGAAACAGAAATTGGACTTTTAATAGGTTCTCTCCTTCCAAAGAATCTTTAAGTCACTGATGTTGAGAGATGTGTCTTTGTTGAAAACATTTCTTTTTTCTCCATTTTTCTTTTGATTTTTACTTTTACCTTTCCTCAGCATGGCTTTCCTCTGTTTCTTCTTTTACCCCTTTCTCTTTCTTCTTTTATATCCAAAAGATAACGGCATTGCATGCTTGTTAAGATGTGAACAAAATAAGGATCTATTCCATTGCCCACTTGGGATTTAAACCAAAAGATTAATGGCAGATATTGAGTCTATCTGTGCCAAGAACTACATCACTTGTGATATAAAAGAGCACAAAGTACACAATTTCTGTATGCATGTAAACACATATTCTTCAGAAATAATAAAAAGGTGTGATATATATATCTGCCGTTATTATCTCAGTTTAATTTTGGATTAATATCGGTAGAAATTGAACAATAAGTCATTATGATTGATTAACAATTATCTGAGTTGGTAATTATGTCACAATATTAATAGTATGAAAAAATATCTAGAGGCAGCATTAGAAAAGAGACTGCACTTAGGAAATTGTTTAGTATTTCTTTTATTTTATTGTAACACATGTGCACTTTCTCGTAAAAAACGTTTTTTTTGTGACCATGCCAATCCATGACTAAGGCTTGAAGTGACGAGCTGAAACGCGTTGAGTCCATAATGGCAATATATGAATTATTAAAAGTACACCACATTGAACACCAGTTCTGGCCTGGAGTGTTCAACACTTCTTGGAAGGGAGTGAGTATTAAGATGATATAGAGGGTGTCTGTTTCCCGCATGCCACGGCCGCTCTATGAGGGATGGTGACAATTAAAAATATCTTTACAGTGGCTGTATGTAGATATATGTATGTATGTATGTATTACCTACTGGCTGTCGCCAGTAGGTATATATAGTTAGGATTTTTTCCCTATGGGATTTTTGACAATTCTATGTCTAATAACTTTGGCGTTTGTGGACGGAATCGGCTGAAATTTTCAGGAAAATGGCACATTTTGTTTCTGAGCAGCCCTTGAAAATTTGGGGGTGTTTCGTCAAGGGGGGGCCGAGAAAAACGGGGGGTCCCAAAACGCGTTTTTAACATTGAGTTTTCCATAGGGCGGTTGGCCTCACTTTTAGCTCGAACGGCTGAATGGATTTGCACGAAACTTGGCAAAATTGTAGGGACTGTTAGCCCGATGTGCCTTTGCTAGGTCTCAATATATGTGCTCCAGTGGATTTTGAGAAATTAACGTTCAAAACAAGATATATATCTGTAACAGCGCTCCGGGCTGCGCTCCGGTCCGCTTACTTTTCGCGAAACAGAACTTTGCGATGCGAAGCTGATTGGCTTTCCAGTGTCTGTCAACATTCTAAACAGTCCGGAGCGGCCGCCATCTTATCTCTCGGTAGGATCGAGAGAGAAGAAGAGGTGAAAAACGAAGGGGGAATTTAATGAAAGGGGGCAATGTATACCCCTCTTGACCCCCTAGGAATGATGTTGGGGTTATTAAAGGGTCCCGTGGGGAAAATAAAAAAAAATTGATTTTTCACGGTAGAAGCGCTTCCCGGGCCGCGAACTGGGCCGCAAACTGGTAGCGAAACGGGAATTCGCAATTTTGTGTTTCGTTTTAATTAAATTACTAGGTATAAGGGGGTGCGGGAGACGTATCCTGATCCCTTATGTTTTCTGAGGGTGGCTGAGTAGGCTCATATATGTTGATACATGTCTTCCAGCGGCTGTGCGTGAGCTTTTTTTTTTTTTTTTGCTGCGTGACGTCTGTTAACGTTCGATTCGATGGAAATCAGGAAGTGCTGACAGCCAATTTGTCAGTGCGATAAAATATTTTGTTATAAATGAATCCTTATTGATAAACATTGTCTGCGCCATCTTGCCTTTTTTCCAATGCCACAATTTTGTCGTGCACGGCAGCCATTTTAGATGCCTTGACCAGACCCACTCTCTGCACGCTGTCGATTCTCAGCACGGCTCCCCACCCTCGCAAGCATCTCCCCCACGCACTGGCCACCCCGCTCTCTCTCTCATGCATGGGCCATAAACTTCCCCCCATCTGCGCTGCTCTTCCCTGAGAATCACACCCTGTGCCCGCCCGACACCTCCCTTTCACCCTATTCACTACCGCACCCTCTGACACTCCTCTTCCTCTGGGTCCGATTGTCCAGGCCGGTCCCAGGCTATCACCTAGCCCTGCGGATGTAGTTTATGGCCCCAGCTGTAGAGAATCCAGACATGCCAACCCTCCCGATTCAGGCGTGAGACTACCGATTTCAGTGCTAGTCTCCCGCCTCCCGATTCCTGCAAGCAAAAACCCGATTCCTCGGGGGTTTCAGCTGACAGGGCTTGGTATTGTGTTACGTGCTAATTCTTCCAGGAAACGTCAGAGGGCCGATGCAGGGGCTCTAGAAGGGGTGATAAACCATTTAAGCCTCATTAACAAGCGCATGGTCTTTTAAAGATCTGTGAAGTACTCGGGGCGGCGGTGTGTGTGTGCCCTCTTTCAGGAGCGGGCGGGGGGGCACTGCCAGCAACTTGCCAGGCCAGGCAGTGTTCAACACTTGCATCACCCTTTCTCTGCCTGCTATTGCGCTCCATGCTTCGGAAAGGTAAGAAAAAGAACGTGCATTTGAGTTTGAAATGTCCGATCCTGTAGCAGTACACTTGCAAAGCCCACACATGACAATAACCCGATTCAAGGCCCCATTCACCCGATTTTTTAAAAATATATAGCACTCCAACAAAGTAGGATTATAAAACTTTATTAACTTATAAATATATCGAACGCAACAAAAACTGTAAATACATTTAAACATTTTTTGGCAAAAAGAAGCAACAATGGTCAGTAGCTGTCTTTTGTGCTAATAGTCCCAAGGAAGCACATCGTGCTGAGTTCTGGACGGCACCCAGGTGATGTTACCTGGGTGCCGCACTGGTTTTTGGTTTCCTACAATGCAGCTCAGAAAAACAGCGTGGGGCGTCCCGGGTGGTGCGGGGGGAGGCCTCGTCAGTAGCGGTCTGTTGTGCGAATAGTCCCAAGGCAGCAGAACGCGCTGAGATGTGGATGGCAGCCAGGTGATGTCCAGTAACTTGCCGCACTGGTTTTGGTATCCTACAATGCTGCTCCGAAAAACGGCGTGGGGCGCCCCGGGGGGGCGCGTGGGGGAGGCGGCGTGAACGGGCCTCCCCAGGTGGCGGCCATCCAGCTGAGTTGCGCCCGCTCTTGCGGCTACAGCGTCTCGCTCACCATGTAGTTGAGTTGCGCCCACTCTTGCAGTGCAGCGATAGGCGGCTGCCACAGGACTCTTAAAATGGCGGACGGCTCTTCGGATTTGGGCCTGGTCCACTAAAATGGCGCTGGGACACCTTGGAACTCGGACGCTTGCCTGCTAGGGCTTGGGCTCCATTCTCGAAAGCGTCCCCTCAGCCGTGAAGATTCTACAAAAGTCTTGGGGGCCCTCGACTCCTGCAGGCTTCCGGTGGGGAGCGGCTGCCATGATTGCTCGCGGAATGACCACGACGGAGCCACGAGATGGTGGTGCTCTCATGCTGACGCCAGCTTCAGTCTGAATCATCCAGAAACAAGGTGGGGCTTTCATCGTTTGGGAAAAAAAAATGTTCTAAACCAATGAAAAGTGTTATTTTTAGGTCATATGACCAAGCCTTCCATCATTAGGAAACCAAAAGTAAAATGAACCAATGAAAAGTTTTATAAACAAGTCACATGACCTGTTATGCGGCATAGGGCTACAAAAAGCGTAGAAAATCCGTTGGCACGTGAGGCGGCGTCAGTAGCGGACAGATGTGCGAATAGGCCGAAGGCAGCACAACGCGCCGAGATCCGGATGGCACCGAGTTGGTGTCCAGCAAGTTGCTGCACTGGTGTGGCTATCCTACAATGCTGCGCCGAAAGTCGGTGTGGGGCGCCCCGTTGGCCTGTAAGGTCGCGTCAATCAGTGGGGGCTGTGCGTCTCCCCCAAGATGGAGGCTCCTCGGCTGCAGTGGGGCGCCCCTTAGCGTTTCACTCGCCGTCCAACTGAGTTGCGTCCGCACTTGCGGCTACAGTAGGCCGAAGGCAGCACAACGCGCCGAGATCCGGATGGCACCGAGGTGGTGTCCAGCAAGTTGCCGCACTGGTGTGGCCATCCTACAATGCTGCGCCGAAAGACGGCGTGTCCAGCTGAGTTGCGGTCACTCTTGCGGTACAGTGACTTGAACGCGCCGAGATCCGGATGGCACCGAGAAGGTGTCCAGCAAATTGCCGCACTGGTGTGGCCATCCTACAATGCTGCGCCGAAAGACGGCGTGTCCAGCTGAGTTCCGGTCACTCTTGCGGTACAGTGACTCGAACGCGCCGAGATCCGGATGGCACCGAGGTGGTGTCCAGCAAGTTGCCGCACTGGTGTGGCCATCCTACAATGCTGCGCCGAAAGTCGGCGTGGGGTGCCCCGTTGGCTTATGAGGTGATGTCAGTAGTGGACCGATGTGTGAATAGGTCGGAACCAGCACAAGGCACCAAGATCCGGATGGCAAGTCCTGGATGTTGAGTGCCATAGTTGAGAGTTCTGAGCAGTGTTTGTAACACTGTCTGAAGCTTATTTGCACCTGCTGCAGCTTCATTATTGCCCTGGTGTGGCCAAAGATCGCCCATGACATAGGCGGCCGGCTCCCGAGGTCCGGCGGAACTTTTTTCCTTTTCTTTTCTGCATCTTGTCCCATAATCCGTTTGACCTGAAGACACGACCAGGTCCCTGAATGTGTGCAGGGGGACGTTATTGATTGAATCAAAATGGCGGCTTCACACAAAGCTGACTCAAGCGTTGCTGTTGATGCTATACAGACAAAAATTGGTTTTCAGTTTGTACATTCTTCAGGATTTTTTTTTCCATCCAAGGCTGATTGAGAGTTTGTAGAACAATGGCTTCAGATTTTCATCATACTACTCTTCAACATTCTTCCTAAATGTAACAATGTGAGACTCACTAGGAGAACGGCTGTTTATCTTTCCTTTCAAAATGCTGCCAACAATATTTTCTGAATGGAAGACACCATCTTGTAGCATAAAGGGCCGAAAGGGGTTTCGGTCTGGCCGATGGTTGGTGGAGACATTTTGACTATATCTTGCACCTGCCCGGCCTCGCCCAAAATGGCGCCGGTATAAATGGGACTCGTAACTCCTTGTTGTGTACTGGTTGAACAACCTTGATATCACGAGATATGAATGCAGTTTTGATACTCATGGCGGGTGGGGACGAGAATTGATTGAATATTTCGACATCCCTATTGATATTAAGTTCTGATGTGTTATTGATTACTGTACTATTGAAAGTTCGAATTAACGTCACCCATGGTACTAGCCCGCAAATGTATATCTAGATAATTTTTTTGTAAGTGGCCCTGTCGTATTTTAATTACAAAATGTACGTCCACCGATTCCGCAACTGTTAGACACCTTAGTTCTTGCAACCTAATGGCCCGCTCGTTACGTTCCTCTACAGTGTAAATGTCTCCTCATCATATACGATTTCAGTTTGCTCCAAGGCCGGCCCACGTGGTTATAGGCCCGTATTTGTATACTGACATTTTGACAATAAAGGTTTTTAAAACAAAACATGGTAGTAGTATTTACATTGGTAAAGTTTTTACTTTTAGTCACTGTTTTCGAATCAGTAAAAGGCAAGTGAAATAAAGCAGTCCAATTACATGACGGATAAAAGGTATAATACGTAGGAACGCAGTAAAGATAAATGGTCAAGGGCAGTTGTGTTTTCCACTCCTGCAACATAAAGTGATCGATAAGAATCTGATAATCAGGCGTATCGGCGACTAAGACAGCAGGCCGAGCCTCTTTTACTCAACGGCTCCGTCATGGGACGAAGAAACGCCCTTTTTCTCGAAAAAGGAATATATTTTACTTGCAGGACAGTTGTAAATTTTCCGGGAAAGTACATTAGCCTGGAACATTATAACATATATGTTTAAAAAAAAATTATGTTCGAAACCAATAAAAAGCGTAATTTTTAGGTCATATGACCAAGCTTTTCATCATTAAAATAACAAAAGTAAAATGAACCAATGAAAAGTTTTATTAACAAGTCACATGACCTGTTATGCTTACGTTACGCGCTGCGCGCCGCGCCCCGGATCACTTCCGGGTGCGCTAACGCGGCGTGTCATATAACGCATTACGCGACAACGTAGGTCAAGAATATAGTCAAAATGTCTCCACCAACCAGCGTTCGGAACACAACCCCTTTCAGCAGTCCAAAAAGTTCTGTTAAATGACAATAGAGGGGACAGGCAACAAGAACCATCAGTCAAAGAGGGGAGGGCAAGTTCTTCTCTACCGGGTCATGTTGGGGCGCTACCGGAACTGATCGAATTGGTAGTCTACAGTGTTTCTGGATGTTTCAGACTGAAGCTGGCGTCAGCATGAGAGCACCACCATCTCGTAGCTCCGTCGTGGCCATTCCACGAGCAATCAGGGCAGCCGCTCCCCACCAGAAGCCTGCGGGAGTCGGGGGCCCCCAAGACTTTTGTAGAATCTTCACGGCTGAGGGGACGCTTTCGAGAATGGGACTCAAGCCCTATCAGGGAAGCGTCCGAGTTCCAAGGTGTCCCAGGGCCATTTTAGTGGACCACGCCCAAATCTGAAGAGCCGCCCGCCATTTTGAGAGTCCTGTGGCAGTCGCCTATCGTTGCATCGCAAGAGCGGGAGCAACTCAACTACATGGTGAGCGAGACGCTGTAATTTCAAGAGCGGGCGGTAAACAGCTGAATGGCGGAAGAGGCACAGTGTAGCAAGAGCGGGCGGAATGGCAACTAAAACGGTAAAGGGGCGCCCCACTACAGCGTGTCTTCAGGCCAAACGGATTGTGGGACAAGGTCCAGAATAGAAGAGTCATCAAAAGGCAAAAAGTTCCGCCGGACCCCGGGAGCCGGCCGCCTATGTCGGGGGCGATCTCAGGCTACACCAGTGCTATAAGACTTGGGGAGGGGGTCGGAGCCAAGCGTCTTCTCCGAGTCCGTGCCATCACACCGCCCCTCGGGGGCCTCCGTCAAGCGGTTTAGGGAGGTACCATATCACAATGTTTTCAAATGCAGTCAGGTCCACAAACGACCCTCACTTACTTTGAGAATAGTGAAGCTGCAGTAGGTGCAAATAAGCTTCAGACAGTGTTACAAGCGCTGCTCAGAACTCTGAACTATGACACCCAACATCCAGAACTTATGCCATTTGAGAATGGCAGTGACATCGAAGCAACTCAGGGACCAAAACCATTAACGTACTTTCACGTATGAAAATCTTACTTGGGGAGGGGGCAGGAGCCAAGCGCCCCCTCCCAGTCCGCGCCAACTCACCGTATGTTTAAAATCTGAAGCCATCGTTCTACAAACTCAACCAACCTTGGATGGAAAAATCTAGAAGAATGTACAAACTGAAAACCAGTTTTGGTCTGCATAGCATCAGCAGCAACGCTTGCTATCAGAGTGCATGAGTTTCATGCTCGATCGATTGAGCTAGCCGGATCGGGCAACAAAAAGTATAAAATAGTTATGTAAATAGTTATATAATAAAATGTTTTACCCTGTTACTTTGCTGGTGTGTTGTATATATTTATAATATTTGCATAGAGTTTATCGTTATTTTGGGCGGGGTGGGTGGCGGAGCCGAGCTGTCTTGCAGCCATCATGGTGTCGAGCTCAGTTCATCTCACTATTTTCGTATTTCTCATGAAGGGTTGTTCCTAATGTTTCTATTTTAGCAAGGTCAAAAAGAGATCCAATTAGTGGCCTACTGATTTTGCTTGATTCCTTTTGTTTTTTTAAACAATTTTTCACTATCTGCAAAAACTAAACAGAGTATTGCGACTCTGTGCTTGTTTGTAAATAGAGAATGAACCAAAGAGAACCAATTCCAAAACAATAAATGCTTGGATAACAATCAATCAAATGTAGAGGGAAGCAGGCACGATGGATTACAACGGGGGCAAAGGCCTGTGTTACCTACTCTTCACTATTTGCAAAGAGAGAATACTCCTAAAAGAAAAGAGGAGGGGGGGGGGCAGCGTTAAAAGCACATCAGCGTGCATAAATACGAAAATGTTTTTACCTACCACGTACTTGACATTTGACAGCTTTTGATATTTGCTATTAAACAACCAATGAAATTCACTGAAAAAACCATAGGTTATAGACCATATATAGTTAGGAATTAGCATTTACAAAACCTTGAAAATTCACTGAAAAAACCATAGGTTATAGACCATATATAGTTAGGAATTTGGATTTACAAAACCTTATTTTACTCACATAAAACCATTGAAATTCCATATATAGTTAGTTGCACTAACTATATATCGCGCACCCGCAATCCACTGCTGATGATGTCACATATTACATCATTCATGACATGGTCAGTGACATCACTGATGACATCACTGATGACAACACCCAGTGACTGTATGTTTCTGTAAAGTTAAAATATGTCTTACATATTGAAGAATGAGTGGATGTATAAGTGTCTGGATGAAGGATTTAGTAGGTGCATGACTGACTGTATGAGTGAGTAATTAAATGTGTCTCACTGAGTGCATGGGTAAGTGACTAAACTGTCTTAATTTGTGCATCATTATGTCTGTTGTTCTGTAAACTGCTGCATGTGTTAATCAGTAGCTATATGAGTAACTATATGGGTTATTGATTGATTGACGAAGTATTTGTATGGGAGACTGAGTGTGTGTGTGGCTGGCTGGGAGATGTGTGACTGTGCAGATCAATGTGTTCTTGTATCAATGATTGTATAAGAGAGTAAGTATGTGTTAGTACATGTTTGAAAATGTAAGGTACTCTATGTTTAACTGTATTGATTAGAAAATGGAAGTGTGATTGATTCTTTACAGGACTGACTAGGCGTGTGAGTAACTCCATGGATGAGTGGCAGAGTGTGAGTGTCTATATTGGTGTATGAGTTCATATGATAGTGTTGTAAAGATGAGTGATTGTATGTATGAATGATTGTATGAATGAGTGAATCTGTGTGTAGACTTAGGAATCAGTGAGTGCGTATGTAGTAACTAGTATTGGTGTGTCAATGGTTTAAAAAATTATATTCTGTATTTTACACTGGATGTAACAGAGGTTATATTAAAGTGTGAGGAGATGCATTGTATTGTCACATGAATGATATCATCAGTGATGTCATCAGTGATGTCATTTGAGATGGCATCATTGATGTCATTTGAGATGTCATCAGTGATGTCATCAGTGATGTCATTTGAGATGTCATCAGTGATGTCATCAGTGATGTCATTTGAGATGTCATCAGTGATGTCATCAGTGATGTCACTGACCATGTCATGAATGATGTAATATGTGACATCATCAGCAGTGGATTGCGGGTGCGCGATATATAGTTAGTGCAACTAACTATATATGGAATTTCAATGGTTTTATGTGAGTAAAATAAGGTTTTGTAAATGCAAATTCCTAACTATATATGGTCTATAATCTATGGTTTTTTCAGTGAATTTTCAAGGTTTTGTAAATGCTAATTCCTAACTATATATGGTCTATAACCTATGGTTTTTTCAGTGAATATATTTTATATATAAACACATATATATAAATGTGTGTATATATATTCCGAGCCTGGTCCCAAATATGCAAACAATTCCTCAAAAAAAGGGCAACAACACCATGTCTCCTCGTGCGTGTGTAATTTAATCACCGGTCACTGCTGGATGCTTTTCGCCTATGTAAACAGGCTTGTTCACCAACCAAATACAATCAAGATTTCATTGTTTTTAACCACCACCATTTTGTGCCAAACAATATTTACAGCTTTCCCTTATCTCCTTTTGCAATACCCTTCATGTGTATCTTCTTATCTGGACATTTACAGGCGGCTCCCAATGGATCCTCCGACACTCCGTAATACGCCATGCCATGATGCCGTCTGAATCTCCACTCGTGGTCGGTCTGCCCTATTGGTATTCTTGCGGTTTCAGGGGGGGGGGGGGGTGAGGGCGGCAGTTTTCATACAATCCTGTTTTGCTCAGGATTTACCCTGCCGCAGCTCCTAAGCAGAGGGCGCGTCGTTAGAGAGACCTTCCGAGCCTGGTCCTGAATATACAAACAATTCCTCAAAAAAAGGACAACGATGCCATTTCTTATCGTGCGTGTGTAATTTAATCACTGGTCACTGTTGGACGCATTTCGACTATGTAAACATGCTTGTTCACCAACCAAATACAATAAAGATTTCTTTTTTTTAAAATGTATTTATTGAACAACATCACATATTTACAGTCATAGATACTATAACATTATCATCCATATAAGCAGCTTAAAATATATACAAAACAGAAAATGAATACAAGTTCCAGAGACGGGAAAATAGAGTACTAGAAGCTTAGAGGAATCAACAAAGGCATATAATACTGCTTAGACATAATAGTTTTACCTGCTTATTTTGCTAAATTAAATATATTTAATACTAAACAATATAACTTATAATCAAGCGGTTTGATCCTTAACCCTGTGCAACCATCTCTCAACCGGTTCCCAAATTTTCTGACCCCGCATTCGAGATCGCGATCCTTTAGATGAATAGATTGCTGTTTCGTGATTATATATAGCCAATAACCTTGCCAGCCACATTTGGAAGGTTGGGGAATCTGCATCCTTCCAACTAGCCGCTAATAAAATCTTCTATACAGTTACCCCAATGCATAAACACGATTCCTGGGTTTAATTCAATCCAAGTGAGTTATCATAGCCCAGCATGTATAGCATAGCTGACACCGGGAGATGATGTCCAAATAATTCTTCCCAGAATTTATTCCAATCATTTTTAAGTGGGGTTAACATCCGACATCCATAAAACATGTAAATTAGATCCGCAGGGCCCTGTGCGCATCTTGGACAGAGATCATCCGTTCTTTTACCCCATTTAAATAATTTTGCTGGGGTAAAATATAAATTGAAAATCGTTTTATACGACTGAGCTTTTAAATTTGAAGACATAATTATTTTAGATAATAATAACAAACTATAATCAATATCTACATTTGGATCATTAAGCCTAGTAGCCCATGATGTTTCAGTATGTTCTATATCATCATTTATTTTTTCTAGAAGTAAATCATATATTTTCCCTATTTTTATGCTTTTAATTGTCAGAATATCTAGAATAGGAACTGTTTCATGTGAAATCTCAGGGATTTTAGCATTCATGATCGCTTTAATTTGATGAAATTTAAATTGGTGGCTGTTGGGAATATTATATCTCTTCTGTAGGTAAGAGAATTGAAAGTCTATAATATTTTCACCTAGATCCAGAACCGTTCTTATACCTGCTTTATTCCATTTTTTGGCCATATCATCATTTACTAGTCGGGGAAGAAGAAAGGAGTCCCAAAGTGGAATATATTTATTACGTTTCGGGATTGATGAAAATTTTGATATTTTTAGCCAAACTTTCCTAGAGCTAGAAATTATTTAAACATTTTTTTTTTTAAATAACTAGGTTCTATCTGTTTTAATAAGAGACCTTGGTGTTTGTTCCCTAATAGCAATTCATATATAGAGGGTATTACTGATGATAGTATACTAGACTCGCTTTTGTATAGAGCATGGGAACCATTTGTTGAAGAAAAACCGCCCAGTGGTATAGTAAAATATTAGGAAGGGCTAAACCGCCTCTATGCTGGGGTAATGATAGATATTTAATAGACCTCCTAATTTTCCCGTATTGCCACATAAAAGATGAAATTAGTGAGTCTATGGTTTTGAGTGTGCTATCCTCTACTATTAGTGGTATTGCACGAAACAAATACAAATGTTTAGGAAAAATATTCATTTTTACAAAATTACTCCTGCCAATAATTGATAAACGTAAACTGTCAACTCTTTTAAGATCTTTTTCTAACGTTTTAATTAGCGGATCAAAATTCAAATTATTATTCCTTTCAACTTTTGGTGTTAAACATATCCCTAGATATGTAGCACTTTCTACTCTCCTAGGGTCATTGTAGTTTGTATTTTCAGTACAGATAATAATTGTTTTGGCTTTATTAAGTGAATAACCTGAAAATGAACCGAATTGTTGAGTTATTGTTTCAATTTGTTGAATTGCCTCCGCGGGATCAGGTGTTACAATTGCCACATCATCGGCATAGGCTAGAACTTTTGTTTCAAAGTTACATATAGAGATAGGTTTGATAACTGTATTATAAAGTAGTTTACTGATTAAAGGGTCAATGTATAGAGCGAAAAGAAGGGGTGAGCAGGGACATCCCTGCCTTGTTCCCCTAGACACCTTTATTACCTTTGATTCCTTTCCCATAATCTGAAGCCTAGCTCTGGGTTGGCAGTACATAGCTTGAATAGATCTAATAAAGTTAACTCCAAGATTCTTTAAGCGTAGAATAGTCCACAAAAACTCCCATGATACCCGATCAAAAGCCTTTTCGGCATCGAGGAGGATCATTGACATCTGGCACCCCTCTGCAGACACGAAATCAAATAGTGCAATGGCTCTGCGGATGTGATCAATCGAACCCTTACCAGGAATGAAGCCGTGTTGCCAGGGGGAGACCAGATGTTCAATCACCCCCCGAGACGGTTAGCCAGAATTTTTGCATAAAGTTTGTAATCTGAGTTGATCAGAGAGATAGGTCGGTACGAAGATGGATTCTCGACAGGTTTGTTTTTTTAATGAAAAATTATTATGTCTGTCTCTTTCCAAGAGTCTGGAGTTGTACCCGTTAATTGTATGCCTGTAAAAAGATCTAATAAAAAAGGCAGTATAATTGGACCTAAGATCTTATATAATTCCAAAGGAATTTTATCGGGACCAGCTGCCTTTCCAGAAGCGAGACCTGCCAGTGCTAGTTGTAGCTCGGTGATAGTAATTTGGTTCTCAAGGTCATGGTTAGATAGATTGTCAAGAATATTTATTGAGTCTGTGTCGCCAATAAATTGATTTACTGCATTAATTGTTTCGTGTCCAATTTGTGGGTTATCCTCGGAGTATAGATCTTGATAATACTGCCGGAACCCTTCTATTATTTCGTGAGGATCAGTATATTGAGTATATTTATATTTATACAAGGTATCGCGTTGTAAGAGGCCTTCTGGCGAGTACGAAGTGCCAATTGTTTACCCACTCTCTCCCCGTTTTCCTATAGATTGTTTCGATGTGTTTGAAATGTCTCAGCAGAGTTTTGAGAATAATTATCCGGTGTAGGATATGTTTTCCATCTATACCTTGGGATATCGTTAAAACATGCTCTTCTTCAGCTTCAATTAGATCACGGGTTAACTGTACGTTTTTAGCTTCTCGCACTTTCTTAATACGAGAAACGTAGCTTATAGTTTCGCCTCTGAGCGCTGCCTTAAAACAATCCCATACAACCAATCTAGAAGCGCTATACTGATTCATGTCAAAAAAATCTCCTACCCATTTTTTAATAAAGCTTACATATTCTAAATTAACCAAGAGTTTCCTATCAAAAGTCCATTTAGTAGCTGGTCTGACAAAGTTGGATATATCTAGTGTTAAAACTAGTGGGTTGTGATCTAACAGGATCTTTGGGAGTTTTTTAATCTCAGCTTTACTTGTCAGATCCCGTACTACTAAAAAGTAGTCTAATCTCACATATTTGATATGTGGATATGAGAAATATGTGTAGCCAGGATCGTTCTGTTTCTTTACATCCCATATATCCGTCAGATCATGACTCTGTATCAGCTGATTAATGGCTCTATATACCTTAGGTGTTCGACCAACATAGGCCTTTTGCCCAAAGCTTTGGCAGCCTGGCCCTAATGAAATATTCGGATCACCACATACTATGAGTGTTTTAGGCCAAGATGCAAGCTCTATCTCTAATTTTTCGATACTTGCTGGTTCGTCATAATTCGAGCCATAGATTGAACAAACGGTTATGCCAGAAGATAGTGTTGCTATAACCCATCTTCCTTGAGAATCTCCTAACTTCCGTGTAGGTTCGCCTAAGTATACTTTGGTAATAATCGCAACACCACGGGTATTAGATGTTTGAGATGTACAAACACATAGATTGTAACCAACCAGTTTTAAGAGATCTCTTTTATCAAAAGGAAGATGGGTTTCTTGTAGACATATTATGTCAAAAGAGCCTTTCCTAATAATCTCGCTCAAGCGAGTCCGCTTAGTTTATCATTTAAACCAGCTACGTTCGATGAGCATATTGTTAGCTTCCCCATTACAGTTTTGGAAGATATTCTATATAATCCTCTAGCATTTTAAATAGTTTTTTAAACTGATCTGAGTATAGTTTTCTGTTAAGTTCCATACATTTAGAAATATCCTTACTGCTAACTTAAAACATATATCTGTGAATTTAATAGTGATGCTGACATTTTTTTGATTTTTCCTTCTACCCCCTTCCCTCAAAACCACCCCTCCATCCCTACCCCCCTCTGCCCTTCCCACCCAAGTGAGACAACAGACTCTGTGAGAGTCCGTAGTGATGAACATGCAGCGTGCGACTCAGGCTCCTTTATCGTATCATAGTAATTCAAATAAATGCCGAGCTACATATTTATCAAAAAAGAAAAAACCTTTTTGGAAGCCAAATCGCTAACTAATCCACCCTTCTATATTCCATTTAGAACATCAATGTCCCTTTTATAATCCACCACCCAATCAGTATTCAGTATTCTGTATGCATCCACCATACCCAACAGTTTTTAGACAGTAAATCTGTCCGGTATTTTGCATATGTTGCCTACAGCCTAGTCTGAATAGCATTAGCTTAATTAAATCCTGAAAGTTCTCTATTGCTAACGCTTAGGTGATATTTCATCCAGAAATTCTTTGGCTTTTATTTCCGAAGTAAAAACCTTAGATTGTCCTTCCCAAATCACTTTTAGTCGAGCAGGATTGTTGAGGTACGCTTGGGCCTTTATATCCTGAAATGGCTTGATAAGTTGGCGGAGCCTCCAGCGTCTTTCCACTGTAGTGTGGCAGAAATCTGGGCGAACAAAATATGACACCTCATTCCTGATTCTTTTAGACTCGGGTCGGGCCTTCTCAAACACTAATTGGCGTAGCAAAAAGTTTCCGAAATAAACCAAAATAGCTTTAGGGTACCCCCCGGGTTTCTGTGGATGTTTCATCGTGAGAGGTACTCGATGGGCTCTCTGGATCTCAGCTGCCCAGTTCCAGCCAGGTAATTCGGGAAGAGTGCCACGCAAAAGATCGATTACAAACTATCGGGGTTCCCCCCCCTTCCTCCCCTTCCGGAACCCCTAAATCTCTTAGATTGTTCCTTCGCTGCCAATTCTCAAATTCTTCCAGCTTCCATTTAATATCCGTTAGTTGCTCTTCATGGGAATCTACACGGCCCTGATGGGTAGCTAATTCTGTGAGCCTATCCCCAAAAGAGTTACAAGTTTTGGCCAATTTGCGCACTACCCCCTGCATTTTACACATTGCGGCTTGGTTTTTACGTGCATCCTGTCGTGTTTCTTCTCGATGTGTAGCGATTGCCTGTAAAATAGTACCTACTGCTGAGGCTGATGATATATGCGATTGATCATTCGAGAGAATTTCAAGAGGAGTGTTGAGTGGATTAATGGAATGGTCCCATATTAAATCTTTCGAGCCCTGTCTTTTGGCTCTTTTTCTTAGAACAGTCTTAGCTTTGGAATTTGGGGCATCTGACTGCTCGCTGGGACTTTCATCAGTAGTAGCGGAGATATCATCTTCATCATCCGACCACTCGCCCCTGCCTCAAGATCCACTATGTTTGTCAAACCTTCCTCTACCATTAAACCTATGGTTTGAGGCTCCCTGCTTGCTCCCTCCGGTTCTTGCACCAAGTCCCCAGAAAGGCTCAAGCTCTCAGTAGGGCAGGCTGTGATTGTTATTGTATCCTCAGCAGTCGGCACATCTAAACCGATATTGGTGTCTTGATTTTCTGCTGTCATGTTTATTTTACAGTTAGTTTTATGCATTTCCGTAATATTGTCTGCTCTCACCTCCCGGGCCATCAATGAATTACCCTCGGCAACAGCTTCCTCCTGATATTGCTCTGGTGTACCTGCATTATGTTCCACAACGAAAGCAGCTTCTTTCTGTGTTTCCGCCGCTGCCGGTGCTTGCTCACGCTGCCGCAGATCCCCCGGAACTTTCCCATGTTGTGTGGTGACCGCGGGAGCAAGCTCACTCTGCTGGCGGTACCCCGGAACAGGAACTGGTTTCCCTGCCTCTCAGAATAGATCCGCTACAGTAGGGCCGATGACACGGGAGACAGCGCCCTTTTTCTTCAGGCTTGAGGAATCCGGTAGGGGAGCTTTCAAAGACCCTGAGCCAGTACCCGGGATATCTTCTAGTTTGGCCAATTTCGCCGCTCTGGCTTTGGTGGCCGCAGACATCGGCGCAGGAGTTACCACTGGTTTCGTTATGGTTTTTGGAGCCGCCGCCGTTTTAGGAACCATTTCCGGGTCTCTCAAGCTGCAGCTACTGCCGGGTTTGACGGGTTTGTCAGGATCGCGTGCCCTGTGCAGGTGAGTGCTCGAATCCGTTTCTCCACCTTGAGCCTCTTTGGTATGCACTAGGTCTGGTGAGGGGTAGGCTCTGCTCACTAGAGCCCGAAGTATCGTCAATCCGATATAGGTGCTGATGGAATATATATGCTGGTGCATTTTTCAATACTTTGTATCGTAATTATTCCAAACCCCATAATAGATGTAAAATCTGGTACTTCCTGGTATTGTCTAACGAAAGGGGGGTTAGCTAGCGTTGTTTCTCGGCGTTCTATCTTCTCATATTAGGAGCCTTAGTCTGTGCTGCACTGCGGTCTAGAGCCCGACCGCCATCTTGCCTCCCTGTCTGTCACCTACAATAAAGATTTCATTGTTTTTAACCACCACCATTTTGTGTCACATGATCACACTTGTAATAAAACTCGACAACAGACTTGCTGTTTACATCGTTGCCGTCTATGTCATTCTATGGCAAATGTGAACGACATTATTTTAAGTTGTGCACAATAAAACACCCCAGAATGCCTGCCTACAGCCAGTAATACCTTGCTCCATGCAATAAGCTCTCACCCTAAAAATCTAGTAAGATGTATCCCGTATGGTTAGTGTATACGAACCGTTAGAAATTGTAGCAGCAAGGTAGAAACCGAGCAAGAGTTGAAGAAACTAGAAACACTTTTCCTGGCTAGAGGCTATAAACCTGAGACAATTAAATCAGCTGTGCACAAAGCCAAGCAGAGAACTAGAGAAGAACTCCTTTTCAATAAGGCTCCAAATGTCAATAGGGTAAAATCTCAGAGCAATCAGTGCAGGCTAGTGACTACTTACAGCAATCAACAGGATAAAGTGAGGAACATTATTTACAAACATTGGCATTTGATCAGGAACGATCCAGTACTGGGACATGAAGTACAGAGAAGACCTCAAATAAAAAAATACCTTACCAGCTAATAAACCAAAATCAAAGGCACAAATGTGGCTTAAGAGAGGAGATGGCTTTATCAAGTGCACGAAATGTAAGGCCTGCGCCTATGGCAAAAATACATCTGTATACAATTCAAACTTGTCTGAAAGAGAGAAAAAGATCAGAGGCCAATATTCCTGTAAGTCGGATTTTGCTGTCTATGTGCTTCAATACCCTTGTGGCTTGAGGTAAGTAGGCAGTACAATCTTGCCCGTCCATAAGTGAGTGCTTCAGCATTTGAGGGCTACTAAAGAATGGTGATAAAACGTACCCTCTGGCGCGCCAATTCGATAAACATCATGGCAGGAATGTACAGGGAATAACATATTTAGGTATATCAGCCATCCCACAAAGTACAAGAGGTGGAAACCTTGAAAAGAAATTGAAGCAATTGGAATCATGTTTTATTATTGAGCTTAACACCAAATTTCCTGATGGCCTCAATATGGAGGAAGATTTTCAGGTTGTACATTAACTTGAGGTGCCGATTTTGTATGGAGAGCCCTCGGTGGCGCATCACATTTCTTGGCAAAGGCTAGTATTCTGCCCGAAGCATAATCTCACTCATCACGTTCAAATTTCCCCTGCTTGCGGGTTCTGATCTTGCCCTCATAACTTGTCAGACATTTAATCATATTTGTCCTCAGTTCCTCCTGTTTCTCTTTATCAGCATTCTGACTGATTTCCAATTCAAGCTCTTCTATTGCTTTAGGAGCTTGAGCGTGGTCACTCCAGGCAAACTCTATGAGAATTAATAACATCCCTCTGCACAAATCGGCGGTCTGTTCTGACCATTTCTTCAACAACTGAGGGTCGGGGTTCTCGTAGGCGGGAATGGTATATATTCTCAGGCCTCTCAGGACCCTTTCGACTTCTACATAATTTTGCAGAGATGTTCCTTCCCACGAGTTCCGAACTTCACGCTCATAGAGCCTTTCCAATGCCATGAAGTGAGTTGCCAAAGTTGTGGGTTTCTCATTGGCTTCTCAGGACACCATTGCCCCCGACGATGGTTTATTTTTAAAGATTTCAAGGGCCCCCTCTCTGCGTTCCACATCTCTATACATAGACACGTAAATATAGTTTCACCGGACTATCCACAACAAAAGGATATCAGTCCTCTCACACTACTTGGAACTTCGCAGTCCCGAGTCGGCCGTCTCTTACCTGAGACGATTGCCTCTTCATACGGTTGGAATGTTCCCTGGCGGTGCACGGATATAAATCTCACAGCTCCATGTTTCACCTAGTCCGTGCAATTTTGTGTGGGTGCTTTCTGCGGGTGGTGCACCCGCAATAATCACTGCCCAAGTGTCTGTGCAGCTCAACTCGCACAAAGAAAAGCACTCCCGTGGGCGAGTCCAAAAGGTTTAATTCACGTACTCACGGTGACCAGACGTGTTTCGGCAGTCGCATTTATCAATGGTAATGTGGGGTGCACGAAACAACCCTTCTTTTATGTCTATTACGAAATACTAAACATAGAGAACAACATTGCAGCCGATAATGGTAGACATCTTGTAAAATGCAAAGCATTTTTACATTCATTTAAATGCACAATACATTGTTTTTAAATACATGTATAAAGTATAACACACCCTGAGTGTATTACTAGATTCTAGCCCACTGATGGGTTTTTTCATGGCAGAAACCTCCATTTGTATGAATACGAAAGACACCGGACGTCTTGTAACATGCAGCCATATTCAAACTACAAGTTACAGATCACCCGAACCAAAGCAAACCACAACATCGCTATTCCTACATTTGAAGCCCACTTATGAGCTAGTTTGTCTTGTTACCTCACGGGTTCCTAAACTACTCATATTCAACCCCTGAGGTAACAAGATGAACTAGCCCATAAGTGGGCTTCCAATGTAGGAATAACGATGTTGTGGTTCGCTTTGGTTTGTGCAATCTGTAACTTGTAGTTTGAATATGGCTG
Organism: Lissotriton vulgaris; assembly: GCF_964263255.1. NCBI lineage: Eukaryota > Metazoa > Chordata > Amphibia > Caudata > Salamandridae > Lissotriton > Lissotriton vulgaris. The sequence goes on along the minus strand of NC_141691.1, from coordinate 230,607,630 downwards.
CATGTTACAAGACGTCCATTGTCTTTCGTATTCATACGAATGGAGGTTTCTGCCATGAAAAAACTCATCAGCCCCCTCCAAACTAGGAAAAGATCATCAATGTATCTGTACCAGGCCACCAACCTTTGTGTCCAAATCTCACTGCCCACAGACCAGGCCACCTGCTCCTCCCACAAGCCCACGAATAAATTCGCTCAGTGGGCTAGAATCTAGTAAGATGCTCAGGGAGTGTTATACTTTGCATACATTTATTTTAAAACTATGTATTGTGCATTTAAATGAATGTAAAAATGCTTTGCATATTACACGAGGTCTGTCATTATCGGCTGCAATGTTGTTCTCTATGTTTAGTATCTCGTAATAGACATAAAAGAAGGGGCGTTTCACGCACGCAGCATTACCACCGATGAAGGCGACTGCCTAAACACGTCTGGTCACCGTGAGTCTGTGAAATAAACCTTTTTGGGCTCACCCCCGGGAGTGCTTTTCTTTGTGCGTGTTGAGCTGCGCAGAGACAGGAGCAGTGATTAATGCGGGCGCACCACCCGCACAACGCACCCATCCGAGAGTGCATGGACTAGGTGAAACATAGAGCTGTGAGATATATATATATATATATATATATATATATATATATATATATATATATATATATATATATATATATATATATATATATATATATATATATATATATATATGTGTGTGTGTGTATATATATATATATATATTCCGGGTAACAACAACTTTTCCATTCAAAAGTAGTCAGCTCGAGCCCAAATTCGTTAGCGTGAAGATTTATTTAAACAGGGATGTCAAAAACACCCGACGCGTTCCGCACCTTGGACACGGGTAACAACAGTTCTTTCATTCAAAGTTTATAAAGTGAACAAATCATAAACATAAAAGTAGGACTACTTGTTCCTTCACAGATGAGTATCAAGCCACAGTGCGGCGGCCATCTTTGAATGTCTTGTTAAATAAAGCATGTATCTTTGCCTGTGTTTTTTGAATGACACTTTTGAAAGTATTGCCAACTACATGTGAGACGTGACTGAAAATACAACATTCCCCTTCGGAATTTCCAAATTATTTAATTATAATTATCATTTTCATTTTCATCTTAAACGTTGCAAATCGTGCCCCAGTGGGTCTTGATTTATGCTACAAACTGCACGTTATATACTACACATGCAAACTGTACAATTCTGCCCCAGTGGGCCTAGAAACGCCTCTTTAAGTAGCTGCTTGATTGAGATTCTGTTCCCACAACAAATAGAAATGTTCTATTTTCAAACGTCCATTTTCAAACACAATTCTGCCCCAGTGAGCTAATGTTCGGAAATAATAATCCCATAATGTCTTTTTGCTCAGAGTCATGGTGACAGAGATATGATTGCTTATGTTATTTCATATCATTCGGCAGCCGATGGTTTCACAACCGTACTGTGTATGGACATACATGTCTCCTACAAACATAAAAAGGTGAAGTCACTAAAATGTAAAAAAAAATTTAAAAAACTTACACAACTTCATTGATACAGTGTTCAGCCTTCCTTGCTAGAGTGGGTAAATGATTACTCAATAAGGGCTTAACCTAGATGAACAGATAATTCCTCATCTTTATTTAACCCCAAATGTTGCACGGTATCGTACTTGATTATTAGTTTGGACTCGAGTTGGCGTAACTGTCTTAGCCTATTCCCACCGCGTTCAGACAGGGGAATCCTATCTAGGGCACAGAATTGTAATAAACTGATATTCTTTTGGTGAAAGTCTTTGAAATGTTTGGCTATTGGGTAATTTTTGTTCTCATTTGTGATCGCTCTCATGTGCTCAAGGATGCGTTTCCTAACTTGATGTATCGTACTGCCGATATATACCAGTGGGCAGGGGCAACGTAATGCATATACACAGAAATCAGACTTACAGGTCAAATGTTTCTGTATACTAAATGCTTTCTGATTGCTGGATAGAGTAAGCTCCTTCCTGTTAACACTGTTCTTGCATGCTTTGCAGGATTGACAAGTACAGAATTCCTTGATGGCTCTGGCATCTTTTGTATCTTTAACCATATTGCTTCAGAGCACATCTTTTAGTGCCGTGCACTTTCTAAAAGTGATCTTTGGTTGACTCCCAACTGCATCTCTCAATGCAGGGTCGAGGTTCAACACATGCCAATATTTTTTCAGACTTTTCCTCACCTGCCATGATTGATTAGAATATGTTGTGATAAATCTGATAGGTCCATCATCACTGTTAGCTGGTGGTTTGGGAATAAGGAGATCACTCTGTCAACACTTTTGACCTTATTACAGGCTTGTTCGACCACTTTCGCCAAATAGCCCCTTTCCTCAAATCTTTCCTTCATCACAACCATTTCTCTGTTAAATTCTGCTGTGGTTCCACAATTTCTCTTAGCACGCAGCAGTTCACCGAATGGTATGCTGCAGATTAAGTTTTTTGGGTGGCAGCTCAACGCATGGAGTAAGCTGTTACCCGCTGTTGGCTTACGGAACAGCCTGCTATTAAGTCGCCCATTTTCAACCGACACCACCACATCTAGAAATTCAATAGACTGTTTGTCTATGGTACTAGTAAATTTGAGATTGCAGTCATTCTGATTTAAATCGGTGACAAATTGCAATGTGGCTTCCCTGCTTCCCTTCCACAGACAGAACATGTTGTCTACATACCTGGCCCAGAGGACTACATTTTGGGTGAAGGCCAAGATTTTACTGACCACCTGCTCCTCCCACCAGCCTATGTACAAACCCACGTAGCTGGCGGCGAAGCAGGTTCCCATCGCTGTCCCCCGAGCCTGGCAATAGACCACATGATTGAATAGAAAATAGTTGCTAGAAAGACAAGTGTGCATCATCTCGACAAGCATGTTGGTGTGTAATAGATATCTAACATCCCGTTGTTTTAGGAAATGTTGATTTGCCATCATGCCCAAATTGTGGGCTATGCACGTGTAGAGACTGTTTACGTCTAACGTCATAAGCCACATGTTCTCATCCCACTGAATGGGTTCAATAGTTCTCAAGAAGTCTTTTGTATCTTGAAGATACAATAGTAATTGTTCTACATATGACCGTAGAAAGTGATCAATGTATTTGGAAGTGTTTTCATATGTGCTGCCCATGGAAGACACAATAGGTCTTCCCGGGGATTTTCTTTGTTTTTGTGTAGCTTGGGTAAAAGGTATATTACCGCTAGCTTGGGGTGGTCACATTTCAAAAATTTAAATTCGTCATCTGACAACAAACCTTCTTGTCTCCACTTTTGCAATTGTGTCTGATAATCACTATTGCTCTTTTCATAGGAGCTTCTGTTACTGATTGCATAACTGTCTTAATCATCCAACTGTCTATTGCCTTCGGCAAGATACATCTCAGTTGGCCACACGAAAACATTTTTATTACAATATCACTATTGTCCTTTAGTTCAATCAAAGCCTTTCTTTGCTGTCTAGTTAAATTATCATATTGGGGTTTGCACGATTTGTCTAACCTTTTAAATTCAGTGATCACACCCTTTTCAAACACATCAATCACTTCACTGTGAATTTGTGGTAAGAACCTTGACTTCGGTTTGAATCCACTCTCACTCGAACAATCAAAACTTAATTCTTCCTCAGTTAGACATTCAATGGTACTTGACACAACATCGTTATCAGAAGCGAAACGGTTCATAGCTTTTAAAAGACTAAGGTCACCGATAGCTACTCCAGTACTTTCACCCGGGGTTGCCCCTCCCCTGGATTTTTTGTTGCACAACCATTTTTTCAGTTTCAATTTACAAACAAAATGAAACAAATCAATTCTACCATCTGTATAGTTAAAGTGACTGGATGGGCAAAATGTCAATCCTACTGATAGAACTTCAATTTGGTCTAATGATAGAATCAAGTTTGATAACGGTGTGGATGTTCTTCGTTTTTTGGCTGCCTTGCCTCTTGTTGTTACTCCTACGTAGGCATCTAGTAATCCCTGCTTTTTGGCGCATCTTCTGCTGCCACGTCTGGCGCCTCTTCTGCGACCCCGATTTGGCGACTCTTGAGGCCCTGGGCTGGCCAGCCCTTGTCTCCCTTGTGACATTAAGGAGAACTCCATTAAAATATTGTTTTTTACTCCATTGGTGTCTCTTGGTGCGCCACTCAATGAGGGTATTACCTCAGTTTTCAAGCTGGTTCCCAGCAAGGTCACTGATTTAATATTCTGGCCCGTTAGTTCTGGTTGTGCCAGTTGTTGTTTCTCTGGAGTCTTCAATATTTTCCTATTCAGTTCTCTTAGGTAGTCAAACTTCTTCCCGAAAGTGAAGATTTGACCACTTTCGTAATCTAATTGGTCGCGGTGAAACTTACTTTGTTTTTTCAACTTGATTTCATCCTCTGCTTTTTGTAATCTAGCGGTCAGTTTTTTCATTTCAGTTTCGAATTCAGTGTCGGTATGTTGCTCCTTTAGTTGTTCTGTAATACGTTCTATTTCCTCCGACAGTCTCGCAGTGTCTTTTAGTGCATACTTAATTAGTAACTTCAACATGATTGTCGAGCAGTCGTGGTTATTCTGGACCCATTCCTCTATCAGCTCTGGGTCCGGGTCAGTAAATGTTGAGGTAATGAAAATGTGCAAGCCGCATGGCACGCGTGCAAAATCCATATATTTTTGCAAAGTGGTGGCCTCCCACCACTTTACCTGTTCCATATTGGCGCATTTCCATAGTTTATCCCAAAGTTCTTTTTTCGTAATTTTTTCTCGAGCCATTGCATCACCCACTCTGCTCGGGGCTGTTTCACTGGTGAATGGTACAAACAGCATTTTAGTTGCTTCCCATCGTGAAGCTTGTCTATTTGACAAATCCATGTTGTTTTGAATGATCTCAACGTTTGTGAGTATCGCAGCCGGTGGAGTTTTGCTGCCACACGCTTTACCTCAGCTGCAGCCCCAGCCGCGCCACGCTAATTCCGCTTTCCCACTGCAAATGTCGGCATTTTCCACATTTTAGAGCACTCTTCCAATTGGGAGCACGATTTCCAAAGCCCCGCCGATATCAGCTCATCGGGGATCCGCTGTCACGGGGAAACCACTGCTTGCCGGTACGGAAAAACTGCTTGGCGAGTCCTTTTCTTTGCCGACCCACAGCACACGGGCGGGCAGGGGGACTTTCTGTCAGAGAGGGAAAATCTTTCAACAGGGTTCGCCGGTCCCACAGCCACTCTGATGGCTGCGGGCTCGAGCGAGGAGGTGATCCTCAAATATTCCGGGTAACAACAACTTTTCCATTCAAAAGAAGTCAGCTCAAGCCCAAATTCGTTAGCTTGAAGATTTATTTAAACAGGGATGTCAAAAACACCCAACTCGTTTCGGTGCAGCCGCACCTTGGTCACTAGTAACAACAGTTCTTTCATTCAAAGTTTATAAAGTGAACAAATCATAAACATAAAAGTAGGACTACTTGTTCCTTCACAGATGAGTATCAAACCACTGTGCGCATATGTATATATATATATATATATATATATATATATATATATATATATATATATATATATATATATATATAAAATTATATTCAAAACTATGAAACTATATATCAAACATTATATATAGAACCTGAATTAGTAGTTAACATTAAAGGACACAACTGATTACAAAAATTCGAACTAAAAGTAAACTAACCAGTAACATCCAACTATAAGCAACTTTACCCAATAAAATCAAACAATAAAATCAACAATATACAGGCACACTAATTGGACCAGCTCAATACTTCAAAAATGACAAATGCTGCAAGACAAGGAAATTCTGCCAGATTCTCTGACCAGACCCGTAAAGAAGAAATCCATATATATTGACAACTGCCATACCAAGTAAGTAAAACTCAAATTTAAACTTAAACTCATTTAATATGAAAAAGTAAAATAGCAAATAATTAACCAAACACTCTCCAACTTCTACCTCTTTAAATGAACTATATAAAAAAATACTACAATTTGAAAAAGTACTAGCTTACTGTAAAAAAAGACGTATTACAATGCAGCAAAAATAATATAACTAAGTAAGTATACATTAATTATTATAAAATATACACTCTCCCCAAACATTAGTAAAAGTAACCTAACAACTTCAATGTTTACAAACTACTAACAAATAATCATTTAAAATTACACTGATCTGATGTTTTTTTTCTTTCAACAGAAAAGAAAGCACCAGCTCGTCATTACCACACCTCCAACGGAAAAGCTGCAAAATAGTGTGAAACATCTAATAAGAGCATACATATCAGCATAAATAATAGAAGTAGTTGAATCATTTTATAGGTAAATAACATGCATTTAAACTTTAAAACATTGTATTTATTTGTACTATTACACTACTTTTAGATACAATGACTAGGAGAATTAAATATATAACATCTCAGAAAGGAAAGCAATTTCTAAGTCAAATGGGCTAGACCTACAACCAAGAAAGTACATCGACAGAAAATGTAAAATGAAAATTTACCAAATATTAATCTAATGCATGCTATGGGAGGGCCACTACAAACAATGATGTAGTTAATGTAAGGAAACACAACCACCTCCCAAATATTACAGAAATAGAAGTAGGAGAGATACTGCAGGATATAAGAGAGGCAAGCACAAGCTCCCAGGAACCAACAACCAAACTCCTAAATGATATACTTCCTAAAGTCCCCAAACACATCGCAGGCCTACTGTTATATGTTAGATTGAGGCCCTAACATAGGTGCACCGTTTCAGAGGCACAAATCCTTTGTGTCACAAAGGCAGGCAGGGCCTTTCACCCAGTTAAGGCCCTTTTACCTACATTAGCCCTCCCTTCAGAATAACGAGCAACAGTGGCTGTCCCTTATCTGATGTGTGCTCTGGGCGCAGAAGACGGTCCATCCGAAATACATCATCTCCATGTCCAACAGTGACTAACCTAAAGTCACAACAAATTCTTAGAAACAGACCCTTAGCTCTTGGGATTTTACCTAGCACAGGATTATTGATTTCTCCAAGAACTCATTAAATATGCATGACGTCCTCCTCTGACTGACTTTACGTCAATACCAAAATTCCAAGCCACCTATCAGGTATAAATATACCTCCCTTTGCGCAAGCAAAGCAGAGGAGACCGGACTTCCATGCCGACACTCTGATCTAGGACCTACACACATGCTAGGTACACTTAGGTACATCAATTTAGGCATCATAGGGGTATAGGCTTTATCTTAATGCATTCTGTATTTCATGTATGTGTTCATTACTATTGCAAAATGGTAGAACTATACAATGCCTTTTTATTTAACTGCACTGCTGGCCATAATTTTCTGCTACTGTCCAACAGTTTTTTCAGCACATATAACCTGTACAAGAATAACAAATGTGCAATAAATTGTATTGTACAAACACCCCTGTTTCTTCTATGTACTTCTCTGAGATGAGTGACTGAATGAAAAGTAGTATATTGTTTCCACGATCCTGAGGGATCAGGGCTTTATGTTATGTGGTTTCCAGATGCTATTGCCTTCTTAGATTGAGGCCCTAACATAGGTGCACCATTTCAGAGGCACAAATCCTTTGTGTCACAAAGACAGGCAGGCCCTTTCACCCCTTGGGATAGGAATACTATTAGGAAACCTGCAGTGCTTAATTTGTAAAAAAACGTAGTACTGAGGCTCTCGGCAGGAAGACACTAGAGCTTGCACCATCCATTGCCCCTGGCAGCACTGCCAATGACAGCACCAACACACTACTAATCATCACACTCTTAAAAGTGTGACAATTAATACTATTACAGGCCCCCAATGCTATAAGAATGGCTTTGGAGGCAAATTTTACTAATTGGAAATTAAAATTTTAATAATGAACAGAAGTTGTTGTGCTCATACCTAAATTGGCAGACATCACTACCATATGGCAGACAGTCATAAGCCCCAGCACAAATTAAGCACTGGAAACCTGACAGGTATCAGGATACTGATACACATTCCTCTCGCCAAACAACACAGGGAAAGAAGGAAAGTCAGCACCCAAAGAACAGCGCAAGCAGTCCTGGGACAAGCACTCTCAGGACTCTTCTAAAATAGAAGACAAGCCACAATCCAAACGTCAATTTAAAAAAAGAAAAAGAAAATGGCAGTTCTCAAAGTTAGACATGCACAGAATCCTAAGGACTCAACTTCTGAACGTGGATTGGGCTCAGACAATGCTAAGACAGAGCGGCAGAAGTAACAATAGCTCGCCAGAACCTGAAGGAATTCTGGACAGCAAAATTGAATGATTACATCATGGTGGAAACACCAGACAAAAGGTTGCGCGTCCCACACAAGTTGTATGAAATAACACTCCGCATGGAGGAGAACGAACACAGGAAAGTAAAAAATACAAAAATTGCCTATGCACACACTCACAATGGTCATTTACATTAGTAACAGTACACAGCAAAAGCACAATTATTAAAACAAAGACAACAGGTATTAAACAGATTTCTTGACACTAGCTATCCATGAGTTTCAAGGTTTTAATCGTTCCAAAACCCGCCAACACGTGTTTCGTCGCGTTAGGAACAAAGTGTCCGCGACTCCTCAGGGCTTGCCTGTACAGCATAAACCAATTGTAGGTCGCTCCCCAGGTGATACTTCCAACCCGGCGGGGTCCGTGAACTTTCTTTGCCAATTAATAACCTTTAAAATCGTTGCCGTAATCACTAGTGTGTGTACAGCATCCAAACCTTTTCATGAAGTAGAAACTAAGTAGATTAGTGGTTCGACGCTGCCCAAGGTAAGTAGTGTTCTTGCACCACGTAAAAAACTGTCCGTAAAGCCCGGGAAGCTGATACACGGAACACGGAACACAGAACACGGTGATACGGGAGACAGGACGTGGCTCACACTGCGTCTTGAAAATATAATTGGGCACTGACTGAGGGTTATCCACTCCAGGCTGTGCGAGAAGTTTCCCGGGCTTTACGGACAGGTTTTAACGTGGTGCAAGAACACTACTTACCTTGGGCAGCGTCGAAACCACTAATCTACTTAGTTTCTACTTCATGAGAAGGCTTGGATGCTGTACACACACTAGTGATTATGGAAACGATTTTAAAGGTTATTAATTGGCAAAGAAAGGTCACAGGCCCCGCCGGGTCAGAAGTATCACTGGGGGAGCGACCTACAATTGGTTTATGCTGTACAGGCAAGCCCTGAGGAGTTGCGGACACCGCCATTCCTCTGTGAGTCTGACAGTCCCCAGGCCTGCCAGAGTCATACTTAGGCTCTTAGTACAGATTCTTCGAGGTGTCTTCTTGTGCCTATGACTGAATTATAGTAACAGTATTGCTGAGTGAGCGTACATTTTTAAAATGGTTTGAATCGTGGCTTGTCAAAGACTAAGATTATTATTGTGGGTAGTAGTTCTTTTTTTATGTAACTTAAGAGTTTGTGGTATGTACTGCTTTGTTTATTTGGCTATAGGCTATATATAAAAGTAATATTTATGTTTTGATATTCACCATGTATGGTGTATATCTGAGTGTATGGTTTGGGACTCGTTTGAAGGTCCCATCCATCATCCAGGTTCGACAATGTCTTAGTTTTAGTAAGTCAAACGGTCCGGTATTTCTATGTCTTGGTATCCTCTAGGGGCAAGAAGAATATTACTGGTGGCCTTTTTAGTTTGTGTAATTAAACATTATAAAGTGGGTATAGGTGGTAGTATTGTAGTGTAGTTCCTATTTCCCTTATAGGTTCTGCGCATTGGAATAACATACACGATAGGCTTGGCATAGGACTGAGGTCAGTATGCACCTATCATGTATATTAAACTTAATTACTGTGTACCAGCTAGCTCAGAGGCCACTAGAAACTTCTTGAAGACAAGAAGGGAATAGCTTCTGGCAACCACATAACAGTAAACCCTGAGCCCTCAGGTTCGTGGAAACAATATACTACTTTTCATCCAGTCACTCATCGCAGAGATGTATATAGAAGAAACAGTTGGGTGTGTTTACAATCAAATTTATTGCACAGTTGTTATTCTTGTACTGATTATATGTGCTACGACAACTGTTGGACAGTAGCAGAGAATTATGGCCAGCACTGCAGTTAAATAAAAAGGCATTGTATAGTTCTACCATTTTGCAATAGTAATGAGCACATACATGAAATACAGAATGCATTAAGATAACGCCTATACCCCTATGATACCTAACTAGATGTACCTAAGTGTACCTAGCATGTGTGAAGGTCTCAAAAAGCCAAAAATCCCCCTAGGATTTAGTCTAACCCAATTACCTTAGTGGGACTTCATCCTGATCTCGAGCTGGACACTCCAGGATGGGTGGATGGACTTCTGCCAGCTGGAACTGTGGTATTATGCAGTTTGCAGCATCTCAGATCAGAGTGTCGGCATGGAAATCTCGGTCTCCTCTGCTTTGCTTGGGCAAAGGGAGGTATATTTATACCTAATAGGTGGCTTGAAATGTTGGTATTGATGTAAAGTCAGTCAGAGGAAGACATCATGCATATTTAATGAGTTCTTGGAGAAATCAATAATCCTTTGCAAGGGAAAATCCCAAGAGCTAAGGGTCTGTTTCTAGGAATTTGTTGTAACTTTAGGTTAGTCACTGTTGGACATGGAGATGACGTATTTAGGATGGACCGTCTTCTGTGCCCAGAGCACACATCAGATAAGGGACAGCCTCTGTTGCTCGTTATTGTGATGGGAAGGCTAATGTAGGTGAAAGGGCCTTAACTGGGTGAAAGGGCCTGCCTGTCTTTGTGACTCAAAGGATTTGTGCCTCTGAAATGGTGCACCTATGTTAGGGCCTCAATCTAACATATAACACCCACTCCAATCTATGGACAATTGTGAATAACCCATTAAAAGCAAACTATATAGGCATTTGCATATAATTGACAGGTAGTTGCATGAGAGTGGTTTATGAGTTGAAACAATAGCAGCTGTTAAAATATGTAAAATTACTGTAGACTCTGTGGAGACAGGAAAAATCTATAGTGTCATTAAAAAAATACTCTTTAGAGCCAGTAGTTACTTATAAAAGTTTCTGTTTATAAAATTGAAAACTCTTACATGCTGTTTCAGAAGACCATGCTTTCTTTAGAAAAAAAACAAAATGTAAATTTAGAGGGAAAGCTCCAAGCACTCGGTGAAAGTTGAAACAATAAGAGAAAAATGTGTTTCAGCACATGTTTTGCAATAATAGAGATGAAAAGTGCTGGCTGGGAGACACAACATTTTCATTGCTAGTTGCTGCCGGGAACGGACCTTTTTAATACCTCACAAAATCATTGTGGGAGCACAGAATGAACAGTGCTGCCAGTTGCTCGTTCTGAGGCAGCCAGTGCTGTAATCGATTGGCAAGGAATACTTTGGTTTGATGGGAATATGCTTGGGACACAGCCAAGCATGAGACTTCAGCAGTTCCAGCCTGGTGGGAAATGTCACTGGCGTTTTCCTTTGGAAGTGCCAGACTGATGATAACCACACATTCTTCACTGCAAAAAACAGGCATCAGAGAACAGGTATGTTGCAGTCTTTTCAGACTGGTCTTTTGAATATTAGAAACCATGAGAAGCATATTTCATGTTCGAAGTATTCCCAAGGTGTATCACAATGCTTGTATGTGAAAGATAAAATTTATCAAAAAGGAAAGAGCGGCAGTCTGTATTTAAGAGTGCTATTTTGCAAAAAAGAAAAAAATATTTCTTTAGCTGATGTGAAATGAAAAATAAAAGTGCTGCACAAGCATGGTTTTCAGATTGCCTTAAGCATTGAATTTTACAAAGAAACTTTTGTTTCACTACTGTCAGTGTTGGGGCTTCTAGCCAAAAAATAAAAAGGCACAACTTCCCTACAGTGTAGGATTTCACTACCTCTTGTTGTTATCTGTACATAACGTAGGTCTGGCCTATGTATACTGAGTCCCTTGGTGACGTTCAGGAATCATTTTTGTAACAGGTTTTTGTGTCAAAAGGCCAAACCACCCATATTTTTCTAACTGGGTTCTGATGTTGTTTTGTAAATAGCATCTAATGTTGCCCCTGTTAAGGTATGTGAACTTTTCCACCCCTGTGCAATGGTGTTTGGTGGTGTTTGGCAACGTTCCTACTGGTGTTTAAACAACCAAGGGCCAGATGTAGGAAGGCCATTACCGGTCGGTAACGGCCGAAATCGGCCGTTACCGACTGGTAATAGGCTTTTCCTATTTAGGGGGCAAATATAACGATTCGGTAAATACGAATCAGTATTCACCGATTCAGTATTTACCGAATCATCATTTACCGATTCGGTATTTACCGAATCATCATTTACCGATTCAGTATTCACCGAATCGGTAAATGAAATGTAAGAAGCACTTTGAAGAGTGCTTCTGTGCTTACAGGATTCGCTATTTACCACCAACCATTAGTTGGTAGTAAATAACGAATACCTCTGTAAATGCAAATATGTGCATTTACACCTGTGCCATGTGACAGACATACATGCCCATAGGGCATGTATGTCTGCCACATGTGCAAACAAGCACTATTCAGGGGTGCAACAGGGTGTCAAAGTGACACCCTGCCACCCTTAAAGCTTTCCCTATTTTACGGAATCGGTAATTACCGTTCGGTAATTGACATTCATTCCCATTGGCCTCCAGGCCCATAGGAATGAATGGCAATTACGGAATCGGTAATTACAGAATCTTAACGATTCGGTAATTTTTACTGATTTTTTACCTACATAGGATTTACCGATTCTAAAATACCGAATTGGTAAAATTCGGTATTTTAGAATCCGTAAATCCAATTTACCTACATCTAGCCCCAAATTTCTAGATGCATTACAATTCTGTAGGAGTTGATAACTTTAATGAAGGTAACAGGTATAAAGTGTCACAATATGAATAAATCTCTATCATTTCAGGATCAGAAAATGTAACAATTATTCCTCAAACGGACAGCATATTATTCACTGTATCAGTACCCAATTTTCAGAAAAATGTAATGAAGGTAATGACATCACTGAATGAATGATAAAATTAATGAAAATGAATGAAAGTTTAAAATACATTAATCAGAATTAAAAACTGGATAATTAAGTACATCATTTAGAATACAAAGGCTTGTTCAGCCCGAATACATTTATAAGTCTCTTTTGCATTTGAATTGAAAATAGATGTGGCTTGAGTTGTATGTTGATCCTATGTTGTAGAAAGTGTCCACTAAGAGTCAAACTAAAAGCTAGCTCTAAGCAAAGCCAGAACAGAAAAAGATGAACCCAGAATTACTCCATAGTTCTATTCATGGTGAAGCCAAGTCCATATCTTTTGGAAAAAAAAAGGTGCAAAAGTTTTTACTTGCATGTTTATTGTTTGTTTTTGGGCTGGCCGTCGCTTCCTGTTCACGTGGATACATGGAAAACGTATCACAATGAAATAGCCAGTAGCTGTATGATCAATTGTTGAAATTGCATCGTATTTAGTTGAAGTTATTTCTGCTGTTTTTGTTGAAAAACATTGAAAATTTTGAAGTTAATAGTTGATGTCTTTGCTGAAAAACGTTCAGATGTTGGAGTTAATATTTTATATTTTTGTTGAAAAACATTGATGCATTTATTATTTGGTACTTTTGTTGAAAAAAGTTGAAGCTTTTCTTATTTGATGTTTTTGCTGAAAAACATTAAAGCAATTATTAGTTGTTGCTTTTGTTGAAAAACTTTGGTGTACAGATTTGTTTTCGGCCAAATTGCAACTAAGTGTTTTCTTCACTTTTATTTTAAATTTGAACGGTTGGTTCTATGGAGAACTAGTTCCATTGCATTGTTGCATAGTCACCCACTCCATGGATTTGATTTCTCAAACCAGATGAGCTGTTCAGTTTGAATTTCTTGAATAGTAGTGAGAGGGACGTCTACTACTGTGGAGTTCATGAGGCCTACTGCTCAGTATTGGCCACATAGTTTTTGGTAGATTTTTTCATTTGAAATGAATCTGGTGCTTTTATCACGGCAGGATGTGGCAAAAGTATAGTTCTTGTTCCTTTCACTTTAAGGACTGGCACATGTATTTCTGTATGAGGGGCCAAATTCCTTTGTGTCTGCGATCTTTTTCTCTCTCTTCCCAGATGCCCGACTTTAAGGATTCAGACAGGTCTTGCCGTGATTACCTCGGCTTCCCAGTGGCGCCTGTTTCACTTTGACAAAATCTTTTTTTTTTTTGTTTCCTTTAGTTTCTGTAAAACAGCCAAATGATCATAGATACAGAATGGTTTTCATCCGCCATTGTGCCTTCACATTTATGATCAGGTTCCCAAACTCGGGGAGTTAAGATTCGGTAATTACCGAATCGGTAATTACCGATTCCGTAATTGCCATTCATTCCTATGGGCCTGGAGGCCAATAGGAATGAATGGCAATTACCGAATCGGTAATTACCGATTCCGTAAAATAGGGAAAGCTTTAAGGGTGGCAGGGTGTCACTTTGACACCCTGTTGCACCCCTGAATAGTGCTTGTATGCACATGTGGCAGACATACATGCCCTATGGGCATGTATGTCTGTCACATGGCACAGGTGTAAATGCACATATTTGCATTTACAGAGGTATTCGTTATTTACCACCAACTAATGGTTGGTGGTAAATAACGAACCCTGTAAGCACAGAAGCACTCTTCAAAGTGCTTCTTACATTTCATTTACCGATTCGATAAATACTGAATCTGTAAATGATGATTCGGTAAATACCGAATCGGTAAATGATGATTCAGTAAATACTGAATAGGCGAATACTGATTCGTATTTACCAAATCGTTATATTTGCCCCCTAAATAGGAAAAGCCTATTACCAGTCGGTAACGTCCAATTTCGGCCGTTACCGACCGGTAATGGCCTTCCTACATCTGGCCCTTGGTTGTTTAAACACCAGTAGGAACGTTGCCAAACACCACCAAACACCATTGCACAGGGGTGGAATAGTTCACATACCTTAACAGGGGCAACATTAGATGCTATTTACAAAACAACATCAGAACCCAGTTAGGAAAGTATGGGTGGTTTGGCCTTTTGACACAATAACCTGTTACAAAAATGATTCCTGAACGTCACCAAGGGACTCAGTATACATAGGCCAGACCTACGTTATGTACAGATAACAACCAGAGGTAGTGAAATCCTACACTGTAGGGAAGTTGTGCCTTTTTTTTTGGCTAAAAGCCCCAACACTGACAGTAGTGAAACGAAAGTTTCTTTGTAAAATTCAATGCTTAAGGCAATCTGAAAACCATGCTTATGCAGCACTTTTATTTTTCATTTCACATCAGTTAAAGAAATATTTTTTTCTTTTTTGCAAAATAGCACTCCTAAATACAGACTGCCCCTCTTTCCTTTTTGATAAATTTTATCTTTCACATACAAGCAGTGTGAAACACCTTGGGAATACCTCGAACATGAACTATGCTTCTCATGGTTTCTAATATTTAAAAGACCAGTCTGAAAAGACTGCAACATACCTGTTCTCTGATGCCTGTTTTTTGCAGTGAAGAATGTGTGGTTATCATCAGTCTGGCACTTCCAAAGGAAAACGCCAGTGGCATTTCCCACCAGGCTGGAACTGCTGAAGTCCCATGCTTGGCTGTGTCCCAAGCATATTCCCATCAAACCAAAGTATTCCTTGCCAATCCAGTGGGTATCAATTACAGCATTGGCTGCCTCAGAACCAGCAACTGGCAGCACTGTTCATTCTGTGCTCCCACAATGATTTTGTGAGGTATTAAAAAGGTCCGTTCCCATCAGCAAATAGCAATGAAAATGTTGTGTCTCCCAGCCACCCAGCCAGCACTTTTTATCTCTATTATTGCAAAACATGTGCTGAAACACATTTTTTCTCTTATTGTTTCAACTTTCACCGAGTGCTTGGAGCTTTCCCTCTAAATTTACAATTTTGTTTTGTTCTAAAGAAAGCATGGTCTTCTGAAACAGCATGTAAGAGTTTTCAATTTTATAAACAGAAACTTTTATAAGTAACTACTGACTCTAAAGAGTATTTTTTTAATGACACTATAGACTTTTCCTGTCTCCACAGAGTCTACAGTAATTTTACATATTTTAACAGCTGCTATTGTTTCAACTCATAAACCACTCTCATGCAACTACCTGTCAATTATATGCAAATGCCTATATAGTTTGCTTTTAATGGGTTATTCACGATTGTCCATAGATTGGAGTGGGTGTTATATGTTAGATTGAGGCCCTAACATAGGTGCACCATTTCAGAGGCACAAATCCTTTGTGTCACAAAGACAGGCAGGCCCTTTCACCCAGTTAAGGCCCTTTCACCTACATTAGCCCTCCCTTCACAATAGCGAGCAACAGAGGCTGTCCCTTATCTGATGAGTGCTCTGGGCACAGAAGACGGTCCATCCTAAATTCGTCATCTCCATGTCCAACAGTGACTAACCTAAAGTTACAACAAATTCCTAGAAACAGACCCTTAGCTCTTGGGATTTTCCCCTGCAAAGGATTATTGATTTTTCCAAGAACTCATTAAATATGCATGATGTCTTCCTCTGACTGACTTTACATCAATACCAACATTTCAAGCCACCTATTAGGTATAAATATACCTCCCTTTGCCCAAGCAAAGCAGAGGAGACCGAGACTTCCATGCCGACACTCTGATCTGGGACGCTGCAAACTGCGTCATGCCACAGCTCCAGCTGGCAGAAGTCCATTCACCCATCCTGGAGTGTCCAGCTCGAGATCAGGATGAAGTCCCACTAAGGTAATTGGGTTAGACTAAATCTTGGGGGGTTTCTTGGCTTTTTGAGACCTACACACATGCTAGGTACACTTAGGTACATCTAGTTAGGTATACCCTGAAGCAGAGAAGTGGAGAAGTGCGGCTCACTGGTTAGAGGCGGCAGACCCTGAAGCAGAGATCAGGCCTGGGACCAGGGTTCAATTCCCGACGCGGCAGGGTCTAGAATCAATGTCTGCGGACTCGATAATTCTTGCTTCGGCGCCTTCTCTAATCATGGGCCCCATGCTGCAACTCTGGGCAATAGCTTGCTTAATCTCCACCACTCACAGGGAGAGCCAGGAAGGGTTCCACAGCCTAAGCGCCGAGATACCCTCATGGGTGATTCAGCGCTATATAAATCAATGACTATAACTATATTTATCATAGGGGTATAGGCTTTATCTTAATGCATTCTGTATTTCATGTATGTGTTCATTACTATTGCAAAATGGTAGAACTATACAATGCCTTTTTATTTAACTGCACTGCTGGCCATAATTCTCTGCTACTGTCCAACAGTTGTCGCAGCACATATAACCAGTACAAGAATAACAACTGTGCAATAAATTTGATTGTAAAAACACCCAACTGTTTCTTCTATATACATCTCTGCGATGAGTGACTGGATAAAAAGTAGTATATTGTTTCCACGAACCTGAGGGCTCAGGGTTTACTGTTATGTGGTTGCCAGAAGCTATTCCCTTCTTGTCTTCAAGAAGTTTCTAGTGGCCCCTGATCTAGCTGGTACACAGTAATTAAGTTTAATATACATGATGGGGCATACTGACCTCAGTCCTATGCCAAGCCTATCGTGTATGTTATTCCAATGCGCAGAACCTATAAGGGAAATAGGAACTACACTACACTACTACCACCTATACCCACTTTATAATGTTTAATTGCACAAACTAAAAAGGCCACCAGTAATATTCTTCTATCCCCTAGAGGATACCTAGACAGAGAAATACCGGACCGTTTGACAAATACACATAATGAGGAACCTTTCCTGTTATATCACAACCTAAACAATGTAAAATGAATGCTAATATTTTCCACAGCAAATAACTTACTAAAACTAAGACATTGTCGAATATGGATGATGGATGGGACATTCAAACGAGTCCCAAACCATACACTCAGATATACACCATACATGGTGAATATCAAAACAAAAATATTATTTTTATATATAGCCTATAGCCAAATAAACAAAGCAGTACTTACCATAAACTCTTAAGTTACATAACAAAATAACTACTACCCACAAAAATAATCATAGTCTTTGACAAGCCACGATTCAAACCATTTTAAAAATGTACGCTCACTCAGCAATACTGTAACTATAATTCAGTCATAGGCACATGAAGACACCTCGAAGAATCTGCACTAAGAGCCTAAGTATGACTCTGGCAGTCCTGAGGACTGCCAGACTCACAGAGGAATGGCGGTGTAGGACCAGCCACTGCCGTACCGGTGGTCTGACTGCCATATTACAACTTGGCAGGTCCGACCACCCACGCGGCGGTTTGGAGGCTACAGTATGCCAAGCATATACAAGTTTCTGCTCAGCCGCAATTTTCATGGTAGTTCCTCCTCCCTTTAAACCGTGGCGGAAAGGAAACATAGGGACCCATGTGCACGGGGTACATACAGGGGGGCACAACATGTGCCCCCAATGTGCATGCACCCACATTTCTGCTCAGCATGGTCGTTACAGTCAATGCCATGCAAAAATCTTGTGTGGGGTTTTCATTGCAGTGCCTTTATCAGGGCACCGTCGCCTTTGAAAGAGGCAGTACCACGGGACGGCATGCCACCCAACTGCCAGACCAATTTTAAGTCATAATCTGGAGGGTGGGCATCAGTGAGTTTCAGCGGTGCGGGAGCGTGGTGGTGGCACACTGCCAAAACTCATAATAAGGCCCTTAGTGTAGAATATGCTACAGCCAATTTGCGTTTCAAATGGAAAAAATAATATCACTAGCCTATGTCTTTGTTACAGAAGTAGCAACCACTACAATTTACTAATAGAAAGTCCTTCTACCAACAAATCAAAGACAATCTAAGACCCCTAATGTATTGTTCCAGACACAGATGCCAACCCAAGTTCCAAATACGATGGTGCAATGTCTACGACAGGAAGTCAAAACAAACAACGCAGCTGGGGATTCTCTGGGCTGTAGCCTATGGATATTAGAGACACCACATATTGGCAGGCATTTTGCAGCAGTGGGCTAGTGCCAATTTCTCTTGCCCTGTTTATCCTCTGTGTGGCCAACTGCCTGCTGAGCCATGACATCGTCTCTGCAGCTCCACCACTATGGGCCGGGGAGACCACAAACAGCGTAAATTGATATTTGACCGACCCAAATCATCGACATAGACGGCAAGCAGTATTCCTTGGCTCACTCAGACTCTCTGGAAGGAGTGACCTCAATTCTCACCAAGCTGCACATGGGATTCCACGCTATCTATCCATGCTTTGACTCGCTTACCTCCTGACTAAACCGCATGGGAGAACGTTTAGACAGACAAGGCACCCGCCTTTAAGTTGCAGAGGCGCGCATCTCCACTCTTGAGGACACCACTACCTCCGTAACCAGACGACTGGAGAAAAGTGACCGGCTCTTGAAAGCAGTCGCCATGAAAAACAAGGATTTGGAGGTGCGCTCTTGACGCAACAATATCCGCATCATTGACCTGGCAGAGACCACCAACATGGGGTGCCCAGAACATTTAGTGGAAACCCTGCTGGTTGAGCTATTTGGTGCCCAGCACCTGTCCCCTACATCATGGGGAGGGCACACAGGTCCCTGGGCCCTTGACAACCTCCTGGAACAGCACCAGCGTCAATAATTGCACGCCTACTAAATTATAGGGACCAGGATGCCGTGCTCCATCAGGCCAGAGAGCGCTCTCCTCTACTCTACCAGGGCACAACAATCTTCATTTATCAGGATTTTACCTTGGCTGTGCAGGAGGCAATCGAAAGTTCATAGAGGCAAAGGTGCAGCTCAAAAACACGGGATCAAGTATGGTATGCTCTACCCCACTCAGCTGCAGGTAGCATCAGGTGGCAAATAGCGATTTATCAACCATACGGCTGAAGTACTCGCATTATGCAACTGATTGGGACTGGCGGGCCCCTCCTTGAACCACGCTACATCAGACCGCTCACCACAGGACGACAATGTCTCAGTTAGTGCGGACCTCTTCAATCCTGGCTGCAGGCCATGCCCTGACTGTATTGCAGGTGTCACCGACCCACTAGACCGCCAAGGGTTTCCTACAGTAATATGTTCTACTATTTTGGCCCCTTCCCGCTATCCGCTATGACTACCTCAACCCTTACGGAACACTCATATTTACTCTTGTTCAGAACAGGCACCTGGCTCCGATGTGTTGCCCACCCCCCAGGATGATTCCGAGTTCTATGATGTTGTGAGCTTTACTGCTTTACTGGGATTTGCTAGGACTACTACTGCTTTTTTGGGTCTAGGAATGTTATTGAGGGATTGTCTTTTGAATTTTCATGTTCTTTCTGACTTCTTTTTCTTTCTCTTCTTTCTTCTTTGACGAGACAGGGCTTTGCAGTAACTTCCCTAACAGACCTGACAGAGCAGTTCATTCCTCTTTCACTTTTTTCTCAATGGAAACCTCTAAGCAGCGGACATGGCCCTCCTCACCTGGAACATCCGAGGCTTTAATAACCCTTGTAAAAGTAAGCATGTATTAATGTGCCTCACTCAATATGGCACCAAGATTACATTCCTACAGAAAATAGGCCCTACAGGAAATACACCTACCCGCAGGTATCCCAGATCTTTGCTGCGTCATCAGGCCTGCACCATTCTTTTCCCAACTACACCTCCATTTCCAGGGGAGTGTGCATACTTATGCATAAGTCCCTTCTGTTATACACCATTCTACTGTTGCAGACACTCAGGGCCTCTATGTTATGGTGATGGGAACCATGCTGGGGAAACAAATTTTTTTCTTGGACATATATGCCCCGAACACTGACGGCCAACCTTCCTTTTCCCAGACCGTAGCCGCCCTCCTGGATGGCATTGACGTAGACACTGTTTTGGTGGGAAGTGACTTAAATATCTTTCTTGATCCCATCATAGACTCCTCCAGCACCATTGTGGTCTTAAACCACGCTCACTGCGCCCTTGTCAGCATATGATACATACGCACACCTTCTGGGACGTCTCGTGCACACACCATCCTGTGACCCCAGGTAACACTTTTTGCTGAGCTCCACACTTGGTGTAGACCTGACTGGATTATTGGCTCCTGAGAAAGACAGGTGTTGCCACACACATTGTTTGATCATGCACCGGTGCAGCTGATGCTTACTTTTCCTTACTGCTGTGGCTGGGAGTGCCACTGGTCCTTCCCCTCGACGATGCTGTTGGACTTGGTTTTCGACTCCGAGCTCCAGGGCGCTGAAGTAGAATATTTTCAGTTGAATGTGAGGTATCTCCAACAATATGCCACTCTCTGGGATGCATTTAAGGACTACATTCGTGGATTATGTATTTCCAACAGGCGGGAGTGCTCTGCGATGTCCATAATAGTCTGACACGGGTGGCGAATGCACCTAAGTACATAGACAATAGGAATGCTCCCTTGCCTTCCCCTTTTGTTCTCCATGAGCACTCTGTCCTGCTACATGGGTTTCATGATACGGTTGACAGGGAGGTTACTCTTCTAGGTAATCACGCTACGGCCCATAAATATGGTGAGGGTGAGAGCCCTGGTTGGAAGCTTTTTTTTTTTTTTAAACTGTTTTTATTTAATACTTTAAACAACATACGATCTTCATCTATAGACATCTCTCAATACAGTATCTTGTCGGTCCTCATTACACAGTACATCATTACACAGTATAGGAAAAACATGATACATGCACAGTTCAGCAATAGCATCTTATCAGTGGGATAGAAGCGTAGGGGCCTCACCTCTCTCGAATTCACTGTCTGTTGGCTGATTCACACAAGTCATCCAGGGCGTGGACTATCTTGGTCTCCCAAGAGAAGACAGACACATCCGCCACACTCTCAATCTCAAATATCAAAAAACACGTCTATGGCAGTGTTACAACAGCTCAAATATTCTGTAGGCATAGAGCATCTTTTCCAGCTCTTCAACCGTAAAATATGAATACTCTCACGCTCCCCCGTCCGCAGTGACCGGATCCCAGTTACCCAGGTCAGTTGTTGCTCTAGCGAGCAAATAGCACGTGAGGGGGGCCCAGATATCATTTGGCCTAGAGGTTACTGGTAGCAATTCCGCATAAGTGGCCAGCCGCTCTTGACAAGTAATTAGATCATCCATCCAAGTCTTAAATGTAGGCGCACGCCCCCTCCCCTATCTGCAGTCGACCCTTCGTTTAGCCATGAGAAGCGCCATAGCTACAAACCTCCTGTGTTCTGCCCTCACCGGGGTGATCAATCAATCAATCAATCAAAGCATTTATATAGCTCACTACTCACCCGGAGGGTCTCAAGGTGCTTGGGGAGGGGGGGTCCGCTACTGCTCGAACAGCCAGGTCTTGAGCTGTTTCCTGAATTCCCAGTAATGCTAATAAGGGGTCTGGTTCTAGCGTTGCATTTATCATCTACTGTAATGCTTCAAAAACTTTACTCCAATATTCCCTAACACTTGGACAGTCCCATGCTAAATGCAAAAAGTCTCCCCCAGGGGTGCAGCATCTGTCACACCGATCATCCTCCATCAGTTTAAATCTGTGCATCTTAGCAGGAGTGTAATATAACCTGAGAAGGAACTTGTATTGTATCATGCGGAGTCTGCTGCTCGCTGAGACCCTCTCAGTGTGTAGGCAGCTGATCTCCCACTGTGAGTCTGTCAGTTGCCTTCCTAATTCTACTTCCCATTTCACTCGTGCTTGAGGTGTAGGCCTCTCCCTTTGCGTATGCACTGTTCTGTAAATCAGTGATACTAACTGTGTGGGTTCAGGTCTTTCCAGCATGAAGTGTAGCGGAGTCAGCCCCTCTGGTTCTTTCGGAAACTTCAAGGTAATTGCTTTTACACTCTGCTGCAGTTGAGTATATAGGAACACGTCTAGCGTTGTCTGCAGCTCTTCTTGGCACATATGTGCAAGGGTACGGAACTTACTCTCGTGGTACATATGCCCCCATGTGACCATGCCATATTTTCCCCTCAATTTCCTAAATACTTCCTCTTGTAGCAGCGAAATGTCCGGGTGATAAATTAGGGGCATCAGTGGAGAATAAGCAAAAGGCATCCCTAACATCTCCATAATCTTGTGCCACGCCCTACGTGAACTGTTGTTGTTCCCTTTGCCCAATTTTGCTATATATTGCTCCTTCTAGCGGGACAGGGTGTGCAAGCCAGTGTTCCGCCGCCACTTGCTGCATATAGCGCGGTTGTTTAATCCAGTACCATACAAAATGGGCTTGTGTCGCTATAAAATATAACTCAAAATCCGGGATCCAAAATCCTCCTTGGGAATAAGGTCTAGTCAACACTTCCCAATGGAGTCGAGGTTGTTTGCCTCCCCATACCAGACGTATTAATTCTGATCTGAGGAGTGTGAAAAAACAGGAACCTGGATAGTATGGTATATTCAGAAATAAATATAATACCTGTGGGAGTATCACCATTTTGATTAAAGAGGCACGCCCCGCCATAGATAGTGGCAGCGCCACCCATCTTGACACACAATCGCCGATCTTGGATATAAGAGTTCCATAATTTGCCCTCATCAGTTCTTCTCTATTCCTCGTAACTGTAACTCCTAAATATTTGAGCTCATCTACACACCATTCTAGGGGGTAATCCATTTCAAACCGTGTAACCGCTGCCGTGAGTGGGAAAAAGCTAGATTTGGTCCCGTTGATTTGTATACCGGACAGTCTCCCAAAAACAATAAACTCCCTCAGTATCGGACTCAAATTGTGTTGTGGGTCCCTAACATATAGAGTAACGTCATCTGCATATAGCGAGATGAGTATCTGGCGCTGAAAGCACCGTAAAGCCTTATCATTGGGACTCTGCCGCAGCTTCGCCGCAAGCGGTTCCACCGCCAGCGCAAATAACAGCGGCGACAAAGGGCACCCCTGTCTGGTTCCCCTTGTTATTTCAAAAGTCTGGGCGGTGTGGCCATTGATCAACACCTTAGCTATTGGTTTGGTGTAGAGCAGTTCGATCCAAGCTAAGAACAACGGCGGTCAGCCCATCCGCCTCATCTCCCTGAATTGGTACCCCCATTCCAGAGAGTCAAACGCCTTAGTAGCGTCCAAAAAGATGGCGGCCATGGGGATATCAGGGGACGTGGTGTGCAGGATCGCGAAAAGCGTCCTTAAGTTATGAGAGGTCGCCCTGCCAGGCTCGAACCCTGACTGGTCTGGCAGTATCAGACGGTCCATCAACAGACTAAGCATCGTTGCTATCAGCTTAGCCAGTATTTTCGCGTCACAGTTAAGCATCGATAAGGGTTTATAGGAATCACAAAGGTCAAGGGGCTTACCTGGCTTGGGCAGCGACAGAATCAGGGCTTCCCTCGTAGATTGGGGTAATTGTCCCGTTTCGAATGCGTCCTCATAAACTTCCCGAAGTACCGGCGCCATAATGTCTATATATGTTTTATAAAATTTCACCGGAATACCATCGGTGCCAGTGGCTTTGCCCGACTGCATGCTCATGATGGCGTCTCGCACCTCATCCAGCTCAAAGGGTTCACTTAAGAAGGTCATCTGCACATCGCTAAGCCACCCCAGTGCTACGTCCCCTAGGAAGTCGTCCAGCTGCCCATCGCCAACTCCTGTCGTGGTGTATACGCCCTGGTTGGAAGCTTGCTCGCCTCCTACCTCCCACTCTGGGACCCAGATATTTTGCAGAATTCGAGCTGGATGATGGTATCATTCTCACTTTTACTGCAGACATCCTTACCGAAGTAGCTTCCCTACTATAAGCCCATCTATACATCTTGCCTCCCTCCTGATTCAGCAGCACGTCAGACTAATTTAGAGGAGATACCTAGGGTCTGGCTCCATGGCGGCCAATCCCAGTTTCTGAGGGAGCTATTCACAGCAGAGGAAATGGCCCAGGCAATTGATTCCCTGGACGGTTCTAAGGCCTTTGAGTTCGACGGCCTGACTAGTGCTTTTTTATAAAGCCTATAAAACTGCTCTGACCCACCCATCTGCTGGAGGTATAGGCAAAAGCTCTTTCTACCGGAACCCTCCCCCTTCCATGCGAGAGGCTGTAATCTCCTTACTACTGAAACCAGGAAAGAACCCAAAGTGCTGTGCTTCATACAGACCACTCTCTCGCCTTAATTTTAATAAGATTTTGGGCAAAGCTTTGGATAATAGTATGTTGTTACTGTTAGATACAATAGTCACCTGTACAGACTGGATTCATACCACACTGGTTCACCTCTCTAAATTTGCATGCTATCTTCTTGGTCTTAAATAGGATAACCCCCAGCACTCCTGCACCCCACTCGATGCGGAGAAGGCTTTCGACTCCCTGGAATGGGCCTTTCTCCATGACACCATTCGGAAACTTGGAATTCCAGGGAGGTTCTCAGCCCTTATCTCCTTACTATTCTCAAATCCAATGGCTCACATCTGCATTAACCCCTTAGCCGCTGCCTTAATTCTCCCGCAGTGCGGGAGAATTAATGCGTGGGCGGGGCTTCGACACCCAAAGGACGTACGCCGCACAAGGGAGGTAGTGCTTGCATCAGCCGTTGACCAACGCAAGCACGGAAGGGGTTAATGGTTCCCTCACTGACTGCTTCAGCCTATCCCATGGCACTAGACAGGGGTGCCCACTCTTCCCTTTATTATTTACTATAGCAATGGGCCCATTGGAGTGCTACCTCCAGGAACGCCATATGCAACGTGGCTTACAATTCCCCACTGGGCCGCTCCTTATGTCCATGTATGCTGACCATATACTTTTTTTGTTTGACACCCCTCCATTAATCTAACTCCAACAGTACTGGAGATAATCCAGTTTGGAGAACTATTGGGCCAATGCAATAATTGGTCAAAATCAAAGCTCTTTCCCTTCACTGACACCACCACACCCCCTGCCTGTGAATATCCCTTTAAATGGTTTTCCGACACCGCTAAGTATCTGGGTGGGGTTTTACTCAGGAATAAGGAGCAAGTTATCCGGCTGAACTATGGCCTGGTGGTCGACAAGCTCTCTACTCAGTCCTTCCTCAGCTCCTGTATCTTTTTCTTAACATACCCATGCCCTTAATAAAGGTCTTTTTTCTACACTAAGATGCCTACTTTTGAAATTGGTTTGGGCAGGGCGTTGACCTCAGGTAGCCTGGAACACCCTAACTCTGCCCTGCGATCACTGCTTCTTTGCTGTCTCCAATATTTGGTTGTACGTCTTGGTAGCCCAGGCCCATTTTGTGTATTACTGGTTTCACCGAGACACACGGCTGCTCTACTATTACCACAGGGCATTAAACTCGACCCTACTGACATTCAAACTTTATCAACCACATGCCGGGTCTGCCGGAAGTGGAACAGGGACCTGGGACACCACCTCACTGACAACAATTGGGCTTTCTGCTGCGCACAGATTGGTTTCCCCCAATCACTGACACAAGCTTTTACAATTTTACTTTCTACACAGAGCCTATGTGACCATGAGCGGGCTAGACCGTATTTACTCCTCCAGATCCACCCTGTGCCCCAAATGCCGAGGTCCGGATGTGGATTTCCCACATCTAGCCTGGACCTGCCCACCGGTAGCTACATACTGAACACTAAGTATTCCAGGTCCTCTCTAAGATAATTTCCATGCCTATTAACCCTCCCAATTTATAGCACTCCTGGGCAATGTCTCTCCCATTTCCCACAACTGATCACAGATTTGCCGCCTTCACACTTCTTCTGACCATGCAAGAGATTGCTCTTCATTGTGGCAGTTGTATACATCCCACTGTTAAGGCTGGCTCCACAGTATGACCCACTGCGACCTGACGAGTGAAATGTATTCCTCCCCACTTCTTCTTACAGCACGCCCTAAAGATATCTGGCAGCGGCCTCTTAGACTGTATCTTCTCACAGTGACTCCAGACTCTCCCACGCCCACCCCTCAAGCCCCAGCAAATAGCCACCCTCAGACATCTCCTGCCATGACAATAACATGTGAAGGACCATGCTTTCTCTCATCGTCCCTGTATGAAGTGACTCCCTTTTTTTGTTTATTTTATCTTTTGACCCCCTCAATAGTTGTCTGCTGTTTTACTTACCCTTACTATCCCTTATTGGAATGTATTTTCTATGTGCGACAAGTCTTGCAATGTCTTGGTATTGATATGCTACCTATATCTCTTCATTAATGTCTCCTTTTCTGTACAGTGAATCTGAAAATCTTTAAATAAAGGTTTAACATAAACAATAAGACAGCAGTAATAAAATAATACATACATTATTTACATACAAAATCTAAACCTCACTAACCAAATAGTTCAGAAAGAAACTAAACCAGTCATATAAAATAAATATATCACATAAACCACACATTTCCAAATAACAATCACATAATTTTTACAGAAACAACAAAAAATAACATTTCCCACCCGAAAGAAATAAAATAAGTATGACTTACTGTTCTGTAGCTGTATATCTTTCTATGTATTCACATAGTCATAAATAATACTCAACCAAAAATGAGAAAATATTTTCCAAAAAGCCACCCAAAAAATAAGTAAAATGAATCCAAATGAGATTGATCGAAGCGCTCCAAAGTATCTTGGAACCATGAAAAACCCCAAAATGTGTTAAAAGAAAGACTCCTGGAAACCAGAAAAAAATAGGAAATCCAACTTAAAAATCTTGGGGCCAGATGTACGACCGTTTTTGTGGTCGCAAACCAGAAAATTGGCCTGTTTGCGACCGCAAAATAGGTCTGCCCTATGTACAAACCCTATTTTGCGACTCAGAAGCATATTACCGACTCGCAAAATAGGGTTTGTAACTTGGTATCAGAAAGGGTGTGCCAAGGGCATCCCTTCCTAATAGCGAGTCGCACTTCAATGTATGATTGTTTTCTGGCTGCAATTGCGGCCGCAAAACACTCGCAGTTTACCACCCATTCCAAAAAGGTGGTAAGCCACTCACTGGGGTCCCCTTCCCCTTTGTGACAGGCAGCGAACATGTTTTTGGATATCATGCAGTGGTACCAGGGACCACTGCCCACTCTTAAAAAATTAAACAGAAACATTTAATTTTCCTTTTTTAAATGCATCCCATTTCTTTTAAGGAAAACAGACTGCATTTTAGAAAAACAACTGCTTAATTTAAACAGCAATCACAGACTGGCATGTAGGGGCATATTATCAAGGGCCTTATCGCCGCTTTAGCAGGACTTTGTCCCCGCTAAAGCGGTGATAATTTCATCGCCTATTAGCAAGCTGTCGCTAACAGCAGTTAGCGACAGATTGTAGGCAATAGCGAGCGTTTTGGGGCCCGCTTTGCATGTCAGCGATATTTATCGCTAATGACGTGCCAAGTGGGAGTACCCAACCTGTTAACCTACTAACATAGCTATTGCTTATTATCAACGCAGGCACAGCGATAAAAAAAAATTTGCTAAGCGCGAATATCGCCAAAAACTAACGCCTGCTCAGACCACTTCTGAACCTGTATATTCAATGGGAGTTGGATATTCAGGTTAAGACCCTTTTGGCATTAATGCCTGAATATCGCTGGATTTCATTGAGCGGCTATCACCGGATATTTTATTGCATTCGAGATAAACGTTGCTAATAGCACATTATCTCTGCGATAAAATCCGGCGATGCGCGGCGATAAAAAAAATATCGCTAAGCTCATTTAGAGATAAATATTGTTAGTTTTTGATAATACACCCCGTAGTTCCTATAAAAATGTATACAGGATCTGTGGTTTAGACAATATACACTGTAGGATTGGTGTCAGACGAACTCTGATCACCCCCACCGGGTATGTTGGCCTTCTTGTACCAACTAGTTCACAGTGCCACTAGAATGTCCTGTTACCAACAGCCGCCTCAACTTCTACGCTCTCACACGCCAGCTTCGTTCGACCGGCAACGCCCTAGCCGCCGTCCCCCGCTTCCGAAGAGCCACCAGAGGGGGAAGGTCCTTCTCCTACCTGGCCGCCAAGACCTGGAACTCCCTCCCGACCCACCTCCGCCTGACCCAGGACCACCTCGCCTTCAGGTAGCAGCTCAAGACCTGGCTGTTCGAGCAGTAGCGGAACCCCCACTCCCCTAGCGCCTTGAGACCCTCCGGGTGAGTAGTGCGCTTTATATATGCTTTGATTGATTGACTGATTGATTGATTACCAAGGAGAGAATAGTTACTGGCAACCATTGAACATGACAACCCTGATCCCTCAGGACCATGGAAACAACATACTACCTTTCGCTCAGTCACTCGTGCATTTTCAATAATCATTTATTGAACAGTTGTTATTCTGGTGTAGAATAAATGTGCTGCTACAACCGTTAGACAGTATGAGATATAAATGATTAACAGTTCTATAAAGGTAAAAGGATGGTATAGTTCTACATTCAAGTTTATGAAACACCCGATAAAAGATGCGTACTCCTATGATGCCTCCCTAACTAGAATTCCTCGAGGATGCAGTTAACCCCATTACCTGAAGTGAGACTATGGGACCCTGTCCTGGTCTCAAGCTGGACACCCCGCGAGGGATGTTAGACCACTGCGAGCTGAAGTGTTTGCATGCAGGATCCTCAGCATCTCTGGTCAGTGTGTCGGCTGTAAAGTCTCTGTCTCCTCTAGCTATCTTAGCAAGATGTGATGTATATATACCTATAGGTATCTCCAGGGGTCCTACCTTGCTGTATTACTGTGTCGGGCATAAGGATGATGTTGGGCATGAACTTTGTACACAGATTTTATACAGGAGATGGCAGTCCTGCTGTGCTTCCAAGAACCCTCATGCATTATGTATGGGATTTTGAACTAGGGGATACCCGCGTTCTGAATGCAGTGTTATATCTAGGTAAAAGGTCAGTCCCTGTAAACCGTAACAAGTGTAATGTAGGGAAAGAATATAGGTCAAGGGTAACGAGTTTACAGAGGCCTACATTATAGAACCTATTTGGAATATAACAATCACTCTTCTTCCGAATGGACGACATAGTCTAGATTCAACACATACTACTAGGTGCTCTAGATACTTGTATGCAACTATACAAAACATTAGTTTCTTATTGTGTTAAAAACATATGTTTAAAAACGTTTTGTCAAAAATGATCAAAAAAATTGGTTAAAAAGGGGGAAAATATTATAAAATTAACATATAGGCTACTGTTCTAATAGTCCGAACTACTACAAGCATTTTGAAAGCCGCAAATGCATGAAAGGAATATCAATTTCGATATAGAGT
The DNA here is from genome assembly GCF_964263255.1 of Lissotriton vulgaris. NCBI lineage: Eukaryota > Metazoa > Chordata > Amphibia > Caudata > Salamandridae > Lissotriton > Lissotriton vulgaris. The sequence goes on along the minus strand of NC_141691.1, from coordinate 230,577,392 downwards.
TTTAATTTTCTCGTTTGTTTTTCAAAAAGCAGAATTTCTTCCCAGCACAAGACAGGCCAAATGAGTCAAATGTTTATGTGTCCTAGCTGGAAGAAACAGCATTCTTGTTGCTTGCTACCGCAGTTGGTGGTCCCTGTAACACCTCGCAGATTATGTCTATTCAGCACACATGATCATCCGTACTGTCCACAGCCGGGGCTGGGGCAGCCTGTGTGCCATCCAATGTTTGGTTGTCAGAGGAGGAGCCATATCAACAGGAGCTGATACTACCTGTAGTTGCTCAAGGAATGCAGCCATCAACATCGGAATACGCTGGGGACACTGCAAAACATAGGCCGTTATCGGGTCCAGTAAAGCATCTAAGTCCAGTTGCGCGCATGATGTGAGTGTCAGACAGAGATCCAACATGCATTCTTCTCTGCAAAACAGGCATCGGAGGACATGTAAGATTCAGACCATTAAGACTGGTCTAAACGACAAGAAGCACTTAGTTCCCTTAGGCGAGGTGTGCCTAGCGGTTGTACCATGCGATCACTGTATTTTCTCTCCCGTAGTACTGTTTCCATCTCCTTGGTGACTGGCACATCCATTGCGTAGAAATACATGATCATCAGGATTCCTGCTATTAGAAACAGGATCAGCGTCCGTCCTCCAAAAGTGCTTCCCAATAAAGGGTGTATAAAGTTTGGTATCACTCCGAGGACAGTCTGAAAGGTGCTTAACAGTCCAGAACCTATGTTCTTAAATAGGTGGACAATGCCTGTTGCATCAGACATGTTAAAGATATGATTTACTATTTCTGCAAAATGGAAAGGGCAGTTTGTACGTATAAGTGACTGTATCTCTGCTGAAGACCTTGCTACTGGGAGATCAAAAGTCTCCCAAGCGGAGGTTAAAGGGATGGATTCCTGTGTAAGAATGGCTTTCATTCTGCTCAAAGTATCAAACCGTATTAGTGAAATAATTAAAGAAGGACATAGCGGCACCTCCCTGTCTGTATGTGTTGGGGGAAAGAATACTTGCATACAGCAAGTACACCTGGAACTTACAGTTATCAGATATGCTTTGCCCAGAAGCATCCCACAGCAACCTTGATCGTTCAGCATCAAGTAACTTACATTTGAAAGTAGTCTGAATAGTGGAGTGATCCAGGCAGCTGGGGCACCCTCTAAGAGGCATGACAAGTTTGCTACTGAACCATTACAGGCCCCATGAAGCATTATATACTGGCATATAAGTGATCCACTTAACGTATTCTCACAGTTAGTACTGCTTAGAAACACTTCTTTTTCCCCACTTGGGCATCAAAATCTATACAACAATTTCCAAGATTCCTTAGTGAATTCCTTACCCATTTCTTCGTATCTGCCTGCCTGCATTTGCTCTAGGCAATATTGGAATTGAAAAGTTGTGACCAGGAGGGTTACGTGGCCATGGATTAACCATTCTGTGGAGGGTGATTCTGCCACTGTGAATGTTAATCTGTCCAGTTTTTCAACGTGTACCATTGTATACTTTGCTCCCCTCTGTGCCATTTCTGTTTTTCTGCCAGATTGTGCGAGGAAAACAGGGACGTGCTGTTTATGAAATGCCATGGCACATAGCCTGCACGCAAAGATTGGAGTGTCCTGCTTAAAAACATAATAGAACGTAATTGCGATTGCCCGTGTTGTAATATAGAGAAATCTTGTTCTAGTACATCAATAGCAGAAGATACAATGTTGCCCAGTGAATATATCCTGGATGTTTATGTTGTTAACCCATTATTGACCACTGCTAGGGCTTTACTCTAGATTAATGTGATCTATTTCTCATAATCTTTCGGCTGCCTCTATTTGAGTAATTTTCCAGATTTCATTATAGACAGCATCTAATAAACCTTTTTGACCTCATTTCCTGTAGGTAAGGATAGGTGTTGTTTCACCTGTGTGAGTGTTGAGGTTTGTAGCCAATCGAGGCATAAGTTCCCAACACTGTATGATGTCACTACCCCTGGGTGTTGTCTTTGTACATAGCGTGGATCTGGCCTATTAATACAAAATCCTTAAATTTTATCCAAGAATTATTTTTGACAGTTATTGTTGTCTACGGGCCAAACCAACCATTCCTCCCAATCAGGGTCTGATCTATTGCCTTGCAAAATGTAATCTACTGTCACCTCTTTTTATGATGTTATATTATACTCAGTGTGTGACGAAGCTGGCACCCGAGATATATTTAAATCTTTATTCCTGGCTAACCCAAGACAAGTTGTTTGTTGCACTGTTTCACTCAAGAACATTATTTGTTGAGGAATAAGACATGCTCTAAATAGTGCCTCGGTTCCCTGGACCTGGCAGTCTCTAGTACCCCAGACTGATTTTAAGTCTATAGTGTCTTTCCATAGAGCAAACCCTTTTTCAGACAACTGGGCAATAAAGGAAGCCAAATAGATCCTGCTTGGTGTTCGTCAACATATTTTTCTGGGCTGGTGTAGGTGCAACCTTACAGTAATATGATGCTGGGTCTGACGTGTTAAACTCTGAATAATATGGACATTTGCAAATATCTTTGAACTACTTTTTGACGGTGTCGGGCGATGTTCCCATTGGTGATATGTGAAAACATTCCTAGGGTTGGCAGATGTATGCAAAAAGTGATGACCATGATGTTGATAGCAAAACATTTTCTCAAAGTCTGATGTGGCTTCTAACATTTCATAATTAGAAAAAGCAGCAGATTTCTCTAATTCAGACAACATATTATTTACAGTTTCATAATCCCAATCATTGGAAAATGTACTGAAGGTAATGATATCACTCAATGATATTTTAAATAAATGTGGTATTTTTCAGCCGAGCCAAATATTGTCATGAGGATGATCCTTGCATTTACACTGAGTTAAGTTGGCATGAGCTTATTAGAAGTTTAAACGCCATTTTTCCTTTCTGCTGCCTTTGCACACGGCACACATTATTATAAATGTTTAGAGTCTAGCAGACTGTTTTGCTTCACACGAGAATAATATGTTTTCCTATAGTAGCAGCCTTGCTTGGTAAGCTTTGTCTGAACAGTGAGTGCCGAGGCCTTCAAGGTTATTTCAACACAGTGGTTGTTGTTCGGTCTGATCAGCGCAAGTTCTAGACATAACATATATGCAGCTGTGGCCACCTCTGATTTTGGAGCGTTTAATAATGCACTGCGTAGGCATGCTCACACACTTGGAGAACATTCGCATGCAGAGAGCTGTCGCAGAAAATGATGTGATCCATTTCTGCTAGGTCCAGAGGTATGGGCCCTAGCAGAAATAAGTAGATATAAAATAACTTACTAGCAAGGGAGGGTGAGATCTAGGTGTAATCTAGCCTGTTTCCTTTTAGCATTTTAACATGCATTCTCCCTTTGTATTCATTGGAATAGTAACTATGCTGATAATCGTATTGCTTATAATATGTCTGCTTGTATTAGCTAAGATACTGCGCCTGAGAACACGGCATTAGAAATAAATATTTCAAACTTGCATGTGTCTCATTTACTCCTCGTTTTGGACTGGTATGCGAGTATAACGAAAGAGTGTTCATGTGTTCCACATTGCCTGAGGTATTCTAAGTTCCATGTTCTGGGTTGTCTAATCATTGGCGGTATGGAAGAACCAATGAGACACTGATTGCTAGTCTGGTTGGGTATTTTGGCTACTAAGGTGAGTTTTGGCACACCCTAAATCACTGAGGTTCCAAGTCTCTATGCTCAGTTCTGTGTATGAGTAGAATCCCTGCTACATGGCACCCAATGCTGGTGGTCTTATTTCATGGCACTTGAGTAGTACTTCTATCAGTCCTTAACCCCTTCACTATTGTTTCCGGATAATAGTAGTGTCGGACAAACCTACCTATAGTTACATAGGTCTTTTCAAGCTTGAATCTATTCAAACGGTTTCCTTTTGAATTACTACCCAGTTGTGCTACTTTGTTTTACATTGTACCTTTTCTTCTCTGTGTCACTATGGCTAACATTGTTATACCGCAGCATAGTCGCATTGCGGTTCGCAATCATTTGCAAGCATATAATGTTGGTTTGGAGGGCATGGCAGTGATGATGATAGTAAGTGCTGAGATTGCTTACCCATTTGAGATATTCTACTCTTGGGTGACGTTTCCTGCAGTGGATGCGGCTACGCAGGTCTTTCACACTTACACTCACTCAGCCGTGCCCGTGGAATGTGTTCCTTATAGGACTCAGGAGATTCCGATTTCTGCCTGGCAGCACTGTGTTTGGTTTGATGGCGCCCTTCCCCACACTGTAACGGCGGCTAGATTGGGTCCTTTGTCCATTCCAGGCGCTTCTTGGCCAGTTTTGGCTGGATTCACCCCGCATCCTCGATCGGGGCAAGTGGCCGTTGCTGAATTACGGACCCTATATGACTCTTCTATTAGTGTTATTCGGACCCTGGTTCAATATATTACCCGCAATTTCCAGGGCGGGCTCTGGTGTTGCGGCACTTTCGGCTGGACCGAGCATAATGAAGCTTACTCCCGTAATGGTCAATGCGGTTATGGGCAAGCATCCCCAGGATAAGGATGATATGCCATTTTGGCTTGCCGAGAAGTTTGACCAGCTGGAAGCTGTATTTCTTAATTCGACTCCCGTAGCAAAACACAGGATTCTTACAATTAGTTTACCCAAAGACTTGGTACCAGAAGCCGGTGACTGTGAGTCATGGGGGAGAATTTTTGCGGCAGTGAACACGAGGTGCTTCGGCACTCCGTCAATGGCTGTCTTTCCAACGGTCATTAAGCATGTTAAGTACAAACACGGACCTGAGTCTGCGGTTGAATTGGGGATGAGACTCGTTGGCACATTTGATGTAGTTTCTGATCTCGTTCTTTCTAATGTAAAGGGAGATGCGGTGAACTTTCAAGTGGCTAATGCCTTATGCGATGTCCCCGATGCCGACAAACCCCGACAGTTAACGAGGATTATTACGGCTGGGTATAAAACCATTGGTCGCAATAGTTTAGGTCTCAAGCCCTTTAATGCTAAAGATAAAAAGCAAACCCAGGGAGTGAAGTCCGAAACAGACCTTCAACCTGCAGCTCCAAAGAAAAATTGGAACAGAAATAAAAAACAGGGGAAACAGCAACAGAAACAGGAGTCCCGTCCCCAGGTCACCCGTGCCTGCGTCTACTGAGTGCGTATATGATTTGCGCGACCGCACTACGATTAAGTCACCTGATAGGTTTCAGGTTCCTGATCACCACTCTCCTCGTTCTTTACAGGCCACATTGGCCTCATCTTCCGGTGGGGGAAGCTGTGTAAGAGGTAGGGGTGGCCAGCAGAGTCGCGACCAGCCCCGCCCGAAAGATGGAAAAGGCAAGCAGGAATATTCTTCACAGAAAAGACCCCAGTTTCAGAAAAAAGAAAGTTGCTGCTTTAACAGCGAGATATGCCACAGATAGTGAGAACGCAGCTTCGGAATCAGACATGGGCGCGGACGTAGTTGCACAGCGCGGTGGAGATTACCATAGTGCGAGAGGCTCTGCGTCAAATACCGGAGGTGACAGCGACTGACAAATATGTTGTTGTATAGACAGGTAATACTAGAGTAGCTCCTCCTGATAGGCTTTATGAAATTGTCCTTTTAATTGAAGGCGACATACAACGTACCATAAAAGGGGTATTTTGGAAAAATCTTTGGGTACAACTACCTATGACATTTTGTTAGCGGAGGATGACTGGCCCCCACCTTTTCTTCTCGCGGCTCCGAGAGGGGAGGAGGTAATCCTCCCTAGTTTCGCGCACACGGTCTCGAAGGAGCATGCGCTGAACTTTGCAGAAGAGTGGGCTAAAGCCCTTGTGCCAGCTCTGTACCGTACGCACTGTGGTTGAGATAAATTTTCCCCACACCACGAGATTCCCTTACGGTCTATGCCACAGCCTCAACCTCAATATCCCATCCGGCGTGAAGCTAAGGCTTCCGTGGCAGAAATCCTTGAACAACTGGAATATCAAGAAGTGATTGAAACTTGTGTGTCACCGATGAATAACCCACTTTTTACTGTGACCAAGCCTGACGGTTCGTACTGTTTGGTATTGGATTACCAGCATTTAAACTCGAATTGCCGTACCTGTGCAGTACAGAATACCCACGGCTCTCATCTAGTGGATAGTCTTGTGCGTAAGCGGTTTAAGACCACACTTGACATATCCAACCTTTTTTTTGCCCACAATTTGGATGGTCCAAGTTCCCAATGGACCAGTTTTACCTGTGGCGGCAAACAACGCCACTTTAAACGCCTGGCTATGGGCTATAAGAATAGTCGAGGTGTGTTTGCCACCCGTATTGTATCTCTATTGGAGAGAGTTGACTCGGATGCGTGTTCGTATGTAGATGACATTTATCTCACAGATAACGAAATTTGGGCACATCTGTGTCGTGTTGATCACATAGTTTGTAACTTTGCGGAACTTCGGTTACAAATTCAACTTCGCAAAGTCACACATTGCGGAGTACGCAGTGTTGTTCCTGGGCTACGAGCTCAACAATGAAGGTCGAGGATTGGCTCCTCACTTCTTGGAGAAATGCGCACAAAAAATTACAGTCCTTGCTGGGACTTTTGAATTTTGGGCGTACTTACATTCCCGAATATGCCCAGCATTTCAAACCTCTGCATGCTTTCATACAACCTACTTTCACCAAATCTTGCTGGCTGCCTGAACATTCAGCCATTTTGCAATCTTTGCAGGCTGATCTTCTAGAATCTAAATTCTTACTGACTCGTGATAGCCACACCAACCTGGTGAAAGAATCATCCCTGGGGCAGTGGGTTTCACTTACCTTACTTTTAATGAAGGTAACACAGTATCTATTGCTTACAAGTCACACTTGTACACTTCGGCTGAAATGCGGTTTTCCACTGTGGAAAAAGTGATGACAGCAGTGCAAATGGCAATTCTCAAGGAACGTTCACTGTTGCAGGGAAAACGCATGTTGGTTGTTACCCCGTATCCTGCATTAGAGGCAGTGACGAAAGCCAGTGTACCAAATTCTAAAGCTTTGCACCCACAGTGGATACAATGGGCAGCATCTTTGACGTCTCCGGATGTCACGTTTATTTTTGATGTCTCCTTACAGTCACAAGAGTTTCTGCAATATGAATTTTTTCATCCTGCTCCATTGACTATGCGACCTTTGTAGGATTTCCATTGTATCATTTACACTTATGGTTCAGCGCAAGTTGTGCATGGGCCTAAGCACGCATACGTCTCAGCTCGTGCAATTGTGGTAGGTACCATGGTGAATGATGAATTCAAGTTCAGTGTCGTGTACACGCAGACTTTAGGGGACTGTACCTCACAATTGGCTGAGCTCCGTGCTCTGATACTTGCATTGGAGTACGCTGATCCTAGTGTGACGACTCTTATTGTGAATGATTCTTACTACTGTGTCCAGTCTTACAATGAGAACTTGTTCTTTTGGTTTAAGAATGATTTTCGTGATTCCATGGGTAGCACGATAAAACATAAAATGATCTGGGTCCGAGTGGCTGAGCTTAAAGAGCAGTTGCCACTCGTGTATGTAATTCACACTCTCGGTCATCAGCGCATAGGAGTTCACTATGTTGGCAATAGTTTGGCCGATGAGGCCGCTAAATCAGCAGTATCGACATGTTTGGTCGCAGCAGTTACACGTTCCAAAACTAAGACTGATGATGACATCTTGGCGGCTGTAGCCGCGACTGAGAAGGGAAATAAATATCCTGAAGGGTTCCCTTCGAAGTATTCATATTGCTTAAGTCCTGATAAACTTCCTTACGTGAAAATACCGGACATTGGTGAAAGATTAATTCCCAACACGGACCGCAGGTCCACACTGATTGCAGCTGCCCATGAAGGTGCTGCGTCTGCACATACGGGCGTTTCGGCTACTGTATCTCAGTTACAACAACGTTTCTGGTGGCGGGGACTGTATAAACAGACGCGTGATTATGTCCTTCAAAGTGACATTTGCCAGCAGATTAAGCCTTCAACTGCTGCGCGTCCGCCCCAGACACAGTTGTACATTTCTAATAAACCACTTGACTGTGTTTATTTAGATCACTGCTGTCCTTTTTCTTCTGATACTGCGTATAAGTACATCTTAGTAGCAGTTGATTCATGCATACGCTTTGTGTGGGTGTGGCCACACCGCACTACTGATTCGGGAACTGTCATAAGAGGCTTGCGTGTCTTTGTAGGGATTTTTGCCTGTGGTACCTTCCATTCGGATCAGGGTCCTGCTTTCGCCTCTAAGGCGTATAAGGATGCCATGGCTTTGTTGGGGGTCCAAGTCAAGTTTTCGCCTCCATACAGACCTGGGGGTAATAGTGTTGTGGAACGAATGAACCGAGATTTAAAGCAGTCTTTGACAGCTAGGGTTATAGGCACTGGCAGGAACTGGCTGGCCCACCTCAATAGCGTGAAGCGTGCCCTTAATAATCTCCCTAGAAGGTCTCTAGGTGAGCGGACCCCATACAAAATGCTCTTTGGTATCAAGATGTTTATCCCGGACCTTAACGGTCTAGACCAGGCGGCTGTTGCTGCCTCCTTTGATGTAGACGAGAGACAGTCTTGCAAAGGAACACTTGCCCACCACATCTGAGGCTGCGTTGCAGATTCCGGTAGTTGGCTGCTACCTCAAGTTAGAGAACTGGTTTGAGAGAAGATCGAAAACAAGAAAGAATTTGGTCCCTCATATTGAGCTCCGGTTCCAGTGCTTGGAGTGAAGGGCACAAGAACAGTCATTTTACCACCACTTCCAGGTCGTAAGGAACAAAGGTACATCTCCATTGACAATGTCAAATTACACAGAGTGGCCGATTCTTCTTAGTATGACTTCGGCAGTCTCATGTCCATCGATTTTGAGAAATTCAGTTTTGGCCTCGGCTCCTAAACCCAGGCCTGATGTTGCCCTCGAGTTGCCTGCAGTTTCAAGTCCTTTATTAAGCTCACTATCTGGTACTCACCTTGGTGAGACTGAATATACGTACCCCACTGACATATCGATGCCTGATTTACAAACTTGTTTGGCTAGAGAATCCAGATTATCATTTGACACTGACTCTCACACATGGAAGATCCCTTCAAAACTTTCTGTTTTTGCAGCGTTGTTTAAAAAACATTTTTTGATTCCTCCTTGGACCTACATTTGATTGGTACTTTTTTCGGTTTACCTGTTCATGTCCATAGGATTTGTGGTGTATTTTTTCAGCCTTGTCAACGGACACTATGTTGAAGAAAGAACATGCATTCGACTTATTAATGGAACATTGGCACCCCATTCCTCATCACACAGATTGAAGAGGGACCTGGCTTTTGAGGTTTTTTTTGTTTTTTTCAGGGGGTTGAGTTAGCCTGCTGTATATTTATACGGTCTCTAGCTCCCCTCTCACCCCTTTTAACTAGGGAATCAGCCACGTTAATAAAAGTCAGTGTGGACTGATTCCCCTTTTTAACTTTTCACCCACACTTGCACAGACTACACTTCTTTCATCCTCACATACACCCACCGTCGGCTAGGAACAAAAGAACCCCGCCAAAAGAGTGCCTCCTGGTGCTCCGACAGACATTGCAGCGCCGGTCTGTCGAGGGGCAGTGAGTCGATGATGACACTGGACACCCTCCAGTTAGGGTGTGTTTCACACCTAATACTCTGAGTGTGTGAGGCTCTCTAAGTTCCGACAAGGGACCCCTTCCAGTCACCTATCTTCTGATACCTACTTCCCCCCTTCTTTGCGACTCCTTCCCTGGGGAACTTTGTACTCTACTGTTTGCTTGACCTGGCTTTTGTTAACATCACTTCTTGCCCCGTCCTAGATGGAATTGTGTGGGAAGCTATTAGATTTCAAATGCATGGGCCCACAGAGGTTATAAAAGTCCCAAATGTCCCAAGGGTTTCTATGGGGGATGTAATAAAACAAAATATACATTCTGATTATTGGGATGATCAGGCCGTAGAGACTTTGTTTTCTGATTTTAAATATTATGCTGCCTTTGATGCTGAAGATTTGTATTTAGATTCTGCAAATTATGGTGATTTGTTTTGTTATCAACATTTTGGCAATCACTACCTGAATAAAGCAAATACCAGGAGGAATACTATTAATTATACACAATGGGAACATTGTCCCGCTCCTGTACAAGGCAGTTCCACTTCTCTTTTAAAGAGGTTCACTTATTTTACTGGTCTTGATCAGTCAAATCCCAATGCTTTTTATTTTAAAATGACCGAAATGTCCACTTCCAAGGTTAGACTTACACACACAAAATTGCTGTATTCGAAGTCCTTTTTAGACCAATTGGCTGTTGAGGGCTACGAGTTGTGGAAAGATACTATTGATCTTAAATCTGTTTGGGGTTCTAAAAGTTGGCAAGTGCAAGGCACTGAGGCTTTGCACCGTGCATGCCTCATCCCGAACCATATGTTGTTTTTGAATTCAACAATTTCACAAACAACTTGCTTTGGATTCGCTACTACTAAAATATTAAATGCTCCTTCTTTTCCTGAATTAGAAGAATATTCTGGTTGGAAAAATAATACCAAGTTTTCCATCAGAGAGTTACAGACTCTGTTACTGAATTCTTCCTTTAACATATCCAGTTTGGATCCTAAGGGTTGGTTGCTAGTCTTGATCCACCATATCGAACGCGGATTTGAGGTCCACAAACGTAAGGTAGAGAGAACCTCCATCCAATATTATAGTTTTCCAATGGATCAGCTGTAATCTGAAGAGCTGATCAATTGTAGAAATTTTGGTCCTAAACCTGCTTGTAGGGGAGTTAAAATATTGTGGTCATCTATCCAGGTCTGCAATTTTCCCAAAAGAACACGGGCAAAGATCTTTTGAGTAACATCTATTAGGCTAATGGGCCTATAGTTTGCTGGAATGATCTCCGCCCCCGCCCATGTTGGAGGGTGCTTCATGCCACGCATGACAGCATCAAAAAGGGACTGCAAATACGGGGTCCTAATGGTCTGTTCAGATTTAAACAGGTCTCCTGGAACCCGATCCAAGCCTGGAGCCTTATTCGGCACAATTTTGGCCAAAGCCACTGATACCTGCGCCAGCGTGCATGGTGGTATATCATCAGGGATAACCGCCATTAGGTCTATGGCTCGGGAGCCCGTCACAGTATTTCCCTATTGATTCTTCAAACATAAAAGTTTGAAATGGGAACCCCAGACCTCTTCCCCGAGGTTCGGTTCGATGGCAGACCTGCACTCGGGTTTACCTGTCTTCACCAGGTTCCAAAACCCTCTTGAATCTTTATCATTTAGGGCAGCCTTTATGGCCTGCCATCTGTCATTTTCCCATTCTCTTTTTGCAACTAAAATGGTATTCTTAAAATGTGCCCTGCTGTCTTGATGCTCATATTGCCCCCCTCATGAATGTTTAATAAAAGGGAACTTTTTGCATCTCTGCAAGCCCTATTGTACCAAGGGTTGGTGCCTCTATGTTTTTCGTGCATCTATATTTTTCCCTTTTAGAAGTTGACTCATTGAAGAAGAACCCTGCCAGATTTCCAACCAAATCCAGAAGTTTTTTCCCCACCTACTCAAAATATTCACTGGCATCACCATTTTCTATAATAAGGCGTGCCCTTTCGAGGAAGGCGATAATTGATTTGTAAAGGAATACCATTGCCTCCGGAGTTTGTGTAAAAGTCAGCCGCGGTCGGTAGTAGGAGTTCCTGCAGGGCGGTGACATGGGCAGTGTGGGGGGTAGTAATGTATGGATTACGGAGTTTAACAGGTAAGTAAACATATAAATATATAAAACAAATTTTGTTGCGCGCACTGCATCGCATTTGGTGATGCAGTGCACACAACAATATTCGTACATTACTACCCCCAACCTGCCCCTCCCCCTCCCCACGTCACCGCCCTGCAGGAACTACTACTACCGACCGCATATGGTAAAAGTTGCACAACGAATCCTACTACCCCCGTCTGTTAATAGCAAGTCAGGGGGAGGTAAACTATTGTCAGCCTGGGCTGGTTCCGATTTGGACCAGTCCAAAGTTATAACCAGAGGATTATGGTCACTTTCCATGCGAGACTGCACCTGAAAGTCTGTGATCCTATTCCAAAGATCCACATTTACCAAGACATAATCTATGGTTGAGTTCTGACCAATCCTCCCAAAGGTAAACTTGCCGGGGTTATCACCAGGTAAGCGACCGTTACAAGCCCTTAGGGAGTAGTTAAGAGTAAGAGTAGTCAACTGCAGAACTAGGGGAATCCAAGCCTTAATTGGGTAATGATTGCAAATTGGGATTCCCCGAGTTGAGTCCTCTTCGCTCGTGATGGGATGGGGTAAGCCAATTAGAGGTTCGAAATGGCAATTAAAATCCCCCCCAATGATGTGAGAAAAACTTGGGCGGGCAACATAGTAAGGAAGGCCGCCAGACAATCTAATGTCTGTGAGGTCTGTCCATGCCTAACAGGACGAGAATAAACATTGATGATGACCAACTTTGGAAAATTATTAAGGGAGACCATAATGCATAGAATATCCGGGGAGTGGGTTTCTATCTTCACATTCGAGGTGTGTACCAACCCATATACTCAAACCTCCGGAGGGTCTACCCCTAGGCCCCTGTATAGCTGCTTTAAAAAGGTGGCAAACCCTATTCTATGTGTGGAATTCAGGGTCCACGTCTCCTGGAATAAACAAATCTCCTGGGTGTCAATGAATCCACCCCAGTCCGGGTGATCCATCTTGGCAATTAGGCCAGCTACATTCCAGGACAGGATTTTTAGACCCTGGTGCACTGACATCTTGTAGTGCTGCGTAACTGCAATAAGGGGACCTAGATAAATGTTCTCAGATGCATTCACTATCTCGCCATCACAATATGTTCTTCATTACCATTTGAGATTTGAGTACCGAACTACATTCCCTACAACGTTCACTAAATCTTGGGGGAGAGCAAACATCGTCAGTGGCTGATCACAAACTTCACCACCCTGTAGCCTCTGGGGTTCATTAACCTGTCGTGGACTAGCAATAAGTCCCTATTTAAGTATAGTGGTTCTGGCCCCCTCCCAACCCGACATGAAAGTACTAGCAACCTGTTCATCCCCAGCGACCACCCTGGAGGGTTCCCCACACCCCTCCTCCTTGTGGTGAGCCACTGTACCACCGCATTGGTAGGCACCCTCATTACCGGTCCAGGGTCCTGATAGGTGGGTCCTAACACCATGGTTGTATCCATGGGTCAGTCAATCCATCTGATCCAAAACACTGAACCTATTGCTTACAGTGAGAGGGGCTGAAGGGAAACTGTTAAAGTTATGGCTCCAGGAATTTACACTACCCACCTGGGCAGGGGTGTCCCATCTTTCCCATGGTCTAACTCTCCTCTCTGATGGAAGGTGGGCTAATTGGTGAGGATAGAAGAAAGTTAGGGGAAGTGACTGAATCCCAGTGGCCCCCCTCCTGGGGTGCCAGTTACCTATATAGTCGACCACCCTGCAACCGGAAGTTAATCACAATACAGTCTCCCTCAAAACATTTCATGCCTTGGCCCACCCAACTAACTCTTCGAGTGAATAAAATTTCACTGTGCACCTGTGGAGGTAGTGGTTTGTTCATATTTAACCAGTGAGTGTACTTATTTTTTAGCTCGGTATATGTCTCCACAACACCCTGATCCAACACCGGTACTTTTACCAAAACAACCACGTATGGGGTCGAGGCAGAGGTAAATGAATACATGGGAGAAAAGGGGACACTACACTAGGGCTAGAGTGGGGTGGTTGGCGGTCATTACGTTTAACGTTATGAGGGGTATTGGCCACATGGTCTCCCCCTGGTGGACGTAATCCTGGGCACAAAGGATTATTCAGTGAACCCCCCCATTTGACGTAATGCCAGAGTTCAGGGTGGTGCTGCCCGCAACAGTCCCAGTAGGAAAGATAGATGGCAGACTGGACGGTGCGCATGGCTGCTGGATGGTGCTCCGAGGGTTACAAGAAGTACTCTCGATTGAGTCTGGAGGCCCTGTTGTGAACCTAATGATTTATCCCCATTGGGATGATTTGATGCAGAAAGTGAGTCAAGATGCAGGAGTTTGTCCTCAATGAGCGATAATCTCTCAATGATAGGAGTCAGTGAAGAGGTAAGTAACACTCCCAACTTGTTCCAAAAGGCCTCGTCAACTTGGGAAGGTAGGACCCCAGCTATATCAATTGATGGTGAACCCAAAGAAGTGGAAAGCGACCTCATTTCAGGAGAGGCCGGCAATGTGAGTGGCTGGGAGACGTCAATCCGATTAGGTTTATGGTTTTTCGCATTTTTCTTCCTCTGTGGACCCACAACCGTTTTCTTTTTCCTGCAGATTCGGGCACATGGTCCGTGACTTGAGGCTAAGAGCTACATGCTGACCTCGTTGCTACTCGTGGTAATGGGATACAGTCAGGGGCTATTTGTGCTAAGACCACAGGATTAGGGTTTACTGGGAGTTCCTGAGTGGCGGTAGTCTCGGATGTAATGATTGGAGCATGCTGGAGCTGATCGATAACTCTCCCCCGAGCAGGAATTTCAAGGGCCCCATCCACGTATCTCTCCGGGGACCTAACGTGCATCAGCCCTCCCAAAGATGAACGTTTGGTCTGTACTGACTCCAAAGATAGTCTCCGATCAGTCATTGCTATTTCGTGGGCCAGGACCAAAGTTGCCCTGATTATGAACTGGTCTAGGGTGCCGGCGTCTGACCTGCTCATAAGCGGGTTCTTCCCCTTTCCACCAGCGAGAGCCATCGTAAGGATCTCACTGCCGCAGTGATGACACAAAAAAGTTTTAAGAACCAGAGCTAGACTGATGCCATTTACAGACTGGTCAGAAAATGTAAACTAACCTTTTCGAATGTGGCAGGTTAGAGGGGGGGCCCGGCCCGTCCTCTTCCGTACTCGAACAGGCTCAAACAGGCCCGCCATTGGACCGGGCTTCGCCCGGAGCACGCCCGCACACGTTCCGCGAAGCGGGAGTGGAGAGGTGCTTTTATTTCCCCTGCAGGCTCAGGTGAGGGCGATTTATGGAAGCTGCCTCTGGCCTCCTGTGACTTCGAGTCACCCGCTGTTCCTTCTGTGCTCCTGGTGCGTAGCAAAACAATGGCGCTGTGGCTCCCACAAAGCAGTAGCGGCGAGGTGCTTTTGTTCCCCCTGCAGGCTCAGGTGAGGGCGATTTGTGGAAGCTGCCTCTGGCCTCCTGGGACTTTGAGTCCCCCGCTGTTCCTTCTGTGCTCCTGGTGCGTGGCAAAACAATGGCGCTGCGGCTGTGTTACTGCGTGTGGCAATAATTGCAACCATTATCTCACCGTGTATCCTCGTTTTTGAATGAGTGATTGCAGCTATGGAAGTTGTGTGTACAGCCCCCTTTGTGGCTTTGTCAGCCAATGAATTCCCTTCAACATGAACACCATCACATCAATGTGTGTATCATGTGAGCCCTTGGTAATTTGTTTTTCAGCTCTGCTACCTGTTCCCATAGCGCTTTGTGCTTAATTGTGCCACCTTTTGCATCTTTAAACCCATTTTCTACCCAGTGATGTAAATATTCATTGTATGACTGCACACAGTAATAGGAATCGCACACGATTAGTGTTGGGAATTCTCGATCCGTGTTTACCAGTACCAGTATTAGTACTTTTAGTTCTGCCAGCTGCGCCATGCAGTCTCCAAGAGAATGGGTTTTTGTGCATTTGGGTAGCACACGCAGCGCTGTATTGCTGTATAATCCCTATGGTCGGTTACGCAGAACCGCCAGTAATTTTCTTTGTAGATGCAAAACTTATCTCAGCATCTGTGTAAAAATGTGATTTGTATGCTATTGGTACTACCTCACCTTCATTATATGTTAGATAGGTGTACCCAGATTGACCCGCAACTATACGGATCACCAGGTTGCGTATGTTTGCGCATGTTTGTAAGTGTTTTGAAGCTATCATGTCAGATTGTAAGGAACAAAGAGTATCTGTATGTTCCTTCGTTCATTGTCTAACTGAAAAGTCAGGTTTTATTAAATCGTAGAAAGGTTTTACTCTTTCTGCGTAATCCAAAATGTATGTTCTGCCAAAATTCAAGAATCACAAGATTGATTGTAAGTTTTTTAATGATTTTGGAGGTTGGAGCAGCACACACTTTTCTAGAAGGTTAGCTGCCAGGATTTTCCCTTCCCTTGAAAGCTTGTATCCTAGAAAAAAGGCATTAAGGTGGGCTATTTTAAAAAAAAATGTAAGTTGAATTTGTAACCCTCATAGGCGAATACCAAAATTATGGTATTCACTCTGTTCAAGTGTTCCTCCAGGTCATCATCCATTAGATTAATATCATCCACATAGGACAATGCCTCTTCTTCCAAATGTTGAAGTATTCAAGTTACTCTGGCTGAAAACAACCCTGGGCTGCTCTTATACAACTGGGGGAGTCAACAAAATTTCTGAAGGGGCCCTACGCTGAGAATGCTGTGAAATATGTGCTCTCAGGTGCTATATTTTGGCAAAACAATCCATTTGATATATCTATTGTTGTTTTGTATTTTTTCCGCATGATGTTAATAATTAATGAGCCACTGTGTGCATTTTGAACTGAAAACGTCTTAGTGCAAGTGTTTAAATGCCTGTACTCTGGCCTCCTGGTTTGGATACTGGAAACAAAGGGTTATTCATTCGAGAGGTGCAAGTTTCAATCACCCCTTGATATTCAAGTTGATCTAAGATTTCCCCAACTTGTTTTTTAGCTACTTGCTTTATAGGATACAGCCTTTGTGCAGTTGGAGTATTTTTTAGTGGAAATATATATATTGGGTTGAATCTTCGTCCCATTCAGCATGGTTTTTGTATAATGCTGGAGCCTAGGCTACCGCCCATTCCCGCGCATAGGTATATTTAAAATATTTTGGAACATGGTCAGAAAATGCTGGTAAAATTACTGTTTGTCCCCTAAGGCAATCCATGACGAATGCTGGCGGCCAATCTTGTTCAGCTAACAAAATGCCATAGCCAAACATCAGGTTCTCCCAAAAGAGACCTCTAACTGTCCGACATTTGTCCGCCTCCATCTGGAGTGTTATTTGATACAATGTATGTATGATATTTACTCTAATATCAGGTGTTTCCACTGTGATATAATCATTCAGGTCCGTTGTCACCAGAAATTCCATCAGGTTCTGGCGAGCTATTGTTAGTTCCCCTGCACCGTCTAGCATCGTCAGAGCCCATTCCCCGTTCAGTAGTCGAGTCCTAAGAATTCTGGGCATGCCTGATCTTTAGACCTGTAACCTTCTTCTGTTTGAACTGTGGTTTTGGTTTGGCTTTATCGTCTTTTTTAGAAGTATAGTCTTGAGCGTTTTGCTTGTCTCTGGACCTAGAACGATCTTCTTGTCTGTCCGACCGTCCGTCCCTCTCAGAGTTTTTCGATGAACCCTGAAAGGAACGAGAGGAACGTGTATCAGTATCCTGATACCTGTCAGGTTTCTTAATGTTGTCTCTATTCCTAAGGTTGTACCTCCTTTCGGAGTGCTCCTATGGAGGAGATCTACCTCTGGATTAAGATCTGTTTTTTTAACATTTTGTTTTTTGTTATTGTCCGACTTCTTTTTAGAAGAAGTAGGTATCTGCTTGAAAGTCTCCTTCTCGGGTATACCCATCAGTTGTGGTTTTAAAGCTTTTCCACCCAAGCTGTCCCTGCCTAATTCTGCATATGCAGTTTCAACTATTTTGGGTAGTTTGTGCTCCTGTTCTCAAGTACTAAACTCCTTTAGGCTTTGGCGGATGGGCACTGACGCTACCTCCCCTTTAATATTTGCTAATATTATGGCTGATACCTGGGAATAGTTACCTGGTAACTTCATCCCCAGGTTCAGGGCAGGTTCTGCTTTGTACTCATTTTGTATTTGTCTTAATACATCTGGTATTATTGCTAATGACGGAATACTATGAGTTCTGGTGTAAATGGCAACGAAAACTGTACCCCACGAGGAACAATCCTCTATCTGTGGTGTTATCTCCATGGGCAAGCAGACTGTCAGCATTCTATGTTTTTCATAAGCATTAGTGAATACTGCTTCTTGCTGTGTTATTTTATGAGCTGTCCAGAATGGCATTTGTTCACGTTTTGCAGGCATTTTACCCATTACCATGTGTAATGTTTGTGGTGTAATTTTAGTCGCTGTATTCTGGACTTGAGCTGTATTTGTTGTTACCATTGCTGGATGGACTGTAAATGTCCTCATGACGTATTGCGTCATGTTTCTGTAAAGTTTTATTAGTTCTTCCTGAAGTATGAGTAAGTCTGGTCCTTGCATTGTTTTAATGTCAGGATGTGGTGTGTAGGCTGCTAATATTGGCCAAGTAACTCATTCTCTTCTGAGCGGACCGAGTCTTACTCTTCTTCTTATATGGAGTAGGATGCCTTTAAACAAGTATAAATGTTCCTGGTACGTGAGCAGAACCTCAATGTCTTCAAATGGACAGTATTCCACTGGTGCATCACCTTCTGGTAAAATTGAAATGTTTTTTTTTTAAATTTTTATTTTGTAGTATGCAAGGTGGAAATAGAAAAGGGGAGGGGAACAGAGCAAGGGATCAAGAAAGAGAAGGGAAAGAAGAACAGGCGACATTCCGCCACAGATCCCCACACAGGGGGTGCCAAAAAAGGGAACATGTTCGCAAAGGGAGGGGCAATAGGGCATCAAAATCCACATCAACGATGGCGGTAGCCAGGTAAAGCGGCGGAAGCACGGACACGAAGGCCCGTCTGCCACAGTGTCCAAATCGTGCCTGGAACTCCAACAGTGGATATCTTGTCCCCAGCCGGGAAGAGCAGCCCAAGCCCCATTCAAGCGATAGTGTCCATTCCGAGGGCTCGGCAAGTCTCAACCGAAGAAAGAAAAAAAGAAAGAACCTCCCCAACTACCCCTCCCTACCCTCCGTCCCTCCCCAACACCCAACTCCCACCCGGTGGTGGCGACCAGCATGCACACAATCACACCAGACACATCCGTAATCAAATTTGGAAAAGATTAAGTGCCCGCAGCGCTGACGGACAAACTGCCGAAGGCAGGCCTCGGGACAAAAACTTCACTAAGGGCCCCCAGTTGCACGTAAAGTTTTTAAAATTCCCTAGGAAGACGTCTGAAAGACGCTCCAAACTCAACAAACGCCACAGCCGGGCATGCCACAAGGAGACAGCGGGGGCAGACGGGCTCCAAGCGTTTGCCAAAGTCAACTTAGCTGCGCCCAAACATAACCACATAATGCGCTTATCCGCCCTAGTCTGGTGTTCGAGCAATGGGTCCCTAAGGCTTAGTAAAACAAAATCCATGGAATCGGGGAGCGGGTAACCCAAAATATCTTTAATGTGAGAGAGAATCTCGGCCCAAAACGGCCGGATGGTGGGACAGTCCCACCATATATGGCTAAAGTCCCCCAACATCCCACAGCCTCGCCAACACCTATCTGAAGTCGTTGGAAATATGCGGTGTAGTTTAGATGGATACAAGTACCAGTCGAAGAGGAGCTTCATATGGGCCTCCCGGAGGTCGGTAGAATGGTTATGTGTCGTCACGTCCCGCCATAAGCTTCTCCACTCGCTATCGGAAATGTCCCTCCCCAGTGTGGTCTCCCAATGATCCTGATAACGCGGCCGTGGAGACATAGTAGTGTCTAGCAGCAGCCCATATAGAAAAGAGATCGCTCCCTTCATGGTGGACGTGCGAAGGAGGAAAGTTTCGAATTTCGTCAAGGGTCTGGTAGCGGCATCTACCACACCAGGCGATGTCGCCCAGTGCAGGAGCTGGAGATGTCTAAAGCGCTCCATCGGCAGAACACCATAATCCCTCATACAGTTGTGAAAAGTGAGGGGTTCGCTGCCATGGAACAGGTGGGTGAGGGCCCTACAGCCACCCTCCCTCCAAGCCTCAAAGGGACCCTCCGTCAACGCCGGGGGAAAGGCCGGATTGAAATGGATCGGGTTGAACGGGGACGGGAATGTGGTCCACCGGTCATCGCTACTCACCGTATCCCATACCTTCAACACCGTGCTGGTGGGAGTGCTAATGTACGCGTTTCTGGGCCGGTCAACCTTAGGCTTCCAGGCCAGGTCCCAGATAGAACGACCCGCAACACTCCGATCCATGTGGAGCCAGTGCTTCTCCGAAAGACGTTGGGACCACTCCACCAGCACTCTCAGTTGGGCAGCCTTGTAATACAAATGCATGTCCGGAAAGCCCACACCTCCCTCCAATCGCGGGCGCCGGAGAACCGTAAACGGAAGCCGCGCCCGGCCGCCTTGCCAGACATACTTCAGCATCACGGTCTTCAGCCGACGAAAGTAGTCCAGCCCTATCGGGATAGGCAAGGCTTGAAAAAGATAAAGGAGCTTGGGAAGAAGAACCATTTTGAGTGCATGAATCCTACCCAGCCATGAGATAAATTTGGGCTTCCACCGATCCAATTCTGCCCGAATCGACGCCAACATCGGGGGGAAGTTAGCCTGGAATAAGGCACCTATGGTAGAAGTCAGTCGCACTCCCAGGTAAAGCAAGGATGAGGACGTCCATGAGAGCGGAGTAAGCAGCCGGATCTGTTGCACCTCCCCCGGTGACAAGGTCAGATTTAAGATGTAGGACTTGTCAAAGTTAACCTTAAATCCCGCCACCGCCTCATATTCAGAGAGTACCGAGTGGACATGGGGCAGCGACAGTGCCGGGTCCCGAAGGCACAACAGGACATTGTCGGCAAAGAGCGAGATCTTATGCTGCTCGCCCGTAAAGGGGAGCCCTAGAATCCGCTCATTTTCCGTATCGCCAATGCCAATGGTTCTATGCTAAGGGCAAAAAGGAGGGGCGAGAGGGGGCAGCCCTGGCGCGTCCCACGGGAATGGCAAAAGCTCCCGGATTTATGGCCGTTAACCAGTACTCGGGAGGTAGGGCCATTATAGTTGGCCTCAATCATCCTCACAAAATGGGGCGAGAACCCGAAGGCCACCAGCGTCCGGTGTAGAAACCCCCAATCAACGCGGTCGAATGCCTTCTCCGCGTCAAGCCCTAACAACACAGCTGGGATGCGGAACCGTTCGGCTTTCTCAATGAGATGGACGACGCGTCGCAGATTATCATGAGTCTGCCTACCCTTAATGAACCCAGACTGATCAGGATGAATCAAGGCAGGCATCAGGTCTTGCAGCCTGCCTGCCAGGATGGAGGAGTACAGTTTAGCGTCCAGGTTAAGGAGCGCTATCGGTCGGTAAGATGTACAGGAGGTAGGGTCCTTGCCCGGTTTGGGGATAAGAGTAATCAACGCTTCGGCCAAGGAGTCCGTGGTTCTACCGTCAGTCGCCATCGCGTTGAAGAGGGAGACTAAGTAATCGCAAATGTCGGGTGCGAACGTTTTATAGAAGAGGGCCGTATAGCCGTCAGGCCCAGGGGCCTTATGCAGCTTCAAAGCCTTGATAGCATCCAGAACTTCTTCCCGAGTGATGGGGGACGATAACAAGTCATTCCATTCTCTGGAGACTTTCGGGATAGGCAGACCTTCCAGAAACCTGGATTGAGCCTCCAGATCGAGAGCGTCGCTCGAGTAGAGCGCTGCATAGAAGCGACCAAAGATGGCCGCCTTGTCCGCGTCTTTGTGCTGAATAGTGCCCGCGTGGTCACGCACGCCCCCTATATAATCCCGTTCGCGTTTGTCACGGAGTTGCCGCGCCAGGTGGCGCCCAATCTTATTGCCTTGAGAGTAGGAGGTACGCCGAAGGCGCAGAAGAGTGAATTCCGCCCTGTTATTATAATGGGCCTTCAGTTTCCCTCGCACCGCCGTCAGTGGGCGCAGGGTCACCCTGGAGGGGTTCGCTTTGTGGGCCTGTTCCAAAGTGGCAAGTTCCGATTCCAGAGCTTCCCTCTCTTCCCGCCGCAATTTATTCAGGCTCGCGTTGAGAGCGAGGCACGTGCCCCGCAGGGAGGCCTTACATGCGTCCCACGTGTTATACACCGACGTGTCAGAAGGAGGGTTGAGGAGAAAGAAATCACCAATAGCCTTGCGTAGTGCCTTACAGGACACCTCACCCCTCACCAAGGCCGCCGGGAAGTACCACTTTCGCCAACCATCTCCCCCCGCGGCCCAATGCAGCCCCAGAACCACCAGGCTATGATCCGATAGCGAGAGCGGAAAGATATCAGTCAGTTGTATATCCCCCCTGAGAGCCTGGCTAACCAAAATGTAGTCTATGCGGGAGTATGAATGATGAACATGAGAGAAGAAAGTGTAGTCCCTGGCCTGTGCATGGACAAAGCGCCAACTGTCTACCAGCCCCATGTCACTCAATTGACGCTGTGTTTCCTCCGAGAAGACGCCAGTGTCCGCCCTACGCGCACCAGAACTATCCATGTCCCTGTCCCACACCATGTTAAAGTCTCCCAGCAGGATTAAGTGCCCATCCACAAAGTCACCCATCCTATCTAACAAACCCTGCAGAAAGCCATTCTGACCCGCATTCGGAGCAAACACTACAACAAAAGTACACAGGCGACCATACAGCGTCCCTTTCACCATCAGCCAGCGACCCTCCTTATCAACACTCACCCCCAGGGGCTGAAAGTGGAGGGAAGCCCGGAAGAGGAGGGCCACCCCTCTATGCTTCGTGGGCGCGGACGCCCTGTAGATAAGGGGGAACTGCCTATGGCGAAGTCTCATTTCCTCCCTCCTAGCCAGGTGGGTTTCCTGAAGAGCGACCACATCCAGGTGATGGTCCGAAATGTACTTCCAAAGCTTCTGTCGCTTCTGCGGGGAATTGAGGCCCTTCACGTTCCAGGTGCCTATGCTAACAGGCATAATGGGGAACTAAAACTCCACGCCATGTATACGTCCAGATACCCCCGCTTCACTTCTAGACCCCCGTCAAACACCGGGCCCCAAGTCCATCGGGGACACCCACTCACAGGGAGCCAAGAAAAAGACCCCAGCCACGACCACACTGAGGGGACCACACGCAATCTCCCCAAGCCCACTAGGATGGCCCCTTTTCCAGGAAGCGCAAGAGCCAAGGGGGCATCCTCACAGAGTAGAAGAAAAAACGGAAGGGCGTATAGTATCAAAGTCACCAACATCACGCATCCATCACACACGGTCGCCACCACACCCCCCCTAGCCCCCAATCCCAACCCCAACTTCCCTGCCACTGTACCCACACTCAGAGCACCAACTGACCCACCCCCCTTCAACAACCCAAAAACCAAAAAAACAGCTCAAGGCCCGCAACCTGAATCGAACGTTCAGCAGTTCCAATGGGCCACAGGTCACACGGTCCACATCAGACTGGAATCGGGGAGGGGGCTCCAGTTCGGGGGCCCCCAGGGCCAAGGCCCGGGGTGTCTTCTCCAAAAGTACCATAATACCCCAGGGCCGTAGGAGCAGAGGCCCTCCGGCGCCCGACTATCAAAGAAGCCAGGGATCACGCCGCTCCAGAGCTGTGCTGAGTGTCCGAAAGGGTGGCCGAGGCCACCGTCGCCACCGCTGACCCCCTCTCCTGCAGGCTGATAGAGTGGTCCGGGCGCATTCGATCCGGGGAAGCACCAACCCGGTGCCAAGATGAAGAGCGACGTCGCCGCCACGATGGTGAGGACTGCGCCGCCTGAGATGACGGGTCTTCCTCCAGCCCCAGCAGCTCCCCGCGATCTTCAGAGAGCGGATCTGCTCCAACCTGTTCTGCCATCTAAATATAATCCGGAAGGGGTGTCCCCAGGAGTAGGAGATGCCATGCTCCCTCAGAAAAGCAGTCACTGGCCGGAATTCTCTCCGTTTTTGAAGCGTGGATGCCGCCAGGTCCTGGAACAGCTGCGGCCGATGGTCACGAAAGTGCAGGTTGGTGATGGCTCTGGCCTTCCGGAGGATACGTTCCTTCGTTTGGAAGTCATGGACACACGCAAGGATGTCCGGGGGAGGGCCACCCCGCCTGGGCAGGCCGACTCTGTGCACCCTATCCAACTTGATCTCCTTAACCTCCTCCTCATCCAGCACTTGTAGGAAGAGGGCCTGCACATATTCTCTCAAGTCTCCAGCTTCCCCGTCCCAAGGGACCGCTCTGATGCGGATGTTGTTTCTCCTGGAGCGGTTTTCCAGGTCCTCGGCGTAGGCCTGCAGGTTCAGGTTCTGGTCAGTAAGGCGGAGAACATCTTGCTGTAATTGGTGAACGTCATTCGCCATACTTAGGTCATGATCTTCTAATGTAGCCACCCGCTCACCAATTCCGTCCACATCTCTCCGGACCTCCCGTAGGTCCGACGCTAGTTGAGCGCGAAGCTGGGAGATATCCTCCTTGATCGAGGCAAAGAGTTCCGACATGAACGCCTTGGTGGCGGGTGCTTCCTCGTCCGACTGTCTAGTCGAGCCACTAGCTCCGGGGGAGGATGGCGGTTGCGATGCTTTAGAGGCTCCGTCTTTCATTGTCCTCCCTTTGCGCGGCAAGTTCGACATCGCGGCGGAGCCGTGGGAGCAAGGCCGCCCAAGATGTAGGCCGCTCAAAAGCACCTGCGTCACAAGCAGCAGCCGCCCGAGAAAATGGCGGCGTGGAGGCCTCCCGTCAAGGATCCAGAGGCAGCCAATGTCCAGTCCCAGGCGCTCCGCACAGGCCCAACAGCCCCGAGCCGCAGGCGATGCAGGCCACCCCAAGCAGTTCAGTACTCACAGGGACGGGGAGGACCCTCCGACCCAGCAGAGGCCATCGAGGGCGCCGACTTGGTGGTCAGGAGCAGTCGCGGTCAGATCGCACGGCCCCGCCAGAGAGCCACGGCTCACTTTCCACGTGGTCAGCCGTTCGTCGAGCCTCTCAGCCCTTCAAAGCAGGGAGCTCACCAGCAAACCAGTGTCCCGTTGTAGAGGAGGGAACACGAGGGCGAGGGAAGGCAGAAGACGTCCGCTGCTCCGCGAGGCCACGCCCAGCCGGCGCCGAGTCTCAGCACCCCACAGCGGCCTCGCTCTCACACAAGTCCGGTGCTCAATAGGCCCGAAGATGAAGGGCACCTAGCGGCGCCGTACGGCCACTCCGGGATCCGCCGGGAACACCGGACCACTCCGCTCGATGTCGCCGGCCTCTGCGATCGTGTCAGAGCCGATTGGCGCCCTGAAGGCGATGCTGTACAATGCTTCGCCTTCAGGTCGGGCGCCGGAGCGACTCGAAAGCACGTCTTACTCCGACGCCATCTTGGCCACGCCCCAATTGAAATGTTTTTGTTCTTGCATTTGCTGCTGGGAATGTAACCCACAAATAAAATACCTTCTTGTGCCAACAAGCTCACAGTGCCACTAGAACCTCCCCTTGCCAAGGAGAGAATAGTTCCTGGCAACCATCGAACATGACAACCCTGATCCCTCAGGACGGTGGAAACAATATACTATCTTTTGCTCAGTCACTCATTGTTACTTAGTCTGCCTCAGAGAGATACACTGAGAACAAGCTGGGCGTTTTCAATAATAATTTATTGAACAGTTGTTATTTTAGTGTAGAATAAATGTGCTGCAACAACCGTTAGATAGTATAAGATATAAATGATTAACAGTACTATAAAGGTAAAAGGATGGTATATTTCTACCATCCTACTGAAATCATGAATACATTCAAGTTTATGAAACACATGATAAAAGATGCGTACTCCTACGATGCCTACCTAAATAGATGTACCTAAGTGTACCGAGCATGAGTGTAGGTGTTAAGCCAAAAATTCCTCTAGGATTCAGTCAACTCCATTACCTGAAGTGGGACTATGGGACCCCGTCCTGGTCTCGAGCTGGACGCCCCGCAAGTGATGTTAGACCACTGTGAGCTGGAGTGTCTGTATGCAGGAACCTCAGCATCTCTGGTCAGTGTGTCGGCCAGGAATTCTCAGTCTCCTCTAGCTATCTTAGCAAGATTTGATGTATAAATACCCATAGGTCTCCCCAGAGGTCCTACCTTGCTGTATTACTGTGGCAGCCTAAGGATGACATCGGGCATGAACTTTGTACATAGATTTTATATAGGGGATGGCAGTCCTG
This sequence comes from Lissotriton vulgaris, assembly GCF_964263255.1. Classification (NCBI taxonomy): domain Eukaryota; kingdom Metazoa; phylum Chordata; class Amphibia; order Caudata; family Salamandridae; genus Lissotriton; species Lissotriton vulgaris. Next base: position 230,551,349 of record NC_141691.1, on the reverse strand, counting down.
TTGTGCTTCCAAGAACCTTCATGCATAATGTATCAGATTTCGAACTAGGGGAAACCCTCGTTCTGATTGCAGTGTAATATCTAGGTAAAAGGTTAGTCCCGGCAAACTGTGACAAGTGTAATGGAGGGAGAGAATATAGGTGAAAGGTAACAAGTTTACTGAGGCCTATATTATAGAACCTATATGGAATATAACAAGACATTGTGGTCTGCTGACCCCAGCAGGCCACCATCCGTAGGAGTGCTAGCCATTTCCAGTGGGGTCGCAAATTGCACCTGCCTCATTAATAATAAGGAGACAGGCAATTTGCGACCCCATTAGGAATCGCAAACATTGTCTGAGATACTGTTGCAAATTCCATTTTGTGAGTCGCAAATTGCGAGTTGCAAAACAACGCAATTTGCGAGTCACAAATTGGAAGGGTCGTACATCTGGCCCCTAGTTTGTTATAAACCATAAGTGGCTTTATTTATTTTAAACTGTTTCTCCTAATTCCCATTGGGCACATTCATAGACAAACATCCTGCAATGTAAACATGAAAACTCACCTGCAAAACACATTAAATTCCCAAAATTACATATACATTACATTCATCATAAAATATGTAATATAACACAATATACCATAACATAATGATACATGGCTAAAACAGTATACAAAAAAACAAAACGACACACTAGTGAAAAACACTACTAATAATACAACTCAAAGAAGAAAAAACCCACGAACAACACTCTACCTAACCTCTAGACCCCCTGTATCCTTCTACCTTTGCAGCCCTTAGTAAACAGTCTTTAAAAAGGACTTACGAGTAACAGCAGCACATTCCTGCAACTTGCATCCCTGAAAATAGACCAAAAATTAAATAAATAGGCTACAAAATAGAAGGTAGCAGAAAAAAATGGCCACTAAAGAAAACTAAAATAAGACTATCTCGCCAACTAAATGAATGGGAAATAATGCAAACATTTTAAATAAATGTATTTAGAAATGTAAAACTTGTCACAAATGTTATGATATTTTTTTAATAATTGTAACTATAAATTAAATATTAGTACACAATATATTCAATTATTTAAAATATATTAAAATTAATTTATGTTAAAACGATGTTGACAATAAGTATAGAAAACAAATTAAAATATGTTAAATAAATGTTAAACAATGAAAAAATAGAACATGTACAACATACAACACTATTTAAATATGATTTACATTTTTTATTTAATATTAATATTTTTTTATCTGTATTGAAAAATGTATTTTGAAATTGGAATATATATAGTAAAAATGTAAAAATTATATAATAAATAAACTTTGAAAACATAAATAAAAAATGTTAAATGTGTTGCATCTTTATTGTATAAAATAGGTAATTGATAACATTATTTATTACAACATACAACTAATTACTCTCTAAACACCAATAAAACTAATTAAATAACATAAACTTTATCTTCTGCATCCAAAAACAATTTAAACAAAAAAAACGTCATACAGAAATTATCAATTTAAATAATGACACTCCAACATAAACCATTTTAAAGAAACTGTTGGAGACTAAAGGGGTGATATTTACTATTCCCACTTCAATTTATAGCAATTCAGGGAAGAAGTTGGACATTGAAGAGGTGGCATTTACTATTGCCACTCTAATCTATACCAATTTTGGGAAGGTATTGGACACTAAAGCGGTGACATTTACTATTCCCACTCCAATCTATTCCAGTTTGGGTAATGTTTTGGACACTAAAGGGGTGACATTTTCTATGCTCACTTCGATCTATACCAATTTGGTGAAGACGTTGGACACTAAAGAGGTCCTATTTAACATCCCCACTCCAACTTAAACCAATTTGGCAAAGGTGTTGTACACTAAAGGTGTGACATTTACTATTCCCACTCCAATCTATACCAATTTAGAGAAATTATTGGACACTAATAGATTGAAATGTTTTATTCCCACTCCAAACTAAACCAATTTGAAGAAAGTGCTGGAACTAAGGGCCTTATTATGAGTTTGGTGGTCCCATCGACCGCCGTGACATTTACTATTACCACTCCAAATCCATATCAATTTGGAGAAAGTGAGAGCCACTAAATGATTAATATTTACTATTCCCAATCTAATCTAAACCAATTTGGGGGAGGTGTTGGACACTAAAGGGATGACATTTACTATTCCCACACCAATCTTTACTAATTTGGGGAAGATGTTGAACATTGAAGGGGAGACAATTACTATTTTTAAAACATTAATATACATTTTATACAATACATTACACACTAAAAGTGTAATATACACAAGCAAAACTCCATATGCACACAGAAAGTGTATACTATATACACTGCCAAAAATGCACAAAGATTCCACCAACCCCCCAGGGAGACCCATCTTATCGGTCTGTGGTTCAATTTTTGAACCAATTGGAGAATACATAGACTTTTTTATAAAAGATGTTGTCCCTACTCAGGAGAGCAATGTAAAAGATACAATGCATATGATTAGCTTGGTCGAAGGAAAACAATTCAATGCCTCCACTGATTGGCTTGCCCATCACATCACTTTACACGAACATTCCCCAAAATGACAGTATTACTGCTATAGGGAGACTTTTGGACTCAAGACCTAGACCCCACCAGGTCACCACTTCATTCATCCTTTCACTACTATGTATCGCTTTACAGTCCAATTATTTTGTATCAGGAGGGCAATATTATCAACAATGATCCGGCACCAGTATGGGAGCCATTTTTGCACCAAAACTGGCTAATATATACATGGCTCACATAGAACAAACACTCATCCTGATCAACAACAACCCTCATCAAGCCAACATTAAATGTTAACATAGATACTTGGACAACATTTTCTTGATCTGGGTAGGAAGTGAAAAGTACTTCCAAGATTTTGTATCATACCTGAACACAGTGCAACCACATCTTACTTTCACGTCTATTTTGGATAGATCCATCATAGCCTTTTTAGACTTGAACATCACACATAAGGAAGGCAAAATTTACACCACCCTACATAGGAAACCAACAGAATGAAACACGTTGTTATCCTACAAAAGTCAGCATCCCAGAGCACTTAGGGATGGCTTACCCTTTGGGCAATTCTGTGCATCCGTAGGAATTGTTCTTTAAAAGAGGACCACATGCGGTAAGCTGAGATTCTGAAATCAAAACTATTATCCAGAGGTTATCCAAATAGATTGGTTAAAAAATCATTGAAGTGAGCCTGGTATTGCCCACGGAGTGAATTGTTGAAGCCCAAAGAAAAGAAACCTCTAGAGAAAATTGTATGTGTGACCACTTTTGGATTACATACAAATGAAGTAAGGAAACGTATCACAAAAAACTGGGCTATGATCAAGAGCTACGACCCTGAAATGGAGATTCCGCTTTTTGCATACAAGAGAGGCAGGAATCTAAAAGACCATTTGGTGAGCTCATCAACTGAATCCACCAGACCAAAGATAAATACACTTCAATCTACGTGGGGCCTACCTGAGATCAAGGGCCACCACAAATGTGGAAACTGTGGGTTAAGCCCTATCACCTCGAATACACACACCTTTGAACATGGGTCATTGCAGCACATGTTAAACTTTTTTTCAAACTGCAATACACAAAATGTGATTTATTGTATATGGTGTCCGTGTGATTTACCATATATCGGGCAAACCCAACAGCCCATCAATGCTCGTATAGGGCAGCATCTCAGCTGTATACAACGGTCAGTGGAAAATGCCACGCGGTCTCCCACTACAAAGACAAAAAACATTCAGCAGAAGACAATCAGGGCCTTAATACAGCTGAGGAGTGGCAGGGGTTTGTGACAACTCTTGTTTAAATTACTACTTAAAGAATGTAATTGAGCACTCTTTCCTGTCTAAAATGTTTAGAAAATCCACCATTGCGAATGTAACCTATAATGTGGAATTGTGATTCTTTCTCTTATCCAAAACCAAGAGGAAACAGTATAATAATAGTTGTTTGGGTTTTTGTATTTTGGTATTTCAAATGTAGTAATGTACATAACTACATCTGATACACTGCCTTGGAACAGCTATATCTCAACTATGTACTGTATGATCTACTTCATGCGCATGAAGCCCAGTGAATGGTCGCTACCCTCTCCCCTCCCACTAAATCTAGCACCTTCTGAGTCATATGATCCGGGTAACACTGGGAATTATAAATTACAACTATCCATGTAGACCACTCCAAGACAGATCCCTGAACCACTGGAAGGTTCCTTCTGAATAACCCATCAATATGTAGAAGAGCTACCAACCCCCAACGCTATCTCATCTGACCCGCAGATATAGATGCATTGTTCATGGGAAATGATGCCCTGCAGTAACACCCAGAACGAAATATACCACCCCTGGAGGATATACATATGCCACCCTGCAATCCCTTGGGTCAGTCCCCCTTTTTTAATAATAAACGTGCCACACATACACTCACAGTCCTTCTTTTATCTTCCTATATGATTATAGGTACTATTTTAACTATTCTGCCCAAACCACAGTCCTTTAACAATCGACATTACTCTGATGTCACCCCCATTCACCATACATGTGAGGATTTACTTCTAAGTGTACTACCTTCATTAATTCAACTCTATTCTTTCATCACCCCCTTTTACTACACACCGGGAGACAAGCAATTGCTGTATTTTTCTGTGGCTTTGCCAAAGGTAAACAAAGCGCGGGTGACGTTATACATGCCTTTTCACTGCAGCGGTACACGGCGGCCGCCATGCACGCTCCTGTAGCACCGCTTCAATCCAGATTTACCCGACGACTTGAATACGTTCCGAGTACACTCGGGCACCATCATTGCACCAACTGTAGGACTGACGGATGCGGTCCGACACCGGACAAATCATAAAAGGTATGGTCTACGAGGGAAACTTAGTATGCATAGCACATGGGTCTGGATAATCCACCTTATCTCATTTATGGGTGGAAATAAGTGGAACGAGCAATCTGCTAAATACAGAGAGTTACTCAAGTCAAGTCAAGTCAAAAGGCTTTATTGCGATAAAAACATATCATAAAAGCTTCACATTAAAAACACAGTTTTAGAATAAAAACATAAGATAATCTATTTACGCCAATTTTTGAATTCATTATTTACAAAAAGACATTTCAGGCGATTAATTAAAATCTAATTAAACATTTCATTTAAGCCTTTTGCTTCTAATTTGCCGTGCCCATGCTAGAAATTTGGACAGGCCACAAGCATACAGTGGCTGTGGGTTTGATATTAAGATGCGCAACGCCTCATTATGGGACCTTGTGCCCAACAGCCGACACAGTGGCTTAAGCCATCTATCTCTTGGGTGCACATACTCCGGACACTCAAAGATAAAATGCACTATAGTTTCTGGCCTGGTTAGGCAGATGGGGCAAAAAACTACTGTCTGGGCCGGGGGTTTCCAGCGAGCTGTAAAGGCTCGCACAGGGAGGGCCCCGGCCCTGAATCTAAAGTAAAGGGCCCTGTCAAATGGTTTGGAGATGATATCCAAATAAAGTTCGCGGATCGGTAGATCCTTAAACTTCAGGAAATCATCCGCAGGTCTGCCCAGATCGTGGTTATTACTGGTTTGAAACGCAACCCAATTCCAGTACAGGCTCTTTAGAGTTGCTTTCGGGGGAGAAGACCTACCATCCCAAGCCTCACCTAAACCCAGATTGCCAAGCAAGACTTTAAGGTCTTTTAACCACTTTATTTCGTACCATCCAGGCAATGACATGACTTCTGATAGGCCTTTAGCGTATTTAGCCAATTCAGGTACTCGCCACAGCCGAGCCCATAAGAGCAACGGCCGCAGTTTTGCCAGATCACTAATAGGGCGACAACCTAGATCAAGGATGAGTGGTGTCATGGGAGCGCTCTGGGGAAGTGACATAAGGGCCCTATAGAATTTATTTTCGACCTTGTTAATTCATTTACACTATTTGTACCCCATAACTCTGCCCCATAGAGTGCAGCACTAACAGCCTTAGCTTTATAGATATCAATTACTGGGGCTATTGGTCTTGTTGAGCAGGAACGCTGCTCCTTGAGCAAAGCTCCAGCTACCCTCTTATGGGTTAGCAGCATTTTGCTAAGGTGTGGGGTCCACTGCATGGTATGTGATATTCATATACCCAGGTAGTCAAACACAGTGACCTTTCCAAGGGGACAAGATTCAGAGTAGGGACTCGGACAAGATTTTTAGGGGGGGTTCATCACTAGATATTTTGTTTTATCAGTGTTAATTACTAGGCCCCGCTCCGAGCAAAAAGTCTGAAAGTTGTCGAGGAGTTTTTGCAAGCCCATGGGAGATTTGGACAAGAGGAGCGTATCGTCCGTAAATAGGAGGGTAGGTATTCGGTCGCCCGCCAGGGATGGTTCATCTGAAGGATCTTTTAAAAGGTGCTCAACCACACCATTAACATACAGGGAAAAAAGCGTGGGAGCAAGAACACATCCCTGGCGGACCCCTCTCTCTACCGGGATTCTGTTGGTTTTTTCGCCCTCTGTACCCCATCTTATCTTGGCAAAATTGCCTTCGTGGAGCCTGACCAGCATGGAGAGAATATAAGAAGGTAGTCCCATGCCGGCAAGTACTCCCCAAAGGACCTCCCTCGGTACAAGGTCAAAGGCAGTCTTTAGGTCGATAAAAGCGAGATAATGACTGCCCTTGCCTATAACCACCACCTTCCAATAAATTAGAATTAGCCTGAACGCTTGCTCTATTATGCCTGTTCCTGCCCTGAACCCCGCTTGGAAGTCGGAGAGAATTTCGTTTTCTTCCATCCATTGTATTATTCTCTCCAACAACACCTTGCCAATAACCTTCTGGGTTGTGTCTAGCAAGCTTATGGGCCGATAATTAGAGGGGTCATCCCTCATCCCCTTTTTAAAAATCTGGACTACCTCGGCCCCTTTCCAAGACTGGGGAATAGCAGCACCTGAATGAACTTCCCCCATTTCAACTTGTCCGAACGGAGCAGATCCCCTGGAATGCCATCTAAGCCAGGTGCTTTTTGGGGCACAATAGTACTAATTGCATATTCCACCTCCTTAATTGTAAAGGGAAACTCATTTGGGTCACCTATCGAGGCATAAGAGTTGAATATAGTTAGGACACAAGTCTGATGCTGACCGGAATACAATTTTGAAAAGTGGTCGAACCAAGCTTGGCTAGTGATACTACATGTAATAAGATCACTGTCTGGTCTATTTCTAGACCTTATGGTGTCCCAGAAGCGCCTGGTATCCTTACTAGAGCTAGCCTCTTTTAGTGTTTGCCAATACTCATGTTCCCACTCCTTCTTGGCATTAGCTAACGCCTGCTTATATTCTTTCCTGGCGTATTGTATCAAGGGTTGTTGTGACTTGTCTTTAATGGCCTTAATCAGGGCAGATTTCTTATGACGACAAGTAGGGGTGAACCAATCATGCTGGCCCTTGGGTTCTGCGTCCTAATGGGCTTACCCCCAGACACTTGCTTCAGGAATAATTTCCCTACTGTCTTAATAGTTTCCTCGAACACAAGTGTTGCCCTAGCGGGCTTGGAGGATAGTATCCATCTCCCTCTGTGAGGTTGTCATTGCTATGTCAATAGCTTTTAGCTTAGGTTCATCTAAGGCAACTTTACACCATTTAAGGCGTCTCCCACAATTAGATGGAAAATCTTTGGGGACAGGCTCCAACTTATTAGATGATTTTCCACTAGTTTTACTTGGCCACAAACTTTTAAGAGTTAATGAAAGGAGATTGTGATCGCTATCTATAGTAGGTAGGACAACCATATCCTTAACAAACTGCCATAGCATAAAGTCAAGGAGGATATAATCGATCCTTGACGTACAGTTCGTTCTGTTGAAAGTGTCAGCGCTCAAAGGGTCCGAAATAGTTCGGCCATTTACAGTTCTTAATCCGTACTACATAGTCAGTGCGTTTAGTTGGATCACCCTTTCAGACCATCTTTTGATTGGTTCGATGGATAACATGGGTATACCGATCCTTATTTCATCTTCCCCTAGGTCTAAGATGTCCTCAGTCGCAAGAGGCTCATATGTACAATTAAAATAAATCTCCAGCGACCAGAACTTGGCTACCTTCATTACAATCATTGAGTTCGCTTTCCATAATGGTTACTGTCGGGGACATAGAACCATTTTTTGTTCCCCTGGCATAAACATTGAATAACTCGATGAATTGCCCCCTATTAGGGCCCCTCAGCAAAATTCTTAGAATGTCCGGGGAGTTAGTCTGTTTTTGTGTAATACGACAACCCAGGGAGATGCTTACCCATATGAGAAGTCCACCCAAAGGGCGGCCCTTGCCTGAAATTGGAAGTGTAGCAGGCAAAGAAAAAGTGACATAGCCAGCTCTGTGGAGGGGTTTCAGGCTCCATGTCTCTTGGAAGATACAAATCTGGTGTGCTTCTACCATGGTATTCCAGTCTGATAAGCCTAATTTTCTATGAATACCAGCTACATTCCAGCTAATAACCTTGAGTAGTTTACATTTATCTAGATCGGATTTTATTAATGAGTCTGGTCGTGCTCTAAGGGAATGGATTTCGGTTTTAATTGGCTCTGTGGCTGTAGTCAACCCAGGGGATATGGCCAAGTTTAAGGCATCATTCTGGTTGGTTAAATGTGTTCCTAGGGTCAAAGGATCACTGGTAAGATTCCCATGTAGGTGGAATAACAAGGAATCGGTATGCCAATGCCCTAAACCAGGGCCATAATATTCATGCCTGTTGCCAAAGTTAGAGGTTGGCTCAGTACAGTGATTATTAAGTGGCCCTCCACAGGATAGAAAACCATGATTCCACCATTGGGGACAGAACGCTTGGAGTTGCGGGTAGAAATACCCCAAGCCAACTACTCTTATTGTGCTATTGTCCGGCCCGTTATATTGATTGCAAATAGTCTTTACGGCTCATGTATTCCGAAAATTAACCACGGTGCAGTCGCCTGAGACATCTTTTGCTCTGTTGCCCACCCAACTAATTCTTCTAACAAATAGAACCTTTCCATCAATTTGCCTCCGTAGAGGCCTATTGTTATTCAGCCAATATATGGTTTTGTTTTTTAGTTCAGTGTATGATTCCGTTTTGCCAGGCAGTAGCTCCGGAACTCCTGTTAAAACAACCACATACGGCAGGCTTGCAGCAGGCAAATCGATGTGGGGGGACCTGGGCCATTCACTAACTATGGAGAAGAACAACAGAAGGTGTTCCCAGCAAACAACTCCTCCTCTTCAGGCAGTATATGGCAGTATCCCACGATGAAAGGAAGCTCGGCAGTTTTTTATCCTATGTGGTCAAGGGGTGGGGCAGGCAGGGAGAGCAGACCAAGTGGTGCAGATTGGTCGTGCAGGGACTCCTGGGAGATGGAGTCCCTGTGTCAGCGCTCGCAGCCCTGCTGCTGATCTACCCCTCGCCTCTCGAGGCCTCAAGCGCTATTTTAAAATCAGGCTCTTCCTCTCCTAGGTCCGCGAAGCGGGACCCGCGAAGCGGGTCCAGCGAGCAGCAGGCAAAACCCCAAGGGGGAAGAACAACAGACGGTGTTCCCAGCAAACAACTCCTCCTCTTCAGGCAAAGTCAGTATATGGCAGTATCCCCCACAGAGAGTTACTTTACTTTGGGCTTCGGGTGGTTTTAAAACTAACATCAAAACTAACATCATGCACAGAGATAAGGGGTCAGTGCCAACGAGCATTCCCATGAGACAAATTTTTAGGTCGCTTATATTCCCGGGAACATAGTTTTAAGTTTAGTAATTTTGTAAGTCATTGTGTCTTGGGCATTTGTGGCGGTTGTTTCAACAGCACGCATATAGATCCAAGTTCACTGTAACTTGGCACCCAGGACAGACTAAGCATTAAGTCTCACAACACCTATGGAATAAGGTTTAACTAAATTAAATTAAAGGACTTATACATCATGTATTCAGGTGCCTACCTGGTGACACTGTGGAAGTAACACTGAATAATATTCTATCATCACAGAAATCACTTGGGACTATGCGGTCATTGCTACTGCGCACCCACAATCAACGTATTGCAGATAGGAACCCCACTTTGCATTGAATTGGAGGTTCTATACGTAAAAGGACAGCCACTGTGCATTCCACTGGAATTGCTAGATTCACGCCCTTACTAGGGGTAAGTGATCTTTATCTCCTAAGTAATAATTACGTATGCTTTTACCTCTCTCTCCCTTTCCTTCTCTATTTATTTTTAGTGCCTTACTTTCTCTAATAAGGACTGTATGTGTTTTTCCCTCTCCCTAAACAGAACCCGACTGGGTTACCTAGTGAATAACTTTTAATGTAACCTACACACGGTTTTGCACACACATCACCAGTATTGTAGCAATTCAGAAAAACCAGGTAAAATTTGACATCCCTTGAAACCCCTAATTATAGAGCCCCGGCAGCATACTAGATTCTAAATCCATATATATCTTTTTCCTTCTCAGATGTCCCCCACACTGTAGGTCCTGAAGAGACCCTATATCCATATTAGGGTCGAAACACCGTCGACAATTAAGAAAAGGGAACCTTTGAAAATAGCACTCTATGAATGTATAGATGTTATGCAATATGATGAAAGAAAGTGGTCGCTTTTATGAACAAAAATCTATCTGAAACCTTGAAAAAAAACGCTTTCACAAATGTTATCTTAATGCTTTGGTTCATATTTTTCCATTTTCGACACTTTTACACAACTGTAAATATTTGTCATTACATGCCTGAATTTATTCATCATAACTGTATATATACTTTTTTCAATACAACCTATTGAACAAGCACATCAGTGTATCTGCAATTCTTTCTGACATCTCACATAACCCCTGCCTTTATATGCGATTTACGCTTTGTTCTCTGAAATTATCATTGAGTATCTATTCCACAGGAACCACTGTTTCTCTTAGAATACTACGAGCTGACCGCGGCGGTTCGACTGCCTGCTTCAAGGTGGCCGTGATGAAGGATTTGGGGTGCGTACTCACCCCTTTCATCTTCTTCCAGGCAGATTGCGACGTGGATCCCTTTCTCTAGGTCCCACCTTCACAGCAGGATCCTCACGCCGGGGATTACGACCCGGTTTGCAGCAATCTATTGGTGAGTCCTTTTTTAACCATATACCCATTGCCAGGACTGCACACATATGGGCTGAACTCAAGTAATGGATATATGGTAATTTTCCACATAAATAATGCATATGTGTGCATTTGACACATCTGCAGTCTAATGCACACACAGGCCTTGATATATTTGTGCACCCCTGCAAGATCCCCACCTCCACACCGCCAGCCTCGTAGTCAACTTGTAATACGGCGGTCTTTGGACAGCCAGCGCCATGGGCTTCTGGTGGACGCAGTGCTATGGTGGTTGGACCGCCAAACTCGTAATAAGACCCTTAAAAATGGGCATTTACTATTCCCACTCGAATGTAAACCAATTTGAGGAAGATGTTGGACACTAAAGGGGTGACATTTACTATTCACAATCCAATCTATGCCTATTTGGGGAAGGTTTTGGGCACTACAAGGGTGACATTTACTATTACCACTCCAAATCCATATCAATTTGGAGAAAGTGAGAGACACTAAATGATTAACATTTACTATTCCCACTCTAATCTAAACCAATTTGGGGAAGGTGTCGGACACTAAAGAGATGACATTTACTATTCCCACTACAATCTTTACTAATTTGGGGGAAGATGTTGAACATTGAAGGGGACACAATTACTATTTTTAAAACATTAATATACATTTTATACAATACATTACACACTAAAAGTTTAATATACACAAGCAATACTTCATATGCACAGAGAAAGTGTATACTATAAAAAAATGTTTGGACCCAAACTACAAACCAAAATATTCCTAATTAAAAGTTAAAACGAATAGATTATTCTTATAACTATTAATATTAAAATATATCTTTGTATAAATAGTTACTGCCATTCCTAGAATTTGAAACATAAAATACAAAATAATATCATACTCCAAAATTAACAATAATAAATATTTATAAAAATATAAAGCAAATTTTGCTAAATAAATGGTATTAACTTAAATGTACTACATTTTATAAAATATGTTCCCTACATTGAAATAATGAACATATTAAAGTTCAATTTGTTTTGTATTATATAAATAAACTAACTTATAAATATACAAAAAATATGAATCTATACATCTTAATGAAGTCATATTTATATTATTTTTATACTATAATTTAAAAAAAGAAAAATATTTCAAATAATTGTACAGAAGTATACAAAGATCAAAAACTTTTTTACATTATAGTTTTCAACACTAAAATTATGTTTTATGTATTTACTAGCAGCTCGTCCCGACGTTGTCAGGGTATGAATTGCTGCCAACCAGTAGTATATTGTTTTGTAGGATTTCGTTTTGATAGCATTTCTTACCTGTGACAGGCCTGTGAAACGCTCCGATTCACAGTGCACTGCTGATGCACTTAAGAGTGCGCGTTCAGTAGTGTGTGAACTCGAGTTTCCCTACTTTATTTTTCCTTGCAATATTATTTAGCGCGAACTCGACAACATGGCATGAGCACAATTTACATTACAGAAGAACACATTCATTTGTGGTAGGCACGGGGTGACAAAGCGATTTGCCTGGAATCACAGGATGTTGAGCTGATGCCGAGATTCGAATGTAGCTCCCCAGCTTTAAAGTTCGCAATTCTAGAACTTGTGGTGGGAGGTGTGTCTAAAAGTGCATGTCGGTACTGGCCATCAATGAGAGAGACCTGTGCATTTTTCAAATCGGTGGTGAAAAAATATGAGTATGTTGCTGGAGATGTGGGCTGCTGTGCCACCAATGTACTTACTGGGGGAGGGTAAACACCCATTATTCCGCAACTTTCTTTCCGCATACCATCACTCCGCCTACTTTCATTGCGAAAGTACCATGACTCTGCAATGCCATTATAACGCATGGCAACGAAATTCTTGTAAATGCATGAATGGTAAAAGCATGTTTTTGATGTTTGGGTTTTGGGATACAGGGGTATTTTTAGGGTTCAGGGCTAGGATTGGGTTTGGGGGTATAAGGGTATTTTTAGGGTTCAGGGGTAGGTTTGGGTTTAGGGGTACAGGGGTATTTTAAGGGTTCAGGGCTAGGTTTGGGTTTTGGGGTACAGGGGTATTTTTAGGGTTCAGGGCTAGGTTTGGGTTTTGGGGTACAGGGGTATTTTTGGGTTTCAGGGGTGGGTTTGGGTTTTGGGGTACAGGGTTATTTTTATGGTTCAGAGCTATGTTTGGGTTTTGGGGTACAGGGGTATTTTAAGGGTTCAGGGCTAGGTTTGGGTTTTGGGGTTCAGGGGTAGGATTTGGTTTTGGGGTACAGGGGTATTTTTAGGGTTCAGGGCTAGGTTTGGGTTTTGGGGTACAGGGGTATTTTTAGGGTTCTGGGGTAGGTTTGGGTTTTGAGGTACAGGGGTATTTATGGGGTTTAGGGATAGGTTTGGGTTTTGGGGTACAGGGTATATTTATAGGGTTAAGATGGGTTAGTGTTTAAGGGTGTTGGGGTATTTTAAGGAGTAAGGGTGGGTTATGATTATGGGGTGCAGGGGTATTTAAGGGGAGCAGGGTGGACACTCGGAGCTGGAATGTACAGAACCTGGGAAGAAAAAACAATGAAATATTGGGCACTACGCTCGCTTTTCTTTCCCGGAACCCCGTGCCCCGCACACGCCCACGCCCCCAGCACACGCCCACAGCACACGATATGAGACATGGCATTAAGGGCGGAACGTACTACACACCCCCAGCGTTTGTCACGCCCCCAGCACACGCCCACAGCACAATGCAGACAGGCCCACAAGGGACTACTCTGCTGGTACGGTTCTTTTACCTTTTAAATGTATATGGTGGGCGTCTGCATAGCCTATGTCCTTCTGCTGCAAATGCCCTTTCCAACGTTGTATTGGGTGTTGTGATTGGTGCTGTGGTTCCTGAGATTACCCTCCTCAAAGGTTTGGGCTCTCTCTTTATTATATTAGTATAGATATTAGCCAAAATGTGTTATAAATTGATTCGGTATTTTAATATTTAACAAAAAAGATATATAATGTATAAATATTTAAAAGTATTAGGAACTATTAGTTTTAACATTTATTATTATAGCAAAAGAAAGTTAACATTTAACAAAAGTAATCTGCATATCATTAAAATATTAACATGAAATATAAATTACATTATCCACGTTTTAATAACCTCCCTATCAGTATCGCCTATAAATTCAATATCCCGCTTCTAAAACAACTAACAATCCATAATTTTTAGACATTAAAACATCTAAAAATATTAATTTCAGCAATGTCATAATTAATACATTATTTTCCAAAAAACACACAAAATTAAAATTATTAAACATATATAGTAAAACACACTAAAATTATACAGAAAATAACACTTACAAACAATATTACATACAGCAATATTTTTCTAAATTGATATTTTAATAAAGATATTAAGATAATATTCTTACTTTCTATATTTTTGACATCCCAATATTCTTGGCACAATATTTTTGTATCACAATATTGTTATGTCGACATTTTGTCCAAATACCCTGGTCCTGCACAATAGCCAAGCAAGAAACATACAACACCATAGAGTTTGCTGACATGCCATTTCCCACTATCTACAACTCAGACCACCATATTCCATTTGAGCTACAGGCCTTCTGGGCAAAAAAAGGACTTCATTGATGAATACTCAGATATCCTCATCACCTTGTCCATCTGACATGCCCACCCCACCCTCTTGGGTGACTTAAACTTCCCTGACAACACAAGTTCAAATAAACACAAGAGAGACTCTTCATCTGTAATGATGCACTTTGTCTGGTAAAGCATATCACACAATCAACATACTCCAGAGGCCTTGTCTACACAGCATCACCAGCAATTCAGTGCAAACCACCCATGTCACTTGACTGGAACTGACACTTTACCATCACTATCTACCTGCTCAGTGTTCTACTAGAAAACCAAGCTCAACACAACAGAGAACAAACCTTCCCACCTTTCAAAGAATTCTCTATAGACAACGTGATGCTTTACCTCATCTCTCGCCCTATCAAATTCACATCCCAAGCAAAAACCCTCCTAATCAACTTCAACACATTTTTTGGGGGGAAATTAATACCACACAAGTACAGCCTAATGCTTTCAGTACCCTGAAACTATAAAAACCTTGCTGACAATAAATGATCCATCCGCAGCCAAGAAAGAAGATGGATGTAAAGCAGAACTTCTGATGACCTCCTGATAATTAAGTCTCTATGCACAGCACCCATGCAGATCATCACATCAGCCAAAGCAAAGTGTTACACTAACACCACTAATGAAGCCACCAACAGTTGCAGAACACTTGTCAAGACAATTAATTACCAGCCAGACCCTCTTGTTCCTAATTCCACAGAAAAGTGCAATGTCATCAACCTCTTCTTCTGTGGCACAATACAGATGTTTTGACAGCACATAAACACCGAGCCAGCTTCATCTCATACGCTCAACCCTTCTGATAGAATCCTGCAATGGTAAGCCTTCAAAGCCCTATCTCTTGCAGATCTTGCCAACACATTCAACTCCTTTAAAGTCACTTTTTATGAAGATGATGTCTTACCCATGTCCTTCCTCAAAGTTCTCTGAGTGCTCCCACGTCTATTCACAACTGTTAGGGCCTCTCTCACTCAAGGCAACTTCCCAGAAGCTCTCAAGAGAGGCCACATCCTCCCACTCTTAAAGAAACCTACACTAGACCCTGAGGACTTTGCTTGGCCGTCACACACCTACCATTCATAGGTAATATAATTGCAGAAGTATTCTTTGTTGAACTCAAAGATCTGATCATTGCTAGCCATGTCCTGTACAGCTATAAGTCTAGCTTCTGCTCAAGCTGCAGCCCAGAGACCACTACCTTACCCATCCTGGGCAATGCCCTCTTGACCACAAATTCAGATGATGTTGCTAGACCTCTCAGCTGCCTTTAACGCAGTCAACCATTCCACCCTCCTACAGACCCTGGAGTCTCAAAAGGGATTCAGCAGCAATGTACTTCACTGTTTTTCCTACCTTTCCAACCAACACCAGTTTGTTCACATGGGCACCTCCAGGGCCAAAAAGAGCCATATAAGCTATGGAGTTCCCCAGGCTTTCTCACTCTAATCTGACATATTCAATCTCTACACATAGCTGCTTGGTGCTCTACTCACATATAACAATATCAAGTATTACCAATATGGCAATAATACACAATTCTACTTGAAGGTTTCCTGTGCTTCAGACATCCACTGCCTCAAACACTACCTACACATCATTCAGACTAAGATGTGCAGCACCTATCTGAAGCTCAACAAAATCAAGGCAGAATTTCTGTCATTTGTCAAGAACAACAAACAAGAAACAGTAGAAATCTAGCTCAGTGACATGAAGCTTGCAGGCTTTGAATTGCAACTTTGACTGAATGCCAAGCCACTTGAATTTACCTCAGACACCAACATCACCATCATTGAACAAATTTCCAAATAATCAAAGATGACCTGGTACAACCACTCTCTTCCAACGAATTGTGAAACCTTTTCCCGCAGAAAAGTGTACTGGGGATATTCATGAACACATTAACATCAGCTTTGCATATGGTGGGGTATATACTTTCCTGTTTTTTAATAGGATTGGCTCCTAATTGAATCGTGGGTGTGATTAAATGAATTATAATATTGGTTTTGAAGAAATTAAGAAACTGTAAACAAGGTGTTTTAAGTGTTAGTACGTTAACTGAAAAAATGGGTCAGCCTTCAACCCACAACTATAAGTGCACTGAACTGATAGAGAACTTGAGCAATTGTGACCTGAGAGTAATTGTCCTATGGTACTCAGCACTTCCTAAAACTAATGAACAATTACACCATGAATCAATATAGTCTGAACTACAGAGCAACAGTTTGAACCAGCTGAGCTTTTCTTGTTACTCAGTAAGCCAGCCCAGACCATTAAATTACACCACATTACATATGCACTAAGTATAGAAGTCATAAATAACTATACTTGCAGAAATTGCATAAAAGAAGGTAATGCATTGAAGTTGGGGTAAATGATTGTCAATCTGATGGTTCTCATACAAGACAGGGGTGTTGTGTGTGGCAGGGCTCTGCTAGTACTACCTACATGTTACATCCACGTTAGGCCTGATTATATGTCAACATGAGATTACTAACTTCTTAGAGTGTGTGTGTCAGGCTTATGGACTAGAACATTTATATTTTTACTGGTATTGCTAACACTGCATGCAAGAGTTCCATTTGGTGTCTCTTTCCCAAAGGGAGAAAATTGAGATAGTGCCTGAATAATGAAAATCAAATGTTAAACAAAACTAAGGGCCTGATTACGATTGCGGTTTTCCCGCATCCTCTGGGCCGGCGGAAGCCACCGCCGGCCCGGAGGATGCGGGAAAACCGCTGCGGACTGAAAAAGACCCCCCGCCAGATTAGGATGGCTGGGGGATCATTTTTCAGTCCGCAGCTTTTCCGCCGCGGTCGCCTTCCGACCGCGGCGGAAAAGCTTTAACATAGCTGGCGGTGTCTATCAGACACCGCCAGCCATATTAGGATGTCTGCGGAAAGATGCCTTTACACGGCAGCATTTCCGCCGTGTAAAGGCATACGGATTTGTGTTTGGGGGCCCGTTGCGGGCCCCCAGGGGTGAAGGGGGTATGGGGGGTGCACATGGGGGTACCTATGGTACCCCCCTGCATTTGTCTGCACAAAGCGGCAGGCACCGCGAGGTGCCTGCCGCTTTGTGCATGCAAATGCACAACTTACATTTTTATGATTGCGGCGGATGCTGCTTCAAGCAGCACCCTCCGCAATGATAAAAATACAGGATGTGACCGTCAGGGTGGCGGTCACATCCTAATTTGCACGGAGGGACCGCCGCAACCCTTGCGGACGGTCCCCCCTACTCTATGGTGGCGGACGGACTCAGGTCCCTCCGCCATCATAATCGGCCCCTAATTGTGAACTAGAATGTGGATGCCATCTTGAACTCTAGTATATAAAGGTACTAACTCTAGTATATCAAAATGCTTCCCAATGGCTACAATTTGCCCACTCGTGTCTCACTCAGTTTGAAGACTGAATTGTGCTATGACTATCCTTAGAAATATACTTGTTTTTCAAGTACCACCATCAGTGTTTGGATGGACTTGGAAAACTTTTTTCAAAAGCAATTTTGTTTTGTGATTGCCTCTAACTAAAGTTATGTTTTTGTCTGTGGCGTGAGACTCTCTCATTCCTTCTAAAGATTTTATTGCAGTTATTTGATTTGGCATTCTGAATGGACTGTGAACTGTGTTTAATAATATTCACAGTAGTTGAAGGATTTGTTTCTGTATGCATTGATCATTACATTCAGAGTAGTTAGAATTTAGACTAATACTTCTTGCAGGTAATTGTTACAGGTGAATCATTCGCAATTACAAGTAAAAATAGTTGTAGAGTGTTACTTACCTCTTATGTTAGATATCTCAGTTCAGGAGAATAAATAGTCATGGTGTTTCCTTTCTTCAGAACTTGACCACATGAGACATATCCATACCCGGTCTAAGAGAGGGAGCTAGGCAATGATATCTTTTTTTCCCAATTCACCTTTCCTCCAATGAACTTGGGAGTAGATTTTGGCCTCCTTGGAGTACAATGTGGGCATAACGGAGCAGCATTAAAATCCAGTCACCTCTGCAGTGGAACCATGAGTCTGACAAGCCGACATGAGGATAGAATGCTGAAGGGAAAAGCCATAGTACTGCTAACCAACTGCAGACCTGAGGGCTTTCTATGCTATGCAGAGATCCTTAATTGGCTTACAATATAAATTCTAAGAACCATTCAGCCAATACAATAACCCTGAGGCTGATAACAAGTATGTAGATATTAGATACGGACTAGAATAATCTAATAAAGAGATAAGGAATGTGTGATGTAAAATGTTTGAGGAATTTCTCATATTCATCTTGTTATATATTATGACTGCCAAGCTCACAATAATTATCCTCATTCTGTTATATAAGATTTGTATACAAATAGTGCATAATAAAGAACTTTTTACTGTAAAATACTAACAACTGTGTCTGTCTACTGATTCTACGGGGCCAGGTTGTGGATCTGTACCTGTGTACAATACTCAGCCTGTAGATAAGAGTAACTCTGACAGAGGTGTCTGACTCCTAGCTCTTCTTATATCAGCACAACTTCAGGCGAAGAGTGTGCAACACCCATTTGTTCTCCTTTTCTCTGACAAGGGTATGCTACAGATTATCCCTAATGAATCTTAGGAGATCTACCCAGGTGTTCTCCCATTCCGGAAGTTGGGTTCAGGACACAATCTCCATTGAGTAATATCACTTCTGGCTTAAAGCAGCACTGTCCAGAATCAGAGAGAGTAAACTCATTTTGCAATGCAGAAACTTTGAGCTCCCAAAACATGAAAAAGTTATTTGAATATGAATTGACCCCTGAAAGCATGGCATCAGACCCAAAGAAAGCAGGCGATATCAAATCAAGGTTACTATACTACAACGTATCCAAAGTCTGCAGTTCTTTGAGAGGATCACTGATAAAACATCGACAGTCAAAATATCGAGAGGACAGAATATCGACTTAAAAATATCGAATTCCTATCTTCAAGCAGGTAAGTACAAAAATATCGACTCCAAAATATCGAGGGTAAAAAATATAGACTGTCAAAATATCAAATTTTTTAAATGTCTTAAAAGTAAATTAAAAGTAATATAACAATAAATTAAATTAATGTAAACATACTTAAAATACTTAAATAAATGAAAAATTGAGAAATAATTAATGTAACTAAAAAAAATTATATATTTTTAATACATATATATATATATATATACATAATATTTACAAAACATATACAATATTTTTGACGTAGGATAGCCAAAGGGTTAAATTTACTGTAACAACTCCAGTGAGTGCAATCAACCAATCAATCAATCAATCAATCAAAGCATTTATATAGCGCACTACTCACCCAGAGGGTCTCAAGGCGCTGGGGGAGGGGGGTCCGCTACTGCTCGAACAGCCAGGTCTTGAGTTGCTTCCTGAAGGCGAGGTGGTCCTGGGTCAGGCGGAGGTGGGTTGGGAGGGAGTTCCATTTCTTGGCGGCGAGGTAGGAGAAGGACCGTCCCCCTGTGGTGGCTCTTCGGATGCGGGGGACGGCGGCGAGGGCGTGGCCGGTCGATCGAAGCTGGCGTTTGGGAGCGTAGAAGTTGAGGCGGCTGTTGAGGTATCCTGGGCCTTGGTTGTGTAGGGCTTTGTGTGCGTGGGTGAGGAGTCGGAAGGTGATTCTCTTGTTGACCGGGAGCCAGTGCAGGTCTCTCAGGTGTCCGGAGATGTGGCTGCGACGGGGGATGTCCAGGATGAGTCGTGCTGAGGCTTTCTGGATCCGCTGGAGTCTCTTCTGGAGTTTGGGGGTGGTTCCGGCGTAGAGGGAGTTGCCGTAGTCCAGACGGCTGGTGACGAGGGCCTGGGTGACCGTCTTCCTGGCCTCGGTGGGGATCCACCGGAAGATCTTACGTAGCATGCGCAGGATGTTGAAGCACAACGAGGAGACGGCGTTGACTTGTCTGGTCATGGAGAGGGAGGAGTCCAGGAGTCCAGTAGAGAAAGTGTTGGATTGCGTAGGGGTAAAAATTACGTCTCCCACTCCAGTGAGTGCAACAGTAGGGAAAGCGTTGGATAGCGTAGGGGTAAAAATTACTATTCCCACTCCAGAGAGTGCAACAGTAGGGAAAGCGTTGGATAGCGTAGGAGTAAAAATTACTACTCCCACTCCAGCGAATGCAACAGTAGGGAAAGCGTTGGATATCGTAGGGGTAAAAATTACTATTCCTACTCTAAAGAGTGCAACAGTAGGGAAAGCGTTGGATAGCGTAGGGATAAAAATTACTATTCCCACTCCAGTGAGTGCAACAGTAGGGAAAGCGTTGGATAGCGTAGGGGTTAAAATTACTATTCCAACTCCAGTGAGTGCAACAGTAGGGAAAGCATTGGATAGCGTAGGGGTAAAAATTACTATTGCCACTCCAGCGAGTGCAACAGTAGGGAAAACATTGGAAAGCGTAGGGGTAAAAATTACTATTACCACTCCAGAGAGTGCAACAGTATGAAAAGCGGTGGATAGCGTAGGGGTAAAAATTACTATTCCCACTCCAGTGAGTGCAACAGTAGGGAAAGCGTTGGATAGCGTAGGGGTTTAAATTACTATTCCAACTCCAGTGAGTGTAACAGTAGGGTAAACGTTGGATAGCGTAGAGGTAACAATTACTATTCCAACTCCAGAGAGGGCAACAGTAGGGAATACATTGGATAGCGTAGGGGTTTAAATTACTATTCCAACTCCAGTGAGTGTAACAGTAGGGTAAGCGTTGGATAGCGTAGGTGTAAAAATTACTACTCCAACTCCAGTGAGTGCAACAGTAGGGAAAGCGTTGGATATCGTAGGGCTAAAATTACTATTCCAACTACAGTGAGTGCAATAGTAGGGCAAATAAATACTTCTTATTTAAATATAAATAATATAAATAGTATCACCAATTACAAATTAATTAAAATATTTTACAATTGTGTAAAATATATTAAATAATCAATTTAAAATACAAATAAAAATTATGTAATAATAAAAATTACCTACTAATACTAATTATTTACCGATTAATAATAAAATAATTAACAATTTAAAGTATTTTGAAAAATTAACTCAATAAATGTTTTATTAAAAAATGTTATTACTTACAATTAAATTACTTCACAATCTATTCCCCTAAAAACACACAACCCACTTCAGAAATTAATTTAATAAAAGTAACATAATTATCTATTAATCAATTATATTAAATTACAAAATATTTTTATTTCATTACAAATTAATAATTAATTTACAATTAATTCTAAATAAATACCAATAATTAGAATAACATATTTATTTTAATTAAATTACTTGCCACCCTATTCCCCTATAAACCCACAACCCGCTACAGAAAATAAATTACTAAAATTAACATATTTATCAATTAATCAATTAAATTTAATTACCAATTATATTTTAATTAATTACCAATTAATAATTAATTAACAATTAATTCTAAATAAATACCCAAAAATTAAATTACATATTTATTTAATTATAATAAAATTACTTCCCACCCTATTCCCCTATAAACCCACAACCCGCTACAGAAAATAAATTACTAAAAATAAAATATTTATAAATTAATCAATTCAAATTAATTAGCAATTATATTTTAATTAATTATCAAGTAATATTAATTTACCAATTAATCAATTAATTCTAAATAAATACCAATAAATAAAATAACATATTTAATTAATTTTAATTAAATTACTTCCCACCCTATTCCCCTATAAACCCACAACCCGTTACAATAAATAAATTACTAAAAATAAAATATTTATCAATTAATCAATGAAAATTAATTAGCAATTATATTTTAATTAATTAATTCATACTAATTTAACTATTAATTCTAAATAAATACCAATAAATAAAATAACATATTTAATTAATTATAATTAAATTACTTCCCACCCTATTCCCCTATAAACCCACAACCCGCTACAGAAGTATATTAAACAAAAATTAAATATTAATATTAACTTACCTTAAATTCGATATTTTTGTTGTCTATATTCTGTCTAGTCGATATTATGTCCATTCTATATTTTTGATTCAATATTTTTGCTATTCTAGTCGATATTAATTTATTCTAGTCGATATTTTTGTAGTCTATATTATGTCTAGTCGATATTATATCTATTCTATATTTTTAACTCGATAATATGTCTAGTCGAAATTAAAAACTCGATATTTTGACTAGTTACCCTTTGAGAATAGTCACATACTGTGGGTGCTTCATACACAATTTAACCGCACTAAGAAAGCCAATGAAAGATCTCCTAAAGGCTCACACAGGTCTCGGTCGATGGAACAAGAATCGTCATTCCGCAGCAGAAAAAATAACTGTTGGTGGAAAAAAACATAAGGTTTTATGACCCCCTCCAAAACCATCAAACTATCAGTCAACACCAGCTGAAGACTGCTTTACCAGCAATCAAATGACCATTGAGCACACAATACATATGCTAACCATATAATTACTGGAACTAAGGAGCCCTACTTCCAGATAGAGAAAGAAGCAAAGGAGATCCTGAGGGGCTACTTTAACTTCCGCGTCCATCCCAACAGCAATCAATTCAATACCAATCTTAGTCCACTGATACCCCTCTTTCAACGATACCACTCCTCACATAGAGAAATAGAATGCTGAAATTACAGGAATATTCATTTGAGGTAGTGTGCCATCTGGGACAAGGAAACCCAGATGACTACCTCATATGCCACTCTTGACAAACAACTAAAGAACAAATAATCAAAGCCCCTGAGACATAAAAAGATATCCACATCATTGTATGTAATTCTTGTCCTCAACTTCTGATCATTTTAGACTTAGTGGCAGATGAATGCTTGATGATTACCAACTTTGACATACTTGATAACAACTAATAATCAGTCATGCTGCAAGCATCTCATCACACTGAAGATGTCAGGAACATATTACAAGCAAACCAAAAGGCTTATCTATCCATCAAGGAAGAAAGGTGAGCAGACTTTACAACGCGGGTATTACCACGCACTGCCATTACTACACTGCTTTTACAACGACTTGCGCTGGTAGGCGCTGCAGGATAGGGAATAGTTTAATTTTCTATTCCAACACCTTCCCTACTGTAACGTGGGCTGGAGTTGGAATAGAAAATTAAACTATTCCACTATCCAGTGCTTACAGCGCAAGTCGTTGTAACGGCTTGCGTTGTAAAAACAGCATTGTAATGGCACGCGTGGTAATAGCCCCCGTTGTAGTGACATACAACCAGGAAGAAATACCATTGCTAAAGGCAAGTTGCATGGGTGTCCCACAAACATTGGAGGTCTTCGAGGTGGCCCAGGCTGAGCATCATGGGGTCATCAAGATAAAGACAAAAATGTGCCTAAAAAAATACTCTTTTTACATCTAGATCAACAAGTCAATTATCTCATTGAGAACTCTCGTTAGGTGACTGGAACCTCATGAATAACCAGCCCCAATAATCTCAGAAGCCTTTCCTCCTCTGCTTTGGTCCAGGCGGAATGTTGACTTTTCTATCCTTCCTGATGGCCCCACGCAATCATAGCAAATACCCTGAAGCAGAGATTAGGATTGTTATACATTGAATTCCCCAAGACTTTTGCACTGACAATGGGCCTCCATTTCAGAGACATGAGTTCTCTACTTATCTCTTATCACTTAACATCACACCAGAACATCACTCCTCAAAGGCCACAGGGAAATGAAGAAGTGTTGAGGTTTATGCACTCATAGGGAAGTAATGTTAATTTCTAAAATGGAGAAAAATAACTTTGAATGGGCAATACATAAGTTAATATAAGAGTTCAGTCACATTCTGTCAAGAAGAATGCACCAAAGTTGGTGCTTTTTAGTTGACAAGTCCCTAACTCCATCCCCACTAACTCCACATGAGAACCTAAGAAGATTTCTGATGAAGTAACACACAGGACCCGCTGGTTAGTTCCAAATGATTTATTGGTGATAGAAATTGCAGGTAACACGACCAAGCAGAGGAAACAGCTCCAATAGCCGGACAGTTTCCAATCCAAACATTCTCCAATTGATATTCGGATTCTGATGCCAGAATCCAAACCCAACATATCTCACCCCTTACAACCTATTGCAAAAAACAAATTAAACAAAATAAAAGTAAAATAAAATGTAATCAACATCAAAATACTTGCCAGAATTTTGAGACACATCCCACATTTATTTATATAAAATGACAGGTTACAAATATTACTGAAATCTTGCTGGAGGCTTCCTCACACAGGGTGGCCCTAAAACATAGGCACTATGGGGAAGTAACGCAGGACTCACCGGTAAATTCTAAATGATTTATCGGCGACAAAGATGCAAGTAAAACGACCAACCAATTGTAATTGTAATTGTAAAAACATTTATACAGCGCATGGCTACCCGGAGGCCTCCCAGCATTTACAGTGGCAACGGGGCAGTGTTACTCAGTTTGGAAAGAGGAATGTTTTCAGGGATCTACGAAAGGAAAGGTGTTTGGATTGTGTTCGAAGGTGGGAAGGGAGGGAGTTCCAGAGTTTGGCAGCGTTAAATGAAAAAGATCGGCCTCCACTTCTGGCCATCCTGATCCTAGGGATAGTGACCAGGTTCTTGGTTTTGGAGCGAAGGGCCAGCAGTGCTGCCAGACCCCTCGTAAGGCTGGATGATACCATGAAGAATGGAGGGCCCAGTTTTAAACAAGGATTTATGAACGATACACAAGGATTTTAACTTAACTCTCTCCTGAACTGGCAGCGAGTGGAGTGATTTAAGGGCAGGTTTGGCAGAGTGATATTTGGTAATGCCCAATTAAAGTCTTGCTGCCCAGTTTTGGGTAGTCTGTAGTTTGGAGAGAGTAGCAACGGGGGCCCCCAAATAGAGAGCATTAGCATAATCCAGCCTAGATAGCACCAGAGCCTGGACCAAGATTTTTCTAGCCTGGAAAGGGAGGAGAGGAAGAACCTCCGGATCATTTTAAGGATCCCGTAACATGAGGCCGACGTCTTCTTGGCCTGAGTTTTAAATGTAAGTTCCTGGTCAATCCATACACCCAGACTCTTTAACTGAGTCTTAGGGGTGGGGAAAGGACCCATGGAAGTAGGCCATATTTCAATCAAATCATGGGGGGAGTGATTACCCAAGATCATAGTTTTACTCTTTCCCCCATTCAATTTTAGGAAAGAGTGGCTCATCCATCTTGCAATTTCTTCCAGGCGAAGGCCAAAGGAAGGAAGGGGATCTTCCGCTTTACTGAGCCCAATCACCAATTGCGTATCATCCGCATAAGTGACTATGTGAACTCCAAGGGGTGAGACTGACTCCGCAAGGGTGCAGGTATAGGCATTAAACCTAGGTGGGGCTTAGGGAAGATCCTTGCGGCACTCCACAACGGAGTAGAGGCAACAGCTCCAACTGGGGGTTTGTTTCCAATCCAAACATTCTTCATTTAACATTCGGATTCTGATGCCAAAATCCAAACCTAACACAATCACAAGAAGGAAAATTGATAACAGTGCCCACTGCCCTAGAGAGGCAGAGGAGATGAGTGAAGGAAAATTACATTTCACCAGGAGACAGTCCTCTTAGGAAACAGATTTTAAAGCAGCACATTTAAGACAATGTTTGAGTCAACACCATGGATGGTCGTCTTGAGAAAAGGAACCATGGTGTCAGCCCATTTTGATGACATGACTATAACCCGGAATGTACCTCAGTTCACTGGCGAAGAATGTGACGTTGTATGGATGGCACAACTACAAGTCATGTCAATAACAAGAGGGAGTTGGAGAACATATGCATCTCTCCCAGTGTGCCCAAATGATGTGCCATCTCTGATAGCGTCCATACCATGAATGTCTCTGTCTCCCAAGTAAGGTCAGTCAGGATTGAAATGCAATACAGTTACCACTGGTAATGACAGAAAGATCAGACTACTAAAGATATTTTGGTCACATAATACCAGCTCTGCAAATAAATATCATGTGGTAAGATAATGTCACAATCCGGTATTCCTCATACAGCGCTCTTATCAGATCACAAGCATGAGCAATTTCATACAATGAGGACCCATATATCACATATAATGTGAGTAGTGGGATCATATATGCATACATGACGTTGGATCAATGCCCACAGATGGCAGCGCATGAGACGATAAGCCCTACAGGTGCTTTGTGAAGTAGAAGATTGAACTCCAAGCGGTGATCCAAAAACCTTTGCCCTCTGGTAGCTGAATAGGGGTCCATTAGGATGGCGGGCGGAAACAGTCCGCCCGCCACCCTAACGGAGATCGGGACCGCCCGCCTTAAGGGCGGGGGTCCCGACAATGGCATTAGGATGCGCCCGCCACAGTGGCGGGCGCATTCCTCAAGTTAATATTGTTGCGGGTGGTGCTCACTGCACCGCCCACCACAATGTTCAAAACAAATGCACGCATTTGCATAACCGAGGCGGCAGGCACCGCGCGGTGCCTGCCGCTGCGATTATGCAAATGCAGGGGGGTACCACAGGTACCCCCCGTGTGCCACCCCCCTTTGCCCGTCACTCTGGGAGCCCACAGGGGCCCCCCCTAGTGAACACTGCATGCCTTTCCGTGGCGGCATTGCCGCCACGGAAAGGCATTGACAAATGCCTATTCTAATATGGCTGGCGGTGTCTGATAGACACCGCCACCATGTTCTCCCTTTTCCGCCCCGGCCGCTATGCGACCAGGGCGGAAAACAGGCGGGCGGTCTTTCTCACCGCTGCGGTCCCCTCCGCCATCGTAATATGGCGGGGGGGAATGCAGGGAAGGATGTCGGGCGGATTGCCTCCGCCAGGGTGCCACCGCTACCCGGGCGGAGGCAATCCGCCCGACATCCTAATGGGCCCCTAAGTTTTGAAGGAACCCAAAGGAGTTATTTGAAAGTCCAGGTAGCAGCATACCCACGAGGCAGCCATTATTGGTCTTGAAAGGCAAATGGGAAAAAAATCTTCAGTCACGCTGACTAAAAGATTGTTCGCTAGGTGGTAGAAACTTGTTAAGGGTTTGCAGGAGCTCGAACAGTGTTATTAGTAGATTCAGGTGACAGCGTGACTATAAGGATGCTAGCCAGGATGGATCAGGATTTTCAGCCATTATCTTTTGGACATATTGCTACAGTTAGACCTGTAAGCCTTACTGTGGTTTTCCCACAAACTTTTTCCCTTACTCCCCTTATCTTTGCTGATCTCTTTTTTGCTGTCCTTAGGATTATTTGCACATTACCACTGCTAACCAGTGCTAAAGTGCTTGTGCTCAGTCCTTAAAACATGGTAACATTGGCTAACCCCAATTGAAATATTTAATGTATTTGAGAGTCCCTAGTAAAGTGGTACTACATATACCCAGGACCTTTAAACCTGTAAATTAAATGCTACTTGTGGGCCTGCAACACTGATTATGCCACCCACTTAAGCAGCCCTTTAAACATTACTCAAGTCTGCCATTGCAGCCTGCATCTGCAGCTTTAAATTGCCATTTCAACTTGGCAAAATAAACCTCTTATATATTCAACATGGAGCACAGAGGGAAAAGAAACTCAGGTTGCCCTCCATTCCAAATTCATCCATACACCAAGACCTGGTCTCTAATGGGTCTACCTTCCAATTACTACCTAAAAACGTATGCAAAATACTGTAGTTTTCTACTTTACATCGACTCCTCTTTCTATTTTTATGAGGTAGCTGCAATACGTTTTCCGCCTCTCATTAAAAACATTCAACTGACAGTCCACCAATAGGTTAACACTGAAGTCTTTACAAATAGACTCCGTGTACATTCCACACCACAGTGATTTCCTGAGTAAACCACCAAAATATTTGTGAAAAACAGAAAAAACGTGAAAGGAACAAAATGACCCCTCACGTGCGCACCACCAACGGGGTTACTGGTAGGTACTAACCATTTGTGCCCATTGTTATCATCATCGGTGGTCATTTTGTTCAAAAGAAAAAGTGTCCAAACAAAACTAAACAACTTTGGTGCAGTGAAGTGAACAGATCACATCACAAGTTGTGACCAAATGTGATTAAAATTGACATACTCACTCCTATCACAATCACTTTATTATTTACTGAGTGTGTTCTGTCAAATTAAAATAGGCAGGTTGCTATTCAGGCATATCACTTCCAACGCCAACATGTTTCTTTGCCACAATGATTTTTGGCAAATTCTTCAGGGCCAAACACTTCGCCAAAGTACCAGAGTTGGACACATCGTTATGGTAGACTGTCAATTGTAAAAAACACACACACACCACATTATGTAATTTTCCCAGCTGCTGATCCCTAAGAGTAGTATTTTATGGATTAATGTTAATCATAATTACCCTCAAAAAGCCTCGGTCTCTCGTGCCAGCTTTTATGATTGAGGTCTAGTGGAAAAACTCCTCATATGAGTCCTCCTATTGGATTGACCATTCAATTGTAATGTCAATCTAAAACAATGCCCAAGGAAAGAGAATGGAACTATTTCAGGCAGCGATTAACATATATGCAGCGTAAAACTTCACCATTTAAATTGTCAGATGTATAAGGCATTGGTTTATTCACATTACAGAGAGTTAGTATTACCGATTTTCATATTACAGAATAGAGATACTGCACCGGTTTGCATATTTATTGAGTTGTGAAAGGAGGAAGCAGATACCTATGGGGAGGGAAGAAATGGGCTCCTGCGGTCTTGTTAGCCAACACGGACCTCGTGAGAACACCTCTTTGCTTGACGAAAAGCTGTTCGTCCACCTGCAGCTGGACTCTTCCGAAGCCTGATGTGAAGACCCCTTTTCAAAGACCTCGGAACTTACCGTGGGCAGCAGACCCCTGGAAATTGGGAACTTATTTGGACACAGCGCTTCCAGCGCTCGCTTCATCACCGGCTGTTGGTCCCGCCGCCGCCGCGACAGCAACACCACGCGGCCGCCGAGCGGGGGGACTACAGCCCCCACAAGTCTTTGCCTGCTGACTCGGCCCTCTTCCGCCCACTGACGCGCCCGGAAGGCGCAGAAAAGAACAGATGATTAAAAAAAAAAGATGATATAGTTACATATTTTTTTAATGTATATAATAGACCATCCCTTACTAATGGTCCATCAACAGTTATCGATTTGTTGGACAGTGTCCTCAAAGCATTAGCCCATAGTACAGGTGTATTCATAGCTGGCGATTTTAATTCTAACTATGAACCAGTACTAGGCGTCGGCGATTTGATGGAGCCTCAAGACCAAGCATATAATATACCATCCTTGGCTAGTGAAAAGGAAGTGAAGTGCACAATTGCTGTGACTCAGCTTTTGGGTTTAACTTTGACACACAGTCTTAGATCATGCAATGGGCGCCTTCCGTCTGATAGACCTAAAACCCATACGTTTCGGAGAAACACTTCACAAGGCCATATAGATTATATGATGGTGTCTTTAAGCTATTGGTGTTATTTGTGTGACTTTAAAATAATCTCCAGAACAGAGAGTGACCACTTACCCTTGTGTTTGACGGCATCAACAGAATTTCTTTCCACAATAGAACTTGCGAAAGTGAATTATGACTCTTTAGATGACCAGATCATGTTAAAAAGGAATGATCGAGCGGTGAAATGGCCATATATTTTGGAGGAAAAAAAGGCAATGACTAATATCAATTTAACCTTTACAGATATTTTATCTCCATATATCGAGAGCAACGTCCAGCCATTTACATTGACTGAGATCCATGGTAGACTGGTAGAAGCTTTAGGCCCTATATTAAGTAAAACAATACAAAGTAAGATGGGAGAACCAACAGAAAGGGTCAACCATGGAAAATCATGGTTTAATAAGGATTGTGGAACAGCAAAATCCGAGTTAATAAAAGCAATAAAAGTAAAGATATAGATAAAACTAGGGAAAAAAGACATGCCTACAGTTTAACAATAGTTGCTGCCAAGAAAGTTTGGGATGAGGAGATATGGGCAGGTCTTATAAATGCTGCCAAGACAAAGGACCAAGCAGGATTCTGGAAGTTATACTCAAAAGGCAATAGGACAGGCAATAAACATAGAGAGATTATCTGGATGAAGACACTTGGGTTAATCATTTCTGTGGGCTTTTTTCCGAATCCAATACTGAACCTAATACCAATAACCCTATTTTGACAAATGAAATGATTGAGCTAGCAAAAGCAGCCAATCTACATTTCTCCATAAAAGAAACTAATTATGTTCTACAAACAATAAAATCAGGCAAAGCCCCGGGCCCCGGCAAAATCCCCGGCGATTTACTAAAACATGATTTGACAGTTTGGGGTTCTTATATGAATGCTCTATGCAACACTATAGCAAATTTTGACCCAATTCCAAAAACATGGAGGGGGGCTGAAAATATTACGATTTTTAAAAAGGGGAACAGACTTGATCAGGCAAATTATCGCCCGATCAGTCTGATAGACATTCCACAGAAAATATTCGCTAGACATATATTGTTGCGTCTTTCATCCTGGATGGAAGAAGTTGATTTATTAACAAAATTCCAAGCAGGGTTTAGAAAAAAGATCAGCACCACTGACCAAGTCTTTAGATTTCAATGTCTATGCACGATCAGACAGGGAGCATTGCATGTAGCATTCGTGGACCTTAGAGCCGCTTTCGATCTGGTCCCAAGAACTAGGCTTTGGACCCATATGAAAAATCTTGGAGTACCTAATGAATTACTAGTTCAAATTATCAGGATGCATGAAAACAACTTTGCAAAAGTAAGATGGGGACCAAGGGGAGAACTTACGAGAGAAATTCCAGTGAAGCCTGGAGTACGGCAAGGTTATGTGCGGGCACCAACTTTGCTTTCCTTATATGTAAACGACATCCCCTCCTTCCTTGAAGGAAGCAAGTGTGATTCACCAAGGTTAGGAGGGGATGTGATCCCTGCACTACTCTTCGCTGACGACACCATTTTAATCCCCCAGACTCCCGGTGGCCTTCAAAAGCTGATTAACACCTTTCATTTATATTGTATCAAAAAAGGACTTGAAATTAACCCTAGCAAAACAAAATATAAGTCTATTAACCCAAGTAAAACTTTTAGAAAAAATCAGGAATTGCAAGGGGAAAGATTAGAATATGTGAATAATTTTAACTACTTAGGTATCACGCTGGACTCCAAAATGTCATGGAAACCCCAACTGGTAAAAACAAAACTTATACTGCTCCAAAATTCTATGTATATTATAAAGAAACATAGAGAGAGCACCTCTAAGGCTGCATCACCTGCTATTGAGGTCTTTAAATTTAAGGCCCAATCAGCAGCCCTCTATGGAGCAGATCTTTGGGGTCTACATTGTAAGCATAATTTTGAAGTGGACGAAAACAACTTTGTAAGAAGATTATTATCCTTAACTAACAGAACACCGATGACACCGGTTTTTATGGACATTAATCTACAGCGTACTGATAGTCTTGCTGCGTTATGCCCCCTTACGTATTGGATAAGAATTTAAACAACAGAAGAGCGTATCCATTACAGAACGGGAATACAAGAAATAATGCCCTTTGGAATCCTGAAAAATATTTTATGGTTTAAACATATTGCCTCTTGGTTTAAAAGACTAGGACTATTAAACTACTGGGAATACCCTCAAGAGCTAACAAAATCTTGCAATAAAAAAGTTAAACGATTTTTGGGGAATTACTTAAGTAACATTCTACTACAGGATACCAATTCAGGCTTGTTGACTATAAGGTTTCTTCAATTCAAAGACACTCCTAAATTTGAAACCTTTTTGGATGAGATTAACCCCCCGGTAGCAAAATCCTTATATCTTAAATTCAGATATGGGGTCCTGCAGACCAATGATAAGAAATCCAAATGGGGCAGCAATGCACAAGATAAAGATTCAGACAAATGTAGTTTTTGAAAAATGTCACATCTGTCATAGAAAACGATATGCATATCTTATTTTTTTGCCCGGCTTATCGGTATCCAAGAGAAAGATGGATTAAATCTCTATGTAACATCCTTAATTTAAGACAATGTAGACAGGCTGAATGGATTTTACGATCTGACACAACTCGATTGATGTCAATCAATCAATCAATCACGGCATTTATAAAGCGCGCTACTCACCCGGGAGGGTCTCAAGGCGCTGGGGGAGAGGGGTATGTTACTGCTCGAACAGCCAGGTCTTGAGCTGCTTCCTGAAGGAGAGATGATCTTGGGTTCGTCGAAGGTGGGTGGGGAGGGAGTTCCAAGTCTTGGCTGCCAGGTAGGAGAAGGATCTTCCTCCGGCGGTGGCTCTGCGGATGCGTGGTACGGTGGCGAGTGAATGGCTGGTCGATCGTAGCTGGTGGGTGGGCGTGTAGAAGGTCATGCGGTCGTTGAGGTACTTAGGGCCCAGGTCATGGAGAGCCTTGTGTGCGTGGGTGAGGAGTCTGAACGTGATTCTCTTGCTGACGGGGAGCCAGTGCAGGTCTCTCAGGTGTCCGGTGATGTGGCTGTGTCGGGGGATATCCAGGATGAGTCGTGCGGAGGCGTTCTGAATGCGTTGGAGTCTTCTCTGGAGTTTGGCTGTGGTTCCGGCGTAGAGGGCGTTCCCGTAGTCCAGTCGGCTGGTGACGAGTGCCTGGGTGATGGGCTTCCTGGTTCCGGTGGGGATCCATCTGAAGATCTTGCGGAGCATGCGCAGGGTGTTGAAGCATGAGGAAGAGACGGCGTTGACTTGTCTGGTCATTGACAGGGAGGAGTCCAGGATGAAGCCCAGGTTGCGTGCGTGGTCCGTTGGTTTGGGAGCGGTGCCCAGGGCCGGGGGCCACCAGGAGTCGTCCCAGGCGGCGGGTGATGATCCCAGGATGAGGACTTCCGTCTTGTCTGAGTTCAGTTTAAGGCGGCTGTTCCTCATCCAGTTGGCGACGTCTTTCATCCCTTCGTGTAGGTTGGCTCTGGCGGTGATGGGTTCGTTGGTGAGGGAGAGGATCAGCTGGGTGTCGTCGGCGTAGGAGATGATGTTGAGGTTGTGTCGGCGTGCGATGGCTGCGGGGGGGCTCATGTAGACGTTGAAGAGGGTCGGGCTGAGAGAAGATCCTTGTGGTACGCCGCAGATGACTTCGGTGACCTCGGATCTGAACGGAGGGAGGCGGACTCTCTGGGTTCTTCCGGTGAGGAACGAGATGATCCATTCCAGTGCTTTCTCTCGGATTCCGATGTTGCTGAGGCGTTTCACTAGGGTGCGGTGGCAGACCGTGTCGAACGCTGCGGAGAGGTCCAGGAGGATGAGGGCCGCTGTTTCCCCGTTGTCGATCAGGGTTCTGATGTCGTCGGTGGCTGCGATCAGGGCGGTCTCGGTGCTGTAGTTGGCCCGAAATCCGGTCTGCGAGGGGTCGAGGGATCCGTTCGTCTCGAGGAAGGCGACAAGCTGTTTGTTGACGGTCTTCTCGATGACTTTGGCCGGAAAAGGAAGGAGCGAGATGGGACGGTAGTTCTTGAGGTCGGTGGGGTCTGCCATTGGTTTCTTCAGGAGGGCGGTCAGCTCGGCGTGCTTTCAGCTCTCCGGGAAGGTGGCGGTGTGGAAGGAGGAGTTGATGGTGTCTCGGAGATGGGGTGCGATGATGGCGTCGGTTTTGTTGAAGATGTGGTGTGGGCATGGGTCGGTTGGTGATCCTGAGTGGATGGAGTTCATCGTGCGGGTGGTGTCTTCGGTGCTGATCGGGGTCCAGTTGCAGAGGGTGGTGGTGGCGGGTGTTGGTTCGGTGGTAGGGTGCATGATCTGTGCGTCGAAGCTGCTGTGTATGTCGGTGATCTTGCGGTGGAAGAACGAGGCGGATGAGTCGCAGAGGTCTTGCGAGAGAGTGATGTTGTTGATTCCGGCGCTGGGGTTGGAGAACTCTTTGACGATGCTGAAGAGTTCCTTGCTGTCGTGGGCATTGTTGTCCAGTCGTTCTTTGAGTGCTGTTTTCTTGGTGGCGCGGATCAGCTGATGGTGTTTGAGGCTGGCGTGCTTGAGGGCGGTCCTGTTGTCTGTGGTGCGGTGGAGCAGCCAGGCTTTCTCGAGGGTGCGGCAGTTCTTCTTGGATTCCTTGAGTTTGTCGGTAAACCAGGGGGTTTTCTAGTTGCCAGGTCTGCTGGGAGGGTTCTTTAGTGGTGCGAGGTCATCGGCGCAGGCGGTCAGCCACTTGGTGAGGTTGCTGGCTGCTTCATTGGGGTCCATTGTGCTGGTGTGAATGTTCTGGCTGAGGGAGGCGGTGAGCTGCTCGGCGGTGATCTTGCTCCAGCTGCGGCGGGGGACCCGTTGCGAATGATGGTGAGTCGTAGTTCTGCTGAAGCTAAAGTGGACGCAGCTGTGGTCGGTCCAGTGAAGTCCGGTGGCGTGACTGAAGGAGACGTGCTTGCTGGATGAGAAGACGGGGTCAAGCCTGTGGCCGGCGTAGTGGGTGGGGGTGTTCACCAGTTGCTTGAGTCCGAGGTTAGCGAGGTTGTCCAGCAGGGCGGTGGTGTTTCTGTCGTTGTTGTTCTCCATGTGGAAGTTGAGGTCCCCTAGGAGGATGTAGTCGGCGGAGGGAAGGGCGTGCGGGCTGATGAAGTCTGCGATGTCTTCGCTGAATTGTGTGCGAGGTCCTGGGGGTCTGTAGATGAGGGTGCCTCTGAGTGTAGTCTTGGGGTCGGTGTGTATCTGGAAGTGCAGGTGTTCGGCGGCGGAGAAGGTTTTGTCGGAGTTAGTCGAGATGCGGATGGTGTTCCTGTGTACGATGGCGATGCCTCCTCTCGTCTGGTTGACGCGGTCCTTCCGGGTGATCTTGTATCCGTCCGGGATGGCTGTGGCGATGTCGGGCGCTGAGGAGGCGTTCATCCAGGTTTCGGTGAGAAAGGCGACGTCCGGTGCTGTCGTGTCAAGCAGGTCCCAGAGTTCCACGGCGTGCCTGTGGGCGGAGCGGGTGTTCAGCAGGATGCACTTCAGGTGGTTGCTGTTTGTGTTGGACTCGGCGGGGGCAGTGCAGGTTCGGTAGCAGGTGAACCGGCAGGCTTTGCAGGCGAAGGGTCCGTTGGTGCGTCTTGAGGTGGCTCGGTAGCAAGCAGGGTTCCGGCCGGCATTGAGTGCGTTGAGAGTAGCGGCGTTGTAGGTCCGTCGGGTAGTCTTGCATCGGCGGGGGCCAGGGGTCCTGGCGCTGGGCGCAGTCCAAGCACGGACGGGCGCAGACGGGCTTGCCTTTGGCGCGCCTTCGGCGCACAATCGGCGCACCCGCTGCGCGTCACCGCTGCGCGTGCGTGAGGGCAGCATAAGTAGGGGGCCGGGTGGGCGGAGCAGCTGGTTGGCGGGAGCGGGGCGGCGAATGGGCTGGTGGGGGGCGGGGCCGCAGGGAGGCAGCGGCGGGAAGAAGCTCGGGCGGGCGGCTCAGCGGCGGCTGGGTCGCCCGAGCACGAAGATCACAGGCAGCGGCAGTAGGCAGGAAGCGGCAGCAGGCAGGCAGGTAGGAGCTGCACAGGAGCGTGGGGGCGACCAGGACTGAGGACTGTATTCTGTTTGTCTAGGTTTCTTATGAACGTAATGTTTCTTAGAGCCAAAAGTGGTTTAAAATTGTAATTGCAGCAGCACTTTAATTAGACTGTTATAAGGAGGAAAATTAACTAATTTATTCATTCTCTTTTGTTATCTTAAAAAGTTGTTCGTCCGTTCTTTTATAATATTATGTTGGAGCATTTTAACAGTGAATGATTGACTGTATATTAATATTTAATATTTTTAATGGAATGAGAGTTTTCAATTCCAACACCCCTGTTTACTTTTATACTTATTTATATAATTATTGTATTTTTTAAACATAATTAATTTTATATGTAAATTCCTGATGAAATATGGAAATAACTCCCCCATCCCCGATATTTGGTATATTAACTAGGATAGCCCAATTCCTTGTAAATTCCTGTAATGATGATTTTTAAATTTAATGTGCTGTATTTTATTTTCTGCACTTTTATGGTCCAAAGCAGACCGAAATAAAGTATTGAATTGAATTGAATTGCATATTTATTCACATATATTCCTTCCCAGCACAGAAATCTAATTTCGGCATGTGTCTCGTGCACCTCAAAAACACACACAACCATCAGCACAGGCCCTGTCAAGACTTTTACCCATTTAAAACCGCTCATACACAGATACACTGCATCAAATACGTTCACCCTCAACGGCAAATCATTCCCCGTCCTCCTTACCACCCGGGGCCTCATGGAGCATGTTATCTCCTCCTGCTGCCTCCCAGCGCAGAAACGTCGTGTATAAATGTTTCAGCGCACAATCATGTGAGCGCGTACATAACGCGACGTGAGAAGCGCCATCTTTCGTAGGGGTGGAAATATTTACAGGGATGAAATCTCGAGTAAATAATTCAATGTCAACAGTATTCACAATCCATTTCACAAATGCGAAACAGAGTCCAAAATTGTCGCATCATAATTTCGATTGTTTGGGGTCTCATAATTTTGTTTTCTGGGGACACATATTTGAATATCGAGCCAAGTATCCTGCATAGTATTCGCGTCAGTTGAAAAAATGTTTTTAATGAGAGGCGGAAAACATGTTGCAGCTACCTCATAAAAAATAGAAAGAGGAGTCGATGTAAAGTAGAAAACTGCAGTATTTTGAATATGTTTTTAGGTAGTAATTGGAAGGTAGACGCCTCAGAGACCAGGTCTTGGTGTATGGATGAAATAAACCTCTTGCCAGTCTCAAAGCTTTCTTTTTAATATATATGTCATCCATAAGTTAGGCCCAGGAGGACAGTGTATTTGAAAAGTAGGACATACATTTTTAGGTTTCACATTTCCTGTTAGTGAAAAACTCTTACATTTGCTTTCCATCAATGCAAGGCCTACCGCTCTCATAGGATAACCTTGTAGTTACCTTACTACATTTAATAAGCTGCCATTTCCAAATGTGAACAGGTGACCAGTTCTTGTTGGGTGTCTTTGTAATTGTAATGAAAAATCCTCCCTCATGGTAAGATTTTATATTTCAATTTTAAAAATTCCACTTTTAGAAAGTTGACATTTTCCTGCCTTAGCCATATAGTGCCTATAGCCTGCCACTGGGTCGCATGACTGGGTGTAGCTGCCAGTTGGGGTTTGTGTATTCTTCCTAAACAGCCATAAATATTAGAATGCTGAGGTGTGCCTTGATGGGCCATCCCTGGCAGGATAGGAGGGCGGAGCTGGGCACAGCACTACTTGCACTTGAATAGACTGTTTCCCGCCTCCTCACAAAGGTCTGCATACCCTCTGTAGTTAGTCTGGAGCCAGGACAGGGAAGTCAGAAAGCCTATGTACTTCAAGAGATTTCTAGAAGCTCCTTTCACCTTCCAGGGAAAGGGCACCAGGTGTAAATATTGGACCTGGGATACCAACTTTTCAGTATCCTTCTGGAACAGTGGACATTCTGCCAGGAAGAGGGGCTGATGTGCTGCTAAAAGGACTGCCACTCTACTGGACTGTTGCTCTGAAGGAACTGCTGCCCTGCTGTTCTGACCTGCTGCCTGCTTGCCTGTGTGAGAAGGACTGGACCTGCATCTGTTCATCAGGACACTAAAGTGACTCAAAAAACTAGTTGGCTGGACTCCCGAGTAGAGCTTCAGGGATAGAAGGCTCCAACAACCTTCAACCCAGCATCTGTAAGCCCTACTCTGCCAAGTAATGCTACCCCAGTCCTGGACCCTTGGAAGTGGGCCTGAAGGTGATCTGCCAGCGCATCTCTGGCGCCAGAAGAACTGATGCATCTCTTCTGCTGTGCAGCACATCCTGAGCAGAACCAATGCATCGCTGCTACTGCAACGAACAGAAATAAGGCAAAAAGCAGAAAAAGAGAGACATAAGGGCAGGCCAGCAGCAAAGTAGAGACCCTCTACCCCTAGACCACCAGGGATGAGGCGCAGGCGGGAGCCTCGGGTGGAGGAGGGCCTCGAACTCCTGACCAGAGGGCCAGCAGCAGCAATGGGGGCAGCAGCTACCAGGTGGAGCTGTGCTGGGAAGGGAGCAGTCCACTGGTAAAGCCAGTGAACTGCGCCTTCACCGTGCAGTGGACGCCCTTAAGTAGAGTGCAGCAGGGGCTGGAAGGCTGGGAGGCAGGAAATGCGGGGAGTGGGAAAGAGTCACTGGAGTGGACGGGCCGCAAGTTTATTTCACATAAGCAAGATGAAAACGAAAATATGATGTTGCCTATATGTGGGTGTCATACGCCTGCAATGGAAAATGCACATTTAAATATAAATTAATAACTGTATGTAATTTTAATAGAACGGTATGGGTGTCTCCTGGCATCAGATATAGATAGAACAAGAGTAGAAACCCATTTAGTTTTATTGCACATAGAAGGAATATATGTTTCTTATTAGTGCAAATAAAAGATACTTTTGACTTTGAATTACTATATCACAAAGACGAAGTTTAAACACACAAATATGAAAAAAAACATATATATATAATGCAAATAAAAAAACATTGACATTGACAAAGTACAGCATTTGCCCACTAGTCGAGGCACTGCAGTGCTCTTTGTTTTCAGTGGATGTGCAGGTGTGATCAGGTTAAAAGCTTTCACTCACAGACCCAAAAAAACCTGTCCTATCACATTAAGGAAGGAGTGGTTGATGTGAGATTTGGGTGAATGTCGAAGTTTGTTTAGGGGGCATAGTTATGAAAGCTAAATATCCTGCAAGGTAATGTTTTTGAATCTATATTGATGCTGCCTATATTTTTCACTCTCTACCTATGCCACTCGCATCATGGATGCATCCTGCCGGATTATAACTTAGTGCTTTAAATGGGCCGGTTCTGTACCCGTACGGAGTACCGACACTTTTTTATTTTGAAAGGGAGAGTACCTGCAAGTACCTGCCGCTATTTTTCCATTCCAAATACTGGTTATATACCAGTTTATAATACATATTATAAAAGGAGAACCGCTATTTTTATTGCGGGAGATATTTTATGCTTTTATCAGTAGCACACGTCATATTATTTTTACGCCAGTTAAGTCGCTTCCTATGATGTCATCTTGGTAATGTGACATTTTGCTATTGTGTCATCTTAGTCAAACATCATGTGACCTCACTTTCACTACTCCTGCCTCTTTAATTAATTGACTCACTAAGCACGTGTTACTGTAAACTTTACAAACTTTAAAAAAATATAGGATGAAAAAAGTGAAACAAAAATTACCACTAGTGGGCTGAAAAATAGTACTAAAGACTTATTCTGGAATATAGAAGGGGAAAGTTGGCCGTTCTTTAATTTGTAGCACAACACATACACTGATATAGTACACCGACAAACAAGAAAATACTCTCGTAGCACACACACCCTCACAAGTCACAACATAAAACACCCAAAAGCAAATGCACATTTAGTCTATAATCCACACACTCACATTACTCTTGCATACACCCGAACAAGAACAAAATACGCGTTCGCTCGCATTGCACATTAACCACACACAAGCGCTACGAAGCCTCGAAGGGCGGGCTGTGTGCGCGATACATTCAAATAACCTCGCGCTCACGCTAGATAGCTTTTCGAATAGGGGAGAAAGTTGTAATCTCAGATGAGATCATTCACACGACAACCGTGTGTTCCTGCTTACTTTATGTAAACAATATGTGACAATTTCAAGTTCGTGGATTCATTCCACCTCCACTAGCCCCCTCCATCCACCCTCCCCGTCAGTTCTGAAATGTGGCTTGGGCAGTTTAGCTGCTGGCAGCCCCCACCCCGCGACTGACGACAGCACAGCAATGAAATGCTAATAACCGGCTTAAGGAGATAGTGTCGGGGACCAATGGAAATGCCCCAGGGGATGAGCCGCGAGCATGTTGTGAGGTGACACCCCGGTCCCGGTGACAGATCACACTGTGCGGCTCAGTGAGACCCCTTGCCTCAACCATGCAGACCACATCCAGCCCCTCTGCGTCCGAAGGAGTGCTCCCGGGTCCGGCGGAGAGCCCCCAGGGTCCCGGCTCTCAGCAGGGATGCCCCGTGCACCTGCTGACGCCTTACTTCATAGACAGCATCCTGGGCAGATCCGAGGGCCACGAGGGTC
Organism: Lissotriton vulgaris; assembly: GCF_964263255.1. Classification (NCBI taxonomy): domain Eukaryota; kingdom Metazoa; phylum Chordata; class Amphibia; order Caudata; family Salamandridae; genus Lissotriton; species Lissotriton vulgaris. The sequence continues at coordinate 230,510,494 of NC_141691.1, read as the reverse complement.
GCTTCGGGTCGTCCCCCGGGGGGACCCAGGAGGGACTGCTGCTCTCGCGGGGTAAGTGGTATTCGCCCCATAGCCGGGGGCTTCAGGGGCTTATTATAGTGAACTATAGTAAACTAATTTATGAGACTGCACCCGAGAGGTATAAGCTACTTGCGATAGCACATATAAATTTAGCAACCTTCTCCCAGTACTAGAGTGAACGCATATCGAAACATTATTCATTTGTATCATTATATGTATTATTATGATTACTATCGTACTATTATTAGAATTACTAATAATAATATATAACGTATTTAAACATAGCTTTTTGTAGAGTCAAATGTTATACATTAGATGGTATTTCCAGGTGTGGGAGTGAGTGCTGAGCGATGTTTATAATACTTTTAACCAATGTAAGTCTATATATAGATGGCATACAAGTGGACCAGTTACAAACGGTTTTTACTGAATCTTCTTGCCGGCCAGTCGCTGTACTAAACTGCTGTGGAAAAATCCCGTTCAGTCTGAATCTATGAACCTGTTATCTTTGTTTTGTGTTTTTTTTTTATCGGAGTTAATGTGATGTGTGTTTTTATTTAACCAGCAAAACTTACTTTTATATTTTTAAATAGTCTAATGTCACAAATGCCTGTATATACAACAACTGCATGCAGTAAAAGCCATTATTGTGGGGTTTGGGCATTACTTGTGTTTACTTGAGTATTTCCGAGAACTTCCTAACGCGGAGGATGCAAGAACTGACAAGCGGCCCGGGACAATGTGGTAAAATGTGGGCGCTGGGATTCAAATCTACTTCCCCTGAAACCGTCATGGGAGATTTCGGCACAGTTCCAACGGTGTGGAATTCTGCACCGAAAAGCTCTTTCTACTGCTCCGGAGGTTGTTACCTCTCGCATTACCCTCAAAAATATTTATCCAGGTTGCTCAGTCGGTTAATGCACATACTGCGGTCCTCTTTAATTCTGTGCTTTTCTTGTCACCAGAGAACTGATTCACAAATACATGTTTGAAGGCGGACCTGCCTGCATCCATGATGTTATTCTGGAATGCGGGTGGGTGTTCTGCTTTCAGGGGATAGACAAACTTCCGTTTGCACACACTTCAATTATGATATCTCGGTGCAAATTGCACATCCAAGTGTTATGTTTGCTCCGTCGATGTTCGGCAGCTCAAACTTGCTGGAAATGGTGCGGGCCGACAGCGCACTCCGCGTGTTTTTTGCGCACCGCAGATTACGGGGTAACGCATTCGGTCTACATCATCCCTCTTTCCGAGGGATGCATAAAAGGACCAGGCGCTCTTTGTGCACCCCGGAAATCCAGATGCCCGACAGCACAATGTACGCGCCTCATGTGAGAACGATTATTGTGTCTTTTTTTTAACTCTAGTTTTGGACGACGGGTCATATTATTTATTTAGAAAAGAATTGGGGACAAGGACAAGGGCGGGCAGGTGTATGCCTCAAAGAACTTTCAATCGCATCTTCTGTAACTGCAGATCCATGCTCTACTGGTTTCCCGGAGCACTCTCGGAGAAAGGCCGAGGAGTGTCTGCAGCAACACAAGTCTGGCCTCCTTTACCGTCTCCTTCACATTCACAAAGGTGTTCCCGCAACGTGTAAACCCTTTTACAGGCCAGGTCTCCACCATGAGTGCGCAGTCCATGTGCCCCACTCAAGGGTTGGGGGTAGGCGTTCCGGCGCGGCAGCCTTGTAACTTTGGGAGCTACCTCAATCATGTGTGTTTGTGTGCACGTCCAGACTCCCCTCCACTCTGTTCTTCCTGTGCGGGATTCTCTACCACGGAGAACTCTGCCGCAGCACTGGAGAGGTCACATGACCTTACCAGGAGTAGCCTGGAATTCTATTCCTGGTGTAGCTTTCCACGTTTACTCCTGGAAATGTGGGTAAATAGCAATAAGTCACAAAAGTAGGTACAGAGGCGGACGTCTCCACCAATACCATTCTAACTTCTGTGAACAGGACAATGTTAGCACATCTTTAAGAAACCCTTGAAACCGCACTCTCTCAAAACGGGTGCATGCTACCACTTTGCATTTGACATTAACCATCACTTAACATAGATCAGGATGACAAATAAATTTAAAAGACCTTACTTCATTCCACGCCTTTATTTTTAAACGTGAAACATTGTTGATATCCTTCCTCCTTAACTCACTATGTATTTATCACAACATGTAAACATTTGTCACCTCACATTCCCTAATACTATGGTAGTCAGGGTATTGTAATGTCATAGTAGTACCATTAAACAAATTAAAAAACACAAAATAGGGTTGGTCTGTCAAAATTGTGATAACCAACAGTTGTGATGTTGTGACTGTACTGGCATTAGTTTTATCAGTCACAGTTCTTTTCTTATATAATCATAATATTGTCTGGGTGTGGGCGTACACGTCTAAATGTCGATGGAACACTAGTGATTGGCTGGCTCAACTTTGGCTCAACTTTCATGCATGGGAAGTCTGCTAAATAATTTCTGCTGAATTCTATAAACATACTACCTGTTTCCAGTACCCAGAGAAAATTCAGTTTTGCATTGTGTTTTACATAGATGTGTGGTTTTATATAATATTTCATATTTACCTCAATTCTTTCTGAAGTACAAACATTGGTCTCTAAGATTGGCTTGATTTCTAAAGATACTGTGAAGTCAGAGGTATTCAGTACCGAACACAGAACAATCATATTGTGATGCCTAAAGTCTGAAATATGTTTTCCAAAAATGCATGGCCAACACTGCAAGCACTGTTAAGAAACTGGAAAATATATTAGGTCTATTCATAAAGTCGTTTAGGATTGTGTTAAGCATGAATCCTGCAGAACCCTTTAATGCACTCTTCTACCCCTTAGTGTGTTGCCCCCACCAACATGTAAAATTCGAATAATATGGGGATATTCACAGAATAATATTTTGCAATTAGTGCAAATAGAAAGGTCTGTGCTGTCTTCGGACTTTTACTAATAGAGATTTGGACGTTTCAAAGCCGAATTACAAAGACATGTCAGAGTCGGTAAAGGGTCTTCCTGTGCTACCGCTTCCCGGTCTTAAATGCTTTTGTGAAACAGCCCTAATGTGTGGAATATGGTACATGCAATGCTGCTGTCGCTTTGAATTCCATGCTTCATGTTTCTTATTCTGCATTTGTTTTGCTTCTCTTTTGCACAGATTTGGCAGAAAATGAAGATTTTTCAGAACCACAGAGACCCAACAGTAGCCCTCAATGCCTTGCCCACCAAGGGGTCGAGTCCAGCAGCTGTAGCAGGTGCATAGAAGGTGGCATACAGAAGCCAGAGCCAGCCCTCAAGAGAGGAGCATTGCTTGAGTGCCAGGACACTCTACATAGGGAAGCATATGCTGACCATGCGGGGTCCCTCAAGAGGCGTTTGGGAGCTGAGCAGGAGGACTCACTGAAGAGGGACACAAGGCCTGAGGTGAAAGCCATCCCACAAAGAAGTCTAAAGACAAAGATCCAGGAACCCCAGAAGAAGAGTGTGGAGGCGGAGCAGCTGGACCAGGAACGGGATGACGGGGACACAGTAAATGGAGACAGCTACTGTAGCACCTCTGGTGGACCGTACACCTCTGTGTCTCCCAGCCTTGCGCTCACGCCTGTGAAGAAGAAGCAGCGCAGATACCGAACCACCTTCAGTAACTTTCAGCTAGAGGAGTTGGAAAGAGCCTTCCGCAAGTCCCACTATCCAGATGTGTTCAGCAGGTGCGTTACTATGTTCCATATGACTTCCAAATTTACTAGGGGTTGGGGTCAGCCGCGGCTGGTAGTGGGATTACCGGCCGGGCAGTGACGTGGGGAGGGGGAGGGGCAGGGTGGGGGGTAGTAATGTATGGATTACGGATTTTAACCCCTTCCATGCGGCTGCGATTCTGCGCCTGTGCGGTAGAATCGCGAGTGGGCGGGTTTATGACGGCCCCCAGCCGTCATCAGCACACGAGCACCGTAGTTCATGGCGGCTGGAGGCCGTCATCAGCATGGAAGGGGTTAACAGCTAAGTAAACATATAAATAAATAAAACGAATTTCGTTGCGCGCACTGCATCCCATTTGGTGATGCTGTGCACACAACGATATTCGTTTTATTTATTTATATGTTTACTTACCTCTTGAAGTCCGTATTCCATACATTACTACCCCCCACCTTGCCCCTCCCCCACCCCACGTCACCGCTCGGCCGGTACTCCCACTACCAGCCGCGTCTGGTTGGGGTTGATTGACCCATAAGACATGCCTAGTAATCATTGTGATATTACAGAAGATAACATGACAGCAAGGGATAACACCTGAATTGATAAAACAAGAAGTAACAGATTACTTGTAGTGCTGGAGAAGCCACTAGTCAAATACAACATTCATTGGCCAATCCAACATGTCAGCCTTTCATGTCCTCATGAATACACATATTGGCATCCATAAATGATAGTCAACTGTGCCCAAAAAAGCTGGCACTGCACACTTTAAATCATAGCACCTCCACGCCCCAGTCAGAAAACATTCAGTACCTTTGCCTACCAATATACCTTAATCAGTCTTTTGCAGGCAGCAAAAACTTCATGAAACATATTGCTAGAGAAGAATCCTATCAAATTTAGAAATAAGAAATTAAAAGGGAATAAAACAGAAAGCACTATGTCCAAAAAGACAAATCAAAAGACACACAATTGATGGACGGAATGCAGAACAAATCAAAACATTCATCCCCAGTCAAGAGATCTGGGTTAAATCAATTATTCTTTTGATCACCATGCCACCCCAGTTTAGACCTGGCCATATGTAAATTAGTCTTGACCCTGTGCCTCATGGGAACAGTCCAGCCCGAACTGCCAAGCCAGGTCCTCCCTGGACCGGAAACAAGCATCCTAGGAACGGTTTCGGGGTTTCACCCCTCTTCAGCCAGTATAGCTTGAGTCTAGTGGCACAGTGAGCCCACAACCCACCTTTGGGCATACCTGGCACACTTAGGGCGAGAAAGCAAAAGACACACAATTGATGGACAAAATGCAGCACAAATCAAAACATTCACCCCCAGTCAAGAAATCTGGGTTAAATCCATCATTCTTTTGCTCACCATGCCACCCCAGTTTTGGCCTGGCCATATGCAAATCAGTCTTGACCCTGTGCCTCATGGGAACAGTCCAGCCCGAACTGCCAAGCCTTGTCCTCCCTGGACCGGAAACAAGCATCCTAGGACCGGTTTCGGGGTTTCACCCCTCTTCAGCCAGGATAGCTTGATTCCAGTGGCACAGTGAGCCCAGGACTCACGTCTGGGCATACCTGGCGCACTTAGGGCGAGCAAGCAAAAGACACACAATTGAGGGATGGAGTGCAGAACAAATCAAAACATTCACCCGAGTCAAGAGATCTGGGTTAAATCCATCATTCTTTTGCCCACCATGCCACCCCAGTTTAGACCCAATTAGACCCACTTTAGTCTTTTGCAAAAGGACGAATATCATCAGTCAGACATCTTGATTAGAGCTTGACTTAAAAATGGTCAGAAACAAGATACGTAATTAACATACAGTGACAGAACAAATCAGCCTGGCCTTGGCAACCTGGTTATAATTATTTTTTTGTTATATTTGAAGCATATGCCACAAAAATAAATAAGCATTGACAAAGCCCATAGGTCTGGTGTTTCAGGAGATCATGCTTGAATATGTTTTGGCATAGTTTATTCCCAGCTTCCTGATCAAATAGGGTATGATGTGTTGAAAACAACAGGTCAGCCATCTTAGAACAGAAAAGTGATGCTATGGAAAGGCGAAAAACATTAAAAAAATGTCTTTTTATGTCTGCGCATGAACCGGCAGCCATTTGTGAATGTTTTTGCTATATTTTATCACTGGCTTGCCATTCCAAAATGGATTGTCTTTAGAAGAAAAACCAACTAAACATGGGTAAACCACTAGTTTTAGCCTTTTTTAAGAGGAAACCCATCTCCCCTTATGCAGAACACTTGTGCCCACCCAGAGGTGTAAGGAAGGTAAGCAGCGTCCTTCTCCTCTGCGGTCATTCCAAGTAATTTCCTGCAGGCAATTTTCCCCTTTGTGCTTTGGGCCAACTTGACAGGTAGGACAGAAGCTGCCACAGGGGAGGCCCCTGTGAGGTAAATTAAGCTCCTGTGTGCACCCCAAATGGTCTTCCTGCCAGAGGAACAAAACACCTTCCCATGCCCAAGTCATTGTTTTTGTCCTGATAGCAGTATTCACATCTCATCAGGGCTAATCCGGGCTTTACTACTACTGGGGTGCTAATAAAATGAGACCCCAGGAACTTCAGGCGGAAAAAGGTAACATTATAAAAGTAACTTTTCCTTAATATTTATTAAAAAGCCAACTTCACTATTAAGTAGGGCTTTAATAAATATAAAACATAGGGGCTTCATCATGATTCTAGCTGGTCCCAACACAAAGGTAGCAGAATTTATATTTAATCAAGCTTCCCAGTGTTTCTCTATCGGCAAACCGGAGTCACCTTACAGCGAAAATAGCTTTTAGGGCCTTGTAGTTGCAGGGACATTGTGTAATTAATTTTCAGGTGTTCTGTTTACCATAACCATCTCAGCCCTGCAGTATTGAGCATACACTAATTTACAAGGCAATAATAGCAATAAGAGCACTGTTTGCCAGTAGAAGCAGGCAACTTCTTCCCAATCAAAACCTGTACTAAAGAGAATCAACATTTGGTGGAGTCAAAGCCCCTTTCAGTAGTGCTTCCTAAATCTTTTTTACTTTTGATCATTGAAGATGACAGCTATGTGTCATGCTAGACATAAACAAAACACCAGACAGCGAGTGATGCGCCTATTTATGGCATTTTTAGTGTCACATGTAGCAGAGCAGTGATACACAACCACACAAGACTGACTGGAATGTTGGGCATAACTTTAAAAGTTGTGGATTGAGCAGTGTACCCGGCTGCATCCGCAATGACACATTTTTAGGTTGAGCCTGGGCTGTGCATGCGCTGCTCTGCGTGGCATGCTGTATTCAGTATATGGGCTATTGGGGACGTTGAACACTGTCACCGCTTTTGGTCAATTTGGCTGCTTTTTAAAATTCCTTTTCTGTGGTTGGCTAATAATGTGCATCTGTTCCGCCTTTCATGCTTGCTTCCCTCTCAGTGGACAAGACCAATTTATTCTTTTGGTTGGCCAGCTCTGGCCATCTCTTCACTCCTCCCTCGCACACCCTCTCCCCTGTCACACGCAAATGCAGCGTCCATCCATGTCATTATCTGGAGGGGGGACATTTATGTCATTTTCTACAGGCCGCTGGCCTGCTGAAGAACAGTCATGTAATTCCGGAGGTAAGATCTAGATTAAACAAGCATTTTCAATGCAATAGGTCACTCATTACTGAAGGTTTGACCTATTGGTGTTGCAAATAATAATGCATTGCCAGTAGCTTAAACTCTCAGTAATGCAAGACCCAATGCATTGCAAATGCTTGTTAAACATGAACACAATTTTAGTTTACATGAAGAACGGACATGCATCATGTGTCTCTTACAGAGAGTATGGTGCTCAGCTTCACAGTCATCTAGGTGTGGTGTGCAGATTGACTATATTCACTGCTATGCAACAGCCTGATGGCTGAAGACCGTACCTGATTGCTTTCAGTCATCACTGGTCACAGGAGGAATTTAGTAGAAACAAAAGAGTATCAAGCGGTCCCTATAATAAAGATAAATAGGCACGCTTGCCAAATGAGGAAAACAGAGGAGGTACTGGAGAGTTGAATAAATGGCAGCCATCTTTAAATTTCTTTGAACATTATAGTACAAAGCATGGGTGCAACAAGCTAGCAAGATGAGTTAATTCGTATAGCCAAAAAGTCTTACATTTTATAAGTTGGTCTTTGAAATAAAGTCTGTGCCACTTTGGAGTGAAACACTTATCTTTATATTAGTTTGTGTTCCTTCTAAACGGTCTCTAGAAGCAATTAACTGCACTCCTGCTGGAGAATTTGTGTCTAATTAATTGAAAATATCTTCATCACGCTTGAGAATGCACGAAGCACAATGTGCTACTCCATTAATGTTTAACACTGGCAATGGTGCTAGTCTTGGGCACAAAATACTGCGAATGCAAGGGGTGGGGAAAGACTCCAGAAAGGCAGTGCATGTATACATACATGCACATGGTGCCGAAGAGCACCTGATGTACGTCTGTAGAAAACAAGGTGCAGAAGATTGCGCCAGTGCCTTCAGATGTAAATGTAAATGTAAATGTATTTGAGCTTATATAGCGCATAGCTACCCGCAGTGGGTTTCCCGGCGCTTGCTTAGGGAACCCGTCCTGGTATTCCCCTGTGAGATAGCCCCGGCAGGGTATCCACAAGGTGAAAGCCAGGCATCCCGCCGCGAGGGGCCGTTGTGGAGATTAAGCAAGCTATTGCCCAGAGTCGCAGAGTGTGAACCCGTGAGTCGAGAAGGCACCGGAGCGAGAATTATCGAGTCCGTGGAATTTTTAGCCCAAGACCCGCCGAGGTGGGGAATTGAACCCTGGTCTCAGCTTCCGGGTCTGCCGCCTCTAACCTCTTTGCCTTTTCAAGGTTCAAATTCAATGCTTGGCAAAGCCAATAACATTGGACATTGTTCCATGCTGGGCAGGTGCAGATGGGGTGCTTGGATGAGGAGGAGCAACCTATGGATGGTCTTCAGCAGCTAGGAGTCTTATAGCTGAGGACTTTGGGCCAATCAGTGCTTCATCTCCCACAGTGATGAGGAATCTCTAACTCAAAAGTCAGCAGCACCGGTCTTTCGGGCACACGCAGGACGTCAATAACAGCAATTTGAAGTGCTGGAATAGCTCACAGGAAGAACTTCTTGTAGAGACCGGGGGATCTCTCCACACATGGTTTACTTCTGCCTTTGCTCCCTTTCAGTTGTCTGTTTTCTCTGGTTGTTTCACACACCAGGAACTTGCTGGTCTTATCGTCTTGGCCAGTCTCTCCTTCTACAGGGCCAGTCACACCTCTTCCCTCTTTTAGCAGGTAGGATTCGAGATTTTAGGCAGACCTTCAGCTCCACCAACAGAAAGTGCGCACTTCAGATGATGTCCTCTCACTTCAGGGAGACTGACTGTCTTGCAAACTCTAGCCTGGTCACACAGAAGTCAAGTAATCTGTGACTCACTCTTTTCTTTGGTTGTGAAGAAGTTATAACTGGAACATAGTGGGGTGGTTTGGATCCCACTTTTATGCTAATTTTCCAGGAAGGGGATGTGGATCCTCCGGCTGAGGTTTCAAAATCAGTTTGGGTTGGTTCACTTTCAAGTGTCATTTTCTTGCTGTTCCTCAGTGTTAGATCTGACAGCCTCAGGGTGCTATTCCTTCCAACTTCTTGACTTCCTCCCCATTCTTCTGACCTCGTTTTTGCATGCCTTGGGACTCTGAGCACTTTACCACTGCTAACCAGTGCTATAGTGCATGTGCCCCTCCTCTAAACATTATAATATTGGATCATACCCAATTGGCATATTTAACCTACTTATATGTCCCTTGTAAAATGGTACTAGAAATGCCCTGGGCCTGTAAATTAAATGCTAGTGGGCCTGCAGCACTGATTGTGCCATCTACTTAGGTAACCTTTTAAACATGTCTCAGGCCTGCCATTGCAGCTTGTGTGTGCAATTTAAACTGCCAGTTCGACCTGGTAAAATAGGCCTTTTGCCAGTCCCAAACCATCCCTTTTTATACATATAAGTCATTCCTAAGGTGTGCCCTGAACAACCCATAGGGCAGGGTGCAATGTATTTAAAAGGTATGGCATCTACATTAAAGTTTTCCATGTCCTGGTAGTGAAAAACTCTTAAATTCATTTTTCACTAATGCAAGGCCTATCTCTCGCACAGGACAACATGGGGATTACCTAATTACCTTTTATAAGTGTAATTTTCCAATGGGAATAGATAGTCCTTTCAAGTTTGGTGTCGCTGGAAGCACAATTTAAAATCTTAACTTATGGTTAAGGTGGATATTAAATTACAATTCTGAAAATGCAACTTTTAGAAAATTGGCATTTTCTTGCCTTAGCCATTTGGTGCCCGTTGTCTCTGGTCACTTGATTGGGTGTAGTTAGCAGTTGGGCCTTGTTGTATTCGTCCTAGACAGCTGCAAAGAAGCTTAGGTCCAGGGCCATACAATAAATCAGTATACTTGAGTTGGGTATTCAGGCCAGGGATACACACATGTTTACAATGCAAGGGACATATCCACCCCAACAACAAAGTTCCCCTACCAGAGCCCTCTCAGCTCCACTCCCTCTTCTTACTTTCAAGGCCCTAACACATATCTTTACCTGTACTCCTTGAAACTAGCTCAAGAGGGACTCATGCTGCCTATGAACCAGATGGTGCTGATAATGGAGTTGCCATGCAGTATTCATTTGGAGGAGCTTTGTAGAGAAGAGGTCCCTATCTGTGGTAGTCCCCAGATCTTTTGCTTTAGGACCTCTGTTGTTTTTACCTCTGTTGTGGTGTGACACTGCCACATGGAGTCTCACTCACTGTAGTGCTCTGTGTAAATTGGTTTTATGCTGCAGTCTCTAGTGTCCGCCAAGTAATATAAGGTCAGTTGCCTGTGTGGTAAAAACCTCTGAGTGTGTTGCACACAACACATGTTGCTATTAACATGCAATATACGCATGTGCATGTGTAGTCTAAGCCAGGAAGTTTGTTGTCTGACTTAACTTGTCAAATCGGCCTTTGTAGCCCTGTAGCAGATAAGACATAGTCTATGTTCCATGTGGCTTGACACATGGTGATGCTAAGGAATTATAAATCATTTGAACATTAAAAAAGGAGTTCCTTTTGGGTAAAGTGCATGATCTGTTATGTTTTCACAATTATACACTTTGGAGGAAAGTTACTAAAATATGGCATCATTTTATTGGGGATCTCCTACGAGCAGATTAAAACTATCTGTGGAATGAGGGAACTTTCTAAGGTTCCACTTTCCTGTGGTCGACCTGTTTCAATCGGTCCTTGGTTAGACCTATCCAGCGTCACTGGTTTTCTTCAGGACCTACTGTTCAGTATTAGTCACTCTCTGATCCACACCTGATTTTGCATGAAAGTTGGTCCTGTGTCTGTTTCATTCCTCAAATGCATCCAAACAGTCATTAATGTTGCATGTAAAGTACTCAAGCACTGTTTGGATCATCTCCAACTTTACTTAGGGAAATGGCCCCCTGGAGTGTGCACTGCATTACACCTCTTCAGTCAAATCAACATCCAGTGACCCTGCATACCGCTAAACAACGTCTGGTTGAAATATGTTGGCCAGACGAATGGGGAACCATTACTAATTTCCACATTCAACAAATAGTTTTTAGGTCTCACCCGAGACAGCACATGCACTGACTTCAACATAACTCTCATTTCCTTGCTTCTCATTGGTCAGTACCCCCAGGCACCTCCCGGTTGCACTTTCTTTTTGTTTCCCTCTGTGTGTCAGTCCATGCGGTGAAGCATAGACAACATCTTTATGCCCGCAGTCAATGTTTTCCACTGGCTGTGCGAGGAGCCCCATCTACCAAATCTGTTTCCAAGTAGCACCCTCAATAAAGCTAATTGTCTCACTCAACAGACATCCGTCCTCATTCATTCACTCATGCAAAGTAGCACTCTGAGGTGAACCAGTCAATTAATTCACCCCATATACATCTCCCAACAATCACACACCCCTGCTATGGAGACCTTATGGTAAATCAGTTCACTGCCTCAGTCCACTCATCTCTACTCATTCACTCACTAATGCGAGGGAGTGCCTTGAGACCAAGTAGTCCATTGTCTCACTTGTGACACACACCACTCCTTCTGTTCTCACTCCTACCAGGAGCACCTCCAAAGAATCAGTTCACTGTCTCACCCCTCACACATTTCTCATCCTCTCTCACATCTACCATGCAGCCCCTTGGCACAAATAAGTTTATTTTACTACTTAATTTGCAATTACATTTCTACACCCATCCCCTTCTTTCAGAGTTCGCTTTGAGATGAATTCATCCACGTAGCCATGCTATTCAAGCTTTTCCCAAATACATGTATTTGTTCCTCTGATTGACACTTCATTATTTCCCATTTTTTCTGGGTTTTGCGTGTAATTAAAAGGGGCTTATTTTTTTTATTTTTTATGTGACTTCCTCACTCACAAGTCTTCTACTCCAGGGACACAACTTGGAAGTTCATCAGTCGGGTCTCACAGGAGGTGGTCCCATATAACAATTTTAATACAGGTATTATTGACACCTTATGTAATAAAACCTTCAAACTGAAATGCCACTGTCACTACACACTGTTGTCGTGACCCAACTTAAAATAATGCATTTAGTCAACCTTGGAAGGAGAATTGATCCAACCCTATCCAGGCTGAACCCGGAGACCGGCAAGATGCATTAATCCATGGAGCAATCTCACTGGAACTGGAACATGTAATCCTGTCTACAGCAGGCACTCGGTCCACTGTGCTATCATAGGAGCTGTTCCCCACACAAAGTGTACCAGGACATGTAATAAACTAGATCCAATAAATAAGACACAAAGTGGCACTTTTGAAGACATTTACTCCAGAAAACACTCCAGCAACAGCTTCACCCCCAATGGTCACTGCATCATATGAAACTCCCTCATTCCATACTCTTTACATCGCAATCTAGTAGAATACTACTAAGGTTCCACCTTAGTATTCCACAACAGGATACCACACATCTCACTCTGTACATTCAACAAAGAAAACAACATATCAACACCCATTGATAACACTTAGCAATATACAATAAAAGTCATATATAAATACCACAATCTTTCAACCTTTCAGACCACCTCCTCCTTCCATTTCATACTCTTTGTGGCTTTCTCCTTGTGTTGTCCAGATCTTCTTGCCTTTTCTTTTGATCATGTCCACATGTAACCTTCACGACTCTGTTCAAGTTCCAAATGTGACTATCGTCTATCTTCACTGCATTCTTCACTACTTTAACGACTCTCATAGGACCACTGAATTTGGAAAATTGTTCATGGGTGATAGGAGCCCTCACCAACACCACTTCACCAACTTCAGTGACCGAAGTCTAAACTGCCTTCCTTTCATCCACATATCTCTTCCTTACCGCCCTACACTTTCACTCATCACCCTCAACACATTGCTCCATCATCTGAAATTCATTCATCCATGACAGTGATAACAAGGTATTGGCTTATCTCCTTCTGAATAGTTCAAAAGGAGCTTTATCCATGGTCCCATGAGGAGTCAGCGCATACCCTCTTTAATTGTTCTATTTATTATCTCCAATATGCCATTTGTTTTAGGATGATAAAGTGCAGACCTTTTATGTTTGATACCTCGCTCTTTCAAAAAGACACACATCTCTTTAGAAACAAATTGTACTCCATTGTCCGTTAACAATAAGCCTGGGAAACATTCCCTAGCAAAAATGTCCGGAAGAAACTTCACCAAACTTTTAGAGCTGACATCATCAATAACAATCTTAATTTCTGGCCATCTGAAAAACAAATCAACAAGTACAATGATACATTTCCCTTGCACCACTCCACTAAAAGGCCCCACTGTGTCCACTACAATCTCATCCCAAACCTTCTTCGGTCGACCCCGAACCACCATAGGCTGCTCTCTGGTCTTACACTCTTTGTCACTTAGACAACATTCCACACACTCTTTCACTTGTTGCTCAACCTCCTTGTCCATGGCAGGCCACCAGTAGCTCAACCATAACACCTCACGGGGTGGGAAATGCCCTGGTGACCCTCTTAAGCCATACCAACCAATCTCTTATGCATCAATTCAGGAGGAATTAATCTAGTTCCTCTGAACACCATACCCTCATCTAATGAAATTTGTCCTTAACATACCAATTGTGTCACCTCCTCTGCATCCAACTTCTTGTCTCCCCAACCACTTTCCATCATCATTATCACACTTTGTAACACCCTCGCACCACCAACTTTCCTTTCCTACTCTTCCATCTTCACTGCTCATTTCCCCACAACACATACCTTCTCCTCATTCCACATCCTCCTGCTCTTTAACATCATCCATATCTTCCTCCCTGACCATTCTGGACAAACAATACACCACCATGTTACTTTTACCTGGCACATACGCAACCTGAAAAGCATATTCCTTCAAAGCAATCACCCACTTAGCAATCCTACTTGAAACTTTATCAACCCCTTTTTTCATGAACACCTCCCTTAACAGTTTGTGATCATTCCTTGCTGTGAACTCTTTGCCTCATGCAATTTTTTTAAACTTCTTTATTTCCCAAAACACTAGTGCATCCCTTTCAATCAGAGGATATCTCATCTCTACTGGTTTAAGAGCACACAAGATAAACATAACCATTCTTTGCATTCCACCATTTCTCAGAGTGAAAGGAGCACCCAAACTTCAATGCTGATCACGTTATCATACTCCAGGCAGTAACTTTTCAAACGTTGCACACTCTCCAGCTGTTCTTCCAACTTCAAAAACTCACTTCCAGATGCCACTTGAACTCTACATTTTTCCTCAGCAAAGTCCACATGAAAACATTTTCCCTGTGACGTTCTGAATAAATTTGCTATAAAATTCTACTAAACCACCCAAAAAGGCCAGTTTATCCACGTACGATCAAGGAAGTCAATGTGTTCCTTATGAAATTGATACTTATTGACTTTGAGTGTAAACCCTTTACCAACACAGTGTGGCCTCTACTGTTCCAAAAAATCAAAATGTCGTCCTGGTACACTTTCATGCCTGACAAATCTCGGAACATGCTGCCCATCGCGCTTTGAAAAACTGAGGCCATAGATACTAGACCAAATGACATCCGTTTGAATCTACATATTCTAATTATCGTGACAAACGCTGTGAGGTCCATGGAATCTTAATGAAGTCTAATTTGATGGAATGCATACACAAAGTCCAGAGGAGATAACCACTTAGCATCACCCAACATACTCAGCAAATCAATGACCCAGGAACGAGAAATCTGTCAACCTCAGCCTTATTTAAACCCCTCAAACCCACACACAATCTGATGTCTTCACTCTGATTGCATGCCCCAACCACCGAAGACAAGCATTCCGTACCTTCAACCTTTTCAATTACTACCACTGCTTTCAGTTTTCCCAGTTCTCTGGCAACAACTTCCCTTCCCTTGAATGGTACCCTTCTTATTCTGCTCACAACTGGGATAGATATTTCCTTGATTTTGATCTTATGTATATATTTCTTCAAACATCACAATGAGTCACCAAACACCTCAGGAAATTCTTCACAAAAAATATTTTGTAAATCATCAATTTTCAGATTGCCATCATGTGCCACCATTTTCATATCCTCACTCTCATTTAACCTAATAGATGGGTCAGAATTAGCATCTACATGGTTCCTAAATCTCGCGGATAGAACCAGATATCAAAGCATCCCCTTTGACTGCAACATACATTTTGCCTGCAATTAAACTCCCTTAGTATTCCAACTCACCCTCAAAATGCCCCACCAGCTATATGGGTTCTCTGCCATATCCAGTTGGTTTTTTGTCCTGTTTAAACAGTGTTACCTTATCCACAATTTTGTTTTGAAAAACATTCAGAGAATAAGGGTGAATTTTGACCCTGAATAAAAAAGCATACTCACCTTTTACTCTTGTACAATTACAACATCATTAGGATCATCTCCTTGTTTTCCTGTCACCTGCGGCACTATTTCTCCACCCTCCTCATCATCATCCATTAGCTCATTCCCTTTACCATTACAGTTTTACTCCTAGAGCTCTTGCTCATTTACCCTTTGCACAAACACAATTTACAAGTTATTTTCCAACTAGGGCAATTCATATCATTCACGATATGTCTCACAGCCCCACACCTAAAATATTTTTCTGAAAATTGCTTACTTTTGCCATGTTCTCTCACAATGTTTCCATCTACTCTTTTAAACATGGTGCACGCTTTTACTGATAGCAGACAAAGAACTGCTAGCAACAGTTCCAGTAACATTCTTCTTAATCTGTTCTGCACATGCAAGACTATGTTCCAATCTCTTGGTTAAATTCATCATCTCGGTTAGCATAGGATCATCTCGAGACCACAATTCTTCTCTGACTTTGTCATCAATACATCCAAGCATAAACTGGTCCCATATGCGTTCATCAACAGTATTACCAAATGTGCAACAAAGAAGCTAACTTCCTTGGAACAGTGACATAGGGGCCAATTAGGATGACGGGCGGACTCTGTTTGCCCGTCATCCTGTCATGTGTAGGGACCGTCCACCATAAGGGGTGGGGGACCTGTTGGGGGTATTAGGATGCGCCCGCCACAGTGGCGGGCGAATCCTGTATCTTTAGCATTGCGG
The DNA here is from genome assembly GCF_964263255.1 of Lissotriton vulgaris. Lineage (NCBI taxonomy): Eukaryota > Metazoa > Chordata > Amphibia > Caudata > Salamandridae > Lissotriton > Lissotriton vulgaris. The sequence goes on along the minus strand of NC_141691.1, from coordinate 230,494,089 downwards.
CGGGCGGTGCTAAAAGCACCGCCCGCTGCAATGCTAAAGATACATGTTGTGCATTACAAAGCACAACGTAACAGGCACCGCGCGGTGCCTGCCACGTTGTACTTTGCAATGCTCGGGGGTACCATAGGTACCCCCCATGTGCACCCACTGAGTCCCTGGGGGCCCACAGCAGGACCCCGCAGGGTGTCTCTGCATGCCTTTCGGCATTGGAAAAGGCCCATGCTAATATGGCTGACGGTGTCTGACATACACCGCCACCATATTATACCTTTTCCTCCCTGGCCGCAAGGCGACTGGGGCGGAAAAGCGGCGGACGGTCTTTCTGTCCGCCTCTTTCCCCCCCGCCATACTAATATGGCGGGGGTCATTCTGGGTAGGATGGCGGGTAGATCGCCCCCGCCAGGCCAGCGGTGGCTACAGCCAGCCTGGCGGTGGCGATCCGCCCGCCATCCTAATGTGCCCCATAGTCTCCAACTGTTTCCCTGTTCTCCTGCAATCGTCTCCCAAAATAAAATCTTTCCACAATGGAAGACACTATTGGCAAGAAATGAACATCCAACTTCTTGATACATGCTTCAAATAAATTCAATCCATCTATTTCTTACCCTGACAAACCAGGTAGGTGATCAAAAAATTCCTGCTGTTCAGTTCTTAAATAGTGCAATAAGAGAGAAATCTTCCTCTCAGCCCTTAAACTAGGTCCACACACTCTGACATATTTTTCAAATACATTTTTCCCCTTTTTCCATCATATTAATGGCTTGCCTGGAGAAGATAAAAAATGGTGGATGGGACACGTTTTGCATGTTGAGCAAGATAAACACACTCTTACAATGCATTCAAACAGGGAAGTTAATATACTACCACAGCTCCAAGAGTTGACCAAATCCTATAACTCATGAGAACAAATATCTAACACAACTTGAATTAACATAACATATAAAATATTTAAATGATATAGGGTCATATGTATGAAGCCGTTTTTGAATCGCAAAGGTCGAAATTTGCAGAATTTCTGCCTTTGCGATTCGCAAACGGCCTTTTTGCATTATTTCCAATGTATCATACAATCGCAATTTAAGGAATCGCAATAATTTGCGATTCCTTATTTTGCCATAGCATTTAAGGAATCGCAAATTTTGCGATTCCTTAAATGATATGTATGATACATTTTTGAAGTGCGAATTTGTGTTAAGGAATCGCAATTTACCACCAACTTGTAGTTGGTGGTAATTTGCGATTTCTCATAATAATGCCCTATTTGGCATTCGTGAGGGTGGTATGTGACACACAGACATGCCCATACGGCATGTATGTGTGCCACATGCACACACATGTAAATTTGAGGGGTGCAGCAGGGTGTCTTTGAGACACCCCTGCACCCTTGTAATAATTCTCAAATTTCGATTAGCAAATTGCGAATTCGCAATTTGAGAAATATTGCACCGTCATAGGAATGCATTGGAAATCATTCTTTATTTGCGATTTCACAAATTGCGAATTCGCAAATAAAGAATGATAAGGTATCGCTAAAAAATAGCGATTTTCTACATACATACCGTTTTGCGATTTCTAAATAGCGATTCGCAAAAATTCGCTATTTAGAAATCGCAAAACGATATCTTGATACATCCGGCCCTTTGTCATGAACATTGAATTAAACATTCTCCATATGCTAAATATGCCCCGTTAAAGTGTGTGGCTCACCGTACATCCAATTCAAAAGTACCGTTCACTACCTATGCTAAGGTCTGGGAATCACTGAAGATCAACACAGATTAACTATAGCCAAAGTGAGTGGTGTGCTAATCACCATTAATCCAACACAGTAAATTTGAAATATTGCAGCAGTCTTCAAACACGCAGTGACTGGTGTGCAAATCACCATTGATCTGACACACAATAATGCGAGTAATATTGAAAAAACGAGCCCCCCCTAGGGTAAGGCCAGCCTGCCCGCCTTTGGGGAGCAGCGCCCTAAATTGCAAATTCTAGTCGGGATACCTCATCGACAAAGTACATACAGCAGCCCTGAATTCATGAATGCAACTGAAGGCTTGAATTTCAAATATTATCTCATTGGTCCTTCTTTTTGATTTTTTGGTACAACATACGTTGAAGTGTGGGTGAAATGGGCAGTATGCATTAGGGATTTTTAACTTATAGCACATTTGGGTTCTGCGTTCATGTGAAGGCTTTACCACCCCAGGAGTTAGTCCTGCCTGCCATGGTTGTGGCCTCAATTCCGGTTGTGCGGGGTACCTTTCCTAGCGGGCTGACTATCGAAAAAAGGTGATCTCCATAGGAGCACCGCTGAGGTTGCCTTGTGACTACTCAGTTTGACACATAAAATAGAACACATTCCAGATTTCTATCAGTGGCAGGGCGCTCAGGTTAAATGTTTGCACTTCTTAGTTTCCCATGCGCCAAATGTGTGGACTATTGGGCACATGCATCAATATTGCATTTTGCGATTCCTTAATTACGAAAAATAAGGAATCGCAATTAAGGAATTGCAAACTGCAATGCATCAAGAAATCGCTATAAAAAATAGCGATGTCTTAAAATTCCGTAATTGCGATTCTCTAATTGAGAATCGCAATTAAGGAATACTTCCCCATTCATTCCTATGGGTCTAGAGGCCCATAGGAATGAATGGAAAGACATTCTTAATTTGCAATTCACCATTGAAAATTCGCAAATTAAGAAAGCAATTTCAAGGGTGCAGGGTGTTCAAAGGACACCCTGTTGCACCCCTGAAATCTGCTTAGGAGTACATTTTGCACACTCACATGCCCCAAGGGCATGTGTGTGTGTGAAATGGAACTTTGAAAAATGCACTTTAGTGCATTTTTCAAAGTTGTGGCAAACTACCATGAAGGTCAACTTCATGGTAATTTGCTCCTCTTATTTGCGAATTCGCAAATTTTTAAAGTTTGATGCATTGCATTTAAGGAATCTCAATTTGAGATTCCTTAAATGCAGTCGCAATTTAAGAAATCACAATTTTGCGATTTCTTAAATTGCGAAAATTACTAAAATGTTAATGCATCCAAAAAATGGAAATTGCATTCGCAAAGGGCCGAATTTTGCGATTCGCACTGTTTGCGAATGCAATTTCCTTTGATGCATGGGGCTGTAAGGATCAGATGTGGTCTCTTACCCACTAAAGGCAGCTTCAGTATGGACCTCTGCCCCATAGATTCAGCAGGACTTTCAATCAATTATTGTGTCAGCTCACCTTCCTTAATGAACAAATGTGAGTCCGTCCTGGCGCGGCCCCTTCCTTCGGCCACGTTGGGTCCGAGGTACCAATCTTTCCTGGCTGGCTCACCAAAATGTGGCTCAAATATGAATTTAACTTGAAAAAACAAAAGACAAGAGGTGTTTGGCTAAACAGGAACAGTTTGTTTAATTTAACACTTCGGCTGGGAGCACAGTTAAAGGAGTGGATCTGAGGACTGTCTCAAAGTACAATCAATCTAAACAAGGTTTTATACATTTATTTGGGTATTGTAAAGTGCTTCAGTCTATCCTTTTTTGCTAAAAGAATGTGGGTCTTGTTTTTGGAGTCATACTAAGGCCTCTGATAACAAATGCAGGTGGGCCTTGTCTTATGTGGACGCAGTGGGGGCCAGTGGGTAACGTGTCCAGATATCCGTCATGAGAAGCACGTGATCACGGCGTGCACTGTGTGTGCTGTGTCCTGATTGGCTGTGTGTTCCTAACTTCTTGTGGCATCTGACTTTATGGTCTATTGGGGAATGCATGCTCACCTCCGACCATATAAGCTTTATTGGGGCCAAGCTAACTGGACCCTTGTCTTGTCGCTGCGCTTATCTGAGGGATTGACCTGAGTTTCCTGTTCACACGTTTGTCTTCCGGCCACGTTCCACTCCACCTGTGACTTGTCAATCACTAACTTCAGGCCTAGGTCTCAGCGCCTGGCTGACCACATATTTTTGAGTAGGGATTGATGGAGAGTTCATGACAGGTGAATTTGATAATAGAGGTGCTATTTCGTTCTTACATATGAATGTATCATTATAAACATTGGCATCAATATTATCAATATTAACAAACTCATGCCTTGAGTGTTGGACAGCAGCTTCTGTCACTGAGATACTGCATGTTGATGCAACCAATATTTCTCTTTCTCTGTAGGACAGGCCCCCTAAAGTGGGGCATGGGGTTGGAAGTGAGCTGTGCCACAGAAAATCTACTCATACTCAATCATAGTCAATAAGGATTTGTTAATAAAAATAATTAATAGTCTGTGAATCACAGGCCCATCTGGAGAAGGGTTTCTGCAAAAAGATGAGGTGTAGTGTGCTCATTGTATAAGGGTAAGGCACACATTTATAACATTTCATTAGTGTGCCTGTATACGGGGCACATGGTATAGTTAAACAAATTGGCATACAGGTGTCTGAAGATTGAGTTATTGGGAGAAGAGGCATATGTAACAAGAATTAGAACATTGGAATGTTGGGAGCTCCATTGAAAACAATGGAGTGCTCTGGGCCTATAATGGCTGGTAAAAGCCTGGAGCTCCAACATTCCAATGTTTCTTTATTCACAGCTCTGGCTGTGAACAAAGGCTTCAGGGAGCCAAAAGGCTTTGTTTTTTTTTGTTAGAACATTCTGTCCTCTAGTGACAGAATGTTCTAATAGCCATATAGCCCTTTGTAGATGGGCTATACCGCTATTAAAGTCCCTCTCCCTTGTTAAAGGCCCTTGCCTTCGGCTCAGGGCCTTTAACGCTGGAGAGGGCCTTTAATAGCCAGTATAGCCCTCTACGGCGGGCTATAAGGCTATATGCAAGCATTTCGCCTCAGCAGGCTAATCAACACTTTTCCTCCCTGCCACCCATGACAGACACCAGCTTGCCTACCCAACTATAAATCAGACTCTTCCCCCTCATTGTATTGATGTTTAGCACATTTGACAATAGCAACCTTTGAAGGAAGCCGCAGAGCATCAGGCAAAATCTTTACATACTATTCATTTTTAGTAGATAACCTGACAAATATTTGGAACTCTTTCTGCACCTAGAGGAGCCAAAAATCACGGGTCACCCCAAAGGCATACCTAGAATCAGTGAAAATAGTTATTGTTTTAACACATTTCTGGGCAGTTAAAATATGGGCATGAGTGAGGGCTACCTGTTCAGCTACTTGGCCAGAATGTACATGCAATAAAAATGGTCTCTCGACAACTTCGTAAATGGTACGGACAGCGTAAGCAGCAATTGAAATTCCTTTCTCATTTCTGGGAAATTAGCCATTAACATTATATACAAGATTTGAGAAAGGTGTATCAATGCAGTCAGTATGAGGTTTTGTCAAGTTGGCAATTGTCAGAACACAATCATCAGTCTCCCCATCTAGTGTGTATTCAACACAGAGCTTTGTAACAATTTTATATGAGGAGCAGATAGCATAACTTGACAACCTGGACATGGAAAGGTTTCAAGTTTTTGTGGGCAGCACCGTGCGGCTACCGCATGAGGTACAGGAACAGTGAGAGGTGATCCTAACACAATGCCATAGTGCAAAGGTACAGAGGTAGCCAGCCCTGCCTTTAAAGCATCAATGGCAAAGGAATAATATGAAAATATTTTCTTTTTGCCACTCTGATATTGTACTAACACACCTAAAGCAACGCACTCACGTTTCTTGGCAATACTATACACTGTTAAAGGCAATCCTTTTGCAAGTGCAAAGAACAATACTTGTTTCAATGACACTATAGTTATTTCATTGACACAATTGCTTGTTCTGCTTCCTTGGAAAAATGCAATAGTTCAGGGGTGACCTTTTTAATCTTGCACTGGTTTCACAATGCAACCCCACAATTTCCAAAAGAGTACATAACTAAGAGACAGTAACTGGGAGGCTTATAGATAGATGTATTCCCTCAACAGACAGGTGCCACTCGCATGCCAATTTGTTGTGACTTAAATATCGAACATGGGGAAACAACATGTTAGTTTCTCTTTACATACTTTATGTCCCTTTTTAGACATTCAGTCAGTAGATGCAGAAAGTCAACCCTGCATTGGCCCAGAGAGCTAGAAGCAACCAACAACTCATTAGCACATTGAACTAGCATTGGTCCTTCGGGGAAACCGAGGGTGGCCAGATCCTTCTAGCGTGCCTGTAAGAAGATTGAATTTGGCTCTCTATATCCTTGAGGCAATGGAGACTACTTGAGTTGGCCACCGGAAAATGAAAAAGCAAAATATATTGGCTATCAGGATGTATGGGAATTGCAAAAAAGGCAACACAAAAATCTAGAACAGAACAATACATCCACTGCTGGCATGTGTGGCAGGATGGTAGCAGGGTTTGGAACAACAGTAAGACACAGCAATTCAACAGCATTTATGGCATGCAAATCTTGCTCAGACCAATAGCTTTTTGAAATGTATTTGTGATTGTCAAAATAGGAATATTACAGGCTTACAATTGGTACTAAAACAATACAATGAATTTAATAAAGCAGTAATGATAAGGTGAAGCCCCGCTTCCACCTCAGGGCATAATGTGTATTGTGGTATGATGGGACCTTTTTTTATAGCATTAGCCTTGTTATTTACATGTTTTACAATTAAAATACAGCCCACGCAATTAGCATGTTCAGGCCATAACATGGAAGCCACCCGATCAATCATATCATACATTGATCGAAGTGCAGTGAAATTGAGAGGTTTTCAAGGCAGATAGGCTAGTACTAAGCCTAGGCAGAATTTTAATTCCATCAGTGGAATCAGAGGAATTTGGTAATTCCACATTACTGTTGGAATGCGGAATTACTGATAAATTCCAGCGATCCACCGGCGTAATTAACTACTTTAAATTATGCAGGGGTTTTTAAACATAGAGGGCCTGTTACATCTTCCCGTCATGTTTAGAAACCAGTGCACACACATTAGTGCCCTTACATACTCTGCAGTGATTAAAAGTTTTAATCACTGCAGAGTATGCAAGGATGCTCAGGGGTATGGAGTGGTTTCTAAAAATGGCAGGAAGAGAGAGCAGCCCCTCTACATTTAGAAACCACTGCATATCACTCAGTGCCCTTAATATTCTGCAGGGATCCACCCTGAGGAATCATAGGAAACTACCACTAAAAAAAGTAGAAGCACCTATCATGGCCTCATCTTGCTCTGCTTTCCTTCATTCCCCTGCAAAATCAATCCAAAACAAGCATTTACAATGCAATAGGTCTCGCATTTACTCAAGTTTGAGCTATTGACATTGCAAATGACAATGCCTTTTATTTTTGTTTTCGTTTTTAATACATAATTAAAAGGCAGTGTCATTTGCAATGTCAATAGCTTAAACTCGGGTAAATGTGAGACCTATTGCATTGCAAATGCTTGTTTTTAGGGGAGGAGTGTTCCGGAACAAATCTCTTTTCACATTTTTTCTCCTCTAAACTTTCCCTTTGCATTTAATGAAAAGCAAATGTGAGCTGGAAGCAGAGAAGGGGCAGGGGCTTGGGGGAGTGCCCCTTCCTAGAGGGGCAGCCACTGACTGCCAGGGGTGCACACATGCACACTCCAGTGATACAGTGACATTGGGTACAGACAGTGAATATTCAACATCTGTGTTGCTGCTGGCGAACTAAAGCGAAAACATAACTATAACAGATCGGGAAAGAAAAGGGCATCGGACCCCACTCTGCAGCTGGGGCTTGAGATTGTGCAGAAAGTCTGGGGGAGTGACGGGGCGGGGCCTCTGCACACTTCATAAGATGGAATGGGGGACTTTTGGGGGTCTCGGAGAGGGACTGTCAGGGAACGCTTTGGTGACACAGGCTCGTTAGTTACTAAGCCTCACTTCCAGAAAAGATTCATTCCCTGCATAACTTGTACACACCATTTAACCTCCTCTCGAGGACACCGCATAGTTCAGTCCAGCTGTGGAAGTACTCACTAGATCGCGCCTTTAATGTGTCTGTCAGTGAAAACGAAAAAAACAGCCTTTTAACCCAATCTTGGCGCCACCTTCAGAAATCATGAACAAATCATGTCCCTTCCTCGGTGGAGTCTGGCTACGTTTTAAGCCTAGTTGTGACGTCATTCACTAGATGCCTCCATTAAACTGTGTCTCTAGTGGCAGGAATGAAAAACAGTTTCCTAACCCAATCCAGAGCCACCAAAGATCAATAATATGTTTTTCACGAAGTGGTTATTCTTTGATGGTGTCTACTTAATGTTAACACATGCCTGCCCTGACGTCATTCGGTAGATACATCATTAGGTGGGACAGTCTTGTGAAAAACACATGGTTCTTTCAATCCAGTAATTGTTTAGAAAACGTTAGGCCTGTCCCATTAATTGATGAGGTCTGTTAGGGAAATGGATCATATTGTTACGTCATTCATTAGAGGACCCCGTCATCAGTTCTAAAATACTAGTACCAGTGAGGTCAGGGTGTGCCTCTATGACGTATGCCAGACCTTGACATCATTGTGTCGTAATTGACTTAAGAGCCATTTACTCAATCCTGCATCACCAGCAATCAATAATTGGCGTGTTACAGCTGCAGAACGGACACCGAGCTTCCAGCCTGCACAGGTAAGGATGGGCGCGTAGCACCGTACTGGGGAGCGAACTGCTTCTAAGCGCTTCTTGCTTGAGGAAGTGGAGGGGCGGGCTAAGCCCCTGGGTTAGTGTGCGAGTGAGGAACTGGAGTAGCGTCCTTTAAGAAATTAGCCACTTCTAAGCGCTTGGTTCTAAAAGAAGTGCGGGCCGCTTCCAAGCGCTTCATTCTCGAAGAAGTGTTGGAACAGGTAATGCCCTTGGGCGAGTGCGTGACAAGGCAGCCACTTGTTTATATTTGCATCGCACTTTCACTTTACAATAGCTGCTGCCCGCACCCCGCAAGTGCTGTGTGGTGCATCAGCTATTGTAAAGTGAAAGCGTGATGCAGATATAAACACTGTTACCATGTGTAAATACAGCAAGGCACTGAACTGCCAGAGTTCAGTGGTGCGTTATAGCAACAGCTGCAACCACTGCCTAAACAAGACTTTTGGAGAAATAAAATTAAAAAAAGATCAGACATGGCCGGTGAGGTCGGATCTGGTCCCGGGATACTGTGTCCCCCAACAGCACTAACAAAAATAAATAAACAATATGTCCAATGAAATATTATCGCTGCACCGTGAAAAGCTACGCACTCTTCAGTGGCACCTAAACATTCGAATTTGGGTGACTAGCGCTGTACTTTGTGGTGACGCTGTGTTGACATTGTGCTTTGTGCTTTGCGCTGTGCCTGTATACTTACACTGCATTATTAGCCCTTAAGCGCCCGTTTTAATTAGCGCTGTGCCTGTGTGCTTACACGCCCGATTTTAATTAGCGCTGTACTTTGCTGACGCTGTGTTTGTTATCCGACCTGCTGGTCCATTTGCTGCCCCTGCCTCACTTTCACTATCACCCTCCATTTTGCTGGTTGCAGTTTCCTGGGCCGCCCCTCCTCCCCGCTACCGCCTCCCAGCTGCTGCCCCTCCCACCCACGAACACAGGGATAGCCTCATCCCCTGACCCACTGTGACCACCTGGACCTGCTCCTGAACGGTCGCTCCCTCCCTCCCTCCCTCCCTCGCTGGTCTCACGCACTGTGGACGCCGCAGATCGAATTTGGGTGACTAGCGCTGTACTTTGTGGTGACGCTGTGTTGACATTGTGCTTTGTGCTTTGCGCTGTGCCTGTATACTTACACTGCATTATTAGCCCTTAAGCGCCCGTTTTAATTAGCGCTGTGCCTGTGTGCTTACACGCCCGATTTTAATCAGCGCTGTGCCTGTGTGCTTACACGCCCAATTTTAATTAGTGCTGTGCCTGTGTGCTTACACGCCCGATTTTAATTAGCGCTGTGCCTGTGTGCTTACACGCCCGATTTTAATTAGCGCTGTACTTTGCTGACGCTGTGTTTGTTATCCGACCTGCTGGTCCATTTGCTGCCCCAGCCTCACTTTCACTATCACCCTCCATTTTGCTGGTTGCAGTTTCCTGGGCCGCCCCTCCTCCCCGCTACCGCCTCCCAGCTGCTTCCCCTCCCACGCTCCGCCCCCCATTTATGGCCAATGTCCCCACGCGCAGCGTCCACGCGCTACGGACACGCCGAAGGTGCGCCAAAGGTAAGCCCGTCTACGCCCGTCCGCGCCTGGACCGCGCCCAGCGCCAGACCCCCTGTCCCCCTTCCCTCCCAGCTCCCCCGCATTACCCACGATGCCGCAACCCTCCTAGCCCTTAACCCCGGTCGCGCCCCCAACTGCGTCCAAGCCGCCCCTGGCCACACCCATGGACCTTTCTCCTGCTACTCCTGCAAATTCAGCGGCACCGACAACATCTCCGCCACGACTACACCACAGATTCCCGACCCCAACCACCTACAATGCATCCTTCTCAACACCCGATCGGTGCACAGGCACGCCATTGACCTATGGAACCTACTAGACACCTTCTCTCCAGACGTCGCCTTCCTTACGGAAACATGGATGAATGCTTCCTCCGCTCCAGACATCACCATTGCCATCCCTGAAGACTATAAGATCACTCGCAAAGACCGTACCAGCCACACAGGAGGAGGAATCGCTATCGTCCATAAGAAATCAATCCGCATCTCAACCAGCTCTGACACCAACCTCGCCAACTCCGAACACCTTCACTTCCAGATCCACATCGACCCCAAAACCACACTCAGAGGCACCCTCCTCTACAGACCACCAGGACCCCGCGCAAAATTCAGTGAAGACATCACGGACTTCATCTCTCCACACGCGCTCCCCTCCAAAGACTATATTCTTCTGGGAGACCTCAACTTTCACCTTGAAAAGATAAACGACCACAACACCGCCACCCTCGTGGACAACCTCGCCAACCTCGGACTTCAACAACTAGTCACTTCCCCCACCCACATCGCAGGTCACACACTCGACCCCATCTTCACTTCCAGCAATCATGTCTCCTTCAGCCACACTACGGATCTCCTCTGGACTGACCACAGCTGCGTCCACTTCACCTACAACAAGCCGAAACCCATCAACCACTCCCAACCTACCCTGCAAAGAAACTGGAACAAAATCACCACGGACCAAATCTCCGCATCGCTCCTTCAAAACTCCCCAGCCCTCTCCTCTAACGCCAACGAAGCCGCCGCCAACCTCACCCTATGGTTATCCAACACCGCCGACACCTTAGCACCACTGAAGAAACGTCAAAGCAAACCTGGCAGCAAGAAGGCCTCATGGTTCAACGATGATCTTAAGAAATCCAAGAAACTCTGCCGCTCCCTTGAAAAAGCCTGGAAAAAAGACCCAACCACCAGCACCAAGGACGCCTTCAAAAGCGCCACCCGCACTCACCACCAACTGATCCGAAAAGCCAAGAAAACAGCATTCAAGGATCGACTTGACAACAACGCCCACAACAGCAAGGAACTTTTCAACATCGTCAAGGAATTTTCCAACCCCTCGGCCAACTCCAACGACATCACCCCCTCTCAAACCCTCTGCGACTCCCTAGCCTCTTTTTTCCACAACAAGATTGCAGACATCCACAACAGCTTTGACAACCAACCCGGAAACCAACCCACCCTACCATCTGCTGACCATCTTCCCCCCGTAAACACCCTCGACGCCTGGAACCCAATCTCCACTGAGGACACCATCCGCCTGATGAATTCCATCCACTCTGGATCCCCCACAGACCCATGCCCTCACCACATCTTCAACAAAGCAGACTCCGTCATAGCACCTCACCTCCGAGACGTCATCAACTGCTCCTTCAACTCCGCCACCTTCCCAGAAGACTGGAAACACGCTGAACTCACCGCCCTTCTGAAAAAACCCACAGCGGACCCCACCGAACTCAAAAATTACAGCCCCATCTCGCTTCTTCCATTCACGGCCAAAGTCATCGAGAAAGCCGTCAACAACCAGCTCGCCGCCTTCCTCGAAGCCAACAAATCCCTCGACCCCTCACAATCTGGCTTCCGAGCCAAACACAGCACTGAAACCGCCCTCATCGCAGCAACAGACGACATTCGAACTCTACTGGACAATGGAGACACAGTCGCCCTCATCCTCTTCGACCTCTCTGCAGCATTCGACACAGTCTGCCACAGCACCCTTCTACAACGCCTCAATAACATCGGAATCCAAGGAAAAGCACTCGAATGGATCACCTCGTTCCTCACCGGAAGAACCCAGAGAGTCCGCCTTCCTCCATTCAAGTCCGAGGCCTCTGAAGTCATCTGCGGCGTACCTCAAGGATCCTCACTCAGTCCCACCCTCTTCAACGTATACATGAGCCCCCTCGCGGCCATCGCCCGCCAACACAACCTCAACATCATCTCTTACGCGGATGACACTCAACTGATCCTTTCTCTCACCAATGACCCCGGCACCGCCAAAACTAACCTACACGAAGGAATGAAAAAAGTCGCCGAATGGATGAAACAAAGCCGTCTGAAACTGAACTCAGACAAAACTGAAGTCCTCATCTTAGGTACATCCCCCTCTGCTTGGGACGACTCCTGGTGGCCGGAAGCCCTCGGAAAAGCACCCATCCCGACAGACCACGCACGGAACCTTGGCGTCATCCTGGACTCTTCACTCTCAATGAACAGACAAGTCAGCGCCGTATCCTCTTCCTGCTTCAACATTCTTCGCATGCTCAGAAAAACATTCCGCTGGATCCCCTCCGAAACAAGGAAAACAGTCACCCACGCTCTGGTCACAAGCCGACTGGACTACGGAAACACCCTCTACGCAGGTACCACCGCTAAACTCCAGAAGAAACTCCACCGAATCCAAAACGCCTCAGCCAGGATCATATTAGACATCCCACGCAACGAACACATCTCTGGTCACCTTAAAGACCTCCACTGGCTTCCCGTCAATAAGAGGATCACTTTCCGACTGCTTACCCACGCACACAAATCACTCTACGACATCGGACCAGACTGCCTCAACTCTCGACTGTCCTTCTACACCCCCTCCCGCCAACTACGTTCTTCCAGCCAAGCCCTCGCCACTGTACCTCGCATCAACAAGACCACCATGGGAGGCAGATCCTTTTCATACCTGGCTGCTAAAACATGGAACTCACTCCCCGCTTACCTTCGCCTCACCCAGAACCACCTAGCGTTCAGAAAGCAGCTTAAAACGTGGATATTTGACAAATAATCCTCCTCCCCTTCCTAAGCGCCTTGAAACCCTCTGGGTATGTAGTGCGCTATACAAATTATATGACTTGACTTGACTTGACTTCGCAAATTTCGCAAGTTTTGCTTTCATAATAAAACTGGAGGCTATCTGAATACAGCGCAGTAACACAAAATGAACCCTCCAGAGGTAATGAGTGCCCGTGAGTCTCCCATTTCTCACAGATATTCACTAGCGTTGGGCTGAATGAGGGCCAGTGAAGGATTATGCCCCATCAAACCCTCAAATAATTTGGGTCCCCTCCTTGGCTGCAGGGACTGCATTATGACTCTAATCTTATAATTGAGAACGTATCAACAAAAGCTCTAGGTTTTTAAATGATGGTTTGAGGCAGCAGCAGCTATTCTCTGCCAAGTAGGCTAGAAAAACAACACACTCCAGAATATTATGTTGTTGTGCAATACAGTGATCAAAACAGTCCTGGTTGCACCAAAGCATCAAGAAGATTGCAAGAGCACAACAGTTACAAAATGGAGTGTCACAGCGGTGCCGATTTGAGTAAGATGTATTTGCATAACATGTACATTAGGATCTGGGAGCAGGCAGGTTTGTATAGTACAATAAAATAATTAACACCAGTAAATCCGTTCTTATCAATGCATATCACTCAACCATTGCTTAAACAGCTAAAAAAAAAATTCAAGCAGCACGTAAAAATAAACCTGTTCTACCTTTTTCAAACAAAGTTGGTGTAAAAATAAAATCACGTCAAAAAATGGCACCCTAGAAATTAAAAACTGTGCTTTTAAACTGCAAATATTCGCTTGGGTAACTTCGATTTTGGCACAGCTTTGAAACGACAATTACAAATAAGAGTCTCCTCCAACAGCCCTCTTCTTGTGAATGAAATCTCAATTTTGTGACCATGCTACTTGCTGGCAGGATGTAATGTGAAAGTTCATCTCCCAGCCTGCTTCCTCAGCTCCAATCACAGGACACTGGCGAAGCTCACTTGTGTCAGTGTCAGGGCGCAATGAAGACCAGGAAATGTAATGTCTTTTTTTTAAATCTATGTGTGTCACCAAAGGCAACCACTGGAGGTCAGTCTTGCACCAAAGAAACACAAGTGCTGAAACACAAGCGCGGCCCGCGGCCGCAAAAGTGAAACAGCCCTCCGGGTTAACAGTGGGAGGGTTGGGGGGAGCGATTCCCTTGCGTGAGCAAGCCTTGGGCACCATATGTTTGCAAGTTAATTACAAACGCATGTTGCCAAAGCTCGCTCCCGCAAGGGAATCGCCAAACATGTACGCATTGCCATTGAAAGCAATACAACGCGTGCACGTTTTTGCGGACAAAAGCGGATCGATTCCAAGAGGTCCACCCTATGCAACCCGCAGCGCTGCGTAGGCGAGACCTAAAAAGGAAGAAATACATTTCTTGAACTCCTCGCAGTCACAGGCGACCATCATTTCATTGTCTTCGCATATTATCTTCCCTTCGTCACGTAGCTGTGGCATAGACAATGTACTAGCTATTCCCCAATGAAGTAGCACTCACTAAGCAGCCAATAGCAATGAATCCTATTGGGTGACAATTGGCTGTGCTATTTTCTGAGGCAAAACGCATCCTTGCATCCCTTTTTGGATATGAGGGTGTCCACACTGCCCTGTCACTAAATTCCTTGGAATCTCGGGGAATTTTAATGTAATTCCACAAATTTCGTATAGTCAAAATCAACAAATTCAGCTACCTCCTCTAGCTAGCACCAGTATCAAGGGAGTGAGGTGGGCTTCCTGTTATTGGCATCTAGTATGTAAGACCACTCCTGATCTCCAGGGATTAAAGCATTGACAGAGTAGTCAGCTCCCATTGGGTTATCATAAAAATTAGAGAGTTGATTTTGTGGGAGAGAGGTGAATTCAGATTGGCTGGGCTGATCATGTGAGTTCTGGGGCACATTTACAACATCTCATTCAAATCTCCTAACAGGCCACTTTGAAACATGAGGGCCTACTGCACGGTGCAGACTCTCCAGTGCCCTTAGCTTCACCCGGACCTCCCAATTTGTTGTTCTTCTTGTCTCCCTTGATCATTTTACCTTGTTATTCTTTGCCAGACCCTCTTTCTGGCCATTTATTGGAAAGATTGCATTTGTAAATATAGTAGTGCAGGTTTGTGGAATCTTTCTTTCATTCTTGCACAGCAACATAATGATCTGCAACTGAAACTAATTCAGAGCCACCTTTAGTTTGTCATCTGATACATATAATACGCAGTTGCTCCTGTACCTCGGGCAATACCCCTTGAACAAATACCACTCCCACAGCTTCTGGAGCAGTTTCCATAGGATTACCAGTGCCAAAATAATGATCAAACATATTTTTACAAATGATCATGGTAAGCAGGAGGTGGTTTCCTGCTTTTTCTGTTTTCAATTATAAATCTTGGTTCAATCAGTTTGAAGAGGACAGACTTCAACAACAGCATTCAGCAGTGCCTCTCTAGCAGCAACAAGAGAATCTTCATCAACGGGTGCTTGTCACAGCCAATGAACCTTGTCTAATATTCAGGCTTTTACATAACTTGCTATAACAATATCTAATAATTGACTGATTACTATCAAAGAGAACTCTTGTCAGACCTATATCTCTTTATAAGCGGCCTCTTAAGGGCTCACATGCACGACAGATCCCCAGCACAGATGTCAACCAAAGTGAATCATTCAAAAATGCATTTGATTTATTTTTATTATACATAAAAAGTTTTTTTTTTATAAAATGATTTTCTGTAATTTTTTGTTCATCAGTTCATTATTAGCAACATTGTACATATGTTCCACAATTCATATGCAAACAGATAAACAACAAATAACATTGTGCAAATACAAAATCAGCAATTTCTTTGTTAAACTTTTTATCCTATAACAAAAGACAACTTAACATACAAGCGTCAATAAATTAAATTTATAAAAATTAGCAGTAACCCCACTCTCAACCATCAAGCAGTCACTCTCGCCAATCAATCTCACACACACTAACACTCATACACAAGGAGATACAATTGAGTGGGAAAATCCTGTTATTTTGTAAACGACATACACTCTTTCATAGTTATGTGGTTTGATTGAATGTGAAAACCTTCCACTGATGTGTTGTCTTTTAAGGGGTTTCCCAAATGAACAGCCATGGTCAATGCACGTTTCGGTGGAGAGGCTTTACAACCACCTTCATCAGAACCATATTGGTTAGAAAATAAATCTCAAATGTGGACGGGGGTTATCTTATATATTAGAGAGATCCTTCATCCTTCTCATTATCATTCAAAGGCTTATCGGAGCCATGCAGGGCATCAAATAGTGGCGTACAAGGATGCTTTCTTAACGCCTGGGAGACACTGTACTATTCCGTTCCTACTTATAATGTGCAGAGAGTCAGTCGTCCGTCTGATACTCTGTGGTGTCCCACTACCAGTCTGGATGTAATGGCATGTTTTCAAAGAAGGCCACATATGCTGACGTATTTTCTCGCTATTTTATAACACGCTCTTCAATCGCGTGCAGCACGTCTCCCCGTCTGGCTTCGATACATACGGTTGGGTGGCTATGGTTCCTTATCGATTGACAGATATCAGCCCAGTTGGGTTTGTAACATTGAAATATAGTTTACAGTTCTTCATATAACATTTAAGAGTTCTGAAATATACTGTGGAGTTGTTGTTGGATATTTACAAGGTCAGCTGAGGACCAGGGACAAGAATTGCACTTCAACCTCTTATTCCAGAGCCTGGGTATTCCTGAAGAGGTAGAAGTGCACCCAACTGGACATGAGCAATATGGCTGGGATCTACATTGACCTCCTCACTAGACAAAGAAGTAGGTAGTTCTTGATGGGTGTTCTTTCAATCTCTCCCTTTTTGCCTTGTGTTTCTCCTCAGGCTATCTTGGGTGATAGTAAGACTACAGGCCCGTCTGTTCCGATGCGACACCTCTTAACAATGGGGCATTAAAAAACGATTGCATCAGGGTGACAAATGGTGCTGTTGTGTCAGCTTCTCAGTTGCTCTTGCACTAGTCATGTTGTCGCTTGCACAGTCGCTGTGCTCGACATGCTTGCTGCACCTGCTTTCAGGGCGTTTACCCATGCTCCTCCTACCAACCCTGTGACTGGTGCTGCTCCATTCCCAGGTGATCTCTGCAGTGACAAGTGTCTCTTTTAGGGGCTGGTTTCTCTCGCCCCTTACCCTTTCCCCTTCTGGCAGCTTCTTCTTACATGGGGGGGGCACAAAAAGAGCTGCAGACTCACTAGTAGCATTACCTGTATAGGCCATGCGTACATCTTGTACCACTTTACTAGGGACTTATAAGTATATTAAACGTGCCAATGAAGTGTAGGCCAGGTTTATAATTTTTTAAGGTGGGAGCACAAGCCCCTTATCACTGGTTAGCAGTTGTAAAGTGCATAGAGTCATAAAGCCAACAAAAACGAAATTCAGCAACAGGAGGTGAGTAGGCGAATGAAATCAGTGATCCAGGTGAAATGATTTATCCAGGATCACAGATTCTGGGCAATACAGGAAGCATAGATGTGAGCCCAGGTTTCCCATTACCACATTCAGCAAATCGACACATGATATATCTCATCCTTTCTATAGTTTACTGAAAAGACAATGCTTAATAAGCAGTTGTCTAAAGTAGTACAGAGTACCCAATAAGGTAAAAGTGACATCACCGAAAGTAGAATCACAACCCTCTCAAAACCCTGAATATAACGATTGGTTCTTTTTTTACAACCTATGATAGAGTAATTACCTATGGTCTTTGTTTCTAGTCGCATAGGTATGACTAGGTTTAAACATCTCACATCCTAGTTTTCCTTATGCCCCTTTTGTGTTAGATCCTAATAATTCAAATCTGCCTGTATGTTTTAATGTGTTTTGTGGGCTAAGTACCCGCTGATGAGATCTTTGTGTGACCTGCAAGGCGCAGGTCCGCATACCAAGTTCGTCAATTTATTCAGTTATTCCTTTTGTTGTGAAACCATAATGTGTTTCTTCTTGCAGATATGTTTTTGAATAGTAGAAGCAATAAAGTTAATCTCTGCCCATTAGCGAGACTTTCATGCCTCTATGAGACATAAACACATTAATCAAATGGTAGGTTGTTCCCTCTTTAGACAATTAAAAGTACCAAAGCAGACCCCTCCCCTAATCCTAAACCTTCCAATGAGATAAAGAAAGTCAGTGTTGCCAGTGATATTAAAAAGCACTGTGTGAAACTGTGTTCTTTAACCACATGCGTGCGGGGGTTATTTTTGCGCTACGCGGCTTTTTTCCAAAAGCCGCGTTACATGACGAGCTCAGCTCGTCATCCGCACACGACCACCGTGGCTGATGACGAGCTGAGCTCGTCATCAGCATCGAAGGGGTTAAGATCTAGCGACCCACTTGCCATAAAACACGCAGTGCTTAATTTGTGGGGAAAAAAAAGTGTCAGGGCCCTTGTTAGGAGGCCACCGCAGCTAGAACCATCACTTGCCACTGCCACCACTGCCAATGACAGTACCTACACAACTACTAATAATCACACACTGCTACAAGTGTGACAAATTAGACTGTTTGAGGGCCCTAAAGCTATAAGAATGATGTGTGTGGTAGATAATAGTTGTTTTTAATGTGTATTGAATAATAAACAATTGTTGTTCAGCTCATCACTAAACTACACAAAAAGAGCCACTATGTGGCTGCTATCATAAGTGCTAGTGTTGACAATTACCACAGGTTGTATTTGTTCCAACCTCTGATATTTGTGTTATAAATATGATTTACACCACTTTTATAGCAGTAGCAATACACTAAGAGCCGATGCCCTGATGAA
Source organism: Lissotriton vulgaris (assembly GCF_964263255.1). Lineage (NCBI taxonomy): Eukaryota > Metazoa > Chordata > Amphibia > Caudata > Salamandridae > Lissotriton > Lissotriton vulgaris. The sequence continues at coordinate 230,475,032 of NC_141691.1, read as the reverse complement.
AGCCGGGGGACTTCTTGCCCCGTTAGGCAGAAACATGTTGGCCTTGTTTTACGACAGATATTTGTTTCCACTGTCGCCTGCACTGTTCTGTTTTTAATTAGGGGGCTTGTCCTTTGCCTGATAAACACTTTTTAGGACATTCCACTCTATTTTACATTCACCACTTTTCTGTTTGCACTGCGTATTCACTACTTTCACAACCATCAATGATCAGCTGATGTATGGTCGTCCATAAGTGCCTATTGACTTGATTTTGCTCCACTATCAACTCTGTGGTTAAATGGTCTCGATGATCAAGGGACCAACCACCTGATTTTGGTGAGCCAGATGATAGGACTGATCACTAAGTTCATTTTGATGGTTATCCACTTACGAGCTACTGGGATTGAGTAAATTGGCACTGCATGTACGTGACTCCATGCACACAGACCCATTGTAATACTGTACTTTACTTCTCAGGCTATCTAGGGTGACTAGGGCACCAACTCACAAGTTTTATTTGAGTTCAGGATAGCGAGCCACACGTCGTGTTGCTTTAGACCCCCTGTGTTCCTTTTTGTGTATCATGTATTGAGCTGGGGCCTTGAACCAGGAGTAGTCTCTAAATATTTGTATGTCCCTGTGACCCTCTCCCCCTGTTTGTTATGAGATACCTTTAACTTTACCCTACATGGAGCATTTTGTGGTGTTTGTCGGGGGAGCTTAGTGCACAGTGGGAGGAGAGCACTGGTTGTGTTGCATCAGGCGACCACTTGGTGATGTGCAGTTGAAGTATAAGTGTTTTGTGTATCTCCAGGGTACTCAATGAGTAGAGACTGTTATACAACGAGGACATATGTTGATGAAGAAAACAGTAATATGATGATCTGCCTCATGCAATGTCTGGCATCTTCAACCACACCTGGGTATTTGGGCCTGAAGCATTTTTTCATGCTGGTATTTGTAAGCCTGAACCTAGCATGGTAAAGCAAAATATGCAGACATCTATTGGAAAACATTGAGGCCCTGATTGAAGGTGTCACACTTGACATAGGCCCCTTGGAAGCTGTGATTTCTTTATGACAAATCACAAGTTTGTTGCTTTAAAGCTTTCCCTGTTTTTAGGACTCGCCCAGACAGTGCTTGATATGGGCATTAAGCTCCATTTATGTTCCGCCCATCTTTACAATTGACTCCTCTTCCTGTCCTTCATAAATGATTGCTTTTGATTTGTCAATAGGCTTAGTAGTCCCTCCTTAGTACCTCCCTCTCTCCTGTTGTTACCTCTCATAAAGACAGTTCCTCCTATACGTGTCTTTAATCCCTAGCTTTCATTAGCTATTTGGGAGAAGCAGGCACCAACATGCTGTGGGAGCACGTAGCAGTTGTTGCCGCTTCTTTTATTTTTACTTCTCTACACCACATTCATTGTTGGAGCTAGATACCTACAGTAGAGGCTACTTCTAACCATTTTCGGAGGTGAGACACGCATGGAGTAATTGAGCAACTACTTGTTTGATGAGTTTTCAGCAACTGACACCAAACATATTTTCTAACACACAGGCTGTTTTCTTGGCTCAGTCCTGATGAAGACCCGGGGCAATGTTTGTGAAACGTCGACGATACTTGTGGGTGCTCCCTTAACCTACCAAGCTATTTATATTTCCAATTTTAAAAGGACATCTGCTTGTGCAGTTATATGCTTCTTTGAGATACCCCCAAAAAGATTTGTTTATGTAACTTTTTTATCATTGTATATGTCTATTGTATTTAAGTCAGCAATGTTTTGTACCCCTGTTTTTTTATGTGTTTTTTCATTTACACTATTGTACTTGTCTCTCAACAGTCCTGTGTAATTCTGTGGCCTATTATTTTGTACATCGTCTTACGATATATGATTGATAATATATCGGTATTACAAACTCTGTCTCATTGGTGTCCTATAGTATTTTGTCCGTTCCAAGGTGTGATTGATTCACCAAGTCACAATTTTCTTTTTGCGATTAATTAATGTTCATGTTGAAGAAATATAACCTCCCCCACAGAACCAACTGTTGCTGCATACTACAAGACTTCCCAGGTTCTGAGGTATAGTGGGTTACCCCATTACTCTTAATGCACTCAATAGAGGCCACACCCCTTTCTTTAGACCCAGCTCATCTAATGAAAGGGGCATGGCTTCTATTAAGTGCAAACGCAGCATGGGGCACTTGGAAACAAACAATATTTGCAATTCAATAGGTCTCGCATTTGCGAGAATTTAAGCTACTGACATTTACAGTGCCAATAGTTCAAAGTCTCGTAAATGTGAGACCTATTGCATTGCAAATGCTTGTTTTTATTTGTCACAATATAGCAGGGAAACAGCCAAGGTTCGTAGACTGTTGATTGTTGTTCCTAAACGGTCAAATGTGGACAAAAATGACACAAAATATGAAAAAACATTTTTTAAAGACTTTGAAATGCTAAAACGTTCACAAAACTTCCCTGAATCGACAAGTCAATTGAGAGAAGTTTTAAAAACTAGGGGTAAGTATGTTTCACATTCGGAATCACATCAGGGGTGGATATTGCGTATTTTGCATTTTGGAGGAATGTTTTACCCACCCAAATCTTTTCATCAGATTCAAAGCGTCTCAAGGGTAGCCTATAGAAATCTCTGTAAATAACACCATTTTACCTATACTCCTATATCCCCTGTCGTTCACCTATAGATTGTTTGAAGGTAAACAATCTGAAGGTTCAGAGTAAGGGGACAATGTGAATTTGTTTTTAGCTCAAAGAGAAAACATTTTTAATTGTGGAGAAATTTCATTCCCTACACCCCCTGAAAACATGAGAGTGGAGAACTTCACCATCCTAAATGAGCTCAAGTGAATATGAGAGAATATTTGGTGCTGGAAATGACATTTGTGATGATTGAGAATGTCCACAAACATCTGACTTTTAGCTGTCATCAATAATTCCAATTGCCACTACCTACAATACACTTTGACAAACCCATTCAAACCTTTTTTTCATACATAGTGCTGAAAACAAGCGTTGGCAAGGCCAATTGGACTCGCTTTGCCAATACATGAATCGGCTTTGCCATTACTTGTGTGGAGCAAGCATTAGCAAAGCCAATGCTATTGTAAAGCCTCTTTGGAACGCAGCTGCGGCCACCCTGGAATTCTGTTTTACTGTACACTTTAATAGCTTTACACTGTTCCAAACGGGGTACCGGAACGAGGGTAGGATTAGAAGCAAGTTTCCGCCACCCTTCTGAGTGGATGAACATCGTGCTCTCAAACATCCCAGTCGGGCTGTAGCTCCTGTACAGCAGGTCTTCAACACACCCAGTACAGGACTACTAGGCCCCCACACCAGGCTACCTTCAGAAGTCTTGGAGCCTGTCATTAGTTGTGCACAACATTTCACATAGGTCCTGAAGAAGTGCCACCTGATTCTTTAGGAACAACTAGGCATGAAACATGTCGACCCCACCTTAGTGACTGCCCCCTAGGAAAATCACATTCCCACAGGGCATCCATTTCATTTTTATTTAGGAAGGATCTACCTTAAACATTAAATTAATTGAGAATAGGACTGACCCTGACCTATTTTAGATCACTCCTGACGTGCACAAAACCCTCTACTGTCCTCACACCCACACAAACCCAACAGCTTCTTCTAAAAAGATCTCCGACAAAGAGCCCCGGCAATGGTGAGCCCAAAAAGCATTGCAGCGCCGTCCCGACGAGGAGCACGGCCCAATGATGAAGCATGACACCTCTCGGAGTGTGTGAGGGCAACATGACAAAAGATTTGTCTTTTCCCCTTCACCTTCCATCCTCACTCTAGAAACTGCACCCCCTTTGTTAACACGTTCTCCTCGTAGTCATGTGTGCAGGACCTGTTTAAATATTGGCTCCCTGTCCTACCCCTAAGCATGAGCGGATTTTGCGGATTGGCAATCCGCGAATTTTGCGGATTTGCGGATTCGCAATCCGCAAAATCCGCGAATTCCCGCGAATTTGCGGATTTTTTTTTTTTTTGTGTTCGCCCGTGTTTCTGCCAGTTCGCGAGGGTTTTTACAATTTCGCAATTTGCGAACTTACCTGTCGGGTCGCAAGTTTTGCGAACTTGTTGTTTCTACGTGTCCAGCCTGTTTGGGACACTCTTCTTCATCACTGCCACTCTCTGTCACCACTGCCACTCTCTGACTACTCATGCCACCCTCTGGCCCACCCATGCCACCCTCTGTTTCATCACTACACCCTCTGGTTGTCCAGTGTACATTATTTTCGGCAAAGCAAAGCACACCTTCCCTGCCTCAAGTGACCTGAATTAATTTGGGGCTGATTAATGTGTCACAGAATATTTTTTTAGCTGGCACCTGCTTCCTTAGTGCGCCCTGATTAGTGATCTTTTGCACTTGCTAAGTGCTTTCATTGTTGCAAAATTAGTTACAACACCTGCCCTGCCCCAACTGACAATAATGAATTAGGGGCTGATTAATGGATTTTAACTTCCAGCCTGGCTCCTGCTTGTCTCCCTTAGCTGTAATTCAGGACCTTTGTGGCATATGTGTAACTATTCTGAGGTTCAGAGCAGGGTCACATAATAGTTTCAACTGGCAACTGAACTCTGGAGGGGCCCCTCAGGAAGCCCTACAGGAAATGGCTACTAATGATGTGCCTGAACTTTTGAACCTGGTAAGTAGTTACTTTCAGTTTTGCCAAGATCGTATTTCTGCAATTTCGCACTTATTCGCGGGGCGCGAACTCACGCTAACAGTGCGAGCAGCGCGAGCAAAATCCGCTGCTCGCGGATTTGCGGATTTTGCGGGAAATTCGCAAATCTCGCGGATTGCGGATTTCCCGAAAATCCGCAAAATCCGCGAGCGGAACGGATTTTCCGCCCACACCTACCTACCCCTCTCTGTCTACTGTTCCAAACTGGTCATCAGGTTCCGCCTGTTGCATCCAGACATGTGATGGCTCTTTTCAATCAATATCATTATTTTACAGAATACAACAAGCATTTGCAATGCAATAGGTCTTGCATTTGCCACAGTTTAAGCTATTGACATTGTTTTGCTAACTAACACATATATAAAAGACATTATCATTTACAATGCCAATAGCTCAAACTCTTGTAAATGTGAAACCTATCCAAAGAAACGGCCGCCATCGCCCCTGGCTGCTCGGAAAGTGAAAGCGTGCATGGCTCACTGAATGTTGCAGGAAAGCATATCGTGCCTGCATCAGAAGAAACTCATTAAAGAAAATAGTGCTTACAGACTAAAAAAGACGTACTGTGTAACAGCTGAAGTAAAAGGGTCAGTCCTCAGGGGAGGTGACAAATGAAGACAAGGTGGTACTAAGGAGGGACTAACAAGTCTATTAATGAATCAGAAGCCAGCATTTACGAAGGACAATGACACAAGCCAATGACAAATATGGGCGGAGTGTGGGCAGGGCTTCTATTCCATACACCAATACAGCATGACGCAGAGCAGCACATGATCTGGCCAGTCTCGATCTAAAAAAGAATCACAGGGGAATATATATCAAGCAGTTGCATCTCTCGCTCATGCTGCACAATTGGGCGCAAGGGCAATGCAACCACTAAGTAAGATATATCAAACCATGCAAGACCAACTTGCGTGGCCCTGCATGGCTTGATTAATCTAGAATAACGCAACACAGCGCAAATCCCTGCGTTGCGTTACTCTACCGCATCGAAGCATTCCATGGCTGGAGTGTGAGTGTTCCCACGCATCCACTCAGGAATTTTGAGCATTCCCATGTTTACCAAAGTGGTAAACCTGGAAAAGCATCAAAATGTTATGCCTCCCCAGGTGAGGCGGAACAAGGAGTGACAGCTTTATTTCTCCTCAGTTTTTCCTCTCTTTATGTGTGATGCATTTTGCAGCACATATAGAAAGAGGAGAATGCCTCAGAGAATAGTTTTTGTGCAGATTGTCCTTCCTGCACAAAAACATTCCTGCTTAAAACGCAGGCACCCGTGCTGAAAGTGGCAAAAAGATTTCTTGTAAGACAGAGCTCTTCTGAAACCTTACACCTGCCCCTGAGTTACCAAAAGATCCTCTCTCTACAATTTCAAATGTTGCACGGGTTCTAATTCCTTAACCCCTTCGCTGCGGCGGCAATTCCGCCGCAGCGCTAGGGTGGGGGAGGGGCCGAGCGGCGCTCGCATGCTCGTGACGGAGCCGCTTCGTCACGAGCCGCGGTTGCGCTGTGCTCATGACGGAGCGGTTCCGTCATGGCCCCGCCCGCTCAATAGAACGCGCTGCGCAGGCGCGAAAGCAGCACCGCGCAGGCGCGGCGGCAGGGCCATGGCGGAACCGCTCCGTCATGAGCACAGCGCAACCGCGGCTCATGACGGAGCGGCTCCGTCTTGAGCATGCATGGGGTTAATAAAAACAGAAGACAAGAGCCATTTGGCAAAACAGGAACAGTTTGTTTAGTTAAACAGTTCTGCCGGGAGAACGGTTACAAACATGAGGACTGTCTCAATTTACACTGGGTTCACATGCATCTTATATACAATATTACAATAAGCATTAAACGTTTCCAGCATACCTATATGGTGAGGAATGGTGGTTGCTGCCTTGGAGTAATACATAAATGGTCAAATGGTTACTGCAGGTGGGTCTTGACCTTGCCTGGACACAGTGTGGCCAGTTGTGAATGTGTCCAGATGTCCGGAATAGGGAGCGCGTCATCACTACATGTGCTAGGTCCTGATTGACTGTGTTCCAAACTCATGTGGCATCTGGTGTTTTCAGAATTGTGCATACCCGTTGGGAATTGCTCTGTTTTTCTGTACACTACAACATTAAATCAGGACTATGTGACCATCTATTCTTAACATTAATCATCTAAATGAGGTGGTGATGCATCTGAGATGGCATAAGAGATGGCCATGTGGCAAATTAAGAAAGAACGTCAGCGTCTACTAATGCTCCCAGGTAATGTCATGGAGGGACAATATATTGATTGAAAAGGCACTACAAATAGCATTTGTAATTTCTTTCACAATGGTTAATATTTTTCCTGGAAAATATCTTGATTACTAAACCATACAACCTGTATTGTTTACAGACATGGTGTGATAGCTACAGAGATTAATGAAGTAGATGGTTGGCCAAGATGTTGTAAATGAGGATGACAGCACAGTGACTTTCCTTATGTGTTCTCTATTTCTTTAATCATTTAGTTGCTTTCTCGCTTTACTTCACACAGTGCCCACATAAATCTATCTAGGAATGCCTCACTGCTCAGCTGAAGCTATCAAAGTTGAGCTGAGCCTGCTCCTAAGGAAAACAGCTTTCCCTCCAGGGTCTTTTTTTCTATGCAGTCATGTCTCACATCAAGATTGTGACCTGCCTCATCTTCCCTAGAACTCAAAAAAGAGATTCCCTTTACTGGATAGACTGTGCACATAATGTCACCAATTTAGTATAGAAGAATTAACAGTAATGTTCCCTTTGCCATATCTGTTTCCTTGATCAACACTGTTTGAAGTAGTCAAAGGCCACAAAAATGTATTGTGAGTAAGGTGAATGCAAACATAGAAAGAGATAGAGATCCACAGGATCCCTTTAGGATTAAAACACCCATGTAGAAATAGTGACATAAACTAGGTACCAGTAAAGCCGGCACTCCAAAATCTGGATGAACGACCCAGCTTTGGGTGGAGCATGATCAATCATCAAGACCTTGATTGATACGAAGGTGGGAAAGCTTCGGGAGGGCTCTGCGTAGAAAGCCTCTGTATCTAGGCATGGCCCAAAACCTCCACTAAAGTGATATTACCATGGGCTACAGAGATTCTCCCCACAGTGTAAGACATTTTTAACATTAATTCACCCTGGTTGCAAAAAGTATCCCGTACTACGCTTCTAAAAAATCAATCAAAATTCGTTTTGATGACAATCATGTTTCATCGATGATCTGATGTTATTCTCACTTTCAGGTATTGGATATCAATTATCTCTCTAGGAAACAGGAAAATTGATGTTTCCAGCATAATCACTAGTCCTTATGATGATTTTGTTCACTTACTGAGAAGGGGCTAAAACATTGACACTCTGTAGGTGTTTTGCCTGCTAACTACACATGTTGTTATACTTTATATATAGCCATGAATCTGAGATCTTGTAATGGTATTGTTCTGTGCATACAACTACCGTTTTAATGATATGTCCTGTCTAAAAATCATTCTCTCACATTTCACTTTGTGGTAATGGGGAACCTTCTCTTTCCTTGTTCTCCTTCAGATTTTTAAATCGTTGTTTATTCCTTTGACTTTTATCCACTGTTTCAGAAGCAATTATATTTTGTAATTTACTGCTGAGTGCTCGAGCAGCGCTGCTGTTTGCTTTCCATCTGGAGCTTATCTAGCAACATAATTACTCTACAGATATCTATTCACTTTACATCTCTGAAGGGTACATAACTATTGATTGTGGTTGAATGCTTACCATTGGGAACCACTCTGCTTTTCTGTACACCATAACATTAAATCAGAACTATGGGATCATATATCACATATGAGAGATTTGGGGAGTGGTTTGGGACCACACATCGGAGATCCGTCATGAAGGACTCAATCCAACCTACTCTAAATATTGAGCGTTAATAGATCTGATTTGTGCAGACTGACATAGCAGAGTTTCCTGGGACCAGCGAAGAGTGCTCTTTACAAGCATCAGCCCTGCATGCCACACAGCCTAAACACCCTGTACATCTTGGGGACATACCTTCTCTAATAATATTTAACACCCCTCTGAAGACTGACCCCTTGACATGGAGGCCTCAGGGCACACCAGAATCTGGCTTCATCATCTTCTCCCTTCAAACCTACATTGTAAATTTCAATCGACTGCCCAGAAATAAACTTCTATCTATGTAGCACTGTGCTTTCTACTTGTGCTTGTCACACTCACTGAAACTCTCCAGAACCACAGGCTATATCAACAATGGTTGACCTATATGTCATGCTTACCAAGTTCATGGAAAAGCATTTCTTTCTGAAAAAAGTGAGCAGTGTTTCTATGCTGCATAAAAAAGTAAACACATAATTAAATGTCCAGTTATTTTATTGTGTGCTTTACACTAGGGTACCCACTTTCAAGCGTTTCCGATTATTGGCAGCTAAGTGAACTGATGTAAAAAAAAATGATACAGGCTGATATATAGTTGGGCCGTCATACGTCAGTCCATCCTCTGCCAAGATGATGGAAAAAACAACTCCATCGCTCTCACGGAGTTGCTGACCACCATATTTTGCAATGTCCGTCGGCCTGGTGGAAATGTCTGCCGGCACAATGAGCGTGGCCGAATTTAAATTGGGCAGGAGGACCATAGTCTTGGCATGTAGGGAACTCAATTTCCATTGCAATGGAGTACCCCCACTGCCAAGAAATAAACCAGGCTCTCTGTGATTTGCCCAGGAGCAGCAGCGGTCCGTGCAGGTAACAGCGGTGGGACGATGGGGCCGTGTAAGGGGAGATTCCGAGGGACAATGCCAAGGGAAAATGAATTATTTATTTCATTTTCCGTCAGCATCATCCGTCTGAATCCCCCCTTACACGGCCCCCGCCCCACCAATGTTACCTACGTGGACCGCGGCTGCCCAGGAGCACACAATGTGATCGTGCAAGTTGGGATTTTAACCCAGATAACAGTGTTTAAAAGTTGGTTATGCATGAGGTCCCTGCCACATGTTCTGTTGTATCATTTTACCTAGGTGCATTTTAAAAGTTGTGTTTGCAATGGCTATCAAAGCGACGATATGCATAAGTAATCCCCTGACCCTAGATGTTAAAGAGCCATATGTAGTGGCAAAAAGGAAATTTTATGATTCTATGCATGAAATGCAAGTAGACCAATGGGCTGATTAAGATTTGGTCTGTTGTGGAAAATCATCCCATTTAGTGCATTTTAGCTATATAGGAAATGTTAAAATTGTCCTGGAAATAGGCAGACGGAACCTGGCTAATCTGTGGTAAAATAAGATTTTTATTTGAAAAAAAAACCTTTTAAAATGTAGCTACACCAGTGTATTCCCCAAATACTGAACAAAGGAACTTAGGGCCAGATGTAGGAACCTTAATACCGGTCGGAAACGGTATTTGCCATTGATTCCTATGGCAAATACCGTGTCAGAATCCGACATCGTAATTGGTCGGTCGGAAAAGCTGTTCATTAAGCTGTACAAATCAGCTCCGACCGACTCGGATTCTCCGAATGCCCGTGAAAACCGAGTCAGAATGACCAAAAGGCTTACTTCTATTGTAATTGGTCGGTCAGAAATGTTTCAGAGTTGTCGGAAACATGGGTCTTGATAAGAGTTAGGAAAATCCGAATGCCATCCAGAGTCCTTCCGACCGACATCATAATGAGGCCCATAGTTATAACCATGGTTTAATAATATTAAAGTTTTCTTGCCCTGCCCACTAGAGCTTAACAGAGATTACCACCTTCTCTGTCTAAAGGTGCTAACTGGTGTTAATTGACTGGTGCACGATTATAGGCCTGAGCAGAAATTGGCAGCACATATTGAAGCATTTGACAGTTGCTATCACCTAACAGCATAAAACCAAGCATCCTTTCTCCTAATTTCACCTAACACAGACAGAAAACACCAAGAAACCCCTCTTGTCTACTTCATGTCACCTTTTCACACTCTCACTCAGTTTATGGTGCAAGGATTTAATGAGTCAATATCAGTATTTCATGTCGAGTAATAACAAGATGTGATTCCAGTATTTTGTGGAGAGAAATAATATGATCTGATTCTAGTATTCATGCAGAGTAATAACATGATCTCTTTCCAGAATTTCATGTAGATTAATAAGAAGATATGGTTTCAGTATTTCATGTAGAGTAATAACATGATCTGATCCCAGTATTCATGTAGAGTAATAACATGATCTCATTCCAGTCTTCATTTATTTATTTGTTTTGAAACTTTTATAAAGCGCAAACAAGATCCTAGCGGATATCAGAGCGCTGTACATACAGTAAATGTTACTTATACCGAAAATAAGAGCAGATCAAAACATATGTACAAGGCATATAGTACAACAGCATAATTAGGTGTAACATCAAAGGAAAGAAAGTGTCTTGAGGGTGGGGGCGCATGTGCGTCTCGACACAGGATTTCAGTAGATTTTAATCATGTGAACTTGACCATGAGGATGGCTTTAACTTCCTTTTTAAAAAGGTAGTGGATGGGTTGAGTCTCGTTTCTGGGGTAGGGCATTCCAAATTCTGAGTGCCATCGCAGAGAAGGATCTGTTGTACGTTTTTTTCTTATGGAATTTTTGTGGTTTCAGTAGTAGTTTTCCCGCACTTCTTGAGGATCTGGACTCACCCAAGATCGTCAATTCTTGTGCCAGATAGCTGGGTGACTTGTGATGCATGGCTCTGTGTGTCATGCAGGCAATTTTCAGCTGGATTCTCGCCTCCAGGGGTAGCCAGTTCAAGGATTGAAGGTCCGGGGAGATGTGGGAGGTACGTGTAGATCCAGTTATGAGTCTTGCTGCGGTGTAGATTGATACTCTGAGTGGTGCAGTTGATGTTTTGGGTAGGCCACAGAGAGACACACATCCGTATTCCACTCTGGGTATAACCAGAGCTTGTACTGCCTGTTTGAAGTCATTGTGTGGTAGGAAGAGTTTCATTTTCCTCAATGAGTTTATCTGGAAGTTGGCTCCCTTTGTAGCATTGCTGATATGTTTTTGCATGTTGAGGCCACGGTCAAGCGTGATTCCTAGTGATTTCTCTGAGTCTAAGATGGTAGGTTGAACGTTAAACGCTGTAAATTGTTTGATCCAATCTTGCATTATGAGGATTTGAGCCGGAGGAGCTATTAGTAGGAATTTGGTCTTTAGGGCATTCATTTTGAGATGATTTTCTGCAAGCCAAGTTTGGGTGTTCTAAGCGCTGTATTAAGTAGTTTGACGTCCTCTAGGGTGTGTATCTTGAGGTGTAGTTGTGTATCATCTGCGTTCATTTGGTATTGCACGTTAGAGGCTTTTAGAATTTCAGTGAGAGGCTCTAGGAAGAGATTAAACAGTGTTGGGATAGTGCGGATCCTTCTGAGACACCTAAAGATACTGGGACAGGTTTGGATAGGGTGTTATTGACTTTGAATTGTTGTGTCCGATTTTGGAGAAATGAAGTGAACCAACTAAGCACTGTCCCAGACAAACCCATTCTGTGTTTCAGGAGGTCTAACAAGTTCTCATGTTTGACCGTATCAAAGGCCGAGGAGAGGTCCAGTAGGATGAGTAGACAGGATCTATTTTGGTCGAGTATTTGCAGCACGTCGTCAATGATGTGTGTCATGGCTGTTTCTGTGCTGTGGCCTGCACAGAAGCCTGAGTGGTGTTTGTTGAGAAGATTAAAGTGATCAATATGTTTCGTTGGCTGTAAGTGCACACATTTTTCCAGCAGCTTGGCAGGGTAGAGTTATTGGAGATAGGGCGATAGTTGGTAAGGTCCGTGGGGTCCGCCGTGGGCTTCTTTAGAATGGGTGAGACCTGGCCTACTTTGAGGGTATCTGGAATGCATCCTTGTTGAAGTGGGCTGTTTATGATCTTGGACCAGAAAGGTAAAAGCAGTGGAGTGAGGTCTTTAACTGCGCTTGCCGGAAGCGGGTCAGAGAGGTGGTTAGCTGGCTTCAATGCCCTGAGTATTTTGCCTATGGCATCTTCAGACCAGGCTGCATTCATTTTTGGGTTGGACTTTGATAGGAATTGGCATGGCGTAGTTTGGGGAGTCAGAGGGGTTTGTGCATTGGGTCTTGCGTATAAGGATAGATCCTTTAGGAGTTCTTTCTTGATGGTGTCAGACTTCAAGGTGAAGAAGGTGGAGAATTCTTCACAGTTTGGCTGCCGGCATTCTACCTCTGGTGGACGATGAGGAGCCTCCTTAGTTTGAGTTTTGATCAGTTCAAATAGTTTTTTGGGACGATTTCTTGCCTGATCAAGTTGAAGGCTGAAAAAGTCGGCTTTGGTGCGCTTGATCTTTCGGAAATATGCATTTCGTTTTGTCCTGAGGATCTTGAGGTGGTTGGCTGATGGTATTGATCTCCAGGCCCGTTCCAATGTTCTGAGCGAACGCCTGTCCTCGTTGAGTATACCGTTGTACCAAGGTTTTGAGTCTTTCCAAGAGACTCTTTTTAGTTGAAGAGGTGCCAACAGAGGTAATATGACGTCGGCGTGTGCAGTTGCTGACTGAGCGCTCTCTGCTCTCCTGAAGCCTTGCGGGAGAGACCGAGAAACCAAGAAGAAATGGGAGAAATAAACCCTGCCGGTCTGGTCATCGCGAAGTGACTCGTGGAAAAAAGATTCATTGAAAGGATTTGCGAAAGGAACTGCGGAAAAGACTGTAGCCAGCTGATCCTTGGCTTTTTTTATGCGGCTCGCAGTTTGTGCTGATATCTGAGGGATACCCCCTGACAATCTCGGATATCGCCGGTTGATGTTTTCTATAGGGGGTCTGTGAGAAAAGCATTACTGCAGAAAACCTGCAGACTCTCAAAGATAGCGACGGCTGCCCTTTGCCCCCCGCCCTTACTCCATTTCTCGTTTTGGAGCTCTCAATCCTCGACTCGGTGATCGGCCTGCTGGAGGTGGAGGTGGAAGGTGGAAGGTTGAGGAGCGGGGGTGCATTGTGTGTGGCAGCGTTCATAGCGGCGATATTACTCGACTGTCAGTGAATGTTTGGCAGGGCTGTATAAGCTGCATAGTCGGGAAAAAAGGAAAAAAAGGGGTCTGACAATTATTTTGTGAAAACCATTCCCACCGGCTCATTAACTCCTTGAACAGCGGGAAGCCATCAACTGTGTGTAGCTATCGGCGCCAGTCTCAACTTCAAAGAGCGCTGTAAATAAATGAGCACTGAAAAGAAAATAAGAGAAAGTCGGGGGGGTCCTACTGAGTTTGCCATCTTTGATCTGCTACATCCCCCATTACAGACAGGAGCAAACAAACAAGGTGCAGTTGCGAGTGACAGACATTAAAACGTTGAAGCGCTAACTGCGATGCAATGACCCCTTGGCTGCCGGCTCCGTCAGGGCCGCAAGGGAGGCTTTGAATCCGCTTTGAATTCGCCACCACTTGTTCAAAAGATTGTGTGGGACATTTTTGAGAAGGAAAAAACTGGAATTTACTTAAAAAAACATTTTTTTCTAAAAAGTCCTATATCCTACAATGCGAGGGGGACCTCGGCGTAAAACCCAAGAGCGCTACCCTCGGTGCCTAAACTTTCCTACACGAAAGCAGCTGGTGGAGGGAGAGATAAAAATCTCAATACTGTGCTCTTCGAATAACGGCAACCGGACTTAAGGAATCCTTCAAGTGCCTACAATCTGACAGGCAAGGGGGGCAAATAAAATGAAAACTTGAAAGTGGTATCATTAGACTCATTCCTTTGTGCCAATTGAACTGCAAACGAAATGCACCAGAACGGCGCATCACACTGAGTATTTTGACTGTATTGAACATAGTAGACGTACTGCAACTGGCAAAACTGGCTAACTCAGGGCAGGGATTAGCCGCACTACAATCAGCTCAACTAGCCCATACAATATCAACTGTGCAGAGTAAATAAAACGAATCTAACAAGAAGATTATAGGGAAAGAAGAGACTGGGAAAATGCAGGAAATGGGCATAGAAAAGGTTGCTCAGGCATAAGCAGTCTTGGGCAAGGAAATACACCGAGGAAAAAAACTAGAGAAAAGAAGAATAAGGAATAAAATATTAAACAAAAGTACCTATGAAGAAACCACCGATCAAGGAAGCAACCCAGAATCCATCAATCCCCGAAAAAATTTAAAAAATAAAAATAAATTAAAGGAAACAATACCGGCTCAAGAAAGCGAGGAGGATTTAACTGTGGACATCTCTCAATATGATGAAGAAATAGGAGAAGCAGCTGAGCCGTCACTGAAAGATATATTAAGCTCAATAAGAGAACTTCATAAAGATGTTAAAATGGAAACCCAAAAAGCATCATTTAGCCATCCAACAACTGCAAGGTGCTGTAAAGAAGGTGGGAAGTACATGTATAGAGATATCCTAAAGGAAGGTGTCAGTTGAAACACGAACCGACCATCATGAGAATGATGTTACCTACCTCCAAAAGCAGGAAAAAAAACAAGAAGGAATAATACAGGATTTATTGATAAAAGTCGAGGACCAGGAGAATAGATCAAGACGAAACAATCTGCGCTTCCTGGGGCTCCCAGAAGGCGTCGAGGAAAATGACTCCAGAGTGTATGTAATCAGACTTCTTAAATCAGCCCTCCCTGAACTTCAAACCTGGGAACTAGAGAGAGAAGTTCAACGCACCCATCAATTTCCCTCTCACTCAGTCCAAGAAAGCACAGAATCAACCTAAATTTCCAAGGGCAATGTTGGTGGTTTTTGGAAACTTTTTACTTCGTGATACTTTCTACGACTTAGCGCGTCCTACAAGTAAGAGAGAATATAACGGTTCCATATTTTTTGTGAGACCAGATTTCGCCCACGATACCGTTGAAAGGAGGTGGAGGCTGAGACAGCTATTTACTCCTTTTGAGCAGATCGGCGCTAACGTTTTTTTACAGAATCCTGCCCGACTGAAAGTCATTTTTAGGGGATCAACTCGCAGTTTCAGCAGCGAAATACAGGCTGAAAATTATCTTAAAGAGATCTCAGAGATTGCAAAAGATAATACCGGAAAATGATCAAGAATTAAATCTTTTATTATGATGTGGACTGGATAATAAGTTTCAATTCTTTTTTTTGTTTAAAAATGTTTCTCGCGAATAATATGGGGAGCTTAATACCATTCGCAAATCTAATATGAAGTAATACATGATTATATCAATACTAGGTGTAGAACTTTTGTTTTTTCACAGATTTTCTCCCAATCTAATTATAATATTCACGCTGGGCTGGGGGGGAGCGCACTGAGGCGTACTGGTCAACGGACGCCCACACCTGGTTCCGGCTGGACCCAGGATGCCTTAAGGGGAGGGGGGAGGGGGAAGGGGCACAGGGCAGAATATAGGGAAAAGGACAGGGACATATCAAAACGAGGAAATTATGCAAAAGGAACTCAGGATACATGTAAGGGAAACAAGGGCTGCATTCACGTTTAATGAGTTAATTTTGGCTAGATTAAACAGCTGGATTTGGCAAAAACTAGACAAAAACTTAAAGGCAAAGACAATGGTACTTGCAGCAATGGTGGTATTGAGGGTGGAAAAGAAATTCTATCTCTTTGGTTTAAAAGGTTCAGGAACAATAAAGATTAAGGATGAGCTCAAAAGTTAAGGTGTTAACAATGAATGTATGTGGGCTGAATGATAGGCTGAAAAGACAAAAGGTAGCTTTATTAATTAAAAACACTCAGGCAGAATTTATATGTTTACAAGAGACACACATAGAAGGTAACAAGCCTTTCTTGCTGGAACAATTGGGACTGCGCGTGCTGGCATATTCAAAACAGGGGGCAAAGGTCAGGGGAGTGGCCATTCTAACTAAACTACTTAACATTAGCACTAGGAAGAAATTAGAAGATCCTTGGGGAAGGTGGGCCCTGATTGAGTGTCTGATTGGAGAAGTCTGGATTACACTCGGGTCCGTTTATGAGTCAACAGAGGATGACCCTGAAGTATTCGAGTTCCTGGATATAGAACTAGCTACCTGGGCACCAAGAGTGATCCTCGCAGGAGATTTCAACATCGACGGGGCATCAGGTTTGGGACTGAATAATAGGGGCCTATACCAAGGAAGGAAAAAGAGGGTGTGCAGAGCAATCCGAAGTATGGCCAGTAACAACGCCTTTATTGATGTCTGGGAAGAGCTTAAAGTGGGTGAGGACGGTTTTACTTACTACTCGGCCCCCCATAGGAAGTGCGTCCATCTGGATTACTTCTTTACCTCCGGGTTACTTTCAAATACCCTCACGATAGCAAGGCTACCCCGTATTTTGTCTGATCCCAACCCCCTATTATTGACAATAACGGGTCGTGGGCTTAAAAGACAGGCTAAATCATGGACATTTGAAAGGGAACTTCTGACGGATATAGACTATATTGAACACATGCACGCTTGGATAAAGGGCTCCTGGGATATCAACAGAGAGAGCACTAATTCAGGAAATGATTGGGATACTTTTAAAGCCAGGGTGCGAGGTGAAACACTGAGCTTTAGCCTAGCCAATCAGAAAAAGGAGAAAGCTAAGGTAGATCAGGTAAACAGTGACCTGTTGAAAGCAGAGGAGAGACTTGAACAGGCCATTACAGAGGGGCGGGAGCTGGAACAATATCTAATGGAGACCATGGTGGCTAAAGCGGATGCAGAAGAGAGTATAGCAATAAAATCAGCTAAAATATACAATGCCAAGAGAGAGCAATGCTATGAATATAGCGAAAGGGTAGGGCGGACACTCGCAACACGCACGAGACAGAGGATGGCAAAAGGTGAAATTAAAGAAATAAGAGACAGCAGGGGCAATATGGTTTCAGATAGGGAAGGTATCCTCGAGGTCTTTAGGGAGTTCTATAGCAAGCTCTATGAGGAGGAGCAGGACAGGGATCCTGCCGATATTCAGAGGTACCTGCAAGAACTACTAAGTAAAGCCCTACAGGAGGTAGATAGGGACTCTCTCGAGACTTGTTTAGAGGCAGAAGAAATTAAGGAGGCTATGCTCAGTCTGCCTTCCGGCAAGGCTGCCGGGCCAGACCTGATACCCGGGGAATTTTACAAAGTGTTTTTTGCATCAATCATCTCAGAGCTAGTCAGGACACTTAGGGAGGCACAGGCAGGGAATTCTATACCAGCCAGCTGGGCAGGGGCAGATATTGTTGTAATCCTTATAAAAGGGAAACCCCCCGCAGAGCCCGATTACATTGATTAATGCTGACCTAAAAATCTTCTCTAAAACATTAGCGAACAGACTTGCTAGGGTAATAGTGCAACTAGTAAGCATTAACCAGCATGGATTTATTCCACATAGAGGAACGACACTGCATGTTAGAAAGATGATCACGCTATTTGACGTACAAGGGGCGGAGGAGAAACCAATGGCAGCCATGTTATTAGACGCCGAAAAGGCCTTCGACCGCGTGGCATGGGAATTTCTGCGAGCAGTGCTAAGGAAAGGGAGAATCGGAGAAGGATTTATAAAATCGATACAATCATTGTATGCAGGACCAACAGCGTGTGTAAGGGTGAATGCAGGCCGCACTATCCCATTTAGAATTACACGGGGCACACGACAGGGGTGCCCATGCACACCCCTGCTCTTTGCACTTTACATAGACCCATTAATTAAGAAATTGGAGCAAAATGATCGAATTAGGCCGCTAGATACTAAAATGGGACCGATTAAGGTACTAGCATACGCGGATGATATCGCGATTATCACACCCTCACCGGCAGAGGCTATCAGTAAAATAGAGCAGGAGGCAGAGCAATTTGGGCGGGTTGCGGGGTACGCACTAAATAAAACTAAGACACAAATTATAAAGAATACATACGCAACATGCACAGATTCACGGGTGGTGGCTGAGGGGGTTTACTTAGGAATAACTATCACTGCTGACCTGGGCAATTTGATGGACTTAAATTCTTCTCCTATCATCGCGAAAGCGAAGAAGGATTTGGATAGGGTACATAATCTGCACATGTCCATAGTTGGCAGGGTAAATTTTAGTAAAATGAATCTCCTCCCGAAATTTCTATATATATTTAGAACTATCCCTCTATTTTTTTAGACCACTTTTGTTTAGTAGAATAGAGCTCATAATAAACTGGTTTATTTGGTCACAGGGTAAAACAAGAAGAGCACTAAAATGTATGGCATTACCAAGAGAGAGGGGGGTGGGCACTACCGGATCTGAGACTCTATTACTGGGCAGCAGTGCTGCAGCAAATAACGGGCCTCATCGGTGGGGCGGAGATGGAAGTAGAATTTTACACCGGCTCACTAGAGATTTTCGGTTTGATTCTAGGTGAGGAGGCACAGAATGTGTTCCTGAGATACACTGAACCGAGCTACTTTAAGAGGACCAGATTCAAGAATCTGGAGGCAGCTTATAAGATGTGGAAGGCTTTTAAAAAGAGTTTTAGACTGGGTAGATATCATGCATATACTAGGTTAGGGAACGACCACACATTACCCCCAGAGATCTTTGCTGATACTGTTTTCAAGGAATGGGGACGGTTAGGAGTGAAAAGAATGGGGGATTTGATAGGCCCGCTAGGAGTGCGCCAATTATCATAGATACAGAGAAAATGTGGGGTCAGTACAAGGATGTTTTTTAAGTATTTACAGCTAAGAAAGCTTATTGGCTGGAAAAAGAGGAGGACCTTTAGGATTTGGAGACAATATAATACTACAAGTAATAGAAGGGGGGCACGGCTGCACAATAAAAAGGTTCTATGCTGAACTTATAGCACACAGGGGAGATGACCTGGGTAAATTCGAAGCAAAATGGATAGATGCATTAGGGATTACGGAGGGGATCTTTGAGAAGTCATTACAGATGGGACAGGAGGTTCTCCGCTCTTCTTCATTGCAAGCCCAGCACTATAAGACCCTGTACAAGCTATACTACACTCCAGCCAGAATTGCACAGTGGGGGGGGGGGCACACAAGTGATAACATGCCCAAGATGCGATAGCCAGGAGGGAGACATAGTGCACATGTTTGGCGAATGCCCCAACCTGGTTCCTTTGATAAAAGAAATCGAAGCGTTTTTAGATAGATCGCTGAATTGTAAGTTAACAATGACACCCGAAGTAATAATAATGGGATTGGATGGGACTGGAGAGCAACCACAGCTGGAGAACTTTCTGTTTGTAGCCATGGCTGTATTTCGTCTATGCATAGCTTCAGCATGGCGAGATAAGCTCCCCCCCCACTATGCAGCATTGGTTGGCCAGGCTTTTGTATATATACAACATGGAAAAAGCGCTATATGCTAGAAAAGGGAAGAAGGGCAGATCCCTTGGTCTTCAGATCTGGAAACCAATAACAGACTGGAAGAATAGGGTGGCAGGAAACACAGAACTTCCATAGGGTTTCCAGGCGGGTGTGCAATGTAAATCAGGAATATTAACTGCGCTGTATCCATGGGGTTATGTTTATTTGATCCTCTTTCACGCTTTTTCTTTTCCAGCTGTTTTGATTGATGCTCTTGGTTACCCATTATAATTTGCTAGGCCGAAATATTGTAACCTGAGATACAGAAATGTCCTAGAAAATCGAAACTTGATTGTATTTCTTGCTTTTTTCATGTCCTGTGCAGGGGGGGGGGAGATTTAGGGGAATAAATGTTGTAAAAAGTTTTAAATAAAAATAAAAAATTAATAAAAAATGAAGAGGTGCCACCTCTTCTAATATCGATGTTATGGTAGAGGGGTACTGGTTGGGGAGATCGTGTACTTTGGACGATCCTACAGGAGGCAGCAGAAGGTTGGAGCAGGAGGAAGGCAGGGTGTTGGGGTTGAGTTTTCTCAGGTCTCTTTTCCACACTTTTGACCTTGTGGATTGCACTGAGATCAATTTCACCTGTTCCTTAATGGAGAAAGTGATGATATGATGGTCTGACCAGTCGCATGGTTAGATCGACTCTAGCTGAATGGAGTCAGTTTTAGAGATTACTGAGTCCAGAATAGAACTTTTGTTGTATGTTGGGATGTTGCAGAATTGCGTTAAGTCAAGGTTCATAAGGAAATTCTTGAGACTGTTTACTGCTGTATCATTAGGATCGCCCCAATGGAGATTGAAGTCTCCAAGGAATATTTGGGTATTTTGTCGCCCAGTGTTTGAAGATACCATGTCCATGAAATGTTCAATGAAGGTGAGGTTTTCACCTGGCGGGTGATAGATGATGTGCAGAGAACAGACAGGTTTTCCCTTGCTAGTGATGTTGAGGTACATGTATTCACATGACTGGAAAGAAGAGGAAATGGCTCTATTTACTGAAATACTCATATGATGTATGCAGGCTATACATCCCCCGGACTTATCAGATCTGTCTCTATCTAGTCTGATGATGTTGTAGTTAGGTGGGACTAAGATGTCAATGATTGGTGTGGAGGATTCTTTTAGCCAGGTTTCGGTTAGCATTATCAGGTCTGGCTCATGTATGAGGATGAGGTCAGCTATGTCCGCTGCAATGCTGGCAGCCGATCTACAGTTTAAGAGTATACATTTGAGTTTGGACGTACTGATGGTTGAGGAAGGTTCCAGAGTGATAGGAATTCTTCTAAGGTTGTTGTTTGTGACGCCTCTAGTGTTTGGTTTAGTGGTTCTATGGGGATTGGAGGTGATAGTAGGAATCAGCGATGATGCAGGTGTGGAAGGCTTCATGGGGGCAGAGGCATATGAATTCAACACGGCGAGTAAATAGCTCTCTGAGAGCGGATTGGTGCATCTAATTGGCCGACATGAATTGTTGTAAGAAAGGGCTGAGGGCCAATTGGTAGGGATTCATGTTCGTTGTAGGTTGGATTCTGGGCCAGCTAGTTTTGGGGTGTCTTGTTGCTCTAATTCCCCAAGGTTGTTTCGAGAAACGATCCTTGAGTGCTTAGAGCTCTTCTTTGATTCAAAGAGACTATGATCTCATCAAGTCTGTCGTTTTGTGCAGGCGGGTGAGTGGTAAGTGGCTGTGTTGTGGGTGTGGATATGGATGCATGCAGTGGAGTCTGGCCTGGTTTGTGATTTGTTGTATGTAAGAGTGTGGATAGGAGGGGTGCAGCAGGTGGGAGTGGGAGTTTTGGGAGAGCTGTGGGAGTGGTTTCAAGTGAGGGATGTGTCTGTGTTAAGGGTGTAGATGTAGGCTCTGGGGGGCGGCCTGGAGTGTGGTTTGGGGCCACTGTATGCAGGGGCGGTGAGGGTGTTACAGGTGTGAGTGTGTATGTTAGGAGGGCTGTGGGGGAGGGCGGCATGTCTGTTAGGGCGGGTAGAGTTGTGGATGACCGTGGTGGGTTGTGGCAATGGATGGTTGGGAAGTGGGCATAGGCGTATGGGTAGCTTTGGTTGAGATGAGTTGGGGGTTCGGTGTGGTGGATTGACGTGTGTTGGTGTAGGCGGGAGTTAGAGGAGTATCAGATAGGTCACATGTGGGTAGAGATCGTGAAGGAGTAGCGTTGTTGTCGGTAAGGATAAGGTGTGGGGTGTTAGCAGAGTGGGTGGCATGAGTGACCGTTTGGGGGTTAGATACTTGCTCTTTGATGAGTGGGAAGATGTTGTCTAAGAGGCTAAGATTGCAATCAGTAGATTGCTTGAGAATGGTACCATTATTATAGATGGTGAGAGTTGCAGTCGCTTGCAAAAATTGGGAGGGGGCGATGGAGATAACTAGACCTTGGGGAATTTTTTGGGTGGCGGATAGTTGCAGAGTAATAACATGATCTGATATCAGAAGTTAATGTAGAGTAATAAGAAGATATGATTCCAGTATTTCATATAGAGTAATAACAAGATCTGATTCTAGTATTTTATGTAGATTAATAACATGATTTGAAGAGATGATACTATACTCACGTCCTGTTACATCCGTTTGGGCTTAGGTCATGCGTCCAGTGTGCGGGTGGGGTTTGGATGGCACAGACTTTCTGCACTTGGCATGGGGGTGTGGACCGGTGCACTCCTATTGGTTGGGAGTACAGGAGGTGCTCTATAATTTGACGGAGGGCAGGGTAGTGCTGACACCCTTGATAATCCTATTGGGCTATGGCAAAGATTTCCCTGCGACTACTTGTAAACATAATGCTCTGTCCCTACTGCTTGCCAAGAGACGCATTGCATGTTGCTTGTGTAGAGGGCGGGCACCTAAATTTAAGGACTGGCTCAATGATATTGTCTACTTCAACACTCAGTTGACATCATATGTGACACTCTTGCCCCCTCCCATGCCCTAAATACATCTGGCAACCTTTACATACCTATTTGCAACTTTGGACTGTGGTCCAAGGTTCCTGATGCATGCCTACTTCACTGTACATATTCCTGCTGCTGTGCCCCTTTTGTCTCTGCTGAAAGGTGAAGGAAGCCATTGTGGAGCCCTCCTTTCCTGGATCGCTCCTTGATGTCTGTCGCTTTCCATGAGCATGCTGTAATCTGATTGGTATCATACCTTCCAGGTTGTTAGTGGTCGAGCTTACAGTATTGGGTCTACTGCCTTAAAGTACTTGCAGTCATGGCACCCTGTTAATGCTATGTTAATGCTATGTCTGATATATCATGGTCACCAATGTTGTGGCTGTGCATTGTACGTTATATTAAAAAAAGTATAAATAACATGTTCTGATTCCAGTATTTCATGTCGAGTAATAACACGATCTGATTCCAGTATTTATTGCAGAGTAAAAACAAGATATGATTCCAGTGTCTAATGCAGAGTAATTACATGATGATCTGATATATGTTATTCCCCAATTTCATCTTCGAAATTATGCATAGTGAATCATTTTGTGTCTGCTTCTTCTACAGAGAGGAACTGGCGATGCGTCTGGATTTAACCGAAGCCAGAGTGCAGGTCAGTATCAAATTAAGGTTAAATGTTTGCAATTTTCAAATTTTTTGTATTTAAATTATATTATTTAAATTCACAAAAAAGCAAAGGAAATAGAAGAAAGTATAGAAAGTATAGCATGAAAACAGGTGCACATCCTTTTACAATATGCGTACAGTGGCAAGGCAGACAAGTTTCTATGCCCAATCGACTATTTTCATGTTTCAACACCAGTGGCATAACGAAACTTGAGTGGGTCCCCCTTCAAAGTACATAGAGGGGGACCCAACACTCCAGACCCAGTTAGGAGTTCTCAGGCCAGGGGCCCACCTCCCGTGAACCGTGCCGGGGTGGTGCGGGGGGGCTCCCTGGAGTTCGGTCCTCCCCCCAGCACCGTGGGGATTGCGGGGCTAATGTTATGCCACTGCTTTTAACCTGAAAGACACGCAAAAGATTGAAAGAACTTGAAACATTAGAAAACATCGACAGATCCAGCAAAACAATTGTATCGGTCAACAATTTTTAACGCCAACACCCCAGCTTTAGGAACATATTATCAGAAGTGGCCAGGTAAAACTAAAAAACATGAAAGCAAAGAACAACAAGAGAGGAAATAAGTGGCATGTGTCAGTACAGTGTTAAAGTAATTTCCCAAATACTCCTCTAAATATAGTGGGTCTTTCTTTACCTACTGATTGTTAGGCATGCTGACATACAATGCATGTGCTCCTCATAAATGTGTAATGCAGCCAGGTAATGCATTTGTGCAGGGCTCGAGTCGGGGGTACACGCAGGTGGACGGCGTCCCCCCAATCTTTTCACAGGGTGGACACCGTTCCCCCTGCCAAGAAGCTAGGCTTCACAGAAATAAGCTGAACGTGTCCCGGTGTAATTTTCAGACACCGGAACACGTTCAGCACGTGACCTCATGAGGTCATTTGCATATTGTCAGTCCTCCCACTTCTTTTTATAGGACTTGTGCCCAGCATTTGTGTCTATGAGTGTGCGCACTTAAATTGCCTACAGATAATTTCAGACCTGTCAACTTGTGATTTTTTTCCCCTGTGTGAGGAGGGGGTGGGTCCTTGAAGGGGCGGGACTTAGTGCCGAGCACTGCCAGAGACTCTATTAAATTCACAGCTTCAAAGCTGAAGACAAAACCAAAAACACAGCTTTTGAGGCTACTGCCCATGTCCTGGGGAGGATTCCCATCTCATAATGGATATCAGCTGAGGATAACCCTCCAAACAATTAGCCGGAAACCTGCTTTCTGCAGAGGGTTACAGCTAAATGTGTGCACACCGTGTGATATCCTCTCCCTACCAGGTGGGGATCTTATGGGAGCCAATATCGTGTGATACACAGTGACACCCTGTGAGTTGGAAGGTCTGCAATTTAATTGCCCTGATTCTACTTCCTAATTCCAATGAAAAAATAACACCACATAAAATACTGTCTAATGTAAAGATGAGTTCTTCATAAATTGAGTAGAAAGTAGTTTATTAAGCCCAACAGGGAGGCAGGTCGTTCTCATCACAGACCATGTAACAACTGACACTCTTTAATACATTACATTCTAATAATGACCTAACTACATTCTCAGCAAGGAATGTACTCAATTAAAGGCAAAGATACAACACATCTCCCTTATTATAATAACAAAACGAAAGAGAATAAAAACAAGGAAGGAAAAAAGGAGAGAAAAAAGGATAAAAGTACAAAAGGTGAAAAGAAAACAAGAAAAAGAAAGAAGGAACAGTCAGGAAAACAAAGATCAAGTAAAAGAGATAAGTCACCCTGGGAAGTAATCCTGTAGGTACAATGGAGGTCTCCTAGTTCTAATGCTAGTGCTGCGAGAAGATACATGCTCATTCTGAGGTGGTTGATTCGAGCATTTCTCAGAGGCAGGTTCCACAACACATTTACCAGGACCAGGTTTCACAACACCATCATCCCCCTCCACACACCTTGACAACCGCGACATACTCCAAACATCTCCCCCAGCAAGCATAACCACATTCTTCATGACCTTTATAATGCGTCTAAGCCCAAAATACTTTGACTCACCCTTCAGGGACCAAACAGCCTTTTTAATAAATACAAAATCACTCACTTACCAAGAAGCACTCTTCGCCCCCTTTAGAACGTCAAATCTGCTCTTGTACTTATCTTGATAGTTTTGCAACCTAGAATCTTTGATCACACAGCCTCTATCCTTAACAGACAACCACAAAGGATTAAGCTTAGAACCAGCAACCCTACCTTTCAGTTTTTTGAAAGGTGATAACCCAGTTACACTATTAGGTGTGTTCCTATGCGCCCACAGTTTTTCCCTGAGAATGGGTTACAATGGAAGTCTTCTCTCCAAAGCGGTCTGGGCACATGCTCTAACCAACCTATTCATGCTCTCCACCAAACCATTTGCCTGCGGGGAATAAAGAGCAGTCCTATGGTGGGTGATAGATAGATCCTTCAAAAAGTCAGACATTTCCTGGGAGGTAAATTGGACACCATTATCAGAGACCAAAACATCAGGTACTCCCTCGCAGGTAAAAGCATCCTTCAAGACTTCAATAACATTCCTGCTCAACACAGAACCCATGCAAGAAGCAGACAACCACTTTGAAGTGTAATCTACTAGAACAAAAAAGTTCTCAAAAGGTCCAATAATGTCAACAGCAACTTTAGACCAAGGACGCTCAGGTATGGCAACAGGGGAAAGAGGGGCGGTGTTCACCTTCCTAGATTTATCATTACCAGAACAAATGTAGCAGTCCCTAACAACAATCTCAACCTCACGGTCCAATTCAGGCCACCAATAGGATTCACTGACCCTAGCTTTAGTGAGACTACGACCTAGATGTCCCTCATGAGCTAAATTAATTATCTTCTCCCTCACCCCAAAAGAGGGAAACAACCTGTCACCTCTGAATAATTCACCTTGAACAATGTTCAATTCATCCCTCACATTCCAATAACCCTTAGCAGGATCGGGAACCTCTTTTAAAACAGGTCATCCATTAACCACTGCTTCTAAAACAAAACTCCTGGCCGTGTCATTAGAAAAACTGTCTATCCATTCTGCCTCAGTTAATGCTGATTCTCTCACCCAAGAGATAACAGGAGACTCAGAGTCACACAAGACCAGCTTGTCAAGGGGTGACCTGGAGAGAAAATCCGCAGGGACATTTTTAAGACCAGGTAAGTATTCCACACAGAAATTGTACTCCATGAGTCCTTCGACCCACCTCTTAATTCTAGGAGTTGTGCATTCGACATTTCTACACGAGAACAACTGCACAAGAGGTTTGTGATCGGACCTAACAACAAAAGGTAGACCCCATAAAAAGAACCTAAAATGCTTGATGGCCCAAAAACAAGCTAAGGCTTCACGCTCAATAACCGAATATCGCTCCTCAGCACCCTTCAAAGAACGTGACGCAAAACCAATAACCTTTTCCGAACCACCCACCAGCTGGGACAAAACAGCCCCCAATCCACGTAAACTCGCATCAGTAGACAAAATAGTTTTCTTGTGCACATCAAAATTCCCCAAGGTTGGCATCTTTGCAATTCCAGACTTGACAGTTTCAAAAGCCTCAGAACATTCCTTGTCCCAATTGAAAACAGCACCCTTTTTCAGTAGGAGTCTGATTGGCTGCATCACACTAGCAAAATTTGGAATGAACTTAGAATAATATTCGGATAACCCATTAAAAGATTTCACCTGTTCCTTGTTAGAAGGAGGTTGGGCTTGGAGGATAGCCTCCGCAAGATCAATCTTGGGACTGATACCCTCCCCAGATATATTGTGCCCCAAATAAGACACTGATTTGACCCTGAATTTGCATTTCTCCCGTTTCAAGGTCAAACCAGATTCCTTGAGTCTCGACAAAACTCCAAATAAGATGTCATCATGCCTACCAACGTCATTCCCGTAGACCAAAATATCGTCCTGGAAGAAAAGAACGGAATCAATCCCAGATAAAACATTCTTCATGATCCTCTGAAAACAGGCAGCTGCGCTGGCTAAGCCAAAAGGCATCCTAATAAACCTGTACGCACCAATAGGAGTTACGAAAGATGTCAAATGTCTTGATTCCTCATGCAATAAAACTTGGTGATATGCTGCTGACAAATCCATAACACTAAACACAGTAGCACCACCCAACTTTGTCAAAATCTCATTAATATTAGGCAAAGGCTGCCTATCAACCCAAATTGAACCATTTAAACTCCTGAGGTCCACACACATCCTAATTTTGCTACCCTTGTCCTTGGGTGCCAAAACAATTGGAGCAAGCCATTCAGAGGATTCTATCTCCTCAATTACACCAAGCTTCAACAGCCTATAAATCTCAACTTGAAGTGGTTTTAACATGAGATTAGGCACCTTCCGAACTCTATGTACAACAGGTTTAGCATTACCTTTCAAAATTATCTTGTGCTTGAAACCTTTCAGAAGACCCAAATCTTCACTAAAAACTTCAGGAAATTTCTCAAATATATCCAAAAAATCACCCAAATGAGAAACCAACATAACCTGTTCAGGAGCATTGGGATTCAAAGTAATTACTAAATTCCTTTGATGACGCCAACCAAGGAGATTATCTCCCCTTTTCGCAACATACACCTTTCCAACAGTTTCTCTGCCCTTAAAAGTAATGGTCTGGATGGAGTATCCAATCAAATCAATTTTCTGTTTAGCATACCCAACGGGATTAATGTCAGGAGTCAAAAGTTTGATCTTATCTCCATCAAAATTTTTAAACCAAAATTTATCACTGATAAGAGTGAAAAGTGAACCAGAATCAGCAAGTACGGAAACAATCTTGTTGGCAATTTGGATGTCACAAGAGGGTATGAATACTTCGTCATCATCAACTTGACTCACACCATTAACAGCATCATCTTGCAAATTGGTGATACAATGAATTGAATCCTGAGAGTACTCTTCATCATCATCAGCACAATTAACTTTGTTGCTTTTACACATCCTAGCATAATGGCCTTTCCTCCCACAATTCCAACAAACGGTACTCTTAGCAAAACAGTTCGGATAGTTTGGTCCATGTTTCTCACTTCCACATCTGGGACATCTGAATTTATTCTCTCTGTTAAAACTGTTGAAATTGTAATTTTGTTTAGGTCTCTCAACTTTAAAAGAAGTTTTCTCCTGCTTTGAAGGAACTTTACTAATGGCAGCAACATTTGTCTCTGGTTGAAAGATTTGACAATTTTCCTTACCTACACTGGAAACAGGATCAGTTAGAGAAGGACCTTTCCTAATTTCCTTAACCCAGGTAGAGGTATGTTCAACACTCTCAACAATAAGTATGGCCTCTTTCAAATTTGGATTTTTTGACAAAAGTTTTTACTGGATCTTGAGATCATTAGTGCAATGAACAAGTTGATCACGAATGAGAGAGTCAGTCAAAAGCTCAAATTCGCAAGTTTGTGCAAGGGATTTAAGTGCTGCCACATAGTTTCCAACTCTCTCACTCTTAGCCTGTGTACGCATAAAAAATGTGTGTCTTTCCATGACAACGTTAATGCGTGCACCAAAATGATTCTTCAAAAGGAGTACACTCATCCCATACACATCAGAAGGTTCACCCGCACCCCTACCAATAGGTATTGGATCCAAACTGTCATAGATATTTCTTCCTTCGATACCCAGATTGTTCAACAAAACAGCTTGTTTCCTGATGGCAGAAAACTTCTCCCCACCAATGGCAAGTAAATAAGAGTCAAAAATTGGCTTCCATTTCTTCCATGGTAAATTTGGTTCACCTTGCTCACTCAAAAATTGGGGAGGTTGATTCATTCCACTCGCAGAAGATGATATGCTGAAAGGCAAAAATAACTAAACAAACTAACACAATAAGTTAACCAAATAAGCTAACACAACAATCTAAAATAATGAAGGAAAAACTAAAGAAGTGAAATCATCAGTATGAACGAAAATAATAACTTCTCTGTTCATAGATGGGTACTTCTTTTCTTGGTCACTTCTTTTCTTGGTTACTTCTTTTTTTTTGGTACTTCTTTTCTTTAAACGAACATCAATAATCTTCTAAGCATCAGGGACGAATTCCAGCTGATTGCGTGCATTCAATGGTCAAATATTGCTTAAAACATAAAATGTGACTTGCCTCAATCCATGCGAAAAATTTATTAAAATGCGTAAAATAATGTCAAATATTTGAGCGAGTATCGTACTCGTCAAATGCCAGAACGCACTTCCGTAACTTGCCAAAGAAACCAATGCGCGTCACAGTTCGTGAGAGTGAGAGGACGGCAATGCACGCGGTTGCTTAGCAACGTGGGATGCACGCTCTACGTGTGACGACAACACGCTCCCACAGTTGCCAAGACGCTCTCACAGCTTGTTCCGAGTCCGTTGTATGACGACAGGCAGGCATGCTCCAGTACGCTCTAGTACAACTCGCGCAGTTCAAGACATCAATGGCAGGCACGCTCCAGTACGCTCTAGTACAACTCGCGCTGTTCACGTGCAGGATTTAAAAAACACGCAGTCCAACGAAGGTAGGCACTACTGCAGTGAAAGTACTCAAAAATAGTAAATATTAAAAATGTACTTGCCGCTATGGAGTCGCCACCTCAGAAATCAGTTCAGACTTGGAAAGTCACTCGAAAAATTCAAATGAATAATAAAGTCACTGTCGTAAAGATGTTGGAAATCCCAAGAAATCCAAAAAACAAAATCACGCAGGGTTCTTAATCACCTGTTGGGCTCATTGTCGCCAGTAATGTAAAGATGAGTTCTTCATAAATTGAGTAGAAAGTAGTTTATTAAGCCCAACAGGGAGGCAAGTTGTTCTCTTCACAGACCATGTAACAACTGACACTCTTTAATACATTACATTCTAATAATGACCTAACTACATTCTCAGCAAGGAATGTACTCAATTAAAGGCAAAGATACAACACTGTCCTTATCCTGCATGATTTAAATCAGTATGCTGTTGACAAGAGGCTGGGATTCGCCATCAGGGCAGGTGAATTCTGTCCCATTTGAGTACAAAAGAGCAGACATCGCCAGTCTTTTAACCCAGGACTTTCCCTTCTCTGAAGCAGCTGTGTCCATGTGAATTATATTCCAGTGACATTTGTTTGTATCCAGTGCATATTTACTACAATGCGTAGCACTCCATTTCACATATTTTTGCAATTAAAATATATTGCATAATGAATTAACATCTTCCCAATAACATGTTAGGTGCAAAATGCATTCAGTAGGAAAAACGTAATACGATCAGTATGATAAAATCTACACAGTATAATATCTGCCCATGAAAGGATTTTCCAGTATGACACTCAAGGGAAATAAACCTATTAAACCTTCCATTTCACATTTTATTTACAAAATACTGTTTCCTAATTTATGCCTTCACAATTGAAAAAACAATTTTAGCATATCCCTGCATAAAGACCACGTTGCATTCATTTAATTTAAAATGCAGTTCTATGGGCCTTACACTGGGTTTTCTTGAGCAATGGACTCGTTAGCAGGGACCAGAGAAATACTCCCCTGTTTATTCTCTTTGAATGATTTCCCAAATCCCCCTTTGATCTCCTTCCCCTAACCTCCCTTGAACTCATTTCAAGTAAATCAATATCCACCCCTTGCTGCATCCCATACCCCATCGCAAGAAGAAATGTTTGGAACTTGGGAAGGAGCATTCTGGCGCCATCTGTTGGTGCTGCCCTTGGCCCTGCCTAGTCATACCTTCCCTAGAATCAGCCCTTGCTGAAAGAGGCATTGATTGGAAATACATGGGGGAAGATGTACTCATTGTTGGCACATCCCAGCAGAGCAACCAGAACAGATGAGCTGTGTCAGTGGGAACGAATAAAACAGGGCAATATTAAAAACAAATGTGTGCTGTTTTATTCTCCCTCAGCACTGACACACGTTTGGCTGCCATGTGCTAATGCAGACACCATTACTCTATAGTGAAGGAGTTTGTTTTTTCTGTCAAGCATATATTTGTTTAATAGGGGTGAGCTATTCCAGGACACACAATACGCATAAGTTAGTTCCCCACCTTGTATGTGTGCTGTGCAGTGCAGCACACATGCGAAGGTAGGAGAGTTTTAAGAAAACGCGAGATGTGTGTGTTTGTGGCACACATCCCTGTTTACCAATGACCGTAGATACGGATTTGCGTTAGTAACCCATGGGTAATAGCTGGCAGACAAAGTGCATTTCACATTTCCCCTTCCCATTTTTCCTTCGTATATACACACCTGAGTCAGTAATTGGTCTTCACAGTGTAAACTTTATTAACTTCAGATACGGCCAATTACTCCATTGGCCTCACTTCTATTAATTTCGTGACCATCCTTTATTCTTGCTTTATTAAAAAAAAAAACACAGCACACAAATAATATATCAAGGTTATACATTTCCATTGTATTTACAATTGTCTCTCCACAGGTCCTCTTGCTTTACCCCCCGGCCGACAGAGCAGCAGGTAGATAATTCGCCACTGCTTGTGACAAGCGCCGGCTTCCTGGGTAGAGTCAGAGAGTCCAGAGCCACCAGCAGGTCAGCCCCCTCTCCCGCCAGCCCGGAGCCCCGATATACTGCAAGCCCTCTTCTGGGGCCAAGCAGTTGATATTTTGGGGGTATTTAAACTGTTTCCTTCTTTCGATTCAGTTCAGGTTCTAGGTAGCAGACAAAAATATGATGTAAAAAATATAGTTTACCACAATATCGTGTTTCTATAGTTATAATGGTATATCATGGACAGCAATATCAACCAAAAACATACAAAAATATTTATTTTATGATAAATATTCAGTTTAAAGTAGAAATTGCTGAATATTATATTATATCAAATTAATATAATATAATTTTAATTTCAAATCCACTAATATTTAGTACTATGGGGAAGATTATGATACGGCCAATAAAGGCTCCGACCTGTGGTCGGAGCCTTTAGGGCCGCATCATAATGGGCCGCTCGGTTTCTTTTCCGAGCGCCTCCTTATGTTGGTGGCGGTCCAAGCTGGAAACCAGCTGGCCATTATGGCTGGCTTGCGATGGGCTCAGATAGCCTATCTATCAGTCGGAAACCGGTAAGTAATCTCAAGGGAAGGTCTTTCTGCCCTTGAGATTACGATCATGTTTTCCGAAATGGTTTCCATGTCGGTTTGTCCAACATGAAAACCATGTTGAAAAATTTGTTTGGGGGGCCTCCAGCAGGGCCTCCTTTGGTGTACAACCTCCAGTTGGAGTCTGGGAGGGCACCTATGGTGCCCCCATGTTGATCCCTGCTCCCCTGTGGCAGGCACTTTGCGGTGCCTGCCACAGGGTGCCCCTGCACAGCACCTCCTATTTCATTATGGGAGACTGCACTAGGGCCGGTTTATGGCTGTAATGCATGCTCCCATAGTGAAATATAGAAATGTGACCTAACAGTGTTCGGTTTCAACCTAATGAGGAGGTCGGGCCGCTGACCAGGTGTGGGTCGGTCCCATGACCGAATCTGTGTCAGGCAGAAGTGATTCCATCCGACATCATAATAAGCCCCTCTATATTTACATAAACACATATATGTGTGTGTGTGTGTGTGTGTGTGGGTGTGTGTGTGTATAATATAAAAACATATTTACTAAAACTGCTATAAGCATTCAAAAAATTCAAAATAAAAACAAATCATATAAAATATAAAAAATAAATAAGTAATACAAAAAAATCTATTTAACCAGTATTAGGAAACGTATTGGCCTCCAGGAATATTAGATCTACTATTCCCATTCCAGTCTTAGCAACAGTAGGGAAAACATTGGACTTTAAATGGGTTAAATTTACTATTCTCACTCCAGTCAGTGCAACAGTAAGGAATGTGTTGCACGTCAGAGGGGTTAGGTTTACTATTCCTACTCCAGTCAGGGCAATAGTGGAGAAAGTGTTGGACTTTCGAGGGGTTACATTTACCATTGCCACTCCACTCTAAGCAACAGTAGGGAAAGAGTAGGACATCGGAGGTAGTGGCACAACATAAGCCCCCGAAGCCCCTGTGGTGCAGGCGGTCCCAGAGCTCCAGACGGCCACCTCAGCACATTACCCTGGCCTGAGCACTTTTGATGGAATCTGGAGGGGGTCCCTCCCTTTACTTTGCAGGGGGGGGGGCTCAAGTTTCGTTACGCCACTGGTTTGGAGGGAATAGATTTACTTTTCCTACTCCAGTCTAAGCAACAGTAGGGAAAGCGCTGGACTTAAGAGTGGTTAAAATTACTATTGCCACTCCAGTCTAAAAAACAGTAGGGAAAGCATTGGACTTCAGAGGTGTTAGATTTACTATTTCTACCCCAGTCATGTCAAAAGTTGGGAAAGAATCGGACTTCAGAGGGTTTACATTTACTATTCACACTCCAGTCAGCACTATAGTAGGGAAAGTGTTAGACTTTGGAGGAGTTAGATGTAATATTCCTACTACTGTCAGCAGAACAGATGGGAAAGTGTTGGACTTTAGCGAGGTTACATTAACTATTCCCACTCCAGTGTAAGCAACAGTAGGGAACAGTAGGGAAAGTGTAAGACTTTGGAGGGAATGGATATACTATTCACTTTTCAATCTATGCAACTGTAGGGAAAGTGTTGAACTTTCTTTTGCGACAAGCGGTAGCACTAAAGGATAAACCCAATAATCCTGTCACCGTTGATAATCTCACTTTTTTGTGAAATCAGACTTAAGTAAGACTACGATGGATAAAAGGTGGGAGCTTCGGAATTTGATAGATGTTTTTAAAAATCTAGGCTGTATGGCTTATCTTCAAGAACCTGCGCGTCTTAAGGTCATTCGAGACGGACAAGTTGTCTTTTTCACTGATCCAATTTCCGCTGAACAATCTTTGGAAAAATTCTCTTGGGATAGCGAAAAAAGAAACCAAAAAGGGAAAGAAAATTAATGCGGGGGTGGGGAATGCAAGTAAAACTAAAAACCAAAAAAATTAATGAACAGGAGCATGCGCGAATACCTTATATTGAACATGCATCTACTGAGTAATATGACATTTTTTTGTATTTTCGCGCAAATACACTTTCTTTCATTGTATTAGTGGGTGAGCTTAACTTTTCTTTTCTTTCTCACTCTTTCATTTTCTCTTTGGGTATGAGTTAAATATGGACAAAAAAGGATTAAGCTAAAACATGGCATGAGCAGTCTCTCATGTACGCAGCTTCACTATGCTGCCCCTACAGCGGCAGTAAATGCTAGAGGGGTGCTCCCCCCCAAGGGACGGGCTGCTGCAAGGGAGGGGGTGGGGTTGTCACAGGGGTGGGGGTGACAACTGGTGTCGAGGGTGGTGGGAGGAAATAAGAGGGAAAAACGTGATTGCAAGATTTGACTTTTTTTCTAAGAGAAGTAGGAAGGAAAACCTAAAGACGGTGAAACAAATAAAGGTAGAGGGGAACAATATGTACAAGAACAACAGCATATTAGTTAAATGCTTAAATTAAGGATTTTATGTTGGAATGTAGATGGCCTAAATAGTAAAAGCAAAAGAAATTTGGTACAAGAAGAGATTAAAATGTACAGTCCTAATATAGTTCTGGTTTCAGAAACCCACATAAAATATCAAGATAGAAAGCTACTATCACAACTTAGTTACAAATTGGTTGCATGCACCTCTCTAAATGTGACTATAAGGGGGGTAGCTATTTTTAAAACAAAGAACAGTCCCTTTAGAAATAATTAAAACTGCTTCAGATACTCGAGGAAGGTGGGCAATAGCACAGATGCAAGGGGACAATGTTAAACTTGTATTTTGTGTGGTATATTGTCCAAATATTGACAACCCTAAAGTTTTTGAGGATTTAAGTTTAGAACTACTTGAATGGGAAGGAGAAACTATTATTGCCGGGGATTTCAACTGTGTTATGGATTATAAAATAGACTCTACGGGGCCAAAGAACTTTAAAAGAATGTATAAAGTTAGAGCAGCGATTCTAGAACTTGCAAGATTGAACAATATCAGAGATTTATGGCGGGCCAAGCATCCTAGGTTGGCAGGCTTTACTTACTATTCTGCGCCGCATAGATCCTGCTCTAGAATTGATATGATATGGGCTTCTGATCAAATCCTAGACAACTGTGAAATTGAAATTTGCCCCAAAGTTACATCTGACCATAACCCCCTACTTTTGGAGGTTACTATCAAAGATCAAAATAAAAAAACACGAAAGTTCACTTTTCCGAGACACTTACTAGCTGATCTAACATTTATCTCATTAATTAAAAATCACATACAGGAGTTTATCACATTAAACATCAACTCAGCTAGCATAAACACTGTATGGGACACTTGTAAGTGTAGTATTAGGGGGTTTGTCCAACAGTATGTACTCAGGCTTAATGCAGAAAGCCGTAATAAAAATAAAAATATGACATCTAAATTACTAGATTTGGAAGTACAACTGGCTGATGCAACGCTATATTCAAAAAATAATATAGAGACGATTAGAGCACAACTGGTGGAACTACAGGCAGGACTAAAAAAAAAAACTCTAAGAGAAAGATATGTAGTAAAATTACAAAAATATACTCGGTGGTTTAAACAGGTTAACTCAGTGCTGGGTCGCTTTCTCTGGGCGGGAGGCTCTGCCCGGGTAGCACTGCGCACATGCTTTTTATCCACCTACTGTGGAGGCCTGGCCACCTCGGATCTGCAGTCGTATTACCAGGCCGCTCATCTCCTTATTCTGAACGAATGGTGGTACTGTGACGGTGGGGATCCGGCCTATGCCCTAGAGCGTGCTTTGATGGGCGATAACTCGCTCCATACCATCCTATACTCACCCCGACTGCGTAACTCGCTGCCAAGGGTTACTAAACTCGTGTTTGCTATATGGCGACAGGCCTTGCGTCGCGTGGGTTGGTGGGGCCGACTAACCGCAGAAACGCCTTTATGGCGGAACGGTATGCTACCTGAACTCTCTAAATTGTCAGGCTTCGATGGCTGGGATGCAATAGGTATCTCGCAGTTAGGCCAGGTGATGTCTGGAACGTCGCTCAAATCCTTTCAGACCCTCAGTACCGAATTTGATATGCCCCAATCTCAATTTTTCCGGTACCTACAACTCCGACATGCACTGACGCCCAGCATTGCCAACCTTGATTCACTCCCTGAATTTAGCCCGATCGAGGCGAAGGTCTTCATGGGCGATCTTGGGGACAAGAAAGTATCGCGCATTTATCAAACCATGGTCACCCACTGCTCCCCTACTCTTCTCTCACTGAAGACGACTTGGGAGGCTGATCTCGGCCCCTTGGACGAGGACGACTGGCGAGAGGCCTTGGAATCCCCGAGGGGGGCGGCTATCGCAATGCGATTCCTACTCATCCAATTCAAGATTCTTCATAGAGCATACTATACCCGAGAGCGTCTGTGGAAGGCGGGCCTGATTGGGTCCCCAGAATGTCTGCGGTGTGGGGCTGAAGTGGGTTCGTTACTTCACACAATGTGGTCGTGCTCTAGGCTGGTTGGCTTCTGGAGGGGTGTTTGGGGCTGTCTGTCTGAGGTGCTGGGCTGGACCCTCCCCCGTACTCACCGTCTGGGTCTGTTGCACGTCCTGGAAGGGGTTGGTGGCAATATCTATAAGCGGCACCTGCTCCTACTGGGGCTGGTGGTGGCTAAAAGGGACCTGGCCCGAGCGTGGAAGAATGTGAGGCCCCCCCCCTGACTGCATGGAAGGCTGGTATAGACTTCTGTATGGGCCTGGAGAGACCTATATTTGAGGCGCGAGGATGCCCCCGCAAACACTTTAAGATTTGGAAGAGGTGGGCAGACTATAGAGGTCTGACACTGGACCCTCCAGTGGAGCAGGAAGAAGATCTTTAGCCCCGTACTGGCTGGCAGAGCCCATGGCCACACACATTACCCACGTCACAATCTTACGTCGATACAGTTAGTGCACACATGCATGGGGTTCGGGTGGGTTCCAGGGTGGGATCGGGGAGTTGGGTAGGTAGGTAGCAGAATAAGATGAAGGTGGGGTAACTGTTTTCTGATATCCTTGATTGCATTATCTCCTTGCTTGGACACTTGGTTCACTGCTGTGATTGTATCGAAATGTCTGGTGGTGTAGTCCTGATTGTGGGCTGCCACTCTATTTCATATGCTCATCTTCATCAATAAAATGGTTGTGAAAAAAAAATTTACAAAAATATAAACTAGATCAATACGAAGGTGGCGACCGTATTGGTAAAATATTGGCGTTCAAATCCGCGGATAGAAAAGCTAAAACTAAAATTAAGGAAATAATTGGATCCGACTTAATAACTTATGAACGAGAGGATCAAATATTAAATCAATTTGTCAAATTTTACAAACAACTTTATACACCAGAGGTTGTACCACATAAAATAGAGATTGTAAAATATCTTGACCAATACCTAAGTCCACCGCGGGCTTTAAGCCTTGAAGTAATCCAACAATTAAATTCTAATGTCACCATTGAGGAGATAAAATTAGCAATTGATCAACTACCATTAGGAAAGGCGGTCGGAGAAGATAGTATACCCGGGGAATTTTATAAACTTTGTTTTCAAGAATTGCTACCACTACTACAAAATGTGATTAATTCAATTATTGTTTCTAAAAAAGCACCTTCATCATGGAAGATTGCCAAAATTATTTTTTTTTTGAAAAAGGGAAAACCTGAATAAGAATGTGGCTCGTATAGGCCCATATCTCTACTTAATTCTGACGTGAAAATTTTCGCTAAAATTCTGGCCAACCGGTTAGCTCCCTATATGCCTGATATTGTCAACCCTCAACAACATGGCTTTGTAGTGGGCAGAGATACTACCTTGCAATTACAGCTTTTGATGTAGTGGAAACCACCAACACCCCACTCGGTATGATAATGTTAGATGCGGAAAAAGCATTCGACCGAGTGGGGTGGGACTATCTGTGGGCCGTACTAAGGAAAATGGGTATTATTGGCTCCTACTTAGATTGGGTTAGGTCACTTTATGATGAACCACGGGCGGTGATTAGCTATGGAGGTCATGACTCCGTCGATTTTAAGATAGCAAGAGGCACAAGACAGGGATGCCCCCTCTCCCCATTACTTTTTGCTCTTTCTTTAGAACCTTTTTTAAACGCTTTAAATGACCAAATCAATATTACACCAGTTTATCATGGGGATATAACTCTTAAACTAACTGCCTTCGCTGATGATATAGCAATTTATACATCCGATGTTAACAAAGCTATGCCAGAAATCATAAAAGAAGCGCAAAACTTTGGGAGAATCTCTGGGTATAAACTGAACGTGAACAAAACCCAAATTATACTGAATTATACCCCGGTTACACATGCCTATGATACATGCAAAGAAGCCGTTTATTTAGGTATTAAACTCACTGCTAAAGTGGGGGAAATTTTTAAAATAAACTATGAGTCATTCCTAAAGAAAACTACTGCTAGTCTTAAAAAATGGCACACGCTACCTCTGAGTCTCATAGGGAGACTTAATTTGATTAAGATGAAAATTTTACCTAAGTTGTTGTATTTGTGTAGAGCCATTCCGCTGCAACCAAACAAACTTTTTTTTAGAAAACTGGACGGTATTTGTAGTAGTTTTATTTGGGGGTATAAAAAGGCACGAAGGGCGATGAAATTCTTGACACTGCCAATTTCTAAAGGGGGACTCACCTTTCCGGATTTTAACCTCTATTTTTTAGCTACTTTTTTTCTACGCATAAGGAGCTTATTAAAAAACACTCTCTCTTTATTTTTTCATCAGTATATGTTAGGTGCCGATGCTAATCAATTTCTATTACGGGTTCACGATCCGAACTACTTTAAACGGGTCAAATTCAAGACTGCAAAGCATGCTATAAGAATTTGGGATAAAATTCTGCACATTAGTAACAGTTCATTTTACAACGCCGAACTTAGATTATGGAACAACCCTGGTCTTCCGGGTATATTCTCGGATGGTTTGGGGAATCGTTGGATTAGACATGAAATAAATACACTAGGAGATCTTTATGGTACTAATGGCTTGATTGACTTTGAGAACTTAAAAATTACAAATGGGCTTACTGATGATATGCACTTTAAATATAGACAATTGAGAGATTTTTTCTATAATAAAATGAGAATAACAGAAGCTAAACAATCAGATATTCTTGAGTGTATTTACTCTGATAAAACAAAATCATTAATCAAACTGGGATACCAATGGTTAATTAAGGATAGGGGTGAAAATACAACTTAAATTGCAGCCAAATGGTCTCGTAGACTAAATTTAAATATAAACTCAATACAGATCAGAAGCGCTTTAACTCATTTAAGCGATATAGTACACTCTTCTAACCTTAGAATGCAACTATATAGGACAATTACTGAGCTATATTATACACCACAAAAAATATCCAGCTGGGCGCAAGGAAACACAATATCAGACAAATCTATGTGTGTTAAATGTAATACTGCCGCGGCTGGAATTGAGCACATGCTTTTCTCTTGTCCAGCACTTTCTACCTTCTGGAACCGAGTATCCGACCATATAAGATTTAACCAGATAACCACACCGGAGCTCACAGTACAAATGGTTTTACTCGACATTCAAGATAGTAATAGTCCTAATAAAGATCTTATAACGATTTTGCTAGCTTGTGCAAGACTAACTATAGCTAGGGCATGGATATCTAGAGAACCCCCTAAAGCGGCGGATTGGCTCACTTTGGTTCATGAAATCAGAACCATGGAACTTTCCTTAGCTAAATTTAGAGGTCCAAAAGCCCTTATTAGAAAGGAAAGGATATGGAAGCACTTTTTTGAAGGGCAAGATGGGTGAATAGGCCTCTAATACCTCCTTTCTTTTGCTTTATTAGGTTATTAGTTTATTGTTCCAAGTTTAGTGGTAACATGAACTTTTGCTTGCAATATTTTTGAATCGTTTCCATACCTCTACTCTTCTTCTGTATCTTTTTTTTATATATATGTTTATATCTTAACATGATACCAGTGGTAATACACT
The DNA here is from genome assembly GCF_964263255.1 of Lissotriton vulgaris. Lineage (NCBI taxonomy): Eukaryota > Metazoa > Chordata > Amphibia > Caudata > Salamandridae > Lissotriton > Lissotriton vulgaris. The sequence continues at coordinate 230,434,482 of NC_141691.1, read as the reverse complement.
GTTGAAAACTGGATTTCATTATGGAACTGAAATGTAATGTTCAATGTCGTATCTTGCAATAATAAAAATGATAAAAAAAAAAAAAAAAAAAAAAGAACTTTGGAGGGAATAGACCTATTGGGCCCACTCAAGTCTGAGTAACAGCAGGGCAAATGTTTGGCATAAAAAGGGATTACATACATGAATACATTTCTATTAATTTAGTAAATATTTTTGAACACTAACTTCCAAAAAAAAATTAATTTCATAAAATACAAAAAAGACTGATTCCTTTTAAGTTACAAATGTAATCTCTGAAAAACATTTTCACAAACACTCATTAAATAAATAACATTTTTTAAACATAATGAATATAAAACATTATATATTATTAATTTTCATTCAATAGATTACATATAAATATAAATTACTATGAAAAATAAATTATAGTTTTATTTTCGTATCAAAATAACAGTATTTAAAAACTAAAAATACATATGTAATAAACACATACAAACTAAATGCATATTACAATGAATAAAACATTCCGACAATTACACAATAATTAATACATTAGGGTAATATACATAATTGATAAAGAAATAAAATTATTTTCTATGAAATAGCATTAAATTAAAATACATTTAATTTAATTCAACTTTCCACTCCATTCTCCGGCAAACTAAGCAACCCACTACTAAAGTAAAACTTAAATAAATTGTTAATAAGCTATTTACATAAACAACAATAAATTAAACAATTCTAAATTGCAAACGAATTAGCCATTTAAAATTTGTATAACTTAATTAACTTCCAACCCTATACCCCTAAAAAGCCAACTACCAGCTACTAAATATATCTTATGACAACGAATATTAAAACTGAATAAAACTTTTACATTTTAACTTTATATTAAAAATATAACAAGAAAATTTATAATAAATAATCAATTAACGAATTAGAAAACAAAACAAAAGTAACAATAAATGAAACATATTTTGATTAAAATCCCTTTCCACCCTGTCCCCCCACAGAGCCAACGACCCGTTACAACACCATAAATTACTAATAACATAAAAAACTAAATTGCTTAAAATTACAAACTACATCGAAATTTTTTTAACAATAATAACACTTAAAATTCATATATTAACTACAACATATTAAAATATTTAAAAATCTCAAAAACAATATTTTTAAAAACAATAGTACATACCAAAAAAGCAATATTCTTGCCAACGATATTCTATACTACAATATTTTTGCATCACAATATTTTTCCCCTGTATCCATGTGTTCCAATATTTCAAACTCAATATTTTGTCCAAACACCCCAAAATGTCTATATCTCTGATTACATGGGAGGCTGACACCCTTTAACCCTGTTAGAAACTGTTTATTTCTCTCGGACAGTTATCCAGTCAGCCATAGAGAAATAGTGGACTTCATCTCTCTTCTGCTAGAGCTGCCCATTCTTGGTGGGGCTGAGAAGGTAGCGCATCTCTTTAACCCCTTCGATGCTGATGACGAGCTCAGCTCGTCATCAGCCACGGGTGACGTGTGCGGATGATGAGCTGAGCTCGTCATGTAACACGGTTATTTTAAAACAGCCGCACAGCGCAAAAATAACCACAGCAGCGATGAGGTTAATGTGGGAAATAGCAGTGGCCACTACATTTGCCACATTTATTTTGAAGATGTTACTCCCATGCAGGCCACTACCAGCCATGTCCAAACTCATCTGTTCCAGGGTAGTGAGAACAAAGAGACCTTCCCTGTTCCATTTAGGAGTTTGTTGATGTAAACGAGACATACAGCAATCCTGAATAAAGTGACCTCTACAGGGTAAGGTGAAATAAATGAGCAGACAGCCTGGACATGTTGGGGAGCAGGGCAGCCGTGTCATGGTCTGTGCTATAACATGGAACTACGTCTTCTTGGCACTACAAATGCATTTGGGGCCCCCCCACTCAGCATAACCCAAAAGATGATCATGATACACGCACTCCTCACACTTTAGGAGAAGTGAGAAAACTCAATTTTGATAGACTACACACATCTACCAGGGAAGGTTCAGTCAATAGGCAGTCACCCTAACTTGTGGTGCAGGTAAAAAAAGCCTTTACCCCACAACTGCAACTCAAATGCAAAAACTGTTAGTTATGTCAAATTATGTACATGGGGATGATAGTCACTCAGGCTGAAAGGATGTGTACCTTTATGAACCACACCTTTACCTGAATCTAGAACCCTGCTTGTGAAAAAATATGCTCTGTAATGGAAGTAGGTCACTAGATTGGGGGCCTAGGCGCTTGGGCAGGAAAATGCAGTGAGTAAATCAAAAATGGTATAATTAGAAGTGGGTATGGAAGAGACTTTCGACCCGACAGTCAAGAAACAACAACCAACTGTGTCGTAAAATAGGAAGGAACGTAGGCAGAGATGTTTTCCACTGCACACAGAGATTTAGGAATTCAGTACATTTCGTGCAAGATGTGCACTGCCATGTTGAACAATTGTTGGACACACTAGTCTCAAAGTCAGACAAGGAGAGATTCCCTTTTGTAATGAGAATTCCTTCCAGGTCTGGTGTACCTACCCTCTTATGTCGTCTCCTGGCCAAGAGGAGTCTTCTGTACATCATATGAGCCCTTTTGCTATTAGCAGTTGTAACTCAAGTGTATGGAAGGGATGAACAGCAGTGTTTAGTAGCTATTATACTCAGCCAGGCTAGTAATCAGGAAACAGAAAAGTCACCAGCTCAGCTCAAAGGGTCTTTGGTGAGCACTCTTTGAAGACTAGCATTACTGATTCTAAACATGAAACCATAAAAAATAAGCAACTGAAATCCTGTTGATAGAAGGAAAAGTGCAAGAAAAGCCAAATCCCACTTAGTTGACCCTGAAAATCTACTTTATTTTTCCACTCGTCTGTGCAGAGGGCTTGCGCCAAAATCAACCTTCTATAGGGACACCTGTTGTCCACTGAGAGTATTTCACCCAGTAACAAATTAAAAAATGTTGACTGAAAGATCCCGAGTCAAAACAAAGTGATTAAGAAGGACTGCCTTACCACTGGACATTACATCCTTTTACATTCAACTTTAATAGGCTTATATTATATAAATTGGCATTTAGACACAATATGGGAAACACAAATATTCCGTCAAAAATATCAAGGACAAAAATATTGTGAAGGTAAGTTTCTATAAGTAAGTAAAGTTTTACTATATGTCGCTCCACATTTATGAGCCACAACGACATATATCTTCAAGGCACGTAGATGTAGAGTCAAGAATAGTAAAATGATACTTACCTATTTGCACTTACCTTCTCAATATTTTGGTCCTCGATATTTTTGACACGATATGCTGTCCACACGATATTTGAATTTCCAGTATTCGGTCAGTGATTCATGCAAACTATTGGGTCCCAAAGGTGAAGTCGTTGTAACAGTTACGTATTTTTAAGCATATTTTTTTCCAAATTTCACCCTTAAATGTAACTTCCTGTTAACGAATGATTTATTATTTTAATATTTACTTTTGCCTAAAAGTTAGGTTGTTATCTCTTGTTGTAAATGAATCTAGGACCCTAGTGTAATTTTCCCGATTCATGCCCTTATATAGGTATAAATTACCCAATCCTTATATAGGCATAGAAATCATTACCATATTTAGACCGAGCCTATGCAGTCCAAATACGGCATGGCTACTACCACTAAATTCCGAGAATAAACAACGATTTCTTAGAAAAACTGGCCTCCAGCAGCTAGGGACTTCCCCTTGCCTGAATACTAATTTAACTAGGAAATCATGGAGTTTTCGAAGAACTGAGTCTTTGATGACGTTATTAAGTCCAATCATACGTCAAACTCAGCACCTTCAAAGTATAAATATGCCTACATTTGCCCATACAAAACAAACGGTGGTTTGGAGCAGATCGACTATCTACTTTCCCAATGCCCTGCAGCAGCAAGTGCCGAAGGAAGCCGACCCTCCAGCTGACTCACTGAGAGACGCTGTCTTTTCTCCTGCCGAGAAATCCAGCTCCAGTGTTTCCAGGCTACCCTTGCGGGTTGCTGGGAGATTGAGTCCTGAGAGAGAGATACAAGACCTCCTTCGTTCTAGAACCAAGGTACGAAGCTGATTAGACCCATAGAGAATTCTTAGACAGATACTTGGCAGAGAAAAACTTACTGAACTTAAAGCTACACCTCACTTACTTCTTCGCTCGGACTAGATTTAGGTTAGGTACACCGGGGTAGGCGTATTTTAGAAGCACCAGTTGAGTACTTTTAGTCATTATTTTATCACTGTATGTATTATATGTATTTTAGGTGTTTTATGGCTTAGAAACCATATCATGCTATTACAGTACTACTTTATAATACTTATCGTATTATATACTCTGTGCTTTTTAACCAGTATTACGATTGTAGCAGTACATTTTATGCTTGAGAAAGAAGACTGTTCAATAAATACTTTTTATTGAAAACGCCCGTCTCTCTGTTTTCTCAGCACCTCTGGTGAAACGAAGCATGCACGATTGACTGAGTCAAATAGCTATCTATTGTTTCCGCAACTCTAGAGATTGATTTCTTATTCTTGGGAAACAAAGTTCTCATGTTTATGCGGTTGTCAGAAACAAATCCCTTCTTGTGAATTCGAGAAAGTTTCTAGTGACCTCTGAGCTAGCTGTCACTCACAATTAAGTCTAATATATTCGATAGAGACCTAGTCGACCTCAGTCCTACGTCTAAACTATAGTATATGTTATTCCAATGCGCAGAGTCTATTGGGAATGTAGGAACTACACTACACTCTTAACTGTATTGCATTGTGCTTGTGATTGCTTGAATCACCAAGAAGACTGTTGGTGACGTTACACTTTGTGCTTAACCAAGCAAAGGCCAAGGGAATTGTGTGAAGAACTCAAATATGATTTAAAAATCAAAGGGGCATATTAAGAACAGACAGCGATAAATATTGCAAAGCGCGCTTAGCGCTTTAATATGTATCGCTGTCTATCGCTGGAAAGTATATCCATGTTTGCGCTGTATTAACAAGGCATAGCGCAATGGTGATATAAATTCCAGCTATAGCGGGTAGTCAATGTTTTTCATTGAACATCGCTGATTTTCCAGCGATGTTCCCTGCAAAATGGCGGTATGCTTGTTGATACGACCATGTGGTCGTAACACAAGAATCCACCCCCCATGTAAGGTATGGGTTAGTCATGATTTTAGCAGACGTTAGTTATTGGCGAAAACAGGGGTTTTTGCACAAAACTAACTTCTGCTAAAATGCATGGGCCACCTTGTAAATTTCGTGATGTGTACATCAGCGATCTTTACAAGGTTGTACTGCCCAGTGACGCCCACTTTGCATCTCATTAGAGATGCAAAGGGAGGCATCGGAAAAAAAGGGTGCTAACATGCGCTTATGCATGTTAGCACCCTCTTGTAAATAGGGCGATATTTTTATCTCCGCTTTTGTAGCTTTAAAGGCCAAAAAAGCGGAGATATGGCCCTTGTAAATATGCCCCCTAAATAGTTGACCTTGCGAGTTTGGAAACGCTCACCTTCCTAAACTTCGATCTGACATTTTCCATCGAGGTCAGATCCCATAGTCAAAAATGTACCACAGCCAGAATGTGAAGAGGAACAGATATGGATGGGCCATAGTAGAAGTGGTTTCGTCACAGGAAACAGGGGAAAAAAGTGCATAAAGCTATTTACATAACTCACTAGATGTGTGTCTCGTGTTAGAAACAGAGAGATTACATTTCACAATGTGGGAGCTATGACAGATATCCACTCCCCACACTTGGCCTTAGCCCACACTGAGAAATTGACCAATAACCTCTGTATGCTAGCCTCCCAATATCCTGTAATTTCATGTTCAGTGAGAAAACAAGTCATCTGATTTTCATCTTCTCCTTTGAAGGTTTGGTTTCAGAATAGAAGAGCAAAGTGGAGAAAACGTGAAAAAAATGAAATTCTCGGGAGTGTTCCAGGCATGACCCTACCACACCCTCTTGGCTTGTATCTGGACGTCCCTTTGAATCAGCCTCCTCTGTTTGAACCTGCATGGCGTTCAGTGCCAATGTCAGCTATTGCTATGCCCTCGTTCTCTCACGGCCTCACCCCAGCTACCGTAGGATCATTCGGTTTTAACAACCTAACATGGACATCTCTCTTCAGAAACCCGATTTTGAGTCCTTATTTTGGAAGGTATGAAAATGTGTTTTACAAGATTATACATCTTATTGGTCTGATTTTGGTAAAATGTGTGTTGTGTCTCTTCAGCCTAATAAGTAGATATCTTTATCATATCAACTTAATGAAAAGTGAAGGTAAAAACTTTACAAATCCAACCAGAGTCCTTAGGGGCGACACCGCCGGTGTGTGAGTAGTGTGCGACCCCACCCCCATTTGTAACAGTACAATAGGTTGATTGGCCTTGAAAACTCACACATCATAGAGACCTCTTCAGAAAAGCTTCCAGCAGGACTTTCTGCAAGAAATTTCACCTAAAAACCAAGGCACAAGCGGAAGCTGTGCATATGCAAGTTTGCACTGGCAAACAGCAGGGCACTCTTTATGAAAGTCTTGTAATATTCGCTCACATCGGTAATCAGAGTTAATGACTGAATCAGAATTATTAAGGTGTTATGGGTGGTGAGGTTACAAAAGTGACTCATTTTATGTCTTGGAAATTATCAGGATTTGGTTCGACAATAGGGTTAAGGTTAGGTTAGGTTTAGAAGTAGAGTAGGGTCAGAATAAGGTGAAATGTAAGTGACAGTGTAAGGGATGATGTAAGAAGAGGATCCAGGAAAATTGTGGCACAGTGAGTGGTAATGGGGTATAAAATGGCAGAGACCACATGGTGTATGGTAAAATGGTTAGGGCGAGAGTTAAGAAGTGAGTTAACAGGAATTAGTGTATGATTTAGTGCATGTCTTTGAACAATTCACAAAATTATTTGTAAAACTTCTACATTTTTCCTCAACATTTATGCATTTTCCCTTGACATACTTATTAGCCGCAACGTTTTTAACTCTATATCCTTACCTCTACTTTTCACTTTCTACCTTTTTGTACTGTACTTTCCATATGCTAAAAAGATATCTTCAAAATTTCAAAATGTTATTGTTATTGTGAATATACCTTTTATTGAACACTTGTACTTTGCTACTAATAAAGCACAGGCCTGCCTGAAATTTAAAACATTGTCCATACACATTGTCCAGGCCACCTTTGCCCAATTTCCATAACAATTTCATTTAACAAATATAAATATTCTAAACTGAAAAAATGTAAATGCTATACCAAAATAGAAATTTTTCTGTAGTTTCATATAGATTGCCAGAAGAACAGAAATGCATCTTTGTTATGGTTGAGTGTGAATTTAGGAGTATTGACTCACTTTGTTTTTGCAGGTTCCTCAATGCTTTAAATCCTCTTGTGGCCGCAGCCTCTACCTCAGGACCTCCATCAGAGCAAGTGCCTATTGCCTTTGCTGATCCAGCAGCCGTTGAAAGAAAAACATCAAGCATCGCAGCGCTAAGACTCAAAGCCAAAGAGCACTCAGCACAAATCCCTCAATTAAAGCTCATGTCCAGTCTTACAGACACCAAGAAAGAACATTCCTAGGAATTCTTTAAAAGACTGGACTAAAAATGGTGACCATAATGTCAACTCCACAGATTGTATTCTCGTAAAAGGTGTTAGAGGAAAACATGCATTCTTACACATTACACTTCATTAAAAAAAAGTTAGCACTTCATTTTTTGAAAAATTCCATACTGTTCATTGGTGTTAAATTTAAGTTGTTAGACACCTATATTTTCTGTATTTTGAAAGACTGTTTTCAGGTACTATTTTGCAAATGTTGTTATTTTACGTTGATACTCACCTAGAGGCACTGAAATACATTTCATAAATTCATGTTCTAAAATTTTTACAGTTACTTTGTATCTGATACACTGTGTGAAACATTTATAGCTTTCTTTCAATTATCACTCTGCTCTTTACCGGATACCAAAGCTAGCAAATGTTCCTTGTGGTTGGATTGTTATTGAGTTCCTGTTAGGTAAACATGTATATTCTTTCCTGAAGATAAAATGTTCTTTCCTCTGACATCAAAGTTTTATAGTAGCTTACATGTAACTGGTGAAGTCAGAAGATCAGCACAAGCCAGATTGATGACATTTCTGTAACTCAAAATTCACAATACACTGAAAATCTCAAGAATGCATGAAGACATTTGAAGATTTAGAGCATTAATGTGTATGTGAATGTATGCCTCATAGACATATGTGCAGCCAAAACTATTTTTTTTCCTTTCACCCTAAAGAAAAGAAATGTTACCTTTGCCATTATCCGAAGAATGCAGATATGTTTTTCAGACCAAGTTGTACAATGTTCAAAATAGATGTTGAATCACAAATGATGCTTTTCATTTACTAACGTGGTGCTCCAGGGAGCTGATAATTCAGAGATAGGGTTCAAAGGCCGCTTGCATGTTTCATCCACATTTATTTCACACCTCAGAGTTGTAACACGAGGCTTTAACGCCTTTAGTTACAGCATTTACATTTGCAGTTACCAAGCCCTCCTTTAAGGCACAGGGCTGTTTTAGGACCATCATGCCAACAGTAAGAATAATTTACAATACATAAGAAAGAGGTGAGTTAGGCGAAGCCTAATACCCTCAGGTGGACAACCTTCAAGTGAGCATCTTTCACCATCAAAGTCGCGATATGTGAGTAGTGGAACGCCTGTACTTCAGGCGCTTAGCACTTTATGTAGTTGAGGCCCACAATAAGTCCTGGCGAAATGCAAATATCCCAAAAATTAAATGATGCAATACCAGACAAATATTCTACATGATGGAAGAGTAAAACAGAGGCACCCATTACGCTAAAAAGGGTCTGTGACTATGGTGGGAAATGGGGTGAGGGAAGCAGAGCAGAGAGTGAGTCAGACGCCATTTCAACCAGTGATCAAACTCTGCCTGCTTGAGAATAATCAATTTGGGAGCGGGTGGGAATGAGGGAAGGGGGTAGACATTTGCCCTCACTTCAGGCAGTCAATGGATGAGTGCATTGATTAAAAGTGGGTCATACAAGATAGTAGCACCAGCTGTTAAGGCATCAGGTTTGCTGCCCCACAAGGAGAACACCTTGTCTCCCTGCTGTCGCCTCAGCTTATAATATACAACAAGTGGACCGTCGCTAGCCAGTGGGTGCAAGGCATGATCCTTCCATGGTGCAATCCCTGGACAGTGTCATACATTTTTATAGTGCTACGCAAACAAATGATGGACGGAATGCTGAATAAATCATACTTTCACCCCCAGTCAAGAGATCTGAGTTAAATCCATTGTTATTTTCGCCCCATGCCACCCAGTTTAGACCAAACCATATGCAAATCAGTCTTGACCCTGTGCCTTATGGGAACAGTCCAGACCGAACTGCCAAGACAGGTCCTCCCTGGACCGGATACAAGAATCCTGGGACCGGTTTCTGAGTATACATTTTTATAGTCATTGAGATGGCCATGCCCTGAAGAATCACCAAATAAATTTAAAACATTCTCTCCAAATTTCAGCAACATATTTTGTGTTTTCAGAAAGCGTCATTTCTCTTGAATGAATTAGGACTTATTGTACTTTTTGACAGGTTTCTTGTCAATGTTTGCAATAAAAATATCTTCTGCAGGTGAACATTTCTGGTAAAAAAAAAAATCATACTTCATATTGAAGTGCGCATCATGTCATCATCCAAATAAAACTGCACAGTATTGTAGACCAGTAGAAATGAATGTATGTATTTTAACACATCTTGCATTGCAGTGCAAGACATAATCACATCCAGCACAAATACTGTTTTTGTATTTCAAATATGCAAATTAGTTTATAATTATTTTGAATGTATAATGACTAAAGGGCAATGCAGGCCTGTAAAATATTTGTAAAGAAGCTGTTGTTAATGTATGTTTATTCTGTGTTATGACTACATTGAAATCCGTATGTGTATTTATTTATGCAAAGATGGCTATTAATTCAAATTTATTAAAGTTCAATTATTAAATAAACTCATTACCCTTACTACTATTTGGGAAATGCATAGCTTCTTTTATTCACTGTAGCTGTTTTATATATAAGAACGTTATTCTGGTTACAATTAGAACCATAAAAGTAAATACATTGATATATGACATATACATTGCCCTAATGATAATCTAAAATCATATATAACAAAATTAATCAATCCGGGTATACCTCAATCTTATAACAGCTTTTAACAACATACTACTTTAAAAATGATAGATTTATCAGATAAAAGTTGCAAAAACAGAAGAGCAGGTCAAACGTGTGTGAGGAATGCTAAGCTTTAAATAGTGGAATAATGAACATTCTGCTGGGGGATTTAAAATAACCAGAAAATATGATGAAATGTAAAGTATCTTGCGGAGATACATTGTCGCTGCCACAAGGGTTCCGAGACCCAGACTCACAACATCCACTATTGCGATGTTTACCCAAAGGTATCTTGGCGCTGCTTCAATATTAAATAAAGATGGTTAGCTATTGAAATTGAAGATGCTAGATGTTGAAAAGCCAAGTTTTTAATACTTTCCTGAAAGGCCAGTGTTTAGGAATAGATTTGAAGTGAACTGGAAGGGAGTTTCAAAGTTTTGCAGCATTGCATACAAATCATCGCCCTACCCAGAAGGCAAGTCTGTAGCTAGGGATTATCAAATTTTTTTGAGTTCCTAGAGCACAATTGTCTGGAAGGGCAGTACTATTTGAAGCATGCTGAAGGTGTTCCGGGCCGCCAATTCTATATGGCGAGTGGTTAATAACTCTCCCCATTTTGCTGTTCACTTGTTTTTATTCACCATACAGTCACCTAGTACATTAAAATTAAGTGAGGTAACTGTAACAGCTTTTAATTTCACTCACTCACTTTGGGCCCCCACTTAGTTAGAAGTGCATCCTTGTTGTCAGGTGTATGCTCGCCCTCTATCAAACCAAGTGTTTAGAGGGCGAGGACAGCCGATGATGAAGCATGACACAGGTGATGTGTGAGGACATTCCTAAACTTTTTGTGAGATGTCCACACTCACATACACATAACACTCCTGAGCACCATTTAGATCATTCTGATGGGAGCGGTCTTATTTGTGTATAACAACGGCCCTGTATAGAGCCTTATGGGTGATGTAAAGGGCCTTAAAGGAAATTATTTGGAGAATCAGAAGCCAGTGGACTTTGCGGAGCGCTTGTCTGGTGAAATGGAATTTGGGAAGACCTAAAAGCATGAAAACTGCTGTATTCTGCAGGACTTGAAGTTTGCTCAGAATTCATTTTTGAGTATTCAGGTAAAGATTGTTGAAGTAACAAGTTTGGACGGGATAAGGCTAGTGACAACTACTTTCCGTAACTCCTTCTGGGAGATAAGCTAACATTTTCTTCAAAACCTTAATGGTGTAGAAAGCAGAAGATATTACTGTTTGATCTCTCTCCCATTTCAGCTCGTTGCTTTCCATGGTCTGGAGAGTGAGAAGTAAATCAACCCACACCAAACTTTTTAAACGCCTCCTTATTATAAGTAAATAATGGGATCTTGGATGAATGATCAAGTGATAAACAATCCTTTATGATCAACCTGTTCAGATGTATTTATTTATTTTTATTTATTCAAAAAGTTTTATATAGCGCTGGCTACACCCGGAGGTATCAGAGCGCTTTACAAGAGCAGTCAACAAAAGCAAAACACTAATTCAGAGCAAAGAGAACAACAGTCAGGAGAGAGCACATCTCTCTATTTCTAAGAAGAGCCAGAGTTCTGGCTGATTCACGAGTTACATACATATAGAAATAAAATGAAGGGAACGACTCAAGTCAGACAAAGGAGTAGCAACAGGGAGAACACAAATTGAAGAGGAGGAAGGCAGGGGAACAAAGAGGGGGGGAGGGAAGCAATGGACAGGGGAGAAAGTCCTCAGATAGCTAGCAGAACATACGTTAGAGCTGCTAGGATAGGAGCTGGGCAGGGTAGAGCAAGGTCAGAGTACACAGAAGGGAAGAGTACAAAAGGGAGAGCGTAAGGTCAAACAGGTTAGCCGAAAGGCAACCAATAAAGGGGAGACAGTTTGCCATGTCGGAAGGAAATTATAGACTCCAGTACTTGTTGAGAGGGTGACATTTTAGGTGTTTTTTAAAGCTGAGGTAGGAGGGGTTGCAGCGCAGGTCCTTCGGGAAGGCATTCCAGATGCTCGAGCATTTCCAGAGAAGGAACGAGTTTGGGTAGATTTCTTTTTTGGTAGCGAGGGTATGAGGAGGAGGGCCTTGGAGCTTCTCATCAGTCTGAAGCAGTCAGAAATGTTGAGTTTGTTTGTATGACAGAGATTGTGAGTGGAGAGCTTTGTATGTGATGCAGGCAGTCTTATAAAAAATCATCTACCTTCAATGGGCAACCAATTTAGGGATCTGAGGGCAGACATGATGTAGTCAGATCTTTTACAGTCAGTAATGAGCCTGGCCGCCAATTTGAGCACAGCTCTAAGAGGGGCAAGGTGGATTTTCGGGGTTCCTGTGAGGGAGGCATTGCCGTAATCAAGTTTGGAGAGTACTAATGATTGTACTACACATTTGAAGTTGTCTTGGGGGATGAATGGTTTGATTTTTTTGAGGTGTCTGAGAGTGAAAAATGCTCCTTTGGCCAAGCTATTAATATAGTCCTTCAGTGCCAAATTTTTGTCAAGAATGAAACCTAGGGATTTCGCTGAGTTGGATAAGGTGAGCGGACAGTTGAGGTCGTTGAGGTCAGATATCCAGCCTTGGAAGGGAAGATTGTTACTTTTAGGAGAGAAAAGAATAATTTCCGTTTTGTTGGGGTTCAGTTTAAGATGGTTGGAGTAAAACCAAGACTGAATCTTGCTCAGGGTATTATTTAAATGTATAACATCAGTATGGGATTTGATCTTATAGTAGAGTTGGGTGTCATCGGCATAGAGGTGATAGCTGATCCCGGCTTGTTTCAGAATGAAAGTAAGGGGTTCCATAAAGAGGTTGAAGAGAGAGGGGGAGAGAATTGAGCCCTGGGGGACGAATATATGTTGTTATCCCGCAGTCTTTTTCCCCGCAGGTAGTCAAAACGCGGGGGAAGGGGGAGGTTGGAGATGGGACGGAGGTTGTTGAGATCGTTAGGGTCATTATTAAGGTTTTTAACAATGGGCGTGATTTGCCCGATTTAGAGGGAGTCTGGAACACAGCCAGTGGCAAAGGAGGTGTTAATGATTTTTTTCCAACATGGGGCAATTATGTGGTTAAGGTTATATACTAGGTTAGAAGGGAGTGGGTCTTTGGTGTGCAAGGATGGCTTTAATTTCGCAATGATGTTAAAGACTTCAAGCTCAGTCACAGATAGAAATTAGACCAGAGGCATTATTTTTCTGTTGTAAATTGGAGAGGATGTCCCCAGAGGTAGTTGGAGTAGGTAGGTGAATGGGAGGATTAGGCGGGGGATTGGCCAGAGAAAGGAGGTATGTCTGTGCAAATTTGGGTTTGAGGGAAGGATTGATCAATTTTAGCAATGGTTTCCGAGAAGAAGTTGGCAAGTTCCTCGCATCTTTCGATTGAGGCTGTCAGCACTGGGGGGGGGGGGGGGGGGGGGGGGCAGATGAAGATTGTTTTCAGACAATGTTAAAGAAATCTCAGGGCCTGTTTTTGGCACGATCAAGTTGGGCTTGAAAGAAAGATGCATTTTCATTAAAAATGTGCTTTTTGTGAGTGATCTTGCAGATCTGAGGAAGGCAAATGGGAGGGTGAGGGTTGTTGTCTCCTTGTTCTTTCAGCTAGTCTAATTTATCTGCTTTCATTATTGAGGTCAGGATTGAATCAAGAATTTGATTGGATTCTTCTTTGTTGTTTTAGTTTGAGTGGAGCAACTTGATCCAGGACATCACTAATGGCTTTATTGAAATGTTCAGTGAGCTCATTAGCTCATTGGGAGAGAGGAAGGAGTTGAAGTTGGCCTTGGAGTTTGGACTCCAGTTCACTAAGGGGGATTTGTTTAAGGTTTCTTATCAATATCTTATGGTTTATAATTACCTAATTTGGGGTGTAGGGCAATTATTGAGATGTTGAACAGATTGAGATGGTGGTAATGATGTTGGTAAGGGAGACCAGGTCAGTGTTAGAGATGATTGTGTCGAGTGTGGCCCCTTTGATTTGGGTTGGATTGTTGCATAGTTGCTTAAGGTTATTGAACTCAAGAGGGTTAATGAGTTGCTTAACTGTGAGATCATCAGAATTATTCCAATGGATTTTGAAATCTCCTTAAAACAGATTTTTTGAGGCGGAAGGGAGAAATGAGTGAGGAGATTAGATAATTCTTCAGCAAAGGGGAGTAACTCACCTGGCGGGTGGTAGATGTTATGTAGTCTAATCGGAGGAGACCTTTGACTGAGAGTTCAACGCCAAGGTATTCGAATGTCAGGTGATCACCGTTTTATGGATTAAGGATAGTCCACCCCCTTTTCTCTCTGGTCTGTCCTGTCTAATGATGGAGTAGCCAGGGGGGTGAGCCGATCGAGAATAGCCGTCGAGTGGTCTTTGAGCCAAGGTTTAGTGAGGAAGGCAATGTCAATAGCCTCACTGAGGATGGTTTCTGAAATCTCAGTAGCATGAGGAACAGCCGATCTGCAGTTAACAAGCATGCAAGTGAGGGGATTAGGGTTATCCTTAGCAGGTTTAAGGAAGTGGATGGTGGTGAGTTGTGCAGAAGGCCTAGGTGAGAGGGGAGTGGAAGGGACTTGGTTGACGCCCACAATGACTTAAATGGTGGAGTAAGTGAGATGCTTCATCGGCAGAAGCTTAGGGAGATAGGAATTGCATAAGTCATTTAGGGCAGACATGGAAAGGGAGCACACAGCATGGCGAGGCCTGAGAGCTTGTCTGCAAAGGGGTATAGTCAGCCACCAGGCATGTTGGGCGAAGAGACAAGAGCAAGAGAGAAGAGAATCCAATTATTTGGGGCAAACCCAGGCGTTAAGGATGGAGAGATCTCCTTTGAGCCGAGATAGTTCAGAAGCCATAGCATTGAGTTTACTTTCAATGCTGTTGAGTGTCTGTGCAATAAAGCTGGGGGGGAGACCCACAGAAAAGGGGTCACTGTTGACAGGGGAAGGCAAACCATCGAATGGAGGGTGAGCAAGGACTGGGGTGGGAGTCAAAATGGCATTCGGACAAGTATTGAATAGATTATGCGAGAAGTGATTCGGGACATTTAAACACTCAGTGGATGCAGAGGGTGAGAGAGAGAGAGAGGAATAGAAGAGAGAAACACATCATATTGCTTGTGAAGGATGTCATTAGGAGTCGGAGGCTTGGACATAGTGGAGAGAGAGGAAGGAGTCACAAGGGGAGGCAGGGGGAAAGAGTTGGAGGGAGAATCTAAGAAGATGGTAGGGACAGGATGGGAGGAGTAAGAGAAGGAAAGAGATCAAACGGTCATGGAAGAGCAAGGGTCTTCCGCAGAGGAGTGGGGCCCCATCAGGGGTTATAGTTGCAGACGGGAAAGGGAGGGGGAGGGAAGGCCAGAACTGGGGTGGTGGGTGGAGAAACGTGGGAGCAAGGCAATTGGATTGCTGAGGGATTAAGGTCGAATTGAGAGAGTTGGTAGGACATAGTACTGAAATAGCTGTCAAAAATGTTGAGGTGGTGTTCAGATGCTTGGATAAGAATATTACCCATTCTGAATATGGATATATCACTTTCCCAGTTGAAGGAGAGGGAGGGGGTAGTCGACAGTTTAAATCCATACGTGATTTTGGTACATTTAATGATAGGAAGGAGGTGAAGGAAAGTGTTTTTGCATTGTGTGGGGCATTTGGTGTGGAAAATAAAGTCAGTTTTCACTGGAAATGACAGGCTGTGGTAGGTATCAACTATTAACGTTTCAGGGTGACATTTCAATAATTTGTGTTTGAAATTTTTCTTAGCGTTCATAGAGATAATAGGGGGATACAAGATACTCCACGAGTTAGGGCCATATCTATCGAGAGCCGGATCCGAGGGAGTGTGAGGGGGCTTGGTGGAAGACATGGTAAGAAGCACAGTAGGAATAGAGGCAGTCAAGGATAAGGAGGGAAGATTTGAAAATTACTATATAGGGAGGGATTGAGAGACTGAGGTTAGAAAATAATTTTCGAAATGGAGAGTATCATTGCAGAAAAATGGGGGAGAGGGAAAGTCAAAATAATAAAAAAAACATCCACAATAGAAGAACATCAGAATGGAGGCAGACAAGCATAAGGAGAGAGTTCAGGATTGAAAATAATTTTCAAAATGGGGATTATCAGAGCAGAAGAGAGGCAGAAAGGGAATGTCAAAATATTAAAAACATCCACAGGAGCAGAACACCCGCGTTGCAAACAAGACCAACACGATTCGAAAAAGGAGAGTTTTTAGAAAAGTGGAGTAAAGGGATTAAGCAGATACTCAAAAAGGAGGGCATCAACAAGGTAAGAATAGGAAAAGGCCTAATACTCAACAACATCAACCTAAACAACATCAAAACAAAATAATATAGACAACAAAATTTGAAAAGGAGGGTGACACAGAGTAATGAGCAAAATAGGTAATGGTATAATACTCAAAAACAGCAATAAAGACGTCAGCATTTGAAATGGAGGTCAACCACTACAAGTAGTGACAAAAAAAACTAAGAAACATCAACATCAAGCAAAACAACATACATCAAGATTAGCAAAGGGGTCTATTCAGTAACCAAATGTGATTGAAGGAAGGATTTTTTTTTTTATGGTATTCTAATGGGATTCAATCCTAGTACCGACATTAATCCAGCAAAGCAAAGGCCTTCAAGCCATAAAGTCACTAAGGTACTTTAATCCTAATTATTTATGCACACAATCTGACAGAGTACTTTGGGGGACACTTAATAGGTGCATTAAGAATGTATTTTCAATAGTCTTCAGGCATCAAATCCTCTCATATCCCCATATATCACAGCTGTATGTTACCTTGGAAATGCACTCTGCCTTCTAAATCTATGTTAGAGTCTAGGCGATCTAATCCCTAGAGGCCAAACTGGATACGGCTGCATTAGCCTTTATAATATCCTCTTTCTCACTAGCAATCGGTGTTTCCAGTTCATGTTGGAATTAAATAAAACCCCAATATAAGAGAAAACTGTGACCTTAGACAGTGTGTGATTATATACCCTGCAATGCTTTTGATCTGGTAGAATGGGGGCTCGCCACCATAACAAAAGATTTACTAAAAATTAATATAAAGATCCAAACTATTAATGAAGGCTAAACAATCATTCAGAAGCAATTGTAAACGAACTGTGATCCTGGCCATCAGTAACAGTCTGAATAAAGCAGAACCAGAAGTGAGCATGTGCCTGTCTGGGGAAAGTCAACCTTGGCAGTAAAAAAAAAATGCTTGCTATAACCCATTTATGTATAAGGTGACAAAAATGGGGTGAGAATACACCCATGCCGAAATCCCTGCAGAATCCTAGTATAAAGAATAGATGCTGTTCTATTGGCTTGGAGATCACTCAAGAAATAAACGCTGTCTAGATCCACATCCATAGAGAAAAGCCTAATTTATCTCAGTTGACCCTATGAAATGCGAATGTAAGATCCATAAAAGCCAGATAAAATGATTCAGGCCTGGCTGCTGTGTACTTATTAATGATTATATATAGGTTCATGCACTGGTATCCTTTCTGACGTTGATGTTCATAGTGAGTGGTAGGGGAGAGGGGTCGATTCTATGATGTGAATTGCGAAAGAGCTCCTACAAGGCACAAACAGCCAGGCCTGGATTTACTATCATCTTGCATCGTGGTTCCACCACTTTTTTGGTGCAACCACAATACAAAACGCTAATCGAGATTTACAAAGTAGCACAAGGGCTAATTTGCATCTCCTCACATGGCTTTGTAAAATTGCTGTGTTGCCTTACAAAGGCATGGCTTGGTAGTTCGGGCTGGACTGTTCCCATGAGGCACAGGGTCAAGGCTGATTTGCATATAGCCATTGTCTGACCTAGGGTGGTGTGGAGTGCAACAAAACGATGGATTTAGGCCCAGATGTTTGTACTGGGGTGAATGTAAGACATTGTTCTGCATTCTGTCCATCAACTGTTTTTTTTGCAATTTTCACCCCGAGTGGGCTGGGTATGCTCAGACGTGAGTCCCAGGCTCTCCACATCACTGGAGTCAAGCTATCTAGGCTGAAGAAGGCTGATAGCCAGAAACTGGTCCTTGGATGCTTGATTCTGGTCTAGGAAAGACATTGCCTGGTAGTTCGGGCTGGACTGTTCCCATGAGGCACAGGGTCAAGGCTGATGTGCATATAGCCATTGCCTGACCTAGGGTGGTGTGGAGTGTAAAAAATCGATGGATTTAGGCCCAGATCTTTGTACTGGGGTGAATGTAAGACATTGTTCTGCATTCTGTCCATCAACTGTTTTTTTTGCAATTTTCACCCCGAGTGGGCTGGGTATGCTTAGACGTGAGTCCCAGGCTCTCCACATCACTGGAGTCAAGCTATCCAGGCTGAAGAAGGCTGATAGCCAGAAACTGGTCCTTGGATGCTTGATTCCGGTCTAGGAAAGACATGGCTTGGTAGTTCGGGCTGGACTGTTCCCATGAGGCACAGGGTCAAGGCTGATTTGCATATAGCCATTGCCTGACCTAGGGTGGTGTGGAGTGCAAAAAATCGATGGATTTAGGCCCAGATCTTTGTACTGGGGTGAATGTAAGACATTGTTCTGCATTCTGTCCATCAACTGTGTTTTCTGCAATTTTCACCCCGAGTGGGCTGGGTATGCTCAGACGTGAGTCCCAGACGCTCCACATCACTGGAGTCAAGCTATCCAGGCTGAAGAAGGCTGATAGCCAGAAACCGGTCCTTGGATGCTTGATTCCGGTCTAGGAAAGACATGGCTTGGTAGTTTGGGCTGGACTTTTCCCATGAGGCACAGGGTCAAGGCTGATTTGCATATAGCCATTGTCTGACCTAGGGTGGTGTGGAGTGCAAAAAAGACAATGGATTTAGGCCCAGATTTTTGTACTGGGGTGAATATAAGACATTGTTCTGCATTCTGTCCATCAACTGTGTTTTTTGCACCTTACACTGCATCGAGTAGGCATTACATGGGTGGATCATGGGCATTCCTGAGCGCCCACCCATTTATTTGGACATAAACCAAGATTTACTTAAGGCAGTAAACATTTCTTTGCACCAAAATAGTGTGCCTACCTGAGAAAGGTGTAACAAGGAAATACATTGTAATTTGTTCTCATTAGCTGCTCTCTTCATTTGTGCTGAAGAATGCAGCACACATAGAAAAAATAATACACCCCTAAGTATTGATTTTTTGAAGGAAGGTAAACGTTCCTGCACAAAAACAATCCTGACCTTAACATGGCGCAAGGGTGCCTGCATTGGCAATAGGCTGCCTAAAGTGCACCAGTGCAATCTGAGAGAGGAGAAATGTGCCTTATCTTTGTAAATATGGTGCATTTCTGCTCCCTCCCATGCAGCACAGGGGAGTAGTTCCCTTGCTGCTCTGTGTTGCGTGAAAGTTTAGTAAATCTGGGCCCCTGATCCACAGAGTTAATCTTGTTTCTGTACAGAATCCTTGGTTCACCATTGGTAGCTAGGCACAATCAGCCATGCTTACTTCAGAGAAATGAGATGTGAGACCATCATGCCATTCCCCAATGAAGAAGGCAAAATTAGGACTATTTCAGCCGTCATAGGGACGAGATTGGATTATGCCAATGTTTTTCTATCTTGGCCTCACAGGCTCCCTGCTGCTTAGTACTTAGTTATCAGGCAGCTCACCTGTAATTTGGTGCCTCTCATTCCATAATGTGCAACCAATATTTTGCTCCTTGTACTGCCTTTGCATATAAAAGTATATCTTACTTAAATCTCTTTGCAAAATACACCAAGACCTGTAACGATTGGTCCCGCTTTCATATGGAACGATGTTCAACCTTACCAGCCAAATAAATGCCTTTACTCTTTCAAGGCCCACCTGCTGATTATAAATACATTGTCTAACAATTATTTGCAATGCAATAGGTCTTGCATTGTTGAAAGTTAGTGCTACTGGCCTACTTAAGAAATAGGCCCCGTACTTTTAGATGCATTGCCAGTGCACGGTCAGCTAAAATAAGAGTTGATCTGCCCTTCCTTTCCTGCGCTGGCCCTGCTTCGTTGATGGGCCTGACTATACTTCATTTCCGGGCCTGACTATACTTTGTTGCCTTTGTTGCTGACTATAACTTCCTTGCCAGGCCTGTTATAGACCTGCAACCAGCAACAGTGTGCATGCGCCGGGTGAGTAATGTGTTTGCAGCCTGTCCGGGATGCTGGTGTCCTCTTGCTGGCCACAATTGGTAAAGATGAAGTGTGGCATGCCGTGCTCAAAAATTTAAAAAATGTTGTTGGGCAAGCCGCGCACAACAAAAGAAAAGACGCACATCCACCATTCGTAAAGGTGAAGCGCAGCATGCTGCACTCCCACCCTCAAAAAAATATGTTGTTGGGCAAGCCACACTCAACAAAATAAAAGAAGTGCAGCCGCCATTGTTAAAGATCAAGCATGGCGTGCCGCGCTGGAAAAAAAAACTTTCACGCTAATGCAACAGAAACCTTTGAAAAAACACACAACGTTACAAGAAACAATTACAAGAACAACATGTTGGGGTAGTGCTGTTCGGGCAGTGTGTAGCTGTTAGGCGTGTAACGGCAGCCACACCGAAGAAGTCATTATTAACAAAAGAGTGCTCACAAACTGTAAATGAAACATACCGAGTAACAACACATGGAATAGGAGCACTCCTTATGGGAGGTTACAAGAGTAGACAAGGAGGGACTGCTAAGGAAAATAACCAAACACAAGGAAGCATTTACAAAGGACAGTTACAAGGACCAATTGAAAACATGGGTTGGTTATGAGCGAAGCTCAAGCCCATATACTGAACACAGTATGTCACTACTTCTTTATTATACAGTTAATTAAAACCGTAACATACCATCATCTCATCAATACCTAATTAAAACGAAAAAAAATGTAAAAGCACATTGTAAAAGCAAGCAGTCAAGATTAATAACAATTCCCAAGCAGCATTTCTGGGTAATGGCAAGAATTGTAAATTTAACCAATTAGAGCCAGAAGAAAAGTGTGAGGTGCAAAAGGCAATATCAGAATGTCCCAGGGTTAGTTACAGTTGCCAATACCTAGCTTTCAGCAAAGTCCATTTGTACAAAGCTTCAACAGCTCTTAGTGAGCTATCTCTGTAAGTGTGTTGTTTGACCCTGCAAGATGATCCGATTTGACCCCCTGGATGCCGTCTCATGTTCTTTAGCTGCATCTTAGTGCTGAGCTGTGTGCAATGTGGTTAAAATAATGTTAATGCATTTCCCCGCATTTGCAGGAACTTGAGTGGAGTTGTTGCTGAAACACAAATCAGATGCTTCCCTGCAATGCCTCAGCAGCTTGTCCCAATAGACTGGGAACAATAACTGACGACGGTCGTGAGCAAGGAGGGGACAACGGCATAGCAGGTGAAGCTAAGACACATCAGGGTAATTACAAAGCCTATACGTTAGCTGTCCATTCCTCCGAGCCCAAAGGGGATGAAAGTCATAGATTGATAGGGCTAAAAGCCTCATATAAATAATTTTGTTACGAGTCTGTGGATGAAGGGAGTAATTAATATATGGTTGATGTTTCCCTTTGATGTATGAGGCATCCAGGACTGTAAAGAGTGGGTTTTTAGAAAGCTGAGCAATGTCTCTCTCAAATGACACTAGGATAATTTGGCTTTTTATAGTTTTTTTCCATGTTCACAGAGGAATAGCTGGATTAGAGAGGTTTGTGGTTTCAATCTTCAATGTGATAATGGCAAAATGCAGCTGTCTGTACCAGGGGGAGAGTTTGTCCATGAATATAAATTGAAGTTGTTCTTTCAAGGATGAAGCTGAGGCGCGTAGGGTGTAGATGTAAAATTCCATTAAATCGCCTAAGCAGCGAAGGTCTGCACTGTCCAGGCCCAACTCAAGCCTCAGACTGGCCCTACTTGCATGCTGGGGATTGGAAAATATTTTCTTATAGGCCATTGTTTGATAATTCGCAAGAAATAGGTCTGTTTTACCTGGAAAAGCCAGGTGGTCATAAGATAATGCTGGGAGCAATTTGGCGCGTAAGACCCTTAAAATTGGCTTGGCGGAGGGGCTGTGCAACTGCCGAATTAGGCGCCTCAGGCTATATATAAACCCAGCTCCCTTGGACCGAAGAGGCTTAAGATGGACCACTTGATTTCCCCTTTCATTGAACCAGACTCCCAAATAATTGTATCTGGTGCAGGTGGTTATTTGTGACCCACCTACTCTACAAGACAATATTTTGTTTCTTTGATGTTTCCCAAACATCATGACTTTAGTTTTTGACTCATTCATCAGGAGTTTGTTCCTTATGTTTTACGTGTTGAGGGCAGTGAGCGCTCTTTGTTGCCCCGTTCTTGTATGGTTCTTGATGACAATGTCATCTGCGTAATGCATGATCTGGAGCCGCACACCGCCCAGTTTTGGGGCAACCAAGGTTGCACCAGCCAGTACTTTGGGTAAGTCTGCAGTATAGAGATTGAAAAGTAGCGGGGCTAATAGGCAGCCTTGTTTTAATCCATTTTCTGTTGGAATTTTTGCAAATACTGTTGTGGTGCTGGTTTTAATCCTCACCCAGGTCTTCTGATGTAGTGACTTCAGTGCAGAGAGAAGTGTGGAGGGTATCCCCCAAGAATTTAGCTTATTCCATAGGACGCCTCGATCGACTCTATCGAATGCTGCACTGAAGTCCACAAAACAGCAGAATATGGGTGGATTGTTACTCAGAGTAGCCTTCCAGGACAAATAGGCCAGGGCTGTTATATTGTCTGTTGTAGAGCAGCCTGATCTGAAGCCTGACTAGGTACGGGGGAGAATACTATTTTCTGTGACCCAATTTTCTAATTCAGTCAGCAGGACAAGAGCATAGGTTTTGGCTTCAATGTCCAATAGCGCTATTGGTCTGTAATTGGCTGGCTTTAAGCGGTTGCACTTTTTGTAAATTGGATGTAATATTGAGCCCTGCCAAGTAGATGGAATTGTGGCTGTAATAAAGGCTTGATTAAAAAGGGGAGTAAAGAGTTTTGCCCAAAAGGATCGGTTCAACTTAAAGACCGCAGCGGGTATTCCATTGGGTCCTGGCGTGCCATTGTTCCTCATGCTACTAATGATTTTAATTACTTTGGCTCTGGAATACCTGGAGCCTGCATGATTGGGAGACTAGCGGCTCTCCTGTACCTCTGCTGTAGTGCTATTTATTATGATTCACCCAGACATTCTCAGGTACTCCGTTCTCCTAGGACTGGCTGTTGTTGCTGAGTTGATTTACATATTTCCAGTCTAGAGCTGGATTTTTTTCTTTAAGAAAGGAGAACATTTTGAGCAAAGCATCTTCTATTTGTTTAGTATGTTTCTCCCATGCATGTTTCTTATAGGCAGCTCGAAGAGATCCAGTGGCAGCACCCTGCAATGCTTTGTTCCCTCTTTGTTTTGCTTTTGGGACCTTTTGAGTGTTCTGTTTGCTTTCCAGCGTTTCCTTATTCTTGTACCGGTTTAGCTGGGTTGGCCCCTGCTTTTGATGAGCGTCTGATATTCCACCTAGCGCTAGATGCAGATCCGTGAGGAGGATGGGCCAGTAGTCTAGCAGGGCCTGGGGGTCGAATTAAGTTTTTAAATGTTCATTTTTTTGTTGTCCATACGGACAGTTTAGTGCCAAGATTAAAGGTCCATTTTATCCTGCGGGGGAGTTTATTGCATTCTTCCCCAGTGGGGGAATACTTGCAGGATAGAGCGATGGAAAGACTGAATGATGTCTTAAGGGGCCTGTAGTTGCTCTCTGCTCGGTTGTCTATATCAAAGTCATTCATGTGAAAAGCTAGTGTACTGCCAACAAATATATAGTCTATAGTGGAGATGTATCTCTATGTTGGGAGCGGGGCCCATATCTGAACTTTTGCTTTCTTAAGATTGTAAGCAGATGATATAGAGCAGGAATCAAATAAAGCTTGCAATGCAGCGACCTCTTTGGATTGTTTGTTATCCTTTCCTGGCTTATCAAGCGATCTATTATTGAAATCCCCAACTATAAGTGAATTTTGGTAGGGGTATTTAATGAGAAGATCTCCAATAATGGCGGCCACAGTATGTCTCAAAGAGACAGCGCAAGCACTGCCTAGGCGAGACCTACAAATAGTTGATTTTAACATCTGATAGCTAGAATTCTCTATCAGATGATAAGAGAGCTACCTCTGCCTTAAGCTGATTTAGACTGATTTTGCGGAGATGACTTTTACTCCAAGCATATACATTCTGGATTGTCAAATGAGCTGCAGTATAGTACTATGAAAACCTTGGTTAATGATCACTTTATACATTTTATTAACAAAACAAAGTCAAGCAGGAACGACAGGTACGGTATATATATTGATGGTCTAAATAAAATGATCTAAATAGATACAAGAAATCACCTAAATCAAGTCACCCACTATGGGACATAGTGTAAAAAAGTAATGTGAATATACATAAGAATGAAAATAATAAAAAAGAATAGAACTATCCTAAAACAATCTTAGTTACTCTAGGGTGTAACTTCAGTTTAGAAGTACAGTTGGAATTCAGATCAGCAGGCTGCACCTTGCTACCTCACCACAGTACTGATTTCATACAAAGCTGTCTCAAATGCTTGAAGGCATACATTACAGTTTTGAAGCTTCAGCTCAAACACGTTGAATGTCCAATTCCACAGTATTGAGTCAACACAAGAAGTGTCTCAGCTGCTCAGTGTTTGGCTCAAAGTGGTACAAGTGCAGAGAAGCTCAAAAAGAGAAGTGTCAAACAGTAAATTGAAAGGCGGGTACATCTGGGCAAGATTCAATTAGTCTTAGATTCTCATGACTTAAAGACTCGAGACTCCAGTCGATGGTTGGGGATACACATTACCGTTTGCATCGCAACTTGTGAGTTGGATTTGGCATCAAAAGCTGGTTGAATATGAATGCTGACTCAACATGTAAGGTCTTGAAGTTTAAATCCTATCAGTACATTGTCTTATGAATACTCACCCTTTTTAATCTGCTTATCACTCAGGTTTTTCAGGATACGTTTCTCCCAGGCAGGCTATTGTCATCTCCACAACATCAAATCTACTTTGAGCAAGTGTCTCTACCAGGGAGGCTTTACTGAGGGGTGGGTAAAAATGTCCCTGTAGAGCCCCAGGCAGAAGCAGGTGGTATTGGCTCCAAAACAGAGTTTTGTATGCAAAAGTACAAGAAACATCTGTAGAAAACTCCCTCCAATACTGTGTTAATCAGTCAGTAATTTCTCCCAGCTTTCAGGACTTCGTAAGCCACTCCTACAAAACCTCCAGCACCTACTAGTCCCTTATTTGTAGCAAAGGGGTGCACTTCCCCTAGTTCTGTGAATATGGCTTCTGGCATTAAATCCTGGGTTCCAGAACTAGAATTCCATGACACTGCCTGTGTCCTCCGATGTCTCTCAAATGAGAGACAATTTTCTTAAACAACAACCTGTGCCTTTAATGGACATGGGCTGCTTTTAAAACAAAATTGTTGGCCGATTATGAAAGCAAAGGCAGGAACGGAGGTCTGCTGTGCATTGCAGGCCTCCACCTCTGTCTTGTCAGCCAATCACAGAAAGTTGTAAATTGCAAAATATTCATTAGGCTGGTCATTTTGTGAACCATTGCGAATGGATAATTTGTGATGTGACATATTAGTACCTAGGTCGTATTGCAGGTTGCGTTCCCTTTCACAAACCAGTCAGAGTGCAAATGACATGACCATGGTTACATTTGGACCCTAGGCCTCCCAGTAGGTCTTAAATAACTCATTCCTTTCCTTTAGGTTGTGCCTCATCTTCATGCCAGTGCTCTTCAATAATAGACCTCTTTATGAGCTTTATAGAAATCTAGCATTAGAGGCCTCCTGCCACCTTGCGGTTCTCTGAACGTACGTGGCTTCCCCAGGACAGAGAGTCCATTATCTCCAGAATAAGGGATGCCCACAGCAGGGGCAGATTCCTTATGATCACTGGTATTCACTGTGAAGAAAGCATCTGATTTCTACATCTTCTCTCTTTTTGAAGTGCTATAGTTCACTAGTTTTAGGGTCAGCACACCCAGAATTCTCCTCAAGTGCCAGCTGGACTAAAGCTTCCACAGGAGCCTCTCAGGCATGAAATCCATCAGTCTCTGAATGCAGACACATGTAGTTGTATTGCACCCACGAAAAGACCTAGCCATAGAGACAAGTTTTCAAAAGAATTGCTATTTTATGTGGATACTTTATATTAAAGTGTTATAGGGAGTGCAACCATTATTATTAAGGCTATTCTGCCCATTAAGCATATTGGTAACATCATCCAATGTGTGATGTCTTGAAAGTTGTCACTGAAAGTTCCATTCCAAGTATCGAGTTGGGTCTTCAGAAATATACCTTCCCAAATATTTAATCCCTTCCACTTCCACTCTCAATGAGAGGTGGGTGATCCAGTCCCTCTGATTGAGATTTCCCTGACCTGGTACAAGCTGAGTTTAATCCAGTTAAGCCTGAAGCAGGAAACCTTACCAAATGCAGTAAGAACCTGCATCCCATGTGATCCTAATTTGTCAAGATATTTAAGGTCTAAAGGGAGGTCATCTGCATTTAGCAATACCTTGTCCTCAATCCCTCACCCCAGTTAAGTCCCTAATTTTTGGATCTCCACTGATGAGTGCAGCCAAAGGTTCAATTGTGAGTGTAAACAGTAATGGTGATATGGGTCAATACTGTCGGATACCACGTGCACATGTGATAGGCTGCGATAGATTAGCATTTACCAGCATCAAGCTAGTAGTTCTGTGGAGAGGAGGCGAGGGGATGATAAAATGTTGATTTCAGTTTTACATGATTAAGTAATACAGATAATATTCCCAGTGTAGTGAATCTAGTGAACCAAAATCCCTCTCAAAATCTAGTTGGAAAACTGCTAGAGGGGCTTTTGGTCTGTTTGCCAGTGTCAGACAGTATACGTTATGTTTAGATACACAATGTGACATAAAGCCACTTTGGTTCTCGTGGACCATCCTCCGCTCCTCCGTTAAGGTAGAGAAGCATCACTCCACAAAAAATTTGCCCCCAGAGATAGAAAAATAAAATGGAAAGAAAGTACATTTTGCAAAACCCTGCCCGAGCCGAGTGTCAGGACCATGGGTGGGATGGAGCTTTCTGATTTCTGCTGCCGCCAGTCAGGTAGTAGCAGAAAGCAGTGATGGGTGGGACACTTTAAGTTTAAAGTGCGCATGTTTTTTTGGCCAGCCGTCTTGCGACGGCCAGCCAAACATGCGCATTTTCAACCTCAGAGACAGTATAGGGTTGCAGTGTCCTCCGGATCACCGAAGGAGGCTGCTCCCTCCAATTCTGGTTCTTCTTTAATGCTGCATGAGAACAGTGCCAAGATTGGTTACTAGTTTCCTTGGTCCCGCATTGGAGCCTGCCTGCCTGGAGCAGACTGGAATGAGGAGGACGTAGCACCAGTAAGGTAAGTGGAATAATTTTTTGTTTACTTATTTTTGTACTTTTTTTTGTCTCCCCACCTCACCACCCTCTTTAAATGCCAGCCGCCACTGATCGTCTGTATGATTAGTGTTAATCGATTAGCTAGGATATTAGTTGGTATTTTAGACTCAATATTGAGGGTTCATGTTGGGCGATGGGAATCACATCTATCAGTTTGTCTGCCAAGTTGAGATATGATTGTGATTACCGCTTTCCTAATGACCTTTGATGATATTTCTGTCTCTATCTTTTGCGCCTGTAAACCTCTTCAATAAATACGAGGCCAAAAGGGAAGTATTTGCTTCATAAGATTCTATGATGGGAAATTGTTCCTGATTGTAACTTTTCCATCGCCTCTGTCATTTTGTCTGAGGTGATTTCTTGATTCTAAGTGTCACAATCAGTCTCTGATATAAGTTAAGTTGGAGTTTCATTAAAGAACTGTCTAGACATGAAATATTTAGCTGTGTGGTGGAGATGTATAACTTCTTTTGAATTGGGCAAATACCGCTGTGAGATCTCTGGGGTTGTGAGTTCAGGGTCGCCCGGAGTTTGAAAAACTTCTCTTTTATTCAGTAATGAAATCAATTTGCCTGCCTTGCCTGCCTGCCATACTCACACACTCTGCCCTGGGGACAAGTCCTGCTTTTTTGGGCTTCTGGGAGGGTGAATTGAAGTTAGTGTTGTGTCATCGTGTCAAGTTTATATCAAAGGATTTCTGTGGCTTTTCTTTCTATTTACTTTGTAGCACTAGCATTTGGGCTTCCTCAATCTTCAGTTCTGTTTGCTCTTCTTTCTTGAGTTTGAGTACATATATCCTGTCACACTGCCTTTCAGCACTGATTTGATGACTCCCTTTCTCTTCTCAATTTACTTTTTCGGGTGCTTTTTATCTATCATCCCCCTGGGCCTTCCAACATTTGGGGCTTAGCCCTTGCCGAATCACTGGGCCGGATGTATGACGTTACAACGCATACTTTTACTCTGCATACCATTACAACGCGGTATTTACAACGCATACCGTTACAACGCATAGCGCTTTGGGGTGCTGGATAGTGGTAAGTATAATTTACTATTCTAACTCCAGTCCCCGTGGACCCTAGGGAAGGTGTTGGATAGTAAATTAAACTTACCTCTTATCCTAGAGCGCCCCCCAGTGCTATGCGTTGTAATGGTATGCGTTGTAATGCCTGCGTTGTAGTGGTAGTGCGTTGTAAAAAATGCGTTGTAACAGGTGCATACCCACTGGGCCCCCATATTCTCCAGGTATCAATTTTTTTCAGTGATTGGTGACCTCAATTTTCATCTTGAGGACTCCAATAACAAAACAGCGTTAGTTCTCATTGATTCCCTGAAAACTCTTAACTTCTTGATTACTATCTCCATACCTACTCATTCAGCAGGGCATCTCTTGGGCCCCATCTTTTCTAATCTATTAACCTTGTCTGTTGCCCCTCCTATTCAACTCGGCTGGTCTCACCACTTTGCCATTCCTTTCATTATCAAATCTTCCCTGACACCTCCTTCTCTACTGACCTTAACACCAAAATCTAGTAACTGGTCTAAACTTGATATGCTGGCGCTTAACGAGTGGCTCATAAACACAATCCCTATTATTACATCCCAACCTGACCCGGTTGCATGACGTTCCAAAGTATGCTTTTACCCCGCATGCCATCACAACACATTTTTTTACCCGACTTGCTGTCGGGGGTGCACTGGAGTTTGGAATAGTATAATTTACTATTCCAACTCCAGTCTGTCCAACAGTAGGGAAGGTGTTGGAGTTAAATCCAACAGCTTATACCCCCTACAGCAAGCCATTTTCTTGGTCATGGCATGTGGGGTAAAAGCATGCGTTGTAATGCATGCGCTGTAACAGTTGTTTCCCACCTGACTCAGATCAAATTTCTGTGCATCTCTGGCTTTCTGAGGCTATTGACTCTATCCTTCCTCTGTTAGCCAAACCTCAACTCAGAGTGCATCCTCCTGCCCCTTGGTTTACCAATTCCCTTAAAATCGATAAAAAAATATTGCACTACAGAGAGAATGGAGGAAGCACTACACCCCTGAGGCTGTTAATTTACCTGACTCTCTGAAAAAATACCATGCTCTGTGTAAATCAGCTTGTGCCTTTTTTTATATGGACAGGATTACGAATGCCCAACATAGCCAGAAAACTCTGTTCAAAGTTGTGAAAGAACTTTCTGCAGCTACTGCCTTCCTGCCCTCTCCTTCACTCTTGCTACATCAGTGCAATGAGCTTGCATCCTTCTTCCTCTCTAAATTAGAGTTATTCACCGTCAGCTTGATTCTGACCCTTCCCATCAAGACAGCTTTATCTCACCTACTACTCCTTCTTTTGATCAGGCCAACACATTTTTCCAGGCCCCCTCATCTGACGAGTCTTTTCAAATCAGGGCCTGTCTCCCCCTGGACTTGGTCACTCAATTATTGTTGGGCACTATCAAGTCCGGCTCCCCACTTGATCCTCTCTCCCCCCATGCAAGCTCACACTTTTGGACGAGCCTGCCCTTAGCGTGATTCTCACTCTGCTTAATACCTCTTTAAGCTCAGGTCATGTGCCTTTCAATTGGAAACATGCTCTTGAGCTCCCTCTATTGAAAAAGACCTGCCTCAATCATCTCTGCTGGTCAAATTACCGCCCTATATCTCTTCTCTCTGTCTTTTCTAAGATCTTGGAAAGACATATCAACTCCCAACTCTCCTCTCATGTGGCGATTTACAATTTATTTCATCCATCACAGTCGGGCTTTTGTGCCAGGTACAGTACCGAATTGGCTCTGCTTGGTGTCACTGAATATCTTAGGCAACAGCTTGTTTGCGGTGGTATGGCGGCTCTCATTTTACTGGACCTGAGTGTTGCTTTTGACACGATCTCATATTCCATCTTGGCTGACCATCTTGAAGCCTCATCCATCGCAGTTTATGGCCTTGAGTTGGTTTATTTCTTTTCTAAAAGATCACTCATTCCAAGTCTTCTCTCATATCACTACATCTAATCCAGTAGCTTTAACGTCATGAGTACAGCAGGGCTCAATTTCAAGCCTTCTGCTCCTTAATCTTTACGTTTACCCCCTGCTGAAAAGTCAGGACTGACCATTTTTTCCTACGCAGATGAAACCCAGGGCATCTTCTCTCTTTCAGCTGCTCAGCATCAGGATCCTTCCCTGCTTCAGCTCGGACTGCGTAATATCTTCTGGTGAATGTCCAGAAATGCCTTGAAGCTGAACGGCTCTAAAACAGAGGTCCTTATTCTGGGAAACAATCCTGAACTTTGGGGAATTACCCATTGGCCTAACACTTTGGGGCCTTTACCTGCTCCAATCCCTAAGGTTAAGAGCCTGGGATTTACCATTGGCAACCTCTCCCTCAGAGCCCAGGTGTCTGGAGTCACCGCAACCTGCTTTACGGTTCTCAAGTGGCTAAAAAAAGTCCTCTGGTTAATTCCACCTCCTGCCCAGAGAACTGTAATACAGGCATTGGTGATTTCCAGACTTGACTACAGCAATGTATTATTCCTGGGTGCTGACAAAGCCTCCATCCACCGTTTAGAGCAGCCGCGGTCAGTAGTATGAGTTTCTGCAGGGCGGTGACGTGGGGAGGGGGAGGGACAGGGTGGGATTATGGACCTTAACAGGTAAGTAAACATATAAATAAATCAAACGAATTTCGTTGCGCGCAATGTGATGCAGTGAGCGCAACGAAATTCGTTTTATTTATTTATATGTTTACTTACCTGTTAAACTCCGTAATCCATACATTACTACCCCCCACCCTGCCCCTCCCCCTCCCCACGTCACCGCTCTGCAGAAACTCCTACTACGGCTGGTTTAGAGCTCATACAAAATGGGACTGTCCGGCTACTTTTTCGGCTGCCTCGACATGCCTCAGTTTCACCTTTGCTCCATTAACTCCACTGGCTCAAGGTGAACAAACACGTCGAGTTCAAGGCTTTATGCTACATGTTTCGAGCTAAACATGGTTTGGTGCCCCCCACTACATACAAAGCCTGGTCAAACCCTACGTACCCACTTGAAAGCTGAGATCAGCCAGCCTTTCTCTGTTTTCTATTCCCAGAGTCCGGCTCACTCATATGGGAGGCCTTTTTTTCTCCTACCTTGGCCCCAAACTGCGGAATTCTCTCCCTCTTGAACTTAGGATGTGTCAGTCGCTTTTAGCTTTTCGTAAGACACTCAAGACTTTCATTTACAACCAAGTATAATCCTCTATGTACTGTTATCTGCAAACTTGGCTTGCTTATTCTCCTGCTCAAAGCCTAGAAACACTTGTGAGTAGCTGCGCGTTTTATAAATCTTTATAAATAAATAAAATAATACAACCGGGAACCACCCTAAACTGTTACTAAGGAGGCAATATTGTTTCTTTTCTTCTAGTCCTATCTCTTTTAGCTTAGCCTTTTGTTGCCACAAAGCTTTTAAGTGCCACACGCCCAGCCGCTTCCTAGCTCCTCCCCCTACAGTCATACTTATTGGTGTATAGTCCCAAAGACCTCTGGTCAGTATGCATGTTTTTATTGCTCTGTTTGCTTCTATCAGGGGCACTTATAATTAATCGATTGGGGAAAATGATTTATGCGAACCATAGAAGAATGTATGTCCCTAGTCTATGGAAGGAAGTTGTCTCCAAACAGTGCACCTGAGGGAAGGGTGAATCCTACTAGTAGCAATGATGCCTTCCTGCACCTTGTATGCAGGTGACAAGTATATCCTCAAGAGGCTCCTAGTTGGGAGGAAAAAGCCAAGACACAAAGGGCAAAAAAGAGTTCCTTGGCATTGTTGGTACTTTTTGATTGAAGTTGTTCAAGTGTTGAAAACCAAGGCACCAAATTAACCATGTGATAAGGTTGGGAAAGAACCCAACATGAGTCTTGCAGAAAAGACATCCAGCTAACTTAGGGCCGAAAATGGCATCTAAGTGGGCAATGAATGTAACGAAGAATATGGTTTCAAAGTGTTACAACACATTCTTCTCTGAATAATGCTTCCTTCCTGATTTTGAGAGGAAAAGGCATCCCCGTAAAAAGGGTGAACGCCATCATGATTTGATTACATAATTATACAGTGCAAGGCATCAAGGTGCTGTAGCCGGACGCCTAAAACTGAGCAATGTCCATAGACCCACCACATAATAATAGCAGGGGTAAACGCTGCCTATATAGTGTAGAGCCAGGTTTTAAGTGTCTTTCTAAACGACAACAGCCCTGTGATAGACGCAAGGCGCTGTGGAAGGGAGTTCCAGAGTCTTCCTGGTGCGACAGAGAAGGCTCTGCCTTCCAATTTCTTCTTTCGGGTCCTAGGCACAGAGACCACATTATGGTGTCCTGAGTGCAGGAGTCTTGCTGGAGTGTACCAATGGAACATCTCTTTAATCCCAGCAGGGCGAGGGAGGGAAAGGGCCTTGTGCACAGTACAGTATAGCTTTAACATAATGTGTTTTGTGATGGGGAGCCAATGCAGATCACACAGCCCAGCAGCGGCTGATTGGCACCTCAGAATATCAAGGATCGCTCTAGCAAGAGCATTGTGTGTCACCTGCAGATTATGCTGAGTGCTGATATTGGAGTCAACGTAGAGGGAATTCATTACAATAGTCCAATCTGGACATGACCAGGGCTATTGTGACCTGCTTTTGCGCAGGCAATGGTATTAAAGAGGACATTTTCCTAAGCATCCTTCTACGCCAAAAGCAGGTCACCACAATTCAATGAACCTGGCCATTAAGTGTGAGTTTGGTGTCTAAAATGACCCCAAGATGTTTTTCCTTCTTGTCTGGAATGGGACAGGTGCCCAAGGTACCCAGCAACCAGTCACTATTCTAGCACAAAGTTACCAAAGAGTAGAATTTCAGTTTTATCACTCTTTAGATTCATAACATTCCGGTGACTGCTGACATGCATTTTGAGAAGTTATCAGCAGTGGCAACAGAGTTCTTAGGAATTGACACAATGATCTGTGTATTGTCAGCATAGGAATTTGCATAGATCCCATAGACCCAAGTGATGCAAGCAAGAGGAGAGACATAGAGGTTGAAGAGCGTAGGGATCAGTTATGAGTCCTGTGGCCCTCCATATGGCAGAAAAAAAACATCTGAGTAGAACTGCTATAGCACCACCCTCTGCAAACAGTCCATGAGGAAAGAGGACAGAAGAGCCAGGGCCAGTTGTGTAATGCCCATATCTTGAAAGCGGTCAATCAGTAGTGAGGTTTGATATGGTATCAAAGGCTGTGAATAGGCCTAAAAGTACCAATGCCACACCTTGCCCATCATCCATTGCCTAATACAATCCATGGATGAGATTAACACAGATTTGATTCCATGATCTTTTGTGAAACCGAACTGGGAGTTGTCCAGCCATTCCTGCTCTTCCACAAATTCCATCACATGGCAGTGCAAATGTTTCACGAGGATCTTAGCTGGAAGTGGGAGAAGTGAAACCGGACAGTCATTTTTAAGATTCTTGCTATCTAAAATGTTTTCCATTGGCAGGGATAGCAACCAGAGAGAATAGCTTTATTGATCATGGATTGAGAAACTCTGGTAACGAAACTCGTAATGTGACAATTTTGGATAGGGTTGTATTTAAAGCTAGTCATACCTTCTTTTACAGGGAAATTGCTTTCCTTGGCATTCAGTTTAGCATCCTTCTTTGCATCTGTGCTCACATCCTCATCCTGCTGACCTCCCACCCATGCACTCTTCACTGCTTGCCGATGGGCCAATGCCAGTGGGGAACTCCCCAAACTGTTGCAGCCGTGGAAGTGGCAACTCTCTAGGCAGACTAGCAGCAAAAGCTTTACTGAGCACAAAGGTCAAAGATGTACTGCCTTCTCGCTAGAAAATGTGAAGTCAAGTAATCATACTGCTGCCTTTTGTGAGTCCCATTCTTGAATGGAACAGTTCATCGCCTTCTGAAGCTCCAGGTGTATCAGGATGCTGCTGGGGAAAAACTGTGAACCAACAAGAAGACATAGATTGAAAGGAAGGTCACCAGAGGGCGAATTAGTCAGTCAGTCAAAATCACTTTAGTTAATTTAAAACCGTAAAAGTATACTATATAAAAACGTAAAAGAACCATTAAAAATATGTACATATTTCATTTGGAGATTAATCTTAAGCACCAAAAACATCAGAATAAAAATCCTTTGCAGTCATTACAAAGGGCTAATCTTTCCAATGTATCAATAAAGTTCAGGAATCCCAGATTTCTCTAACCTCATAATCCAGTTGACCTGGCAGCATGATAGGAGGTAGTTCTGAAGGCAGATAATGATCTGGATCATAAACATATCATTTCAACATACAGCATGGAAAACAGAATGAATCCTCCAAGTGTGAAGCAGGGCTTCCTGGGAGTAGGCCACACCCAATATTAGATTGAACAGATGTGAGATATACTAAACTGTGGTTAATAGCTGAAATGGATGAAGCTAGGGTTCCATTTCTAAATTTGTTAAGGTTGCTATCCAGGCATCATCCTGATCCAAAATAACTATTGATTTTGGGTTGGTCCTCTTTGAAAATTTGGGTGAAGTAATAAGAAAATAGGATGCAACAGTTTTTTCCCCACCCATGACACACTTGCTATATAACCCTGAAACCAGCCCTGAGTTCATGGACTCCAGCCTCGGCAGATGGGGGGGTTTGATCTCCAATTGAATTAGGTGAACTCTGTCTAGAAAGCTTGATGCACAGCACAGCCAGGAGACACATGTGGCTGATAGTGCACTTGACAAATGCACGTAAGAACATAGCAGGTAGGAGTGCATTAGAGATTTCGCTTTGTCCCACAAGGATGATTTTCTTTTACCACAACTTCTATGTTGGTAGGACTCAGAAGAAGTCCTAGATTTGAGGCAGAAATAAACTTCTTGTTGAGTCGTTTTTTGATCAGGGTTTCAGAGATCAGTTTCTAGCAGGATCTCAGTTTTGTACACTGCCCTAGACACCAATAAGGACAAACAAAAAATAGTTACGTGTGCCAATGGGAGACAGAATTAGATGTTGAAATGTTGTAGGAGACGTGGTTATGCACTCTGGGGGAAAAAATCAAGTGTTTTTGTATGTTCTCAGTACAATGAGAGCATTTTTTTAAGATCTTTGCTAGGTGGCATTTAACACATAAACACTTTTTCAATATTTGTGGGTGCAAACCAATGTTGAAGGGCAGGTCAACAACATGGAACCTTGACACACATATTCTGGTCTCCTGAACATGTCCGACTCTTTTTGGATGACTTGCTGGTTCTTATTAATGTCATAACTACTGTGATACTAGCTCAGGAGGCATTTATAATTTTATTGGGAAATCTGGGACAAGATAAAATGTTCCCCTTCATACCATTGTGGGTCAACGAATACTTCAACTGTTACTGGGGGCACATTTGTTTTTGGCTCAAGGGTGGATGCAACCTACGCCCCTCACCCGCCCCATTGGTCTGTGGTGGACTAATATATGACATGTTTATGCCATTGAAAAATTAATAGCGTTCATCCACAATAGAATGCATTTATGTGAGAAAATCTGGAAACTCTTTATAACCTAAGTAATGAGTTTGGAAGGGGATGGACACAGGAAAGATATGTTCCATAGGTGGTCCATAGAGCCGCCCTTCACAGAATATGGGGTTCCCCAGATGGTACTGATTATTTGAACTAAGGGGTTGACTGACAAAAAGTCGATTGTTAAGCAATGTTTCCTGTAATCACTAATAAACTAATCACTAATAAAGACTGTTGGCCGGCTCTGATTTGTCCTGAGTTGAATATTTGCCTTTTCATATCTTATGTATATATAATACATACATATACCACCTTTGCTATTCCATGCACTCCACAACTAAATAAAATTGGTACATTAAAAAGGTTAATGTGGGCATACACATTTTGTAAGTCTTATTGACTTTGAAAAGGGTGTCTATTCTTATATTTGTCCAATGTCTTTGATCTTTTTCCTTTATATTATTGTTTAGTTACCTATAAACGCAGCTTTTACATATGAAAGAAGCGTTTGCCGGTCGGGGGATTATAGGCAAAAGCTTATAGCTGTCGTAAGCGATGACGGTCTACAAATTGCTGCTCAACTTAGTCAGAGATTTTAACTGTAACATAACTGTAGAAGAGACACTGGAATCTTTAGAAACTATTGACTCAGCTGCAACTTCGGTAAATTTGAAGCTACAGCAATATAGAACAAAATTCATGCTATACTACACTCCAGAGTGAATTTCAAAATGAGGTAACAATGTCATCACTGATAAATTAGTTTGCCCGAAATGTCAAGAATATGCTGCAGATCTCAATCATATGTTGCTTGCATGTCCAATGTTGAAGGAATTCTGGTCCAATATAGCTCTTGTTCTGGAGACTTGGTCTGGATACGATAGCCCTTTTTTATCTCTGGGAAAGGGTTGATATTGGGAATATTTTCTGAGTTGGGTCATTTTATGAAACCTTTTGGTCTATTGTCTCAGCCTGTGCACGACTTTGTGTTGCCCGCTCTTGAATTCAAAGTACGAGTCCAAGTATTATTGAATTTTGGACACTGTTAAGGGAAATTTATGAAATGGAGATGGCTTTAGGCAAAGCTCAGGGCTGTCGGTCCCGGCAAAGATTCAATAGGATATGGTCCTGTCTCCAATGGGATTAGGGATTTATTGTATTAAATCTCGTTTTTTCTCTGATAATATGATCGTCCTTTATTTTTTTCTACAGTGTGCCATACCTATGTTTATGTTCATGTTTATGTTGAAGAGTATCAAAGTGGTATATTTTCGTAGTTCTTTTGTAAAGTATCTGTTTGTGGCTTAAAAAAACAATAAACAAATAAAAATGAAAAAAAAGAAGCCTTTGCCCTAACATCATAAGGCAATTCCGCTTCCAAATTTTAATGCCAAAATTTACTATTTTAACTATTTCTAGTACCAATTAAAGATACCCAAAGGTTTGAATAGACAGTGTGACATTACAGAGCTTTATATTGCTCTCATACTGTTACATTTTCTTATTCCTGGGTAATACAGATGATGCACTGGAGTACAATAGATTGGGTACTGATAGAGGAAGCATTGAGACTGTGACAAGTGTGTGAGTTCTAGCACAGTAAGTGTGAGGCTGCCACAGATGGCACAAATCCAATGCATAGTGTACTTCACTAAACATCTTTTAAAAGGAAAACCATAATGGGTAATTTGTTTATTGTGGATTCTCCATTTAAGATATCTATTGATTAGTAAGAGGATATGGGACTTTTTTAGAGTGTGGTAGATGTCTTACTCTGTCAAAACAGAGCTCATATACTGTACACCTTATTAAAAGTGCTGTAGGTTATAATGTCCTTGTAATACAACGGACTGGACATCCGCCACTTTGATGATTGAGTATCCATCCGTCAATCTCTAAATATGGTCATATGATTTGACAAGTCCTGAGGAGCATGTGCACATGAGTGCATGCACTTGTCTCTGCTCACCCTGAACTTGTACAATATCCTACAAGCACACTGGATTCTCGTTCTGGCATCAAGTGTCTGGAATAGTGTTGGTGAAGATGTGTATGACTGGTGACTGGATGGTCATATGGGGATTGGTACATGGAATGCTTGAAAGGTGCTTGTCCATCAACCACCTTGTAGACTCCTGTATGCAAGACAACATCTCCACGGTGCCATGGGACCAGGTACATTATTGCTGAAACGATATGTATCAGTGTATGAATAAAAAAACATTAGTGTCTGTACTGCAGCATGAAAGAGTTGCTGTGCAGTCACCTTGCTGGGGAATGTATTATGACTCCAAGCATGCTTTCACCTTTCTTTGTTCCTGTCAATGAATGACGTAGGCAGCACTAATAAAATCCCCACCCACTGAACACACTGCATGCAGATCAAACAAATCAACATTTGTTACCACTTCATGATCCT
Organism: Lissotriton vulgaris; assembly: GCF_964263255.1. Classification (NCBI taxonomy): domain Eukaryota; kingdom Metazoa; phylum Chordata; class Amphibia; order Caudata; family Salamandridae; genus Lissotriton; species Lissotriton vulgaris. The sequence goes on along the minus strand of NC_141691.1, from coordinate 230,395,812 downwards.
AAAGTGACTTTGAAAAAAAAAATTCAGTAGATGTCTCGTTTTTGCCTACCCACTGATGAGACTGACCCTAGGAGAGAGCTGTAATTACAGTTATTATTAAAAAAAAATTCTAGTTTTATATAGCGCAAACTCGACCCAAAGGTATTGGTGCGCTTTACACGAACACCAGTTACATTACACACAGGCACATTCATTTTTGGTAGTCATGGAGAGATTGAGTGATTTGCCTAGTTGAGCAGTCTTTCATGCGACATCTGTTTGGTCTTCCACAAAGCACGCCCCTGCTACCACTACGCTTGGACCTGGGTCTGGAACCCATTTCTGACCTGGTGGCTGCCCGAACTCTGCTCTATTGGAGAAGGCTCTGGTCTGTGCCGGAGCTTGAACCGTTTAGAGCAGAATTCAATACTATCTGGGGGCAGCTAGAGAACAAGAATATACCTTGGTTGGTACATGTTAAGACTCTCCTTTACCAAATTGGTCTTCCCCAACTTTGGGATACACCGGAGGACAGCTGCATGAGGATGCAAAGGACTGTACTGGTGGCAGCTGTAAAATCGCATAACCTCAAACTGCTACACTGTTCTACTTCCCTGGGCAGATTGTCCACTGAGTTCCTCACAACAAAAGTTGAATACAGGATGGAGGTGTTTTTGGACCTGGTGCAGCCTCCACTGTCAAGAAAACTATATATTCAATTGAGGCACGGCTCTTTACCGGTTGGGGCATTGACATCCAGATGGGCAAAAACAACGAAGGCTAACAGCCCTGCCTGTAATCACGCCAGGGAAGACATTGTACATATCCTCTTTTTTTGTCCAGCATACAGTGAAATTCAAAAGTGCTGGATTATCCCATTATGCAAAAATTTGGGCTTCAGACACTGTGTACACGCTTGTAGAGTGCTAACTTATGACACTGCCCCTCTCATTGTTTTTGCCGCCTCCCGGTTTTTACTTGGCATGTGGAGGAGAAGAACTGTATTTATCCTTAAGAAATAATGGACTACTGCTTTTATGCTTTATTATTCCTTTGATAACCAAAGTTTAATAATTTTTTAATTCTGAATATTTATGTTTTATTATTGTGCTTGTACATATTTTATTGCACTTTTATGGTCTTTGACTGAAATAAAGTTATCAAAGTGAAGATTTGCCTAGAATCCGAGGATGAGTCGAAGCCAAGAGTCTGAACTTGGTTCCCGAGCTCCAAAGTCGGCGTCTCTGGCCTTTACGCCACATCCTTGTTAGCTGCAGAGCCGTTTTAAGGCATGGTCAAAGTGGGCTCTGGCCCAGGGCCCCAGACTTTTAGGGGGGGGGGGCCTTATAGATCCAGCTATGTCCTGCAGAGAGTCTTACCCTAATGACCTTGGGTAATTCTTAAACCAATTGTTTTTAATAACGTTTTCCTTTCATTTATGTTTAATGTGGGGGATGTGTGAGTTTATTAGGGCCATAGGGCCATTTTAAGGGAAATGCTGTGTTTCTTTCTTTCATGCAACATCCATAAAAAAGATTATTTTAGATCAAAACAGGAACTCACCTATGACAAATGGGAGGGTGTCACAGAGATTGTTTGCAGTAACATTAGTGAGCCCCCAAATCCTTAAGATGTCCCTGGTTATCTGGCCTCTAAAATGGTGGTTTAATGTTGCAGCATCATGCGTGCTTATGGAATTTGCATTCTCCAGTGGACACAAGTATATGAAGAGAATTGTTTGAAAAGCTTCAGCATAAAGGGAAACAGCATGGCCAAGGGTACAAAGTTTCCTTGTGGTTCTATTTCGTCCCTGCTGTAGGATTCATGTAGGTAATACTAAATGCTTGCCGTTTGTTTTGTTTGTATATGCCTTTACTATGCCTTTCTCATGCAGTTTAGACGGCATCACTTTAAAATGTTCTAGTTTGTTGTAATTAATTAATTAATTAATTGTGGGTTTGTAATGCGCTAAAATCGACTCCCGAAGGAGTATCTCTGCGCAGTAGACCGCTGGGGACCCGTCCTGGCTTTCCCTGTGAGATGGTCCCTACTGGGTATCTCCAAGGTGAAACCAGGCATCCCCAGCATATGTGGGGGGCAGTTGTGGAGATGAGGCAAGCTAATGCCCAGAGTTGCCGAGTGTGATCCCTGGTTAGAGTAGGCACAGAGATGAGAATTATCGAGTCCGCTGACCCTGGTCCACGTCCCTGCCGCGTCGGGAAATGAACCCTGGTTCCGGGCCGTCCTCTGCTATCGGGTCTGCAGCCTCTAACCAGTGAGCCACACCACTCCACGACATGGGCCTGTTGCATACAGCATGGCTCTTCATGGCGTATGGCTCCAATAACAGACCATGTTTCCTCTGATGATTGTATGTAAAAAATAGAACTGCAGTTATATCTTGGCTAAAATATTAGCTACCAAAATATAGTCAAGGTAAATACAGATTTTCGAATATGAACTTTGGTGTGATGCCATTTTTAAGTCGATATTTTTGTCACACGATGTCCACAGGTCTATATTTGATACTGTGGTACAGCACCTTTTGATACATCTATAACAACATGCTCTTGCAGCCATTAGGATAGGCCAGGGGAGGCATAGCCAGTGTTTCATGGGCATGGGGAGGAAAATGGGCCCCACGGCCACTGTTTGAATGGAAAATAGAGAAATAATTAGAGTTCAGTGAGCCCTCAGTTCTCTGTGCGCTGGTTTCACTGCACCTGCTACACCAATGGAAGCTACGCCCCTGGTGACGTATGTACCCACTATAAAATTCAGGTTTTTTTGACAAGCTCATATTTACAAGGCCATATAAAGTCCCCCTGTGTGACCTTTACTGACCTTGCAAATATGTTTACCCTTCAAGCGTGAAAGGGGCGATCCATGGGTGTCGCTGTGGGTGGTCCCTTGCAACATTCATGGAACTTGAAACATTCCCAGATTTTAGAACAGTTTGTAAACCTGGGTGCCTCAGAATCCTCTGCCTCCCCAGAGGAGGAATAAAAAGAAATACTTTTATTTCCTCTGGTTGTTTTTCTTCTTTCTATGCGTGCTGGATCCTGCAGCACGTTTAGAAATAGGAACATTCCTCGCTGCTGTGCATCAACATATTGTAAATGAGGCCCTCGGTTGTGTGTGCATACTGAAGGTTCTGGTGAGCCCAATTTGCCTCTCTTCCCCCGAGGCCAACAAAATAAATGTAGTTGAATTGGACTCTAGAGAGGAATGTGAGCAAAGTGCATTTGCAAATGTGAAAATGTTACCAGTTTGGTAGAAATACTAGACTTTACTAAAAATGTAAAATGTAGTAATCCCATCAAACGGGTATACCCACTACATTTGTAAACTGTAGTTGTAGGGTCTGGTGTTATGTGTGATCCTGGGTGGAACAGCCACAAACTTGTAAGGGTGTAGGTATTCACAATTTACAGGTCGCATCCCACCATGGAAAGTCGCACAACCGTGCTCCTTGCAAGGGTACCTGAAAGAAAGTGTCTTGCCATGGAGGGGGTGAGGATGGAACTTAGACCTATTTATTGAAGTGTAATCAAAGAGGTGAATAATTGAGGCAAATGTTTGTCCCACTGGAAAACAAAATATATTCAAGAGCTGCAAACATGCTCATTTGATTTACATTCTGGAAACTCTGCATCCTTAAATGTTACACATGTATTACTGGAAAACGATGACAGTCGTTTCTACCAAATTTCGAAACAATCTTTCTGTAGAAGCTGTTGACTTTTCGTCCTCCTCCATATATCTGGACCCTCAAAATCCATTTTAAGAAACCTTCGCTCACTTTTAGACTGTAAAGAAATATTCTAAATAGTTTGCATTTTGGTCGGATTCTTATTAGATTCATAATTTAGAATGTTTAATATCAATCAAATGCATTTTGAATTAGACCAACACAGCACGATTAATAATGAAATGGCGTTATTAAGATAATTTTTGTTACCCATGTAATTTAACTTGATGCATTTGCAATTAGCGAGGCGGTGGGCAGATAATTACAGTTTCATTACACACATAGTAAGTGATTTAAGTGATGCATTTATTTGCACGTTTTTATTTTTATTTAGCTCACTTCATTTGACCGCTGTATTTCCCAAGAAAATAAAGACAGAATAAGGGCAGGTGCAAGACTGTAATCACAGAGAACCAAAGCAAAGCTCTTTAGAGAAACCATTTCATTTCCATCTTGTTATGAATGTGAAGTCCCCCTTTGCAATTACTCCACTAATTATTGAGGATATTGCAGGAATAAAAAACATTTGTAACCACTAATCTGTATTTGAAAGGATTTAGAATGTCAGCCCCTTAAATTGCATACTTTTAAAATTAATTTTCCCAATGAATACTTCTTAGCACAGATTTGTAAGCAGGTACCCCGCAGTGTGTTGGCCTCTTTATCTTTCTCAAAAACACCTGGCACATTAGCTCTTTTTCTTGAAAATTAATTACCTTTTCGTTGGAAGCCAAGTAAATTGCACTGTGTTTTTCAGAAATGGATATACCTTTGAAATTATTACAATTATGACTATTGCAGTTTAAGAGATTGTATTTTACACATTCATGTCCTCTTTCAACTGTTCAGTCAGTATGTTTAGCAATGTTCTAAACTAACACATTTTGTTTTTAATGACCATATCAAAAATAATACAATGAAACACTTCAATCTTTTGAAGATTTGAGACATAATTCCTTTGCAAAATAATTGGAAGTTAAAAGTGCTCAGTGATTGAGCTAATAGTAACGTTCAGAGACAATGTGCCCAGTTCATAAAGATAAATGTAAAAGAATGCACTGAGTTTTATGGATATACCCTCCTTGTGAAATTGTACATAGCACACAATTCTACATAGTGAGAACGCACATTCTTTTTCTTGCTTGCTTTTTAGGTTTCGCCTAGGCAGCGCATGCTCTGTCTCGTCGAGAGATGCTGCATACAGTGTAGTGGGGAAAGCTCCACCCACTTTCCGCCCATGCTTTTGATTGACTCAAATCAGAAATGCTGCATTCTCATTGGTTGCAGGCTTATTAGTCCCGCCTCCTGACTGCCATCACGTAATTTTTGTCCTTCCATGGCTATCGGCCCCTTTACTTCAAAAACTGTTTTGTTTCCCTGCTTCTTCCTGTTCCCTCACGTAGTCCGTAACATCTTGGACCGTCACCCTCCCCTGACCCCCTCCCGTTCGTGCCTTCTTTTACACGTGCACAGCCGTTTAAAATGCGATCGGTCTTGTGGAAATACGAGTCCGGTTGCATTTTCAATGCTTGTTTGTCATTTCATTGGTGGATGAATTGGCACTCTTTGTCTTGCATGCACGCGATGCCTTACATCGTACGAATGTGTGAAAAAACAGTTACGTTTTCCCAATTCACTGTGGTGCCGTTAAGCCCACCTTGCCGGCACACCTATCTGCTCTCAACAAGCATGCAGAGCGCTGCGTGTATCTCCGCCGGAGAGAAGCACTGAGGGACAATATTTCATCACCACCAGCCTTCTATCCCCAGAAGTGTTGAGTGCCTGCTTTGGTTTCACCACCGCTACTCAAGGCCGAGTTCGCTAAGGAAAGAAGCCGCGCTGCAGCTGGGGTAGAGCCTAGCAACCAGGACTTCTGCGCCCACGTCACCACTATACAGAGCGGAGGGCCACCCGGAAGGAAGTGTCGTCCCTGCCCCCTCATTACCGCCAGAGGAAACGGTTTTCATTACCCCTTTCAGGAAGATTTCATGGTCTTTGCTCTCCTGTGGTAGAGCGTAGGTGATTTGGCAGTGCCAGTATGCTACTTCTGCCCTGTCACACTCCCCTGTCTGCCCCCCCTGCAGCAGCTGCTAAGCTCTATTTAACTCTGGGCAGACTGACACCTGAGACAGTGTGAGCACCATGAAACAGTTTGGTGTACGTGCACTGTACAAATATATTTAACATAACATAATATAATGTTTAGTGGACCAATTCGGACCGTGAGTCGCCATTTCCACCTAGAGGCACCCAATTCACTGTGGTGCCGTTAAGCCCGCCTTGCCGGCACACCTATCTGCTCTCAACAAGCATGGAGAGCGCTGCGTGTATCCCCGCTGCAGGCCCGTGACCGGAGAGAAGGACTGAGGGCCAATATTTTATCACCACCAGCCTCCTATCCCCAGAAGGAATATAGCGCTAAATCCTAGAAGCAATAAAGGGAACTGCGCTCCTCCAACTTAAACTTGCTGACTACTCCCTTATTTTAATGTAAAAAACACGGAGGACTCAGATTTGCGGTCTTGGCCCCGCATTTCTGGAACTCGATCCCCGTGGCTATGAGGCTTACAGCCTCATATGCACAGTTCAGGAAACTGCTCAAAACCTTTTTCTTTTCTTAGGCATATCTGTAACCCAAATGCATCGCTGTCGCTGCTACTCTCCCACTTTAAATAAGCGAGTAGTTAGTAAGTTTAAGTTGGAGGAGCGCAGTTCTCGAGAGGGAGTATAGCGATAAATCCTAGAAGCAATAAAGGGATGGCCGTTCCCTGCTAGGGCTTTTTGAATGTGGTATATCCCAGCTTAAAGGCACAGCGTTTAGCCACTGGAAGCCAATGAAGGCTTTTCATCAGGGGTCTACCGTGGTGTCATATAGGCTGGCGTGCGATTAATCTGGCTGCATGATTTTGCACCAGCTGCAAACGTTGTAGTTGGTATGTGGGGATACCAACATAAAGTGAGTTGACGTAGTCAATACGCGACATTACAAATACAAGGATAGTCAAGGTTAAGCCCTCAGTGGTTAAGAATCTGCTGATCTTCCGGATTTAGCAGAGGTGGAAGAAGCACGCCGAGGCCACTGAGCCTATCTGGGCCTTCATTGAAAGATCGTTACTAATAACAATCCCTAGACTCTTAACAGAGATTGCCGGTAGTGGGGGATTACCTGACATAGGAGGCCAGAAATTGGCGTTCCATGAATTTGCTGGTACACCTGTGGGAATGAGCTCAGTTTTGTCAGGATTTAATTTCAGTTGGTTGTTGTTCATCTAGACACTAATAAAGCTCAGCGTAGACTGGAAACTAATCACTGACGAGATGGTGGAATGGATGTCAAATACCAACTGAAGATCATCAGCATAGTTGAAAGTGACGTCCTTTCTCTCGCGCAGAGACCAGATCAGGGGAAGTAGGTATAAGTTAAACAAAAGGGGTGAGAGGGAAGCCCCTGTGAGACCCCACACGTTAGTTTAATTTTCTAGGAGGAGAAATTTGCGAGGCGAACAGCTTGGAAGCGGTTGCTGAGGAAGGAAGAGATCCACCTCAACACAAGGCCCTGGATCCCGGCATTCGTGACACGATATCATGGTCGACCGTGTCAAAAGCAGCTGACAAATCCAGGAGTAGCAGGGCCTGGGTTAGGCCCTTGAGCATCCCCCCTCTGAGTTCATCCATAACTTCAAGGATGACAGACTCTGTTAAATGTGCTGGCCTAAAGCCTGCCTGGTGAGAGTCCATGAAATTAGATGTTTCTATAAAGGAACTCAGGCAGTTTGCCACATGAGCTTCTAGCACCTTTCTGAACTAGGGTAAGTCCCGCTTTACCCAGATCCACTCTCCTCTGAGAACCACAGGCACTAACGTATCATTGGAGATATTTCTCTGACATTGCAGCTTCGGATTGGCTTGTTTGCGTCCTTAGACCTGTCACCACCATGGGCAGTTAAAAAGGAGTCGAAAACATGGCAACTATGCAATCTATTTCAGGAGTCAATAACTCATTTGCTCTGTATATGCCCTACACTACTGGAAGACCGCAGAAGATTGCTTAGGTGCCTATGGGCTAAGGTGGGGACATGGACATTACCATCTGCCGTTAGCTTCTTACTGAACCAAAAGCAGCCGCAAGTGATCACAAAACTGGTAAAATTCTTGGGGTGTGTGGAGAAGCAACTAAAAATAAAATTCAGAACCCCAAACTGATGAAGGGGAGGATCCTTGAACCTCAGTAGTCTTAAGAAAAATCAAATAAACAGTCAGCACTGCTTTTATTTTTAACCAAAGGCACTCTTATTAAGTCATTAGCCTTTTATCTATTGTATTTTAACAATTTTTACCAGTGAGGAATCCTGAGGATGAACTATGAATCACTTGTCAAACTTTGGAGACTTAGGAAAAATTTGTGACAATGGCTATCATTCTGATTTTATTTGAAATTAATGCACTTTGACAGACTTCATTGTCTAAATAAAGTATTTTTGCATTTGAATTTGTACACGTTACTTTGCTTTGTTCCGCCCACTTTCCACCCCTTGTTTTGTTACTTACTAGCAAAACCTTTGCACTCCTGTCATGATTACTTTGGTGAATTTCTGGCAAACGGAAATGTAGTAATTTTCGCCGTAAATATAAGAGCACAGCTGAAAGTGACTTGGAGAATCAGACTCAATGGGTATTTGTGGAGGTATTTTAACCCTGCCATTGCATCGGATTTCCATCCTCAGTCAAGAAGGCAGGGGTAAGTTTAAGCAAAGTGCCTTCCTCCACCATGAAAGGGGCCGCTTTGTGGAGGTGGTGGGGAAGTAATTCTGGCCCAAAAAAATATAATCTGTATGCTAGATGGTGGAATTTCCTTCACAAACTGCGAGCATTGGACATGGGCCTCCAGGACAGGGGCACATTTCTCGGGTCCACATATGTCCTCCTGTGTGTGGTTCTTAGCATGTTAAGGGGCACCACTGTAGTCAGTTGCCACTGTGAGTCTTTCACAGAAATCATTCTGCCAGACTTCACAGAAGGCAGGACAGCCACCATTTCTGGTTGAGCTACCTTCACAATTTGCCGAAAAATGGACGGCCGGGCTAGGAAAGTTTCATCTAGTAAGTCATCACCCTTTCTCTAAATATGCCATATGTACCCCCAAAGGAGGAAATAGGGAATCTGACTTGAATTCGTTTTAATGCATATTCTATATCACCGCCCTCTCTTACTGCTTTTAATCACTCCTAGCTAAATGAAAAGGACGGCTTGCTACTGTTTTGGTTACTTACTGATAATCTTAATCAGTGCTTAATTTGAGCTGGAGGTTTCCGGTGCTCGGCTCCGGCACTTACTTGGTTTCCGATGCTCGGCACCAGCACGTAATTGTCATCACCACACTTATGACACACTTCCACCTGGTGGCGCTGCTCATCTAATTCAGAGTTGAGCAGAACAATGTTTGTTGATGCAATATACATTAAAATACTAATACCTGTCTCCCCAGCCATTCCTTTAGTTTTGGGACCTGGAATAATCAGAACAGCTGCACTTGCAGACAAGAGTGATGGTTAGTAGTTATTTTGATACCGTCATTGGCATTGATGACGGGGCAATGGGTGATGCATGCTGCAGTGCCCTCCTGGTCAGGGCCCTGCCACTTATTCCTTGACAAATTAAGCACTGATCTTAATTACTATACTTAAACTTCCTTGACCCAATACATTCAGTGAGTTTGCCTCCTCTCAGGCACCACGTGGCAATAAATACAAAAAACACTCCCTCCCAGTCTCTGACCTCCCCCTTAGGCCCTTCTCTGAAAAGGAGCCGCAAGTTTTTCCTGAACAACCATCACCAAGCACAGGGGATAAAGGTCAAGCATCAAGGGCAGGCTATATGGTATTGAGACGAGGAAGTGTAAACAAAATGTTTGTAAGAAACTGGGTTATTAGTTGGACAGGATGTGAGTCCTGGTCAGGTAATACTTCCATGAGTATGCCCTGAGTGGAAACCAAGAAGTGCCTTGTAGCACATGACTCCCTCAGTGTAGCAAAGCAGAGCTATCCAAGGTGTATTCTGGGGAAGTGGTGTGGGCTAGTAAACTCCATCCGCTGGCACGCAACAACACTCTAAAAGTATTGTCCCATCAGTGACTTTTCTGTGAGAAAAGAAACGTAGATTTATTACACACACTACTAACTGCTATGCAATAATTTACAAATATATTCATCAGGTAGATGAAAAGATCTTTGGCAACAACCATGCATCACATTTGACCTCTAGTGGGTTTAATTCTTCCCGATAATTATTCAGTAGAGCATTGCATATCAAACCGATAATAACATGTATCAGAGTATTTCACTTAACACAGTCCACAGAATACAGTTATGGGACTAGCCACTAGGGAGCCCTGCACTACTGAGCTGAAAAGCAAATGTGTCAGCTCCAGAAGTGCTTACTTTCAATGAAACTAAGCCTGGGGGTTAGGTTCTCCAGGATCTTGGAAACATAGGATGACTTTAAATATGACCTTGTGGGAGGGCTATGGCCCTTCTGCAGCCCCCTAAACACATCTTGCTAAACCTTGGTGGTCCCATTGATGGATGTATGACGTTACAACGCATACTTTTACTCCGCATACCATTACAACGCGGTATTTACAACGCATACCGTTACAACGCATAGCGCTTTGGGGTGCTGGATAGTGGTAAGTATAATTTACTATTCTAACTCCAGTCCCCGTGGACCCTAGGGAAGGTGTTGGATAGTAAATTAAACTTACCTCTTATCCTAGAGCGCCCCCCAGCGCAATGCGTTGTAATGGTATGCGTTGTAATGCCTGCGTTGTAGTGGTAGTGCGTTGTAAAAATTGCGTTGTAACAGGTGAATACCCCCATTGATCCACCTTGGGGCACCCCATGGATCAAAAATTAGACAATTATCCCTTGCAGGTCATTATGGAACAGTCTTTCAAGGAGCCTTGCATATTTCTTGAGCAGCTCCTTCCATTTACTTCTGCCGCGTACTGAGTGTGTTTTCCATTTTTCCAAAATCTAGGGTGTCTGTGACCCACCGGACACCCCAGTCCCATGTTGGGGCAGCACGGACAGCCCACTCCTGAATGCCCCAGCCATCTCCCTGCCTGACAGGCACTGCTCATTACCAGTGTGGGAGCGGGCATCTGCATTCTCCCTACCCACTTCATGCAGACTGTGTGGAATTCTTGTGGTCTGCACCCTGCTCTCCCTGAACAGGGAATGTGGAAGAGGGGCAGCATAATGTCATTAGGGGTGCAAAGGCACTCCTCCTTCTCTCCTCCCCATGACTGGGCCATGATATGTTGTCCCAGTCACTCCTATGCCTCTTTGCGTGAGCACCAGGGGATGAGGTCCCAGGGCTGAATGAGCATCTGCGAAGGGGACCCCGCACACCCTCCACCCATATCAATTGTATAAATGTGTGTTTGTTGACCGCTGGGACCTTTCCCCTCACCGGAGCAAATCTTTGGGATCGCAACAAAACATCACATGCTCATCCATTTTCGTTTTAAAATAAGCAAATCGTTCCAAGTGCATAACTCCAGCCCCTGATGGGCCGATTATAGTGATCTTTCGCTCATTTTGCTTCTGGTGGTGGGTTCTAGCCCCCAGAAGCTCTTTCAACAGGACTCCTTGCCTTTAAAGGGCATACTTTGAGGGGAGCTCGATTTGCTGGCTCCCTACTTCAGTCTTCTACTCTTCAGACTTCTGGTGCTCCTTTCCTGTTGGTGGGGGCATGTTGCACAGCCCCTCCACTACCAGCCAGTATAGTGCTCTGCTGCTGACACTCCCAAGTCCCAGAACCTCTTGGCTGCCTTACAGAGCACTTGGTATGGTAGCTAAGTCCAGATCTTCACCAACTGGTCCTCAGTAGGGTATAAGAGGGCCAGCGCACCCAGCTCTGGAGAGACCATGTAGTCATGGGGTCAGCTGCAGACAGAGTCCTTAGTAGGGATCAGGTGGCTTCTCCTTACAGTTGTCCAATACTCTGCTGTTGCCACCTTCTAGGTCCGGGGTCTTGCGCTCTTCTCGCCACTGGGGTTCGATAGGCTGAAAGCGATGGATTTATTTATTTATTTACAAAGTTTTATATAGCGCAAGGGGGTGTTGAGCTTTGGGGAGCTCTAGCACTTGCCCGAGGCATTGCTGGGATTGCCTGGGTCTGCCGGCCTTGCTAGGTTCTCATGCCTGGACCTAACAGTTCATTGCTCGGTAGGGGACCCTCTGGCTCCCTCAGCTGGTGGGTTGGTGTATCCTAATGCGGGGATAGCCGAATTCATGGAGAGCATCTCCATACCTGCAAATGCCAGGGGAAGTGAGGATGCCTTGCTTATTGTCTGTGGTATAGGATTGTCAGTCAGGCGCTCCTCGAAGATGGCCCACAGCTCTAATAGTGACTCTCGCCTGTACTTTTTCTGTCCTGCATTTTTGGTCCATATGTGTGTCTCGTGTTATTTTAGTGTCGAAGGTTCCCTCCTTTGGCCAAGGAAACGTGTGTACCTTAGAGTGTGCATGCAATTTGTGGCAATACTTGTTAAGTATTTAGCCAGTGTTGAAAATCTGATTTGCATGAGTTTTAGTGGCGACTCCAATGGGTACTTTTTAACCCCTGCGCTGCCGATGACGAGCTCAGCTCGTCATCAGCTACGGCGCTCGTATGCTGATGACGAGCTCAGCTCGTCATGTAACATGGGTTTTTGAAATCTGCAGCACACCACTATATATCGTACCGCGGTTAAGGTGTTAAGGGACAGTTGTACCCTAGATTTTACTGACTTTAGGTAATCTTTAAGTTCTGCTCTGGTCGTGGGCAAATATTATACACAGGGGTTGCTGGTTCTATGATATTTACAGATGCATCAATGGGAAGATTTCAAAAGCACAAATAGCAATGCATATGAAGGATCACAACCTAGAAGAAAGTGCAATTGTTAAAACATTGTGAAATGTGGCAGCAAATAGCAGACTTTACTTTGATATGACGTAACAATTGTGAGAAATAGCAATACCTTCATTTAGCCCATTGAGGCATCAGTGAAACACAATACTCAAGACAAAATGCTGTTGCATTAATTTACCTGCATCACAGCATTAAACAACATTTAATATACCTTGCATCAATTTCAATACCCAATATTACCACAATAAGCATTCATTAGTAATATGTGATAGCACAGGCCGGCACAGTTGATAAGACTAACAATAAAGAAACATTCTTCCCTCTATGTATTCCACCTTGAAATGTAGCTACAAGTCTGAGGCCAGAACACTGTAGGCATCATCCCAATTAATTCACACAGTAAACTAAAGTAAATTTCTGCAAAATACCATTATATGATTGCTAATGTTAAACCTGCTGTGTGCTTATGCACTGTTGTGGTGTGGTCAGGTGATCTAGCCAAATGGAGTTGGCTGGGTTTCTTAAATGAGGCCTAGATGCTCACAGCAGTAAGGTTCAGGTATAACAAAGAGCTGTTTATGTATGTTTTATGTTGTGTGACATCACTGTATCTATTCGTTTTCCACTGCACTTATCACTGGTAACACAGTTGCTTTCATTTGGACACTTTTATTTAAGCGCAATGGCATCAATGAGGATAACTGGACCGTCCTGGTGAGTACCTACCAGGGGTCCCATTGGTGGTGCGCCCGTGAGGTGGCATCGTGCCACTGCACATTTTTTCTTAACCACATCTGGGTGCAGGTTTCGCCTCTGTCTAAATAAGGGAGCGGGCTTTTTAAAGATGGGCTATTGACTGGCGTATTCCCTACCCTATACTTATAAGGATTGGGAGGTTGTTTGTAAAAGATTACGATAAGTAATACACCAGCTCTGTTCAAATTGAATGCCCTAGACCTAGGTCATTATTGTAGTTATGACTTTTTGAGTAGAGGGCGTCCTAGGTCATTACTTCCCTCTTAGCTCCTTGTTGGTGTGCATAACAAAGAGCTCAACCAACACAGCTTACTTGTGGATGAAAAAACCTTAATCTCCCCTGAGGCGGAAGCCGGGGGTTCTCCATACTATCCCTCCTCATTGTTTGTTTATGCTGGTAATACGTGTTTTTAGAAACTGTAAATATTTTAAAAATCCTTTTTATTTACCAAGCACTCTCGATTCTTCTGTGCGAGATTCTAGTCGCACAGAGGCTCACCACACTCGAGTTCTCTTTCACGGTGCAGCCGAGTAAGGTGATGACGCCGTGACTCAGACCATTACGGCTGCCATATTGCGAGGAGGAAAGGGTTGCGGTCCAGCTGCTGGACGCCTCCCGCCCTCCTCCACTCTGTATATAAGGACCATGTTCTCCCGTCCGCGCAGCGGGCGGGCGCAGCAGGCACGCCGAAGGCGCGCCAAAGGCAAGCCCGTCTGCGCCCGTCCGGGCCGGGACCGGGCCCAGGGCCGAAACCCCTGCCTCAATCAGTACTGCCCCTATCCTTCAATACTCGAACACCATGTTGTATAAACTGTGTTTATCAGATACTAGTAACTGCTGTAGGTTCGACCCGGCTCTCTCCCCACTGTCATCATCCTACTTTTGCTCCCATTGTAAAGCCGTCATTCCTCTGGTGAACAAAATACCTATTCACAGGAACAATAACAGCTCAAAGACTATCCTGATTGCACTCACTAATGTACGATCACTCGGGAAACATAGACAAGATATTGCCGACCTGGTAAAGGATAGAAACATAGATATTCTGTTTCTGACCGAGACCTGGATGGACAATACATCAGACCCAGACCTAGTGGTTGCCGTTCCCAGTGGCTTCAAGGTCTATAGACAAGACCGGCAGCGCAAAAAAGGGGGCGGGCTAGCTATTATTGCCCGAGACACTTACCCTGTCAGGATCTCTCAGATCTCCTCTTCCACCTGCGAAGCCCTGCAATTTGGCATTAAAATCTCCCCCTCGGATAACTTCAAAGGAATTCTCATATACAGACCACCGGGACCACGGTCAGAATTCCTCCCAGATCTTAGTACTATTCTAGAACCCCTAGCCATTGAAACATCCCTAACAGTACTGGGCGACTTCAATTTCCATATAGAGAAATCAGAAGATAGGGATACCTTCACCCTTTTATCTGGCATGAACACCTTAGGGCTTACGCAATTGGTTAATTCCCCTACGCACAACGGCGGTCATACTCTGGACGGCATCTTATCTAACCTTGAGTTTCTTCATATAACGGATAACCTACCACTCACATGGTCCGACCACCACGCTATCCTGGGCACTATAACCGTCAATGAAGCCACAACAGCCAATGCACCCAAGTCCAGTCGCGAACCTTTTAAAGTCTGGAAGGATATAGACAGCTCTATCTTAAAATCCTGCCTTTCCACCTCTCAGCCTATACTATCTACTGACCTCAACATAGCCACCAAGCAATTTCAGGATTGGCTGGGTCTCGCTACTAATTCACTTGTACCCCTCAAAAAGGTAACAAGAAACAGATCGATCCCCTCTGCTCCCTGGCTTACTGACGAGCTAAGGGCTCAGAAACAACTTTGCAGGAACAGGGAGAGGCACTGGCGAAAGTCGTATAACGAAGAAAACAAAATCCGTTACAAAGAGATGCTCGCCAAATATAAAGTTATGATCACTGAAGCCAAGAGGAAGTATTTCTGCGAACGTATAGAGCAAGCCAAGAACTCTACAAAACAGCTCTACGACACCACCAATCATTTAGCTGGATACTCCTCTGACCTACATCCTGCCCCCTCTCAATCCCTCTGTGACGCATTGGGCACCTTCTTCTTCACTAAGGTCAACGATATTTGCACTGCATTCTCTGCTAAAAATAACCCTAACAAATCTTCAACAACCACTCATTCCACACCTCCTGCTGTCACACAATTTAAAGATATCACTGAGCTCCAAACAGCGGATATCATCTCCTCGATCAAAACTGGATCAGCCTTAGACCCATGCCCTTTTAATATTCTCCCTCCAGTTATGGATGTTTTATTACCTGCCATCACTCAAATCTGCAATCACATGTTTAGATCTGGGATCTATCCGGAAATTTTGAAAAAAACCCTCCTTAAACCACTCCTAAAAAAGCCCCACCTTGATAAGGCTGACCTGAAAAATTATCGACCGATAGCCAGTCTTCCATTCTTGGCAAAAGTAGCAGAAAAAGCGATGAATTCATAGCTATCCGAATTCATCGAGGAACACCACTTATTGGATAATACCCAATTTGGGTTCCATAAGTTTCATGGTACCGAAACCGCCTTGATCAAAGCGGCGGACGACATTAGAGTCATCCGAGATCAGGGTGGAATGGCAGTGCTGGTGCTACTTGACTCATCTGCTGCCTTCGACACGGTCGACCACTCCATCTTGGTCAACCATGTCGAAAAAATGGGCATCCAAAAAGTAGCTAAAGATCTACTGGACACCTTTCTCTCAGGCAGGAGTCAGGCTGTCACCCTGGGATCTATCCACTCAACTAACCTGTCTCTGCCATGTGGGGTACCACAAGGCTCCTCCCCGACACTTTTTAACATCTACGTGTCGGACCTAGCCAACATCATTCGAGCACATGGGATGAGCCTTACCTCATATGCTGCAGATGACACTCAGTTAGTCCTGTCCATTAAAAACAACGGACATAAGATGGCCGAGAGTTTTAAAGAATGTATGCTGGTAATTGGAGACTGGATGGCCTCCAATTGCTTAAAGCTCAATTCGGATAAAACGGAGGTGGTCATCTTTGGACAACTCACACCAAGCTGGTCACTCGATTGGTGGCCTGCATCCTTTGGAACTCTGCCTAAGCCCACTCCCAAGGTAAGGAATCTGGGAGTTGTTTTTGACGATCAACTCAACTTTGTCGCCCACGCCAACCAAGTAGCTTCCTCGGCGTTTCACAAACTACGCTTAATAAGGAAAATAACCCCTTTCCTAACTGAAACTTCCGCAAAAACTTTGGTAAGCTCCCTAGTGCTGTCCACCTTGGACTATTGTAATGGTCTTTTCGCAAACGCCCAGACTAGATAAAATGCAAACAATACAAAATGCGGCAGCAAGACTATTTGCTAGAATCCCCAAACACATGT
This sequence comes from Lissotriton vulgaris, assembly GCF_964263255.1. Taxonomy (NCBI): domain Eukaryota; kingdom Metazoa; phylum Chordata; class Amphibia; order Caudata; family Salamandridae; genus Lissotriton; species Lissotriton vulgaris. Next base: position 230,378,995 of record NC_141691.1, on the reverse strand, counting down.
CCGTCACAGACACCATCAGGAAACTACACTGGCTTCCAATCAGAAGCAGGGTCAAGTTTAAAACGCTTTGTATTGTATATAAAGCTCTGCATGGACAAGGACCTCAATTCCTCAAAGATCAACTGACCCCCTACTGTCCCTCGAGGGCACTGCGATCTTCTACTCTCCATGACTTAGTGGTGCCTCGTACCAAGACAGTCTCCTGGGGAGACCGTCGGTTCCTGGCATCGGCCCCAAAACTATGGAATACTCTCCCTCAGTCAATTCAAACCTGCACCACTCTTTGGTCCTTTTGCAAACAGCTAAAAACCTGGCTGTTTAACCATTAATTTCATCTCTTTTATCATACATACTCAGTGGAGAATCTGATGCAGAAGTTGTAGCGCCGAGACGCCTACAGGCATTTGTTCGCGCTTTATCAACTTTCATAAATAAATAAATTAATTAATTAATTAAAGAACAATGCAACAAGAACCTGACATCACTCCTGATAGAGGTACAAAAGACAGGCATGTGCAATGACAGGTAGCTGAAGGCAAGACAGGCCATCAATGGAGCCCAGACAGCTAAAAAGCAACCCAGTGAACACCTGGGGCCTTATTTATGAAGGCCTTGCGCCACCAGTGCGTCACTTTTTCCCATGTTAAAAGTGACGCACCGGCGGCGCAAGGCCTTCATAAATAAGGCCCCAGGAATGGATTGAGGCAGGGCAAAAGGACACACATTTGACAATTATCAAGCCCACCATGAATTACGGAGAGCCCAAGGGCAGCTCATAACCATGTAAAGGGGGCGCAGGGTCGGATTGACCTGTAGGGCAATCAGGCAGAGCCCGATGGGCTGGTCTTATAGATTAGTGTGTGGGCTGCTTTTTTTTAGAGTTGGTGGGCTGATTTATGGCCAGGTGGGCTGGTTTGTACTGTTAATTTCTCCAGTATTCCCACAATCATTGCCTGCAGCAAACACTAATGCATGCAGTAGACCATATCTTGCAAACTAACAATACAGCACAAGTTTGGAGTCCTAACTTTACTACTACTAAATTGAGAAAAATCCTAATTTTAAGACTTTCGGTATTCACAGAAGGCATTTAGGAGTCCTAAAGTTAGTAGTCCTAACTTTACTACTACTAAATTGAGAAAAATCATAATTTTAGGACTTTCGGTATTCACAGCAGGCATTTAGGAGTCCTAACTTTACTACAACTAAATTGAGAAAAATCCTAATTTTAAGACTTTCGGTATTCACAGAAGGCATTTAGGAGTCCTAAAGTTAGTAGTCCTAACTTTACTACTACTAAATTGAGAAAAATCATAATTTTAGGACTTTTGGTATTCACAGAAGGCATTTAGGAGTCCTAAAGTTAGGAGTCCTAACTTTACTACTACTAAATTGAGAAAAATCCTAATTTTAAGACTTTCGGTATTCACAGAAGACATTTAGGAATCCTAAGTTAGGAGTCCTAACTTCTGTAAATACCGAAATGAGTAAGTTCATTCTGTGAATACCAAAAGTAGTAAGTGCATTCTGTGAATGCCAAAAGTAGTAAATTCATTCTGTGAATACCAAAAGTAGTAAGTGCAATCTGTGAATACCAAAACAGTAGTAAGTTTAGGATTGACTCTTAAGTTAATTCTGTGAAACGGGCCCTGAATGAGCAAGTTACAGCTCTCAAGCCGTGCAGGGTAGAAGCACAAAGACAGAGAGACGGAGCCCCAGGGTCCACAGGGAACCAATAGCAATGGGACCTGGGCAAGAAAGACCAAAAACCAAACCAGCACCCTACAATAATGAAGCCCATCAGGTAGCAAATTCAAAGACCAAAACAGGAAGAGAGGGTACACCCCAATATATCCCAAGCCCCATATAGAAGAACAGGGGCACAGTCCCCCACTTGAAGTCAAGACTGAAACCCCCAAGCAAACAGGGACAAGAAGGCCAGCCAAGGGAGGTACAAAGGAAGCCCAAAACCAACAACCGTGGCTTAAAATGCAAGCCAATCAGAGATTGCAGACAGAAGATCACAAGTGTTCCAGACAATGAAACTAGTATTGGAGACCCAACATCAAGGGCCCAGCAGCCCAATTCTAAACCAGTAGGAGTGACAATGCCACATTGTCACTCCAAATTCCCTGCCTCATGGAGATAAACGCCCAGAGAAGAAGTGTTAGAACTGGGGGTCTCTAGTTGGCAGAGGTAGGTACCTTTGACCAAATAAGGAACCTTGCTTCTAGTCAGGGAAAGAGGATTACACTCCTGGATAACCCCTGCTCACCCCCTTCATAGCTTGGCATGAGCAGACAGGCTTATCTCAGAGGAAGTGTGTTAAGCATTTGTAAACACATACAGTAATACAGTGAAAAAACACTAGAGATGGACACCACACAGGTTGTATAAAAATATTTATTCTTTATATAGACTTAACACAAGACCACAAATGACAAAAATCCACAATACTGTACTCAAAATAGACTTAAAGGTGGTAAAAGTAACTTAGTTCAAGTTGATGATAAATGCGACACGTTTTTCACAACAGTACCTTGGATGCGTAAGGCAAAACAAACAAAAGATCTGCAGGGAGAGTGATGCATCGGTTCCTTGCTTCGGGGGAGGCGATGCCTCGCGCCTCAATGCTTGCGCAGAGTAGGGGATGCGTTTGTTCCTTAACGGAGAGACGGTGATTTGTTGATTCTCGTACTGCATTCCGGTTGCGATGCGGCAAGATGGCGCCTTGATGAGATACGACAATGCGGTGCAATGCGATATGATGGTACCCTTGATGTGATGCGACGGCGTGAAGATGATGCCTGCATGCGCCGGTGGCCATGCAGCAAACTCTGTAACTTTGGAGCCGCGACAGGCCCTGCGACACGCTTCTCCGGTGATGCAACAGCGACCCTCGCGGTGGCGACACGTTTCTCTGGTGATGCGATGGCATACAGCTGCGACAAAGACACGCTTCTCTGGTGATGCAGCGGTGACGTCTGTGGCGGTGATACGCTTCTCCGGCAATGCAACAGCACCAGCTGCGATGGCGACACGTGTTGGTCTGGTCTCACCACTCACCTAAAATCCAGGAAATCGACAGGGGTGATGATCATTCCCCAACCCCCTCTAAATATCTCTCAGAATCACTAGTTATAGCGACAGTGGTCCTGGCAAATAGTCAAGGGGGAAAGGGTTTTGGGATGAGAAAGAGAAACCGAGAGAAAAAGTCCTGTTTGATTCTGCTATCTGGATTCTGCTATCTGGACCGGCCAGGATGGTGTGTGCTGAAGTGTGTACTTCTGTTTTACTAGAGAAGAAACAAAATTACATCAATATCTTCTTATTACTTGGTATTAGTTAGTGATAATAGCTACAACCGTGCCTTTATACCTATTCACCTTTTTCTGTTCTGTGCAATATTCACATTGGCTGTTATTTTGTAGCTCTACTTTCCGTTTTGGAGATTTCTTTTCTATGCTTTCTTTTTAACAAGTGGGATTCTGTACTTCTCCGCTAAGAACAAAAATAAACAATTCAAGTGAAAGTCACAGGAAAAACGCCAACTTAATTGTTTCTTTCTAATTATAACTAATAGCATTTACCTTTGACTTAATGTAATAAGTTCTGCAAATGCCCAATATTTGTCTGGGGGAAGTTTTCAGTAAACTGCCTTCTTAATCAGCACCTTAATTTTAAAATATAACAGCTTTTATAAAACAGTGGCAGGAATTTATTCTAACATTCCAATGTCTCTAACGAGCGTCTAAAGTCTCAAGTGCTCATCTTGAAAGAAAGCATGACTGCGTTTCTTTAAACCAACTTAAGAAAAACGTGTTCAAGATCAACGCTAGGAAATAAAGTATCCTGTAGTATCAGAAAGCCTTTCAAAATCCAGAGACTTAGATAGCCTTTCAAAATCCAGAGACTTAGCTGTCAAAGTGTACACAGCCCCGCGCTGGAATCAACTTCTCCTTTTTTCCGTGTTGCCTTCAGATATCCTTGTCCTCGAACAGCCAATCTCCCACTACGCAGCAACTCTGCTCGTGGCTCTCCTCAGGCCAGATATCAACTAAGTCAAGTGCGGTAAGCTGTGTTGGCTTCTATTTATAGTTTGGCCCTGGGCGTTGCCGGTCACGTGTTTCCAAGAGTGATTGTAATGCGCAATCAAGTTCTTTGAACATGGCTAAGAACACATGTTTATTTCTAGCAAAAAGAATTCAATTACTCGTGGCTCATGTACAAAAAGAAAACGTTAAACAAAACATCAGTCCTAATTCCTATAAAATAATGATGCCAAATATCAAGACAATTCTTTAAAGAAGAAATTTACAAGGTTTTATGACATACTGAGGAGAAATTACATCTCACCCTAGGGATTTACCTGATTACAACTTTTACCTTTTACCTAATGTCAGCAGGCAGAGTGAACAAGACAATAAGCCAGCAGTAGTGCTTTGTTTCCTGACAACACGTTTCTTCTCATTGAGTCGCGCTTCCAGCTCCAAGCGACCCGCAGGCTTCTGCAGACAGAATTCCCAGCAAAGAAATTCAGAGGGGAGCTGGTGGTGAAGTCTTGTAGCCCTGAGACTTTAGCAGGAGGCAAGCACAAGTTCAAGCCCTTGGAGATATATTCTGCAAGATGATGGAAGTTTCTTCAAAGTTCCTTCTCCTATCCTTGGCAATGAAGACACCACTGCAGGCCAACCCAGCAATCAGCACACAGCACACTGGTGGAGGGGCAGTCTAAACTCCTGCAGCTTCCTTGGTTCTTCTCCTTGGCAAAGGTTTGTCTTATTGTTCCAGATATGATCTAAAGTCTTGGGGTCCGGGCCCCAATATTTATACTGCAAAATCCTTTGTCCTCTGAAGGTAGGGGGTCCTGTACCTAGCTCAAACCAGTTCTGTGCAGTCCTGGAGCACTTTGTTTACAGGACTCCTTCTTTCCTTTGCCAGCTTGGGGCCAGGGTCATCAGACGCACCACAGGAGGTGGAGCCAGCATTGTGGAAGGAAGGCACAGCCCTATTCAGGCCCAGGTGCTACTCCTCACACCGCTCTACATGCAGATAGGTCTATTCACCCCTGGGCTGACTCACCAAGTCCCCTGGAGCCTCCCCAGCCCCTGTCACTCACAAACCAGACATGCAATACACAAGCTAACAGAGGCAGGCTGGATGGTTAGGTAAAAAAATACTCAATTTCTAAAAGTGGTAATTTCAACAACTTCACTAAAAGATGTATTTTATCATTCTGAGTTCAGGCATACTAAACTTGAATCTCTACCATGTTCCCTGGGTCAGTTAGGATTATAAGATGTTATAATCAAACTGCCAATTCTGGCATATGGGGAGAGGTAGCCTTGCAATAGTGAAAAACGAAAATGGCTGTAATTCACTATCAGGACATGCTACACACACCAGGGCATGCCCTACCTCTTACATAAATGCACCCTGCCTTTGGGCCTACCTCAGGGGTGTCTGATATATAGAAAAGGAAAGGTTTAGGGACTGCCAAGTGTGTGCACTTGCCAAGTCGACATGGCAGCACTAGACTGCAAACAGGCTCTGCAATGGCAGGCCTGAGACACACTGTACAAGCTGCTTCTGTGGGTGGCACAATCAGTGCTGCAAGCCCACTAGCAGTACAAAAGGGGGTGGTGATGGACAGAGCATCTGAACCAATCAAACACTCACACCCAGTCAACAGATCTGGGTTTAATCCATCACCGTTCTTTAGCCCACTAGCAGCATTTGCTTTACAGGCCCTGGGCACAAATGGTGCACTATACTAAGGTCTGACAGTAACTCAAAGAAGCCAATCATGGAGTCACTAATCCACACATCAATTTACAAAATGGAGAGCATATGCACTTTAGCACTGATCAGCAGGGGTAAAGTGCCCAGAGTCATAAAACCTAAAAAACAGGTCAGAGAAAATACAGGAGGAAGGCAAAAAGTTCAGGGATGACCGTGCAAAAAAGGCCAAGGCCAACACAACCCCTGCCAGCCAAAACGCAGAGTAGGCCAATCACTACCTTGCTTTGGGTGATAGGATATGGACCCTGACCCGCAACAGCAGGGGCATATTCCAGTTCTACGCCAATCTGAACCCATTTGGATCCCTCTGTCCTTACTCTCAGGGCCCACCAAACTAACCCATGGGGAACCATTCCCCTCACCTGTGGACACCATCTGTTCAGCACCTAACCTTAGCTTGCTCACAGGTGTGTCCCAACAGACAGCCATAGTGGCCACCGACAGTGGTCAGTGATGAGACCCAAGCCTTATGCCTCTCAGGGCTCTCAAACCTCAGTGGCATCAGAGAGTGGGGGGCAGTAGCCCCAAGTGCTGGGCACCCTTTGTCCACTTTTCCTCCTGTCAGTCAGGTATGACATCCTGACACTGACCCACCAGCCCTCCGGTGGCTGGACCGGAGACTGGGGTTGGCTTTCCCACACCCGCTCCTCTTCTCCTGGGCTCGGTATCCTCCCACTTGGAGCAGCACCCCCTTCCAGAATTGTCAGGGCACCTGTGGCAGGTGTCCTGCACAATTCCCCCACCAGTTTAGGGGTTTTATCCTGCAACTGGGATCCCAGCCTAGGGTCTGTACTCTTAGACTGCACAGAGTCAGGGTGTGAGGCTGCCCTCTTCCTGCCCCCCTTCCTACAGGCCCTGCACCTTCCTACCTGGAGCGGTGCCCCCAGAAGACAGCCCGGTAGGGACACTGATGACAGTTGTCCGTCCCTCCAGATCAGGCAACACCTGAACCTGGCTTCCCAACCCAGGGACGGACCCTGAGGCTGAGCAATTGCCTGGCGAACCAGGACTTCCTGGGGAGTACATATATCCCCACCGAGGGTGACTCATAACTCATGTGTCAGGCAACAGTCTGCCTGGCGCAAATCTCCTGACTCCTGTCCATCTGACAGTACGTGAAGATCCCCCAGGACAGAAGTGGTGTCACCATGGTCACTCCTTGGTGACTCAGCCCTTCTGGCTGGCCCCTGACCCACTGGTTCTTCCACTAGGGACTCTTTCCCCCCCTCACCCCTCAATCTGGACTTCTGCACCCTCCACTTAGGAGTGCCACTGCCAGAACCCAGAACTGATGGAGGTCTAATTAAAGACACTCCCAGCTCACCTGACACAGGGAGATCTCTCTCAACGAATGGTCCATCAAGACAGTAGGCTTCCTACTTGGTGTTCCCTTAAGGAACCATCCAGTACTGGAGACTGAGATTGGGGCTCGGAATTCGGCCCAGCCTCACTCCTTCTCCTACGAGACAGGATGTGAGGCCCTTCAACCTTCAATAAGGGGACCCAGCTGGGCTACTCTGAACCAGTTCCACCACTATGGGTTGGAAGACACCTGAACCACTCCTCTCAGGATCACCCCACAATGCCTCTACAGAACTTCTGGTACTCACCCAGAGGTCTGCCTCCTGTGCAAGTTCCCTAGGATAAGAGAACTCACACTCCAACAGTGTTGACATAGCGCTGGAAAACAGGGACTCACAATATGCTCTCCCACAATTTGATCACACAGCCCCCTGCAAGGGTTAACCAAACTATCCTTCACCTCCACATCCAGTACCTCACACACGTACTCCACACAACTCTCTTGAGATTGGCAAGCCAGTATCTGACTGTCTCTGTCACTCAACCCACACTCTTTTGGGCGGTCTTCACACTCACATACCAGGACTTCAACCTTGGAGAACCCCTCTCCCTGCACCTCTCATCTAGAGTCAGTAGAGTGTCCCTCCCCCCACTAGGACCATGAACCCGGCGTCAGTTTCCCCATTTACCTCTGAGATGCTGCACACTACTGGAGCTACCTCATGTCCTTGAACTTCTGGTGTATGTTAACACCCTCCTTCAAGTCAGGCGCCAAATCTCTAGGTTTGTGTACTACTCTCTCAGCAGTAGAAACTTCAATTTTGCTGCCACCATCTGAGCTGGTTTCCACCTTCAACTCAGCAAAGCTCACTTCCTGAGATATACAAATTTCTTCTTCTTGGACTGAGGCCCTTTTGGCCTCATCATGCTTTCTCAGCTCCTCATCAATCTCTCTCAGCCTCTGGTCACAAGCCAAAAACTGGGCATCTTTTTCTGTTTCTTCCTCACTTTTAGAGAACTCCTCCTCCTTAGACTCATTTGGTAGTGTTGCCTTCCAGCGGGGTAACTCATACTGAAATCGGGATGCCTCTAGATCCTCCCTGGACTCTCTTTTCACAGGCAGCCCTCACACGTAGCTCCTTCATTGTGTAGACAAACTTGCCAAAAGTCGAGTTCCATTTTGCAACAACTAACCAGAGTCATAGTATCAAAAATACTTCCAGGAGGACACCAGAAAACAGAAAAACAGTATTTGGTTGTGTTTGGTCTGCACCACTAGTGGTGTACACCAATCCCTGTATATGAGTCACAAATGCAAGTCCAAATCCTCACCGCTGACCCCTAATGTTAGAACTGGGGGTCTCTAGTTGGCAATGGCTTGAACCTTTGACCAAATAGGGACACTTGCTTCTAGTCAGGGAAAGGGGATTACACTCCTGGATAACCCCTGCTCACCCCCTTGGTAGCTTGGCACAACCAGACAGGCTTAACTCTGAGGCAGTGTGTAAAGCATTTTTGAACACATACAGTAATACATTGAAAACACTACAGATGGACACCACACAGGTTGTATAAAAATAAGTATTCTTTATATAGACTTAACACAAGACCTCAAATTACAAAAATCCACAATACTGAACTCAAAATAGACTTAAAGGTGGTAGAAGTAACTTAGTTCAAGTTGATGATAAATGCGACACATTTCTCACAACAGTACCTTGGAGGCGTAGCGCAAAACAAGCAAAAGGTCCGCAGGGAGGGTGATGCGTCGGTTCCTTGCTTCAGGGGAGGCGATGTGTCGCGTTTCAATGCTGCGTTCCGGTTCCCATGCGGCAAGATGGCGCCTCCATGGGATGCGACAATCCGGTACGATACGATAAGATGGCACCCTTGATGCAATGTGACGAACTGAAGACGATGCGTACACGCCCGAATTCCGTGTGGCGAACTCTGTAACTTTGGAGCCACAACAGGCCCTGCGACAAGCTTCTCTGGTGATGCGACGGTGACCCTTATGGTGGCAACACACTTCACCGGTGATGCGACGGCACAAAGCTGCGACGAAGATACGCTTCTCTGGGTATGCAGCGGCAACCTCTACGGCGGTGACACGCTTCCCCGGCAATGGGTCGGCAACAGCTGCGACAGCGACACGCTTCTTCTCGTTGAGTCGCGCTTCCAGCTCCCAGTGAGATGCAGGCTTCTGCAGACAGAATTCCCAGCAAGGAAAGTCAGAAGCGAGCTGGTGGTGAAGTGTTGTAGCCCCGAGACTTCAGCAGGAGGCAAGCACAAGTTCAATTCTTTAGAGAAATGTTCTGAAAGATGATGGAAATTCCTTAAAAGTTCCTTCTCCTTTCCTTGGCAATGAAGATACCACTGCAGGCCAACCCAGCAAACAGCACTGGTAGAGGGGCAGTCCAAACTCCTGCAGCTTCCTTGGTTCTTCTCCTTCGCAAAGGTTTGTCTTGTTGTTCCGGAAGTGATCCAAAGTCCTGGGGTCTGGGCCCCTATAGTTGTACTGCAAAATCCTTTGTCCTCTGAAGACAGAGGGTCCTGTACCTAGTTCAAACCAGTTCTGTACAGTCCTGGGTCACTTTGTTTACAGGACTCCTTCTTTCTTTTGTCAGCTTGGGGCCAGGGTCGTCAGAAGCACCACAGGAGGTGGAGACAGCATTGTGAAAGGCAGGCACAGCCCTATTCAGGCCCAGGTGCTACTCCTCCTACCACTCTAAATGCAGATAGGTCTTTTCAGCCCTGGGCTGACTCACCCTGTCTCCTGGAGCCTCCCCAGCCCCTGTCACTCACAAACCAGACATGCAATACAAAAGCTAGCAGAGGAGGGCTGGATGGTTAGTTAAGAAAATACTCACTTTCTAAAAGTGATATTTTCAAACACAGAATGTAAAAAACAACTTCACTAAAAATTTATGTTATCATTCTGAGTTCAGGCATACTAAACTTGAATCTCTACTATGTTCCCTGGGTCAGTTAGGATTATGAGATATTATAATCAAACTGCCAATTCTGGCCTATGGGGACATGTAGCCTTGCAATAGTGAAAAATGAAAATGGCTGTAATTCCCTATCATGACATGCCACACACATCAGGGCATGTCCTACCTCAATGCACCCTGCCCTTGGGCCTACCTTAGGGGTGTCTGATATGTAGAAACAGGAAGGTTTAGGGACTGGCAAGTGCATGCACTTGCCAAGTCGACAAGACAGCACTAGACTGCACACAGGCTCTGCAATGGCAGGCCTGAGACACCTTTTACAAGCTGCTTCTGTGGGTGGCATAATCAGTGTTGTAATCCCACTAGCGAAATGAGTGTGGCCAATGGGTCATTGGATACATCCCTGAGGCACTCAATATGATATTGTTCAAAAACAATTAAATGAGCAGTCTTAATTCTTTGTCCATATGGTTCTTTTTATTTCTTTGTTATTCCATCATTGGTATTGTTTTCATATCCATATGACGTGATATATCCAAATAAGTCTTTCACTTTCACACATGAAACATTTTATAATCCGCTCCAATGCATTTCGGGCCACCGCCCTTCATCGGGGAGCATCTACAACAAAACGGTATATATAGGTGTAATCCTTATTCCAAAGAAGCATTGAAAAGCATAACTATACATTCTGGAAAACCGGCGAAAATAAAGAGCCTCATATTTAACTTACACCAACGTGTGCTTATTGTGATGGGTGACATATGTCCTAATGGTGAAGAAAAAGTGCTTAGTTAAGATACCAACAACGTAAGAACGTTAAGACGGAGGTAAAAGCATGCTGTTCAGGCAGCGGTAACATAGTATAAACGCGGTGTGTCTATCCGGAAAGGTATTTAAAATACTGGTTAAACGATCCCAAACGGAGGTTACAAACGGAGGTTAACCCAAGTGACTGCGCGCATTAAATGCGTTGCATTTCGCTTCAGACTTACTTACATTCAGTGATGTTTCAAATCTTCCCGGGCGCCGGAAACGGCTGTTCGCGATGTGTGTGTAAACGCGCCAATGTTTTGTGAGGGTCATATGACCATTAGCCGTGAACATTAAGGAAGGACTAGTCGTCGCTTATAGAACTAGGTGACAGACTACGATATTTTGGTTGCATGCAATGCGATGGTGATTAAATAAAGCTCTAAATTAATAAAATAAAATTAAAATAAAACATCGTGTAAAGTGAACCGGGTCAGTGATTAAAAGAAACAATGAAGTATTTACAATTCAGAATAAGGTGAAAAGAGCATTCACGAGCTGGGTTCAGAGCAGAACAAAAGGCATACAATTGCCTTGGTTTATAGGTAACATGCAAATTCCACGCGTTCATTTAAGCCCGCAGGCTTGGTCGCATTCAGTTTATAAATCCAGTGATTTTCTCGCTGTAGTAACATTTTATTATTGTCTCTGCCTTCTTTTTTCTGAATAATTTCCAATGCCATAAATCTCAGTTGAGAGATATTGTGGTTCATCTCCAAGAAATGTGCTGCAACTGATGATTTGAGATTATGAGTGCGGATGTTGGATTTATGTTCATTCAACCTAGTCTTTAGTTTGCGTTCTGTCTTTCCAACGTAGACTTTGCCGCACGGGCATTTGAGAAGGTATATCAGGTTGTTGGAGTCACATGTTGCTGTCACTTGTAATTTGATGTTGTTTCCTTTCATGGGATGGGTTATAGTGTTACCTGGTATAATGCTGTGACAGTTATTGCAATTATTGCATGGTCTCGTTCCTTTTGCAATACTGTTGGGTTCTGTAGGTTGTTTCAATATTTCACCCAAATTTTTGCTCCTAGTGTGGGCAAATATTGGTCTGTCTTTAAACATGTCTTTGAAGTCCGGTTCTAACACTAACATTGGCCAGTGTTTCATGATTATGTTTTTGAACTCGGGGGTAGCATTAGAATATTTTGACACGATGACCATCCGGTCACTCTTTTGTTTTCTTGTCGTAGAGTGTAACAAAGTATGTCGGTTTAATTTCTCCACATCTTTAGTAGCTTGTGTTAGAAGTTCTTCCGGGTATTTTCTGTCTCTGAATCGGTCTTTCATTTCCTCCATTCTCATTATTGATAGATCCGGATCTGATGTTATGCGTTTGACTCTCATCAACTGTGATTTCGGTAAATGTTTTTTTAGGGAGGGTTGGTGGAAACTGTTATAGTGTAACATGTTGTTACGATCCGTCGGTTTGCGGAAGATATCAGTTGTTATTTTATTGTTTTGTACGGTAACTTGTACATCCAAAAATGTGATAGTCTTGGAGTCTATTGTCCAGGTGAACTGTGAATCCCACTAGCACCATTTGATTTACAGACCCTGGGCATACATGGTGCACTATACTAAGGTCTGACAGTAAATCAGAGAAGCCAATCATGGAGTCACTAATCCATATATCAATTTACAATAGGGAGAGCATACACACTTTAGCACTGATCAGCAGTGGTAAAGTGCCCAGAGTCATAAAACCAACAAAAACAGGTCAGAGAAAATACAGGAGGAAGGCAAAAAGTTCAGGATTGACCCTGCAAAAAGGGCCAAGTCCAACAAGAAGGAATCAACCACGAGTTCAGACCCCCACCCAAATATGAAGACACAGGTTACACCATATGCCTCATATCAACTGCCACCCACAGGTGAGGTTGGGCGTGGGGAGGGTGGGATAGCAGACAACCCCATGACCATCCAAGCAGAGAGGACAGCAGGATAGGCACCACAGCCACCAGAACCCAGGACTAGGGCATCATGGATCAAGCACTGGAGGCCAAATCAAGCAGAACAAATGTCATATGGTTCCTAAGAATTAAGTAGGACTGTATGCTCTGGACAACATAACCATCAGGATATGGGGAATTATTCCACACACGTCATCAGATATGCATTCCTAGCTAGCTCACAGTATCCATCTGGACTCCTAAACTGATCAGGGTAGCAGATAGTATCTGCAACCTCAGAACTTGACCAGTTTAATTCTCCTAAGAAAAACATGGAAACAGATCTACCCTTTTGCTATTACTTAGGAATGTCCAAAGGGTGAAACAAGGAATATGCAGATTGGTTTTCAAACATTTATTGAAGCAATTATATTCTTGTGTAAAAAGTCTTAGCTGCAATTATTAATAGGATGGTTTAGCATTGTAACCAGCATTACCAGGATGGAGAAAAAGATAAACAGTTCAACCATTATAATGTTGCAAGATGATTATGATAATAAGTATATATGTACACTCCTATACTATTCCAACCTACACTATCTAGTAGATAATGAGGGTACCATCTGCTGGATCCCTTGGGACAACCCAACTCCCCATACCTGTGTATAATGTATCAAGAAGCTATTCTGGTGTAGAACAGGCTACTGTCTTCACTGGAATGAAGTCTAGAGTCATTGGGGCCCCATCTCTGGGGTAGCTGGACCCTGTTTAATTTTTATTTGCCCTCACCTTTTGCTTGCTTGTTTTTCTGCCCTCGTGTGCAGCAGTGCCTATGGCAATGCCCCCTCATGCCTCTAACCCTCCCTCAGCTGCCGAACTATAAAGCTGGATCACAAGCGCATCCACTCAGCCTTCATTGACAGCATGTACACCATGTACCTAAGTTTTGATTTCCTTTCCTTGTAGGCACTAGTGTGTCCAGGAGTTGCCTGGCTCCTGACTGCAGCCGCCATCGTGGAAAGGCAGACAGTTACTGTAACTTGTTTTTAATTTCACAGTAGCTGCGTCTCACAAGGAAGCTTGTGAGCGCAGCTGGGGTAGTTGGACCCCTGTTTAATTTTTATTTGCCCTCACATTTTGCTTGCTTGTTCTTCTGTCCACGCATGCAGTAGCACCTGTGGCCACACCCCAAACCTTCCCTCAGATACCAGACTACAAAGCTGAACAACAAGTGCGCCAAAAGCAAGCCCATTCGCACTCGGACCACACTCAGCGCCAGCTACTCTGCCAGGCTGAACCCAGATATACTACAGCCTAGGCCTAAATTTCACTACTCCAGAGAAACTCTGCTGAGACCCAGATCATCAGGTAAAAGTTGCACTGGCCCATGCTTTGACCCTCAGTTGGCCAATTGTTTGTCTCGCTGCCCCCAATGCGAATTCACTTTTCACTACCTCTCATTGCACAACTCTAGGCGCCATACCCCCACCTCAGCATCACATGGGGCAATAAAAACTCTGATCCCCTGTGTGCTTATAAATGCAAGATTCTTGGTAAAAAATGCTATTGCATTCCATGAATTATAGAAGCCCATCAAATAGAACTTGCCTTCATCACTGAAACGCGGGCTGATGCTTCATCAGACCCAGACTTGCTTCTGGCACTTCGTGGAGGATTTAAGATCTACAGAGGAGACAGATTAAGGAAAAAAGGTGGAGCAATAGCCCTAATTCTTAGAACCGGCCTCAAGTCCTGTGTCAAGACTCTCCCTGATAACTTAGATTGTGAGACTATGGCCTTCAAGATCGAATTTGACAGAATTCTTTTAACAGCATACTCCTCTACCTCCCACCTATGACCAAATCCTCTTTTATTGACAATATTGGTCAACTTCCAGAAGGCAAAGCCAATTTCCAAATCGCTCCATTTTAGGAGATTTTAACTTCCACATGGAGAACGTTTCTGACTTTGAAACAGAAGCACTGCCTGATCAAATGGCGAGTGCAGGACTAAGGAAAATTGTAAAGGGCCCCACGCATATAGCAAGGCACTGCTTGGATTTTTTCAGACAATCCCAACCTAGAATGGGACAACTCGCTTCCCCTAATATGGTCTGACCACAAGACAATTCTGTTTTAAATCTCACTTCCACAAAAACTCTCTGTTAAACACCCCAAAAAGTTAATCACTAGTGGGCCATGAAACAAGATAGAAGCTGGACAACTAAAAGCCCTGCTCGCTCACCCCCTGAGCTAGCCCTCGCAGCAGTGAAGTATTACTCCTGGATTGACTCTGCAAAATTGCAACTAGCTCCTCTCCTGTTAGCCGGCAGTGTCCCAGGCTTTCACCTTCAGATCCCTAATTCAACAACACATTTATAGCTCAGAAACAAGTATGCCAAAGATTAGAACGGAAATGGAGACTAGACAAAAATGTACATACAAAATCAGAAATGTCGATTCAAATCTATAAGAGCCTAATTCTGAAGGAAAAGGCTTCCTTCTATAAAGAAAAAATCGAAGGGGCAAATGACTGCTCTAAAGTATTATTTGCTATGGTAAAAAGTCTCTCTAAATTTCCAGAACCACATGATCTTAGAGCTAGCCAGCAATTTTGCAACTCATTAGCTGTGTACTTTCAGCATAAGGTTAGATCTGTCTATGGCACTTTTATGCTTCAGGATAATTGACCTAACTGAACAAATTACCTCCTTCATTGCTCACTCAATGTGGCCTGGCAATGCTGATGCTCACGCCATTTATCACCCTGCCCTTAGATCAGACATTAAAAATTATCTGCACAGTCAAATCAGGATCTCCTTCTGAACCATGCCCACTGAGAATTATCCATCTGCCCCCAGAGATCACAGCCACTTGACTCACGCCTATATTCAACCTAATGCTCACGTTAGGGTGATTTCCCACTGTATGGAAAAAAGCACCCATACTACAGCTATTGAATAAGTCCAATCTAGACACTAATGGTACCCTCAAATATAGGCCAATTTTGAGACTTCCTTTCTCCTAAAAGTTAATAGAAAAAGCCAACAATATAGAACTATCAACCTTTATTTCCAACAATGCTATTCTTGACTTATCTCAATATGGATTTTGTGCCCATAATAGCACAGTTCAGTTCAGTTCAGTTCAGTGCTTTATTGTACAGTTACTAAAAACCATTACAAATAGCCATTGGCAATGATGAAAAAAAACAAATTATAAAAAAAAAGACAGTTAAAAACAGAACGATCTGTCAGTTCATTTCCCCTATGTTTTCCTGTGGGGGGCGGACTGGTCCTCTCCCTAAGTAATCGTACATCATTGAGGTGATGCTTCAGTGTTCCGAGACAATTTAAGTCTTTAGGCCATCCTGATGTTTAGAGGTTGATGGTGTTGAGGGGGTGGTATCGGTGAGCATTTGGTCTTCCAATGTTTTGAGCCTGGATTCTGCCACTCCCAGATATTTTACCAATCGACAGGCCATTTGCACGTCATCACCTCTGAAGCAGGCCAATGTTGCTTCTCTGCAGGTCCTGTTTCCTTTTTTTAAAAATAGGGGTCTCAGTAAGTTCAACCGGACTTGCAGCAGCTCTTTACAGATGGTAATGAGGTGTGTGATGGTTTCCTCGTGTGTTCCGCACAGGCGGCAATTTGCTGGCTTTGGGGGGCGCAACCACGGGGGCATATGGTCCGCTGACAGTAGTACTCCCAGTCGTAGTTTTAGAAATGTTTCTTTTGTTGTTTTAGAAAAACTTGTCGACAGATACGCCTGTGGAGTAAGTTTGTTATAAGTTTGTAGGGTCAGCCAGCCATGTGTTCGTTTAGCTAATGAAGCTTTGTCTTGAAGAAGGGATTCTTTCTTGACGATTTTGTTTACAGTTTTTTTTTTTTGAAGCCTGCCAGGTTCCCTTGCAGTTCCCTTAGCTGCCTAGCCCCCAGTTGGTTAATGGCGTCCTCCAAAAAGAGTCTTGCTGGGCTGTAATTTTTACTTTGTAGTTCTTTCCAGAGGAGATCATTAAGGGTGTTTGCGTCACCTCTGCTTATTTTATACCAGGTCTTAAGGTATGTTCCCTTGCGTGCTAGCTCTTCTTTAACCAACCCAAGTTCAAGTCTGATCTGCGCCGGGGAGGTATATTTCGGCAGACCGAACATTATCCGCATTGCTCTTGAGACCACTCCATTCAAAGTTTCGGAGTCCCTGCCTCTCATCGCTTCACTTCCGTATGTGATGGATGGAATCAGTTTTGCTTGGATCACTTGGAGGAGTGGGATGAAGTTTGGACCAGTGATCTTATTTTTGAGGTTCCTTAGAGATACTGCTATCATTAGGCCTCTCCTTTTTATTTCCTCCGCTTGTGGTTTGAAGCTTCCCCTGTCGTCAATGAGTACTCCCAGGTAACAGTATTTATTTGTGGTTTCCAGTTTGTTGGTGTCCAAGTACCAACTGAGTGTTGGTTTCTTCTTACGATGATTGAGACACATGGTTTTTGTTTTACTGTAATTAATACTCAGTTTGTTTGCTTTCGAGTAATCCGCGGTGATATCGAAAAGCCGCTGTAGGCCGATCTGAGTCCGACTGATTAACACCAGATCATCGGCGTAAAATAAGTTGGACAGCTGAATTCCCCCTAGTTTAGGGGATGTGAGTTATTGTCGTTTAGTGTAGTAGATAAAAGATTGAATAAAGTTGGTGCTAACACACACCCTTGTTTTACTCCGGTGTGGGTTGGTATTTTCTTTGTTAGGAAGTCTCCGGAACCTAGTTTGACCTGGACCCATGTGTCAGTATGCAGGAGGATAAGTTGATTCAATAGAGCTACTGGATTTTTTTATTCTCTTCAATTTTTGCCACAGCAGGTTTCTATTCACACGGTCGAATGCAGCGCTGTAGTCTATGAAACCCAGATACAACAGATAGTTTCCCTCTAGCGCTGAGTCGATCAGTAGTGACAGGGCTAGGATGTTGGTGGACGTCCCCATGCTTTTCCTGAATCCAGTTTGGTTAAACGGGATTACCGAGGTTTCTTCGGCCCGCAGTGTCAGTTCCTGAAGTAGGAGGCCCGCGAAGTACTTAGCCTTGTTGTCTAGTAGGGCTATTAGCCGATAACTTCTTGGGTCTTTTTTGTCGCCTTTTTTATATATTGGTGATATTATTGCCCCCCTCCATGACTGTGGGATTGTCAGAGTTTGGAAACTTTTTTCGAAGATTGGTTTAAGAGTGGTCGCCCAGTATTTTGGATCCTGTTTGAATAATATTGGAGGTATTCCGTTTGGACCAGGAGCTCCCTCTCTTTTCCCTTTCGTGATCCTGTTAATTATTTGTTCGGTCGTAATTAGTACTGCTTTGTTAGCGGTCTGGGATTCTTGATATGGGGACGGGTATTCTTTGATCTTTGCATTAGTTTTGCCTGTATCTTCCCGTGTTTCGTTGGTAAGACTGAAGTGAGTGCTAAAATGGGTTAACCAGTCCCCTTCTGTCACATATGATTCGTTCCCTTGGTTTTGATCATTGATCAAGCCATTGATTTTTTGCCAGAACTGAGCACTGCGATTTGTTTTGGCGACATATAAGAGTTTTACCCATAATGCCTCATCGGCATCCTTTTTTAGCTGCCATATTAGTTTCCTACGTTCGCCTTTAAGCTGTCTGAGAGCATGATGCAAAGAGTGGTCTATTTTTGCTCTTCGTAGGGTCTGATTGATCAGCGTCTTCATTGTTTTTAGCCTGCTGTTATTTCGGAAGTTGTGGTGACTCTTCTGTGTCGTGTTCCAGGGTTTCCTAGGATGGGTAACGTGCTCTTTTCTTTCGGCTAAGTCTCTCATTTTTTTTGTAAACGCTTCCCAACTTGTTATAGGATTTTGTGTGGTGGATTGCGCTTCGATAAGAGAGCGTTTCGCTAGCTCTAGTAAATTTTGTGGGTTGGAGACTTTGCATTTTACTCTAATTTCGTTTGATGTAAAATCTGAACCTAAGTTGTTAGGTCTGGGAGGATTTTGTGTTGCCGAGATGATCATAGTTGTTTCCTGGGGCAGGTGGTCGCTATGATCCATTGAGCCAATATGGAAGTCTTTGACTCTGTTGAAAAGACTACGAGAAACAAAGGTAAAGTCAATAGTGGAGCTTACTTGGGTACGGTGGTATGTTGCTGATTGTGGTCGGTCTCCTGTGAATCTTCCGTTGAGTGCCCTGAGGCCCAGCTCCTCTAATTTGGCCAGCAGGGTCCGCGCGTTTTTTGTACTTCTGCCTCCCGAGGTGTGATCTTGATGATTAAGATCCCAGGCGAATGGATCCTCGTCGTATTTAGTATCCGTGTCCATATAGTTGAGCATATTTAGATTAAAGTCCCCTGTGATGATTAGATTATTCGTGGACTCAGTGTTCACAAGTTTCATTAGTTGTTCCTTCAGTTGTTGTACTCCTTTCTTTTTCTCCCTGGGGTGCAAGTATAAATTTATTAGAATGATGTCTTCATTTGGGTCTTTTGCCCGAAATGTCAGTCGTAGTGCTTGTATTGCATTTGGGGCAGCTAAGTTATAGTCTAATTGGACAGCCTTTGATATCACTGAAAGCGCGCAGTATGTGGCAAGGCCGCCTTTCTTGTGGCCAAACAGAGAGCTCTGAGTAGGCGGTAGGAAGTTCAAGTTATCTCCAGACAAAGCTGGAGGTGAATCAGACCAGGTTTCTTGTAAGGAAATGATGGTAAATTTTTTCAGGTAGCTGTCTAGGTCAGTGTCTGTAAACTTGTCGCCTGTTCCATTGATATTCCATGCGCATATGCTTAAAATGCTGGTCGTGTTAGCTGTTTTTATTTTGTTTGTCATTGACTTATTTCTTTTGTGTTTATAGCACAGAGCGAGCCTTGAATACTGCCACTGAAGAGCTCAGACAAACCTTGAATGGTGGGGGGAGCGCTGACCTGTTCCTCTTGCCCTATAGCAAAAAGAACAATTGATGGACAGAATGCAGAACAATGTCATACATTCACCCCAGTACAGAGATCTGGGCCTAAATCCATCGTTTTTTGCTCATCATGCCATTCCAGTTTGGACCCAGCCAGGCCTATCAGCAGCTTTTGATATGGTCAACCATTAATTGCTGGTTGGCCATCTATCCTCACTTGGGATGAAGGATAAAGCACTCTCCCTGCTGGGCTCCTTCCTATCAGATCGCTCCCAAGCAGTGGCCCTTGGAGACTACGTTTCCCCCTCCTTCTCACTTCCCTGTGGCGTACCACCCCAGGGATCCTTCCTAAGGAAGACTCTATTTAATTTGTAACTCACCCCTCTGGCCAAATTAATCAAAAGCTATGGCTTTGTATTGGTGTCCTACGCCGATGACACACAGATAATTGTCTCAGTTAATAGTGCGTCAAACTCAACGGCAATCAGATTCCATGACTGCATGTGTCATATGTTGGACAATTGTCGAAAACTTAACTCATCCAAAACCGAAGTACTTCTCTTCGGTAATAGCTCCTTAATCTGGGCAGACAGCTAATGACCCTCTCAACTTGGCCCTTTGCCAACCCCTACTAAAAAAGCAAAAAATTATGTAATAATATTTGACTTCAAATTGTCATTTGAAGCTCAAATTAACCACACTACCTCTGCTTGGTTCTTCATTCTTAAATTTTTGAGGAAAATGATTCCTCTTATTCCTTTGGATTAAAGAAAGCAGTCGTCACCACACTTATTTAATTTAGACTGGACTACTGTAATGCCTTGTTCACCAGTGCAAAAAAAGTGAATTACCCACAAGCTCCAGATGGCACAAAATGCAGCAACTGGGGTACTTCCGGGGATTCTGAGATTTGATTCTGCCTCTAAGGCCCTGAATCAACTGCTCTCGCTGCCAGTTGCTAAGCGTATCCAGTTCAAAACCTTGTGTTTTGCATTTAAATATTTGCATGGACTAGGGCCGGAGCAGATGTCTCGTTATCTGATGCCATACACCCCTGCTAGACCCCTTAGGTCAGCGGATAGTGGTACACTTGTCACTCCGAGGTTGCAAAAAGTCAAATGGGGTGGCAGGAGCTTCACCCATACCACGACCAGTTCCTGGAACTCCCTACTACTAATGCTAAAAAAGAAACTAATCTGTTAAAAATCCGAAAGGGTCTAAAAACTTGGCTTTTTAGAGGGTGAGGACTAGTTAACCCTACACAATCCCATCAATGTGAAGGTAGCGCCTAGACACCTCTGGGTATATGAAGCGCTGTATGACAGCCTCATAATAATAATCTCTGGAACTGCATTCCGGAACAATCTTAGCTGAAGTGCTCCTCTGTCAACGTTAGCTTAGAGGCGATTAATATAATAAAAGCCCTATTTCCAATTGCGCGGTGTCAAAGGTGCAACTATGATGTACTTGTTTGTTTTGAGACTCAGAGCTGACATCAACCGGGCAATTAAAATTAAGGGCATCATGTACAGTGTTCCTTAGCTTTGTATAGAAGGCTATGATTGAAGCTTTAATACGAAATGTTTTGCCTGCAGTATTTCTAAGTAAGTTATAGTGTAAGGCATGTAAAAAGCCGAAAGACACTGTTTAGAAAAAGATGTCAACTTTAAAACTTGGAACTAAAATGAAGACGTGTGCATATGCCCTGTTATACTTCACAACAACCCAAGTTAGAGAAGCACGCCCGAACCTGCCAAAAAAGGAGCCACACAACTACCACTCGAACCTGGGAGCAAGCAACCAACACCCTCACCAGATGCAACCTTGCATCAGCAACCACTTTGCCAACAGACTCAAAAAAGAGAAGGGAGTGGCAGCCATGTTTGAACCACTCCCAGTGAGTTGATGAGAAGGAATCTCCTGCCCTGCCTAAATGGCGCCCAGCAAAGTCCAGGATCCAGGCCAGCAGCTTGGAGCAGACATGGCTCCACTGGACCAAGGCTGCCTACCATCGGACAGACACGACAAGCCAGCTTGACCTGGAAGAACAAAAAGCCATGATTAGCCACCATGGACCAGGAAACTGATGCCAACAGCGAAGACAGCCAGCCACAGAAACACCAAGGATCTGATAAGCCTAGCCCAACAGAAGAAACACACCCACCCACAGGGTGTGCCTTCCCTTTTGGGGGCCTTCTGGCAGGCAGGGGACTGAATGAGACATTGCAGGGTAGACGGGAGAGATTTTATTGTGTAGGCCAGGTCACGTGGATCCTGGCAGAAGATGGACTCACTTCAGTGAATTAAGAATTGGTAGGAGATGGGTTGAGGGGGTATTGTTTCAAGAAAGATGGCTTGGCTTGTGTTAAGCAAATATAATAACCGGGTTATGAAATTAAAGTCTTACATTAGCTCTGGTTTTGAGAAGTGCGCTACATCTATTTTAATATTTTTTATTATTGTATTAATTTTCAAACATACAACAAACACGTCAGCAATCCCCAGTATGATACCACAGGGTAATCAGCTTTTGCATGTGCACCAAGATACAGATATGCAGTGCATCATTACAACTCGTTTTACATTTGATTTTAACTCATCTAAGGCATTCCTACATCTGGAGCGGCATCAGTAGCTGTTGACGATAGATATGTTGTGAGGTGCTCTACATTTATAAATGTGTATGTTTTTACTGACAGGGCACTAGTGTAAAGGGCTCCACTGCCTTTCGCTGTGTTCGCTCTATGTAAATATCACATACAGACACATACAATAGGACTGCATTGGCTTAAAGGTGTTTGTGCCTCCACCACAACCACTGCCCAAATAACAGCCCCACACACATGGACAGTCAACACAGAGGCTTCCTGGCCTGGCTTTTGGGTGCTTTATACTCTGGATTCTAAGCTGTTTTTAAGTGTTGTTGCATTACATGCGTGTCTTTATAACTATATTAACCCTCACAGCGTGTGTGCAGTTCACAAAGAGGCATTAATTATGTGAGGCAGGAGTACAAAGAACATATTTAATTAGTTTAAATCACCCCTGCATTACTTCGAATTAAAACTCTAAAAGATATTAGTGCAGAGGTTTTCTGCTACTTTATAAACAGATTAGTGTGTGAAATGCCGTGACAAGTTATCGTAATATAATTTAAAATAATATATAATCTATGTTATTAGGAAAGGTAGCGTTAGGCCACCTATTGAGGAAAAACTTGTTTATATTATGACATAGGTACTTGTTTCAATTTACGCCTACGCCGTTACATGTGCCCTGTGAACTGAGAAATGCTCTTTGTAAATTATTTCCAATGCGGCCATTTGATTAAATTAGATGTTTTCACAATCCGCTTCAAGCCTCATTGTACAAGAAAGAAGCACTGCCCGTGAAGAATAAAGTACTTTTTTATACATTTAAAAAATCGGATCAATTGGTTCTCTTTTTTATTTCCATGTGTACATTTTGTTTCATGTTTTCCCAGTCTTTATTTCGAACAGACCTCCGGCTTGGTCAACCAAGTAAACGTTCAAGGAAATTCACACTCCATTCTTAGTTATAGGTCATTGTCAATTAAAGTGGCGAGCCTTGCTTCAGTGATATACATTTAAGGCATATTTTATATAAAACAATTTTATTGTTCATTGGTTATGTAAAGCACTATAAACTATTACACCAATGAAAAAAACGTTTGCACCTGATCAACATGTCTCTAAAAATATCTGTCTCAAGAAGAGGATGAGCTCCTCTTAAATATTGCAAAATAGAGCATCAGGATAGTAACACATCTGCTCATGAAGAGCTCAGCGTGTGGCCCAACAGTCCACCAACCTGGCTGAGGCCACCGCCTCCACCCCGCAGGCAGGGGACCATGCACCATATTTACCAATCCCCACCTGCGTGAGGGAGATCTCTGGGATGAAAATGCAACCACTGGTGGCGGGAGGAGGTGCCAACCTCTACATTACACCCTCAGTTACTGTTGTTGTTGCTAATCCCATAATACCTCGGCAAGCAAACAAGGCAAATGATTTTTTTGGGTGGTAGATCTGGCTTGTTATAGCTACATACCATATTATTATATTTCAACCCCAGAAACCACAGGTATGACAGTTTTTTCAAAGAATTTCAACTTTGCATCCAATAGGTCAGTGTGTGATCCCAACTAGATCAACAACATCACTTATAGCAGTCAATAAAGGCAAAAACTCCCAAAGTAAGGCCCTTCGCAGTAATGACCATTACCTGAAGGCTATGGCACCTTCACTTCTCCCAGCTCCTCACACACCACCAAATACAATTCTGAGAGTAAATAAAATTAAGGATAAGAAGATTGCTTTAATAATCGAGATTAAACTCAGTATTGCAATTACAAAAGTTCCAAAAGTGGCACAGTGAGACATCAGAAGCTCCAAGGAACAAGCTGCTGGCTTGGTGGAAAGAAAAGGGAGGGTCCACAATGATTAGGTTATGTGAACTAAAACAATTAAAATAGTTTGATTGTTTCCAAAATGGCATTCGATTTGACTAAAGACTGTGTTACTAGATTTGGTGAGATCTATCAGACTTCCTAAGATGGAGCGCAAAGCTTTGTAGGTCATCTTCATCATTCAAACTCATGTTGTATGTTGCAGTTCCATCCCATTGAGTTTCCCACATCACCTCTGGAAGATTTACCCTGGCCAGGACAGGAGGTATCAGCTTTGAAATCCTAAGACATTCACAGCCACTCTGCAATCTGGTCATAGAACTGCAGCCTAAATATTCCCACGTGGTTGGGGCTGCATAAGGATTACTACACCGGCCAAAGACTACACATCCAACTCACCTAACAATTTAAAAAATCTACAACAAGGAATAATAAGACAACAGATTGTCATAATGACGATACCATGACAGTACTTTTGGGATAATGGTACGTTTGAATTGTTACAAAACGTAATAACATTTCAATGATTGTGAAATATGTTACAGAAACATACAAATATCAACAAGAAGAAACTCTGAATAAACAGGAATTGTTATCAATGCTACTGCTATGCCAACAATACAATCTATTGGCAACACACTAATGCCAGCGCCACATTTTTATGATGATGCAAAATCACTCATACTGATGGGGTCTGGTCAATTTCTTCACAGGCCACCTTTCCGCTCATGCTTTACCCACATTTATCTCTGACAATTTCCCCATTCGTTGAATCGAAGAGCTCATCCATAATACACTCAGGCATTGGCAATTTTTTTTATATTCCATATATTACCATCTGAGAATTCGAAAACACCTCAGCCAACTCTCACTACTTGAAGAGGATTGGAGAATATTGAAAATCTGTCAATGACTCTGTGTTCAAACTTTACCCAACTCAATCTCCCACTTCAAATCCACCAAGACCTCTTACCAGAATAAATTCCTTGATACTATGGCCAACAACACTACATCTGTTCTCACTCCTAAAAATCGAGCTTTTGTTGAGCTCAGGACAAAATGTTCTTCCTTGCATTAACTTGTACAGAGTCTCTCCAGTGGTTGCATTGGGCGTGGTACTGTATGCACATATCAACTTTTTGACAGCATCCCCTCAAACCGTTCTCTCACAGAAAACTAACTGTAAACCTTTCTTCAGTACCTGATTTCACCTCTCCACTAGCTTGCTACATTGTGGGGCATGCACCAATGTTCTACCTTCCCACATGTCGTACCCCAATTTGTCCAGAATCCTCTTCATCTCCTCCAACGCCAGTGCATTTAACCATTTTTTGTATGTTTATTTAAATCTATTTCATTGTTTTCAGATATCATTGAGCATGTATACGATATATACAACTTTAGCAGTGTCAGCGTAAATTATTGATAAAGACACAAATCTTCCACACATTCATTACATTGCTTGCCTCACAATGGCACAGCGTTTGACAATACACTTCTGATATGTAAACAGTAATTACCGTTGGTGTACACCGGCTGATTGATGCTTCACTTTGCAGCATGTTTTGATTACAGAGCCGAACAGTTTTCCTAAAGAGCAACATTCTACAACGTGCACTTTGTATATGGCCAACAATTAAAGTTAATTATTTTCCAAGTAGTACGTCGGGTCTCTCTATTACTGCATGTAGTTCACATGTGTATGTAAGTGTGGGTAGGCCCCACGAACGTGTGGCCATCAAAGGTGTTCCAGAGAGTTATCCCCGCTGCCAAGGGACTCGGGGGCATATTATCAAGGGGGTTTATCTCCGCTTTTTTGGCTTTAAAAGCCAAGAAAGCGGAGATAAAATTATCTCCCTATTACCTAGCTGTCACAAACACCATTTAGCGACAGCTAGTAGGAGATAGCGACCATCTTGGGCCCCACTTTGCATGTCAGTGATATTTATCACTAATGGTATGCAAAGTGGGCGTGCCAAGATGTTAGCGACTGAAAACAGTCGCTAACATCGCTATCTCCTATTACCAACTTTTAGAGATATTCGCGCTAAGCGCGAATATCTCCAAAAGCTAACACCTGCCCTGAGCAGTTCTTAGCCATGTTATCCAATGGGAGGTGGATAACATGGCTAAGAGTATTAGCTCGGTAATGCCTGAATATCGCTGACTTTTTAGCGATATTCATACATTGCGGCCGATTTTTATCGCATTTGCGATAAACCTTGGTAATACCAAGGTTTATTTGCGATAAAAATCGCCACAGCTTAGCGGTAAATTTGTGTCTCTAACCAAGCAATAGCAATAATTATCGCTATTGCTTGGTAATATGTCCCTCTGTGCGGTCCTCCCCCACCACCGCATCATCATCATTTATATTGGAGTCATAGATATGCGGGGCAGATGGCATGACTGTATTTATATCTGCCATTAAAGTATCCCTGTGTGCAGCAATAGGGTGTTTCCTGAGGCCCAGATTGTCCTCTTTGTAGGCTGTGCTCCTGGCTGAGCCCAATTTGTAAACAAGTGCAGCACGGCCGTAGCATGCGGGGATCTGGAGATTTCCGCTTGCGTGTAATGAGGCGTTTGGCCAAGATCAGTCCCAATCGATAACACTTGACCTGACATTGTATTTCTTACCCCTGGGATACCTCTCCCAGATGCATACCTCCCTCCCACGTGAACGTACTATCCCTGTCTGTGCAATGTATCAAATGGTCTTTTACGGCTTGCCAATAACCAATGTGTACATTGACCCTGAATGTGACATGTGTACCGGACCTGAAAAATTGAGTGCAAACGTCCTCAATGAACCCAATTCTATTTACTTCAAGAGTCAGGTGCTTCACTGTTTTCTGCAACTTATTAGTCGATACACAAGCTATCCAATCCCTAGCCATATTGTCAAAAATCCTTTATTGCGTTAAATAATTAAAATCAATTACAATTAATATATAAAAACGTAAGTGTCGATCAAATAAATTATATGCGAGAGCTTAAAAAAGAGAGGTAGAGTTAAAATTGAATATTCTCCCAAGGGGCTAAAAAAAGGCAGGTGATAACTGGGGAGTGTATATTTGCTAAGAGCCATATGGACTAAATGTACATAGCTGTGCTTACAGGCATGGAAATCTGACGTGTTGTATCTCGTTTTTACAAGAGACAGATAAAGTCTGTGATGATTCACGCTGTTGGTTAGAATGTTAGTCCAATTTATTGGCGTCTTTAAAAGCTGTTTGCAACAGGAAAATATACTTGCCAAATTGTGTGAGGTCACATGGCTCCACTATGTTAAAAACGAAGGTGCATATTATCGCTAAATAAGCTTAGCAAAAAAAAATGTTATCGCCGCGCATCGCCGGATTTTATCACAGAGATAACATGCTATTAGCAACGTTTATCTCCAAAGCAATAAAATATCCAGCGATAGCGGCGAAATGCGTGAATATCGCTGGAAATTCAGCGATATTCAGGCATTATCGCTAATAGGGACTTAACCTGAATATCCACCTCCCATTGGATATACAGGCTAAGAAGTGGTCTGAGCAGTCGTTAGGATTTGGCGATATTCGCGCTTAGCGCAAATATTTTAATCGCTACGACTGCGTTGATAATAGGCGATAGCGATGTTAGCGACTGCTTTCAGTCGCTAACAGGTTGGGTACGCCCACTTTGCATGTCATTAGCGATAAATATCGCTGACATGCAAAGTGGGCCCCAAACCGCTCGCTATTTCCTAAAAGCTGTCACTAACTGATGTTAGCGACAGCTTGCTAATATGGCAATGAAATTATCGCCACTTTGCGGCCGAAAACGGCTGCAAAAGCGGCGATAATTTAATTTTGCCAGCCATGGTAATATGCCGCCAAGTTTGTGTTTGTAGGTTGTATCCCGTTTTTGAGGAACAGTGGTTTTAGCAAGGTACGACGAGCATTCAAGAGGACAGGACAGCAAGTGGTTAAAAGTTTCCATTTGATATCCACATAGTCTGCACTTAGCAATCAGGGAAAAGGAATGTAATTTAGGATTCAGTTGTTTAGTTTGTAGGCACATCAACCTTGCAGCCATGATTTGTTGTAGGCATGTCCTTCTGATTGCGTGCCGGAGATATGGCTGTGGTCTAAGTTGGAACGGGTGGGTAGTATCATATGAGGCGGCCACTGCAGCGAATGCCAACAACCTCTTGGATTTTAATTTTGCCAGATTGGCGAGTATTGACTGTACTTTAGATTGTGGTTTGAGAATTTTATAAGAGACAAAAGTTTGTTGTCTATTTGAAGTCAGTCAAAAGATCTTTATTTCGGCCATTAAGACCTTAAAAGCACAAATAAAAAATACAGCACAGTTCATTCATTACATTTTCCTAGTAAAGCTTTCATTGCTCTAAATGCAAATAGCTCAATAAAGTGAATGTGCGTTACCGTATTATTTTATAAAATTCCATTAAAAGTAGAAGTTAAAATAAAATAGTTAAGTACAAGATACAAACTTGTTCCATTAAAATATTACAAAATCAGCTTAACCCCTTCGATGCTTATGACAGAACGGTTCCGTCATTAGCGTCGGTTGGGCTGTGCTGATGACGGAACCGTTCCGTCACTACCACGCCCGTTTTTAGAACCTTCAGCATAGAGCGAACATTCGCGCCGCGCTGAAGGTGTTAAAATGCACCATGCTAAGTGATGCAATAAGGTGACCTAGTGAGGCAAGACCCAGCTTTAAAATACCTTGACGTACAAACCACATGGAAAATAAAAACCGTGAAACTGAGTACGCAATAGGCATGCTAGTGTCCTATTTCAATATCCTAAAGGCCTGTATGCAGTGCTTAGTTCCCAGACCCTTGACATAAGAATAATACATGATAATCCGTCTCAGGTGAATTATTACATGCCGAACTTCCCAGAGTTGATATACCCCCCAACTGTTTGCAAAAGCACGTAATGGAAGTACCCCATGATGGAACTGTAAATAAAACTTTTTGGCAAGGGCTGGCTGAATACAGTCAAGGGCAGGCTCTAGTATATATTGTTTTTTTATCTCTAAAAACACTGCAGGCAATGCGCCGGTCGCAGAACTCCCCTGCATTTGGGTGAGTTTTTACTCCCTGTTACTCTCTAACAAAGCTTTCTTAGATGTTATCAAGGAATTTTCTTCAGCATTTGCCCACAGATCTCCGATTCCCATGGCTGCCAAAGTATTTTTAATAAAGGCCAGCCATGGGATTTTACTCACACCCTGTAGGCTCAACACTTCCTTCAGCTCTTCACTATATGCAGCCAAATCTGGGGTGCTCTATAGTCGTTGCCAGAATAGAAGAGGTCTGAGAGCAACATCCTCTGCAATTGGTCTAACACCAAGGTCCATACGAAGCGTGTAAGTGGTGTGCTTATGGGAAGACTCAACAGTTGCCTGACAAAGGAATTCTCCATTTTAGATATAGAGTCAGGTGGCCGATGGCCCCAAATTTCTGCCCCATACAAGGTTGCGCCCCTGGCTTGTGCTTCATAAATTTTCACCACTGGTCCAACAGTTTTGTGGAAGCAGTTCCTAAATACTTTTGCGAGCCCCCCTCCCCCATTGTCTGGGAAAGCTTTAAACGTGCCTTCTTAATTTGTACCCCCAAATCCATTTTTTCAGTGAGCGTGATTCCCAGATATTAAAAAACGATCACTCTCTAGTGGTTTCCCATCTAGACTGGGATTTGATCGAATACTATTACCTGCATTGAATACCATGTATTTGGTTTTCTGCAAATTGATCTCTACCCCCCTGTTTTTGCAGAAAAGATAAGTGTGTAGAGCCCTCTGAATTCCCATAGGTGACTTTGATAGGAGGAGGGTATGATCGGCGAACATCAATGCTGGTACCTTTGCAAATCGCCAGCCTGAGGGCGTTTAAATCCCTCCCCGCAATCAAAGCCTCCACTAGGCCATGGATAGAAAGGCAATAAACGGGTTGGGCCAACACGCAGCCTTGGCATACACTTCTGTCTATAGGTATGTAATCAGTGAGCTCACTATTTTTCCCATACCTACGTTGGGCAAAGTTACATTCGTGGAGTCATTTCAGCTGGTAACAGAGATACGGAAGGGCCCCCCGATTCAATAAAATGGCCCACAATTTGTCCCTGGGCACCGAAGCAAATGCTGATTTTAGGTCCAGAAAGATCAGATAGAGGCTGCCACCCTCTATGTGCACTGTCTTCCAATGTAATAGTTGTAACCTACATATTTGATCTATTGTGGACATCCTTTCTCTAAAACCAGCTTGATAAGGGCTAAGAATGGTGTACTCCTCCATCCAACTCTGGAGTCAGCCCAGCAGTACTCGGGCATATATCTTTTGGCTGACATCTATGAGGCTGATCGGACGATAGTTGACAGGGAGGAGTGGTGAACTTTTTTATGAAGCAGTATGATTTCTGACCCACCCAGGTAGGAGTTATCGATATTCCCTGCAAGATGGCATTGAATAGGATCCACAGGTAAGGAGCCCAAATAGTAGGTTCATTGCGAAAAAGGTCACCAGGGATCTTATGTAACCAGGAGCCTTAGATGGAGCCACCCTGCTCAAAGCATCAGTTAACTCTTTTAGAGAAATTGCGGGAGCATCAGAACAAGTTAACTGGGAGAAGGAGCACTAATTTCTAGCTTGGCCTGCATCACCCTCTACCCTTTGGCCTTCCATACTTCTGCCCCTTTATTGAGTTCTATTGCCATTTTGCCCTCTGAACAACCTGTATTTACTAAATTCCAGAAGGTCCTCATATCGTGAGTACTTTGGGCACTTCTCAGCCTATCCCACTTATCACCTTCCCAACTTCTTTTTGCCAATTTAATGATACTTTTGTAGGCTACCCTTTTATCTTTTATCAATGACCTATCATTGGATATAATGGCAGCGATAAGTGTTTGGTTAGCCTATGGCAATCATCACTATACCACGGGTTCCCTGAGAGCCTATTTTCCTTTTTTCTTTTACTAGGGAATAAAATATTAGCCATGGCAGTTATTAAACCTTGGTGGTTTCAGGAAGGACGCTAGAAAAATAATCAGTTCCACTGAGTTGGTTTGCGGCCCTACAGAAGGGAATGGCGGTTTGATAGAGGGAAGCTAGCTTTTCCTGTGATTGACAAATTTCCCCCACCTGACTTTCCTCCTGCAGTTGGTCAAGGTTAACCTAGAAGTGGTTAAAAATTTGGCTTTGAGTACACTCTTGGGACATGTTGGAACCATCTCTAGGATCAGGGCGCTATGGTTACTGTTGTGACGGGGAATAATCTTGAAGTCTATTACCCTATGCCAGGATTTTGTGTCCACCAAGATATAGTCTAAGATGGAGGCACATCCTAATATATCATAAGTATAATTTCCCGGAAAGTCGTATTTTGTGCATCCATTGCACGCCCTAAGTCAGTGGTTCCCAAACTTTTTCAACCCAATTATGCTAATTATTTTTGCGGGTGGATGTCCCCGGGGGTACTTACACTTTTCTCCATGAAAATAATTGGGATATGTTAGAACTGGGGGTCTCTAGTTGGCAGAGGTAGGTACCACTGTCCAAATAGGGACCCTTGCTTCTAGTCAGGGCAAGGAGATAACCCTCTTAGATAACCCCTGCTCACCCTCTAGGTAGCTTGGCCTGAGCAGTCTAGGCTAACCAGAGGCAATGGGTAAAGTATTTGTACCAACACTCACAGTAACACAGTGAAAACACCACAAACTGATTCCACAACAGTTTAGGAAAATAAAGATATTTATTCTAAACTACACAGGACCAAAACGACAAAAAATCCAACATACACAGTTCAAGAATATTGTTTCAAAAGAGTTCTTCAGGTTGTAATCAAAGTTCTTTAAATTGCGTTAAAATAATCCACAGATGCGTGAAAAGTTCACAGTTGCGTCACGTTTACTCACAGTGCCTTTTAAATGCAACAAAGTTCCACAAGCAGGAAGCTGGTGCGGTGGAAAACAAGCGATGCGTTACTCCTGAGACCCTGGGGAGGCGATGCGACAGCCCCGCTGCAGCAGCGGGCGTGTTGCGACGAATCCGGTCTGTATGGGGAGGAAGGCCGCTTGCGTGGATTCCGGTGCGTAGGTTCCGTAGGAAGTCTGTTCTCGCAAAGGCACGATGCGATGATCTCATAGGGGCTGCGACGATCTCTGGGGCGACGATGCGCGGTCCAGCGGTGATCCTCTCTCTCGCAGCTCCTCGATGCGATGGTTCTGCGACGATGCTCGCAGCGACGGGATGCGGTCCGCAAGCAAGCGGTGCGGTGATCTCACCCAGCGGCGACAGGCTCTGCGACGACACTCGCAGCGATGTTCAATTCTCCCGCACCGGTCTGGTGCGTCCCGCAAACGAAGGATGCGACGGCTCTGGCAGCGGCGTCAGGCGCTGCGCCGATCTCGATCTTCGTAGCGGTGGGAAACTTCTCGCACTGTCGGGGATGCGCTCCGCAAGCGAGCGATGCGACACTTTTCAGATTCAAAAGTCTCTCAAGCTTAGTTTCAAGCTTCCCAGCTCAGGTACAACTTCCAGAGGCCCCACAACTGGATCAAGCACTCTAGGAAGGACAGAACTCTCTCAGCAGAGTTCAGGGAAACTGGGGGTGAAGTCCTTTTGTTCCTGGGACTTCAGAACAGGGAGCCAGCTCTTCTCAGGCCCTTGGAGATTCCTTCAAGACAGGGGACACAGCTCACAGCAAAGTCCTTCCCCTCTCCTTGGCAGCAAAGCAACAGGTCAGTCCAGCAGAGCAACAGCAGGACAGTCTTCCTTCTTCAGTTTCAGCTTTCTCCTTGGCAGAGGTTCCTTTTTGATTCCAGGATGATCTAATTTTCTGTTGTCAGGGGTCCTGTACTTATACCCCTAAAGTCTTTGTTCTCTTAGTGCATGTGGGCCCTGAGCCCGGTCTGAACCAGTTCTGAGTGGATCCTGAGCACTTTGTTTTGCTGGCTGCATCTTTCCTTTCAGAGTGAGGGGCAGGGTCCTCAGCCGCCCAGCAGGAGGTGGAGCCAGCACTGTGGCTGGCAGGCAGGCACAGCCCTATTCAGCTCAGGTGCTAACTCCTCCCACCACTCAGGTTGCAATGGCATTCATCCAGCCTAGTGCTGACTCATCCAGCCCTCTGGGGAATTCCCCAGCCCCTGTCACTCACAAACCAGACAGTCAATACACAAACAGGCCCAGGCACACAGAAGGGTCAGACAAGAGAACAGCAACTTTCTAAAAGTGCTGTTCTCAAATACAGGATTTAAAAACCACCTTTCCTAAAAGATGTGTTATTAAATTCTGAGTTCAGGGATACTAGATACTTATGTCCTATCTTGTTCCTATGGGAAGAAATGTAGCCAGCATCCCCCATGTTAACCTATGGAGCAAGATAGCCTTACAATAGTGAAAAACGAAAATGGTTGTAATTCACTACCAGAGCATGTTACCTGCACCAGTACATGCTCTACCTTTCACATACACTGCACCCTGCCCAGGGGGGTACCTTGGGCCTTCCATAGTGGTGACTGATGTGCACAAAAAGGGAAGGGTTAGGCCCGGTCAGTGGGGACACTGACCAGGAGGACATGGCATTTCTAAACTGCACGCAGGCACCGCAGTGGCAGGCCTGAGACACCATTTTAGGGCTACTCATGTGGGTGGCACAATCAGTGCTGCAGGCCCACTAGTAGCATTTGTCATCACCAGCCCTGGCACACCCAGTGCACTTTACTAGGGACTTCATGGTGATACAAATGCCATGTTAACCTATGGAGCAAGATAGCCTTACAATAGTGAAAAACGAAAATGGTTGTAATTCACTACCAGAGCATGTTACCTGCACCAGTACATGCTCTACCTTTCACATACACTGCACCCTGCCCAGGGGGTTACCTTGGGCCTTCCATAGGGGTGACTGATGTGCACAAAAAGGGAAGGGTTAGGCCCGGTCAGTGGGGACACTGACCAGGAGGACATGGCAGTTCTAAACTGCACGCAGGCACCGCAGTGGCAGGCCTGAGACACCATTTTAGGGCTACTCATGTGGGTGGCACAATCAGTGCTGCAGGCCCACTAGTAGCATTTGTCATCACCAGCCCTGGCACACCCAGTGCACTTTACTAGGGACTTCATGGTGATACAAATGCCAAACATGTATATCCAATCAGAATAACAATTTACATAGGGAGCACTTACACTCTGGCACTGGTCAGCAGTGGCAGAGTGTCCAAAGCATCTAAACCAGCAAAAACGAAATCCAGCACAGCATCAAAAAATACAGGAGGC
Organism: Lissotriton vulgaris; assembly: GCF_964263255.1. Taxonomy (NCBI): domain Eukaryota; kingdom Metazoa; phylum Chordata; class Amphibia; order Caudata; family Salamandridae; genus Lissotriton; species Lissotriton vulgaris. Next base: position 230,344,617 of record NC_141691.1, on the reverse strand, counting down.
AGAGGCAAAAAGGTAGGGGTAATCACGCCAAAGATGCCAGGTCTAACACGATAAAGTTGGGTCATGTACCCCATGGCATGCCTAACAGTCATGGGGTACTCCAGTAGTGTAGAATGGGATGGAACACCTAGTTAAGTTGGGACATTTATCACACACAATAAATGTCAATTCTTTTATAAGAAGAAAAATGACTTAATTTACTTTAGGAAAATGTACTTTAAAACTTCAGGAAGCCAAATATGTGCCACAGGTCACCACAAACATTGTGTGAGTGTTGGAAGAAATTAAGCTACACAAATGAGGTAACATTAAATTCAAGCCTTTAAACAGGTAGGAACGGCAAACTGAATATGCCTTCTAAAAGAACCAGCTCCACCAACTGTCCGTTCCAGCCATCTACAACCTCCCAACACTCCAGAATCAAGAACAGGAGAACACGCTCTCAATAACACAAGTAAGCATATGTAAGCACTTACAAATAACAATAATGGTTAATAAATAATATGTTATGTTATGTTATGTTTAAATTATTTCTACCGCGCACGGTCACCAGTCGGTTTCATGGCGCTCATAGACAAAAGCAGAGAAGGCAAGCAGCGAGGATTATTCGTAGGCTAGCTGGAAGAGATGTGTTTTAAGTAGTTTACGGAAACAGGTGTAACTGGGACAGAGACGGATTATAGTCGGGAGGAAGTTCCAGATTGAGGGGCGAGGAAGGAGAAGCAGGAGCCTCCGTGCTTTTTGCATTTGAACCTGGGGATGGTTAGGAGGTTATGTGTGGAGGACTTTAAAGGATTTCCCTTCCTCTACAACGCTCACCACATGCACGCACATTGATGTGTCGATGTACCTGCTGTCACTGCAATCTGGAAAAAAAGGACCGCCTGTGCCAGGGCACAAAACTGAGCCTGATAGAGACCCATTTCGAAGCCCCCTTAAAAAAACTGCTGGTACTCAGGACCGGTGAGACCCGGCCCAATTAAAGCGCTGGCGAGGAGGGTGTTCTTTTCTACAGGGGACTTGCTACCATTGTCCTGGCTCCGAGGTGGGACTTGGTACCTCTGATCTTAGTCCGTTGTGAGCTCTTTGTCTCCTCTGTATGGTGCACTATACCTTTCTTACAGCCTCTCTCATTCTCTCACTGAAATCCTAAACAGGAGCTGTAATTTCAGACACTCTATAAGGTGTGTTCTAGCGCTCCCTGGTTTTTACAGCCCCTTAAGCACCTCTCGCTGTTCACCTGCCCATCCTGAGCAGTCTGCCTCTGGTGTAATGTCCTCAATGCAGAATGGATCGATGGGAATCAGCTCGGATATCTACCTCTCTGGGATATTAACAGCATCTTCCCTCTCAGCACCCTCTATGATCTCATATACTGTCCCCATTTTTCATTAGTCCGGCCAAGGGCTGCAGGTGACTGCTGACAACTGTGGAACGCAGGACATTTCAAGTTATTTTCAAAACTAAAGCGACATGGAGGGTAAACAGCACTTATTTTTCTCACAGATTCAGTTTGGATAAATACACCTTTCTTTGATGAATAATTTGAGAAAGTCCAAGTATTCAGTTATGCGCTCTGCTTCCATCAGGCTGATAAAGACGTTTCATGCTTTTACCAAATAACTCACATTTCTGTGATGTAACTGGCAATTTATGGCATGATTGAAATCGAAATTCTAAAACCTTTGGAGCGCGGCGCCCCTGGCTAGTCTGGAGGGCGCACCAAGGAGCCACGGCGCACAGATTGGGAACCACTGCCGTAAGTGAATGGTTCAGTGTGAGGGTGTTCATCTGAAGTACCAATGGGGTCCAAGCCTGCATTGGCGGGATATTGGGCTCTGGAATGGCCCAGTGCAGGTCCTCATTGCTGGGGTTACCCGCATTCAGGCCACTCAGGGGTTCATACTAGCAATTCAAATCAAATAAAATTATTATCAGGGATAGTAGGCAGAAAAGTTGTCAATTGGTCAAGGGTCGTTGACTCATGACCATAGCCAACTGGTCAAGAATAGACATTAATCAGAGCAATTCTAATCTTTGTAGGGAAACTCAACAAAATACAAAGAATATCACAGGAAGATGTCTCTATCTGTTATGCAGTGCACCCCAAGTGCACAGTAACCCAGGTACAGAGTCTCCCTGCAGGCCTTCCCCTTCCCCAAATGAGGCTGCTATGCTAAAGACACAAAGCCTAATCTGTGTGTGTCTGCCGTAGCCCAGGTTACCTGGTTCATGCAGATCTCATTTTGTTCTACGAACGCCCCCCACTCCGGATTATCCTGTTTGGTGGTGAGGCTGGCAATGTTCAATGATAGTACCCGTAACTTTGGCGTGCCGTTGTTTAGCTGAGGAGAGCCATTGGGTTCCCTCACTAATGGCCTTACACCATTACCGACATTAGTGGTCGACTATGAGGGTTGGAGATTCTAAAGTCAACCACTGATGGCCATTAGATGCCTGCGTGGTCCCTTAGAGATGGACCAAGTGTGGTTTGAGTACTAAGAGCTCTGGCGCCCCATTACTTTGAGCACTTCAAATTCAAACCACTCCATCAACACCCTCGGTATCCTGTCCTATTACCTGCCCAAGGTGCACGGGACTCAGAGAAGCCTCCCCCCGTTCTGTAGAACCCCCCCAGGGCTCCTTCTGAGACTTTGGTTCCAGTATCGTAGGATATGCCAGGTTGAGTCAATCTACTGACTCTAGGGACCAAATGTGTTTGTGAGTAGTAAATTAAAAAATAATGGGTATGGTTGATCCTGTCCCAGGACGTTTCTTTGCTTAGTCTGCTGCCTAATCAATGCCCCATGAGCATTCCACATTCTATTTTCTAGTATAAGTCCGAGGGGGGTTGGGGTAGGAATAACCCAACAGGAAAGACCTTATACCCCCCACCTGCCTTTGTTGGTTGCAGTTTAGGAAAGCCCTTACAACCAGAGGGTTTCTAAAATTGATCACAATGCTATCCCCGGGTACATCTTTCGGCCTACGGCCCACCCATCCCATCCTTCGTGTAAACAGAATTTCACCTGCATCTTTGTAAGAGAATTGCAGCTGCTTAGCCAGTCAAAAAATACATTTGTTGTTTAGTTCAGAGTGTGATTCCCTTTGCCCCATATTTAATTCCGGTACTCCAGTTAAAATGATGACATATGGGGTGGAGTCCGGGGGAAGGTTGATACATGGCAGGGCTGGTCTCGCCTCAGGTACTTATGTTCATACAGCATACCCCTCATCATACCTAAAACTTGTCCCCAATCGGGGCACATTAACTCCAGCTGCAGGCATTTCTGGGCAAGATCTATGTTTATTACCAACCTCCATCCCCCGACTGGGCCACTGACACTGTGTGCTATCCTTATCTGTTGGCTTAATAGAAGTAATCACGTTTCTATTTGCATCCCCCTGGTTGTTCTGACTTAGTAGGGTGGGGTTCAGGTTAATTGCAGAAGTGTGATCAGCCCTAAGGTAAGGAGGAGTAACTTGTGATGCTTGTTTATTTAGGAACTCGACCACCCTATGCTTTACTTCTGCCTTACCCACCTGAGTCTCTACCATAGTTGTGAACTTATCTACCCGGGCAATCAAAGGGATACGTTCATCCTTAACAATTTCCCTTATTTGAGTCTGGAGTTCCAACACCAAGTTTGACACCCAAGTTGGCTGTTCTGTGCCTGCACCTAGCCCTCCCTTCCCAAAGTCACCATTCACTATAAGTTCCGTGGCACACTTCTTCCGTTTGGTCCCAGATCTCACAGCAGGTTTGGATTTCCCTTTTTTAACTGGTCCTGGAGGAGTGGCTTCCAGGTTCACATCTGTGTTAGGTGTTTCATGTATCAGAACACATGTCCTTGGCTGAGGCATGGGGGAGTCAGAAACCGCAGTTGGCAGTGTAAGTTGCTTATCATGATTAGTCAGGGTAAAGGCTAAGTCCCAGGTGAGGGATAGGCGCCTTTCAGTCAGTTCAATTTCGGTTGACACCACCCCTATAGCCCTCTGACGCATCTTGTCAATTGAAGTAGGTTTATAGGTTGTTGGCCAGTGCATGGCTAAAGTTGATTTTTTTTTCCGGCACAAGCACGCTTCCCCATTATTACCGACAGAGCATTGGGGTAGCCAAACTCCACGTTCTGTCCTGACACTGGCTCCAATTAAGGATAGAAGTACCGGGACAGAACTAAAATGGATTAACAAATCAAGGAGTTGCATATAGCTGGGGCCACTTGCCAAAAAAGAAGATGAAGCGACTGCTAGTCCTAGCTCGAGATAATAAAGTAGACAAGATGCAGTGGCACTAACCTTGAGCTCCAGCCTTGATGAATAATTCTAAGTCCAGTATTTTTTACAGATAGGTCTAAAGGGGATGGCCCAGCCCAGCCTCCTCCGGCCTTTGGCAGGTGCTGCCCTTAGCGCTGCAGGGGCCCTAAGGTGTCTTTAGGCGCCTCCACGCGAAGGTTGTGACGCGTCTAGCCGGTGCCTCCTAGCTCGAGCGTCGCTGGGGGATGCAGACCCCAAACAGGAAAGTGCTTGTGCGGCAGTTCTCATGCTCCTGCACTGCGGGGGCCCAAAGTTGTCTTTTTGCGCCTCCGGGACAAAGGTTGTGACGCGGCTAGGGGGCGCCTCCGGGCACGATCATCGCTGGGGATGCAGTCCCCAAACAGGAAAGTGCTGGTGCAGTAGTTCTCGGGCTCCCTCCTTTATTTGAAGTGTATCCACTGCTTTGGTTAAATGATTGATCATAGATTTGGCTTTGTGATAAAAATCTGTTGAAGAATGAATTTCAGAGTGTTTGGCAGAGCCTTAATTATCCTGTGATAGTATTTTAAAACTGCTCCCATATTAGACCATGTTTGTGCCTCTAGACCAAATTCAAATCTTATCAAGTAGCCTCTTCAATAAGTCCTTGGTTTAAAGATTCTCTTATAGGCTTGGAGTTGAATTTTGTCAAGTAATTTTGTGAAGGTTTCCGGGAAGGCCTCCTGACCATAGATGAGTGCTGGCATAAGAGAGGCATGAAGGAATCGACAAATGCGTATGGTAGAAAGGCTCTCTAAGGTTGTAGTAAGCTGACTTAATCTTGTAATGATCAGTGCTGACTTCGTTATCAGGTGACCCAGATGGATTTCGGGTCCACCCTTTTCTGATGCTTGTTTCCAGTCCAGGGAGGACCTGGCTTGGCAGTTCGGGCTGGACTGTTCCCATGGGGCACAGGGTCAAAACTGATTTGCATATGGCTGGGTTCAAACTGAAATGGCATGGTGAGCAAAAAACGATAGATTTAGGCCCAGATCTCTGTACTGGGGTGAATGTATGACATTGTTCTGCATTCTGTCCATCACCTGTTGTTGTTTGCATTTGTCACCCTTTTCTGACAGCCACACGCCCAGATAAATATAGGCATATGACCTTTGGATAGTCACTGGACCCAGGCGGTGCTTTCTTTCTCATTGCTTTTTTTCTTTGGCTCATTAAATGTCAATGTATTTACTTTGTTATATTTGCGGAGAGCATACAGGGCTTTTTGAATCTTGATTCGCGATTTGGTCCATTACCACATTGTCGTCTGCAGATTGTAATAATGTAATCTCTGAAGACCCAATTTTGGGGGAATCGGGTTTACGAGTTTTAGAGCTTGAAACAAATCCACTGTACACAAGTTGAATAAAAGGAGGGCCAGGACACACCCCTGCTTTAAAGCGCTGTTTGTCATTATCTTCTTTGCCATGTGTGTTGAAGACAGCTTGATCTTGACCCAGGTAGAAGAATATGGAGACATTGTTGCACATAGCAAATGATTTGGAAAGCTCCAGTCTTGTAATTTCTGCCAAAGAGTGTTCTGTTCCACTGATTCAACGGCGGCGGAGTAATCGTTAACACTTGCATATAAAGACTAAGATTTACAATTAAGTGTTGAATTAAAAAGGATATTGCCGCAATATTGTCTGTGATTGATGCTTTGGCACTGAAGCCAATTTGACAGAATGGGATCAGCTTGTTTTGTTCCGCCCCCACACCTCTATGTCTTTCAGCAGAAGTGAAGCATAACCCTTGGCTTCGATATCCAACAGCGCGATTAACCGGTATTGCCTGGGGCCAGTTTGTCATCCTTCTTGAAAATTGAGTGAAGTATCGAGCCTTTCCAGCTTTCCGGTGTGGGCCCGGACAGTATGCATCAATGGTATAATGGGGACAGTATTGCAGTCCATAATTAAATGTTGTTTTTAAAAAGTTGGGCTGAGATGCCATTTGGTCCTGGCACTTCTGTAGATTGGGTTCTCACCAAGGTATTTGAGATAAATTTTGCAGAAAAAGTCTGTCCATTGTTGGACACAGCAGAATCCATGCCAGAGTCAAGGTTTGGCGGGAGACTAAAAGTATTGGTTACGTACAGTTTTTTAATATGTGGTATCCACTGTGCCTCATCGATTACATTGGAGCGTAGGCTATCATACGGTATTTTAATTGTAATGTACCTCCACACCTTGGCATGGCTATGATTGCCTAGATGGGAATATACATGTAGCCATTCTTTATCCATTTGTTCTTTTTTGATCTTCCAGACTTACTGTTTGCACTGTTTTAGTTGTTACTTCCGTTTATGGTGTAGATTAATTTTTGAATGTTGATTATGTGTCTTTCTCAGTAGTTTCCGAAGCCTAGAAATCTTTTGCTTGCTAGCTGTATTTGAGGTATCGTGCTGAAAAGATCTTGTTTCGGAAATATTACAATGTGAATGTTATTGATGATCTTGTTTTTGGGCTAATGTGAAGGTCCTTGATGATGATATCCCAGTGTTCTAAGAGGCTTTGTCCATTTAGCGTCTGAAGAGCTGGAGCACAGATGGCTTTCCATGATTACATTTTTGCCAGGGGGATTGGGCCCCATTTTATTTGACAAACAAGTTGGCTTGCTTTGTCCCGTTTAGATGACCCAATAGCCATATTCTTTACAGCTTTATCAAGTCAAGGCCACCAAAACTCAGCACATAACCTACACTTTACTGCACTTATTCCTACATGGGTTTGTGTGCCATCTCCATAACTCTGCCCCTCAAATGTAATGGAACCACCAGCAATTATTTTCTTCTAAAAAACCCATCCTGTAACAACAATTTCCAATTAAGTTCTACCAATGAGGTTGGCTAGGTGGAATGTTGACTCCACCACTAGCTTTGTGGCAAGCAGGTCAACCAGTGGCATTTGATAAGATCTCACATTAAATGTGGAGCCCCGCGCATACTGTGTAAAATGAGTGACACCCTCCCAACAGATCAATAATTGGTCTCTCTTCGCTGCAACACCCTGGCCGCATACGCCACAGCAATCTCTTTGGCATATTTTACTTGCATCAATCATAGTTACTTATCTCCGTGACTATGATAATATTTCAATTGGCATTTTTGGGACATTATCTCTTACTTCAACTTCACAAATTCACCTTCTTATTTTTGATTCAAACTTCACATACTTTTTTAGCAATTCCCGCATATTAAATATTTTTGTTGAAACTTTACATAACATTTCGCTAACCCCAGAAATGAATGAAGTTGCACATTATTGGTGGGACAGGAAGCTACTTTAATAGCTTTAACCAGATCTTCCTTTGGCTTCACATCTTTGCAGGAAATATAATGACTGGGTTTACCTTTATCTTGACACCTTGTCTAACTTGCACGTATCTTCTGTAACGTGAGACCCCTTTCTTATAGGATGTCCAGAAGCGTTTGTTAGAGTTCAACAGAATGTCACCCTAGAAAAAAGTGAAACATTTGATATTACCCAAATGTAGTGCTTTACCCTCTCCAATACTGTTTATGCAGATACCTATCCAATCCCAATCAAAATCTATGTGCCGGTTCAGGAGTAGATTAAGGTCATTAATGGTTAAGAACTTTCCTCAAGAGCTATCTGGCGGTAGGCTGAAGAGAGGTTCAATACTGAATATACCACTGCCCCTTACTGAGTCTCTAACATCTTGCTGATGTTTCACAGTGGGTGACTGTCCACTATATGCACTAGTTAAGGTCTCTGAAGTCAACAAACATTTGGATCTTACCCTTGGCCATCTGTGCAATCCAACCATGCTGATGCATCTCTCGCTTTGATTTTCTCTTCCCTACACCATTTTGTTTGGTTTCTTCCTTCACTCTTGGTACGGCCCCCTCTCACAGTACTAATTTGCATTTAAGTCCTTTTAGCAGACCCACTCATCCCTAAACACATGTGGGTACCTTACTCTCTTTCAAATAAAATATCCAAACATACCACTGTCCTCTTTTCCACTCAGGACTTGCTCTGGATGATTAGGGTGTAATATTATGCCCAATTCCCGCATCCTATGTTGCTTGTGGCACTTAAATGCCTTCTGTTTTTTCCCAACCCTATCGGACACATACTGGTGTAATTGGTGGGCATATCACTGACAAACAAGTAGAACCGTGTGCTTGTATTATTTATTCCTCTGTCTCTTTCATTTCAAACATGCAAGTGTCTGCTAAGGGACATTGCTTTAATAGGTGAGGACACACCATACACTCTCCAAACAGCTGCAATAACCACCTGCTGTTGACAAATCACAGGCAGGCAAACAGTAGAAATTATGAATACTTGCAGCCACTTGCTTGCTCACAGGGGCTTGTTTGGTGGTCCTTTGCTCGCTCTATTTTCCTTGTAAGCATTTAGGCCAGCTTCTGGCATGCAGCAGTGGTGAGTTCAGAAATCTCAGCCCTTTGTTCTCCACATATAGGCTTGGAAAACCTCTCTCTTCATTGCTTCTATTACAATTAACCATGAGCTACTGATACAGACTGTGATTTCTCATAAAGTAGCAGCTGCAGAAGAAAACATGAAACACCCCTTCTTGGTCTGGGATGGATAGTTGCCAAGGACGGAGTTGGAAGAAATGAGCATCTTTTATTCCGTGAGTAAATCAGCTTCATTAAGGAGAAACCATTTCTTCATCTTACACAGAGACTACTGGACCCCGGTAAAGACGGTCAAGATAAGAGAAGACAAGGAATCAAAATGTAGCAATGTGGAGTCAGGGAGGCAGATGGTGTGCATATATTTTCTAGCTGCCCTTCTTTGGAATGGTTGCAGTTGGATGTGGGTATGATAATCTCTGACATTTTGGGTCTGAACGTGGAGGTAAGAACCACCTTGATTATGTTTGGTATAGTGCAGCGAGAGTCGGGAGTTGTGGGTCCCGCACAATTGCAAAAGTATGTTGTTCTCTTTTACTTGATTCTTCTGGAAAGGACGGAGATTTGCAAAGTGGGGTGCCAACCAACACCCCCAACTTGGTGAAACTGTTGGAAGTCAGTGACATATTTTAGAGAATTGGAAAATAAGATTAATCAGAGGAAGAACAAGGCAAGTGTTGGGCTATTTTGAAACCAGTTTTGACTAGTGAATTACCGGTAAGGTGTCTCTGGGGGGCACAAATTTGACTGAATATCGCCGCTGACATAAGTACAAGGGGCAGAAGCAGACCAAGAGGGTGTTCATCATAGGTGATATAAGGACCAAAAAACAGTAATAATGCATTAGCGATCAGCTAGTAGCAGGTATTCCAACAAAATATTGTTTAAAAAATATGTGATGTCAAAAATATCATTTGACAGTGTTTTGAAGGTAACAATATTGGGCCCCATTATGGTGCCGGTAGGTCGAGCGCCCAATTGGCATTGTGTCGGAAACATGAACAAAGAGTCAGTGGTCCCGCGTCCCTAATTAGGATGTGACCGCCTTTACGGCAGTCAGAAAGTGCATATTTCCTATTGCGGCTTCTGCTGCGGGCTGCGGCAATAGGAAATATGCACTTTTTAAAAAGGCCTGCACCCTTGGCAGGCACCATGCAGTGCCTGCCACACAATGCAGGGATGTTTATGGGGTACTACAGGTGGCCCCATAGAGGAGAGTCAGGTGGAGGGGGGCCCCCAAAGTCACTTTCTGCCTCCTTTGCATGGCAGTTGTGCCGCCATGAAATAGTAGGTGGAAAGCGAGATCGTAATCCAGACTGTGGAGCCGAGGCAAGCACTGCTACCATTTGGTGATTTCTTTTCCTATCACCGCCTCAATTGGCTCTGTTAGCCTGCCGGAAGTGACACGGAAGTCCCCAGCGGGATTCCCTGCGACCGCCAGTATCGTAATACAACGGTCAGACAGAAACCTCTGATGTCGGGCGGAATGACTCGACTAGCTGTCGGATTTCCACCCGACATCATAATGAGGCCCATTGTGTTTTAGGTATTTAATATTGTTTTTTTAACTTAGTTGTATATAATTTTGTTTTATTTAATATTGTAAAAAAGCATGTTTTTATTTAGTTTGATAACTATAAAGTAATTTAATATTATAGATTGTTAGTATGATATCAACAACAATTTCTCATTTTTTATAAGTATAGTTTGCAAGTGTTTATATATTTTTTAATGTAATTAGAAATTGGCAATTTAGTAGAGGAGGAGCAATCTCCATCTGACGCTTATTGGAAAATGCAATGTCATCAAAATGATTTTTTTGCCCAAAATACTATATTATTTTAGAGCTATCCCTTTGGAATTCAGTAAGATATGGTTTCAGAAATTTAATGAGGTAGTGTTGTGGTTCTTATGGGCGGGGCAGCGCCCAAGACAGGCACTTAGGTTCATGACTTTACCCAGAGATCGGGGTGGCTGGTCTGTTCCTAATTTCCAAATTTACTATTGGGCTATCACACTGAAGTACCTGGGGGAGTTGGTGAACGGGGGCAATCCAGGTGGCTCAGGAATTTCTATTTTTCAATTAATATATGGGGTAGAAGCCAGGTGCCTCTTATTGAAGCAGATCGATTTTGCATACTATTATAAGAGGGTGAAGTTTAAGGTTTTGCTAGGGGCTTATAAAGTCTGGACTGCAGTTAGGAAAAGGCTAGAGATTGAGCGGCTTCATCGGTACTCCCCTCTAGCCAATAATGCCTTACTCCCGTAAATCTTCCATGATGCATATTTTAAAAGATGGGGGGATCGAGGGATTAATTATACAGGGGATTTTCTTTGTGGTGACAACTTACTTTCCTGTGATGCTCTTAAAGAGAGATTCGGTATTGAGAATAGGGATTTTTTAAAATATTTACAAATTCGGGATTTTTTTGATAAAAGATGCCCGAATTGGAATCGATTTCCGTTATTCGATCTGCTAAATTGCAATTATTTGGTCACTGCTGTTGTCTATAAATTAATTATTGAGAAAATAAATGGGGGATGATCTCCCAAGGCACTTTGATAGATGGCAAACAGTTTTGCAGGGTGGACAGGGGGAGTGCAAGGATTCTTTATTGCTCAGTCAAACTTTGTGTATTTCAGCGAATTTGCAAGTACTGTGCTTTAAAACTTGGTGCGATCTTTATGTAACCCCTGCACGTATATACCGATGGGGTATTACTGCTAAGGCCTCTTTATCCATTAAAATGATAAATAATTAGTTGATAAATTGAGGAGCATTTTAATAGAGGATTTATTTGCTTCCAAGAGCCCAGAAGGCTAGAGGTTAAAAGTATTGAGGAACTCGGTCTGATAAATAAGATCTCTAAACACTTGTGAAATCATAAATTGTAACTTCTTGCCAACACAAATTAGCTAGAGAACTGGGCTCAGATGAAAACAGAATATGTAAACAGTCTTTTGATAGCGGACTGTCACGCAAGGATTTGGCTTAATAGAGCAAACTGCAGTCAAATTTCCACATGACCAATGTTACTCAGGATCTTGAAAATAGATTTAAATACTTTGATTTACAGCAAGAACACTTGCAGCACTGCACAACACCAATTTCTCACAAATGAGGCCCTAAGTATGCAAAGTCAATATTGTGATTCGATATTTTTTCAACAAACTTTTGTTGATCATATTTTTGTTGCCGATATTTTGACAGAAAACTTTTCTAGCATCAATTCCTTTGTTAGTATTGGCAATGCGGTCCCAAAGTCCAATATGGTACCCTGAGGAGGTTACCACTGGATTTGCCCCTCATACTTTACTTTTTATAAAATACTTCTTTAAAATTCATTTCATTAGCCTAAAAAAAATCATAATAAAATACTCCAAATAAACATGTCAAAGGTCCCAAAACAATGTAACAAAAAAGCACAATACTTTTTAGGTTAGCTACATTTTTGTTAGGTAGTACTTTCAGTGAATAAATCACCAAAATCTGTTTTCACTGTACTGGCTTTAGCTGTTCCCATGGGAAATACTGGCAAAGCAAATTCAATTAGTATTTTTGCATTATCCACTAGGAAACTACTATGAAGAAGATTAAGACCTTCTCTTGTAGCAATTGAATGGTAAAGGCAGATCTTTTCTAACTAGTTAGTAAATATAACTGTCAGAAAAGTCATATTTTCTTGCCTGAGCCTTAGTTGGCAACTACTTACCAGCCCTGCCCTTCCTGTAATGAGGTGTGAAATTCCTTCCAAAAGCCACACAATAGACCACTGTGATTGCATTTATTCAAATAGAAGCCAAGATTAGTACTAACAACTACAGTTGCCAGAGGGCCGAGTGAACCTCTGGCCAATGAAAACACACAAAGTCACATAACCATAACCCAATGAGAGCACAGTCCTAAGTATACCATCAGTACTGACTGCGAACAGCCCTCTTTTCTTGCTGCTCGCAGTCAGATAAGTGCCTTCTCTTTGTTTCTTGTTAATGTATGACATTAGGTGAATTTATTTGGGCAATTTACTAATGGTTTTGTATTTACTGTGATTTATTGCCGCCCAAAAGCTTCCACGCTCTCACGCCCTCGTGCCCTCGTAGGCGCACCGCTTTTCCTGCGCTTTTGTTCCCCCACGCTCACGCGCATTGATGGTTGCTTCCAACGCGTCATGCTGTGGCAGTTTCTTCAGTTTTTTCTCCTCAATGGCGCGTGTGACTTCTTCCAACGCGGATGATTTCTATTCTCCGCGGAGCCTCGTCCTCCTGCTCCGGTGACGCCCAGCCTTTGGTGGAAGTGGTTTGAGGGTTTGTCCTTTCTGGTTTCCACCCTGTGGCACTCCCACTCCTGGGTTATTATTACTTGTGTTCCATTTGTGTCTCTCCTTACTATTCCAATGGAGATTGACAGCTCACCTGGGTCTGACATACAACATGAGGAAGGGGAAGCCTTCAAAAACGATTTAAATATGTTTATTAAAAATTCTGTCGAACATGCTGTGGAAGCTTCAATTAAACATTTTGCCAAGGACATGGAAAATTCTATGTTATGTCTGATTTCCAAAGCTTTGGCCCATTCTGCGGGGGATAGCTGGGAAAGAAAGTTGGTACCCTCTACAAATGTTTCTAAAAATGCATCACGCTTGGTTAGCAAGCTACCCTCGCACATGAATGAGGACTTAGTCCCTCCCAGGCCGTTTTCCACTTCCGATGGCAAGAGAAAAGTTAAATCGAAAAACATAGAGGTACCCCAAAAAATTGGTTATTTCCAATATTATGGACACAGATGACGATATGTGTTACACGGATGATTTATTTGACCTCTTTTTTGTCTCAGACCCTCCTTCCCCCCTGCTAAGAAAGCAAAATCTGATTCTTTTGCGTTCGCTCCTATTTTAGACTCTGAGAAGCTCCTATGTTTGACCCTTCTACCATTTGTCATCCTAATTCCACTGAGTGGTTCCCGGCCTCCCATGTTGGTGATTATATTTTTGCCAGACTTCGTCTTCCCTTAGACAAATCCTCCAGGTCCAAGTTGAAGTCTGAATGTCCCAAGCCTTCTTTGCTCTCTAACATTACTGTTGCCCCTTCCATTGATCAGCCGTTACTTACGTTCTTCTCCAAGTTTGGTAAAGATTCCCGCAAAGGGGTAGAGAAAGCTTGGTCCTCCTGCCAGGACAAGCTTCTTGAAGTTGTGGGCCTTTTGGCTCGCATTTTTGACCTTGCAGAATCTGCTCGTCTGGATGGTACAGATATTTAAATGCTGAAGATATCTCCCTGTGGGTTCAACAAGCCTTTTGTCTCCTAGGAAATGCCAATGCCGCTATCACTCATGAACGCCGCAAGGGTCTCCTGATCAAACTCGACCCCAAGCTGGCTAACCTGGCTCCCCTTGACCCTGGTATTAAGGCCGATGGCCTTCTGTTTGGATGTTCTCTAGTCAAAGACTTGAGCAAGTTCGTCACTACTTTCGTTTCTCTTGATAGGACTCAACAGTCCATCAAAAAAGTGTTTTCTCCTCAGGTTTTCAGGCGAGCCAGCAGAGGCAGGGGCCGCACTGCCACCCACTTCTTTCAAAATCAAGGCTCAGAGGATTCTCCAATGCAGGTTACCAAGAATACAAACCTCAATTCTACCTACAAAGAGGTTGTGGTTACAGAGAGTGAGGACAGAAGAACTTCCACTCCAACGCTCAACAAAGTAGATCCTTCAAATCTTCAAATCTGGGGGTCGCTTAAGCCTCATGACTCAACTCATTCCAATAGCGGTCCAGAACCTGCTCCAAAAACAGACTATTCAGATTGCTCCCCTAGATCCCTCGGGGTTCCTCAGTTCAATTTTCCTATGCGTCCGGTGATAAATCTAAAGTGGTTTAACCAATTTGTGGTTTATCGCCACTTCAAAATGGAAACTATCATTCACTTAGGGGATACTCTTTGCCTGAACAACTGGATGGTCCAAATAGGACGCATATCTTACCATTCCTATTCACGCTTCTCACACCAAGCTTCTTCAGTTCCAATGGTTAGGATTAACATATCAGCTTTGTTCCCTTCCTTTCGGCCCGTCGTCGGCACCATGGTACTTTACAAAAATCATGAAGCCAGTGGTGTCTTATCTGTGATCCCACTGGATCAGACTAATCATTTATTTAGAAGACATTCTGACTATGAATCTGGACAAACAGAGCCCTCTGTCCGATTTGAACACCAGTCCCTTCTTCTAGATCTGGGTTTTCTTCTCAAACCCGAAAAATCTATGCTCATTCCTTCTCAACGCATCGAATTCTTGTGCTTTCTCGGAAACTCTTACATGGCTTCTCTTCTTCTTTTGTATCGCTTTGTTCTCTTCTTCTTCCTCAGTCAAAAGTTTCAGCCATAAAGTCAGAAATCTCTCAAGACAGAAAGTCTTCATTTCATTAAAGACACAGAGACGAGTATTATCCCACCACAACACTTCTAATATGTGTTTTTCTCCATCCCTACAGCGGCTCCAGCATTGCCTCCCATGTCTTTGTGATGGGATTCATGATCTTCAGAGAGTTCTACTCCTCTTCGTGATGTCCCTTCCTCTTGCTCTGCTTCTACCACAATGATTCCTGCCTATCGGTCGACTTTGTTGGATTATGGTCAAGATCTTTTTTATCAGTCGACTTTGTTGGATTATGGTCAAGATCTTTTTTCCTGGACTTTGGCATTCTGCATTGTTTTAACTATTGTTCCTCTGTTTATGGATTCTATCTGAGCTGCTCACCAGCGAAAAGAGGGTTGTTTGCAGTCAGTACTGATGTTATACCTAGGACTGCGCTCTCATTGGTTCATGGTTATGTGACTTTGTATGTTCCCATTGGTAAGCGGTTCGCTCGGCCCTCTGGGAACTGAAGTTGTTGGTACTTATCTTGGCTGCTATTTGAATGAATGCAAGCTCAGAAAGCATAATACTTGCCTCCGTGTCTTTAATAAAAATTAAGACTTTCCGTCATAACTTATTAGGAAAATCTACATTAATAGCAATTACAATAATATCTCTTCCCTGAAGTTAACTATGAAAATCACTACTATCGTACACACAAATATCGTTTACAAAAAAATCTATTTTTACATAAATCAATAATAAAATATCGGAAATACTAATATTGTCACCTATAAATAAGCATTTAAAACTTCAAAAATATCAATTAACACAATATTGATCATAATATTATTGCCAACATAACTAATAAATCTTTAAATATACACTCATTTTTTTTTAACTTAATACAACTACTTCAAATTATCCCAAAATGTATAATAAACAATAATAATACAAAAATATTAAATTAATAAAAAATTTAACAAATATCCCAAAAGAAGAGTAAACCCAAAACATGTTTTAAAATATCAAAACAATTATTATTAATTATAAACATATAAACTCATTCATTAATATAGATGAATATATTTATATACTATGTAATTCACATAAAAATAAAAGAAACTATATATAATGCTACAAAAATAAAACATAAATTAGCATTTGAAAAAATTCAATCTATACTAAACTAACCAATAAAATAACACTATAAACAACATTAGCACTTATTAACTAAAATAAGGTAGCCCAATGTTGGTCTATGGGGCTGATAGGCCTCACAACAGTGAAAGACGACTTTTTCACTGGCAGGACATGTAAAACCTAAACCCACATGTCCTATTTTTACGTCGCGTCTAGGCCGCACGCATGCGCCTTCGGCAAAGCCTGGTGTAATCGGTATACGGAGTGTAGTCCCACCTGCTGCTTGCTATTGATTCACTCTTATGTTGGTCTTGTTTCCTTGCTCCTTATTGGTTGTTGCTTGCGATACATCACTTCCATTTCATGGGAAGTAGCACTAACCAACTACAGATTACTTACGCTACTAGATGATTAGGGGTTTGGGTTAGGGACTATTTTCCTTTGCTGTTAGGGATATTGTATCACTATGGCACCTACCACAGCCCCCGCTTTGATGTTTGTGTTTGTTTCATCATGGCGGCCACTTCACAGGCTGCCGCTTTCACGTTTGTATTGGTTTCATCATGGCGACCGCTTTACGAGCTGCTTCTTTCATGTTTGTATTGGTTTTATCATGGCGGTCGCTTCACGGGCTGCCATGCGCAAAACTTTAACATGCTCTGCGCTTCATATAGCACAATGCCCACTTTATTTAATATCCACAGGCGCCGCTTTATGTCCCGCAACGTTGCCTGCTTAATTTAATATGTAGGGGTGCTGCGCTTGATGTTCTAGCCCGGCGCCCACGTTCAACATTATTATTTTTTTTTAATCATCCAGCCCGGGCCTCCTGGTGCCTTGTTTGGGCGCGGCATCCTCTTAATTTGATGTGCACAGTGCTACATGTTGTAGCACAGTGTCCGTGGCATACAGCCCAGTTTGGGAGCTGCAGCCAGCTGCCCGAAGAGGAGGGTGAAAGCGGAAGGCTCATCTGCCAGGGCCGCATGAAAAATCACACCTCAACAATGCCGGTAGAGGTAACTGTACAGCTCTGGGCATGGAAGTAGCACCGGCAGAGGAGCTGATTGATGAGGCTCACACTGCGGGCTACACTGTTATCGGGGCCCGGTAATGCTTCCCTCCCAGCTCACTTATATTCCCAGGCATGCCGCCTACTGACCCGGGCCTACTTTCAACATTAATATTGTCTTTTTATTCATACGGCCCGTGCCTCCTGGTGCCTCGTTTGGGCACGGGCCCACTTAATTCGATGTGCACAATGTTTCATGTTGTAGTAGAGTGCCCGTGGCATGCAGCCCGGATTTTGCACAGTGCTTCATGTTGTAGCACAACACACTTGGCACACAGCCCTGCTTGGGAGCTACAGCCAGCTGCCCAGAGAGTAGGGTGAAAGCTGAAGGCTCATCTGCCAGGGCCACCTGAAAAATCCCGTTAACAACGTCGGCAAAGGTAACTGTGCAGCTCTGGCATGAGGTAGTACCGGCGGAGGAGCTGATGATGACATTCGTTCAGGAGGCAAAGCAGGAGGCGGAATTGCTGTCATTCTTCGTTCACATTGGACTCTTACATCCAGAAAGCTAGAAAACATCGGCCCTATTGAGGCCATGTATTTTTGTATTTCTGATCGAAGACACCTGATCACGGCTGGGGTGCTGGTATATAACCCCCCCAGCACACATTCTTCTCACCTCTCAGAGGTTTTAGCAACTATTGCAGATCTTGCGCTGAAGCACCCGCACTTTATTATTCTGGGAGACTTCAATCTTCATATAGATGACACCACATGGCAAAAGCCTGCTCCTTGATAGATACCAACGCAGGCATAAATTCCGATCAGAAAGTCTGCGGCCCCACCCATCAGGCCCACCCCATACCTTGGACCTCATATTTACTAATTTGTCAGGTCTATCTACCTCGCCTCCTCTTCCCCTCACCTGGTCAGATCACTATCTAATTCCTTTCAACCTGACCTTCCCCCGGACGCCTATCCTTCCCTCTAAGGCGGGTGACCTGGGCAGGAAATGGTACAAAGTTACCTGTGAGGCCCTTCAGCATTCTCTTCCTGAGGTGAACTGGCTGCCCTCAGATGATTTGAATACTATGGTAACTAAATTTAATGAACAACTATCTTCAGCTATGGACTCCATTGCCCCTTTGCAACCTTTGTCCTTGGCGCGTGGCCAGCCTACTGCACCCTGGTTTTCTCAAGCATTACGGGAAGAGAGGAGTGGATGCAAGAAGCTTGAACGCCGCTGGCGAGTCTCCTATGATCCCCTTGCCAAAGCCATCTATAGAGCCGCGCTAAAAAAATGTCATAAGCTCAAACGAGCTACGATGAAAGACTTTTTTACAAATAAAATTAAGGCAGCAGAGAACTCCGCGAAATCCTTGTTTTTAATTATCAAGGAATTCACTAACCCTGCGACAACTGCTAGCAAGATCGAACCAAGTCAAGAACTTTGCAACGGCCTGTCCGATTTTTTTCACAACACGATCATTGACATCTTTACTGGCTTCAAACAACCCGCTGTCTGCAGGTCGGACAGCCCTGCTCATGATACTTCCATCTCACAGGGAAAATTGTTATCTAGTTCTGAACCAGTATCTTTGGACACTGCTCTGCTGAAAATGCGCCAATGCAAATCTGGCTCACAATTAGACTCAGTCCCGGCCCAGATCTTCACCATTCTGGCACCTGTAATCACAGCCCCTCTAGTTTCTATTTGGAACTTTTCCTTATCCTCAGGTCAGTTCCCTAAGGCATGGAAGCAGGCCATGCTGCTGTCCATTTTGAAGAAAGCTGAGGCTGACCCAGCTGTTTTTAGTAATTATCGGCCCATCTTACTCCTCCCAAAACCTGCCAAGATACTGGAAAAAGTTGTCCAGGAACAACTAGCCGCCTACTTGGAATTGAGAGGTCTCCTTCATGACTCACAGTCCGGATTTCGTGCCGGATATAGTACAGAAAGTGCCTTACTGGAAGTCTCTGAGACTATTCGTGAGAGCGTGGACCGAGGCAAGGTGGCCATGTTGGTGCTCCTCGATCTGTCCGCAGCGTTCGATACTGTCTCACACTCCATCGTGCTGGACAGATTACACAACCTAGGGATTAGAGGCACTTCCCTTGCTTGGATAAGATCATTCTTGTCGGGAAGAACACAGCAGGTCTGGTGTCGACCTTTCGTCTCCAAAGAAAAAAAAACCTTGAGTTGTGGAGTACCCCAAGGTTTGGCTCTCAGCACCCTTTTTTTAATGTTTATCTGGCATCACTTGCCGAGGTCAGAGAAGACTATGGGGTCAGAGTGATCTCGTATGCTGATGATATTCAGCTGATCTTCTCGTTCAATGATCATTCTGACAAAGGCCTCTTCAATTTTAGACAATGCCTCACTAAGATTGTATCCTGGATGATAGACAATACCCTTAAGTTAAATACTGATAAGACAGAAGTGCTGTTTTTTAATCAAAAGGCCCCACTGCTGCCATCCGTGTAGTGGCCGGCTGAGCTCAATCCCCCCGCCTATCCCAGTGGATTTGGCTCGAAATCTGGACTTTGTAGTTGACAAAGAATTGTCCTGCAAGGCCCAAATTAAAAAAGTCAACTCCGCCTGCTTCCGCAAGCTGCGCATAATTTAAAAAATCGTTCCTTATCTCCCCCTTGATTCGTGCAGGACGGTTGTCCACGCCCTTATTACCTCCCATCTGGATTATTCCAACAGCCTCTATGTGGGTGCCCCAGCCTATCTCATTCATTGTTTACAGATTATACAGAATGCAGCCGCTAGGCTAATCTGCAACCTCCAGTACCGGCATTCAATTACCCCGCATCTGAAGAGACTTCACTGTCTCCCGTCACCTATGCTGCGCATAATTTAAAAAATCGTTCCTTATCTCCCCCTTGATTCGTGCAGGACGGTTGTCCACGCCCTTATTACCTCCCATCTGGATTATTCCAACAGCCTCTATGTGGGTGCCCCAGCCTATCTCATTCATTGTTTACAGATTATACAGAATGCAGCCGCTAGGCTAATCTGCAACCTCCAGTACCGGCATTCAATTACCCCGCATCTAAAGAGACTTCACTGTCTCCCGTCACCTCCCGCATTCAGTTCAAGGCCCTGGGCCTGACTTTCAGGGCACTGAACGGCAGGGGACCCGGGTATCTCCGACGTAGGCTCCAGTTGGTGCACTCATCTCGCACTCTTAGATCTAATCACCTCTGCCTGATGCTCCCCCCCAGGTTCCAGCGCCATAGGAAAGGCTGCAGAGCCTTTGCGGTGGTTACAGCAAGGCTCTGGAATAGTATGCCCCTTAGTCTTCGTTTTATTGACTTAGAGTCACTGTTTAGGCGCAGCTTAAAGACTTGGCTGTTTTCTAACCTCTAGTTCTTTTAATGCTCGCAATGTTTCAGTTGTCCGCAGCGCCGGGACACCCCCGTTGGGGGTAGCCGCGCGCTTAATAAATTTCTAAATAAATAAAAATAAAATAAATAAATAAAAATGACACACTGCAGCCTCGACTATTAGCAGGGCCCGATATTGCCCCCCACTTACATTGTCAGGCATGCTGCTTACCGTTTAAAGCTGCAAGAATACTGCTGCAGGATGTTGGAGGATGCCCCAAGGAACAACGCACAGGAAGCAGATTAATGCAGGTAAAGTTCCACTGGCCGCCGCTTTCATGTTTATATTTCTGTCATCTTGGCGGCCGATTCACGGGCTGCCACTTTCTTATTTATATCATCATATCGGCTGCTTCATGGGCCGCCACTTTCATGTATGTATTTCTATCATCATGGCGCTGGCTTCACAGACTGCCATGGGAACTAGCATGCAGGGCTCTTTAACATTTGTTGCTGTAGAAGTTTGCTTACTGCTGTGTCCATCTCATTACAATATGGAGCCTGTGCATTTTGGGTTGGGCGGGGGCTGGGTAGCCCGGGTTGGATGATTTAGGAAAAATAATAATGATGCAAGTGGGCACCGGGCTTCACCGTCAGGCGTAGAGGGCCTGCATATTAAATTAAACAGGTGCTGCGCTTTATGTTCTCTTTGCTGAGCGGGACAGCTGTTCTCAAACGACAAGAAAAAGAATGAAGACCACTGCTTTGTCACTCCACAGAGTAGTATTAGCCACGGGCCAGCTGCGGCCCTCAACCCCTATTGTTAAGGATTGTGGACGTGGGATGGGACCTTGTAGGAAGCCCCACTTTCACCTTTTGAAAGATTCTCTGAAAGCTGCCCTACAACACTTGGCGGGTGCCGGAGCCCCACACTAGGGCATTGCCGTAAAGAGTTAAACACGGGCACTGTGCCTTCTGCGCTCAGCACTGTAGCCCTGGACCTAATCACTCTGCAAGGCAAAAAGTCTACTTTATGCAACCTAGAAGGCAAGCAGGTACCCTAGTGCCCGATAATCGTTTATGGCCATTTGTTTGCTGTCGCATCTGAGATGGCTTATGGGTGCCAATGAAATTCATGTACCGGTTTGTTTCATAATCTGAGGCACTACATGACGTAAGCAATTGCTGCCCTCTTGGATTCATATTGTGTTGGTTATTGCACAGGACACTGGGTCCGCTGGCAGTAGTAGGTATATATGTTGTTTTATGCTTGTCTTGACCCTGATAACACATGCTACCTCGTCAATTGCCTCAAAGTTGTAGTGCCTCTGAGCCATATCTTACTGTACAGTTGCTATAAAAGCTTATATTATGGTATATTGGTCACTTTTTTTCTTTAAATATTCTCTCCACTGCAAACAAAAAAACATACTTAGAAAACATTTCCATTTACAATGTCAGTGGCTCCAACTCTTGAAATGCGAGACCTATTGCATTGCAAATGCTTGTTTATATACCATGCATCCAGCCCTATGAGCCGTTATGGCCTACTTTATGGGTGACTTATAAGTATTAAAAAGAAAGGTTTAGGCCTGGCAAGAGGTTTGTTTTACCAGGCAAAATGGCAGTTTAAAACTATACTATAGGCTGCAGTGGCAGGCCTGAGAAATGTCTTAAATGGCTTATTTAGTGGGTGACACGCTAAGTGCTGCAGCACACAGTAGCATTTAATTTACAGACCCTGTGTACATATAGAACTACTAAGTTACAGACTTACAGGCAAATTAAACGTGCCAACCAGGTGTATACCACTTTTACCATCCTTTAGGAAGAGAATACATGCAATGTACCACTGGTTAGCAGGGAACCAGTGACGAGCCCTGAAAGCCGATAAAAGCAGGTGCAACAAAAGAAGGCAGAGAAAGGCAAAAATCTGGGGTGACACTGCAGAAAGGGCCAGGTCCAACACATGACCATTTACTTTTTTCACTTTAATTTAAAAAAAAGGATTTTTGTCATTTTGGTCTTATTTTGCTATAAATGTTTTCACTTTATTGTAAACTTGGTTGTGAAGTTGTATTGTGTTTTGTGCGGCTTTTCCTACTGTTTATGCCATGTTTTAAACACCTGCTGAAAACCTGGCTGTTTACCCAGTCTCGCTAAATGCTACCCTCTCCAGCCTCCATGGTCTGATACACTTGTTCTCTCAGCGCCGGGACACCTCCTCGTGAGGTAGCTGTTCGCGCTATACAAAATTCTGTATTATTATTATTATTATTATTATTAAATCCTTTACATATTGTCTTTGAGTTAAGCCTGACTGCTTGAAAATAAAAAGGTCATGTTACCAGGGATTATGTACAGGTTTTTTGTTTATTTGTTTGACATCTAGCAGGCAGAGACCGTATTCTTTGAGGTGGATGAATATACACAGCACATAATAATCTACTTTCCCTAAAGAGTAAACTATGGTGCTTCTCAAGGTGAGCGGTGTTAGGTAGAGAATTGGATCTGCCCATGGATGAAATTTAGGGGTCGCAGATGTGACCCCTGACTGGCCTCTTTTAATACATGACACTGTCTTTGCATCCCCTGACCTCAGGGTTGGCAAAGGCAATGTTTCAATAGGTGCTTTGACGTGCACTGTTTACTCCGGATGTGGGCTGAGGCATTCAACTTAAAACAAATAAGTATACTGCAGTGCAATGCATATCCTGTTGAATAATATTTTTCTGTAAATACAAGTTGTACATTTTAAACAACATGTGCCGATTCGTATTATTGTGGCAGTATAGCAAGTTATCTGTTTAAATAAAAACCCCATCTATGTGCTGTAGTGAATCATAAAGCCTTAAAAGTGATGCTAACAAAAATGCATTAACAATGCAAGGGAACACTTTATGTCAATAATACTGTTCACATTGTACTCCATAAAGAAACACAGGTAGACAAAACCCATAAAGTTTATAAATCTTTTTTTGCTTCTTTCTCTAACTTTCCAATACGTTTTCTGCTTAAGGTATATACTATGAAAAACTATTAAATCAGGACTTTGAAGTATAAATAATTTGGCTTCCTTGTGTTGTTTTGTGTTAGTGGCACTATAGTTTCTTCTTCTAAAAAACACATTTTTTGTGCATTAAAAAAATAGAAATGTTTAATGTTCCTATCATGTCAGTACCCTGTTTAAAATGTAAGTGATATATAAAATGTACATTTATCTATAATAGTAACTTGTGTTATTTTATAATTGTGCAGTTAAGGGTCTCCTAACTTCAGCAATAACGAGTATTGTGATGTCAGTGAGAGTATGGTCATGTGACATAATTTCTCTAAAGGATTCGGTGTCAGATCATATGATGTCACTTTCTGTGATGTCATTGAATCTAAGGGAGCTCATGTGATGTCACTTCCGCTACCCCTGGCATTTTGGTGAATTGTCGCATAAAGTTTTGCCTATATTTTGATGTCTCAAATAAGATTGCTGCCCTTCTCCAAGAAACGGATACACTTTTGCATTTCTGAAGCAGGGTCTCCATCTCAACCAGCCTGATACCCTCAAATCCAAATCTTCACAAAACCCACTGAAGAATAATTGGGAGCATACATGTAACTCCTTCTTTCTCTACATTTATATAATTCTGTCCTTCGAAGAGGACCATTGTAATGTAATATCCGCCAGAAAATGTTCTGTTCTAAACACTTACAGTTTCAAACAATTAGAGCGGCATCGATCTCGGGTAAAAGATGGAATACGCCATATATATCGATTCGAGTAATTACGAGTCGTCAATATCGCATAGAACTGTTGATCAGAGCACGCTCCCGACGACCGTAGCTTGCGCCGTCAGTATATTTTATTCTAGTCTTCGCAAGCATTTTACTTTGAATAAAACGCATTTCAGATGAGTTAAACGCGAGATCAAAACCGCTCCAGTAACGCAATCGCTTACTGGAAATTGCTGTAAAAACATCAAAGGTTTCGAGAACGGTTAGCAGCACATTTTGTGACACATGCCTATTGTATTTCCATTTAGTTAGCCCTATTTAAAGAGCGCCATTATCATGCCCCATTTCCTGTCAGATAGTTCTATTTGTCCGCTCCACGGGAGGTGGGCGGTTTTAGATCCAAAAGGAATTATCTCTCGGCAAATTACTTGTAACCCCACTTACTGAATGCTAAACACCATCAGGGCCTAGCTTGGGAGCCGTTTGCGAGATAACATGGCCATTTATTTATTTGCATTGCCCTGTGTGCCTAGGTGACACGCAAACCTATCTGAGCAGAGAAGGTGACAAATTGTCAGATACATTAGGCCGAGCGCGCGCTGCCACGTTTGCTCTGATTACGGCGCACGCTTCAAGATGGAGGCGATGGCAGTGCGATCGCCCTCACAGGATTTAATGGCTCATCTTTTTCATGGCTGTTTGGACACTAATTTTTTCCTAATAAGTAAGCTATCAGCGGAGAGGGTTCCGGAGAGTGGTTCGGGTTTTTTTTCACGCACCAGAAAAAGGAAACCATTCGTGAAATTATTTTAAAATGTGTTCAGATTGCTTGTCCTATTAGTTCTGGCCAACGTCTCGTGTTTACTCAGAGTACACAATAGCGGACACTCTTTCTGGACGTACAGTGTGAATCCACAGCATTGTGTGACACCTGGCCATGGTACTGTGAAGCAGGCCAGAGAAGTCCTTTCTTTCTTTCCATTCTCCCTTGACACCACGGTGGACAGAATTTCTTCAAATGACAGGGCCTAATGCAAACTATAAATGTATTATTTTGCCAAATATTGATAATTTTACAGAAAAAAAACACACCTAGACACATGGCACAAACTGGAAGACTCTCACAGGAAGATTAAAATGCACCCATTGCTACACTTTTCTACTGATTTACAATGTAATTCTGGGATCCTAAATGGTGACATCACCTTTGAAAGGGCTCCACAGGGCATTCAGAGATGGTATTCCTAAATAGAAACAGATGCTCAAAACCGGTTTAATCAAATGTGTGCATGTGGCATTTCTATTGCTCAAACCTAGCCAAAAGGCAGTGGTGCACTGTTCAGCGTCAAAAGCAAACATACATTCAATGACTGCTAGAGGTAGCTGGTTTGTTGATGGTTACTGCATTGTGATGTGGTGTTCCTTTTAGAGGGGTATCTTCAACACTTTCCTAAATTGGAGCAAAGTTGGGACTCTCCTGATGGATATGGGATGTTGTTCCTGATCCTAAGTGCATAGATGGAAAAGGCCTGTTTCCTTCTTTTTCATTTTTACACTTTTTAATCTACAGTCTCTCGGTGTCAGGGCTGCGGGTGGGCCAAGAACCACCGGGGATGGTAAGCTTCTCTGCAAGATAAGCGGGGGTGCTGGTCCTGATGGCTTTGAAGATGATGCAGCTGGTTTTGAAGATGGTGCAGGACGGTAAGGGAGCCAATGGAGCTCCATCAGGATAGAGTGATGTGATCATATTTCTTCAAGCCCTGGATGAGATAGGCTGCGCCATGTAGGATGCCTTGCAGCTGTGCCAGTTTGGAGTCTGGGAGGCCTTGGAGCTGGGCATTATCACAATTTAGATGCAGGAGTATGAGAGTTTGAACAGCAGTTCTGTAGTCAATTTCTGGAATAAACGGGTTAACTTTCTTTAGGAGAGAGAGTTGGTACCAGACCATCTTTGATTTTTTGGCAATGTGTTCCATAAAAGTGAGGTCGGTGTCAAGGGTGAATTAAAATACCTTGGCAGTTAGTGAAATTTGGGGTTCAAAGCCAATGAGGCAGGGTTTTCATGTATTTGAGCCAGGTTTGTACTATTCCTGGTTTTCTGCTCCTAGCAAAGAACAGTAGATTCTGTCTTAACAACCAGGTCAGAAAGATGTACAGGCATTGGGTTTGAGGTGTTGGCTGTCTGAAGGAAAGGAGAGTTTAAAGTAGAGTTGCATATTATTGCCATATTGGTGAATCTTGATGCGGTTATCTGTGAGTAGAGCACCAAGTGGCTCCATGTAGAGGTTGAAGATGACAAGGGGCAGTATGGAACCCAGGATGATGGGGATGTTTTGGGACCTAGAGTTGCCCATGTGAACAAACTGGTGTTGGTTGGAAAGGTAGGAGGCAAACCAGTGAAGGACACTGCTGGTGTAGCCCATCTGAGACACAAGGGTTTTATTTATTTTATTTATTTATTTAAATGCGATTTTATATAGCGCGAACAATACCCGAAGGTGTCAGAGCGCTTTACATAAGAACCAGTTGCATTACATAAGGACTTTGGACCACATAAGGGTGCATATGGGAGTTATATGGTCAGCTGTGTCAAGGGCAGATAGCAATTTGAACAACATTAGGAGACAGGGATCATCTTCATCTGTGGTCAGGAAGGTATCGTCTATGACGTGTAAGGTAGCGGCCTCCGTGCAGCAGTGTAATTTGAAGACACACTGTTAGTCAGTCGGGAGACAGTTAACAATAATGTGATCTTGGGGTTGAACTTAGATTGTTTTTTCAATGTTCTTGCCTATTAATAGAAGGTGAGTAATGGGCCAGTAGTTTGTGAGATGTTGTGCAAGAGTGTAGGTTTCATTAGCAGTGGGAGGATCTGGCCTGTGTTCAGAGCTTCTGCGAAAATGCTTTGAGTGAGGGAGGCATTAACAATGGTTTGTAGGGGTCAGAGAGAACTTTGATGAAGCAATGCCACCTGGTGTCACAGTGCTTGAACAGTGACCTGGACTCTTCCCTGTAGATCTGCCACGTTTCCCTGATCTGCAATATCTTATTAAGTAGAATAAGTTTAAGGAGCCACTATCTAAACTATACGGATTGCTCATTGACATCCTGGTATCCAAAACATCTGAAATCAGTTCTTGATAAATCTGGCAGACCATAACCAGAACAACATATTCTGGAGGGAATTGGTCTTCCATTCTTCTATTTCATGATAAGTTTGCACACACAAAAAAAATAATCTAACTTTTCAAGATATTGAAGAACTGATTCTGGACTACTCTTATGCTGCAAAGCTTTTAGTGGCTACATCCTCTGCCTGTACGCACATTTATCCATATTACATTATACTACTGAAATCAAGAGTCTCACTAACCACAAGCACGTTGGCCTATGCCATTGATGATCAGCAGTAGTCCCGACCTGCAGTGAATAGTTGACAGAACTGTGTCCTATGGAAGGATTATTTATCATATTGAAGAGCAAATAAAAATCATCAACCAGATATAGGTGACCGTTCCTGGAAGATCCAGTACTGGATCCTTGCATATAGCAGCACAGAAAACATCCCTTGGACTCCCAAGGGAGATAGTTTATTAGATGGATTGTGGGCCGTCTGGGATTGTATTTTCTCCCCATTCTCCCGCATAGGTGTCTCTAGTCATATAGCACTAGCACCTTGAAATCAGTTGGTGGAGCGCAACAGGTGGATTAACACATACATTACGTACATTTTATTTGTGAGCATTTGTTTAATATTTACCTAGTGGTATATTAGAGAATGTTTTTTTTTTTATGTAAAGAGACTACTTTTTTTGCACCTTTGCCCTTCTGTCTTATCACCCCACCCTTCACCCTGTCTATTGTTTTCCTACCACTGTCGCTAGTCCTATAAAACCTCTGGACTGGGATACAAATGTGTCAAAAGCAATGCTTGAACAGGTCCAAAGGCTGAGCAGTGTCACCATGATTTCTCCTCCGAGAAGCACAGGGGAGTGCATTATTATGAGTTTTTTTGTACAGTATCTGTAACATCCCAGTGTGCAAAGTTCTTTGTTTTTTAATGCCCTAAGCTGTATGCTTCCCCTAGTGATCCTTTATTTATTAATTTATTTTTTAATGGTTTTTATAAAGTTCTCAAGTACTGAAAAGTATGTGGACACCTAACATAATAACAATACAGTTACAGTCTAATTGAGACATATATTGAAATAGGAAAAAATTGAAAAAAATGACTTGCAATTAAGGAAAGAGAAAAATAGATATAAATGTTGTTTTCATAAGAACACATATAGGAAGAAGAGACAATTTGGTATGTTTTTTGAAGGGATGCATTTAGAGGAGGAGAAAAATGAAGGATAAGGGAAACTGGGGCTCCACTTGCCTGCTTGTTCCCTTGTATGTCCTGGTACACAGAACCTGCAAATTTCTTGGTGGCGCTACTTCCATATGAAAAACGTGCCATACACAGTCATGTAGCTCTACATTTTTGTATTAAGACAAAAGTATCTAATGAAGCAGTTAGAGTTCATGATTTTGTAACATTTGTTTGTTTACTGAATGCCGTGTGTAGGAAGCTGGCTCTCTATATAGTATACTAAAATGAAGTACACTGTGCAGAGGGTGTAGTGGATCTCCAAAAGATATACAAAGGTGAAAGCAGATAATTCTAATGCTCTTTTTGTGGTAGTTTAGGCAAGCAGTTAGGCTTATCAGAGGGTAGTGCTAAGAATTTGTTGTACTCACACAGGTAATAAATGAGACACAAACTCAAGAATAAACCTGAGACCAATTTATAAAAATAATATAAATTTTTCTGTAATTTGTAATACCTAGAACCCAATTCTAAGGTAAGTACTTTTGGAGTTACGATTTTTTGAAGTTCGGAAAATATATTACTTTTGTGCGCAATTACACACCATTGAAAACAATGGGGAAAAAGCAGAAAAAGGCATTTAAAATCAGGCAATGATTTCATGAAGTTCACCGTCTCGTTTTAGGTTGATGTCAGTAACAGGTCCAAAGTTCCAGCAGGAGAAGTTTGGGAGCATCCCAGATCGGCTGGGAGAAAGAGTGCTGAGGATCTTTGGAGCTGGTGCACAAAGACGAAGTGGCCACTTAAAAATACACTGCACAGGAGGACTTACAGGTAAGTCCGATGGGGCTCCTTTTGAGGGAGAATGGCTCAATGGCTTGTGGACCAAGGGAGCACAGCTGGTTGGTTGGTGCTGGTGGGGCGGGGTGTAGACCAGACAGGTCAGCCAGGCATTGTGCATCTTAAGGTCCTCATAGTCAGGAGCAGGCAACTTGTTGGGGTGCTCTCGGGACAGCTGGTCCACTCAGGAAGTTGGTCTTCGGTGTCTCGACATCTCTCGAAGTCGTTGGGGAGCACCACGACCATAAACAAGACTTCACAGGATCTGTGCATGCAATTGTGCAGGGGAGTGATCCCTTCACTCTAAGGGAGCTTCTCAGCCATTTCTTGAAGTCTGGAGGTGCTCTGGGGTGTATGGAGTCCTTTTAGGAATAGGATGACACAGCAGGCAGCGATTGTCAAATCCTTGAGGCAGCAGGCAGGATTTGGCAACTTTCTCTTCTGCAGCAGGGCTTCAGTTCTTAATCAGCGGGTATTATTCATCCTGGCCATCTCTTATCCATCGAATCTGATGTTCAGGTCTCAGGGTGCCACTTAAATACTGAATTTAGAGGTGGTATAAGAGGGACAGGTAGTCGCCAATGGGCTACCTACCTTTAGGGTGCCTACACCCTCAAGTGACCACTTCCTGTGGGAAAGGGCACTACCCTGGCCCTGATAGGTTGTTTCTCCACCATCCTAAGAAGGTGGAATTTCAGGAGAGGGGCTCACATCGCCTGCCCACCCTAGGGGTGGTGTAGGCTATGTGCATACCCTCCTCTTAATCTAACTCATTTCCCCCCTTTCATTCCTCCAAATGTGAATATGGAAAGGGGGCTTGGCCTACTCCACTATCTGGAGGTTTCTGGGTTGGACTTCAAAAGTGGCATTGCCTTTGAAGCTTCCTGCCTAGCAATGTCATTCTGTCCTGAACGAGGTGTGAAGCACCTCTGCCCAGAGCAGGCATTATTTCTGTCCTCTGAGACCACTGGCTCTCACTCCCTGAGGTAAGAATCTTGTCCAGTGGTGGCAGACTGGTGAAAACAAGTCAAAGACTACACCAGTGCTAGGTAGGTTTTCAGGGGACCCTCTAAAAAGGTCTCCTGTGTAAATATATTAATAAATCTCACACTGGCATTAGTGAGGATTTATTAAGACAAGATCAGTGAAGCCATCATGGAGCTAGTAAACTCGTTTTGACAAGTATCCAGCCAATGTACTCCTTATGACTTGTGTACTTAAAATATCTCATAATAGACAGGACATTGTAGGTGCATATCTGGTCATGCTAATATGCCCTCACATAGGATATAGTGCACGCAGCCTCAGGTCTAAAGACCTGCAGTAGAGGTGACTTACCTATATCTTATGCAGTGTATGGGTGGAATGTCACACAGGGTTGTGTACCATGTCGACTCTTTGGATTTCTCTGCGCCAAGACACGTAGCCTGTAATGGCAGAGTGTATAGCCTTGGTGAGGTGTCCCTGGGGTGGCACAAACAGTGCTGCAGCCCCAGACCACCCTCTTCAGTACCCATGCCCTAGGTACCGGGGGTTCCATTTACCAGGAACATACAGAAGTAGTTGAAGTGGTGCCAATCATGGTACAGTGTTTGGGAAAGAGATCTGGCCCTGGGAACCTTGTTATCAGAGACCCAGTGCACTTACAATTCAAAATCACATCAGGCATCAGGCAAAAAGTGAGGGCTAACCATGCACAAAGAGGCACTTTCCTACAATGTGGACACGTGGAACCAAGACATGAGGGTTTACCACATTGACATATAAAAGGGACTTGTTCCATCTAACTAGAAGTAGGCAGTTGGAGGAAACTTGTGGCAGCCTAGAGATGGAGGGTGATGCATTGGCTGACCTCAGGACTCAGTATCGGTAACAGATGAGGTTTCAACAGGTTGTGCTGTGTGTGAGTTGCGATGCTGTTTCTTAAGTTGCACAACCCTGACATTTCAGTGGCCTTTTTAGAGGCCACACTATTTAAACTTTGACCTTTCTCAAATTCCTGTGCCAGACAGTCGAGAATGATCGCGGTGTCAGGCCTGTAGCATTATCTTCCTTACTTGCCTGGGCAGCTGTGGCTGGTTGCCTGCTTCCATCTTGTGGAATCTTACTGTTCCGAACTTGGTGAGTTTCAAGAACACCTGCTGAAAATTTAAAAATCACCTGCTGAAAAATCAACTAAAGCAAATGATAGTTACTGAGGTATAAGACAGGTACCAGACAGTAATTTTAATGTATATGTTCACATTTCAGATTTTGAAATATCCGGATACCTTGCAGTAAGAGGAAATTACATGGAAGCAAAACAAATGACATTAAAGGAAAGCAGGTTTGTGCAAAGGAAATCAAAGAAGGCAATAATTATTGGCGTTACAGATAGTTTGCAAGAAACAGTAATCAGATCGTTTGCAAAGCTTAAAAGCTTGAATGAAAGAAAAGCCACTTTGTTAAACAAACGCACTAAAAGGTTGTGAAGCAGGATAGGTTGGAACATGGCATGTAATGTATGACATTAACAGAAAGAGTATATCTTGGTTTTGTAAATGTCCAAAGACTAACCATACTTACCTTGAAGAACTTTTCTGAAGAGTAATGCAAAGTGAGCTACAAGGTAGAATGTAAGAGAGCAAGTTTAGTTCTAAGTCAAGTATTTACGTTAGCAGTGACACAGTTAGAAGGATACATTCAGAAAAGTAAACATAATGTTCCAATGTATTGTAATGCATTGTCAACAATCAAGAACTGCAATTTGTACTCAAAATGGACTGGAATGTGTACTGCTAAATGTGTATTTTAGGCGCATCTCTTTTTTTTCATCCCATGCCCCTTTCCCCTTAATGCACAGTAGTATTGGTATTAGTGATTGGGACTATGCTGGGAGGCAGTTCTGAATCTTGCCAGATTTGGATATTGAGTTTAGTGCATGAAAAGTTGACTCTGGTCATTTTTACTGATAAATATACTGTTTCTTGAATGCTGTCTTATAGAATTTGAGAACCGGGCCTGCTGTTTCCTGTGGTTACACTCTCAGATTAAATATGTACCTGAGAGTGTCAGCTGAGCTTTATTCTCACTATTTTTCTAAAGCCTAACTGGAAGCCCTTTTTGCCAGCAGCAGAATTTGCGTCAAACAAAAAAAACTGCAACAATTCAAAACTCAGAAGGTGGCATGTTAAAAATGATGCACATTTTTTATGTGCCACCTCCGGAATTTCAAATAGCAGCAGTTCATCACTGGTGATTGTTATGCAAGTACAGTTTCTTTTTTAACAATACATCATGGACAAAAAGTTTGAACAACCTGTTTGGATCCTGTTGAAATAATAGAAAAAGGGGTTCCTATGTGCACGACTCATTTGCTTATACAACATAGGATCTCTAATAATGGTTAAAAAACCATGCACAAAGGAGAAAAATGTGACTACTCCTTTAAACTTTAATTTGCCCTGATGAAGTTCCGCATTTGTCAGAACCAGACATATTGGCCATTGTGTGTATCCAGAAGAATTGACATGTGAAAAAATATTTTTTTTATTATTATGGAACAAAACATCCACATCTCACATTCATTTTGATACTTACACTGGTATGGACATTAGTCTCTGAGCCTTAGTGATGACAGCACAAAAGACTATATCTAATTATTGGACTTGGATCTGTCGGCAACATTACCCCCAACGTTTTGCCTTCCTGCCTCCTGTTTTTGCTAGCTGCTAACTAGTGCTAAAGTTCTTGTGATCTCTCTTATAAACATCATAACACTCACTTACACCCAATTGCCAGATTTAACCGCGCCGGCAATTACACAATGGAGTAGCGCAGTGGGCAGGGCCGCGTCGGCCAACGGACGTGCGCAGCACTACGGAGGTAGTGCTAGCGAGGGCCGTTGGCCGACAAAGTCAGCCCTAAATAGCCTATGGGGCAGGTGCAGTGTATTTAGACATGTACTTTTAACTTTTACTTGTACTGATAGTGAAAAAGTCTTAAATTCATTTTTCACAACTGCAAGGCCTACCTCTCCCATCAAATAACATTGGGTTAACTTCTTACATTTAATAGGTGATAACTTTCAATTGGGATCAGGTTGGAATACCGAGTTTGGTCTCTATAGAAAAGTAATTTTAAGCCCTCTAATGGTAATGTTGAATTTTAAGTCACAGTTCTGAAAATCCCACTTGTAGAAAGTTGGTATTTTCTTGTCCTAACCATTTGGTACTTGAAGCCTGTTTACTGGGTCATTTTACTAGGTGTAGCTGGCAGTTGGTCTTTGAGTATTGCTCCTAGACAGTGAAACGAAGGGACATATATGTTGGCAGAATGGGTGGTCTCTGGCTTGATGAGGGGAGGTGCTGTCTCCTACCACACATGCACACCGCAGAGGCTCTGCCTGAGCACACTCACAACGGGTTTGACACAAGTCTATTGTGACCCCAGACAATCAGGATCCAGAACAGGGAGGTAAGTAATTCCAAGCACCTCTGGGGGTGGGACCCTACAGAATCTTCTACTACTTCAATGTAGGCACCAGGTATACATATTGCAACCTACAACAGAACTCTTCAGTACATCTTTGGACCTGTGGAAGACTCAGAAGGACTGCTGTGCTGGTCTCCAAGAAGGACTGCAACTCTGGCCTGAGTAAAGCCATCAGGCCAGAGCCTCAGGGACAGTTGGCTTCAACAACTTTGTACCCAGCACCTGGACTCTGTCTGCTGTGAGTACTACCCTCCAAAGTGGTGCCACCCAAGTTCTGGACCCTTGGAAGTGGACCTGAAGATGCTCTACCAGCCCAGCTGTAGTCTCAGTGGAACCAACGCATCACTTCACAGAACTCTGCATTGGAACTACTGCGCAACACATTTCCGACGCTTGACTTTGCATCACAGCCTGCAGCCACCATTGTGAAATGCATCTCAACAGCAGGATCTCGAATTGTTGCTACTGCATGACATATCCTCAAAGCAGGACTCTGCATCAGTCCACAACCAGGATTTAAGTCTCTCTTGTCTAGTGAGCCTAACTAGGTCCCTGTATCCGGCCCATGCTCCATCGAGGTCGGCCTGAACCTGTGACTTTCTCCAGGTCCGGCTCAATCAGATAACCACTTTTGGAGCTTTGTACTTGAAAGCACTGTTATTGCGTAATTATTTAAAATTGCATATCTCTGGTTCTACTGATTGTATTTTTGTCATTTTGCGTTCAAATAATTTATTACATATAACTCTGTTATTCCAGATGGGTGTGGGCTTTTTCTTGTGCTGTGTTTTTGCTTTTTTACTGTAGGAAGTGCTGCATAAATACTTTATACATTGCTACTAAGTTACGTTTGACTGCTTTGTGCCAAGTTACCAGAGAGTTGAGCACATGTTAATTTGGGGTTTGTCTGTGTTTCACCCTGACAGATAATGTACTTCCTGCTTGAGTAGGGGTTCACCACTCTCAGCCAGTTACCCAATTTCCAAAAACTAATTGATGAAACCTGATGTTGTCTCTCCACAGTTCCATTAGTTTGAGTTTACCTTATAAATCAAAAAATCAGCTTGCTGCCATGTTTCTTTGAGACACATATTACGAATATCAGTCTAGAAGAAGGGATGTTTTTATAGGAAAATATTTTTTCCAAGAATAGTGACATAGACAGACTACTAATAAGAGCAAGAGCCCCAACTGGCCATACCAAAATGAGAAGAAGATGGGAAAGGAAGGCAATGATTGAAACAGGAACAAAAAGGAAGCACTGAGCACAAGCTTAATAAATAAGGCAGAGTAATGACTGAACCCTCACTGTCCTAAACCTTCCCATTCAAGGAGTAAAGTTCCCAATAAAATGCAGAGCACTCATCGTCTAGTTATATAAGAAGGGAGCTGATATAACTCTCTTGGAGGAGGCTATTCTCCTGGCAGCAGACTCTAAAAGGCTTAAATAATCTATTGCAGTATCCAGTAACCATATAGACTAAGGGCAGGGGATTAGTAATACCCATTAGGTTTATTATTCCCTTTCAAAGACATATGGTTCACAGAGACAAGGAATGGAGAATTGTGGAATTGCAAGGAACCTTTTCAGGCAGGGCCTACACAATAATGTGAATGTATTGACCCAATATCAGTAGGGAAGCCTTCTATGACTTTTTCCTAACTATATCTCACTTTGCGATGAAAGTCAAATTGCTGAAAGGTACCTAAAATTAGCTCTTCACTCTACATGGCACCCCCTCCTTGTTAATAACGGTGGTCAATGA
Source organism: Lissotriton vulgaris (assembly GCF_964263255.1). Taxonomy (NCBI): domain Eukaryota; kingdom Metazoa; phylum Chordata; class Amphibia; order Caudata; family Salamandridae; genus Lissotriton; species Lissotriton vulgaris. The sequence continues at coordinate 230,308,963 of NC_141691.1, read as the reverse complement.
CATGACTCTCACTTGCACCATGGGGAGAGGTATTACATGTTTTATTCAAATTTTCACAGTACCTACTCCAGAACAGATTACCTGCTTGTCTCATCTGCATTACTGCATTCTGACACTTAAGTATTGGTCAGTCATGCACCGCTGTCAATAACAACACACTTCATATCCCTCAGACGCTGCTCACCTCGTGTGTGAAAAATGAAGGAGTTAGCCTTCAGGGGAATCAGGCGTTAAGGCTACATGGAGAGTAGCTTTAGAGAATTATCTAGAAGAAAATAAAACAGAAGGCATATATTGGTCTATAATATGGGACACAGCTAAGGCAGCATAAAGGTGACGACATGAAACATACTGCAACGTTTGAGACAGTTGCACCTGGAGACTAATATTGTGGTGCCACTGCGGGGCATTGCTGATGGCAGCAGGCAGGATGTGCGTACTGCTTGAGTTAAGGCAGGCAAGAGGGAGTGCAAGCACGCAGACGGGCCACCGCCTTCCTTCTAGAAACTTACCTCACAGCAGCTAGTCCACCAGTGTTGTCTCCCAGTCCTCCCTAGGGGCATGTTCAGCATGCCCTGCCTAGTCCGCCTTCTTCTGTCTCTGGTGTTGTGGCTGGCTCTCCATTTCCTTTCTACCTGTTTTCAGTGTTGTTTGAGGTCTCAGAGAACTTCTGTATACCAGCTGGCCTGCTTGTTTGATCTTCTTTGCTTGTTGGGTTTGATAGCTGCGAGGGAGCCCACGCAGTTCTTCATTCAGTTGTTGAAGTTGTTGATGTCCTTGTCAAGGTTGTCTGTGGGAGCTGTGGGACTAGGTTCATCTGTGCTTAGGGTGGCATGCCAGCCTGACTCAGTGAGTTTTCCCCAGCAGTGGCTTGGAATGTGGAACCTGGTAGGAGTGTTGACTTGAGGTGTGTGGATTTGGAAGTAGATGATGGAGTGGTCATTCCATGTAAGTGGTGTGGTGGAGTTGTATTTGATGCTGTCAGTTGTGGTGAAGAGGGGGTCCAGTGTATGTCCTGCAGTGTGTGTTGGTTCTGGGACAAGCTGGGTGTGTCGGTAAACAGCCATTAATACGCAGATGTTAGTCTGCATACCATTACTTCGCAAGCGTTACAACGCATGCGATGTAACAAAGCGTATCCTTTACTACGCAAGTTGTTACATTGCATGCGTTGTTACAATGCATGCGTTGTAATGGCTATCTACATCGTTGTGAGAAAACTGACTCGCTTCTGTTTCATCACAACAACGTGCACCTCTGATGACACTGGAAGCCAAAGAAGAGAGGAACCATGCTGGAAGGAGAAAAGAGGAACCACGAGGAGAGAGAGGTAAGAGGGGCTGCATAGGGTCGTGTAGGGGCTGTGTAGGGTCGTGCAGGGGTATTGTTTGGGAGTATTGACAGGATAGGGGTTGGGGTAGGGGCAGGGTCGTGCTCAGGTACTGTTTTAGTGTTTAGGGTAGTGTTGTGGTGTTAGTGTAGTGGAGGGTAGTGTTTTAGGGTTTAGGGTAGTGTCGGGCAGTCGTGCAGAGTAATGTTTCGCTGTAGGGAACGGACTGGGGTAGGGGGTAGGGTCGTTCTTGGGGTAGTGTTTTAGGGTTCAGGGCTCTGTTGTGGTGTTAGTGTAGTGTAGGGTAGTGTTTTAGGGTTTAGGGTAGTGTCAGGGGTCGTGCAGGGTGGAGTTTGGGTGTAGGGACAGGACTGGGGTATGGTGTAGGGTTGTGCTGGGGTAGTGTTTTAGGGTTCAGGGTACTGTTGTGGTGTTTTTGTAGTGTAGGGTAGTGTTTTAGGGTTTGGTATAGTGTCGTGCGGGTTGTGCAGTGTAGTGTTTTAGTGTAGGTACCGGCTTGGTGGTTGGGACAGGGTCGGGCTGAGGGTAGTAATCTAGGGTTTAGGGTAGTGTTGTGGTGTTTGTGTAGGATAGTGTTTTAGGGTTAAGGGTAGTGTCATGGGGATCATGCAGGGTAGTGTTTTAGAGTAGGGACCAGCTTGAGGTAGGGGTAGGTGTCGTGTTGGGGGAGTGTTTTAGGGGTCATGCAGGGTAGTGTTTCAGTATAGGAACCGGACTTAGGGTAGGGGCAGGAGGTAGTATTTTAGGGTTTAGGGTAGTGGTGTGGTGTTTGTGTAGTGTAGGGTAGTGTTTTAGGGTTTAGGGTAGTGTCGGGGTTGTGATGTGTAGTGTTAGAGTGTAGGGTCCAGGCAGGGGAAAGGAGGAAGGTTGTGTAGGAGGTAGTGTATTACGTTTGAGGGTAGTGGTGCTTAAGTAGTGTAGGGTAGTGTAGTGTAAGCATGATTTTAGTGCGATGTTTTTAATTAGCATAAACCATAGTACATTTATAACCATTTGCGTTATAAATGCATGTGCAGTTAAAACTTGCGATGTAATGGTTTATGTTAAGTGAAAACATTGCACTAAAATCTTGCAAATTAATGGTATGCGAAGTATCGACATACATTCGGGTGTGTCCCATGTTGCTCAAGCTTTCGAGGAGTGCTGTGGAGCAGGAGTCATTTTGGTCTCTGAGGTTAAAGTTGAGGTTACTGAGGAGAATGTAGGCTCTGGAGTCAGTGATGAGCAGAGTGATGAAGTTCGTGAAGAGGTTGGCAGAGGTAGCTTGTGGTCTAGGTAGTCGGTAGGCAAAGGTTCTGTTCAGGGTGAGGTTTCCAGAGATTTGCAGCTTGAAGTGTAGGTGTTCTGTGAACGGGGTGGCGTTCTCTGTGGATGTTGTGCATTTTTTGGATTTCCTTGTAGATGATAGAGAGCCATCTTCCTGTCTTGTGAAGGCGGTCCTGTCGAGTGATGTTGTAGCCCACTGGGATTGCCATTGCGATGTCAGGAGCCAATGATGTGTTGAGCAAGGTCTCTGTGATAAAGAGGATGTTGGGTGCATTGGCAACTCAGCAAGTCTCATATTTCAGTTGTGTGTTAGCTCAGCGATCGTGTGTTGAGAAGCATGCATGCGTGTGGCTGTTGTCGTGCAGGTTTGCGGTGGTGTATGTTGTAGGGTGGGGGTGTAGGCATTGCTGGTGCTTGTGTGGCGTGTGTGTTGAAGGGGGTGTTGAGGGCGTTGTTGGTATTTGCGTGCGGGTGTGGGCCGCTGATGGAAAACCAGCAATGGGTGCAGGTGAAAGCTCAAACTGTGGTGTGAGGCGCATCATGACAGCAGTGAGGGATTGGTGTCTAGGGTCTACTGACCTTAGAAGAGCTGCAAAGTATTGCTGGGTGGTGATCGGACCAGGGTTCCTGACACTGGGTGTGGTCCAGGCGTGGATGAGCACAAACATGCACATGACAGGTTCACCTTTGGCAGGCCTTCGGCCCGTCAGTGGTGTTTTCCCCGTTTAAATGCCCTATTGGTCAATCGACCATATCTAGACAGTCGAACCTATTTCTTATGGGGAATCCCCTCCAACCTTCCAGATTGGGCTGTTCTCTTCTTGGGAACCAGGAGTCCCAGTCTCTGGTCCAATTTCTGTTTCTATTTTTGTTCCAGTGGCCCACCTGGTTCCAAGACCAGTCCTGGCCATCCTCCCAGCTGGGGGTTCTCCATAGTCACAGATGTTAGATGGTGGGTAGAAAAAGGAGAGACGATGTACATCGATCCCCCCCCCTTTTCTCCAGAGCTGGCCAGGAGCAAATATAGTCAACTGTGGAAGGATCATCACAGTTGACTATAACACAGTCGCCCTGTATGCTTTTTTTTGTTTCGCCAATCCAGAACACTCTTCGTACCGAAGAAATTCTGCCAGAATTTGATGGTTGAAGGGGTCTGTTTTGGCTTAGCCATTGCAATACCTTATTTCGAAGGGACCAGGGAGGTTCGTCAGTGTTGTCCGACAACTCAGGGACCCCAGTAAGAATGGCAGTATATGGGGTCGCCTCCGGAGGTAAATGTGTTGGATGCCTGAACTTTACTCCTTTCCTTCCTTCCCCCTGGGGTTGAAGAGCCAACCCTTTTTGAGGTATAGATGGAGTCACCTTCGGCTTGGTTGACTGGGTTGGGCCTTTAGGTAGTCCCGAAGTTACTTGAGGGGTATCTGGGATTTGATTGGGTTTTGTCTTCCCATCTCCTGTTTTGGACAGGAGAGTGTCTTGTGCGGGATTCTGCTCTGGTTGAATATTTACAGATTTTTGGACAGGAGCTGGCTTTGCTCGGGTGTCAGATTGGGGTAATTGCACTGGTTTGCTAACAACTTTGGGTCCCCCCCCCCCGTAGTAGGTGGGCCTAATGTTTTCTGGGAGAACAGAGGTGTATTTAGTTTTGCTAGTTGTTTTTCAATGTTCATGAGGCTTTTTTCAACTGGCTGTAAATGGCGTTTGAAAAGCTCCCCCACATTCTTTAAAAGCAGTTGGTTGGTCGATGAACATGAATTACATGTATTACATATACCCCCGCTGCTCCCAGACTGTTTAGATTCTCCGGTGAACCTGTAATGTTAGTTAAAGGAGTGTTACTAACATTTATGGGAGTATGGGTAAGCTGGTTTGGTACAGATGTATGATTATTTATAGGTGGTATGGGTTTGTTTAAAGTAGAAATATTCTTTTTTTTTTCACCCTTTTTGCTATCGCACCCTCCCTCTTGCCCTTAGCATTTTTCTCCGATGTATCAACGTGGGAGTGAGATAGTTGTAGATCGGGTGTTTTCTCTAAATCGTCACTCGAATGTAATTCAAGGGACGAGTTGCAGAAAGATCTACTATATTTGGGATGGTGTGAATCACAGCAATAGTTGTTTCCGATGGAAGGAGCAAAGGGGTAATTGTTCCCTGATGGGTCGGTGTTTGAGCAGTAGCAAGAGGCCCCATAGAGGATCTTCTCGCTATTTCCAGTTCTTGAGATACTCGGCGCTCCAGCATAGATATACTCTGCTCAATCACCTCGTTGGTCCTGGTGATGAACAGATCTATTGGGCCTGTTATCTGTGCGGTGTTTAGCGCCATTTTGCTACTAGTGCCTCTATTCATGGCTGAGCAGCAGGATATAGTGTAAAACAGGTACTAAAGCTCGGCAATCATCAGCAACACACATAGAATGTGTTCAATTACAAACAAAAGTTGTCTGGGAAACACAAGACAAAGAACGTGGCCCAGTCCAGTCTTACCCGGTCTTGAACGGGCTTAAACGGGCCCGCCCTTGGCCGGGGCTTCGCCCGGCGTCCCGCGAGACAGGAGTAGTGACGCTTTTAAGCGCCTCCTGGCGCTGTCAGGTGACGCGGCAGACCGCTAGGGCTTCTGGGGTTTGTAGTCCGCCCCTCGCTCGTCTCCGCTCGGCGGCCTCGCTCCAGGTGGTCAGAGAGCGTGAGGCGGCGGACGACAAGCGGGCGGGTCCGCGCAGCGTTGGCAAGGGTCAGCAAGGGTCAGCAAGGGTTTCCTTTGGCTTTCAAAGATAGTAACAGCGGGCAGCAGCAAACGGCAGAGAAAGGTTTTCCCCGTCAGTGGTGTGCCCACTGAACGTATCTGCTGCGTGCATCTGCTAAGCGCATCCATTGCGTGTGTCTGCTGCGGGTCCATGTTGTTGCTGCTAGTACGTTGGTTCTTGGAGTGGGGAGAAGTTCAGGGTGCTGTGATGTCATTTCCTGTACTGATGGGTGACAGGAAGTAAAGTCCTCATGCTTGTCTTCTTCTTTTTAAAGACAGGTTTGATGGGAAAACAAGTACTGTCACTTCTGTCCCAAAAGGATGATGGAAAATTCAGTGATATCACTTGCTGTCTATGCGAATGATAGGAGATACAGTGATGCCACTTTCTGTGCTGATAGGAAATTTAGTTTGAAAGACCTTATACCTACTTCATAATGAGGTGGTTATAAGGTACGTAAGGATGTATCAGCTGTAATCTGAAGCATAGCGTCATCTGTGCTACAGTCTGTCCTGAAACCTGAATGAAACTCAACAAGAAGAATGTTTTCAGCAAAGAACTGTTTTAGTTTGTCTTCAACTCAAATTTCCAGAGTCATGGGCAGGAATGGTACATTTAACCTGGTAAATTATTGTTCAGTTCTTGACCCTGGCTTTTTCACGAAGGGGTGACTTGCCCCACTTCTAGACAATATGGGACAATGTCATATAATAGAGCAGCATTACTTAGTTTTGTCTAGAATGGTTTTGATGATGGGTGCAAAAATGGGGTCTATGAAGTAGTTATAAGGTTTCCATTTTGCGATTATTCTGCACAGTTCTTTAGTTTGATATTTCTGAATTACTTCCAGGCAATTGAGGATTTCTGGATTGCGCCATAGTTGGGTAAGACGACAGAGTCAGTGAGAAAGAGGCTCTAATTTTGTCAATTTTCTCTTTAAAGAAGAAAGGAAAGTTCTCACAGTTCATTTCGGGTTTACTGTTGATCGGAGAGTTTGGTGGAGGATTGGTGGACTGTCTGGCTACCTCCAAACGTTTTCAAACAACTTTTTATGTAGTTGACCTCTTATTGGATAGGGGTTGCCTAATCATTAAGTATGATGTTTTGCAGTTTTTCTGTCTACTTAAATTATCCAGGCTCTCAATCAACAGGTTATCATTATCTCAGTTCAACTGAGTCATTAACTGTGCTGGTTCAGTTGTTTTAAGAAAAATCTCATGAATAATTTGTTTTTCTGGCATTTTTTTAGAAGTCATTTCATCCATGATTCTGGTATCTTTGTTTATGCATTGGTCAGTCAAATAATCAAGCCATAAGGAGGTAGATATTTCATGGAGGGACCAGGATTCTTATCAGAGTACTTGTTAGATTTGTGGATCTCTAGTTGGCATAGGTAGGAACCTGTGACAAATAGGGACCCTTGTGTCTAGTCAATTCAATTCAATTCAAAGATAGCTTTATTCGGTGTTTGTAGAAAAAAACATAAAAGCACATGAGAATATAAAAGCATATCATGCATTGGATACATTTGTTCAAACAGATGCACTGATTTACGTGACAAACAATTAATAAATAGATAAATAGCGGAAACACGTTAAAAAACAATTCATACAGTACGTTAAAAATGGACCTAGGATAAAATTGTAATGTACTATTAAATGTAATAATGTACAATATAATACAGTCATACAAGTCGTTTGTCATTAAGGCATCGTCCCTCTGCATCTTACAGCGTATTTCAGGAATTTAACAGCTGCATTTATTGTGGGTTCGTCTTGCAGCATATACAGTCTAATCAAAGCTGGTTTGCATTGCCTCAGACCCCACAGCTTTAGGATGGGTAACAAGTGCCTCTTTCTGCCCCACTCATAATATTTACAGAAAAAGATGCAATGAATATTAGACTGAGTGGATAAATCGTCACAAGGGCAATCTATTAGTTTGGCAGACCAGTCGTTTGGGGCGGGGAATGATATCAACCTGTAGAAACAATCAGTCCTCATCCGTGTGAGTAGCATTCTGTGGTAGCTGGAAAAGGCCGGCGTCAGATAAGGATGTAAGCCAGGACCATGAAGAATGCGACGGTGAGAAATGATTGTGGACTTATTTCCGTCCAGGTACCACCGCCTATCTTCTAGTAGCTCAAAACATACTTCTTTTAGGGCCTTTTTAGTCATTAGTGCACATGAGGTGGGGGTTGGGTAAAATTCTGGTTAACCAATAGAATACAATAATTTTTTGACATAGGATAGCCATGCAAACTTACTAACACTTGATTGATTCATACAGTCAAGGATTACTTCCCTGCTGAAAGCTGTGTCCTTAGAAGTCCAAATCTTGTGCCACAACATGACGGGGGTTATCTTTATTATATTAGTGATATGAATTCTGTCTAATTCTTTGTGGCATATGGTCGTAGAGATTGATCTTGGGACTGATAGCAAGAACCTAAAAAAAGCATTTTCCGCTAATTGTATTTGTGTGCAATCTGCCATCCCCCAAATACCAGCACCATATGTCGCAGTAGAGACACATTTGGCTGCATAGATCTTGAGAAGGATATCTATGGGTTTTCCACCCAGTCTCATTGCAAATTGTTTTACTGCGCCTACGGTGCGGGAAAAGGCTAGATTGCGAGTAATGATGGCTGTGGCCCATGTTCTCCTATTGTTAAAAGTAATGCCTAAATATGAAAAAGTTTTAGTCAAGCCTATCTTTGTTTGATTGACGAAGGTTTTGCAGTCTATTTTGGGATTATTATTTGAGGTACAACACATAGTGAAAGTTTTTCCCACGTTAATCTTCAGGCCTCTAGTGCTCACGAAGGTCGGGAATCCAGTTAGGGCCTTCTGGAGGCCCATCTGAGTTTGTGCCATAATCACGGCATCGTCGGCATATAATAGTAGTGGAACCGACAAGCCGTTTATTTTAGGATAGTCGACTTCCAGATCAGTTAAAAAATCTGCCACCTCGTTAATGTATAAATTAAAAAGAAAAGGGGCGAGGATACAGGCCTGTCGGGCACCCTTTTCTATGGGAAATTTTTTAGTACGTTCTCCGTTTTTGCCATATCGAACCGTTGCTCCTGCATCTCTATAGAGTTCTTTTATAAAAATGAAGATATGTGGATCTATTCCCATTTTAGTCAAAGTATTCCATAACACTTTGTGATCCAGGCAATCAAAAGCCGAGCTTAGATCGACAAACGTCAGAAACAGGTTCCCTTTTTTTGCTACCATGTATTTGTTCATTATTAGTGACAAATTGAGTCCCTGCTCAACTGTGCCCAGGCCGCTCTTGAATCCATATTGAAATTTGGAGAGGACCCCATGCATTTAGCCCAGACTTGCAATTTTGTGAGTAAAACTCTACCTGCTACTTTCATCAGGGTATCAAGCAAGGAAATGGGTCGATAGCATTTTGGGTCCTGCCTATCGCCTTTTTTAAAAATAGGGATTACAATGGCTTCGTGCCATGTGTCAGGGAATCCTAGTTGGCTGTAAGCATTTAATACGTTTGTGAGGAGTGGGGCCCAGAGTTCAATGTTTTCTTTATATAGATCGACGGGAATTCCGTCTGGCCCTGGGGCTTTTGCGTTGGCGCTCTCACGAATAGCTTGCTCGACCTCTTGTGGGGAAAAAGCTATGTTGAGTGGGAAGCTATCCAGAGTAAGTATGGCGTCCGACTGCAAAGCAGAGTCACCATATTGTGGGGTCACACAGGGGTTTGACATTGATAAAACATCGTTTTTATACAGAGACGTGAAGTAACTAACCCACACGTCTTCTGCTATTGCAACTTCCATAGAATCCATCTTGCTCTCAGAAAAAAAGGGGCATTAACTTCTCTCCAGAATGAGATGTTGTCTCGGAGGGCACTGGCCTTAATTAGGGCCTCCCAGGCAAGATTCTTAAGTTCTTTCTTCCTGTCTAGTAAGGCCTGTTTATAAGTTCGCCTGGCAGCTCTAACCAAGCCAGTATCTTTCGGCAGAGTCTTTATGGCCTGTATAAGAGCTTGATGGGCTTTAGTGCAGGCTGAATTAAACCAGCCAGTTGATCTTATTTTCTCACCATCTTTTTGTTTCCTAGTCAATTTATCATTTATAGTGGCAACTATCTCACCATATGCCACTCTAATCGAATGAGGGCTAGGATTTTGTTCCAGGCATGTTGTAAAGTGTTCATGCTCTTTCCGAATTACCTCCTCTAGGAATTTTTTGGGGTCGACCTTGGCCCACTTGATGGCGTACCCATTTTTTCTAGACAGGGAGATAGAATGGTGGTACAGTCTTTCAGATGTACTTATTACATGACTGTCATGATTACCCGAGTCAATACTGACGCTTATTGGGAAATGGTCGCTCATTGCTAATTCTTCGGTATCAAACCCCTTTATGAAACCCTGGTTGTTATTAGACACTAGTATAAAGTCTATTACAGTGCCCGCCCCTCGGCCATGGAAAGTTGGTTGAAATGCAACCCAGGGCTCACAGAGTTCATTTGCAAACCCTATGTCCCAGTCATGCATTAGTTGGTTTAACATGTTGCCAAAAACGGTGTGTTCAAAATGCGTGCTTGGTTCCCCTTTTAAATTTATTATGCCGCAAATATTTGAATCACCGTGTGGACATAGGTGACAGTTAAAGTCTCCAACTATTAAAACGCAGTCTGCTTCCCCCACGCCTTTATCTAAAATAGAGATCAGCTCGTCTACAAATGCTTTGGCGTCTTCTTTCTGCACATTATTATATATATTAATCAGAAGAAGACTCCGCCCTTTCCCTTTTATGGAAAATCCCTGAAGGGATTTCACATCCTATTTTTAGACCCTTCCACCTCATGTCTAATCATTGTCAGGTTGGCCAGATTGGAGGCAAAAGTACACAAGCCGCCTGATCCCCTGCCTCGAATGCCCTGTATGGAAGGGGTGAAGAAGGTACTAAAGCCCTTAATGTGGGTCTCCTCCTGGTCCCAACATTCCTGAAGACATATTATGTCAAAATTTTCCATGAAAGTTAAAAATGTTTGGTCCTTTGTCTTTTTGGAGAGGCCCGCAATGATCCATGATGTTATTTTCAAACTAGTTCTCCCCTCATTTTGTGATGAGCCTTTAGTTTGTTGGAGTAAACTGACAGAAGAAGCTGCGTTGTGCCCTGTCGTGTTTAGAATGTCTACGATTGTTAACTCGCCAGAGGGTGTATCAAATTCCTCATTAGTATTTAAAGAAAAGGATCCCTCAGATGTTGGTCCCATGGCTGGCTGGTGTAGAGGGGACTGGGCCTGAGTCGCTGACTCCCGCCTGGGGGCTAAAACAGTATTTATCAATGCCGGGCTAGTGTGACGGGGATTCTGTGTGATGTTATACGGATGGAGTACTCTCTCTAGAATTGGGGGAGCGGGGAAAGAACTGAGTGCCTGGTGAGCCCTGTTTTCCCCGTTTAAATGCCCTATTGGTCAATCGACCATATCTAGACAGTCGAACCTATTTCTTATGGGGAATCCCCTCCAACCTTCCAGATTGGGCTGTTCTCTTCTTGGGAACCAGGACTGGGAGTCCCAGTCTCTGGTCCAATTTCTGTTTCTATTTTTGTTCCAGTGGCTCACCTGGTTCCAAGACCAGTCCTGGCCATCCTCCCAGCTGGGGGTTCTCCATAGTCATAGATGTTAGATGATGGGTAGAAAAAGGAGAGACGATGTACATCGATCCCCCCCTTTTCTCCAGAGCTGGCCAGGAGCAAATATAGTCAACTGTGGAAGGATCATCACAGTTGACTATAACACAGTCGCCCTGTATGCCTTTTTTTGTTTCGCCAATCCAGAACACTCTTCGTACCGAAGAAATTCTGCCAGAATTTGATGGTTGAAGGGGTCTGTTTTGGCTTAGCCATTGCAAAACCTTATTTCGAAGGGACCAGGGAGGTTTGTCAGTATTGTCCGACAACTCAGGGACCCCAGTAAGAATGGCAGTATATGGGGTCGCCTCAGGAGGTAAATGTGTCGGACGCCTGAACTTTACTCCTTTCCTTCCTTCCCCCTGGGGTTGTAGAGCCAACCCTTTTGAGGTATAGATGGAGTCACTTTCGGCTTGGTTGACTGGGTTGGGCCTTTAGGTAGTCCCGAAGTTACTTGAGGGGTATTTGGGATTTGATTGGGTTTTGTCTTCCCATCTCCTGTTTTGGACAGGGGAGTGTCTTGTGCGGGATTCTGCTCTGGTTGAATATTTACAGATTTTTGTACAGGAGCTGGCTTTGCTCGGGTGTCAGATTGGGGTAATTGCACTGGTTTTCTAACGACTTTGGGTTCCCACCCTCCCCCTGTAGTAGGTGGGCCTAAAGTTTTCTGGGAGAACAAAGGTGTATTTAGTTTTGCTAGTTGTTTTTCAATGTTCATGAGGCTTTTTTCAACTGGCTTTAAATGGCGTTTGAAAAGCTCCCCCACACTCTTTAAAAGCAGTTGGTTGGTCGATGAACATGAATTACATGTATTACATATACCCCCCGCTGCTCCCAGACTGTTTATATTCTCCAGTGAACCTGTAATGTTAGTTAAAGGAGTGTTACTAACATTTATGGGAGTATGGGTAAGCTGGTTTGGTACAGATGTATGATTATTTATAGGTGGTATGGGTTTGTTTAAAGTAGAAATATTCTTTTTTTTTCACCCTTTTTGCTATCGCACCCTCCCTCGTGCCCTTAGCATTTTTCTCAGATGTATCAACGTGGGAGTGAGATAGTTGTAGATCGGGTGTTTTCTCTAAATCGTCACTCGAATGTAATTCAAGGGACGATTGAGTTGCAGAAAGATCTACTATATTTGGGACGGTGTGAATCACAGCAATAGTTGTTTCCGATGGAAGGAGCAAAGGGGTAATTGTTCCCTGATGGGTCGGTGTTTGGGCAGTAGCAAGAGGCCACATAGAGGATCTTCTCGCTATTTCCAGTTCTTGAGATACTCGGCGCTCCAGCATAGATATACTCTGCTCAATCACCTCGTTGGTCCTGGTGATGAACAGATCTATTGGGCCTGTTATCTGTGCGGTGTTTAGCGCCGTTTTGCTTCTAGTGCCTCTATTCATGGCTGAGCAGCGGGATATAGTGTAAAACAGGTACTAAAGCTCGGCAATCGTCAGCAACACACATAGAATGTGTTCAATTACAAACAAAAGTTGTCTGGGAAACAAAAGACAAAGAAAGTGGCCCAGTCCAGTCTTACCCGGTCTTGAACGGGCTTAAACGGGCCCGCCCTTGGCCCGGGCTTCGCCCGGCGTCCCGCTCGCGTCCCGCGAGACAGGAGTAGTGACGCTTTTAAGCACCTCCTGGCGCTTTCAGGTGACGCAGCAGACCACTACGGCTTCTGGGGTTTGTAGTCCGCCCCTCGCTCGTCTCCGCTCGACGGCCTCGCTCCAGGTGGTCAGAGAGCGTGAGGCGGCGGGAGACAAGCGGGCGGGTCCGTGCAGCGTTGGCAAGGGTCAGCAAGGGTTTCCTTTGGCTTTCAAAGATAGTAACAGCGGGCAGCAGCAAACGGCAGAGAAAGGTTTTCCCCTGCTCAATGGGAGTAGTGTCGCTTTTAAGCGCCTCCTGGTGCTGTCAGGTGACACAGCAGACCGCTAGGGCTTCTGGGGTTTGTAGTCCGCCCCTCGCTCGTCTCCGCTCGGCTGCCTCGCTCCAGGTGGTCAGAGAGCGTGAGGCGGCGGGAGACAAACGGGCGGGTCCGCGCAGCGTTGGCAAGTGTCAGCAAGGGTTTCCTTTGGCTTTCAAAGATAGTAACAGCGGGCAGCAGCGAACGGCAGAGAAAGGTTTTCCCCTGCTCAATGAGAGTAGTGTCGCTTTTAAGCGCCTCCTGGCGCTGTCAGGTGACGCGGCAGACCGCTAGGGCTTCTGGGGTTTGTAGTCCGCCCCTCGCTCGTCTCCGCTCGGCGGCCTCGCTCCAGGTGGTCAGAGAGCGTGAGGTGGCGGGAGACAAGAGGGCGGGTCCGCGCAGCGTTGGCAAGGGTCAGCAAGGGTTTCCTTTGGCTTTCAAAGATAGTAACAGCGGGCAGCAGAGAAAGGTTTTCCCCTGCTCAATGAGAGTAGTGTCGCTTTCAAGCGCCTCCTAGCGCTGTCAGGTGAAGCGGCAGACCGCTAGGGCTTCTGGGGTTTGTAGTCCGCCCCTCGCTCGTCTCCGCTCGGCGGCCTCGCTCCAGGTGGTCAGAGAGCGTGAGGCGGCGGGAGACAAGCGGGCGGGTCCGCGCAGCATTGGCAAGGGTCAGCAAGGGTTTCCTTTGGCTTTCAAAGATAGTAACAGCGGGCAGCAGCAAACGGCAGAGAAAGGTTTTCCCCTGCTCGATGGGAGTAGTGTCGCTTTTAAGCACCTCCTGGCGCTGTCAGGTGACGCGGCAGACCGCTAGGGCTTCTGGGGTTTGTAGTCCGCCCCTCGCTCGTCTCCGCTCGGCGGCCTCGCTCCAGGTGGTCAGAGAGCGTGAGGCGGCGGGAGACAAGCGGGCGGGTCCGCGCAGCGTTGGCAAGGGTCAGCAAGGGTTTCCTTTGGCTTTCAAAGATAGTAACAGTGGGCAGCAGCAAACGGCAGAGAAAGGTTTTCCCCGTCAGTGGTGTGCCCACTGAACGTATCTGCTGCGTGCATCTGCTAAGCGCATCCATTGCGTGTGTCTGCTGCGGGTCCATGTTGTTGCTGCTAGTACATTGGTTCTTGGAGTGGGGAGAAGTTCAGGGTGCTGTGATGTCATTTCCTGTACTGATGGGTGACAGGAAGTGAAGTCCTCATGCTTGTCTTCTTCTTTTTAAAAACAGGTTTGATGGGAAAACAAGTAATTTCACTTCTGTCCCAAAAGGATGATGGAAAATTCAGTGATGTCACTTTCTGTCTATGCGAATGATAGGAGATACAGTGATGCCACTTTCTGTGCTGATAGGAAATTTAGTTTGAAAGACCTTATACCTACTTCATAATGAGGTGGTTATAAGGTACGTAAGGATGTATCAGCTGTAATCTGAAGCATAGCGTCATCTGTGCTACAGTCTGTCCTGAAACCTGAATGAAACTCAACAAGAAGAATGTTTTCAGCAAAGAACTGTTTTAGTTTGTCTTCAACTCAAATTTCCAGAGTCATGGGCAGGAATGGTACATTTAACCTGGTAAATTATTGTTCAGTTCTTGACCCTGGCTTTTTCACGAAGGGGTGACTTGCCCCACTTCTAGACAGTATGGGACAATGTCATATAATAGAGCAGCATTACTTAGTTTTGTCTAGAATGGTTTTGATGATGGGTGCAAAAATGGGGTCTATGAAGTAGTTATAAGGTTTCCATTTTGCGATTATTCTGCACAGTTCTTTAGTTTGATATTTCTGAATTACTTCCAGGCAATTGAGGATTTCTGGATTGCGCCATAGTTGGGTGAGACGACAGAGTCAGTGAGAAAGAGGCTCTAATTTTGTCGATTTTCTCTTTAAAGAAGAAAGGAAAGTTCTCACAGTTCATTACGGGTTTACTGTTGATCGAAGAGTTTGGTGGAGGATTGGTGGACTGTCTGGCTACCTCTAAACGTTTTCAAACAACTTTTTATGTAGTTGACCTCTTATTGGATAGGGGTTGCCTAATCATTAAGTATGATGCTTTGCAGTTTTTCTGTCTACTTAAATTATCCACGCTCTCAATCAACAGGTTATCATTATCTCAGTTCAACTGAGTCATTAACTGTGTTGGTTCAGTTGTTTTAAGAAAAATCTCATGAATAATTTGTTTTTCTGGCATGTTTTTAGAAGTCATTTCATCCATGATTCTGGTATCTTTGTTTATGCATTGGTCAGTCAAATAATCAAGCCATAAGGAGGTAGATATTTCATGGAGGGACCAGGATTCTTATCAGAGTACTTGTTAGATTTGTGGATCTCTAGTTGGCATAGGTAGGAACCTGTGACAAATAGGGACCCTTGTGTCTAGTCAGGGAAAGGGGGGTACACTCCTAAAATAACTCCTGCTCACCCCCCTTGGTAGCTTGGCACGAGCAGACAGGCTTATCTCAGAGGCAGTGTGTAAAGCATTTGTGAACACATACATAATCAAGTGACAACACTACAGATGGACACCACACAAGTTGTATATTAAAAATAAGTATTCTTATCGGGGGCGTGGCCAACTGCCGAGCATGGCGGCAGCTTGACGCGGGAGCTCCTCGAGGCATAGCGGCCCGCGCTAACATCCGTACATATATCCGCACTATCGCCCGCCCTAAGGAGCGACATCGGCTCAGGGACACAAGCGGCACTAATTGATCCGATCCCGGTGAAAATCGGATGCCGGGAAGTGCTCCGTTCTGCAGCGGAATACTGGGGCCTCCAACTGCCCAGCAGCACCGGCCTGGCGTAACTGGCGGACCCGGGCGGAAGTCCGCCCTGCTCGGCTGGGACGCACTGGCTCCAACCGGCCCCTACAATACTCCAAGAAAGGAAATGCTCCGGCGCTCCACGTAACCGGCGTGGGCCCCTGAGGAAGCGAAGACGACTGCCACATCCAGAACTGGCTGCGCATATCACCCGAACACAGAGCGAACACCCTCGCAGGCGGAGAAGTCTCTGGATTTCGGCGACGCCATTTTTGGGGTGAGCAGACAATCGGACATACCGCTCCCACTGCGAGGTGAGACCGAGTGCGCCAGGGACCCTGCCGCACACCCGCAGCACCGTGAATCGAACTCTCGCCCAAGACTGCCGAGGGGGCGGACATGGATCCTTGATTCATAGCGCATGGATATCATCCTGATGAGGCGTCCATAGTGGGGTCCGACCTACTGGAAGGAACCGTGACTGAGTGGGCAACTCCGCCCTAGCGCTGCTGCTCCGAAACACAGCGGGAATCAGACGCTGACTGCAGGGTGCTCCCTGCCCAGAGAACGCCGACGACACACCACAGCACCGGAGCGAGGCGTGCTAAAACGACCACGAAGGGACGGAGTGCACACGTGGTGGGCCACACGGCAAAAGCACTGAGACTGGCCTTCTGGCAGTTACGGCCCCCGGCCGAGACATACTGGGGCCCTGTGAGTAGCAGTTCAAGCTCTTGATACCAGTAGGACTCCCACCCGACCACACACAGCCTGACGACCGGGGGACCACGCGGCCCATGGGTGGTTAGCACTGGAATTACCGCGGAGACCGGGCTGTACAATAGCAAGCACGACGCCATGGCAGGCAAAGGCACAAGGAGTGCAGTGACGCAAGCAAAACTTGATAAATTTGCGTATAGTCAACATGGACACTCTCAGGGGAGCGGGCGCCACTCCGCTGGTGCAACTCCAGACACGGACGGGGCAAGGAAGGTAACCCTGGAAGACATTATGAAAACCCTCACTGAGGTCCAAGCGACAGTGGGCACTATTTCCTCCGAGGTTAATCTGCTAAGAGCGGACTTTAAGAAGATGTCAGAAAGGGTGTCTCAAGTGGAGGTGGTTACAAAATCGCTCATTGAGGACACTTCGGATCTGCAAGTAGCGATGGAGCGAATGGAAAAAGTCACTAAGCAGCTACAGGAAAAGCTGGATGATCAGGAGGGACGCTCCCGAAGGAACAACGTCCGCATCCTAGGCCTTCCGGAATCGGAGGGGAAAGGTGCCATGGATCTGTACATCGAAGACCTTATCAAAACCAAGCTACAACCTAAAGGCCTGTCAAACTTTTTCTCTGTTGAAAGGGCGCACCGGGTCCCTGGAGGTGCGGCCAAACCGGGAGCCACGCCGCGGCCTGTAATGGCTAGACTATTTAACTTTAGAGATAGGGACGCCATTTTGCAAGCAGCAAGGGTTACGCCGCCTGTAAAAATTCAGAACTCGACTCTGGCCTTCTTCCTGGACTATACGGCAGAGGTGGCCAGGCGCCGGAAGTCCTTCACTGAAGTGAAAAAGACGCTACGTGACAAGGGCCTGCCCTACTCGATGCTTTTCCCCGCCAAATTGCGGATTGTGGCTGAGGGAAAGACGTGGTTTTTTGACACGCCTGAGGGGGCACGAGAATGGCTGGATGGATGGAGACAGGTGGGCCAACCCTAGTGCCCACACAGGCACCGCCAGAACCAACGCAACGGAAGGACGACGGAACACCAGTCCAATAGCCCCACAACTGAAGAAGGAGCCGCAGGACTAGACTCTGATCTTGAGAGGGACCCACTCGATTCAGGACAACCTGTCAGGGGTTGATTGACTGTGCTGCATATGGGACGGCACGCTTGCAGCCCTTGGGACTTCGAAGCTGATGGAGCTGAGTAGGGCGGGCATTGACCGGTGCCTGTAGGGGACTCACCAACCCCACGAGCAAGTAAGATAGATAGGGATGGGACTGAGCACTCTGTCAAGTTGGGGATGCGGGCGGGACTTCGTCCGTGGAGCAGGGAGGGAGTGGGGGGGGAAAGTTGTAATGTTACGGTTATTGTTATTAGTCATCACTACTTACATATGGAACACAGTCACACTGCTGGCCATCTACTCCTGGTACCCCGGCACGCGTCATTACATAAAGGTTACGCCACACTGCTACACATTAGCATCACTGGTCATGAGTCCAGATGGCACAACAAGAGCAAGTTGCACCCACTGAGGGCGCCCCTGCGATGACAATGGTACCCTCACTGAAACTGCTAACGTGGAATGTCAGAGGACTGGGGGATAAAATTAAAAGAGGTTTGGTACTGCAAACCATCAAACGCCATGGGCCTGAGTTGGTAATGCTTCAGGAAACACACCTGGTGGGGACTACATGCAAGGCACTAGATAGACGCGGGTATACCATGGCAGTACACGCTGAGTTCACTACGGGTTCCAGGGGCACTGGGATACTCCTTAAGAAAAACTCATCCTTTCTGGTTAATAGCCACAGGACGGACGATCAGGGGCGTTTTGCGGCGCTCTCTGGCCAGTGGGAGGGGAGAACCCTCAATGTGGTGTCCGTGTACATCCCCCCGGCGCTACACTCTACAGCACTGCCGGCACTTGGGCAGTTTCTCATTAATCTCCCGGAGGGTGATATAATCGTTGGGGGGGACTTTAATGCTATAACAGACCCCTTGCTGGACACCTTTCCCATACGAGACCGCCCAAGAGGGGCTGCCACGCTTCCTGGTTTCCTGAGCGCACTGGGCCTCACAGATGTTTGGCATCAGCTGAACCCCACGGCAACTCAATACACGCATTACTCCTCCACACATAACAGCCTCTCGCGTATTGATTTCTTTTTCTTTTTAGGGGTTGGACTGGGTTCCATAGATAAGCTGGAAATTCTACCCAGGGGCATTTCTGATCACTCCCCAGTGTCCCTCCACCTTACTACCAAAGAGAAGAAGCGCGCCAGAATATATCCGATATATCCCAATTATTTACAGATCCCTGGAGTCAGGAAGAAACTCAAACTGGCCACAACACACTACTTTAACGAAAATGTGGGAACGGTTTCCTCGCCCTCGGTGCTCTGGGAAGCATACAAAACAGTCCTACGCGGCGCAGCCATAGCGGCTATCACAGGGCATAAAAGAGACTCCAGAAATGAACTCGCAAACTTAGAATTGGCACTCCACACTGCGAACACCGCCCACATGTCAGACCCCACCCCTGAAACCACACATACGCTACACCTCCGACAGCAACAGCACCAGGCTCACCTCACAACGATCACTAAGGGGCACTTAGCAAACACCGCGCACCGAATATATGACGTGGGAGATAAGGCTGGGAGGATGCTGGCGTGGTTGGACAAGCGGGCGGTAGTAACAGAGGGATACAGAGGCTAGACGATCATGAGGGCCAACTACAGACACACCCTGACCAAATAGTACGCACCCTAGCACGCCACTATCAGGAGATATACACCCCGGTACGGACCGTCACGGAACAGGAGGCAATGGCTTCGCTCGGACACATTACTATCCCCGTGCTTTCACAAGAAGCACAGCAAGAACTAGACACAGACTTGACGGAGGGCGAAATCCAATTGGCGATACAGGCATTACAATCCGGCAAAGCACTGGGACCCAACGGGATACCTGTGGAATGGTATAAAGCGACAGCCTCCGTGCTGGCCAAACCCCTGTTGGATATGTACACTGAAAGTGTAGAGAAGGCGGTGCTCCCACTCGACCAGCGCACGGCCACGATCGTGGCCATTCCTAAACCAGCTAAACCACCAACTGAATGCACCTCTTACCGACCCATTTCCTTGCTCAACATCGAAGCGAAGATTTTGGCGAAACTCCTGGCCAGTCGTCTGACCCAGCACCTACACACCCTGATACACCCCGATCAGTCGGGTTTCATGCCTCACAGGAGCACAGCACTGAACCTACGGAGGGTCCATGGGGTGCTGGCGCGGGCGCATCTTCTTGTGGACCAAGCTGTAATTTTATCCCTAGACGCCAAAATGGCGTTCAACCTGGTGGAGTGGGAGTATTTGTTCGCTGTCCTGACCCAAATGGGCTTCGGCCCCAAGTATCTTGCATGGGTGCGGTTACTTTACACATCACCGGTTGCGCAGATGGTTGCGAATGGTCACATTTCGCCACCATTCCCACTGGGGCGCGGAACTAGACAAGGGTGCCCGCTATCGCCCCTTCTCTTTGCACTGGTACTAGAGCCATTGGCAATCCTGCTCAGAGCAACGCCACTGTTCTGAGGCATCACCTGGGAGGAAGGTTGGGAAGATAAAGTCTCCTTATATGCAGATGATATGCTGATCTACATGGTCAATCCCAACGAAGGGGTCCCTGCCCTATTGGCTCTGTGCGATGAGCACGGCAAGGCGTCAGGTTACACTCTGAATTGGTCCAAATCAATAATATACGTGCTCAAGGGCCCGGACCCACTATTACAGGACGAATGTCCCCTAAAGATAGCAACCACCTCCTTTAAATATCTGGGAATTTTCATTACTGCTGATGCTGCGGAATTTTATACCAAGAACTTGCTGCCACCTCTGGCGCGCCTACGTGCAGACGTTAAATACTGGGCTACACTGCCGCTGACCCTCCTTGGGCGGACGGCGCTATATAAAATGATGGCTCTCCCAAGGTTTCTCTATGTGCTTGAGAATTCCCCTTATATGGTGGGCCCGCGATACTTCAAACAAGTCACTGCACTGATATCCAGCTAGCTGTGGAGCAACGGCCCAGCACGAATGGCGCATGATAAATTAGTGAAAGGCTGGTATGAGGGAGGGATTGCATTGCCCAATCTCCAATTATATTATTGGGCGTCCCAACTTAAAATAATTAATCACTGGATCCACATCCCGCGGGGAGACCCCGCATATAAGGCGGATTGGTCACAACTGGGAACAGACGGCATGCTTTCGGTGCTGTACAATTACTCACAAGTTAAGAACCTACTCGGTCCGACGTTTCATACGGCGGCATTATGGCACACAGCACAATCTCGACTGGGTTGGAAGGGGAAAATCACCAGGTTAACGCCGTTGTGGGACACTAGAGCGCTGGGCAACTTAAGGCCCTGTAAGGGATTCGCACAATGGGACAACATAGGGATTTCAGTGGTGGGGGACCTTTGGGACAAGGGCACGGTACTTGCATTTTCACAACTCCAACAACAATATGGTTTGGGCCCCACTGAAACATTCAGATATGTGCAGATCCGACACGCTCTACTACAGGCAATTCCACCTGACACCACACTCCCAGACTCGTCACCACTGGAGGATAGGCTACTGACGGAATTTATGGAACAAAAGGCAACCTCTCTCACGTATAAAAAACTGGTTAACAACCTGCCAGACCCCACACAGAAACTTAGAGAGAAATGGGTTGGGGAACTAGGTGAGATGGACGATACAGAGTGGAACGAGGCGCTTGCATCACCAAGAGAGGTAGGCATATCGGCCAGGTTCCGCTTAGTGCAACTCAAGATTTTACACCGCACTTACTACACCAGAACACTTCTTCACAAAATACAGAGGGCGCCACACCCATACTGCCTCAGGGGCTGCGGGGAAGTGGGAACTCTGCTCCACACGTTGTGGGATTGCCCTCAAATCCAAGACATCTGGAAGCAAATTATGCGCACAGTCTCCCAGGCCATTGAAGTATCGATCCTGCCTGAACCCCGTAAGTGCCTGTTGAACATTTGGGACCCTAATGACCTGGACAGGTATGGACAGCTATGGGTCACGTTGGCTGTGACTGTGGCCAAGCGAGACATTGCGCAAAAATGGGGTGCCCCGGAACTGCCTACGGTGGCTGGGTGGGTCAGGAATATGGACCTCCTAATGGTGAAGGAGAGTGCAGTATACGTGCTACGGGCCTGCCCCCGTAAATGGAATAAGGTGTGGACGCCATGGAACAAATACAGGGGAGAACCATGTGAACCCTTACCGGAAGGCGAGGATTCAGACTCAGAAGAGGATGAGGAATAGACAGAGTGGGTTTACATACTGAGTTCTGGTATGTGCCAAGAGGGTGCGGGAATGTAACGTTACATTTGATATAGTGCTGAACATGTGCAATGGCCGACTACTGACTGTGAAAGGAATTAATCCATTGCCAAGTGATGACCTTAGTTGGGTTTTATTGTTTTTTTCTTTTTCTAAAAGTTGAATTTGTTAGGAACTGATAAATGTACCAAGAGTGAGCTGATCATGGAATAGCATGTAGATATGGTATGAAGATGTGACAAAGTATGTGTATATTGGTTGCTCCTAATTGCTTCATGTCAAAATCAAGGAAACGAATGCCCTGTGTCGGAACACGACATGCTTTTTCCATTTCTCCTGATGGCAAATACTAATGATATGCAACTGCGATCTACATATGTTACTGTGAATATATCTTTTGCCTTCCTGACAATAAAGATTTAAAAAAAAAATATAAGTATTCTTTATATAGATTTAACACAAGACCACAAACGACAAAAATCCACAATACAGTACTTAAAATGGCAGAATTAGCTTAGTTCTATTTACATCTTAAAATGCGAAACTTTGAGTCAATGTACCTTTAGATGCGTAACGCTTCTACAACGAAAGTGGTGCAGGGAGGGTGATGCGGTAGTTCTTTACACCCAAAGACAGTGATGCGTTGAAGATCTGGTGCAAAGAAACAAAGATGGCATCTTCTCCTTGATGCGACACGCTCCTCCGATGTTGAGAGATGTCTCGACTCGATGCGACAGCTGCAGCGGCAACACCCTTGTCCAGTGATGCGACGATGGCGGCTTTGGCGGCGACACTCTCCTCAGATGATGCTTCAGCTCAATGTGACAGCTGCAGCGGCAACACCCTTGTTCAGTGATGCGTCAACAGCGACGGCGGCACGCTTCTCCGTGGTTGCGATGTGCTTCTGCGAGGCGATGCACAGTTACAACGGTGACACCCTTGTTCAGTGATGCGATGGCTGCAGCTGCGGTGCTGACGCGCTTCTTCGATGCGGCAAGACTTTTTTTGTGATGCTGTACAATGCGACAGCTACAGCGATGACACTCTTGTTCGGTGATGCGACGGCAGCGGCTGCGACGGCGACACGCTTGTTCGGTGTTGCGAGGCGCTTTTTGTGATGTGGTGCAGTGCGACAGTTACAGCGGCGACACCCTTGCTCAGTGATGCGACGGCAGCAGCTGCGACGGTGACACACTTCCTCTTCGTGAGTCGCGCTTCCAGCTTCTTGCAACACACAGTCTCTCAGAAGGCCCAAAACAGCTGCAGGCACTTCCAGAGAACTCTTGGGCAGCTGGTGGTTGAAGTCTGTTGTCCCTGAGACTTCAGCAGGAGGCAAGCTCTTCTCTCAAGCCCTTGGAGATCCTTCACAAGTTGAATAAAGCTCACACAAAGTTCCTTTCGTCTTTCTTTGGCAGTCAGGCAACCACAGCAGGCCAATCCTCCAAGCAGCACTTCAGCTTAGGGATATTCTCTCCTCAGTTTCTTCCGGTTCCTCACCTCAGCAAAGGTTTCTTCTTGTTTCCCAAAGTGTTCTAAAGTTCTGGGTCCCCTCTTTTATACACAATTTCTCTTTGTTCTCTGAAGGCAGAGAGGCCTATGCCTAGTACAAATTAGTTCTGGAGCATTTTGTTGACATACTCCTTTACTCCTTCTTTCCTTTCACAGCGCAGGACAGCGACATCACACGCACCACAGGAGGTGGAGCTAGCATTGTGGAGGGAAGGCACAGCCCTATTCAGGTCCCAGGTGCAACTCCTCCCACCCACCTTACATGTAGATCTCTCTATTCAGTGCTGTGCTGACTCACCCTGTCTCCTGGAATCCCCCAGCCCCTGTCACTCAAACTCCAGACAAGGAATACACAACCTAGAGGAGGCAGGCTTGGATAGTTAGACAAGAAAATACCTACTTTCTCAAAGTGGTATTTTCAAACACAGAATGTTAAAACCAACTTCCCTAAAAGATGCATTTTATCATTCTGGGTTCAGCCATACTAAACTCGAATTTCTACCTAGTTCCCTGAGTCAGTTAGGATTATAAGATGTAATAATCAACCTGCACATTCTGGCCTATAGGGAATAGGTAGCCTTGCAATAGTGAAAAACTAAAAAGGCTGTAATTCACTATTAGGACCTGCCACCCACATCAGGGCTTGTCCTACCTTATACTTACAATGCACCCTCCCCTTGGACCTACAAGAGGGGTGTCTGATAAGAAGAAAAGAGAAGGTTTATGGACTGGCAAGTGGGTGCACTTGCCCAGTAAACATGGCAGTACCAGGCTGCACACAGGTTCTGCAATGGCAGACCTGAGACACACTTTTACAGGCTGCGTCTGTGGGTGGCACAACCAGTGCTGCAAGCCCACCAGCAGCATTTGGTTTACAAGCCCTGGGCACTCTCAGTGCACTGTACTAGGGTCTGACAAGTAAACCAAATCAGCCAATCATGGAATCACTAATCCATACAACAATATACAATAGGGAGAGCATATGCACTTTAGCACTGATCAGCAGTGGAAAGGGGCCAGAGTCATAAAACAACCAACAACAGGTCAGAAGAATTATAGGAGGAAGGCAAAAAGTTCAAGGATGACCCTGCAAGAAGGGTCAAGTCCAACAGTACTCCATTATATCAATGTCTTTGTCATCTATGAAACATTGCTAGGGTTCGTTCAATTGTCTTTTGACTATAGTTCTGGAGGATGTGAGGTAGAATGGAATAAGAAAATGGTCAGACCAATCTACTAGGACTGAAGGATCAGCCTTGATTAATTCAGATTTTAGAATTGCATGGCCAAGAAAGTACTAACTTTCATGAGTAGGGAAAACAGAGTGTTGAGTAAGCTCATTACTAAGAAGGAAAGCTGTTAGCTGTGACATGCATGAGTCATTTTGACTACCTATTGGAGGTTGAAATCATCATTGAGAATGTGGTTTTCTAGAATAATGATCTGTTCCAGAAAACTTGGTTATCTCCCGTCAATGCTTCATTTTAGCTGGGATTGCCCGGGGAAGCACCACCACTCATTTTTGGTGACCAGCACTTATTTGTCCTCTTCAAACATTGAGCAGAAGCAAGAGTGGGAAACACACAAAGGGGGATGAACTAAGAAGATAAATATGGGAAAACCGTTGCAAAGGGAGAAATCAGGAATCTGAACGAGTGGGATAAAGGAGAAAGGAGTGTCTGGCAGTGGAATAGCCACTAGGTATATTCAAGACTAAGCAGCATTGGTATTTGGTGGGCTGACATTTAAAATCATAAGCTGTGGGTTTCAGAAAAGAGCTTTGGGCACCAGCACTGATTCTAATCCAAATTACTCATTATCATCTCTGATAGCGCAGGTGAAATTTGGTTAGGAGGTCAAATAACATTATTTCTATTGAGAGGCATTGAAGGGAAGAGAAGTCATACGGGCTTATTTATGAGCCCTTGCATCACTTTAGCGCTGCCTGTGCGTCACTATTTGTGACGCACCATCAGTGTAAAAAATGCACCATGTTGCTTCATATTTACAAAGTGACGCATCTAGGTATATGCGTCACTTTGTAAACCCCTGCGCCAGATTGTACCTGCGCCAGGTATAATGTATGCAGGGTGGGCGTTCTGACGCAAGTAAGCCTCATAGAAGTCACACAGTGAAATCTATGAGATTTCACTGAGTCACTTCTAGGAAGCAAATGCGTCAATATCTTACGCCTGCCTCACAGCAGGCGTAAGACTGACGCAGGCACATTTGAAATGGGATTTGCCTCATGTTAAATGACCCATTGATGGAGTTGAGTCACTTTTGTGACGCACTCCAGCAATAAGTCATATTTGCGCCTACAGATATGTCAGAAATACTGACGTATCTGTAACTCCTTGCGACATGATGCGACATACTGTAAATATGACGCATCGAGCATGTCGCAAGGAGGGCGCACTGAGAAGTGACGCATCGCAGCTTTCACGCAGCGAGGCGTCACTTCTCATAAATGAGGTCCATAGTTTTTAAGTGTCGTACACTGAATTGAGTTTTTATGAATGACTACCACACTGTCACCTCATTTCTCAATTCGTTTATAGCAAATTATAGATTGTTCATGTGAAAACAGAAAGCCTAGAAAGGAATAAGTGGAAAGTCTGAGAGGAATTAGTGGTTGAGATCTGAGGTCTCTGTTTTTTGTTTTGTCGCTAATCTGCTATTTTGGAGTAGGCATCTGAATGAGGATTGGGTGGGAGGGCTTGAGGGTGATAAGGAATGAATCTTGATGAGATTGGGTGGGTTCATCCTTAAGAGTTGCAGGTTGATCTTTATTCCTGTAGCCCAGGAAGGATGGGATTTTGGACAACTTATTAGATGGTTGTGGGAGTTGGAGATTTATATCAATTTAAAAGACAGGTCATGTAGACTCTCTTAGGCCGCTGCAGTTTGTTGTTCATGGAAGTGGTTGCAAGCTTTGGTATGATTGTTAGGTGCTGGGTGGGAATAGAGAGTTATCATGAGATCATAGAGCTAACTGGACATCCTTCAAGTCAGCAGTGAAAAGACTTAATGTGGGTATGAATGCAAGGGGTCCTGTGGATTGTTTAGCAAATGTCAGCATCAAACTTTGCATAGGGTAGCTTGTGAGATAATTTCTTTAGGGAAGTTTGTTTCTTCCTATAGTGGAGTGCCCAAGGTTTTATTTATAGGGAAGAGGATAGGAATGAGTGTGCCAGTTTAATTGGTGAAGGTTTGTTCCAGTTTTCAGATAGGTTCCTATTCTGATGTAGTATAAAGGTGGTGGGGACATGCTTGGTGCGAGGGTGTGGAGTTGCCAGAGGGGTATATATGGCTTTGTGCAGTTCTCTTTAGACAGTGGAAAAGTAGTGTTAGAAAGGATATTAACCCTGTCTAATTGTTGGATGAACATGGTAGAATATTGATGGCCTGATGGGAGGTGTGCTGTACCGCATAAGATGTAAGGTGAGTGGTAAGTTAATAGGAGTCTCCTTGAGTGGGCTTGTCACGTATGTATGTTGACTTAAGTTTTGCACTCTAACAGTTCAAATATTGCATTGAAATGATGAAAACTTCCATTGCATGCTTGAATCATAATTTTGCCACTATTGCACATTGTGATTTTGGCTTCTGCTCTGAAGAGTGAGGGAATTATAGTCACCTTTATTCCATGGGGGATTTTGGATTTCTATAAAATTGGTGTGCGGATTTCCTACGAATCTGGAACATCAATTGAATAGAATAGCAAGTGTGTTCTTAGTTTGCGTCTGCGGGAACAGTGGTACGGATCTGCAGTGCAATCTGGAAACACTTTAGGAAGTTTGGGTTTAAAGTTCTATGTAGCGTTCATTGATAGATTGGGCGTTTAGTTGATTTGAAGGATTGTGGATTGTTTAGTCCAGACGCAAAGAGATTGGAAGGTGGGGAGCAGGGCTGTACTGGCCATAGCTGGCGCCGGGCAATCCCCCGGTGCGCCACACAAGTGCGGGCCGGTTTTGGGCCCCTGGGGGGCGTTTTTGTTACAGGGCCGTTTTTGCAGCATAGCTGCAAAATCGACCCTGTACCAAATTCGGACGAAAACCGGCCCCGGCAAAGAGCTCGGCGGCACCTCCAACACCCCTGAGTGGGGAGGGGGGGGGGGGCCGGGCGAGCACTTTGCCGGGGCCGGCTGTCGTTCCCAGTCCGGCCCTGGTGGGGAGTAGGGGGCACGTTAGATTGATGTTGTAAGGGAAGGTGGAGAGGAGAAAGATCTTAAAGAGGGGAGAAGGAAAAGGGAGGGCTGGTATGATCTGTAATTAAAAGCAGTTTAGCACATACTCTGAGATTACTAACACGACCACGTGATCGGCGACGACGTCCAACCAGAACGTCGCTTACGCCAATACAAGGAAGTTATGAACCGCTAGATGGAAATAGCTCACTACACACTAACTCCGGAGGTGAGAGGGACAAAAGGAGAGTCTGACATATAAGTGACTCGACCAGCGGCTTGTTGCCAAGTCGAAAAACACTTGTGAGAGGAAAACGATTGAGATATTGTTCTCTCTTTTCCAACAGCCCACATTCTCAATAACTCTGGAAACGCTACGCACAAGTTTTACCCAACAGAGTGGAGGACACTCCACATTGGCATGTAAGTGAGTAACGGATCCGTTCTTCTTCTTTTTCTTTTGCACCTGCGAATCAAGTTCGCAACACTAAGCTCACGGCACATACGTTTTTTTACACACGTTCACTGGGGTCACAATCATGATGCATGAATAACTTATCGTGATCAGCAATGATATTATGTTTATAATATAGTGTTAAAGTATATTCAGGTCTGATTTCATAGCGATGAAGGGCTACTTGCCCGAAATGCATAGGAAATGAAGCAATGATGCCATATACTGATAATGAATGGAAATAATTTCATGAATATTCAATTATGAAAAGGAACCAAATAAAGAATGGAAAGTTAAAAAAAACACACAAAGGAGTGATTAACTTTTTTCCGAAAGGAATCCCCGGGACCGTACCAAGGAGACACTGGTGCGCATAAGGGGATACAACTAATGTTCCATTAGAAGTACATAAACACATGCTAAAAAGAAATGGCCATGTCATAATTGTGGAAAGATAGGGCATTGGAGAAACTAGTGTAAGTTACCCCAAAAGGTTGATCTGGAAAATAAATCATTGAATCTGCAGGTGCAGAATGAGGTAAATCAACAGTCTTCACCACAGCAACAGGTAGTCACACAGCAAAATCAGGTGCCATTACCACCTTTTCCACAGAGTGTTGATCTGCAGAAATACAGTGCAGAGACAGGATCCTGCGAAGGAGAACAGGTAAAAAGATCACCGCGTGTGACTGCAGTTCCACTGTTTTGGTTAAGATCGGATGGAAATTAAACAGATGAGAGCTATTGACGGTGCCTAGGAGAGGAAGTGCAGTGCGTGCTTGGTGCAACTCTGGAGGTAGATCAATCTTTTGTGAATGGAAAGGTTACTTTCCTAGTGGACACAGGTGCTACCCATTCTACAGTTAGATCAGTAGAAATTCTAAACATTCCTCTCTCTGGTGATGTAATCCAAGTTGTAGGTGTGATGAACTGACAGATTAAAACTACTCTGACACAACTCGTAGAGGTGGAAATTGGTAATTTCAAAGAAATGCATCATTTTGTGGTATGTGACAGCAGTCCTGTAAATTTACTTGGACCGGACATATTGTGCAAGATGAACTGTGCCATTTATTGTTCACCAGATGGCATAGCTTTCCAAACAGCAGATGATGATAGTCTGTTTAAAATGACTATGTCCATAATCAATTCAGAAAGAAGTGAAAAATTTCCTGTATTTGACAGAGGAAAAATCCCAATTGAATTAAAAGAAACAGTTAAAAAGGAAGTGTGGGATTTCACAGGAGAAGAAATAGGGTTAATGAAAGGAGTAAATCCTGTGAAAATTATTGTAAAAGAAGGTGCTGTATATCCAAATATCCCACAATATAAATTAACACCAGAAATACTTGAAGGAGTAACACCAGTGATTAACAAAATGATTGAACAAGGGATTCTGAAAGAGGTTATGAGCAGTCCATGTGATTCACCAATTATGGGGCTAAAAAGCCAAATGGCTCATTTAGAATAGTACAGGTTTTGAGAAAGGTAAATTAAATAGTTGTCCCGTGTTGTCCAATTGTACCAAATCCAGCAGTGATATTATATCAAATTCCACATGATGCAGAATGGTATACTGTTATAGATTTTTGTAATGCATTCTTTATAGTTCCATTACATCCAGACAGCCAATCGAGTTTTGCATTTTGGTTTGTAGAGCGTATTTTACCATGGTGCCGAATTCCTCAAGGGTATACTGAAAGTCCTCCAATTTTCAATCAGATACTGAAGATGTCATTAGAAAGTCTAAACATGCCAGATAAATCAGTATTGGTGCAATATATTGATGACCTATTAGTGGCATCAAAGACCAAAAAAGGTTGTATTTCAGATACTATTGCACTGTTGAACCATTTAGCAGAAGGAGGACATAAGGTGTCCCCATCAAAATTGCAGTTTTGTCAACAAGAAGTACAATATCTAGGTCACATAATTGGAAAGGTAGTGAGAAAAGTGACCTCGGAAAGAATCAAGATTGTCAGAGGGATCAGTCCACCAAAGACACAGAAACAAGTAAGAATGTTTTTGGGTATGGTTGGTTACTGTCGTCAGTGGATAAGTGTTTTTTCACTAATTGCAAAACCTTTACAGAGATTGACAAAAGGTGATGTAAAAGACCCTATAGTGCTGAATGAAAAAGAAATGGAAGCATTTGAACAATTGAAAACTAGTCTATGTGAGGCACAGCACTAGGTATGCCCAACTATGAGAAAGAATTTGAACTGTATTGCAGTGAGAGAGAAGGGTGTTTTGATTCAGAGACATGGAAGAATGAAAAGACCCATTGCATATTTTTCAGAAGTGTTGGATCCAGTTGCAAGAGCATTGCCTGGGTGTTTGAAAGCCACAAGCATGAGTTTGGAACAAAGTGAAGGTATTGTGATGGGATATCCGGTTAAGGTGTATGTATCACATTCAGTGGAAATACTCCTTAAACAGACCAAAACGCAATACATGACTAATAATCACCTGACCAGGTATGAGAAGGTGATTTTGGTTGCAGAAAATGTGACAATTGCAAGATGTGTCAATGTGAGTCCTTCCACTTTGTTACCCGATACTTTGGATGTGGAAGTAAAAGATGATATTGATCACAAACGTTTGAATGTGCTTGAATATTGTACCAAACCAAGACCTGACATTAAAGATGAACCTTTAGAAGAATCAGATTATGTGCTGTTTGTGGATGGTTCCTGCCTACGAACAGATGTAGGAACTTTGCATATGCTGTATGTACAGTGACAGATGTTAAGGAAGCATCTTGTCTGAGAGGAATACATTCTGCTCAAGTAGCTGAACTGATTGCTTTGATTCGAGCATGCAAATTGGGAAAGCATGTCCGGGTTACCATAGTTGATGTTTATGTGCATGTATAGCGCTCGATTGCCAAGGCGTCTTGGTGCTGCGATGTGTGGGCAGGAAGGTGCATTGTAGTTAAGACCTATGTGGCTGTGAACAGCCAGGTTTTAAGACTCTTCCTGAAGGACTGTAGGTTAGATTGAAGCTTCATGGGGAGCGGCAGTTTGTTCCAGAGCTTTGCCGCACAGTGTGTTATTGCGCTGCCCCCCATCTCGCCCACCTTATCTTTGTGGTTTCGATGAGAACTTATTCATTTATTTAATTTATTTAAAGTATTTGTAGAGCGCTCTGAAACCCTACGGGCATCCTGGCGCTGTGTACATGTTGCTGAAAAACACTGTGCATCAGAGGAAGAAGGATAACATTAAATTCTGGTAATTAAGTTTTTGGGGAAGAGCCATGTTTTCACCTTTTTTCGAAAGGACATCAGTTCATCTGTTTTCCTGATGTCAATGGGTAGTTTATTCCACAGATGAGCTGCAGCTATGCGGAAGGCTCTGCCACCATAAGTGACTTTCTTAATCCTGGGTATACTTATAAGATTGGAGGATGAAGATCGGAGGGACCGTGTGGGTTTATACCATTTAAATTTGTTTTGAAGTGGTCGAGGGCCCATCCCATGCACTGCCTTAAAGACAATGCATAGGGATTTGAAATAGATCCTTTGATGTACAGGCAGCCAGTGTAAGTCAGCCAGAGCGAGGGTAGTGGAAGATCTTCGCTCTCGGGAGAGTGCCAGTTTTGCTGCTGCCGCCTGGATGCTTTGAAGTCTGGAAATCAAATAGGCAGGGGATTCCAGAAGCAGAGCGTTACAGTAATCCAGGCGGCTGAGAATGGTACTCCTAACTATGGTGGCTCTGACCTGTGTTGGTAAAAGGGGTAGCAGCTTTCGCAGTCCTCGCATTAAAGCAAAGCAGCTACTCACCTGCTTATTAACATTGGTCTCTAAACTCAGACTGTCGTTAAAACTGACTCCGAGGTTCCTCACTGATTTCACTGGGGTTAATGACTCCCCTGATTCCAGGGGCCAGAAGTCTGTGGGTAGACTTCTGGTAATTCTGCCTACTGTGCAGTGCATTATTTCAGTCTTATCACTATTGAATTGTAGTGAGTTCTGATTTAGCCAGAGTGTCATTTCCAACATACAGGAGTGGAAGGTCTCAAGTGAGTCAGCATGGGCACCATCAAGAGAAATCATCAGCTGCGTGTCATCCGCATAGTTGATCACGCTAGTGCCGTGAGCCTTGATGATGCCCATCAGGGGTTGCATATATATATTAAAAAGTATCAGACTAATTGCGGACCCCTGTGGGACCCCATGTGGAACTTTAACAAACTCTGACTTGTATGGAGGGATAGCTACTGCCTGCCATCTGTCCATCAGGTAGGAGTGAAACCAGTCGAGCACAACTCCCCCAACTCCAATGTTCTTCAGTCTTGTCAGCAGGATGTCGTGACTCACCGTATCGAATGCGGCGGACAGGTCCAACAGAATTAGAATTGCTGACTCTCCCCTGTCCGCCCTCATTCGTAGGTCATCCAGAACTGTCAGCAAGGCTGACTCGGTTCCGTGAGCTGGTCTGAAACCGAATTGCTCCTCTTCCAGGATGTTGTTCATTTCCAGGAAGAGGGCTAGTGATCTGCTGACCCACCGCTCTATGATCTTTATAGGGTATGGCAGTAGCGATATAGGTCGGTAGTTTTTTTGGCAGTTCGGATCTAGATTGGGTTTCCTTAGTAGGGGGGTGACAACCGCCAGTTTCCAGTCTTTTGGGACGGTGCCTGTATTGAGAGATTGATTGCAGAGCTGTTGCAATACTGGAAAGAGTTCATCCCCGAACTCCTTTACTATTTTGTGAGGCAAAGGGTCCAGAGGGGATCCTGATGTTGTATTAAGAGCTGTTCTTATGAAATCTTGTTCTGTAAGGGTCTCAAAATTTTCCAGAGTAGCCTTTGGAGTGGGTCGTCTTACATTTCCTTCGCTCTTCTCCCTGTTCTCGGGGTTACTGTTATCCTGCACTAGAGGGATGGAAGCACCCTTCATTCCCTCAATAATTTTAGTAATTTTCACCTGAAAGAAAGATGCTATACCATCGCATAGTTCTTGTGAAGGCTTAATTTGGCTATTAGCACAAACAGGATGGGATAGCTCTCTAATTATCCTAAAGGTGTCACAGGATTTATTAGAGCTGTTTAATATTAGGTCGGTGAAGTGGTTTGCTTTGGCTATGGTGATTTCTTTTTTATACAGTACAATAGTTTGCCTCCATATCAGTTTCTCCAGCTCCGAATAATTTTTTCTCCAGAGCCTCTCCGCCTATTTACAGGCACTTTTCAGTTCCTTCAAGTTATCCGTATACCAGGGCGCGGAGGGTCTTCCTCTTTTTCTGATTACTTTCAGAGGTACAGTATCGTCAAGTTTCCTGGTTACTTCTTTACATAATGAGAGATAATTTGTGGTGATGTTGTTCTCTGGATTAAACGAATTCCCAACTTGACGGAAATTGAACTTTCCTTTCTCTTTCCTTTTTAGCAGGCCCTTCCAGTCACGACCGATGAAGGACCTAGTCTGCGTATTTGTAGGCCCTGTAATAATCATGGTGTGGATATTGAATAGTAGGAGGTGATGGTCTGACCAACCTACCGGTAACGTTGTTCCCATAGTGATGAGATCCTCTGCAGCAAATATTAAATCCAGTATATTTCCTTGTTTATGTGTGGGGGTAGTTATCCATTGTTTCAGCCCTAAGTTTTCACAGGATTGGGTGATATTATGAAAGGCTGTGTGTAGTTGGTCATTATCCCATAGGTTAGGATCTCCTAGTACCAGCAGTCTGCTATGTGAGATTGACATGTTATTAATAACAGCGATCAATTCCTGCTGTTGTATTGCATTGATATGCCCCGGTGTTCTGTAACAAATTAGGCCCGTGAGGCAGTGGCCTGAGTCATGTCTAATCGATATCCCGAGGATTTCAGCGCATGAGACCATGTCAACAACCAAAGTTGAAATATTTAACTCCTCTTTGAAAATGATTCCTGGAGGACCTCGTCCTATAATCCTGGGTTAATGAATAATCTTATATCCTGCTGGACATGCCAGCCCTAGCTCTAGTTCCATTCCCGCGGCCATCCATGTCTCGGTTAAAAATAGAATGTCCAAGTTGTTGGACTCAATCAATAGCTGTATTTCAGTCGCATGTTTCGGGAGGGATCTGACGTTTAATAGTCCACTAATTAATTCTCCCTTAGTAGTCTGCTTAGATGCGGCGTGTGTTGACGGGATATGCCTATTGCCTGAAATCTGATCGGGCTTCAATGGCGATTCAAGTGGGAGGGGATTAATATGTGGCAAGCGCCCTAGGCAGTTGGGACAGGGGCTCTTGTCCTCAGATGCTATATACGGTGCTAGGCGTGGGCAGTTAGCTCTGCCTGCCAGTGGGTTTAGCAGCATAAGTGTTTCTCTACTGTATCTGTGTGCCTCAAAATCCGGAAAAGGTCGAGCAGGGAGGGTTGCCCTTAGCCCGGTCTCGGGGCGAACGAGCGCAGACGAGCTTGCCTTAAGCGCGCCTTCGGCGCGCAATGGTCGCGCCCGCTGCGCTCGTCCGCTGCGCTTCCGGTAAGGGCACATCCTTTATGGGAGTAGGATAGGGAAAAATGGGGGTGTGGCTATTGTCAGTGGGTGTGCCGTTCGAATCCGGCCAATAGTGTCTGATCTACAGAGCAAGCACCCGCCCTCGTCAGCGTTCTATCCACTGTGCGGGAAGTTAGTGCATTTGTTCCCTTAAAAACACAAAGGTATTACACAAGTAAAGTTTTTAAAAAGCAATGGAGTCCCGTCTCCCGGCTGTGCCTCAGGAGATTCAGCTTAAAGACGCTGTGCTCGTATTCAGCGCGCGCTTTATAGAAAAGGGGGCGTGGCTATTGTCAGTGGGCGTGCCGTTCGAATCCGGCCAATAGCGTCTGATCTACAGAGCAGGCACCCACCCTCGTCAGCGTTCTATCCGCTGTGTGGGGAGTTAGTGCATTTGTTCCCTTAAAACTCAAAGGTATTACACAAGTAAAGTTTTTAAAAAGCAATGGAGTCCCTTCTCCCGGCTGTGCCTCAGGAGATTCAGCTTAAAGACTAGACTGGCCAATCTAAGAACGCCTGGAGGAGCTTATGGTGAGAACAGTTATTGAAGATCCTCAGCACCACCACCGTAGATTGCCTTATGCGCAAGGCTTAAGGTTTTAAATTCTATACACTGTTGGATGGGCAGCCAGTGGAGTGATTTAATTCCAGACGAGGGTGGCTGTCCTCTGGGAGTCTCGATGCAGCATTTTGTAGGGATTGCAATTTTTGCAGCTGGTATTTATTGATTCCCAGGAATAGAGCGTTACAATAGTCCAGTTTGGATAGAAAAAGAGCAACCATCACTGCCTTTTGTAGCTCTTGAGAGATATATGGAAAGATTTTTCTCAGAATTTGTAAAGGGAAAAAGCATGATGAACTAAGGCTGTTTACCTGGGGAATGAAATTCAGTTTTTCATCAAAGGTGATCCCTAAGTTCCTGACCTTTTCTACTAGACGAGGACATTCTCCGGCTTCAATTGGCCACCAGGACCCATTCCACAAGGGCAGGCCCGGCCTGAACTCCATCACCGCTGTCTTGTCTGTATTTATATTCAGATAGCTCTGACTCGTAGAGGCTATAATCTCGGTGAGACATGCATGGAACCTGGCTGCTGTGGTCTCTGGCTGATTGGTAACAGAAATGACGAGTTGGGACTCGTCTGCGTACGAGACCAGAGCAAAGCCATGCCTCCTAGCGAGATTGGTCAGAGGGGTGACGTACAGATTGAACATGGTCGCGGAGAGGGCGGACCCTGTGGGACGCCACATGGGAGATGGAAACTGTCTGACTTCATTCTGTCCCAGAACAACCTCCGCTCTCTTGCCTCCAGGAAGGAGGATAGGAGGGGCAGGGCGGCCCCCCCACCCCTATGTCCTTCAGCTGCTGCACCAGAATAGTGTGATTCACGGTGTCGAACGCAGCTGAAAGATCAAGGAGCGTAGTGACTGACAGTCAGTATGGATTCAGGTTTATCCATGACTGTGGGCAACTGTGGTCCCAAAGAGGCTATATGACCTCTGCAGGATCACCTATCAGAAATGGTGAGTTTGTGAAAATGTTGCTTGAGGCGATGCAGCTGCCTAAGAGCATTGCAGTGGTAAAGTGTGCTGCACATAAAAATGGAGATGATTGTGTCACTGAAGGCAATAGATTCACGGATGCGATTGCTCAATATTGTGCCGGAAATTTAGCTTCAATAAATCGGGACAGAGAAAAGGAACATATTTTCAAGTCTTTTAATGCATACTAACATAGTTGAGACTTGGCAGAAAGTAAAACAATTGCACAATGAGGCAAGTTAATTTTTTTATTTATTTTATTTAAGGAGCTTTATATAGCGCTGACCTGACCGGTGGGTATGGGAGCGCTTTGCATCAGTTACAGAGCATGATAAACACAAAATACAATGATGAGGACAATCCCGTAATACCAATACTGATAGGTCACAATGCCAGAGAGATCAGGTTCGAGGTCTAGCTAGCGTAGAGTCAGGGCAGAGTGAGAAGTCGTTTCAGCGCTTCAATAGCTCCTATCGTATTACTAGGGATCGATCGTGGAACAGGATTTTGAGCTGGCTTTTGAAATTAGCAAAGGAGGTAATAGTTCTAATGTCGGGAGGAATAGAGTTCCAGATTTTGGGCGCGTTTCCGGCAAAGGACCTGGCCGAGGTTTTTTGTTTTTGAGCTTTCAGTGGTATGAGTAGTAGGGTTTTTGAGCTTCTGAAGTTCCTGTTCTGTCCTGCTTTTTTGAGTTTGGCCACCAGGTATTCAGGTTTGCCGGTGTGTAGGGCTTTGTGTGTGAGGCAGACTGTTCTGAAGTTAGTGCGCATTTCTACTGGGAGCTATTTGAGTTCTCTGAGTGCCGGTGAGATGTGCTCATATTTCTTGAGTCCGGTGACCATTCTGGCAGCCACGTTGAGAGTAGTTTTAAGGGGAGCAAGATGTGATTTTGGAATTCCTGTGAGGACTCTATTTCCGTAATCTAGTCTTGACTGCACCAATGATTTAGTGGCTTGTTTGAGATCTTTGGGCGGGATGAAAGGTTTTATTTTGTTCAATAACTTCAGGTTGAGGAAGTCGTTCTTAGCTGAGTTCTTAATGTGTTTGGTCATGTCAAGTTTCGGGTCTAGCGTGATGCCTAGTGATTTAACAGAATCAGCCAGGGTGAGGTTTCCATTGAGCGCATCAATAGCTTTTAGACAATCCACCATTTCGGGGTTCTCTACTTTCTTAGATATGAGGAGTAATTCAGTTTTGCCAGGATTCAATTTTTAGTGATTGCTTGACAAACAAAGTTCACTTCCTTCAGTTGGAGTTCTGGACTTTTTGGTTCCGTCCAGAGGTGTCAGGGAACAACACCCGAAGACCCCGGAGTTCCACCTGTCTTGGTGCACAAATAAACAGAAACACGGGCTTCTCGATGGTGGCGTCAAAGACCAAGGTTTATTACTGCAGGGACACAGAAGTCACAGAAACTACGCATGGGCAGTGTCTAGGAGCCTGTTCGATTTGTACAAAGAGGGTTGCTCCTTATATACTAAAAATTGGGCTTCAGGCAAATTCTTCACATGTTAGTACATTCCCAAACCTTTGTGTCCTAAACAATAAATATTTGGTGTTGCACAGGAATCGTCGACAATATCTGAAGTCAAAACATTACGAACGAGGGGTTCCCACTTTTCCATCATAATCTCATGTCAAGTTTTCATTCAAGACCCGGACCGCCTCATCATAAAGTTCGTTACCTCCCCCTAATAAAGGCCCAGAAGAAAAGGAGCAGAGCCAGGTGCAGAAGATAGAAAAGCAGGATAAGGGATGTTTGTGGGTTGTAAATGGGCAAGGCTACCAGCTTCGGCCGCCTAATCATGATCAGGCCAACGACCACAAGAACCAGTATAGCAGGACTAGCCTCGGGCAGCGGAGGCAGCCTTTGTCGAGTCATGCAGCTACAGCGTGTTCTGTTCTAAGGTGCACGTGTCACTAGAGAGGTGAATCTCCGGCTAAGGCTACGTGTCCTTAATCGAAGTGAAGTGATCAGAGGTTATTGCGTATGTGAGGGCAAGAAACACAAAATGGCTGCCATGATCTAAGATGGATGCCATGGGTAGATCGGAAATGTGTTCGTAACAGGAGTACTCTTGCTCGTAGCGTAGCGAAAACACCAGGATATGCTAAATGGATCATTTGCGGTTCGCTGATACTAATATTATGTATTTCCGACAATATTGAAAACACGGGTTCAAATCGTCACGGAACCTCAGACCCTCCTTTTGCCCTTACATAGGCAATTACTCAGTCTATGTCAGAATCTAGTTCTATGCTCATCAGGTCAGTGACATGTTGTTGTATCATCATCCTTTCCCGTGCCTTTTCTCCAAACGCAGGTGGTTTTCTAAAACAGGTTGCAGCACAAAGACTACACAAAGCTGGACCACACTGGATAATCAGGCAACATGAGAATAGGAATACTAAGATGACACCAACGACCATTAGAACCTTCCATCCCCACGCTGATATCAGAGTCCAAAACCACTCCATGAAGGACCAGTTTCCCTTGTCTACATGAATAGAGTCGGAAATCTTGTGGAGCTTAGAGATCGCCTCATAAACTGTTGGAGCATTATTGGGAATAAAGACACAGCAGCTCGATTGGATCATTCTGCAAACCCCACCTCGATCTGCAAGTATTACGTCTAGAACCATACGGTTCTGCAACGTCATGAGTCTATCCGCCTGAAGCTCAGCTGTCAAATTGCTAAGGGCACCAGCAGTTTCGGTAATAGTAGATTCAACTACCCGTGTTAGCTGACGTATGTTTCTACTATTGGCCATAGGCCCCCAGAACGGAAGGAAACCTTTGAAGAAGTCTCCAGCTTCCTGACCAGCAGTATCTTCCTTGCTGAAGACACCTCTTGCTACTCTGGTTTTGTGATAATCAGATGAAGCAGTGTATGTTGGAGGCAACAACCGAGCAATATAACATGACCCTGAAAAGTCAGCAAGCAACCACGTATACGCTCTGTCTTGACAGATGAAGTAGGTACCCCTAGCAGTGAGAAAAGCAGGGGAAGAGTTAGACGGAAACACGTAAGTCTCAACGCACTCACTCCTCCCTAGCTGAGCTCTCGGATTTCTCCCATTTCCTTGCAAACAGACCTGACCTCGGTGAGGTACGACCCAGATTGGAGTTGAGCTTTTACGCTTGCTTTCTCCCAAACTAAGGCGATACTCTGAAGAATTCCAACTCAAATATACTTGTAATTCGTATCTAGGGTAAGATGGAGTGTTATTGACATCCTTGATCATATCAATAATACCCTGGACTAAAGCTTTGTTGACAGAGTTATATTTAGTGGAACGTGGTGGACGCGGAGGATAGGTTTCAAGGGCATAAGCAAAGATGGTTTGAAAGGCCTGAAATGATCCATTATAGCTGAAAGGCAAAACCAGATAGGGAATACCTTTATCCATAGTGTGGGGTATCAAGCCACACACCCAGCAGTCTGTAGTGTTAACTACTAGTTGGTGTTGGTGCAAGAGCTGTACAAAAGTGTTATTGATAAATTCTGAGCGTCGAGCTTGTTCATGTTCAGGAAACGAGTGAAAAGAGTGCATAGAAGAAACAGTAGAAGTAGCAGGATCAAGGGGAGGTACTGTAGTTACTGGCACAAAGATCAAATTTATACCAAAGACGATTCCACCCACCAACGTTATTAAAACAATTAAAAATGTAATGGCACATTGCATCAAAAAGCATTTGCTATGAAGAATTCTGTAAAGTCTATTTCTGCGAACATAAATCACATTTTCTCGTTGCAGCGCAGGAAGCTCCATCTTCTACAATCCGCTCGCGACCACTGATGATGTGTACGTAGATGAAAATGCCTCTATCAGCCCTGGGAGTTCCCAGAACCAACAGAAAGATCGACCTTGTGTCAGACCCCCGCAGATTCAACTAGGCACACAGCCATGACCCTACGGCTACCCAGACGGCAAGGCAATTTTTAAAAACAATAAAACAATAGCAAACTTCCTGGCTGAAGGCAAAAGTTCAAAATTTCAAAGTATCACAATAGGCAGTTGCCTGCTTTATTTGTCCATATTACGAGGTCGTAAGTTGTATCTTTGTTTTGCAGGAACTGTTTGATCGGCAAATAACGTATCACTAGTAGCTGTTGCAGTGTTCAGGTTCGCAGATGACAGAGTTTGTTCTGATGCAGTGGACAAATGTTCAGAGTTCAAAGGAGTCTTTTCAGGAGGAGAGTCAGAGTTTGGAGTGTCAGTTATCAATTTGGCATCGCTGAAGGGGATAAACTTCGGTGTTTGCTCGCATTCAGAGGCACCAATTCCCTTCTTAACCCAGTCGTCGTAAGGAAGTGGCAAAGGCACACGTTTGACATGTGTTGCATGAATCCAGTGCTTGCGACCAGCTACACGAACAGCAGTTCTCGTTGCAAGCAGCACCTGGAAGGGGCCGACGAACTTGGGTTGAAGGTTCTTCGTCCTCGCGAAATTTCGTACCACAACGTGGTCACCGGGTTTCAGCTGATGACCTGGACTCTCCGGAGGCTTTGGTAATGCATCGAAAACCTGTTGGTGAATAAGACTCAATTTAGCAGTCAAGTCGTAAAGGTAATCGATCAACATAGGATATTCTAGAGAGCAAAACTCCTTTGGCCTTGGCACTCCCCACACATTTGCCGGACGGCCAAAAATAATTTCGTAAGGACTAAGCCCTACTCTAGAATGTACAGTTGCTCTCGTTGATAACAAAGCCAAGGGTAATGCGTCTGGCCAGGATAAACCCGTGGATGCCTGTATTTTAGCTAATTTTAGTTTGAGGGTGCCATTGTAGCCCTCGACTAAACCAGCAGACTGGGGATGGTTTGCACTGTGGAACTTTTGTTTAATGTTCAAACCGGCACACACACTCTGCATAACTTTCCCTATAAACTCACTTCCGTTATCTGACCATACAATCCGTGGCATTCCATACCTAGGGAAATATTCTTTGAGAAGAATTTTGGCAGTTGATAGGGCAGTATTGTCCTTTAGTGGATATGCTTCGATCCATCTGGAAAAAGCACAAACTACCACCAGAACGTATTTTAAATTATTGCACCGATCCATGTGTATGAAATCTAGCTGAATCACTTCAAAGGGGCAGGAAGGAGGAGCGAAGTGACCAGCAGGAGTTGGGGTTCCCTTGCCAGGATTATGCATCAGGCATACCATACAATTTTTCACCACTCTCTCTGCACATTTACTGATCCCATCATTCTTCCAGACTGGAGCCAACATTTTACAGATTCCTTTAGAACTTATATGCGCTACTCCATGCGCCATTGTCACCACTGCAAGCACATATGCATCCGGCAACATCCAACGCTGTTGTTCTGACAGATCAATCCAACACCCACTCGAATCCAACTTGCCCGTACTTTCTTTCCATGCACGTTTTTCCTCCTCAGTTGCCTCTTTCTGAATCTCTTTCACACTTTCCACTGTATCCTCACACATTCCAGATTCAGAAATCCATCTTGCAGACGTAGCAACATACATTCTACTCATCATATCTCTCGCTGTCTGTTTAGCAGTTTCATCAGCAAAAGCATTCCCCCGACCAACATCATCCGTGATTGCTTTAT
The DNA here is from genome assembly GCF_964263255.1 of Lissotriton vulgaris. Taxonomy (NCBI): domain Eukaryota; kingdom Metazoa; phylum Chordata; class Amphibia; order Caudata; family Salamandridae; genus Lissotriton; species Lissotriton vulgaris. Next base: position 230,267,410 of record NC_141691.1, on the reverse strand, counting down.
GAGCACTGCATTTCACAATTGCAACTTCAATCGGCAAGGTTAGAGATTCCAACAAGTCGTTAACTAGCTGACCATGTTGAATCTTAGTCCCATGGGACGTAATGAAACCTCTTTCTTTCCACAAACGGCCAAAACTATGGGCCACGCCAAACGCGTACTGACTATCTGTGAACACATTCACTCTCTTTCCCTTAGCTAAAACACACGCTCTTGTTAGAGCTATTAATTCTGCAGCTTGGGCAGAATTCTGACTCACTCTTGCAGTCTCCACAATCGTCCTCAAAGTCGTTACCGCATAAGCAGCAGTCACATCACCATTCTCCAATTTAAAACATGACCCATCCACATACAACGTGCCATCTGAATCTGACAACGGAGTGTCTTTTAAATCAATTCGTCCTTTTGTCTCTTCCTCAGTTCTAAAACAGCAATCATGGGGCTCGGAATCACTCGACTCTTGATTAGCCGGCAACAATGTTGCTGGATTCAATACATTGCATCTTTTGATTTGAATATGACTTGCTAGCAGTGTCAGCTCATAGCCAGATAATCTCGCACTGGTAAGGTGTTGTGTCTTGGTTCGATTCATGAGTGTATCCACAGCATGAGGAACCATAACCACTAACATGTTGTTCATCACCAAACCAGCAGATTGTCGAATGGAAGCCGCAGCTGCCGCTGTAGCTCTCAAACAACTAGGTAACGCTCAAGCTACCGGATCCAATGTTGATGAAAAATACGCACAGGGGCGTTGTTTATCACCAAATTTCTGTGTCAGAACACTCAACGCGCAACCTTCTCTCTCGTGAACGTAGAGCGTGAATGGCTTGCTGTAATCAGGTGTACCCAATACAGGAGCTGAACACAATGCTTTTCGTAACTCAGAAAAACTCTCTTGACATTCATCAGACCACGGCACCGGACTCGGAACATTTTTCCCAGTCAAAGCTACCAATGGTTTCGCTAAAAGAGAAAAATTTGGGATCCACTGCCTACAGTAAGAGGTAATACCTAGAAAGGCACGTACTTCTCTCTGAGTGCGGGGAACACTCATCTGAGTAATTGCTTTTATTCTCTCTGGGGTCAACTTCCTTCCCTCCTTTGACAAGAGATGACCTAGGTAGGTCACTTCTTGGCAGCAGTATTGCAATTTCGAAGGTGACACCTTGTGATTCAAATTGGACAAATGATGCAATAACGAAATCGTAGCTGCTTTGCAAGTTTCCTTGTCATCGGCAGCCACTAGAAGATCGTCTACATACTGCACTAGGGCAGAACCTTGAGGAAGTTCAAAAGAATCTAACTGACTTTTTAATGCCTGACTGTAAATGGACGGACTCTCACAATAGCCTTGTGGAGCACGTTTGAACCTGAAGCTTCGACCTCCTAGACAGAAGCCGAAAATATCCCTGCTTTCCTCGGCTATCGGAATGCTGAAAAAGGCATTTTTCAAGTCGATGACTGAAAACCATGTGGCTGTTGCAGGAATCAATGTTAACAGGGCAGTAATGTCTGGAACCACAGGGAACTGTGGGACCACAATCTTATTAACCTCTCTAAGATCAATGACAAACCTATATACTGGAGGCTTTGTCGGGTCAGTACGTTTCAAAATCGGTAATACAGGACTGTTACAGACATTTCCTCTAGTTTCTTCAACCACACCTTTCTTAATCAAATCGTGTACGATCAATAAAAGTGCACGTTCACCTTCACTAGAAATTTTGTATTGGGGAATTCGTGGAAATTTTACATTTGCTTTTAAAGTGACTACATATGGTGGTATTTCCAAAAGGCCTACATCATTAGGACCAGTCGCCCAAAGAGTATCAGGGAGCGAACGCAGCTCTGGCGGGAGTGCATCCATTGACAAGTACATCGGAGAGGTGATTCTTTTACCCAACGTAAGCTGTACTCCTTCCGGAGAACAGTACAATGTCGCATATAGGCGTTTTAACAAGTCTAAACCAAGCAGATTTTCATTACAACCTGTCGTCAAAATCAAGGGTGCTTTTAATTGGCACGGTCCAACAGAAATAGACAAAGGACCTGATATGGGGTTGTAAACAGGGGCGCCTGAAAAACCTACAGAAACATTCGTTAAGCCGGACAAAGGTGCGCCAGGGAGTTTCGCATGAATGATAGAACTTTTTGCGGCACCAGTATCCAACAGAAACGGTTCGACTACACCTGATGTTGCTACTGCGACATAAGGCCCACTCTGATCCACTGGAACTGATACTACTCCCTCTCTCTGTCCATGGCTGTCCTAGTACCCATTTTGCTGAAATCCCTCATCCACTTCACAATAGTCTTCAACATGATACTGCTGAGATCTATTTTGCTGGGCAGACTGTCCATTTCGTTGATCAAAGTGATTGGAAGGGCGATCATTCGTTGGTGGAGGCATAGCACCTCGTCCTCGACCTCTAGAATTCTGTACAAAACCACCACGACCTCTTTGGGCTGCTGCCGCGTTATTTTGTGCTAAGACTGGACACTCGTTCTTATAATGACCCTCTTTCTTACAGTACGCACACTGATTCCATTGATATTGTGGCCTCGGTGAACTATAATCTGTCCTTTGATACGATCCTTGCTGCGTATTAGTCTGATTCATACGAGGCGGATACGCCTGTTGCAAGAGAACTTTAGTCTTTAAGTCTTTCGTTTTCTTATCTGATTTCTCTTTCTCCTCTTTATCCCTATTTTCATAATACTGTGCAGTTGCAAGTATTTGCGCAGTAGTAGAGACAGCCCACGCACTCTCGGAATCTTTCAATTTGTTGCAGAGCTCTGGTAGCAAGTTGTGTACAAATTTATCGACAAATAATCTTTGTCCTCCTTCTGTGCTCATATCCTGACCACTATGATCTACAAAAGTCTCTTCGAACCTCGTGAAGAAGTCGGAGACACTTTCGTCTTTCTTCTGCCTGCATGCGGACAACTTGTCCCAGTTAACGCGCAATGCTGGCATCAGAGTCTTCATTAAGTCGATTATCCTACCTGGAAGATTAGCAATTAGAGGTTCGGGTTTGGAACCACCTATTTGCTGACCATCTGCTGCAATGATAGCTGCCCAATCACCACATAGGGCAACTGGATGATTCTCCCTACGAATTTTAGCCCAAATTGGTTGCAGAACTACATTCCCAAATAACATGTCGATGTCCGCTAGATTCATAACACAAGCCTCAACTGTTTGTGCTAACTCCTTATAATATCCAGCAGGATTCTTACGCGGATCTGGCAGGGCCTGTTTTACTGCCAACACTTCGGCTCGCTTCCAAGCAATGTGTATCCACACTCTCTGGAATTGGGCCGGAGCGGCTGCAATACCAAGGTTTACATTAGCTTGCACAGCTTCACGCCAAATTGGAGGAACCTCTCTCATTGGATATTGGCCAGTCCGCTTCGTACTACTTTTCTCTAAGTCTCTCGGTGAACGAAGAGATGGATCATTTCTAAAACTTAAAATCAGTTCCATCGCTTCTTTTATATCTTGACCCACTATCATACCTGCAGCAAACTCTTTTTGAACATTAATTAATTCTTCTAGATTCGATTCAGAATCATCTTCTTCTAATTCATCACGCAACAGAGAGCACATCTCGTCAAAAACATATCGTTGCGTTGGTTCCTTCCACTGCATAAAAGTATCTAGTACATCTCTCGTACTATATCTCCTACTCTTCGAAATCCATCTAAGAGCCGTGGAATCTAATATTCCCCGTTCCTCAGTACTTGGGAGCTGACTACGTCTTTGTAAAGAATCAGAAGTAGGAGTCTTAATTAAAGTTTTATAGAGAGGAGACAGAATGCTAGAAACAGAATCAGTAATTTTTCGACGAACAGAAAGCGGAGTCAACATACTGGCAGATGCAGAGAACACAGTAGTAGTAGGAATAAATAGCGGGACAGTAGGAGTATCAGGTAAGACAGCTTGTGAAACAGGAGGTGTAAGCGATACAGGTATAGGTAAAGAAGTCGGCAACCCAGGAAGAGGAGGTGCCGTGGGTACATTCACATTAACCACAGGAGGTACAGGAGCTTGATTCTGAGGGGCAGGAGCAGGAATACCAGGTTGTCCAGCAACCGGCAATTGAACATTCGGTACAGGCGGAGCCGTAGCACCTTGTGCATACGGTGGAGGTGACTGTAACAGATAAGACAACAGAGGATCGTTTTCGGGGTCCTCCAGTATCTTAGTTGGTTTCGATGGCAAGGCAGGATAGCATTTGTCGATCGCTAAATTAGGCTCTCTAATGGCCACCTCTACGGCCTTTTCAGACTCGTTGACTTGCAGCTGCTTAACAGCCTGTTCTAGAGTCAACTCTTGCTCGTTTTGTTCTTTCTTCAATCTTTTAATTTCTCTCTGTTTGGATTCTTTTCGCCAGTAACGGAAAGAATCAAACATTGCCGGCCGGGCTTTCTTCCTAAACAATTTCGCTTCCAAATTATCAAGGATTTCGGGTTCAAAACTACCATGCAGTGGCCAACTAAGGACACCATCCTTTTTCGTATAGCGGACCCATACCTCATTATAAGATATAGGGCCCACGCCATGCTTACAGTACAGATCATATAAGGGAGTCCCAATCGGAGGAACCAGACATGAGTCCTCCAATCGTGAATCACTGTTGCAACCAAAACAAGACAACATACAATTTCTCCGACTTACCATTTTGTAATCCGGAACACAGAACAAACAAAACAAGAAACTGATATGTGCACCTGAACCAAGAACTTAGGCCTACCAAAAGCAAACTGATGTATCGATACCCAAACTAAACCAAATAGATTATCGTAACCAGAACAACCAGTGATAATCTTACGAAACCAAACCAAACCAAGAACCAAAAGGGATTTTAACAACCCTCACGAAGTAACCAAAGAGCAACCACTAAATACTTAACTGAGGCACTGAAGACGTCACCAAGGAGAAACCCGTCACGTTTCGCCGTACTAAGGACTGCACCTCGGGTCCAAGACAGGGCGACGGTCAAGGCAACGGCCCACTGCAGCCGTCCGAACGGGAACCCTCGTGGAAGAGAACTTCGGGCCACTTTTGCGATATGCCGGGATCAATGAAGTGGGGCGCCTCCCTCAGGAATCTTCACACGAAGCTTCTCGAACTCTCCAGGCTTTTGGACCGGTACCGACGTTGGGCGCCAATTGGAGTTCTGGACTTTTTGGTTCCGTCCAGAGGTGTCAGGGAACAACACCCGAAGACCCCGGAGTTCCACCTGTCTCGGTGCACAAATAAACAGAAAGACGGGCTTCTCGATGGTGGCGTCAAAGACCAAGGTTTATTACTGCAGGGACACAGAAGTCACAGAAACTACGCATGGGCAGTGTCTAGGAGCCTGTTCGATTTGTACAAAGAGGGTTGCTCCTTATATACTAAAAATTGGGCTTCAGGCAAATTCTTCACATGTTAGTACATTCCCAAACCTTTGTGTCCTAAACAATAAATATTTGGTGTTGCACAGGAATCGTCGACAATATCTGATGTCAAAACATTACGAACGAGGGGTTCCCACTTTTCCATCATAATCTCATGTCAAGTTTTCATTCAAGACCCGGACCGCCTCATCGTAAAGTTCGTTACCTCCCCCTAATAAAGGCCCAGAAGAAAAGGAGCAGAGCCAGGTGCAGAAGATAGAAAAGCAGGATAAGGGATGTTTGTGGGTTGTAAATGGGCAAGGCTACCAGCTTCGGCCGCCTAATCATGATCAGGCCAACGACCACAAGAACCAGTATAGCAGGACTAGCCTCGGGCAGCGGAGGCAGCCTTTGTCGAGTCATGCAGCTACAGCGTGTTCTGTTCTAAGGTGCACGTGTCACTAGAGAGGTGAATCTCCGGCTAAGGCTACGTGTCCTTAATCGAAGTGAAGTGATCAGAGGTTATTGCGTATGTGAGGGCAAGAAACACAAAATGGCTGCCATGATCTAAGATGGATGCCATGGGTAGATCGGAAATGTGTTCGTAACAGGAGTACTCTTGCTCGTAGCGTAGCGAAAACACCAGGATATGCTAAATGGATCATTTGCGGTTCGCTGATACTAATATTATGTATTTCCGACAATATTGAAAACACGGGTTCAAATCGTCACGGAACCTCACAGTATGCCGTTGAGTCTTTGAATGTCCTTAGCAGAGGAGATTTCCAAGTAAATCTGCGTATCGTCAGCATACAGGTGGAAGGGTATGTTAGCTTTTTTGAGTAGGGCAGTCAGGGGTTCCATGTAGATGTTGAATAGTTAAGGGGAGAGCACTGACCCTTGCGGAACTCCCCTGTTGACTGGGTGAAGGTCAGACTCGAAGTTTTTGATCTTGATTCTCTGGGAGTGGTTGTGTAAGAAGGAGGAGAACCATTTGAGGACTACCTCATAAAGCCCGATCCTTTCTTGAAGAGCCCTGATGGGAAGTTTGTGATCTACTGTGTAGAATGCTGCCGATAGGTCGAGGAGAACAAAGAGACAGCATTGATGTGAGTCCATAGATTTGTGGATGTCATCGATGATTTTGAGGATCGCAGATTCTGTGCTGCATCCTTTACTGAAGCCAGATTGATGAGAGTCAAGGAGGTTGATACTGTCCATGTGTTGAGTTAGTTGTTGTAGAACACATCTTTCTAAGACTTAGGGTAGAAGAGGAAGTTTGGAGACGTGTCTAGAGTTGTTCAGATCGGAAGTATCTTGGCCAGGTTTTTTCAGCAGTGGGGTGACTTGACCCACTTTGAGGCAGTCTGGGATGATTCCGCTTTTTAGGGAGCTGATTATAATCTTGCACCAGAGTGGGGCTAAGGCCCATTCCAGTTTTTTGGTCAGTTGCGTGGGTAGAGGGTCTAAGACGTGAGCGGAGATCAAATTGACTATCTCAGCTTCAGGAATGGGGTTGAAGAGTAACCAGGGCTTGGTGTGGGATAAGAGAGTGCTGCCATGCGATCCAGCCGGGATGCTATTGAAAAGGGAGGGGCTGTTAAGGACCAGAGAGTGCTCAATCTTGGAGATCTTGTCATTGAAGAAGTTGGCGAAGTCATCGCAAAGTTCTTTGGATGCCTGCACAGTGGACGTAGCTGGTTTGAATGTTTGTTGTCTGATGATATTAAAGAGCTCCTTGGGTCTATTCTTTGCATTCTCCAGTGCAGAGCAGAAGAACGTAGATTTTTGTTCTTGATGTGGCTGTTGTACTTCTTCCGGACCTTTCTGAGTTGATCGCGATGGATACTAGTAGGATTATTCCTCCAGCGTCTTTCTGAGGCTCTTAATTGTCTCCTTTCTTCGTTTATGTCTGAGTCAAACATGATCTGGAAGGAATAGCTCTGGTTTTTTTTTCCTTTCAAGGGTACTAGTTGATCAAGGAAGACCCCCATGTTCGCACTGTAGAGCGAGGTGAGATCTGTTGTAGAGAGATGCTCATTGCCACTGGGGAGGAGCGAGCTTAGCCTTTCTTCCATGACGTCCAGTGGTATCTAGACCATTTGGGTGGGTCTTGTGCGGGAGGCAGGAATATCACTCTTTGGTTGATGTGGAATAGGATCATGTGGTGATCTGACCAGTCCACAGGTAGAATGTAGTCGATCGTGATTGCATCTCGATGAGCGATGATGGCATCCAAGGTTGCTCCCTTGTTGTGAGCTTCCTCTGTACAGTGTTGGGATAGATTATTGTCACATAGAAGATTGTTTAGGGTTTGCTTTAGGATGTTGCTCGATCCGTTCCATCGTAGGTTCAGATCACCAGGATTGTTAGCGTCTCCGAGTGCGCAATATGCAATCAGGTCGGAGAAGTGTTCCCCGATTGTGGAAGTGTTACCTGGTGGGTGATAGAGAAGGTGACAGAGTATTGGATTGTTGTCCTTAATTTTGCTGTTGACAGTAAAGCATTCAAAGGAGTTGTATTTACACGAGTCCATTTCCATGATGTTGATTTAGTCCTTGTGAATGATAGCTACACCTCCACCTCGTTGGGCTTTCCTATCTTTGTTGATGATAGTAAAACCTGGGGGCACAAACATATCTAAGCATGGTGGTGAGATCTCATTTAGCCAAGTCTTCATGATGAACGCAATATCTATGTCTTGAGAGAGGATGACTTCTGCTATTTCTGTTGCATGTTTGTGGCTGATCTGCAATTAATGAGCATGCAGTTGGTGGAGAGCCCTATTTTGCTAAGATTGTTTCAAGGTGGGGCCATAGGTATGGTGGTGAGGAGGGACGGGGGTCTAGAGGTTTTTGTGGGGGGGTATTCTCTTCTGAAACCTGTGATCACTTGAATTTTGGATTTACGGAAGGCTGTGGGAAGGGAGCTCTATGTGGAGGCTAGATCTGCTGCTTCTTCTTCAGTCATTGTAGCTATGGTTGTAGTATGACTATGTTTCTGGGTCTCGTCCTCCTTTCTTAGGATACTCTGGGACGCCGGGGCTTTAATTCTTGTGTTATTCTGTGACAAGGGCTCTGCGTCAGTTCTAGTTGAACATTGTAACTGGGTCACGTGGGTGGTTGAGGCCCCTATAGGGTGATTTGGAAGGTTCAGGTTGGTCAGAATAGGAGTCCTAGGTTGGGATTGCTGGTATTTTTGGGCTTTGTCGAGGTTGGTTAGGATTTCCTTTAGGCCCAGTAATATTAATTCTAACTGACTTTCTAAGAGGGTCAGACAGTGCGCCATGTTTTCCAGAGCTGGGGATATGACGTCTGGGTAAGAGCCATCTCGTGGGGTGGGGGGCCGGACTGAGTTAAGGTGTCTCTTGCTGTTTATATCTCTTGCTGTTTGTGCAGTTTTGCTGCCTCTCTTTTAAGCCCTCGATAAGGGGTGCAAAGGGTCGTGTCAAGAATTCATCCTCATGATTTCTGCAGGAGTGGCATAGTGGTCGGGGACGGAAATTCTGCAGGGGTGACATAAAGGTTGGTGGCAAGAGCCCGCGGTGCAGGGTTCAAGTGTTCCTGCTGGTGAGACTGGGGTAGCGATTGGGTCTGACGTTCATTGCAGGGTTTAGGGGACGCGCTTCGTGGAGGCGGAGGAGTGAGTAGAGGCTCGAGAGGGGAGACTAGAGGTTCTTGCAAGGGGCCTGGGAATGGATGTCTGCTCCATCTGGAGAGACAGGTTGTCCTGGGAAGGTAGTTGGGACAAGGAAGGTCAGAGCTTGCGAAGATGGGCGTTTCGGAGTGCATGGAAGAGGGAGTCAAAGGCCTCTAGGTTCTCATTGTTTGCCTGTATCAAGATTGTGCCATTTGAATAGATGGTCACTGAAGTGTTCCCATGCCTAGTTGAGTGGTTAGGAAGAGAGGTAGTCAGTTTGCAACTATGTGAGGTGGTCGTCATTTTGGAGATGCAAAGTTGCGTTCTTAGTGTGGTGTTTCAGTCATCAGGGCTATCCGTGTGAAAGATGAGATCCATCTTTATCTGCCCTTTGGCGGCGCAGTGGTAAGTGTCTGCGAATAGTGTATCTGGGTATTGTCTGATTAGTCTATGTTTAAAGTTTCTTTTCGCTTTTGGGGACAGGTTAGGGGTTTCATGTGGGTTGGAATGGAGGGGTTGGTGTAAATTTGAGTGCCCGGAGACATTGTTGTGTTTCTTTGACGGGGGGCCATACTTCTGCTATGGTGTGAGATCTGCCTTGTTCAGGGAGTGTCGACTGGGGGAAGCTGGACACTCTGGGAGGTAGAACGGCTCACGGGGGTCCTTGCTGGGGTAGGAGCCGTAGGACTAGATTAAGAGAAAGCTGTGGCATGCGAAGGTGGGGATAGGTGTCAGTGGGTTCGTAATGCCCTGTTCTGTGGTGGAGGGACGTCAGTGTGTTGGAATGAGATGCGTGGGCACTCACCCCATGCATGCGACATAGCAGGTAGTTTGGGGAGATGGGATATAGGGCGCTTCAGTTGGAGGTCTGAGAGGATTGGTACCTTTAATATAGGGGGGAGTACAGATTGGTGTTTACTGTGTAGGAGGCAGAACAGATCGGTTGTCACTGTATTTGCCGAGTACCAGCTGCCGCCAGTAAAAGGTCAGGCAGTCTGGCAGAGGAGGAGGGACTTATTTGACTTTAAACTTCTGAGGCCCACAAAATTGTTGTTGCTTGAGTCTTAATTCGCTCAGCGCCCCAGGTGATGTTTTATAGGGGTCAAGTCTTTGTCATAAATAGACTACAAATTTCCCTTTTGCCGACTGATTTCTGGTGTCGGACATCTTGGGGACAGGCAGTCTTGTTGCTTTAGGTAGTGATGTGTCCAGTGATCAGAATCAACGAGCCTTACTATTTCTGTTTGCGGACCAGGGGCCGTCGGGGCTTGAAACTATATTGCACTAAGCACCACAAGTACAGAAGTCCATGTAATTACCTGTGGGCAATTCTCCTATAGCTGGCTACTATCACGCGTCGGCCATCTTAGGGACAGGCAGTATCGATTAAGACTTGCTCTCCAAGCCGGTCTACAGGGTGCACATTTTTACCGACCTTTGCCTCCTCTAATCCGCTCACAAGAGGAGGCAGCTCACAGCTCCCGACAAGTGTTCCGTGAGCAACAGGACCTCAAGGCAGTGAGAGGAGAGGCTTTAGTCGATCAAGGGCGGCCATCTTGGGGTCAGTCCGTCAAAACTGCTGAGCGGCGCAGTCACGGGACGCCGATCTGCGCTGCTAGTTTGGAGCGGGTTCGTGTTTCACTGCAGCTCTGCTGAGGACCTCCGTCGGGACTCCAGTGGAATGTGTAAATGTAAATGTAAAAGTAAATTGAAACTTGTATAGCACACTACTCACCCGCAAGGGTCTCAAGGCGCTTGTACGAATACCGCTGTGGAACCCATCCTGGCTTTCCCTGTGAGGCGTCCACTCCTGGGCACCACCAAGGTGGAGGCCAGGCATCCTTAGCGTTGTGAGGCCGTTGTGGAGATTAAGCAAGCTATTGCCCAGAGTTACAGAGTGGGACTCCATGATTGTAATAGGCACCGAGGCGAGAATTATCAGGTCCGTGGAATTTTGAGCCCAAGACCCACCGAGGCGGGGAATTGAACCCTGGTCCCGGGCTAGACCTCTGCATCAGGGTCTGCCGCTCTAATCATTGAGCCACACTTCTCCACAGCGGGCTGACCTGGGGTCGCTTTTGAAGGCTCCGTCGCCTTGGGCACCCATGCAGGACTTCTTGACTTCCCAGAAGTATCGGGCGAGGGAAGATTACAGAGTGCTTCAGCTCGCCTGGATTGGCTTCTGTTCGGTCCTGGTGAATCTTGGGAAATTAGGAATCGTGGCTGAGGCAGGTTTGTTGGGTCGGGAGGGATTTACACCTCATTAGTGATCCCCAAGGCCTGGAGCCCGATTTCAGCGCTCCTGCCTCGCGGCCATCTTGCTCACACCTTGCAAGTGATGAAGAAAAAGATAGATGGATAAAATCAGGTTTTAGACAAAGAGAAGAAAATGAAATTTGGGTATACAAAGATGAAAGACCAGTTATGCCTGATAGCATGATCTCAAATAAGGCCCGAATGTACCATGGTCAAGCACACATAGGCAGAGAAGCTATGATCAGGTTGTTCAAACAAACTTGTTATAATCCGAAGTTTTGTATAATAGCTGAAAGTTTATGCAAACGGTGTTTGACATGCCAACAATTGAATCCAGGAAGAAAAACTGTTGTGAGTTTGGGAACCATAGGACGGGTGGGTGGTCCATTCACACAAATGTAATTAGACTTTATTGAGATGCCACCATGCAACAAGCGGAGATATGTCTTGGTGATCATTTGTTTGTTTTCATGATGGGTAGAGGCATTCCCTACCAGGAGAAATGATAGAGGGACTGTAGCAAAACGTTTTTTAAGAGAAGTGATTCCACGCTTTGGATTTCCAGTGACAAGTGAATCTGACAGAGGAAGTCACTTTCAAAATGAGTTGATACAATTGATTTGTGAAGCACTGGATATTCGTCAGAAATTACATTGTGCTTACAGACCAGAGGCATCTAGGGTATTTGAGCAAGTTCATGGAACAATTAAAATCAGACTTGGAAAAATGTGTTTGGCCAATGGACTAAAATGGCCTGATGCTTTGCCACTTGTTCTAATGACCTTAAGAAGCATTCCAGACAAAAAAACTAGCTTAAGTCCACATGAAATACTGATGGGACAAATAATGAGACACGCATTTGTACCAGTCAACAAACTGCTAGCTATAAATGATGATATCATATTGGATTACTGCAAAAGCCTGTCTGACACCATCGATTTTGTGTCTCACCAGGTTGGAACTGATGCGTGTACTCAGGAAAAGCATCCAACTCATGATTTAAGCCCTGGAGACTGGGCCCGAATAAAAGTACACAAAAGGAGAAATTGCCTGGTCCCTCTTTGGGATAAAGCAAGACAAGTGTTTCTGGTCAGCACAACTGCAGCGAAATGTGCAGGTGTTAAGAGGTGGGTTAATGTGAGCCACACCATCCAAGTACCAGAACCTGAGAATCAGCAATTGCACAAAGAAGATACTAGTTCAGACTCTGATAAGGAAGAGACAACAGACAAAGTTCCAAATAAGAAAGATTGGCCTGTGAGGTGACATCTGGAGATATCAGATACAAGTTTGGCATTAAAAGCAGAGACTGAAATAATTGAAATTACAGATTTTGAAGATCGATCTGTAAGTCGACATTTAGAAAAAGCAAGAAACAGTTTGGACACTGAAAGAGAACAGAATTAAACTGGTAAAGGTGGAAAATCTGAAAGTCAAACAGAAAGTTCTAATAGAAGGAATATTGATCTTGAAACTGGAGAAAAGGAAGTAACTCACGATAAGGATGAGATTCCAAGTACCAGTTATGGAGAAATTCCTTGTAAAAGAACTGATTTGACAAATGAAAAACAAGACTCAGAATTTGAATCAGAAATAATAAAGTTTAAAATAGGAGGAAGTGAAAACAGATCTGAAACTGAGTCTAATGAAAGTGAAGGAGAAAGTACTTTGAGAAAGAGTCTCAGAAAAAGGGCTTGGAAGTAGAACGTGAAACAATTGAACCTGTGATTAAAAAGCCCAAAAGGGAGAACATTGGTCTGCATTAGTTAAAGGACTAAAATTCAAATTGATAAATATAAATGGAGAACAACAAGAACAAGTTAATGAGTTTACAAGCCAAGAAGGAAAAAATAAAGTAGTAAAGACATTTTACAAAGACCTAAAAGAGTAAGGAGACCTAATCAAAAGTACAAATCACGTGAGTGGGTGTACATTTCATTACCTGACATGCCAGAAGTTGAAAGTAACGAAGAAAATCAAAGTGACTCTGGTGAGTGAAAAAGGCACTCACCAGAAAAGGATTTTTGTTTTAAAATTGAGAAAATAACAGTGACAAACTGTGAGAAAATTCAATCGGAGCGAAGATAAAGAGGCATAGCTAAATGACAGATGTAAAGGACACATATTTTTTGTGTGCAAAGTGGTAAAAAGACATTTGTTAAAAAAATAAAATAAAAAAAATGCCTGCAAATAATACGTCCAAATGTGGGATGTTACGCAGATGGTGTAGAATGTGGTTAATTTGCACTGCTTTACTAATGCTTATATGGATTATTTTAGCAATATTGATTCCATTTCATTCAAGTTTTGAACATTCATATAGAAATCAAAGTGATAATAAAAGTGAAAGGGTACATGATACAAAGAATGATGTAGTGTTGATAGATAAAACTGAATTACACAGAGATAAATCTATAAATGATTTTTCAAAGAATGTTTTTTCTAGATTGTTGAAAGAATATGTGGAAAATATGAATTTCCAAGACTGCTACGTCTGTATGCAGTTGCCTGCGTCTGTATCAGAGGGGGTAACTTACCATCACATTCCTTTGACTTATGGAATGACTTGTAGTGTAATAGCTAGTTTGTTTTACAAAACTGGGTAATTAGAGTATTACTATTCGGATGTTTATGACATTTTTGCGAAAGTTCCTGTAGTACATAGAAAGAACAAAGTAAAACCTGCTAAAGGCGTGGGTGAATTTTTCTTAGAAATTAATGAATTGACAATAGAATATGCATTTAAAAACAACTTGACATGTACATTGAAAAAGGCAGACAAAACATTTTTAGAAATGGCAGAAGATAGGAGACTAGCTTATCAAAGAAAGGCTAAAGCAAGTAAACTGAAACCATCCTCATTGAATTTTGATGAGGAAAACTTTGTAAAAAGTGCTACTAATGTTGCATTGGGAATTGATCTTCCCCAACAGGGAAAAGTCTGTATTCAAAGAGATAATACAGTGTATGATAACTAATTTGTGGGAGCAAGTGATTGTAAAGACACTTACAGAATTATTGGGGGATGGGGATTTAAAGGGGAAAGTGATCCTGTTTTTCCTGGATTATACTTTATATGTGGTAAGAAAGCTTATTATAGATTGCCAGACCATTGGTATGGGACATGTTTTGTAGGTTAGGTCTTTCCCAAATATTTTCATGTAGATAGAGGTACTAATGGAATTCATGAGATATGTAAACCATTAACACGTAGGAAAAGGGAAAGTTTCCTAGAAATAGTTGGTGATATTATTGGAGCACTGATACCAGCAGTGGGTATATCATTTAATGCAAACAAAATTCGAAAATTGCCAACAATAGTAGATCGTTTACCGACAAGTACAGCTGGTAAATACTGAAATTGTTGCCATGAGAGCTATGGTAATGCAAAATAGACTTGCACTTGATATTTTACTAGCAAAAGAGGGAGGAGTCTGTGGAATATTGAAAGCGAAACATTGTTGTACTTACCTTCCTGATAAAAGTCAGAATATTCAAAGATATATTAAAAATATTACTGAATTGCATAAAGAAATTATCCCATTGGAGGTTGATGGTGTTCTAGAGAAACTTGGTAAGAGTTTTTTTTAATATAAAGAATTGGTTTGCTGAAATAGGTAGTTCATTGATTGGGAAAATACTAATACCAGTAACAATAGTTATATTGATAGCATTAATGATAAGGTTAGGATGTGTCTGCATTAGAAGAAAACGAGCTGAAAGAAAAATACAATTAAATATAGATAAAAGTAAACAAAGAGAACGTGAAATGGGTGAAATTGAGCTTGAAGAGTTAAAGGAGAAAATGTATGAGAATTCAAGAGGTCAAATTATGAAAGATACTAAAGTCTAAAACTGAAGAGCCTGAAACATGTTCTTGAAGAAATTTAGTTGGGATGATTGTGTGGTGGTAAAATCACCAAAGGGGGGAGTTGATGGAGCAGGGCAGTGCCAAAAAATGTTGTGTACCCCTTGTAAAGTTAGACTCTCATAACTATAATGGAGATATAACAATGTGATGCATGAAAATGAATCAACAAAATGCACTTAGAAATTCTACATTACACATGGGAAACTAATGGCTATTTGCAAAAATAACATACTAATAATTGTAAATGAGTCATACTAATATAGAGCTATAATAGTAAACATTTTAATCAAAAAGCATGTGTATTTACGTTTTGAGTAGTAGAAATATATGTTGTGGCAGAAAGAGGAAATGTACTTGGTAAGTAAAAAGACGCTATCTATGTCGCTTGGGCTAGGTAACAACTAACTGGGAATATTAGAATGGTGGGTGGTAAACAGAAGGGCTATAATTCCAAATCTAATTTATGTTATGTTTGTTTTCGCATTAGTTCTCATTGAGGCCTACGCTGCCTGTCTGTTGAAAAATGGCTGGTGACTGAAGCATTGACATCAGTTTGAAAGAAAAGGCCTCCACACATGCGTGCCAATGAACACAGAGTGAAAAGAATGGCCTGTACGCGAAGCAAGTGATGTCAAGGTCAGCTTGGCTTAGGGCACGGAAGTGTACCAAAGGATGATTGCATCTAATAACCGTGTGAAAGGAACAGTGATGGCTAAAATATTAAGTTGTGTAACAAAAAGAGAATGACAAGCATAATTCGGAGATGAATGCCATGGGAACATTTTGAAGATGACTTTGCTAAAATGTAAACTGGTTTACGAAAGGATTGAATGAGGTGATCTTCACCACACCTCTAATGGACCAATCAGAATGAACTGTGGACCCTAAAAGTTTCAATTTTAAGTTAGTTAGAGAAAAAGGGTGTAAAAAAGCTTGTTCGAAAGGGTGAAAAAAGCTTGCTTCACTGATTTTATTTTGCACCACGACATGCTGTCGGTTTGGACAATTTTATGGTGCTAGAGACTTTGAAATATTTTTGGCCTTTAACTTTTGATGGGGCAAAGAAGATGATCGACTGCAGAGTTTTTATTTTTGAAGGGAGGCATTGAGGAGAATAGAGAGACAGGTTGGGAACCTTTGCGGCTCTGTTATTTTCATATAACAGAAGGCTAATATATCTTTTCTAAGTTTTCATTTTCTTAAACATGCACTAAAATGAAGTTGCTTAAAGTTGTGCTTGTCTAAATAAACCTTTCAATAGTTCCTTTCCTGAATGAATTAGATACAATTTCTTGAATTTAAACTCGAGTCTGGTTATTTTATTTTATGAAATGTCATGACAGACTATAATGCTAAGGTCATAGGATCACTATGATTAAGTTGGTCTAGGTCTCCTTCATCTGACTTCTACTTGATGATCCATTGACCAAATAGTGGAATATCTTGATGTAGAGTTTTCCAGGTAACAGGTTAGCATAAGTTGAAAATCTATAAAATGAATATAATGTATAAAATATAAAGCTTAGGTACCCCGCTAACCAGCAACTCGCCTTCTTTGTTGCTGATTCAGGAGTAATAGTGTGTGTGTGTGTGTGTGAGACTCACAGTGCTATGGGCCCCACCGATGAGTAGAAATAATTTGCTCCTGGATTAGGTGAAATGAGTATTGAGGGTTTTTGGAGATCTCCGCTGGATCAAAGGCAGACAAAAAAGAGTGAGCCAAGGAGGAGTAATTAGTGGTAAAAAAAACAATATATTGAAGGCGAGGAAAGTTACTCCAATGGTCAAGTAGCTAGAGAAGGAGTGACCAAACTAGCTCGACAAGTAGTCCACCATTCGGTCATAACCAATCATAATACACATCAGTAAGACAGCCATTGTTGCTGAGATCCTGTCCCCTGCATTGCAGCAATGCAACAAAGATGGCACTGAGCACAGAAGTCACCCTAATGAGCAGTTCAGAGCATGGGGGTTCCAGAGGAAGTCAAGAACCTCCTCTGTCCCTGGCAGTGACACATAGGGGCCGATACCATGGAGTCAATTCCAACCCAACAGAAGATTGGTTCGCGGAGAAGAGGAGAGAGCACAATGAATGTTGGGATACAAATGGGGATCTAAGTGCCAGAGCCAGAGGTGTCAATAACTCTTGAGGGTACCCAAAGAAATGAGGAATTACTGTGGAAATTGGGAATACTGCACCCAACTACAGTGATGAGTCCTTTTTTTCTGGGTGCTTTCAGTAGCTGTACTGTGTAGGTGAAAAACACTAGATCCAAGGATTTACCTATGATCACTCAATCATGATGCGGCAGGTAATGCCATGTGTTATCTGTCCCATTGAAATTGCAGCCAAATTGAAATGAGGGTACTGAGTACTCATTAGTGGGACAGTGTATAGTAATGGGAGCCACATCTGAGATAGAATACAAAAGATTAGTCATAGATCAGACCTGGACTCTCAAAATGAGACATACATTAAACAGGGCGCCACAATCAAAGAAGCACAAGACCAACAAACACAGGCAAGAGAATAGTATAAACAAAGAACATTCAAGTCTCAGATGGAAAGAAGGATAATGTAAGGGACAAACAATTACTACAGAACCCTGAGCACAGAGTATATATTGATTTGTTATCCTTAGCAGGTTAACAACCAATTTTCCTACAACAAGGTTTAATGGTTAGTTACATGTTATTCCTATCTCATTGTAGTTTTAGTTTCAGACATGCAGTATGCCCTTAGATTCCTTGTGTAAGAATTCGAATAACATTGGCTGAGAAAAAAAGTACAAGCTGTGGTAAAGGTGGGAACCAACAGCATGATTCACAAAGGCAAACTAAAACTTTTGTGTAAATTCACTATTGTTTTTTTTTCATATAAGCAAACTACGAGTTTAATTTTACTATTAGTAATGTTATGACTGTCGAAACTCCGCACTTGTGGCGAAGTCTACGCACATAAAAAGATAGATCTGTCCTATTTTTTAAGTGCAGAATTCTCCGTCCCTACAAAATACTATTAGTGAAATTAAACTCGTGGTTTGTGAATAACAAAAAAAGGAATAGTACACTTACACAGAAGTGTAAATTTACTTTTGTGAATCACAAGTATTTTGTCAAGAAGAAGCAGCACAACAAGTCATCCCTTACTACCTTCGAGTTACATGTGTCTATGGGGAGGAAAGCTCACCGTAAATGATTCAAAAGGTCGTAATATATAGTTCTTGCGATGGCCACAATTTGCCTTCGCAAAAGGATGATTAAATGCAATTGCTCGTTGATGCGCCGCTTGCATATACAGAGTGCTAGAGCATATGTGTTATAATCTATACTGTTGTCATGGTTCATGCCATCCCTCGGATTTGTGTCATGGAAATTTGATAGTGGGAATCAATTCAGCTGGAGAAACAGATAAGATATCAACTGCTGTCATATCATTCAGTAAATGATGGATATGACCAACATAATAACAAATTGGGAGTGTTCTCAATGCAAAGAGGGAAATGGTGACTAGAGGAGGGTTTAAGAACAGACAGGAAACGACTAATAAAAGATAACAGAAAGAGAAGTGGAAATAAACAATAATGCATGTCCTTTCATCCTCTTTAACGAAATAATTTGACCAGAAGTATTTCTCTTTTTACTGGAATGCTTGGTTGCAACTATTTCAACGCTTGCTTATTTCATCAACACAGGGGGAAAAAATAAACTGAACGAGTTACACTCTAGGCAATAAGGTCAGGTCAAGCGGACCATTATCCTCTGCCCGGTTACTTACTGTGTATTAAGGACCATCCCTGCAGATATGGGCAGAGACAAAGGCAATGATCCATAATGAGACTGACCCGTACCTGGGGAATAAGGCTATTTGCACCCATTCTTTCCACACCTCTCCCCTCTTGTTGAAAACAGTCCCCTTCTTGTTCATTTAACATACTTTCACTAAACGTGGAAAGCAGGCACATAAATGTAGTTAGAGACTGGCTTTTCAAGCGAGTTTATCCCCAAGCCTTTTGCTTTGCTTTTAGACCTCCTGTTTTGGACCCTGTTTTTGTTGGTTTTATGACTCTATGCACTTTACCACTGCTTATCAGTGTTAAAGTGCATATGCCCTCCCTGTAAATTGCGTTTATGGGTTGGTGATTCCATGACTGCATTATGATTTACTTATAAGTCCTTAGTACAGTGCACTGTGTGTGCCCGGGGCCTACAGCACTGATTGTGCCACCCACATGAGCAGCCTGTAAATGTAACTCAGACCTGCGACTGCAGTGTCTGTGGGCAGTTTCGTAGTACTATGTCGGCCTGGCACGTGCACCCACTTACCAGGCCCTAACCTTCCCTTTTCTTGCATGTTAGTCACCCCTAAAGGAGGCCTTAGGTACCCACATGGGCAGGGCGCAGTGTATGTAAAAGGTAGGACATGCCCTGATATGTGTGGCATATTCTGATAGTGAAATATTGCCAATTTCGTTGTTCACTATTGGTAGGCTATCTGTCCCATAGGATAGAATGGGGAGTTTGCTCATAACATCTTATGAGCAGAAACCGACGCAGTGCCTGCCCACAGTTTTGAGAAATCGCTGCATGCCGCATCGAGTGCACGATCTACGGAGGCCGAGATCACTGCACCGATTCCGATGCAGGGCACTGCATGTCCGGTTGTAAGAACCATAGCATCGTGGGAACGCGGTTGAAAAAATCAACTTAGCTCTGTTGCCGCCGCTGCATCAAGAACTGACAGATCCCCGATCCTCAAGCATCTCACCAGGGCAGCAAGTCTTCAAGGACACAAGGACCACAGTAAGAAACAAACGCATCACCTCCCCGTACAGTAAGAAACTGACACATCACCTTCCCTTCAGTAAGGAACCGATGCATTACCTCCCCTGTGTGACAGTAAGGAACTAACACATCACCTCCCCTGGAGTGAGGAACCATCGCATCACCTTCCCTGCATGTAAGCAACTGATGCATCACCTTTCCTGCAGCTGTTCTTACTTATTGACACATCCATGGTACTTTGGTTTGAAAGTGTAGCATTTGCAATTTGCCGGACGAGCTGTTAATACCTTTTTAAAGTCATATTTTTTATTACTGTATTGTAGATTTTGTCATTTTGGTCTTGTTTGGTTTAGATAAAGATTACGTATTTCTCTAAACTGGTGAGGTGTCCATCACTATGCCAGGAGGCATACAGAAAGAAAATGCCAACTAAGAAATATGACCCAGCCAAGGTTGGGTCATATTTACTTAAATAAAGTGAAGTCTTAATTTCGCAGGAAATCATTCATTTTGTAGTAAGAACCAAGGTCCATCCCATAATAAAATCTAACGTTGTCATTCACATGAAAAGTATAATTGTCATTACGCTTAATAATAATAGTTTGTGGATGTCAAAACCAGTCACCTCTCACATACCACCTTATTTAGAAGTTGTGGTTGCCAGTAATCTGAGACATTGTAAGGCATAGGCAGAAAGGGCAACTGCCCAGGGCGCCCCCCTCGTAAGGGGGACCCTGTAAAAGTGATTTGTTTCTATTACCTCTGTTTATCTCAACTTACCCCTCTGTCTGATTACTTCTACCTCAGACTGTCTTTCTTTATTCACTGTTGTTTTAAGGATTTTGGAGCTCCTGTCAAGAAATCTTTTGACTGTTTTTATGAGATCCCGTTTTGACCATTTAATCCATAATTCAGTATTGTTTGCTATCTTGCAAGCTTAAATTAGTGAAAATGGGTAATACAATTCAAAGCTGTTCCATAAAAGTAGCATTAAAATATTTCTTGCCCCAGGCCCCAAAAATTCGCAAGTTGGCACTGTCCCAGATTCCCAAATGTGGGACCACTGCTGGCTCTCTTTGAGGGAACACTACCTCAGCAGACTTCTGGCAGATAGGAAGGGGATGGGCGAGTCACCCTTTTTAAAGCATTACAATACTCATGACAATCAATACTGCAGACTGAAATCTACACATAGCTTCTGTGACGTCATCTACAGTGGCCTTTATTCCTGTTGGGTCCGCCTTGCACACCATAATATTTTCAAACGACAAAGTGCTCAAAGGTCCCCCCTTGTGCTGGTAGAAATTTCCCAGTATATCAGTGACATTAGTTTTTTGTGTGTCTTTTTTCTAAAAAGAAAAACAGGATTTGGAGGAAAAAAGTATCATCAGATACGAAAGGTTGTAGAGGTTTGGGGCACCTGCCGTCATTGTTTTTGTGTGGGGGTAGAGGTTCCCACCATCAAGATGAGAGCCAGTTTTGTGACAAAAGACCACTGACCTGTTGACAAAGTTTAATTTTCTTAGAGAAAACTCATCCAAGGCAGTTACCCCAGGGTTAAGGTAACCAGCCTGCCAAAATTATAACAAAAGTGGCTGAGAGGTTTGTCAAGTTGTAAAACTCAAATCAGTGCCATGGCGGAGGTTAAACAAGGAAGCCCGACTCCCCACCTATAAGGTATAGGGATCCCTAAAATCTCCATCAGCCAAATATCAACTGCTCCATATTGTCAGTAAGTGGCTTCAAATGCTCCACAGCCACATTGATAGAACTAATACTGTTAGATTGCAACTTCCCTGTTGCAACACGCCTCCTACATGCTTGTTTCTGGCTCAGGGAAGACCTAGCTTGGCAGTTCGGGCTGGACTGTTCCCATGAGGTACAGGGTCAAGACTGATTTGGATACAGCTTGGTCTGAACTGAAGTGGCGAAATGAGCTAAAGAATGATGATGGATTCAACCCATATCTGTGACTGGGGGTGAGTGTCTGAAAAGTTTCAGCGCTCCGTCCATCATCTCCTTGTGTTTGGTTGGAACACCCTACGTTAGCAGGGTATGCCCATAAGTGAATCCCTTGCTCACTTTGCTAATGTATTCAACTAGCCTGGCTGATCAGGGGTGTAACCCCGAAAGTGGTCCCAGCATGCTTGTTTCCGGTTCAGGGAAAACCTGGTTTGGCAGTTTGGGCTGGACTGTTCCTATGAGGCACAGGGTCAGACTGATTTGCATGTAGCTGGGTATGAACTGGGGACACACCTGGTCGCTGTGGAGGTTGCTGCTAGACCCTGTGCTCTTGGGCCTGTCTCTCTTCCTGGGCTCTCCCGTGTTGTCCGTGTAGCCGCTGCCTCTCGCCGCACCCGCTCCGCAGGTGCCGCTTCGCGGCTTGGAGGAGGAGGGAGAAGCGAGGACAAAGTGCTGGCTGCTGGGAGGCGCCTAGAAGGACCAGCGGGTCGGCGCTGAGCAGGGACTCGGAAGACCAGGAGTCCCTGCTTCCCCAGTTGCACAGGCGGACGCGCCCACCTTCAGACACGCCCCCGCCTGACCAGGAGAAAGGGCGCGTGTTCCTTCACTCAGCGGGACACACCTGGTCGCTGTGGAGGTTGCTGCTAGACCCTGTGCTCTTGGGCCTGTCTCTCTTCCTGGGCTCTCCCGTGTTGTCCGTGTAGCCGCTGCCTCTCGCCGCACCCGCTCCGCAGGTGCCGCTTCGCGGCTTGGAGGAGGAGGGAGAAGCGAGGACAAAGTGCTGGCTGCTGGGAGGCGCCTAGAAGGACCAGCGGGTCGGCGCTGAGCAGGGACTCGGAAGACCAGGAGTCCCTGCTTCCCCAGTTGCACAGGCGGACGCGCCCACCTTCAGACACGCCCCCGCCTGCAACGCCCCTTATCTACTTATAGATCAGCTCGAGGCTTGGCGGGACGCCAAGCGAAGCCCGAGCAAAGGGCGGGCAGTCTGTGGCAGTCAGGGGCTGTCAAGGCTGGGCTGGGCTGGGCCACGTCCCTTTCCTTTCCTTTCCACCAGCAGTGAGTACATATGCCCGGTGTGAGTTCCCGTGCTGCTCCCCACAATCATGTCTACCCGCTCTGGAAAGCTTCTCAGGAGTGAAGGCGAAAGGGGGTCCAATACTGCGAGCCCTGTTATAGGAACTATGGACCGTTTTATCACCAGGGTGGCGGCGGTGATTGAAAAGGAGATTGCTATGTCTGAATGGCGTCTGTCTGAGGTCTACCTCCCATCAAGACGCTCATCCTTGGGGGCTGCTGCCCAGTCGTTTACACCGGCCAGTGTCCGGGTTCACTCTGTTACCCCACCTAGTGCCCCTGGTGTTTCCTCAGACCCTCCCCATTTGGCTGGTATAGAGCAAACTATAGATAGGCTGGAAAATCTGGCCGCACTTCTCCCTATAGCTACTGTGGAAGATGGTGGCCTCAGTAAACTGTCTTCACCATTATCACCTAATCTCCCAAATGAAGCTACTAGTGATCCTCTGCCTCCAAAACCGCTCACCCACTCCTTAGTTATACCAGAAGGGGAGTCAGATAGGGTTTCTCTAATCATCCAAACTCCCGAAACTAGGCAGGAGAATAGGCCGTTAAGTAAAAAGCCAAGAAAACGCAAAAAGGGTAGGCTAGTGAGACAGGCCGCTCTTTATCAAAGAGCAAGAAAGCCCTCTGGATCTGGTATGAGAAACACAAGGGGTAGGTCTATAGTGAATGAAGTTGACATAGAAGGGGATGTGCTGATCTCACCCAAGGGGCTACACTCAGAAGCTAACACTCCCAAGGTCTCTAAGCTAACTGATTCAGTAACAGTTGAAAATCTCTTCGAGAAGGTATATAGTCTCTTGAAACCGCTATTAACACAGGTCAAGGGTCTAGGGGAGAGGATAGATAAATTAGAGCAATCAACCCTTGACGGGTTCCACTCACTCAAAACTACATTTAAACAAATAACTAGAGTGAGTGAAAACAAGGACACGGGCACAAAGGGGAAAGAACCACCATCCCATAGAGACCCTAAGCCCCCAATATGTCTAAATAAAGTTGTTTCTAATAGTCCATTTATCCCTGTTCCTAAATCTCCTCCCCGTCCCAAAGCAGGGCCAAAACATAAGGGGCTACCAACACACTTAGAGCCTGACAAAAATAAGCCTAAGTCTCTTCCACCAAAGCAGCCACAGATAGCTAGTGGCAAAACGGAAGACTCCCAAAATCTAGGCACACGCAACAAACCCAACGGTCTAGCGATAGGGAAAGCCCCTAGATCTGTATCCCAACCTACTGCCCCATCTACCACCTTACCGGCCCCTAGTAATCCAGCACGAAGGATCCCTCCAGTAAACCTTCCACCAGACTGTCAGCCTTTTGTTGCTGTTATGGTTAACGTGCCCCCTTTAAAGGAAGGCCAGTCGGAAAACCACCAGTCACTTAAGAATAAGTGTATCCACTGGCTGAAGGCAAATAAGCCAATCCCGTTGGGTGTGGATGGCATCATTCTAAGTGTCCGTAGAGTGGGGTGGGTAGGGCAGGGGAAAAAACCCAGGAGGGGGATTGTATAATTATAAATTTTCAAGATCCTAGAGTAGTCCCCTCGATTTGTACTCCCATTAAAAGTATGGGGGACCCGGGGGTAAAAGTGGTTGATCTTTCTTATTTTTACCCCAGGCAAATTGTTAGCCCAACTAGAGGAAGCTTAAATTCCCCTGTTTGTAGTCAAAATTGGGCCGGGGTTACGGGGGGTACAAGGGAGAACTAATTGTGGGCACTAGGGCCTTGCTGACTAGAAATCGGGAGTAGAGTAGAGCCAGCAGGAGTACCACCCACCCAAATAAATCTTGCAAGTGGGATAGTAGCCTCTATAGCCACCCCCCAAGATCCCTGCTCCCCTCAGATACCTTCGAGGACAACAGACAGGGGCATTCTAGCGCCCAGCGACACTCCAGCTGTGACGGACCTAGCCTTTAAGGTTTTCAGCTGGAATGTCGCAGGGATTGCAAGAAAACTGGCTCTACCGGATTTCACTGCTTGGGTTGATGAGCACTCCCTGTGCCTTTTCCAAGAGACATGGAGCTTGGTGCCGGTTCATAGGGTGGGATTTTCATCCTATTCCTCCCCTGCGCAAGTCTCGGAAACAGGGAGGGGGCGACCTTCGGGTGGCCTCCTCATTTGGGTCGCAGCCTCTCTAGACTGCAGAGTAGTGGAGTTCCCCACAGGTTGCCCGGACATACAAAACATCACCCTATTAGATAAAAGGGGTAGAATTGTCTTAAATGTTTATAATGTTTATGCCCGGGGAACCAAGGGCGGGAGAAAGTCTCCTGTAATATCTCTCCTCGAGACCTTGTTAATTAACACCCCATATAAGACTCGTACCTTGGTTGCGGGCGACATGAACTGTACGTTCGAGCCTTTGGGCTCGGACGTCTCCCTCGACCAAGACGAGGAGGACACCAGGTTGGGGATCCCGGTACTGGAAATCCCACCGATTAGAAGGTGGACAGAAGTGGCGCTCCAGATATATTCCCTGAGCCTCAAATTTAACTTAAGGGCAGCTAATGGGAGGACTCCCTCGGATAGGGGGGGTGCCCACACGTTCAATAGACCAGGACACACCTCTAGGTTAGATTATTTCCTAATAGACATATACCTATGGTCTTATGTAAGGGACATGCGGGTGGTCCCCACGACTGAAAGTGACCACAACTCACTCTCTTTAAGTATGGACCAGTGGTGGCGCCCTTTAAGGAAGGACAACATTAACCCGGTACCCGCACCCCCGGATGAGTCTGAAGTCTCCCCCTGTGGCAGACGTATAAAATGGGCGAAATTGGTACTCTCCGAGGCAAAGGTAGGGGAAATTCAAACCCTCTTAAATCATGCGGTAACAACCCTCGGAACATCCCTAGAAGGGGCGGGTAGTGTTAGTGGGCTTTTTGTCTCCTTGGTAGAAGCCTTAACTAACGTGTTTACCTCACACCCCAACAAGTCGGGTAACAAAGAATTTAAAAAACCAGTTGTTGGTTGGTACACCCAAACATGTAGGGTTCATAAGGCAAAGTTGGTTGAGGCAGTTAAGCACAAATCCCGAAGTATGATACAGGAAGCAAGGAAGGCCTATAATAAGTCCCTCAAAGTTGCTAGGAGGGAGTGGGAAGACAAATTCTGGGAAGACCTGCTCCAGGCTAGTAAAAGTAGGGACTCAAGGGCCTTTTGGAATCTGATAGGCACACGGAATAAACCCGATGCAACTATGAGACCCTGCAACATCCCGCCTCAAAACTGGGTAAAACATTTCGGGACTTTATACCTCCCTCCAGATGGGGAACTGAATGTTGGGATGGACCTTACACTAGTAATTGAACCTCACGCCTATGATCTCTTCACTCCCTTAGAGATTGAGGGGGTGATAGGGTGGGTAGCGCCCCGCAAGGCAGCGGGCCCAGACGGCCTTCCGGGGGACCTTATGAGGGCATACCCAGCGGAATGGGGAAGGGTCATTGCCGCTCTCCTGAACGACATCATGATAGGAGGGGCAGTGCCAGAATCCTGGAAAGGGGCGGTGGTGGTCCCGATTTACAAAAAAGGGTGTAGGGAAACCCCGGGGAACTACCGCCCCATAAGTCTGATAGACTCCACCCAAAAGATAGCTGGTAAAGCTATCCTTGGAAGGATTTTACATTGGGTGGAGGAGAATAAAATCCTATCAGACTTTCAGGCAGGTTTTCGGGTGGGAATGGGGACAATAGAGCAGGTGTTTAGGTTGTCATTATTGGGGTGGAAGGTGGTGGAACTGGGCAAGGGTAGTCTTTACTTGGCCTTTATAGACCTGAAGACTGCCTTTGACCTAGTCCCCCGGGAAGAGCTTTGGAGGGTGCTCTATGAGTTGGGATTACCCCCTTACATCTTGTCCCTCCTCATTAGCCTCCATGCCCATACCTTTGCACAGGTCCGTTGGGGTAAAAACGGAGAGCTCACTGAAAAGATACCAGTGTCCAGGGGCGTAAGACAGGGCTGCGTCTTGGCACCCACCCTATTTTCACTATATGTGAACGGGGTGGTAAAACATCTTCAACAAGAACCAGCTGACGCCCCCTGTCTCGGAGGAGTCCGTATCCCCACTCTGCTTTTTGCGGACGACACGCTTCTGATCTCGAAGCCCCCCCAAGGCCTACAGAAATTACTAACGCGTTTCCAGGAGTTTTGTGCTGCTAAAGGTTTAATAATAAATGTGGACAAAACAAAATACCTAGTCCTAAACCCACCTAGGAAACTGGGCCGCCCACCTACACTTAACTCGGTTCCCCTAGAGGAAGTGGCCGAATTCGACTACCTCGGTATTCGGATTACGGATAGGATGTCTTGGGCAAATCACATCGATAAAATGGTCCTCAACCATAGGAGAGTAGGAGGAGCTCTCATGAGGGAGTTCCGGGCCTCACCTAGGAGATCACTTACCCCAGTAATCGACATCTACAAGGCCAAAGTAGTGACATCAGCCTTGTATGGGGCAGAACTGTGGGGCCACTGCCGATTGGATGCCCTAGCGATAGCGGAGAGTAAGCTGCTAAAATCCTTTATCTCTATTCCACTGAGCACACCATCTGTACCAGTGTTGTTGGATATGGGCTGTAAAAACATCAAAGATCAAGCCCAGCTTCGCCCGCTCCTGCTATGGACACGAATCTGGAGGGGTGAAGAGCTAAAATCCTACGCTGACGGCCTGGGGGAAATAATGAGTCTGGGGGGTTGGGCTAAGATAAGATGGTTAAGAGAAACTAAAAAGCTTCTGGAAAAGATCGGACTAGGGGACTGTTGGTCATCACGCTCAGCCCCTCCAAAAGAAGTTGTTAAGGCGCTTTTCTGTAAATGGACTGCGGAGCACCTCATTACAAACTCGAACCACTGCAAGTCCACTGCCGCCTTCTTGCAAATCAAAGATATTGTGGCCTTTGAACCCTACCTAGACCTGATCACCCTCCCCTTTGACCGAGCCCTTTATTTTAAATTTAGAGTTGGAACCCTCCCGCTGGGTGCTGTGGTATCAAAATGGACATCAGCGGCCCGTACTTCCCCCAATTGTGCATGTTGCCCGAGTAGGGTTGAGTCCATCACGCATGTTCTATTTGAATGCCCGGATTATGCAAGGCCTAGGAGTTTTTGGTTGAAACCTCTTTGCCGAAATATGGGTACACGTAGCCACCTAGAAGCCTTGCGTATCCTATCTACGGACACTTCCCCCTCTATTGTGTGTGGAACAGCAAAATTTTTAAAACAGTTTTGGCTTATTCGTTGTAGGAAATTGTCAGTAGCGGTTTAATCCCTTTTTAGCTAAATTATTAACGGGCACTTCATGTCCTTTTATCTTTTTTAACGAGTTCTTATACTGACTTCTTATAGCTATGTTTCTTTTTGTATACTGTAATGATTGTATTGTAAATGTGCTTATAAGATATCTTGCATATCGAATAAAAGCTTATGACTGACTGACTGAACTGAGGTGGTGAAGTTAGCTAAAGAACGATGATAGATTCAACTCTGATCTGTGACTGGGGGTGAGTGTCTGAAAGCTTTCAGCGCTCCGTCCATCATCTCCTTGTGTTTGCCGCGCAAAATTCCCTTAAAAAGCTTAAAGGAGTAGAAGACATCGGAAGTAAGCTATTCAACCCAATCAGACTTTTTTTACTGGCTGCAACCACCAGGTATATCCTGATGTTGAAGCAAAGTAAAAAAAAGAAACATGACCCTCACACCATGAGTGAAAACTTACACAGTGGTCATCAGTTATTTTATTTTTTTAAACAAACTTCTACTTTGGAAGTTTGATTTTGAAAAATAAAACACTTTAGAAAAGTTCGACAGCTAGCCATCATGTTAACCGAGCCATCAGTTTAACTTTTTCTACATTGACAGGAACTGCTAGGACAGCGGTTCCTGCCAATGTACAGAGATCTCCACTGGGCTTGTGGACATCTACATCTATAAACCAGAGACCTGTGTAGAATTCCAAGTCTGCTATTGCCAATGTTTGTGAATCCTAGACAGTAGAAAATGTACATCGATTCAGTGCATCTATAGGTTCATACTTGGTACTTTTTTGGTAAACTGGTCACTAAGGGACAGGGCTTTGTTATTTTTCTGTATGCTTTGATCAGACGGGGAATATTTTCATATATGTCACTGAAGACGCACTAACAAATGGGTCTCTGTATTTCAACTTTATTTCTCCATGTGCACCATCCGGCGCCGCTGGGAGGGGAGGAAAAGTCGTGGTCACTGTATTAGTGATCCTTTTGAGTGAATCCTGAATTATATTCAGGGTAGTTTTTCTTTTCGCAGATATCGATCATTCAGTCCAGGTATAGGTATAAATAAAAGTACCTGACCAGATTTAATGATTTTTTTCATTTGGTATTTGGAATAATTGCATTATAAACAAGGAGTGTGAGGGCACTTGTGTTTTTTTTGTTCTAGTTATAACGGTCCAGCCCACCCTCAGCCCAGACAATAGGACCTAACTCCTTTGTGTGCAAAACTTTCCAGCTGTACAGCCTGCCTCATTTGCAACATTTGTTCTTTGAGTGATGCTTGTGTTTTTTGAGAATCCCTATGAGGTCAGTGATGTAACACTGATGAAGGCATCCTCAGCCTGAAAACTGTTCCAGCACCACTGACTTCTAGGGCCATCGGAGCTCTTACAGCACAATAGTCTCCCTTCATTCACCCTGAATACATTACCATTCAAGCTCCTCACACATGCCCACAAAGCCCTCCACAATGCCTGCATACCTCAAACACCACCTCTTCTTCAACACTCGAGCCAGACATCTCCGTGCCACCCAACTGGTCCTGGCCAACATTCCCATGAATCCACAAGACCACTGCTGGCGAAACATAGGTGAGATATTGGTACAGAAAACATCCTCATGTATTTCCAGGTTTTATCATATGCAATAATGGAAAAATAAAATAATTGCCTAGGATCGCACAATTTGGTTGGATGGCCAAGCCGGGATTGACTCCAGTTTTTCAGATTTTCAGACTGTGTAATTCAGTGACTAGATTGGTATCCCCTACTTGCTTCTGCTTCACATCAAAATGTAGTGCTTTGTCTTTCATTCTTGGTGCATGAGGTTGTAACGTGGGAAGTCACATGAAAGCTCTGCTCATGTTGGGCTCAAGAGGACCTTGAGGTAAATTGGAGTCTGGCATCTGGCTCGTGCCTTCAGTGGCTCAACCACCACTATACTTCTCTCTGGGTATTCTGTACCTGAAATAAGCTTAGGTGCTGCTGTCAGTGTGATACCTATTTGTAAGTGAGGATATCTTAGCTTTCACAGCTGCTGACCACCTTGTACCTGTGGTGTGTATGAGGGGAACTTACAATGCCACCAAATGCTGCACATTGTGTTTGTTTACATACGGGCTTGGAATACTAATGCAGTTCCATGTTCTGCGTTTGTGAGGGAAGCTTGCATTGTGTCTGACCAGATTGGTATGAGTTCTATGGGTATGAGGGATTCATATACTCCTGCCAGGTGGTGTACCTGTTTTGTTAGTATAAATCTTGCTATGTGTGTGAGTCAAGCCTGCACTCATACACCACAGAGCTGTTCCTTACACGTGTGCCAATCCAGAAATGCTGCTTATTCGTTGAATCTAAGGGAGGCTTTAAATGTTGCTGCCCAGTTCCACACTTGTTTCCATGTCTTTGAAGGAAGCTCGCAAGGGCGGGTGCTGCAGTACCACACCGTTTCCATATCTTTGTTTGCATGCATTTTACAAGGGCCAAACCTATGGGCTATGGTAATGCTTTTTGGAGTTATTGCTTTTACTCGCAGAAATGCAGTGCAGGAGGTGGCACTGCAGTTTGGTGTTTAAGGGAATGGCAATCAGTTATGATATGGCAGCTGCAGACTATGTTGAAGGAGGTTAAAGTGTCAGGAGCACTTGACAAACTGAAATGTTATCTTTAGTGAGGAGGGCCAGTTACTTGCATTCCCTAGGGCCCATGGCAACATTGCCACGCCACTGGTCTCAGGTTAAGTCTGGATGCTGTGGAGAATTATGAACTATTGCACAGCTCGGAGCAAGGACCTTTCACTCTAACAAACAATAGTAACACTACTTGAATGCTACATAAATGTGGAAGTGGATACAGGAACCCTAAATATGTAGCGTCTTTTCGTGCCTTTTTTCATACCAGGGAGAGCTGTTTTGTGGCTCCAAAAATTATCTTTTTAATTGTTTTCATCGAAAAATACAGTCATTTACTTTTTCTGCCCCAACACAACACTGACCATTGCAACAACAGCACAGATTGACCTCTCCTGCACTTGCTACCAGTCCTGTGTGCCTTTCCCTGTCCCGCTCACAGGCTGTGCATGTACAAGTCCATCAAGGAGGGATAAGACACCCAACTGGCAACGCGTCAATCTCAACACCTTATAAATTGCTTCCCAACACAGACCTCTCTCCATGCTCGCCTTGCCATATTCATAATGTTCTGCATGCTCGCCTCCAGATGTGCTCTCTTGAGCTTCTCTTGCTTGCCCATCTCCACACGTTCTAGCCAGCTATTTCACGCCCCCTTTGGATGAATGATTGATTTAGTGAATAAATTAAATGATAAGTGAAATAATGGCATCATTAATTGCTGAATTACTTAAATTAACGTATTAAAACTTATATAGCGCAACTTTTGAAGGTATCTATGCACTGAGTTATTGAAGCGGAGACCCTAATATGAAATTTGAAAGGAGATTATACATTTTCGGTGGGTGTACTGGACACCTCGCCTTGAGTTGTTTTCTGAAAGTCATGTGCTTATATTGAAACCAGAGGATAGTCAGTAGAGAGCTCCAGATATTAGTGGCACAGAAAAGAAGAGGACTTCCTTACAGCAAGCTTTGCAGTTTTTAGGAGCTTCAGATGAAAAACAGAAGAGCAGCGAAGAAAAGGGGTTGGACCGATAGAGGAGAACTTAATGCTGAATGGAGACAGGGCCTTCACCATAAATTACTCTCCTGTATATGGTCTAACATTTAAAAAGGGCGCATTGCAAAGAGCCTGCCAATGCACTTGGGGGACCGAATGGACTCAGATTTGCAGCAAATATCACCTTTAGGAGTCTAGATACAGCATTCGGGAAAATGTACAATAACACCATAACATATCTGCCATCTAAACCTCAAACACTGCAGTCCAGATTGTGAGGTTGTGCACAGCCCAGCCAGCTTAGAAACATGTAATGCACATCTAGACAGCCTGCAGGCTCAGAGAAGGCACACATGTTTAGCACTATACAAAGCCTGCTAACGTGACATAACTTTGCACCTCAGATCAGCGCTGTGAATCATCCTCTGGATACCCTGCCGCTGTAAAATAAAAATCGATGAATGAAACGAAAAATTAAAATGGAAACCACCTTTGATTCTACCCCATGTGGAGCTGTGCTGGGTTCAAAATATTGCTGGTGTCAGTGAAATGGTGTTATTGATCTACCAGTACAGGTTCGATCAGCTTCACAGCATAGACCAAGGTCTAAATCCACATGGGGTCAACTATGGCTATTGATCAGCCCTGGGCTTCCCGAGAAGGTGGTTTTCATGTGGAGATCTCATTCCCAACATTATTCAAACTAACTATGCTCTGTGTTCATTTGTAACCAAGGAATAAACTACAAAAAATGTGAAGATTTTTCATTGTCAGTCATCTAACAGGAGAGTGAAAAGCTGATGCTGTTCCCAGGGCTACTGAAATGGAGCTACAGATGGTCAGGTAAGTTCGTCAGCACTGGCCCAGGTAGAAGGGACTGACTGGAGACTGACTTTTGAGCTTTGCTATGAATTAAGGATGACATTGAGTTTGAATTGCCACCAAACAGAAGAGAGAACATACAGTTTGCTTTGATTTCCATATTTATTTGTTGCTTAAATTTATACAGATATTGTGCCACACGGATCTTGAAATGGGGCAGTCTCGGTTTCTACTTCAAATATTTGCCAGAACTCAAAGTCAAAGTCAAAAAGAACTTTATTTCGGCAGCTAAGGTCATAAAAATGTGCATAAAATACGTAGAAATACATAAGAAATAGCAGAAACAGGAGATATTCAAATAAATCCAACAAATGCTTACATAAGTGCAATATTTTTGGTAAAGCAAATCTTGAGCAAGAGAAACTTCATGTGGTAATATAAGAAGCACCAGTGGATCAAAGACGATAACTGCACTATACAATGGCCGGTACAACTATAAGAATATATAGGAACAGCCATGTGTATTGGATGAGCAAACATCAGCTTGAGAAAATACAAGACACAAACAAAGTGGCATACTTACAAAGAAATAACGCAGCGAGGCGCTGCAAGAAATTTAACAGCGCTGTGTCATTTGAAAAACGCAGGTATGCACCGTATTCAGAAGAATACGACGCACCCCTTAGTTTTCCCTTGTGCCAGCACTAATAAATCTGCCTAGGGCAAATGCAGACACACTTGCGCCATGGTGCAAGGTGCCTGCATTGCAGGGATGATTGTTTATGTGAAGGAAGTGATACCGTCCTGCACATACATAATCATTAAAGGCAATTTGCTCCTTCAATGTGTGCTGCAAAATGCAGCACACATAGAAAGAGCAAAAACAGGGAGGAATAAAAGTATTTCTCCTGGTTGTGTTACTCTAACGTCTGCTTTTCAATGGTGTTTGTTTTTGAAGCCGCTCAGATCCACAGATCCTTGTAAATCTGTGGCAGTGCCAAAAAGCGATGAGTATTGTGGTGGAAAATCCACAGCAACACCCCTTGCATGCCCCTTTCACGCAGAAAACCTCGTGAAAGGGTACGATATTTACAATGCGGCGCTGAGCCATGCAAAGTGGCTTAGCCCCACATTGTAAATATGGAGCAGAGCATAGAGACACCAGAGCATCGTAAAAGGTGACGCTCCAGTGGCACAATGCCCTTGTAAATATGCCCCAAAGTGATGGTAAATACCAATAAATTAGCATCGAGGTCAGCCCCTCAAAAAAACCTTCCTTCTTACAAACAACATTGCGCCCAGATCTCTTTCCAAAGTGTTTTATAATGAAGCACTTTGTCGCCATAGCATTCTTTCGGCGGCCTACATACTAAAGCCCAGTAGTTCCCAAAATATCTTGAGAAGATACACTTTAGGAGCCATTTTTTTCCAGATTTGTTTTTAGTGGCAGGCCTCTGCTAGCTGAGTGATAACCCCATTTCTGTAGTTATTCTCTGTGAGTCCTTTCTGTCTGTCTGTCTGGGATGCCTACATACTCGATGCTGGTTCTGAGCAGCCAAGAAGCCATTTGATGTAATAACCTCGTTGGCATTGACTCTGTCACTGCAAACCGTGGTGATGATGGGTGATAGGTGGTAATTCTTTACCACAAATGTGACAACAAGGAGCTTATTCCTTGCTAGTCAGTGGATAGGTGTCAATGAAAAAAAGCTCTATAATTCCGAGGACATCCAGGAAGTGGGTTTTTCCACGTTGAGAAAAAGCAACATCTCATCACCGGTGTGGGAGAGCTCATTGAAGCCTGCATGTCATTAGTTTGAATCCTGTCAGGGCCAACTCAGCCATACTTCCTTCCACTCTGGATACTTTGAAAGCAATAACAATTGTTATTACAGTCATGCTGTATGCTAAAATTATAGTAGCAGGTGTCATTATAATATACTTTACATCAATGCTTTCAATGCACCCATTTTCTTGCTAAAAGGCAGCAATATCCACCTTCAATGTTCTAACTTAGGGGCATATTACCAAGCAATAGTGATAATTATCGCTACTGCTTGGTCAGAGACAAAAAATTATCGTTGCCCTGCGGCGATTTTTATCGCAGATAAACCTTGGTATTACCAAGGTTTATCGCAAATGCGATAAAAAACAGCCGCAATGCATGAAGATCGCTGAAAAGTCAGCGATATTCATGCATTACCGAGCTAATGCTCTTAGCCATGTTATCCACCTCCCATTGGATAACATGGATAAGAACTGCTCAGGGCAGGTGTTAGCTTTTGGAGATATTCGCGCTTAGTGCGAATATCTCCAAAAGTTGGTAATAGGAGTTAGCGATGTTAGCGACTGTTTCTAGTCGCTAACATCTTGGCATGCTCACTTTGCATGTCGAGTGATAAATTTCTCTGACATGCAAAGTGGTCCCCAAGATGATCGCTATCTCCTACTAGCTGTCGCTAACTGGTGTTAGCAACAGCTAGGTAATAGGGAGATAATTTTATCTCCGCTTTCTTGGCTTTTAAAGCCAAAATAGCGGAGATAAACCCCATTGATAATATGCCCCTTAGTTCTTAAAAATATTGAAACTAAATACATCTATGTTTGTGGCTCTAAAACATCAAACCAAATACAGCAGTCAGACCACTAAGGACATGAAAGCACCGAAAGCATGTGCCCCTTTCTTAGAATTAAATACCTTCTCTTACAATGGCCCTGCACCCTTCCCATTAACTCGCCTCTCTTTCCTCGCTGACATTTTGGGTTTAGTCATTTGTTCCCAAAAGGCCTCCTCAATCTCAAGACATTAGCACACAGGCAAACATTCCCACGCAAAGTGCCTGCCGCCCATTGGGAATTAGCGTACATGTCTTGTAGCCACGTTGTCTGACATTATTTGGACTAAAACACAAAAATACCCAATCTGAACATAGTGATCTAGTGAAGCAAACATGATTAGCATTAGCTTCAAGCTTTTGGGGCTTTTCCTCTCCTATGGTGATTCTAAACAGAATAAATCCGTAAATGATAATAGTGCTCAATTTAAATTACTCACAGCAAGTGCAGCTTTTCAGGCCTCTCGGGCACCATGCTGTTCTGCGAGCTACAATCCCCATGCAGAACGGGACATCATTTGTGTGAAAATGGGCTAAATTAGGTCACAGTTTTCACTGAGTTGTTTGATTTTTTTTTTCTTTAAAAATGTACCCTTTCCCTAGAAGTAATAATAAGCCTTTATTTTTCTAGTTTAGCTACCTATTCTTTAATTTTGATTGTTTTAAATTAGTCACTACACATAACCGGGTGAATAAAAAGCAGCATAGAAAAGCAATAACATGATAATGAAAAAAATATTAACGTTTCGAAGTCTTTTAAACTGTAATGACACACGTATTTGTCTTCAAATAAGCAGGGAGCACTTCTTAAGCTCGCCAGCAGTCACGCCCACCTCCTTACCGAGGATGCACAGAAGACTGGCAGGATTCACAGAAAGGAGATGAAAGTTGTTAAAGGCTTCTCTAATGGAGGCAGGACAGAGCTTTACAGGATTACAACATACATCCTCGCTCGTGCAACCTATCAATTTTGACCCCATAGTAACACTCGAATGCATCAATAGATATCTAAGCCTCGGTATATAATACCCTCCCTTCAGGCTGCACAGTATCCCTTGTCAACTTAATAGTTTTACCTGCGTGGTCTCAATTCCACAATCTCCTTCCTTGTTGTGTCTCCCTAGAACATTCAGTCCTGTGGTCAATCTATGCATGCAATGGATCAGCTCTGACGTCACTCCGAACAACTTCTTCCGTAAAGAGAAGAGAGAACCCAAAAGTTAAATAAATATTAACGTGACTCAATGCTTAATTTGAGTGGTGGTTTCTGGTGCTCAGCACCAGCACTTCATTGCCAACAGCTGCACTTCGGACAGTCTGTCACATGGTGGCGTTGTTTCTTTAATTTAGAGATGAGCACAGCAACAGTTGTTTATTCATTCAACAAACCTTAAAAAATGGCTAATGCCTGCCATGTAAACTATTGCTACAACTTTGGGGACCTGGAATAGTCTGAGTTGCCCCACTTAGAGGAGTGTGATGCTTAGTAGTTCTTTTGATGCTGGCACTGGCAGTGTGGAAATGGCAATGGGTGGTGCAAGCTGAAGTGGCCTCCTTACGATGACACCAGCACTTCTTTTTTTTTTACAAATTATGCACTGCTTTAAACTGATGTCATCGCTTTGCTTTTGACTTCCTAGATGGTCATTGTCGTCGCAGAGCCTGTCGTCGCTGGGTGAGATCGCCTCACCGCTTGCTTGCGGACCACATCACGTCGCTGCGAACATCGTCGCAGAGCCATCGCATCGAGGGGCTGCAAGAGGAGAAGATCGATGCTGCGCTGCGCATCGCCGCCGCACCCGAGATCGACACCGTTCCGAAGATCGCTCTATTGTGCCTTTGCGAGACGCTTCCTACCGAACCTGCGCACCGGAATCCATACCCATACTGACCGGATTCGTCGCAACACGCCCGCTGCGTCCAGCAGGGCTGTCGCATTGCCTCCCCAGGGTCTCAGGAGTGACGCATTGCTTGTTTCTCTACGCTGCAGCTTCCATTATGAACTTTTGTCGCATCTAAAGGTACTTCTGGGCTAAGTGTGACGCAACTGTTGATTATTTTGACGCAAATCCTAGAACTCATTTAAAATCATATTCTTGAACTGTGTATGTTGGATTTTTGTCGTTTTGGTCTTGTGTAGTGTAGATTAAATACATTTATTTTTCTAAACTGGTGTGGAGACCATTTGTGATGTGTTCACTGTGTTACTGTGAGTGTTGCTACAAATACTTTACACACTGCCTTTGATAAGCCTGTCTGCTCGTGCCAAGATGTCAAGGGGGTGAGCAGGGGTTATTTAAACAGTGTATCCCCCTTATCCTGACTAGAAGCAAGGGTCCCTATTTTGACATTGGTACCTACCTCTGCCTACTAGAGACCCCCAGATCTAACATTGGTGATCAGGGGTGAGGATTTGAACTTGTATTTGTACTTGATCCACAGTAATTGATGTACATCACTAGTTTAGTGCAGACCACTATGCAAACACATACCGTGCTTTGTTTTGGTTCTGTTTTTGATCATAACCCTGAAAGTATCCACACATCATGTCTCAGAATGGTAAGCCAGCATGTGAGGTTGCGGAACGGGAGTTTGATATTGAAATGTTAATTGATTACAACGTAGGTCAACTCAAGCAGTTCTGCAGGAGCTTTGGATGTCCCCTGAAGCGCCGCTCCAAGAAGGAAGAACTACAAAAGGCCTTAAGGGCCTGGTGGAAGACCAAAGAGGCTGAAGAGACAGATGGTGCAGATGTGGATGACGATACGGAAGGGGATGGTTTCCGGTCACTTGATCTGCCTGTGTCCAGAGCAGCCTCCAGGGCTGGCAGCAACCATTCCGCTAGACGTTTTTCCCCAAGGGGTGGCGGAGCTTGCCGGCATCCATGAAAGACGTGTGAGCGCTGAGCTCCTCGCCTGAGCCCCTTTAAAATTCGACAAAACTATCCTTTCGGCGCCTAGCTAGCTCTGAAAGCTGTGGTGGACTCTTTAGCTACGCCCCGGCCTGGTGGAGGGCTTTTCCCCAGTCGAAATCCGGTGTGGTGTCGCTTTGCTGTTCGGAGGAGGGTGAAGTGGCGGACCAGGCCGTAGTCCACGGTCTATCCTGAGAAACCGCCCGGGCTGCGTCACGCTACATGCGGCCCGCGACACGAGGGTGGTGCCGGTCTCCCTCTTCTGCGACTGCACAGCTGGCCCTGATACGCGATATCAAGCCGTGTTCCCGAGAGCAGCCGTGGTGGCCTGACCCTTGTTTGTGCACCCGTTGGGAGCTGAAGTACTGGTGTTACGAGGTACTATTGGACGCTGACTGAATCCACAGGCGGACCGCCACCTCCCTGGGGAGAGTTCCATCGGCCATTGCCCGGACCTTCCGCGTCTCTGGTCCTGCTGTGGAGCTGCGGATTTGGAAGTGTTTTGGGGTGTAGTGATCAGGCGGCTCGACATTGGTGGG
The DNA here is from genome assembly GCF_964263255.1 of Lissotriton vulgaris. Taxonomy (NCBI): domain Eukaryota; kingdom Metazoa; phylum Chordata; class Amphibia; order Caudata; family Salamandridae; genus Lissotriton; species Lissotriton vulgaris. Next base: position 230,228,659 of record NC_141691.1, on the reverse strand, counting down.
ATTCGGTACCGAAGAAGTGCTTGGTAGTGTTCCTCTCTGGCCTTTGGGCCTACTCGTACTGCAGGGCGACTAGCCGCCATCTTGGACGCATTTCTTGCTGCGCAACATCCCGTCCACCGGAGATTGCTCCCCCAGTGTCTCCTCTCTGCCCTACCAACACTCGCTGGCGATATATTGCTGGCGGTTGAACGCCACATTATACGACAATCAGGACCGCTATGGGGAAAGGCGACAAGAATCAACCCAAACTGTCGTTTGATCAGCGGAAGGCGAAAGGGGCTGAGGGGCCTGCCCCGGATGCCTCACAGCGGCCTACGGCGTCCGACAGCACGTTGTGTGCAGACATCCGTGAAATGCTGGGCGTCATGGAGAAGGGCTTACAGGACAGCATGGCGGCGATTGGCACTAAAATCGACGCATTGTCATTTAGGTTGGACCGCATGTCGGAGAGGGTGGATAAACATGCTGAACGGCTGGATATGGCAGAACGGCGGCTAACGGAAGCGGAGGAAGCCCAAATGGAATGGGATAAAGACCGCAATCAGTTCGGACGCCTCCTCCAGGTCATCCAAGACAAGACGGAGGACTTAGAGGCACGCTCACGGCGCTCCAACGTCCGCATCACTGGGGTGGCGGAATCTACCAACACTGGCAAGATGGAGTTGTTTGTGGAGAAGCTGCTCCGGACACTGTTGGGGGAGGAGGTCTTCTCCCCCATGTTCATCGTCGAGAGGGCTCATCGCACTCTGGGGCCGAAGCCGCAACCAGGTCTCCTGCCGCGGCCGATCATTGCGAAGCTTTTGAACTATAGGGACAGAGATCTGGCGCTTCAGCTGGCGAGGGAGAAAGGAAATTTGCAATTCGAGGGCATGAACATCTCCCTCTATCCGGACTTTACAGCGAGAGTGCAGGAAGAGAGGAAGCGCTTCGCCCCATATAAGAAACAGTTGAGAGACCTGGGGCTGGACTACGCCATGTTGTATCCTGCGAAGCTACGGATCAACAAGCAGGGTCACTCACACTTCTTCACTGACCCTGCGGACTTGAAGAAATCTCTGAAGGAGTGGGCCAAGGAACAACGCAATAGCCCGAGGAGCCAACGTGAGGACACTGATGAGGCTGCCACCATGGACGGCCAGGGGTGACCGAATATGTAGACTCTTCGCTGGGTCGTCCAGACCCCTCTGTGTGATTGACTCTATTGCAGGTGCTGTGCATCTAATTAATCGAAACTGTGGGGTGCGCTCCTGCTGCTGGTGGTCTACACTGGGGGTATGGCAACTGCGCGATTTACTGTATGCTGGTGGCCTGGGGGAAGGCTCTCCCGCGCGCGGGAGACTAGTTCTTTGATAAAGTGTTTCCTGAGGTAGTGAGTGTGCTGAATAGTATTGGGGGCGGGGTGATGGAGCCACTGTGGTTTGAGGTCCTTGACCCAATTGTACTGTTGTCTAGCTGGGAACCTCTGCCCCTGTGCTTTCGGCCTTTTTCTGGCTCTCCTGAGGGCCCTTTGGGTCTGTAGTGTTTTTCCTTGTGGTAGGGGGATGGTGGGGGGTGGTGGGTCCTGTCTGACCGGGTTGGGGATGGTCGGCTGTGGGTGGGTGGGTGGTTGCTCTACTCTTCTTTTGTTGATCATGTTTCGTATGTCTTTTGGGGTTTGTGGGGGGGAGGGTGTAGTGCGGCCTACTTCCGGATTGTGTCTACTGTGCTACCTGAGCGACGCTGATTTGTTCACTGTCCTGCAATGGTTGATGTCGAGACTTTAGGGCCGGAGAGTGGCCCCAACTCTCTCCGACTGTTATCTTGGAATGTGATGGGGCTGAATGATTTCCGCAAACTCAGGAAGGTATTAGCTTATTTGCAGCGGCATCGGGTTGATCTTGCCCTGCTTCAGGAAACCCACCTGCCTCTAACTAGTCCTATGTTGCTGACCAGGGGTCTGGGGAGTGCTTGTGTTGCTGCAGGGTTCACTACACATTCGAGGGGTGTGCTTACGTGGGCTAATCCCAAATCTCAGTTGACATTGCAGAAAGTTGTTGTGGACCCGGGGGGTCGGTATGCTGTCACTCGCTGTGTGGGGAAAGGCCACGACTTGTTAGTTGTGAATGTGTATGGCCCCAATTACGACACCCCTGATTTTTACACCTCACTGGCGGACCTCTGTAGACAGTATGAAGGCTCCAGGTTGCTATGGGGGGGAGATTTCAATTTCGTGTTGAACCCGGAGCTGGATAGGTCGGCTGGTGCTCCCAAGTCCCCGGCGGCCTCGGCGTTGCTTATGCAGGCGGAGCTGGTGAAACTTGATCTGCTGGATGTGTGGCGTCATAGGCACCCCGGGAGGGGTGGGTTCACTCATTACTCAGCCTATCATAATGTACACACGAGGATTGATTATTGGTTTGTCTCCCACTCCCTCCTTAATTCGGTGAGGGGGTGTGCAGTACTGCCCCGCACGTTGTCTGACCACTCGCCGCTGCTTCTGCTATTAGGGGCCACGGCTAGAAGGATACCCCCGTTCACCTGGAGGTTCCCCCCGTATTCACTGCTAGATGAGGCTTTCAGAGGGGAACTAGCGGAGGATATAGACACTTACTTCACGACTAATGTGGGGTGTGTGGATAGTGTCCAGGTGCTCTGGGATGCTTTCAAGGTGTACATACGTGGGATGACGATGGCCAAGCACTCAGGGGTGCTTAAAGCTATCAGGCAGCGCTTGAAATACCTGGAAACTCAACTGTCTGATTTGGAACGTCAAACGGGGGGTGTGGGAAGTACGGACATAACTGAGAGGCTTAAGTCCCTGCTCTTAGAATTCCACGATGAGGCAGACAGGGAGATACAGCATATGGGAAAGTACGCCACAGCACGCACCTATGGGGAACGAGACCGCCCTGGCTCCCTGCTGGCTAAACTAATGCGAAATAGTAGACCGCCCCTGGTGGTAGAGGAATTATTGACATCAAGTGGTGAGGTGGTACCTGGGGAACAAGAAATACTGGCGGAATTCCACGCTTATTACACCACACTGTACACATCGAGATCAGACCACCTTGAGGAGGAGATAGATGACTATCTGAGTTACATCCAGATGCCCTTTTTAGCTAATTGGCAGCGAGAATTCCTGATGGCGCCATTCCAGAAAGAGGAGATTACGGAGGCGCTTGAGGGGATGAAGTCAGGCAGTGCTCCGGGGTCGGATGGCCTTACGGTGGCCTTCTATAAGGCTTTTCAAGACAAATTGGTACCTTACTTGATGCTCCTCTTTGACGACATTTGTCAACAGGGTAGTATGTCGAAATCTATGAGGGAAGCGCTCCTCATCACCATCCCGAAGCCGGGAAAGCCCCCCAACGAGTGTGGCTCGTATAGGCCGCTCTCACTGATTAACGTAGATGCCAAATTATATGCAAAAGTTCTGGCGGCTCGGTTGGCTCTACTTGTCCCAGACCTGGTTGCCCCGGAACAGGCGGGGTTCGTCCCCGCTCGGAACTTGACTTACAATATTCGTACGGTGCTAGGCACCATCCAGCATGTCTGGCAGGGGAACAAGGCTGTGGCTATCTTCCTGGACATGGAAAAGGCCTTTGATTCAGTGGAGTGGCCGTTTATGCTCAGGGTCCTGCGTAAGTATGGGCTTGGCGAACCTTTCCTGCAGATGCTAGGGGCCCTATACTACAAGCCGACTGCACGACTAAAGATAGGAAACTCGGTCACTGCCCCAATTGAGATCAGCAGGGGCACTCGACAGGGTTGCCCCCTCTCCCCGCTTCTGTATGCTTTGGTGGCGGAACCTCTAGCCTGCGCTATTAGGGAATACCACGGGCTCGAAGGGATCAATTTTCCTACCTATCAGATCGGCATATCAACATACGCCGATGATACTCTGTTATATGTCAGAGAGCCGGAGGTGAATCTGTCGTCTGTCTTGCGGGAAGTAGTGCGGTCCGGGGCCCTTTCGGGCCTTCGTGTCAATTGGAACAAGTCTGTGGCGCTCCCTCTGACCCCGGTGACCCTTCCATTTGACTCGGAATACCCGTTGCAATGGACCACGGACTCTATTCGTTATTTGGGGATCCGTATTCACACTGACCCTGAGATCCTGGTCCGCGAGAACTATGGCGTTGCCTACTCCAAACTTGTGGATGATGTGGAGGTGTGGTGTAGGCTCCCACTGTATCTGATGGGCAGGATAGCAATTATGAAGATGGTGGTTCTTCCCAGGTTCCTCTTTCTCTTTGCTAACATACCTATTGTGCTCTCAAAGGCCTTTTTCCGTCAGCTTACGCAGACGCTCATCAGGTTAGCGTGGGGGGGTAAACAACCGAGGGTCCAATGGCAAACTTTAATGCTCCCTTATGAACGAGGGGGCCTGGGGGCTCCTGATCTAGAACGGTACTACAGGATAGCACAAGGGGCTCATCTTCACACCTGGATCCATGGGGACCCTGGCATCCCACATGTGAAGCTGGAGCACCTCTTTGCGGACCCCACCCCTCTCCCAGCCATGATATGCTGTCCTGTTGATCGCAGGGTTGGTAATTTGGATTCTATCGCAGCCACGAACCACGCTTGGCATGAGCTAGTCCGCTCCCGAGATAGTGAGCTGTTGTACTCTCTCCCTATGCGAGTGGAATGGGCGGTGTGGTTGGCCCTGCTGACAGAGAAGGGAGTCCTGAAGGCGTTACAGGACTTGGGCATAGAAACGGTAGGGGATTTCTTTTTGAATGGCACGGTGAAAACATCGCAACAGGCCCTCCAATCCCACTCGGGGACGACGCTGCTACACAGCTTCCAATATCATCGGGTCCGTAGGGCGTTGCAGGTGTTGCTGGGCCCTGAAATGGCAGAGCCGCAGGAGGTGCCGGAACTCACATATGTCATTAAGAACCCATCGTCAAGCAAGTTGGTGACAAACCTCAAGAAATTGGGGGACAGGCACCGGCAGTACCCGCTATCCAAGGCTAGATTGGCCTGGCAGTGTGACCTCCAGTTGACGATCTCGGATGAGATGTGGCAATACTGCTGCACGAATACTAGAAAGATCTCACTTAATAGTAGACATCGTCTGATACATTTTAAGTACTTGCAGCGGGTCTACTACACACCGGAAAGATTGCACAGGTATGGATTGCGGGAGTCGGCGGAGTGTGAACGATGCCACTTTCCCTCGGCTGATTTTTTGCATATGTCCTGGACTTGCCCTAGTATCCATAAGTTTTGGCGGGAGGTATTCTCTGAACTTAGTACGATGTTGGGTACGGAGGTTCTGCCGTGCCCGGCACTGGCCCTGCTAGGTTTTTCCAAACCATTGCCAGTGGCGGTGCGGCGATTGGCTGATATTGCTCTGCTGACGGCCAAGCGCCTGGTTGCGTTGTGCTGGATGAGCGGGCCGGTTCCCACTAAAAAGCGCTGGGAGACGGATTTGCTGTATTGCTGTACACAGTCTGAGGCGTATAATGAACTGCTTCCCCCAAAGAGTCGCCCTAAGAATTTCTGGGGGTTATATAGAGAATATCAATGCGCCAAGGGGGATGGAGAGTCGGACCCTGAAGGGGAGGTGCTGGATGAGCTGCAGGAGGGTGGGGTGGAGGCGGCGGAGGTTGGCATGGTACCTGGTTGACTGTCCTCTTCCCGGTGTTGGTTGTCTGGTTTCTTGCTGCTGCTAGTTGAGGAGTTGAGCGTGTGAGTCCCCGGGATGGTTGTGCAGGGTGGGTGATCTTCATGGTCCCTGTCCAAAATCGCACCACACCATTGAGCCCGCAGGTTCTTGGCTGTAGGTGCATTGTTCATCTGTAGAATCAGTAGTCGTAGCAGGTGGGTGGGTGGACACGGGTGCGGGTAGGTTGACTTAGTTGAGGGGTGGGGGGGGGATTTCTTTTAGTTGTGGGTTTATTGCACTCTTTTTTTCTCCCTCTTTCAGGGTATTTTGCTTCCATGATTCTGTGACTTTGTTTGGCACGGACGAGCTGACCGCATTATTTTTGCATAACTGATCTATGGACATGGGTGTCGATAGTAGCATTAACTGTTTTCTTCTTGATATGTGTCAGAATATATTCCTGCAGAACGGTTCTTCCTTCCTACGTGTGCGCCGCCAGGCCTCTGGGATGCTGGCACTACGGCTGTGTATGAGACCACTGCCCATGGTCCTAGGTGCTATCAATTGTTGCCGCCGGCCTCCGGGCTGTAGGCGATGAGTGCTGTGTGCTTACATCAAAGGTGCAATAAAGTATACATTTAATTAAAAAAAAGAAGTTTTTCCCCAAAGGAGTTGGAGGAAAACCAAAGGGTTAGAGATCCTGAATTGGAAGTCATGAGAATCAAGATAAAGCAATTGGAAGTAGAGAAAGAAATGGAAAGGATGGCAGAGGAGAGCAAGACTGCTCATGCCTTGGAAGAATTGAAATTAACATTGGCCCATGAATTGAGAATGAGGGAGCTTGATTTGGAGCTCGAGAGGCTTGAGGCCATGAGTGTCTCAACTGAAGAAGAAAAATGGGTAGCTCAAGATGTGAGCTTTGCTGAGTTGGAGGTGGGGTCCAGCTCAGATGGTGGCAGCAAGATGGTAGTTTCCAGTGCTGAGAGAAAGGTACAAAAAACCCAGAGATGTGGCGTCTGACTTGAGGGAGAGGGTTGATATACACCAGGGGGTTCAGGTTTATGATATAGTTCCAGTGGTGTGCGGTGTCCCTGAAGTAGGTTGGGGGACTGACACAGGGGACCATAATCCTAGTGGTGGGAGGGACACTCTACTGACACTAAATGAGAGGTACAGGGAGAGGGGTTGCCCCATGGTAGAAAACTTGGTGTGTGAGTGTGAAGACCGTCCAAAAGAGTGTGGGTTGTATGACAGAGACAGTCAGATACTGTCTTGCCAGTCTCAGGAGAGTGATGTGGGGTACTTGTGTGAGGCACTGGAGGGTGAGGCAAAGGGTAGCTTGGTTAATAACTGTGGGCAGTTGTGTGATTCATTTGTTGTAGAGCATGTTTTAAGTCCCTGTTTTCTAGGGCTGTGCCAACACCCAGTGGAGTGCGAGTCCTCTGACTCCAGTGGACTTGCATTGGAGGCAGACCTCTTGGTGGATTCCAGAGTGTCTGAGGAGGCATTGGGGAGTGATCCCAAAAGGAGTGGCGCAGATATCTTCCAGACCTGTGATGTGGAAGAGGTTCAGTGTAGCTTAGTTAGGTCCCAGTGTAGTAGGAGGGGTGTAGGGGCTCACGTCCTGTTCTCAGTAGAGAAGGAGTGGGTGTGGAACGGTGTGTCCCAAGGTGCCCGAAACCCAGTCTGAGGGCCTGGAGGGTTCCTTAAGGGAACACCAGGTTGGGGACCCATGCTGTACTTGTAGGCCATTTGGGGGTGATCTCTTAGTGTCAGGAGAACCTGGAGCATCTGTAAACAGAGCTCAAGTAGTTCAGGTGTCTGGCGGTACTGTTCCATTTGGGAGGGTGCAGAGTGAGGGGTGAGAGTGGGGATGTGTTCCACTGGGAGAACCAGTGGGTCAGGGACCAGCCAGAAGGGCTGAGTCTCCCAGGAGTGACTATGGTGACACCACTTCTTTCCTGGGGGATCTTCCCACACTGTCAGGTGGACAGGGGTAGGGAGATCTGCACCAGGCAGTCTATCACAGGATACATGAGTTGTGTGTCACCCTCGGGGGGGGCATATGTGCTCCCAATGAAGTCCTGGTGCGCCGGGCAAGTGCACAACTGCAGGTATTGGTCACTGGGTTGGGAGACCAGGTTCAGGATCTGCCTGACCTGGAAGGAAGGACATCTGTAACCAGTGTCCTGACCAGTTGGGCTTCCAGGGGTACCCCTCAAGTAGGGAGGGTGCAGCGCTCTGGAAGGGTGTGCAGAGGGAGGGAGTCCTCGCCTCTGACCCCGGTGCAACCCGAAGGTTTAGACCCTAGGTTGGGAGACCAGTTGCTGGAGAGAACTCCTGAACTGGTGGGAGAGTTGTTTTCTGAGGGTGACTCTCCTGTGAGGAGAGGACAGGACCCCAGAAGGAGAGGTAGGGGGAGGAGAGCCTCGCCCGTGACCTCTGGTCAATCTGAGGGTACAGGCCCTTGGCTGGCGGGCCAGTGTCAGGATGCCCTACCTGACTTGGCAAAAGGGAGAGTGGAGGGAAGATGCCAGGCACCTCGGGCTACTGCCCCCACTCTCTGATGCCACATAGGTTAAAGTGGCCTGACAGGCATATGGCCTGGCTCTCATCACTGATAGCTGTCAGTGGACCCTGTGGCTGGTTGTCCTGGTGGACAGGGTTGCCCCTGGAAGGGGGGCAGGAGTCACACCCTGGGGGTGGACTGGGCCACACCGCTGTGTTGGCCAAGTGGGTACTGTGTGAGTCCCCAGAAGTCCTTGTGTGCCAGGCAAGTGTTCAACCACAGGGGTTGATCCCTGGGTGGGGAAGCCAGGTTCAGGTATTGCCTGACCCGGAGGATGTAGACCCTAGGTTGGAGGGCCAGATGCAGGGTATCCCCCTGACCTGGAATCCCAGTTGCAGGATAGAACCCCTGAACTGGTGGGTGAACGGTGCAGAACACCAATAATCAGGTGCCTTGACTGTTCTAGAAGGGGGTACCGCTCCAGGTGGGAGGGCACAGAGCCCCAAGGAAGAAGAGGAGTGGGTGTGGGGAAGCCCACCCCAGCCTCCTGTCCAGCCACTGGACACAGGCCCGGGACTGGTAGGTCAGTGCCAGAATATCAGAACTGTCCTGACAGGAGGGAGAGTAGACAAAGGGTGCCGAGCACCTGGGGCTACTGCCTCCCACCCTCTGACGCCACAGGGGTTTGAGAGCCCTGAGAGGCATAAGGCCTGGGTCTCATCCCTGACCACTGTCAGTGGCCACTGTGGCTTTCTGTCTGTCTGTAGGGACACACCTGTGAGCAAGTTAAGTTTAGGTGCTGCACAGGTGGTGTCCACAGGTGAGGAGAAGGGTTCCACATGGGTTGGCTTGGTGGACCCTGAGAGAATGGATAGAGTGATCAAACTGGGTTCAGGAAGGCATAGAACAGGAATAGTACCCTGCTGTTTGGGCCAGTTTCTGTGTTCCTAAGCCCTAAGCAGGGAATCCCATTAAGGTATCGTTTGGTCTACCCTGGCTTTAGGCTGGAAGGAGGTTGTGTTAGAAATGGCCCTTTTTGCAGGGTTACCCCCAAATTTTTTGCTTCTTCCTCCTTTGTTTTTCCTGACCCGTGGTTATTGGCAATAGGATTCTGGGCACTTTACCACTGCTGAGCAGTGCTAAAGTGCATATGATCTCTGTATAGATTTTTATTATGATTGGTTATCCATGATTAGCATATTTGTTTTACCTGTAAGGCCCTTAGTAAATTGCACTGAAGTTGCCAGGGCTGGTGATTCAATTGCTACTAGTGGGCCTGCAGCACTGATTGTGCCACCCACATGAGTAGCCCTAAAATGGTGTCTCCGGCCTGCCACCGTAGTGCCAATATGCAGTTGCTAACTGCCTTGCTGACCTGACCAGTGTCCACACTGCCCAGGCCTTACCCTACCCTTTCTGTACACATTGGACACCCCTATGGAAGGCCCAAGGTACCCCCTGGGCAGGGTGCAGTGTATGTGAAAGGTAGAACATGTACTAGTGTAGGTGATATGCTATAGTGAAATACTGCCAATTTCGTTTTTCACCATTGAGAGGCTATCTCGCCCAAAGGCTAGAATGGGGAATGCTGTTTATAATGTTTACCTGCATATCTTCCCATTGGAGCAAGATAGAAAATCGAAATCTGGTATCCCTGAACTCAGAATTTAATCCATCATTTAGTAGGGATGGTTTTTAAATCCTGTGTTTGAAAACAGCACTTTTAGAAAGTGGCTGTTTTCTTGTCTGACCTTTCTGTGTGCATTTGCCTGTTTGTGAATTGACTGTCAGGTTTGTGAGTGATAGGGGCTGGGGTGGCTCCAGGAGGCTGGCTGGGTCAGCCCAGGGCTGAACAGCTCCATCTGCATCTTGAGTGGTGGGAGGGGATAGCACCTGGGCCTGAATAGGGCTGGGCCTGCCTTCCACAATGCTGGCTCCACCTCCTGCTGGGCGGCTGATGACCCTGCCCCTCTCTCTCAAAGGAAAGAAGGAGTCATGTAAACAGAGTTCTCCAGGACTGACCAGAACTGGATTGGACTAGGCAAAGGCCTTTATGCCTTCAGAGAACAAAGACAGTTTTGGTATAAAAAGGGATACCCAGACCCCAGAAATTTAGATCATCCTGGAATCAAGAAGGAACCTCTGCCAAGGAGAAAAGCTGGAAGACTGAAGAGGAAGGACTGTCCTTCTGTGCGTTTGTGGCTGACCTGCAGTTGCTATTCTGACAAGGATCGGGAAAGGACTTTGCTGTTACTGTGTCCCCTTGCTTGAAGAGATCTCCAAGGGCATGAAGAGAGCTGGCCTCCTGTTGAGAAGTCCCAGGATCAAAAGGACTTCACCCCCAGCTTCCCCCCTGAACTCTGCTGTGTGAGTTCTGACCTGCCTGGAGAGCTTGATCCATTTGTGGGGCCTCTGAAGTTTGTTTCCTGCTGTTTGGCGAGCTGGAAAAGAAGGTCTACAATTTGCACGCATTGCTTACTTGCGGAGCGCATCGTCGACAGTGCGAGAGAATTCCTGTCACCGCGAAGATCATTGCAGCGCCTGTTGCTGCTGTAAGAACAGATGCATTGTTCGCTTGCCAAGCGCATCGCCCCAGTGTGGGAAGATTCCTGTCGCTGCAAGTATTGTCACAGAGCCTGTCGTCGCTGAGAGAAACAATCGCGCCGCTTGCTTGCGGACCTCATCCCGTCGCTACGAACAGAGTCCAGCGCCATCGCATCGAGGGGCCACAGCAGAAGAGGATCAACGCTGCGCCGGACATCGCTGCTGCACCGAAGATAGTAGCTGCCCCGAAGACCATCGCATCGTGCCTGTGAGAGACACATCCTACCGGAGAAAATGCATGCCGGAATCCACACAAGGTATCGTATCGCTCCCCATACAGACCGGATTCGTTGCGACATGTCCGCTGCGTGCAGCGGGGCTCTTGCATCACCACCTCAAGGTCTCAGGAGTGACGCATTGCTTGTTTTTTAATGCTGCAGTTGCCGCTAGGAACTTTTGTCGCATCTACAAGAACTTTGGGCTAAAAGTAACGCAACTGTGGATTATTTTGATGCAAACCCTAGAACTCTTTTAAAATCATATTCTTGAACTGAGTATGTTGGATTTTTTCTCGTTTTGGTCCTGTGTAGTTTAGATAAAAATACTTTATTTTTCTAAACTTGTGTGGAGTCCATTTGTGGTGTTTTCACTGTGTTACTGTGAGTATTGGTACAAATACTTTACACATTGCCTTTGATAAGCCTGTCTGCTCGTGCCAAGCTACCAAGGGGGTGAGCAGGGGTTAACTAAAGAGTGTATCTCCCTTACCCTGACTAGAAGTAAGGGTCCCTATTTGGACATTGGTACCTTCCTCTGCCAACTAGAGACCCCCAGATCTAACAGCCTCCATCCTGTGTTGTATTTTAATTCTTGAATGTGTTACTTTATGCCTTCTGTGCTAAATTATTTATATGCATAGATTCTGCTCTGTATTAATTTTTATGTACTTACATTAATTGATTCTTCGATGCATGTACATCCAATTATTTTTGGCCTCATAATAATTCCATAAACTGGAATCCGGAGTTTGTGGTCCTTTAAGTATGACTAAATTGTAAGTATAATCTTGAAGTGTTTATTTCCCCCGACATTTTTCAGCAGGCAAATAAAAGACCATCAAATCTAAATTCGGAAGGCAAGACAGGGTCTCCATTTAGCGTAATCAAATGATAGCAGAGGATGGTTTGTCTCTAAAGTGAGGGGAAAATTAGGGATTTAGAGTAAAAGCGGAGGATAATTTGGTCTGGACTTGGAGTAGACGACGGCGGAAAACGAAGATTGACGGAGGTCAGCAGATGCTGATGGTGTGAGGGAAGCGGTGATAGTGTGAGTATAACCCTGTGCAGAGTATTAGATTGCGGTGATGAATTAATTGTATGTTGTTTTGCAAAGTGAGAATGCAAGTCGAGGGATTGTGGGTTAATCAGTTTACTGGTCTGGACCCATGCAGATCAGAAAGTTTTGGTGAGCGGACTCAAGAGAAGTCTAAGATCCCGGGATAGTTTTGTGTATGTGATTGTCAGATTAAAATTGTGGGTGTTGTGCAGCGCTATCAGCGATCCACTTGTGATAGGAAACTTTTTTGACTGTAGGAGTAACATTGCGGTGGAAATCCTCAGGTACCAGGGGTAGACTACGTCGATTGGGTGACCAACACAGGTGGGGGGTCACAACTGATATGCTTGTGAGAGTGTTCTATCGATCTTTTAGTGGACGGACAATTACTTGTTAATGTGACTGTAAGTTATTGTGGCTGTAGTAGGAAGCAGTTACTCGGTTAATAACTTTTTCAGTTACTTGTGTGCGAATGTGTGAGCGAGTGTACGAAGTGAAATTGTAAAGGAAGGTGTTGGGATATCAGTGCGAGCCGCGCTGGGATTGGTCGGTTGATGTAACGCCGCACTGGGATTGGTGGAATTTAATCAGAAGTTTACTATTGACTTTTGGTTTGCAAATAATTGATTTTCACAATGAGATGTTTTAAGGTGTTGCCTGATTTGTGTAGAGGTGACACATAAGTGGTAACTCGGGTGGGTGAAGAGGCTCCTCCAGAGGACACTCCAGCACAATATATGGCAGCCAATGTAGGACTCCTTTCTATAGCGTGGCTGCAAAATTGGCATAAAATCACAGCGAAAGAGGGAGAATTGGCTTTTCCTAGTTATGTGTCATTCCAGAGGGAGGTGTTGTATCAGCTGAGAGGTGTGATATCTACTCTGAAGCCTCCACCTAGACAAACGCACTTTGAGGCATTAGATGCATGGATGAGAGCAGCAAAGGCAAACATAAGAGAAGCTTCACAGGTAAGAACAAAGAAAGCAATGAACGCATATCAGGATGCTAGGTGGGATGCACAGTTGAAGAGGTGGAGAGTAGATACCATAGAGGGAGAACGCGGATATCCATTCAGGTTGCTAAAAGGTTGGTCTGAAGGACAGAGTAAGACAGACGAGGACAGTGATAAGGACAATAGCTTTCTAGAGAGATTGCTGGCAGAACGTCCTCCACCTTATGATTCTAGATTGGAACCAGAGAGGTCGCAGCAGCATGTTGAAGTTGTAGGAGTAGATCGAACAGGTTCAGAAGAGTAGACAGCAGGAGTACGAGGGAGAAATGCGGTAAGATTAAGGATTCCAGGGGTATCTGGAGGGCCAGGATATGAAGATCCTGAGCGCCATGGTAATGCATGTGCCATGCAGTTACCAGACTCTCTTACTGTACCAGTTACAATTGGACCTGTGGTTTTGAACTATAACTCACATGAGAGAGTAAATTAAAGTCAACAACAGACCAGAGATGGGGAAGAAACTATGTCAGGAGGTGGTCTTACAGTGAGTGGAGCAGGTATGGTTCAGATACCAGTGGAAGTTAGTACTCCAAGGCCAGCCACTGCTGATCCATCGAGGATGGACAGTGGGTCAGAAAGAAGACAAACAGGAGATCTGGCAAATTCTAGGTCAGACATCAGAATGTGGGTTCCACCAGTGAGGGAGTCAATGATATCAAGAGAAGAATTGGAGATGAGACGAAAGACACCTAGAGTAATATTTCAACCACAAGGTTTGTGTGAGGGTAATCATTGGAGAAGTCGAAGTTGTGAGAGAGAAAGTCGTCCAGTGCTGAGAATGGAGGAAGGTTTAGGTCAAAGAAGGGCACAAAGTTGTGGCACGGAAGAAACCGGAAGTGAGCAGGGTCAGAGAATGATACAAATGGCAATGAGGGCACCATTGTTAGATGTGGTTAGATTGAAAATTGAAATAGATGTAGTGATAGAAGGGAATCTGCCATTGGACAGGATTGAAACATATGACACAAGCGAGTTGCTATTCGTAGCTAAGGATGTTACTAAAAAGGCAAAGCGTGCTCATGAAGCATTGGTGCAGTTGGCAAGACGTATGAAGTGGATTTGGCTAAAACAAAATTGATGCAGGGAAGCTGCAGATTGAATTATACTGATCAAGATTCAGAGGAAAAGCGAGCAACAGGATTAAAGGCACAAATTAGAGATTTGGAGAAATGGGAAGAAAGATGGGCTAAAAACAAGAGTGCCAAGAAAGTGATAGGAGATACTCCGCCTCCAGGTGGAGGGATGGGAGCAGCAGGAAATTTCTTCTGAGAGAAGTTCAGGATGGGGGATATGTACATGTGCCATGGAGCAGGGGTGATTTAGCAGCATTCACAAATGATTTTGCTCAGCTGAGGGAAAAACCTGCTGACTGGTATAAACAAATTGATAGGTTTGTTAAGATTTCGAAGGTGTTATGAATTGATCTGAATACCGTATTTGATAAAGTGGTTCCAGGAGATTTATGGTTGCTGTCGATTGGCCTGCTGCAGAACCAGCCAGAGATCCGATGACTAATGGTCCTTCAGCTGAGGTGATGAAGAAATAAGAACAAGTGATTACATGGTTGCAGTCTAAAGTGGCGCGCAGACTGTAGATTGGCTTAAAATTGATTGTATTACTCAAGACCCTAAAGAATCGGTACATGACTGTTATGAGAGACTTTTAGTGGCATTTAAACAATAAAGTGGATTGGATACTGTTGAGACAAAAGATGTGGGACAGTATGTTTCTAAATTTGTGTTGGAATTGCGATCTGATATTAGTCTGATGATACAGCACCACTTGATATGTTGGCAGAATAAATCTGTTGATGAGATTTTGCGATATGCAAAATACTACAGTAAACAGGTAAAGGCAGCACAAAAGAAAACTAAAGAGAAATTAATGTTGGTACACTTAAGGAATGCCAAAAGGCCTGACTGGGGCAAGGAGTTGGAGGTGCGATGGGTCGAGGAAGAGGAAGTGGTAGAGGAAAGAATCAACAACAGATTGTGCCACAACCTGGACAGGGCAGAGAAAGGGTGCAGATGTTGGTATGGGTGCTGAGTGGGTGGCAAATCAAAAACGTCTCAACTCCTGCCACTATTGTCACAAAATCAGGCACTGGAAGCACAAGTGTAGATCGAATTCAGGAAATCAATTGCAATATGAGGGAGAGGGACAAATATTAGAAGGTGTGAATACAGTGGCGATACCCATATCTATGTATGGGGGAGGTTGTGAGTCCCAAATGCAGATACCACAGCCTCCAAGACTACCCACAAGTAATCAGACATATCGGCAAATGCCTTATGTCAGATCAAATACAAGGTCCTTAGGAGTGTCAGAGGGGGGGTGCAAGGAGAGTGCCCTTTGGGTGCTGCCGTGGAAGTGGAGTGTTAGACCTGGCACCATTGGTGTGGGTCTCCCTTCCAATTTTGGTGTTGCCTCATGTATTTATGCTGGATTAGATGCTTTGGGCACTGCGACACTCTTCTATCCAGTGCCACAGTGCAAGTGCTCCCAATTGTAAATTGATGTATTTATCAGTGGTTCCATGTTTGGCTATTTGGTTTACTTGCCAGACTCTAGCACAGTGCACTGAGTGTGCCCAGGGCGTGTAAGTCCAAATGTTGCTGGTGGGTCTGCAGCACTGGTTGTGCCACACACAGAAGCATCCTTGTAAAATGTGTCTAAGGTCTGCCCTTGCAAAGCCTGTGTGCAGTCTGGTACTGTCACACTGACTGGGCTAGTACACCCACTTACCAGTCCCTAAACCTTCCCTTTTCTTCATATCAGTCACCCCTATGGTAGGCCCAAGGGCAGGGTGCATTGTAAGTATAAGGTAGGACAAGCCCTGATATGTGTGGCATGTCCTAATAGTGAATTACAGCCATTTTCGTTTTTCACTATTGCAAGGCTACCTGTTCTCCATAGGCCAGAATGGGTTGTTAGAATTAATACATTTTATAATCCTAACTGACTCAGAGAACATGGTAGAAATTTGAGTTTAGTATGCCTGACCTCAGAATGATAAAATACATCTTTTAGTGAAGTTGGTTTTAACATTCTGTGTTTGCAAATACCCCTTTTAGAAAGTAGGTATTTGCTTGCCTAACCTTTCAAGCCTGCCTCTGCTAGGTTGTGTATTCCTTTGTCTGGTTTTGTGAGTGACAGGGCGGTGGGATTCCAAGAGACAGGATGAGTCAGCCCGGTGGTGAATAGAGAGATCTGTATCTAGATGGGAGGGAGGAGTTGCACCTGAACCTTGAATAGGGCTGTGCCTGCCTTCCACAATGCTGGCTCCACCTCCCGGGGAGCAGCTTATGTCTCTGCCCTGCGCACTGAAAGAAGAGAAGGAGTCCTGTAAACAAAGTGCTCCAGGACTGTACTTGCCTTCCACAATGCTGGCTCCACCTCCTGTGGGGCGTCTGATGTTTCTGCCCTGCACTGTGAAAGGAAAGGAGAAGTCTGGTAAACAGAGTGCTTCAGAACTAGTTTGAACTGGGTAAAGGCCCCTCTTCCCTCAGAGAACAAAGGATTTTGGGTTATAAATATTGGATCCCTGATCCCAAGAAATTAGATCACTTTGGACTACAAGAAATAACCGTTACTGAGGAGAGGAACTTGAAGAAATTGAGGAGAGACTATTCCCAAGCTCAGGTACTGCTTGGGGGATTGGCCTGCAGTGGTTGCCTTACTGCCAAAGGAAGGAGAAAGGAACTTTGTGTACTTTGCTTTAAACTGGTGAAGGATCTCCAAGGGCTTGGAAAGGAGCTTGCCTCCTACTGAAGTCTCAGGGACAAAAGACCACCCCCCAGCTCCCCTGAATTCTTTTGGAAGTGCCTGCTGCTGTTTTGGGCCTTCTGAGGAACTGTGTGTCGCAAGGAGCTGGAAGCGCGACTCATCGAAGAAGAAGCGTGTCGCCGTCTCTGTGCCTGCCGTCGCAACTCCGAAGGAGGGTGTCGCCGCTGGAACTGTCGCATTGTACCGCATGGAGAGAAGCGTCTCGCAACGAAGAGGGAGCAGGTCGCCGTCGCTTCTGCTGCCGTCGCAACTCCGAAGGAGGGTGTCCCCGCTGTAGCTGTCGCATTGCACCGCAACAAGAGAAGCATCTCACAACGAAGAGGAATCGTGTTGCCATCGCTGCTGCTGCCATCGCAACTCCGAATGAGGATGTCGCCGCTGTAGCTGTTGCATTGCATCGCATCAATAGAAGAGTCTAGCATCGAGGTCGGAGCGTGTCGCCTTCGCTGTGCCTGCCGTCGCAACTCCGAAGGAGGGTGTCCCCGCTGGAACTGTCCGCATCGAAGAAAAGTGTCTCCCATCCCCAAGAAGCGTGTCGTTGTCGGAGCTGCTGCCGTTGCATCAAAGCTTCACGCATCGTGGGAGAAGAGTGTCGCAGTTTGAGCTGTTGCCGTCGCATCGCTGAATCAAGGGTGTCGCCGCTGCAGTCCACGCATCGAACCAAGAACTTCTCCCATCCCCGGAGAAGCTTCCCGCATCTGGAAGATCTTCACGTCTTTATTTATTTGTACTTGAACTTTGCCGTATTTCCCTCGCTGCGACATTAGTTGTCGTGGAAGCGCAACGCAACCTAAGGTACATTGATGCAAAGTGTTGCATCTTAAGAATTGAACTTAACTAAGCTAAATCTACCATCTTAAAGTAACAGTATTGTGTATTTTTGTCGTTTATGGTCCTGTGGTAACTCTATATAAAGTCTACATATTTTTTACATAAAACCTGGTGTGGTGTCCATCTGTAGTGTTGTCACTGGGTTACTGTATGTGGTCACAAATGCTTTATACACTGCCTCTGAGTTAAGCCTGTATGCTAGTGCCAAGCTACCAAAGGTGTGAGCAGGGGTTATATAGGAGTGTAATCCCCTTATCCTGACTAGAGGCAAGGGTCTATATTTGTCACAAGTACCTACCTGTGCCAACTAGAGACCCCCAAATCTAACATGGATCAAAGTGGACCGTTTGTAGATGCAAAGGTGAATGGACATCCCGTTACCTTTTTGTTAGACACTGGAGCTGTACGCTCCACAGTACGGACAGAGGTGGTCCCAGATTTAACCCTGTCAGAAAAATCGATCCAAGTGGTGGGAGTAATTTGGAAATGACTAACCCATTGACAAATGAATTACCTGTGAGAATAAGACCCTTTCAGGACACACACCCATTTGTGATGTGTGATTCCAGCCCAGTCTGTCTGTTGGGACGAGATCTTTTGTGCAAGCTAAATTGCACCATATAATGCACTACCAGGGGTGTGGAGTTGCAAACTTATGATGGCGATGACAATTCTAAAATGGCCAATATGAGCTTGTGTGCAGAGCTGTTTGTGGTGCTTACAATAGAAGACCTACCATATGACTTGAGAGATTCAGTTTCTCCGAAGGTGTGGGATTTCACGGGTGAGGAGATAGGATTGACCCGAGGGGTTGAACCTGTTAAGATACAGGTCAAACCAAATGCTGAATTCCCACAAATCCTGCAGTTTAAATTGACTCCAGAAACTGTGGCTGGAATACGACATGTAATCGAGTCCAAGATTGCACAAAGTATTTTGAAGGAGATAAGAGGAAGTCCCTGTAATTCACCTATAATGGGACTACAGAAGCCTAGCGGCAAGTACTGAATGGTGCAGGACTTTTTCAGGGTCAATGAAAACGTGATCCCATGTTGTCCTGTGGTACCGAATCCAGCTGTTATACTATTTCAGATACCATGTGAGGCCGAATAGTTTACAGTCATCGATTGTGTCAGGCTTTTTTCTCCATACCATTGCATGAAGATAGCCAATATATTTTTGCGTTTAGTATGGACGACAGTGTTTTAACATGGTGTAGAATCCCTCAAAGCTATAAAGAAAGTCCCTCTATCTTTAGCCAGTGTTTGGAAAAGAATCTTGAAGCACTCCGGGATGCTCCAGAACTCAGTCCTGGTCCAATACATCGACGACCTGTTGGTCGCGTCAGAGACTGAGGATGCTTGCAGGATCGATACAGTGGCGTTGCTCAATCATTTGGCAGAGAATGGACACAAGGTGTCTCCAAACAAGCTCCCGTATTGTCAAACAGAAGTGCAGTATTTAGGTCATCGAATTGAAAAGGGAAAACGAAAGGTGTCACCAGATCGCATAGAGATGATTCTGCAAATGGGAACTCCGAAAACACAGGAAGAAGTCTGCATCTTTTTGTGAATGGTCGGCTGTTGTCGACAGTGGATCCCAAACTTGTCCTTGCAAGCAAAACCACTTTTGAGGTTGACTCTAAAAGACATCAGCGATGCGGTACAGAAATGAGCCATATTGACTTATATATGGCATATTTATGCCCTTTCTCTGTCATGCAGTGCAGCAGAGCCATTTTATTTAAATATGCCACTAAAAGTAAAAACTCTGGCCATATTTATCAAACATTCACGCATTGCAATGCAGCAAGCCACCTTGATAGACTGCGTCAAAGGGAAAGGGAAAGAATGTGTTGTATTTACAATTGAATGGCACATTTCTGTCTTTTCCTAGCGCTGGTGTACTTTTGGCTGCCTAGCGCCAACACAGGCATCCTTGCACCATGATGCAAGGGTGCCTGCACTGGCACTAGGCAGCCAAAGTGTGTCAGTGCTAGGAAAGGACAGGAATGTGCTATATAATGGTAAATACAGCACGTTCCTGCCCCTTCCCTTTCATGCAGCGCAGGGTAGCAAGGTGGCTTGCTGAGTTGCGCTGCATGAAAGAATGATAAATCTGTATCAGAGTATGCCAGCTTGCTACACATCAGCAGGACGACATCTTTTCAGTCTGAGACTTTAATTCAAGAAATTAATGGATTCTTTATGGGGGTATTCTTATGCTTTTAACAAAACCAGTTGAATGAGCACTTGTAACATCACTGATTTATGAAGAAAAATGAATAGAGGAATGGAGTACTGCTAATCCACAAACCCTAGTTAGGGAGCTGGCATGACATCGGCCAGAAAACTCTACATGATTGACACTGGCCTCAGTACTTGAAATGCTTTGTCTTTGAAAATATTCCTAGAAGCAGTATCCCGGGACAGTATTTAGAGGTAATATTCACTAGGGAAATTTCTTTCTATCTGTACACTGTGGGCCTCATTTACTATATTTTGACGCATGGCAGAGCAGCAAGCCTTCCTGTCAAAATAAAAGAGTAGGCTACATCGTATCTACAAGATATGGCGCACACCTGTCCTTCCCCCTGTGCAGAAGCACAAACAGCAACTGTGCACCAATGCAGGCACCCTTGAGTCTTGTTGCCTGCAAGGGTGCCTGCACTGTCTTTGTGCCAGAAGGGTCACCTTCCTGCACAAAAACAATATTTGATGCCATTTTTCTCTTTCCATGCATGCTGCAGAATAAAAAAACGTGGAGAAATAAAATTAGTTCTTTCTCCTCTTTGCGCCACTCCTACACCTCCCCTGGGGAGGCGTAGGATTTTGACGCATTCCCAGCTTTTCAAAACGTTGTAAATCTGGGAATGTGTCAGGTTCCATTGATGTTGTGTCAAAACACCCACAGCAACACCCATGGTACACCCTTTTCATGCAGAGTAATGTGTAAAGGGGCCCATATTTACATGGGCAGGAAAGTCACTCAGGGTGACTTTACGTGGCCTTGTAAATCTAGGCAAGCCAATTGTGCTGCCGGTACATCAAAAAAGTGACGCTATAGTGTCGCAATGGGCTAGTAAATAAGGCCCTGTAGTTCTGAAATCAGAGTTTGTCAGGCACAAAAGGCTTTCCCGTGCTTTTTATTTTACAATACCACCGTTTTCTTCTTTGCTCTTATTTCTGCTTTGACAATATAAACCTTGGGCCTCATTTATGAGGTTTTGCCATAGGGCTGCACAGCAGGCCTTCTTGCTGCGCTTCCCTACTGCAAAAGAAAAGGTCAGGAATGCACAGTATCTATAAGATAGGGCACATTCCTGTCCTTTTCCCCTGTGCCGGCGCACCCTGGGCTGCTGTGCGCCAATGCAGGCACCTTTGCACCATGATGCAAGGGGGCCTATGTTGAAGAGATGATTAATTTTGTACTGCAAAGGAAACCTTTCTGTACACAAAGAACCACGAGGCTTTTCCTCTTTCTATGTGAGGAAAACTGAGGAGATTTAAAGATATTTCTCCTTGTTGTGCCTCCCTTATGCCTCCCCTGTGGCGGTATATTCTGTTGGCAATGCCTCAGAATTACGATTTCTCGTAAATCTGGGGCCGACTCAAAAGGCCACGATGTTGCTGTGAACGCCCAAGCAATACCCATTGCATGCCCCTTTAACGCAGGACACTGTGTTAAAGGGACTGATATTTTTCAGGCAACATTAAGCCAAAAAAAGGGGGCTTAGTGCTGGCTGATAAATATCACGCAGGCTTCTGCGCCACTGAACGTCACAAAAAGTGACAGTTCCGAAGGCGCAAGTGGCCTCATAAATGTGGCCCAGTGAGTAATATTTCACTGTGTATCAGCATGTGGCTGTTTTTGAAATTGCACAAAATGAACAGAAATGTCCACCTCCAATTTCCAATCAATTTAATTTTCATTTTCTGGATATCTTTAAGTTTATTGCATGATTAATTAAAATCTTTGCTAAAAAAACACAGTTAAAATACATTTTGCCTAAAATGCCAGCTGAGTCTTACTCAGTATACATGATGTTACCCAATGTCTATAAGAGGTGCCAAAAATAAGTAAGTACATTACTGTGCGACTGTCTATAAAATATGTATGTGTGTTCTTATATAGCGCTCAACTTACCCTTGGGCATCTCGGTGCTTGCATTGGGAACCCGTCCTGGCTTTTCCCTGTGAGATAACCCATACTGGGCATCCCCAGGGTGAAAGCCAGGCATCCCGCCACGAAGGGGCCGTAGTGGAGATTAAGCAAGCTATTGCCCAGAGTTGCAGAGTGTGAACCCGTGATTCGAGTAGGCACCGAAGTGAGAATTATCAAGTCCGTGGACACTTAGGCTCAGACCCTGCCGCGTCGGGAATTGAACCCTTGTCCCGGGTCTGACCTCTGCTTCAGGGTATGCCTCCTCTAATCAGTGAGCCACACTTCTCCTAAAAAATATAAGGTTAATGTGTGCTGTGCAGTTTTTCTAACTTTGTTGTGTGCACGTTTTTCCTGGAATTTGGAGAGAAATGTCACCAGTCTGATGTTGAAGGCTGTGTTTGCTGGGTTCAGGGCGTCCATAGTAGCCTGTCTGCAAGTCCGCACCATCAGATTGTTAGAAAACGTGTGCAATAACTGCATGAGAGCTTCTAACAGCACGGGACCCAGGTATGCAAATTGTATGAAGGTTTCTTTCCTATTTTGCAGAGTCTGTAGTTGGGATCTGTTGGTTGGCCAAAAATCCAATGTCGGCAGACCCCAAAACTGTTACTTCATGAATTTCATGTTGGATGTGTCAATTACCACCCAAGCATAACTGCATTAAGCTATTGAGCTTTTATCCTTCAGTCTGCTCAGCTTTTGAGCACTGGTGGTGATTCATTTTTTAAAGAGAGGGTCCGATTATGACTTTTGGCAGTGCAGGGGTGGGGAAGCCCGCCACAGCCGAGACCTGCTCTTCCAAGAGTCACTGTCACCCGCCAGATTTCAAGTAATTATGTGGTCGGGAGGGCGGCGTGGCGGTGCCTCTTTCAAAGACACCAGTAACTGGGGGCATGCACACATAGGGGCACATGTTGTGCCCCCATGCATGCATCCTTAGACTGAGAGCACACAGGGAGCACTCTAGAGCCTTCTTTGTTTCAGCATCACCAGCCTTTTCATGTAGGAAAGGCCTCCATCAAAATTGTAATATGTATAGCAGTGCTGCAGCAGCTCCACTTGCATCTTACAATGGCCCTGACCACTGCTGTTCCCTGGCAGAGGCAGCCATCAAATTGTGGTCTGACCGCCCAACTTGTAATAGTGCGGTCGGACCGCCTGTGCGGCGGTTGCTGGACCGTCACCACGAGTCTGGCAGTCCTCGGACCGCCAGACTCGTAATTAGGCCCTGTGTGTTTCACGTGGAAGTTCCACAGATCTGTAGGGCTTTTTCCAGAAGATGATGGGACAGGTTGCAGGATCTATTAGCTAATTCTTGCAAGTTAAGATAACCCAGAGTGTCTGACTTTCCATTTCTCAGTTTGTGACAGAGTATAAGGAATGCACACTGCCTGGCTATGATTTGATTAAGCAGGCCAAATTCTAGATGGACCTGTGCTGGGAATATTTCTTTTGGCACACCACGGATGGAATTGTATATGTTTTTTTTTTCTGTTCAAAATATTTTATTATTAAGTATTGAAACAGACAAACAATACAGAAAATAATGCCATATCTATAATGAAATATAAGTGAGAAAATAGCAAAGAGGTACCTTACATAAGCTTAATATAATATTGTCATGCATGAACAGATTATCATATAATCAAAACTAAAAGGTCTACTATAGTGAAGATTGCATAGTAAAATAAACATTCAAATCAAGCTATATTACCGTCTACCATATATGAATGTAAATGCCATTTGTAAAGCGCACAGCTACCTCTAACGGAGGTGTCCCGGCGCTGTCCGTATACCGCTTAGGAACCCTTCCTGGTTTTTCCCTGTGGAATGTCCACTCCTGGGCACCCCCAAGGTGAAGCCGAGCATCTCAGCACTGTTGGGGCAACTGTGGAGATTAAGCAAGCTATTGCCCAGAGTTGCAGAGTGGGACCCATGATTAGAATAGGCACCGAGGCGAGAATGATCAGGTCCGAGGAATTAATACTAAACCACAGAAAAGAAACAATTGGTTAAGAGGCAGTATTAAAAGATAATATAGAAAAATTTCGACATCTAAGAAATATCCATTCCCATCATGCATGAATAGATAAGCAACTGGCATCTTTCCAGTTTGACGTAATGGATTTAACCCCTTCCCTGCACTGCGAATTCGGCCGCGGTGCGGGGTGGCTAGGGGATGGGCGTGGCGGCTTCGGCGCTCATGACTACTCCACGCCGTCATGCCTCATGAGCGGCGTGTGTTCATGACGGCATGGTGCCGTCACAACCCCGCCCACTCATTAATTATCCCGCAGAGGCAGGGAATTAGTGCCACATGGTAGGAGCGGCAGCGGCATGACAGCTCCACGCCGTCATGAGCACACGCCTACCTTGACTCATGACGGCGTGGAGCCGTCAGGAGAACCGAAGGGGTTAATAGCTGTCGATAAGATGAAATCAAAACGTTTGCAGCCCTTAGGAAGGAGTGAGTAAGGAAAGTCACACAATTTACCTACAACAATCTTATATGGTAATGATAACTGTAAATAAAAGATTATTTGAATTGTAATCCAAACATCTGTCCAGAAACAAGAAATAATAGGACATTAATACAGAAGGTGTGTGAGAGAACCTAGTTGAGCTTTACACTGCCAACAGTTAGGTCTATCAATCAACTTTGCCTTAATCAATTTCAAGGTGAGCCGGAAACAGTTACGTAAAAGAAACAGGTTTGTTTGTATGAGAAATGCTGGAAGGAAAACCAGCCAAATTACACATCCAATGATATCCATTGTTCTGCAGAGAACTCAGCCTCTATTACTGAATAGGTTTGCTACAGTAGTAAAGGGGGCAAAATGTAAAACTAAGCTCTTGAGATACTTTTGAAGCTATATGACCTGAGGGTTGTAACGTTTTTATATATAGCCCCATAGGATAGTTAACTGATGGTATTGAATTAACATTGCGATTTCGAATGGAATTACAAATCATATTTATAGATATGATCTGGGGAGGTGAATTTTGGATGTTAAATCAGCAAAAGGTAAGAAAATATCGCCTTGACAAATAATAATAATAATAATCCACATTTGTAAAGCGCACAATCACCCGTATGTTTCTCTAGGCGCTGGGGGCCGTCGGGAAGATTAAGCAAGCTATTGCCCAGAGTCACATGGTGCTGGGCTAATCTGCTGCCGGTGATCGAACCGTGATCCCCAGATTCAAGAGTCAGTTGCCCTAGCCGCGGCGCCACACCTCTTCCGACAAACATCAATTATGTAAAAAATACCATCCTCTATCCTTGATGCCCAAAAAGAGATATGGTTTTTAAGTTTTAAATAAGGATCATACCAGAGGGAGACCTTTGTAGATAATGTAATATTAGTAATGACTTTATCATTGAGAGACAATAGAGCAATCTTAGTAGCATTAAGAATAGAAGATACTTTATTAATTTTTGAGTTAACCATGGTTAGAAAAGCGGGAAAGGAAAGGGTGATAATAGTCTATATTTGACTACAAGCAATCGAGGAACACTTGTAGGAACCATGGATTAGAACCACAGAGAGCTTTATGCATTAAGAAAAGACATATGATATTTTTTTTAAATCAGGTAAACCAATACCCCCCATTTATTTGAGGAGTTTGTAACTTTTTAAAACTAATATGTGCAGGTTTATTGTTCCAAATAAAAGAATTTATTAATTTATACATTTTAGTATAGAAGTTGTCTGGGAACATCACAGGGAGCGTAGATTATGTATATAATAGGATGTATGACATTACAACGCATGCTTTTACCACGCATGCTTTTACATCGCAACTTTTACAACGCATGCCTTTACAATGCATAGTGTTGAGGGGTGCTGGATAGTGAATAGTTTAATTTACTATTCCAACTCCAGTCTCCGTGGATAGTAGCGAAGGTGTTGGATAGTAAATTAAATCTATTCCCTATCCTAGAGCGCCCCCCTGCTCAATGCGTTGTAACGGTTTGCGTTGTAAAAGTTGCGATGTAAAAGCACTGCGTGGTAAAAGTAATATGGTGGGAGTAATAACCATTTGAGTGCTTCAATATGGCCCAACCAATTCAAATGTAAAGCAGACCATTTATCAAGTTTGGCCTTTTTTTTACTGAGTTGAGTAGAACATGTATCGTCAATTGTGGTTTTAAAAGATACGGAAAAGAGAATACCCAGGTATTTAAGTGATTTGGAATTCAATGAAACATTTGGGTTTGTTACCATACTAGGTATGCATGAACTATTTATTGGAAAACATTCCATTTATTAGCATTTAGGGACCGGTTCCGATGCAGTAAGAAAAATCTCCAACCATCGATCGGAGCCATTCCGAACACATCGGAATTGCCGGTTTGGATTCCTTTCCGACCAACCCATTTTGATGGGGTCCATCAGAAGGGAATCCGAACCAGATTTCGGAATGGTGTCCGACAAGCTTGGAGAGCCCAGCTGCCATTTGGAAATCCTCCATCAATCCTTCAGGCGGATCTTTCCGGCCAAGGGAATCCGATGGAAGATTCCCACAGCCTCTCTGTGCTGGAGTTTCCGACACAGAAATGCTGTGGGACTTCTACTTTGGGGGCCCCAAGGAGGCCCCCATTGGTGCAAATCCATCAAATGGTGGCCTTAGGGTCACCTATGGTGCCCCCCTGTTGATCCCTGCACCCTGTGGCAGACACCTTATGGTGCCTGCCACAGGGTTCACGGATGAATTGCACCTTTGCTCTTTGCAATGAGAGCATGCATTCCATTCGGGATGCATGCTCCCATTGTAAATGTAAATGTAAATGTATAGGCATTTATATAGCGCACTACTTACCCGGAGGGTCCCAAGGCGCTTCGACCGCTGCGAAACCCTTCCTGGCTTCCCTGAGAGATGGTCCCTTAATGGGTATCTCCAGGGTGAGACCAGGCATCCCCGGCGGTCTGGTGGGGCCGTTAGTGAAGATGAGGCAAGCTAATGCCCAGAGTTGCCAAGTGTGATCGCTGATCAGAGTGGGCACCGAGGCGAGAGAATTATTGAGTCCACTGACCCTGGTCCTGAAACCTGTAAAGAATAGGATTGCGACCGAGCAGGGATCGGTCACATCCTACTTGCTGGGCTGGAACCGACAACAGGAATTCGTTCGGTTCAACATTCCAACCGATGTTGGACGGACTCTGGTCCATCCTACATCGGAGATGGCCCCTTAGTGCATAACCAGGCACATAAGAGTAGTTATTGATAAGTTGCAAAATATTAGGAATAGAAGTATCAGGACTATACACAAATAGCAAAATATCATCAACATATGCTACAAAGTTTATGACAGCATTTTTAAAAACAATACCAATATATTCTTGATTGAGACAAACCAATGATAATAATGTCACAATAGCCAATAAAAATAAAAGAGGAGATAATGGACATCCTTGCCTAGTTCCTTTATAAAGATTGAAAGAAGAGGAAATGTGCCTTCGATTTGAATAAAGGCTTTTAGGTGATGGTACAAAGTTTTATGTCATATTAATAAAGTTAGTACCAAAATAATTAATTCGGACCAAACTTATTTTATGAGAGGGAGGCTTTCAGCACACAATACAAAGCTTTTAAGTCATGTTCTCTTATTTGCTGATAAATTTGAATAACTACCTGGTTTACTAGCAGGATGCTGAAAAAGCTTTTGACAAAGTAAATTGGATCTGTATATTTTAACCACTTAGACATTGAGAATCTTATCAACCACCTGCATAATTTCAATTCCATAAATTATTGCTGGTATTAACTTCGCCTTCATGACTTGAAGAATCGGGTCCAAGCTGGGGCTCCATAAATGCTTCAAGGCAACAGCAAATGCATAATATGAGGCATGCCCTTTTTCTCTGATCAATTCCTTTTGCCGTGCAGTCTCCTCTTGAATCAATCCACACACCTAGATACTTATATTCTGGCACTTTATTGATGCATTTTGCGTCTCAGCTGCCAGGTCCCATTTTTATTAATTCTTTTTCCAAAAATAATCATTTGTTTGCCAGATTATTCAACCTTGTTAGAACAAGTATATTCACTCAGGGGCTTATTCATGAGAGTCTTGCTACACTTTTGTGATCAGGTTAAGTTGTATATGCATGATGCAGAACTCTCAATTAGATTTATGAAGCCAAGCAAAGCCACCCTGCGTGACTTTGAATGGCCTCGTAAATCATGAGTAAGGCGACACAGCGCAAATCACGGCGTCACCTCACGGTTCATCTGGGAGGGGCTCCATGGGCGCTGCAGTTGGTATTCCCATGCAACACCCAAGGAATTTCACACTGCCCCAGATTTACAAAGTAATGTAAACCTGGGAAAGCACTAAATCCATGTGCCTCCCGAGGCGAGATGTAACGAGGAGAAATATGTTGATTTCTCTTAATTTTTTCATCTTTCTATGTGTGCCGCATTATACAGCACACGTAGAGAGGAAAACACCTCAATGGATTTCTAAACAGGAAGCTGCCCCTTTCTGCACAAAAACAATCCTGCATGCAATGGTGCAAGGGTGACTACATTGGGGTTGGGCTGCTGAAACGGCTCCAGCACAGGGAGAAAGGACAAGAATACACTGTACTGTCTAAATACAGTGCATTCTTGCTCTTTCACTTTGGCGTAGGGCAGTGCAGCAAGGTGCCTTGTTGCTCTGCCCTACGCTAAAATCTCATAATGAGGCCCTTAGTTTGACCACTCTTGTTTTACTTCACATCACCAGGTCATCAGCATACAGCAGAGTGGACAGTGAACAACTATCCAACTTTGGGGATGAGTATTTACAGAGTCTAGTGCCTGTGTGAGATCCAATATGAACAGAATAAATAACAGGGGAGCCATGATGCACCCTTTTGTAGAGTTACTTTTTCTAGAAAGAAACCTGCCATCACCCAGTTTTATACTTGGCCAGATATCGTAATTCAAGAGTTCCTTGGCCCTGAGCAGCTTTGTGAGGATTGCCCACAATTGTAATTTCTCCACACAGAAATCATTGGGACCAGGTAAAATGCTGCCTTCACTTAAAGCCGGCAAAACACATATATAATAATGTCTGTGAATAGACAGCCTGGGCCATAAGAATGGAGATTGCCATCAGGTTTGAAGTGCGCCCTTGTTTTTGTTGAAACCCTTTCTGAAGTAGTGTGGCTCACTGGTTAGAGGCGGCAGACCCGAGAGCAGAGGACGGCCCGGGACCAGGGTTCGATTCCCGGCGCGGCAGGTTTCTGGACCAGGGTCAGCGGACTTGATAATTCTCTCGCCTCGGTGCCCACTCTGATCAGCGATCACACTCGGCAACTCTGGGCATTAGCTTGCCTCATCTTCACTAACGGCCCCACCAGACCACCGGGGATGCCTGGTCTCACCCTGGAGATACCCATTAAGGGACCATCTCTCAGGGAAGCCAGGAAGGGTTTCGCAGCGGTCGAAGCACCTTGGGACCCTACGGGTAAGTAGTGCGCTATATAAATGCCTATACATTTACATTTACATTTACATTTCTGATTCTGGATTATTAATCCTTTTTCGTCACTCCACTCTTTAATGTCCTCCAGCAAAAATAAGGCAACATATTTTGCTTCGAAATCCAAGAGGGGTATCAGGCGATAATTGCTTGGCTAGGTCCTCTTCCTTCCCCTAAAAATGGGGTGAATTATTGAACCCCTCCAGGAATCTGGAATTTCTTCTTTACGAAATGCATCACCAAAATTCAGTGCTCATTTGACTGGTAATAACGCATGGGATTTTTTAAAGACAATTTGTGGTATTACATTTCAGTCCTGGTTCTCAGTCAGTGAGGGATTTTGCAATGATCTTTTTGTATATTTCTGTTGATAAGCTCTATGGTTCACATTGAGCAGTCTTCTTGCTCATCTTTGTTGCATGTGTCTGTGATTGACAGCAGCATATAACTGTTGAGTGAGTCGGGGGGCGTGGCTAGCTGGCCAACATGGCGGACGGAGTTTGATAGTGCTCCGGTGCCGCTGGGGGAGGAACGATCCTGTCGCCCACGCTGAGGGGCCAAATCCGACCGAACACGGCTGTATACTGTAGCTCCTGCACCCCGCCTGCCTCGCTGAAAATCCTGGAGCTCTGGCGGCCGGTGCCCCGGAGTTACGCCGTGGCCGGGGGCGAGGCCTGGTGTCACGCTGCGGACCGGGGACTCGAGTAGCAGCGGTGCCCGGAGGACGAGGGCTGAAAGGTGGCGGCGCGCCGGGGGCCCCGTGACCGGAAGTGCACCCCTGGATCAGGAACCCCGACCCCGCGACAGCCGAGAGGGGCAGGCGACACCCTACGACCCCGGGTGCCGGGGGAAAGGACGGAGACTGCAGACGGCCTTGAGCGGTGGACTGAGGCGCCGGAGCGCGGATGCTGTGACCCGTGTGCTCCTGCCGCTGGTGGCGACCACTGACGGGAGGGCCCCGCCGACTGAGTTACCCCCTGCCCGCGAGGGCCGAAGGTGAGAGGTCCGAGGAAGTGCGGAGGAGCCTGGTGTGGCGATGCTGCCCCACATCCAGCTGAGGGCGGACTAAATTCGGCAGGGACCCCTGGACTGAGGACCGGGTCCGGCCGAGACGCCCTGATAGCCCGGCTGCAGCGAGGTGGTGCTGGGGGTGTCTGGGCCTCCCCCCGGGGCGAGCTAGAGACCGGGACGCCTGGAGTGGAGCTGATCCTACCCCTGGAGCGCCATAACTGTTCCATTGCCGGCTGGGCCCTAGTCACGAGGCACCGGACCGGTGTGGCTGATTCGGACGGGGTGGCACCCACTAGATCCTGCTGCTGTTCTTGGGCCCTTGATGTAAGCCGACATGGAAGAAAGAAATAGCGCCTCAGGGTGAACGGCGCTACGGTGGGCCCCGACACCCCTATAAGCTAAGCCCCCCCCCCCCCCCTTAGCAGGGCCACGGCGGCCTTCGACGCTACCCCAGGTAGTGGATGCTGGGTGTGACCTGCGAGGGGGCAACAGACGAACCTCGGACGGCTGGTGATCGCCTGCGGACGCGACCCTACCGCCGGCTGGACACCGGGCGCTTAACATGGGGCGCAAAGGCATGAAGAACACGGAGGGCAAGGAGGGGCCAGGCGTGGGCCCTACTCCAGATGCGAACCCCAGGGGCTCTGCGCCGCTGACGCTGGCTTCCACCCTTTCAGGGAATCAGCAAAGTGATAAGCTGGACCTTATACTCAAAGAGATCAGAGACTCCAGAGCTGTGATGGAGACGCAGATGGGTACCCTCACCACTAATCTCTCCTTGCTTAAGGCGGACCATGAGAAATTAGCGGACAAAGTTGAGGATCAAGGTCTATCGTTGGCTGAAATTGCCCCGGCGGTGGCGGAGCACACGGACTCCATCCAGCTGATTCAGCGTCAAGTCAAAACCCTGATGGAACGCGTGGAGGATGCGGAAGGGCGTAATCGACGCAATAACATCCGCGTTATTGGCCTGCCGGAACGAAGCGAGGGATCCCGTCCGGCGGAGTTCATGGAACAATGGTTCCGGGATAACGTCGCCCCTGAAGGTCTTTCACCGTTCTTTTGTGTCGAGAGAGCCCATAGGATCCCAACAGGACAACCTAAACCGGGCCAACCGCCAAGACCGCTCATTGTCCGGATCCTGAATTACCGGGACAGAGACATGCTGCTGAACCAGGCCAGAATAAAATCGGTCATACCGTGGGAGAATAAAAGAATATCATTATACCCAGACTACACCACTCAAGTGCAAAAACAACGGTCATCATACTATGAGGTGAAACAGAAACTCCAAAAGGCGAAGTTACGTTATGCCTTACTGTTCCCTGCGCGCCTGAAGGTGATCCATGACAAGAAAACTCACTTTTTCGAAAGCCCCACAGATGTGGAAGAGTGGATGGAGGTGATGGACATTGAGGAACGGCTGGACCCGACACAGGATTCTACGGATGCTGGGTCCAAAGACGGCCAGAATCAGGAGGTCAACGGGGACGGCGTCCGACGCACTCACCCAAGACAGCGTAAACCGACTGCCCATCAGCAAAAGCAGGGACAGATGGATGCAGTGGCAGCCGTGGGCACCTTCAGGGAGGACCGGGAGGCAATACATACGGACACCGAGGATAGCACAGTCCACTCGGACTCGGACAATAGTATGGTCCTGTTTCCGACGGTGACACCTAGAACCGCGGACGAACTTATGGACAATGCCCAAGAGTAATACCTCCTGTGGACTAGACCTGAAGCTTGAGTACACCACAATATCCTTTTATGTGTAAACTGGGGGGGGCGGTGGGGGGAGGGGGAGAGAGGGGAAATGTGTTTGCTCTGACAATATGTGTGGCCCTTCTCTGATGGCGGACACTACGTGCCCTACCCTTGGGTGGGGAGGGAGCCTCGGATGTGAGGACTGCGAGATATGACTCCTGTATCTCCTGTGATCCTACGGCGCTTGGCAGCTGTTCACTGGCTGTACCAGTATGGGGCCACCCCTGTATTTCCCCCCCCCTGCCCCCTTCCTCTTTCCCCCCCCCCTTCCACGAGATGTGGCTACACATGTCGAATAATTCCGATGGAACTCTCCCAGCGGCGCCGTTGAGCCGGCGGCTTGATCGGGCATGGCACTAAGGACACGGCCAGAGCTTGGCCGACCCCCCACTAGCGTATGCAACGTTATCTGTTTTATTATGTTACACAGTTTATTGTTCGGCACAGCGGAGTTCAGAGGCTGCGCCTCCACAGTTGGGGTTTGGGATAGGGTGGGTACTGTCTCCTGGTTGACACGGGCGAGTCACTCACTAGGACATATGGGAACACTCATTGCGACACCTACACAGGGTTATGGCTGACGTACAGGGTAGGTATAGGCTGGTCACCTGGAATGTGAGAGGGCTGGGGGCAGTGCAGAAGAGACACAGGGTGCATGCTTTCCTGCTGCGACAAAAGGCACATATAGTGTTCCTACAGGAGTCACACTTGACACACTCCGAAGCACTCCTGTTGCGGAAGAAATGGAGAGGCACTGTATTCTCTACCACGTACTCTGCATTCTCCAGAGGGGCCACGATATGGGTACGTCATGGTACTCCTTTTGTGGAACTGGAGAGACGGACTGACGACCAAGGACGCTACGTACTAGTGAGAGGTACCCTAGACGGGGAAGTGGTAGTGCTGGGCAGCATCTACGCCCCGAATTTCGACCAAGATAAGTTCTTAGCTAAGGTGGGCCGGGCTCTGGCGGACTGGGCGGACGTCCCCTGGATCTTGGGAGGTGACTGGAACATGATCTTAGATGTGACCCTTGATAGGTCACACCCCCCCCTTCAGGCGGCGGGAACACATAAACTATCTGAATTGTTTGGGACATGGCTTCGGGGCTGGGGATTGGTTGACACCTGGCGCACATTGCACCCGACACATAAAGAATATTCATGCTACTCCCCTGTACACAACCTGCACACCAGACTGGACAGATTTGTATGCTCCAGCTCTCTCGCGGCCAGATGCGACGCAGCAGATTATCTAGCTAAAACGTTCTCGGACCACCGGCCGTTGGCGCTCGACTTACACTGGGGTAGAATACCCTCGCCTGTCCCTACCTGGAGGCTTAACCCTGCGTGGCTTGCGGATGGCCCGTTTCACTCACATATAGCTGAGGCCTTAACTGGCTACTTCGATACAAACTGGGACTCTGCGTCCTCGAACTTAGTGGTGTGGGACGCAATGAAATCCGTAATTCGGGGGGCTGCTATAGGCCGCCTGGTGGGAGCCAGACAGGAGATCCATAGTAAACTGTGCGAGGTAGAGACGCGGTTAAGTGACCTGGAAATTGCGGTGGGGCAGGACCCTGACTGCCGACCGGATCTACAGCAGTGTAATATCGAACATGCTGAACTACTAGAGACCCTGAGGGTGATGGACTACGGAGCCTATTTGAAACGGCAACAGTCAGAGGCAGATAGGTCCGGTGCTCTGCTCGCCCGGCTGGTCCGGGATGCCCCTGAGAGCCCTACAATAACGTCTATCCGGAACGCGGCAGGTGATTTGATACACACTCAAATGGGTATTAATACTGTGTTTAAGACACACCTGGAGACCCTCTATGCTCCCCCCTCTGTAGAGGACAGGGACGAAATGACGGAATTCCTGGATGACTTGACGCTCCCAGTGCTGACCCCGGGAGTCCAGGCGGCTCTAGCCGGGCCTATAACACAGCAGGAAATAAAGGTAGCGATCCACTCACTTAACCGGGGCAAAACCCCGGGTATGGATGGCCTACCAGGGGAGTTTTACCAATCATATACTGATGTGCTGGCCCCTGTCCTGGAGAAAATATACCTCACTGCGTACGAGGCTGGCCATCTCCCGGCTACCACCATGCAGGCCTTGGTGATTTCGATCCCGAAACCCGGTAGGGACCCCCAGGATGTAGGTAACTACAGGCCCCTTTCTATGCTCTCCACGGAGTATAAGATTCTCAGTAAAGCTATTGCCTTGAGGATCCAACATCACCTCCCTGGCCTGATCCATACTGACCAATGTGGCTTCCTCCCAGAGTGGAGTACCTCCCAAAACTCGAGGCGACTCCACGCCCTCATGACAACTACACCCCACAATCTGCCACACGGGGGCTGTATAGCCCTAGACCTCCGTCAGGCGTTTGACTCTTTGACGTGGAATTTCATGTTCGAAGTCTTGCATCGCTTTGGTTTCCCGGAAGCCCTGATCAAATGGATCCGTTTATTATACACGGGTCCGACGGCCAGGGCGCGCACAGGAAGACACACTTCGGACAGTTATGGAGTCCACAGGGGCACCCGACAGGGCTGCCCATTGTCGCCACTACTGTTTGTGTTGACGCTGGAGCCCCTGGCTATTGCGCTTCGCAATAGAGCTGCGGAGGACGGCATACCGGTGGGGGGCACCGACCACATGATTTCAATATATGCCGACGACATCCTGGTGTTCCTCCGAAACCTGCGAGGAGACCACTCGTCTCTGGCGGATATCTTCAGGCGATTTGAGGACATATCTGGGCTGGCTATAAATCCAGGGAAGTCCCTGGGCTTCTTCTTTCGAGATGACCAACAACCTCCCCTCATACAGTTCGGGACCTACGACATACAAGTGGCACCGACCACGTTCAAGTATCTCGGAATACAGGTCTACCGGGACCCGGAGGCCCAGATTGACGGTAATATCCGTAAGGCCATTACTGGCATACGAGGTAGCGTGGGCTTCTGGACGTCCTTGCCCCTATCGGTAATGGGACGAGTGGCGGTCTCGAAGATGGTCCTACTTCCCCGCATTCTGTATTATTTTGTGAACCTACCGGTTCTGCTGCCGCGTCAGATATTTACCACACTGAATACATTATTGGTCACCCTCATATGGGGTTCGGGGAGGAGGCGGATCAGCCTTAAAAAACTGCAACTGAATACTAGGCGGGGCGGCCTGGGAGTGCCGGACCTGCGCAGTTACTACTATGCCAGCCAACTCCAATGGCTGACCCGATGGGTGGGAGGCAGGGACTTGCATGAGATCGCTTACACGGAGGACAAACTGGCGCGGGGAGACCTGCACTCCCTCCTCTTGCCCAATGCTAGGATTCCTGGGGACTGCCACCCCCTCCTGCACGTGGCCTTGACCTGCTGGAAGAAAGCACTGTCGTACTCGAATGGGACCCCCCCATATGCAGACAATATACCACTACTGGGACTCCCGACACCGCAGGGGACCTTAACACGGCGTAGATTACGACCCTGGGCGGAGACTGGAGTGGACAGGGTGGGAGACCTGTTCGGCGATGACACCTTGCTGGACCATGACTCATTTGTGCAGGCCACGGGAGCACCTTCACGCTTCTACCTACTACACGCCTCGGTGACGCACTATGTCAGACGGGCTTGGGCCCCGCAAAGGACGAAACCAGAACAGCATGAATTAGTGCATCTCTTATACTACATGGGAGCGGGGGGACACCTAGTGAAATGGCTATACACTGGCATCAGGGAACATGTACCTTCACCGATTGCTACACTCAGGGAGTCCTGGACTGCAGACTCGGGGGAAAACATAGCAGACGGGGAGTGGAAAATTATTTTAGGCCATCATAGACGGGTGTCTAGGAATGTTAAGTTTCAGTTCATACAGGCCATGGTTCTCCACAGAGCTTACCTTACACCCCAGAGGCTGCATCGGATGTTCCCTGCCACCGCACACTGCTGCCCGAGGTGTCGCCAGGACGAGGCACATATTCTCCACATGCTATGGACATGCCCGAAATTACACTCTTACTGGGGAACGATCAAACATACACTACACTCCATAACAACACTCCAAATCCCTGAGGGAGCGTTACCATGCCTACTGGGGAACAGGAAGCGGCCCAAGACACGTAAGGCACAGCTGAGATTTACGGACCTGGCACTGGTGCTGGCGATCAGGGTGCTCACCATGAGATGGAAGTCACCCAGGGCCCTGCAGATAGAAACGTGGCGCAGCGACTTGCTGAAATGGGGCAAGGCGGAATCCGCGGCGCTGCGAGACGAGGAGAGCAAGGGCCTGCGCAAATATCCTATAGCTCAGGAATGGGACTTAATGATGATAGACCTGGAGGAGATAGACCTGGACTGCTCGGGAGGCCCGGTGGGATGAACCCACAAATGTGGCGGGAGGGGGACGAGGCTTAAAGGGCACTAATGTGACTCACAGGGGCTAGACCAGACCTACGGCTTTTACCACTTCAGACATACATAGTGCCACCTTGACCCGGGATGTGGAGTGTACGAGTGAGAACGACCAGGAGACAGGGGGTGGGTGGGCGGTTGGGGAGGAAGGGACAGTTGGGGTATGCTACTTATGACGGACACGATTCTGGAGGGTACGGAGTACATATGGGAATCATCCTGGGGATGCTCTGATAAGCAATTTGTAACTGAAATGCACTGTTCCCACAAGTTTCTGGGTTTGAAAACGGAAAAGACTGATGTATGTTGTGATAAGAAAATGTACAGAAATGTATGGCATCCTGTAACAGTCACGAATAAAGAGTTTAAAAAAAAAAAAAAACTATTGAGTGAGTCCATTGGTTGGGTAAGGCAGTTGATTGGCTGATTTAGTTTCTCTTTGTTTAACCATTGGCTTCTACCTGAATGCTTCTCAATCTCTACGGCTGCCAGGTGAGCTATTAGAATTTTCACCCACTCTTGCTCTCTGATATTTGCATTGTTCGGCCTACGCAATTGACTAGCTGCAAAGATTTCCCAAAGTTCTTACTCTTACTATCACATTTTAGGTTACTCCAGTATTTGTTATAACTGTCTTTTTTAATTTGCCAGAGCTCCATTTTAAGCTTTTTCCTGCCTAGTTGTACTGGTAGTATCAGGTCGCTATCCTGTGAACTTGTTTGCAGAGGTCTGAAGTGTTTTTGTAGCAGATTTTAAAAATATTTTTTGTTTCTAGTGGAAACCTCTTGGGTGATTGTGCTTCCTGAGACTAACCGGTGACACAGTACTTCTGTGACAAGTTTGCGACTATATATTCAGCTACCTTCTCCCATTTATCAAATCTCCTACTATGTTCCTAGAGAGAAAAACTATGCATTGAGCGATAATTGCTGGATGTTTCTCATTATCCCATAGCAGTCGCTTCAGGTTTACAGTGTGTGCCTCGACTAATGGTACCTGGTTTGCCTGGAAAACTGGAGTCCTTGCAGATAAAATAATTGACTGCAGTTAATGATCACTTTCTGTGCACTGGTCAATTCTGAATTGCAGGATATGGCCAAACAGGGACACAGCTGCTAGCGAGTAATACAGACTGGAGACACAGTTCTTGGTAGTCTAGGTCCAAGAAGGCGGGTTGTTTTCTGCAAACGTGTCTTTGAGCACTCTTAGCCTTGCTGTTGTACAGAAAATGAGGAAACTTTTTACTGGTTTGTCTCGCCACAGCTTGTCCAAATTTTCTAGATGTGGCATACTGGTGAGGAAGAGTATATGATCAGACAAAACCCCAACCCAAGAGTTGTGCTGGGAGCATGTTTTGTATTTCACATACTTAGGTGGGACTAGCTCTTCGCCAAATCGAATGTGACTTGTTTCTTTGCTGGTTATTTCTGGTGGTTTAGTGCAAAAGGGAGTTATTTCAATGGAGAATATATACATGAAAACACCTTACCACATTTCAGCCATGCATTTGTGATAACTATCCACAAAATGCATGATAGATAATTAAGCCCTGACCCAAGCCTACTCACTACCAACTCACTCAAAAGGGGCCACCCTTGACTGGATCATCTCCAAAGAATCAACTGTCAAGCTTATCTCTATTGACCCATGCGACTGGTCTGACTATCATGCCATCACCTTCCATCTACCTGGCACCCACAAGAGAAAAGCACCGCAACCAACGATTCCTAAATGCTGGATCAGAGACACCAAGAACTTGGAACGAAGTGAACTTGAGGCCTGACGCAAATCCTACCTCCCCCCTCGCATTTCACAACAGTCAGTGACCTCAATGATCACTACTCTGCAACCATCTCAAACATCCTGGACGATCTAGCCCCACTAAAACTGAAAAGAACCCAAATCAAAGACAGAAACACCTGGTTACACTGGATCTCTTAATAATGAGAGGAGAGCCCTCTGGCAAGCTGAAAGATCCTGGATATTTACAACAAGGGGTGGTGAGGGACAGAGTCTCTGAATTAAGCAGAAAGCTCTCACCCAGTCAAGAGATCAGGGCTAGATCCAACACCGTTTTTTAGCTCACTGCACCATCCCAGTTTCAGAACCTGGCTGTATGCAAATTAGTCTGTTCCTGTCCCAGTGCATGATGGGAACAGGGCAAACCAAACTACAAAAGCCAATTCTTACACTGGGAAGGAAACAGCTCCCAGGGACCGGTTTCTGGCATTACAGCCGTCTTCGGCCCGGTTTGCTTGAATCCTGATGGTGCAATGAGCAAGGGTCTCACATCTGAGAATACCCTTCCACGCTTAGGGTGGACAAAAATATTTACAACAAGGGGTGGTGAGGGACAGAGTCTCTGAATTAAGCAGAAAGCTCTCACCCAGTCAAGAGATCAGGGCTAGATCCAACACCGTTTTTTAGCTCACTGCACCATCCCAGTTTCAGAACCTGGCTGTATGCAAATTAGTCTGTTCCTGTCCCAGTGCATGATGGGAACAGGGCAAACCAAACTACAAAAGCCAATTCTTACACTGGGAAGGAAACAAGCTCCCGGGGACCGGTTTCTGGCATTACAGCCGTCTTCGGCCCGGTTTGCTTGAATCCTGATGGTGCAATGAGCAAGGGTCTCACATCTGAGAAGATCCTGGAGGCAGCACCCCTATACCACACATCTAAAACTCCTCCGCCAGGCTAGAAATGCTTACAACAGAAAAATACTCAATTAAAAAAAAAGACTTCTTCAGAACGGAACTAGAGAAAGCCAAGAACAGACCCCACAAGCTCTTGAAACTGGTCAAACACCAATATAATAAACTGTCCAAAACATTGAAAGAAACCCCCCAGATCTCTGATATCCTCAGAGGAATTCTCCTCTTACTTCGATGACAAAATCTTGGCCCTTGGAAACAAACTCAGTGCCATCACACAACCCTCAACCCCTTTCTGGCCCGCCTCCTCCCACCGTGATGCACCCACAGGCTCCTCCCAAAAATCATGCTCACTAGACTATCTTCAAATACTATGATGAAGACTCCATCTCTAAAATCCTTTCTACCTTAAACCTGAACAACCACTTCAATGACCTGCTCCCTGCCAACTGCCTAGCTGCCATCGTCCAATCCATTATTCCCAGCTGGACTACAATAATCAATGCCTCCCTCCAGCATCGAACGATGCCAGACTCTGTAAAAGCCGGCCAAGTCCTCCCCATCTTGAAAAAGCTGTCGCTGGATCAAGCCTCCCCCGACAACTTCAGAGCCATCTCCAACATCCCCCTCTTAGCCAAAATGCAGGAGAAATGTGAGCAACAGCAGCTAAGTCACCACATCAACAACTTCCACCTGCTTGATGACTTCTAATCCGGATTTAGACCAGGGCCCAGCACCAAAATCACCATGCTCCACATTGTGGATGAGTCTTCTAATCCTCCTGGACCTATCCTCGGCCTTCGACATGGTCAACCATGAAAAATTACTCGAACGCCTTAAACTCAGATTGGGATTGGATGGCATTGTTCTAGACTGGTTTAGGTCCTTCCTCCACAACCGGTCACAGAGATTCCTGATCAACGGCAATCTATCATCACCGTCCCCGGTCACGGTTGGAGTCCCTCAAGGATCAACTCTGTCACCCACCCTTTTCAA
This sequence comes from Lissotriton vulgaris, assembly GCF_964263255.1. NCBI lineage: Eukaryota > Metazoa > Chordata > Amphibia > Caudata > Salamandridae > Lissotriton > Lissotriton vulgaris. The sequence goes on along the minus strand of NC_141691.1, from coordinate 230,188,559 downwards.
CCTCTACCTAGAACCGCTCACCGAAGTATTGCGTGCAGCTAATATCTCCTATCATATGTACGCTGATGGCACCCTGATCTACATCAAAACCTCTTCTCTCGAAGAGATTTTCTCCCTGAATGAAGCCTTGAAACACACCGTCCAATGGCTCACATGCAATCAACTCAAACTCAATGCAAAGAAAACATAATTTCTCCTGATCTCCCCTCCCAATGCGAACCCAGAGAGTCAATCATGGATTAAGGCTATCACGGCCTTAAATTGCCCACTGACCATTGTGAACTCGTCTAAATCCCTGAGAATTACCCTTGACACCAACCTTAACATGCAGGACCAAATAAACTCGATGGCCAAAACAGCCAGATTCCACCTGAGCTACCGTGGAAATTGAAACCCTTCCTTGATGCTCCCGACCTAAAAATGGCAGTTCAAGCACTCGTCATCTCTAGACTGGAATAGGGCTGCTCAACCCTCTCTGGTTTACCCAAGATCTCCCTGGCACCTCTTAAAGCATGCTTCAATGCGCCCGCCAGACTACTTACCAGCACAAGGAAATACAATCATATTTCACCACACCTGAAAGCTCTCAACTGGCTTCCCATGGAGGCAAGAATACAGCTCAAACTAGCATGCATCACGCACAAAGCTTTACACTCTAATTCCCCTACATACCTGACACAGAAACTTGTGATCTCCGGAGGAACCAGAAACTCTCGATCTGCCAGAGACTTCTTGCTCCAACCTGCACGCTTTTGGAAAAAAAACCTTACAATCAGGCCTTCTCAGGTGCTGCTCCACGAATATGGAACTCTCTCCCACCCTACATCAGAAGAATCTCCTCACTGACTCACTTCAAAAATGATGCCAAAACCTTTCTTATGGACACATTTCTTGGCTAATATTGCCTCAATACCTCCTTTGGCTGACCTATGGCCGTCCGCTACCTCCCTTCTGACTACCGGGTCACCTGAAACATCAGAAACTTGGGACCTGGTCTGAATAATTGTAAACGTATTCTGTAAATATTGTATCTCGCTTTGACATATTGGTTATGTAAACTGTAAATACATGCTCCTCTCTACCTTATGTATCCGCCACCCCTCCCCCTTACTGCTCGAGCTGTAATTGGTCGATTCTAAGTCTGTCTGTATATTGCTTTGCTCTCCTGTAAAGCGCTCTGATACCCTAACGGGTCAAGTTCGCACTCTATAAAACACATAAAATAAAATAAATGAATAAAAATAAAATAAAGGACTCCAATTCCTCTACCATCAGCTATTAACTATGTATAGAATATTGAATCATCTCATTCCCCTGGTCTTTTACTTCCTCAGTGTGCAACACATGTTTGCTTTCAGATAGGTTCTTGCTAATATAAACCTACTTACACATATGTTGCTTTCTCTCATTCGTTTTCTTGGCTCTTTTTATCGTTCCTTCTTTCTTTGGAAATTACTGACAACACCTCCTCCAGTTCAGGCCATTCTGCTCATCTCCTAGGACTGGGGTATCCAGTGCAGATCCAGGTACGTCATATCCATGCTGGATTGTCTGGTGTATCACTATCTGATTGAGTTTCATTTATATTTATAATTTGAGAACATATTCCATCTGGAGATTTGAAAAAAATCTGGCCTGGCTCTATTCCTTCTGGACCTACCTTCAACATACTTTGGGGCCAATTCCGATCTGGGTCGGAAGGGCACCGAACGCAATCCGGCCATAAAAAGTTTGAGCCGTACACCTGTACGCGCGAGCAAGTACAATGCGAGCAATGCGAAATTCACAGACCGAGTCGTTTCCGGGTCTGAACCGCTCCGTACGACTCGTCCGTAAGCTGACCGTGCCGTGCAATGGATGCGAATTACGACCGAGTCAGGACAATGCTTGCACAATGTTCGGGGCGTTGCCTTTGGGGGTCTGCGTCGGACCCCCTGTCACCCGCCGCCTTACTTCGGACACAGGGCCCAACACAGGCATGTACGATGCGGATGGCACCGATGCGTACCCACTGTAGGGGGCACCCTTGTGCGAGACTTACAAAATCAGTCAATGGGAGCCCATGTACATGTCATACGACCAACTCCCATTGACTTCCATGGGAGTCCGACCGAACCGAGTCTGGCAGCATTCGGCTGCATCGTACTCGCTCGGTTGGACTGCAGGACTCCGGCTCGGTCGGAAAACACTCCGGATCCAGCGGTCGGAGAGCTTTCCGACCCAGATCGGAATCGGCCCCTTTGTCTTATCAAAATATTCTATACATGAATTGAGATCTACCACCCCAGCAATTCAAATCATAACAATTGTACATAGAAAACTAGATGTCAAGCAGTCCTTTTTGGCACTTTAAGCAGACCGATTGCTTCTAATATATAACAGAAACCTAATGGTCAGCCCCTGGCTTATGTTTGACTGGCTTTATTGTCTGTGTCAGGAGTCTGCTCCTCACTTGATGGCTTTCCTCCCAATTCTTGTGTTTGTCCCATCCCGGAGCTTTTCGGCCCCACACTGTTCTTACTGGAAGAGTAGTATTCCTCCATTGCTTACTAGAAGGGACTCTTTTTTAGGCTCTCTGCTGGGATGCATGGACTCCCTTTCTCTCGCCCTCTTTTCCCTCTTTCTCCCTCTGTGCGTTCTGTTTTCTCTCCTCCATCTCGCTGTCTAATGCTTTCTGTACTGATCCCCTATCCGCACCTCATCCACTATGCACATTTAAATTATTCATTAAAACAATGTTAGGTTACAAGACTCAACAGTTGCAAAATGCCACTCTGTTGCTTGCTTCCTTTTTCCTGCTTCATGCACCATTTCTATTATTATTTTTAATATTTTAATTTTCCTGATGCACGCATGTGCATGCATCATGACACACAGGTGCACGTGGCACAACACATGTGCATATTGGAATCCATCTAGCAATGCGTTGTCTTTCAAGATTTCTGATCATGGACAAAAAGGAATGGCAAAGGCAGTAGCTCAGATTTAAGACATGAGACCTATTGGCTTTGCAAATGCTTGTTTCGTAAGCCTGATTCACTCAATCAAATTACACCGACATCGTCCACTCGATTCATTCGTCCTTTGTCGACTGACTGGGAAGAAAGGCATACCTATTTAGAAATTCGAAAAAATGGTTGCCACAGAGTCCGCGAGATTGCTGCAATTATGTGCGCCACATGAGCTGCCATTAACAACTGTAAAAATATACAATACTGAGTTCAACTGGGGGCCGGAGGTCAAAGCTTTGAACACTTTGGCACTAAGCACACTAAGAAACGTGAGAAAAAGATACATTAGACTCTTTCAAAAGAAGGGGCACTTGCAGTGAACATGTCCTTCTTTGTAAATGAGTTCGAAAAGCCCTTTTAAGGAATAGACACTGAGGATGAAGGAAATGGCGTGTGCTTAAACTAAATAGACTGGCGTAATTGATCTTTGCACGTAGCAAAACCTCTTTTCTAGCTGCGATTTGGGAGCTGATCGTAGAGATATCTAATCATCGAAAATTCCCTTTAGTAAAGGGATTTGATGCTTCCATCAGGCTAAAATCATTATCCTTCGAAGAAAGTCTTGTATTAAAGAGCACTAGGAGTATCATCGGCGGTGTCGATTAAAATAAAAAGTAATTGGTACATACGTGATGTAATTCTGTAATTAACAATTTTATTTAGGAGTAAAACATATGCGACATATGATGGTATAAGTCATACAGATGGATATTTCAACTATTGCAATTGAGGCTATCGGGTAGTGGTAGATTGGCTCTCCAGTTAGGTTTGTTCTCAAAATGTATATAACACCTTTTACCATTTGGATGGCACGGTCAATTTTCCAGGGGCAATCTGTTCAATGGTGTCACAAAATGTCTCAGAAACTAAACTGATATCATTTAACAATGAAAAAAATGTCAGGAATGACCATTGTTAGTGATTATTACAGTGCAGGGCAGAGTGAACCGAACTTTTTTTTTCTTAACACTGGGTGGCCGCTATGAACCATGCTCCCTTAAATTATAGTTCTGAGGTTACTATTTCTTAGTTGCAAATGTATTGCTGTTTGCTGTTTTGGTTCTGTGTGGCTGGTATATCTTTGTTAAAAGATTGAGACACCTTGTTGCCCAGCTCTTCGTGAAAGAGAAAGGGCAGGAATGCACCCTATGGCACATTCCTGTCCATGGCACATTTTGGGCTGCCTAGCACCAATGCAGGCACCATTGCATCATGGTGCATAGGTGCCTGCATTGCAGACAGGATTTATTTTGTACAGAAAAGGACACCTTACTGCTCAAAAAAAATCCTCAGGGCGTGGCTAAGGCGGCTATGTGCTAGGACGTGCATCTGCGGAGCTCCGGTGCCCCGCTGCCTGTCATAGCGTTAATTTAGCGGAGTTTTGGGGCTGAACAGTCTCCCGGCCCTTGGTGGCGATCCCTGGACGGTGGGGAATCTAGCGGATCGCAGTAAACGGCGCGGTGAGCAGCGGAGGGCTGCTGGTGTTTGGCGGCGCCCTTGCCAACGACTGCGCCCGCCATCTTGTCCTGCTGAGCTGAGGCGGACTCCCACGCCCTGCACCCGGCTGAACATCCCCTGCGGGCCTGGCTGTCGGCTGCACGGGTGGCGGTGGAAGCGGGTCTGGGGCAGCTTACCTGGGCGCTGCCATCCGGGTGTCCGGACCGCTCTGTGTGCCCCAACACCCCTGCCGAACAGAGGTGGCCGCCATTTTATGTCCCTCGCCAGTGCGGACCCGGTTTGAGAGCGCAGCCCGCCCCGCAGAGTGGTGCGGTCGCGGACCTGGACTGCCTGGCAGGCCCTGCGGGGATCGCCCAGAAAACGCTGCGGAGGCGGTGAGCTGGGCTCCAGAGAGCTGCCCTATCTTCTGGCGCCATTGACGAAGGTTAGCGGCCGCCATCTTACGTCCCTCGCTGAAGTCTGGGGCGCGGTGCCGGCCTTGCGAAGGGTGCTGAGATGGAGTCGGTTGGCGGTTGCAAGGACCCCTCCTGTAGCAGGTACGGCGGCGAGCGGCGGGGGTCGGGAGTGACCCCCTGTGGAGCGGAGCGGCTGGTGGAGGCCCCGGCTTGCGGGGTCCAGCGCCCCAGTCTTGAGCCTCGAAGTCCCCCGAGGGCACCCGGAGAGGCGTTGCAAGGCTACTGGTGTCCTGCCAGTGTTGTGGCTACAGCGGTGAGGGCGAGTGGGGGCCTGCCCTGAGTGTGGACGCCCGGGCGGTGAGAGGAGCCCGACAACTTATACCTCCTGCTGCCTGGCGAGATTGGTGGGCCCGAGAGGAGCGGTGACCAGGGCCGCGAGGCCCAGGGGAGGTGGTGAGCTGTGCCTGTGGGGAGCAGATACTGGACTGCACGTTGAGGAGGCGAGGTGGAGCATTGTGGGGCCCCCTGGGAGGAGACGCAATGCTGCACTGGGCCCCTGGCTGCTGAAGTGGCCCCTGGTTTGTCGCGGGAGCTGTCCTGCCTAAGATTTGCTGCATAGGGACGCTACACCCTGATCCCCTGGTTGGGTGCTATTGCCCTGGGAAATTTTGCGGGCGAGGAGGAGGTGGGGGCCCCTGGGGCGCGAGGCGCAGGCTGGGCTCGGCTGCGGTGGGTGCTTGGCAGGGCGGTGCCACGTCAGACCGCCTTGGGGCCCTGAGTCCTGCCTTGCGCTCTGGGGCCGCCACGAAGATTTGACAGGAGTGCCTCGGGAGTTGGGAGCGGTGTGGTGAGGGCACGAGGACAGAGCGCTACCTGGAGGGACCCGGCGAACCCCTACCTTGATCCCTGCACTGCTATGGCTTGGACCCTTTAGCCGGCCACTGCGCGCCACGACGAAACGGTGTTGTGACTGTGCTGTTGGTGCGGTGTGTGGCCTGGAAGCGGAGTGACCTGAGCTGAAACCCCCCCTCCTCGTGCCTACTACCTGGAACCGCGGTGCTGCGGCTGGTTTCTCCTACATGGCATGAGCTGCCGGGCTCCGCTAACAGACCTGGCGATGACGGGATCCAGGGGGGGTAAAGCAGAACCGGCAGCGGCGTCTAGGGACACCTCGGTGATGGCCATGTGGGGATAGACTGGAGCGGCGGGGCCGGCTGTGTCCTCCTCCCAAACTACTGGGGATTTGCCGCCGGTGACCCAGGCTTTTATGGCCTCCTTCATGTATGAGCTCAAAACGGAAATTGGCTCGCTGCGCTCAGAGGAGCATACCTGTGTCAAGGAGCTGCGAAAGGAGGTCACGGATCTAGGCGAGAAGGTCGATGGCCTCGAGAAAATTGTCGACACGCGCACGGAAGAGCAGGAACAAATCTGGAAAAGGCTGGCGGTGCTGGAGGAGTAGAATATCGAACTCCAGGTCTAACAGGAGGACCTCGAAAATAGGAGCCGCCGGAACAACCTCCGCATACGGGGTGTTCTGCTCGACGCAGAGGGCAAGGACATCATGGCCTATGTGGCGCAGCTCCTTCACGAGGTCTGGGGAGAAGAGGAGGCTTCCCCGCCGACCTTGGACCGGGCCCACCGGGTCTTCGGGCCTGCAGGACGCACTGGACTTCTCCCGGACATTTTGGTGAGAGTGCACTACTTCACTGAGAAGGAGGCCATCCTGAAAGCAGCTAGGGACAAGCCGGATCTCACCTATGGAGGACACAAGATCCAAATCTTCCAGGATCTGGCGCCCAACACCCTGCGCCGACGGAGGGCTTTCCGACCAGTGACTGAAAAGCTGCGGTCCCTCAACATATCCTACCAGTGGGATCATCCCTTCGCCCTTATCTTCCCCTGGGAGGGCAAACAGAGGATCCTGCGGTCATACAGTGAAGCGGCTCAGCTGCTTAAACTGTCGGAGTCACAGGCGAGTAGCCCTTCGCGACCGCCCAGACTGGACCACGGTCCCACATCGACGCCGCTCCCCGCCTATGGATGGGAGGTTCTCCTCACAGACTAAGCAGGACACTATAGCTCATATTCGCTCTCTGGAGGGCGATCGTGAGGGCCCGGTGTCGCGCCCATCAACCCCGTGACCTTATGCTCCCTGAGAAGTACTGTCTTCCTGGCCTCTGTTGTGTTAGAGGTAGTCTCTGAACCCCACCCTGGTTGGTGATAGCTGGCGCTTTCGCCCCACCTGGCCGACTCGCCTCGTCTGCCCGGCGGGCGGGCCACCATCTCCTGAACCCTCTGGCCATATGGTGAACACCACTACCGCGGGTCGTGCCCCTGCTGCCCTCCCCGAGTGTCCGCATAATGCTCCTTGCAGCCTATTGCTTAACCCTTCACGCACTGTGTTACCGCTACAGGATACTGAAGATAGCTCCCCGCTCGCGCCACCTGTGCGGGAGGTGCGGAGGCATGTGCGGCCTGCAATGAACATCTAGTTGGCACCATCCCGGAAAGCCACATGAGGGTCGACTTTGTGTTCCCCCACCATGAGTGACTGCGTGATTCCCCTGATTCCGTCCCGGGCGGCGGGGCACTGGGGGCATTGGTCTCTGTACCTCCTGTACGCCTCCCCCCCCCCACTGTCCCATTGGAAGTGACATTCCTGAGTGTGTCCAAACCCTTGGGTAGAGGATGCCCAGTAACTGGGACAGTCCAGCATGGCCCTGTTGGCTTTGTTGCTCTTGATGTTTGCGAGGCCTACTTGGCTTTTTCCAGAATTTACCTTTTCTCTTTCTCCTTTTTCTCTCTTTTCTTCCTTTACTTTCCTTCCGATAGTCGTACTCTTTCTTCTTTCTGTCCCAGGGTGTGGTGAGGTGGTGACGGGGTGGGTGTGGCACCTGAGGAGTGATTGGCGGGGCGTGAGCTGCGCATCTGCGTTCCCCCTGATAGTGGTGGGAGTGGGGTTCATGGGCGGAACTTAATGGCTGTGCGTCATGGCTGCGAATATCCCTAGACCGTTTAAAGTCTTGACGTTCAATGTCAAGGGCTTGAACTCCCCTAATAAGCGCAAGCAAGTATGGCGTTACCTCCTCCAACAACAGCCCGACATCATATTCCTTCAGGAGACACACCTGCTACAGAGTGACACTAAGCGCATGGCGCTCCCTAAGTATCCTATCCAGTTCTAGGCGGCTGCTGACACTAAAACGGCGGGAGTAGCTATATTGTGCAGGGCTGGCTTCAGGCAGGGTGACACGAAGCCCTACCGGAGTGAGAACGGACGTTTCCTTAGAGTCACGGTGCACATGGGAAGGCGCCAGCTTACCCTATGTAATGTCTATGCACCCAACCAGTCGCAGGACAGATATCTCCAGGCGCTTTTACGGGACCAGATCCCGTGTGCGGACCCGAATATGATATTGGGAGGGGACTTTAATCTCGTTTGGGACCCGAACTGGGATCGTAGTGATGCCGCCTTTAATGGCACTGGGGCAATGTCCTCCGCGCTGCGCAAGCAGATCGCGGACTTAGGGCTCATTGACACGTGGTGCTACCACAGCCCGGAGCTGCGGGACTATTAATTTTACTCACACGCCCACAGATCTTACTCTCGCATAGGCTTTTTATTTGCGTCCCTGGATTTGATACAGGATTCGTTGGGAGCCTGCACCTCGGACATTTCCTTGTCGGATCACGCTCATATCGAGCTGCTTCTCCAGGATCCAGCCACTGGCCCCCTTCAGGAGGCCCATTGGTCTTTGCCGCCGAGCATCCTTAGGGACGCGTCGGATGTTGTCAGCATTCGAGAGGCCATAGACTCCTACTTCGTCACTAACAACACCCCGGAGGTGTCCTCGGTGGTGTGGAATGCCTTTAAGGCCACGATACGGGCCACATCACTTCATTGGTGATTGCCCGACGACGTGCAGCTGGCAAGTTGGAGGCTGAGTTGGCGGGGGACATCAAGAGGGCTGAGGAACGCGATCGGGAACACTCCTCATTGGAAACTAGGAGACGATTAGCCAATCTCAGGGGGCAGCTTCGGCTTCTACGTACCAACAAAGCGGAGCACTCCTTGCTCGCGCTGAAGCAAAAATACTTTGAAGGGGGCGATAAGGTGGGGCGACTGCTGGCGGGGAGGCTGAGAGCGCGGACGGCCAAGGCCCACGTCGCAAGTATCCGATTGCCAGATGGGCCGCAAGCAGTCTCGGAGACGGCTAAGAAGGAGGCCTTTGTGGCCTACTATACCATCTTGTACGGGAGGGAGACCACCTGGTCGGATGCAAGCGCAGCCGTCCTGGACGGCTACGAGGGGACGCCGCTGGCCCCGGGGAGCGCGGCGGCGCTGGAAAGTTCCATCACTGAAGACGAGATCACGGCGGCCATCAAAGGCCTTCCCCTCGGGAAAGCACCGGGACCGGACGGTCTGCCCCTATCTTTCTATTGCACATTCCAGGCTCAGCTTCGGCCTCACCTCCTGAGACTATTTAACTCCTTTACTGATGATAAAGGGCCGTCCCCAGACATGGGCATGGCGGAAATTGCACTGATTCCAAAACCCGGAAAGGACCCCACCTTGTGTGCGTCCTATCGCCCTACTGCCCTCTTAAACACCGACCTTAAAATATATACCAAGTTATTGGCTAAGCGTATGGATCCGCACATGCCGGGGTAAGTGGACCCTGACCAAACTGGGTTCATACGAGGCAGACAGGGGTGGGCAAGGTTCGTAAGCTGGCCCACCTCGTGGGAATGGTACATCCCTGAAAAATTCCGGCCTGCCCCCTCTCCCTGGACGCCGAGAAGGCGTTTAACCGGGTGGGCTGGGCCTTTCTTCGGGCGGTCCTCCACAAATCCGGTCTTGACCCAAAAATGATCGCGCGGATTATGGCTCTGTATATAGGACCGCAGGCCAGAATATGGGTCAATGGCGTCCTGTCGTCGCCGCTCACAATACACAGGGGAACTAGGCAGGGATGTCTGCTATCGCCCCTGTTGTTTGCCCTCACGGTGGAACCCCTGGCGGAGCTGATACGCCGCGCTCCAGACAATCATGGCATAGCCCACGGGGGACGGGACAACAAGGTGGCGCTGTTCGCTGACAACCTGCTACTCACTATTACACACCCGCGGGAGTCCTTGCGGGCCAATCATAGAGTGCTCTGCCTATACGAGAAAGCCTCTGGTCTTAAGATCAACCACGATAAGTCGTGGGTCCTCAATCTTACCACCCCGGCAGATGAGATCCCCCCCTCTGACGACGGCCGTGCCCTATAAGTGGGCAGAGCGTCATATCCGATATTTGGTATTTGGACCTCACCCTGACTCCCTCTTTGGACGATTGGTCCTCTGTGAACTGGCGGGACTGTCGCAAAGCGGTACTAGAAGATCTGCGAAGGTGGAGGCCCCTGATGTTATCGTGGTTAGGCCGTCTCAATGCAGTTAAAATGTCGATACTGCCCAAGATTTTATATGTGTTTCAATGCCTTCCAACCCCAATTCAGCTTCATTGCATCCGAGGCCTGCAACGCGAGCTTACGTCCTTTGTGTGGAGCGGTCGGCGGTCTCGTTTTTCACAGAAGGTCCTCATGGCACCGCGGGACAGAGAGGGCCTAGCTTGCCCTAATCTAGTGCAGTACTATTGGGCCGCGCACCTCCGTTTTGTGGTGGAGTGGGGGGTACTGGAAAGTGAAAAAGGATGGCTGCACATGGACCGGGTTGTTACGGGACGCACAATTTGGGATCTCCCATGGCTCCATCGGGCAGCCCACTCCAAGAGCGCGTACATGGCGGTGCCCACAAAGACGGTGCTTGATATCTGGGACCACTTTGCGGTGTCTAGAGGGCTCACCACGTTCCCATCCCCTCACTCTCCCATAGCTGCGAACCCGCATTTCCCACCGCCACATCACTCTCAAGCATTTGAGAGGTGGAAGACAGGTGATTGCAGGGTGATATGCAACCTCTTCGAGGGGGGAGTGCTCAAAACATTTGATCAATGCCGGGAGGACTTTCGCCTGCCGTTGGAGACACGGCTCCAATACGCACAGGTGCGCCATTGGGTCTCTACCGAAGAAATGAGCCGGGCAGCCATCTTTCGAAAAGATGGCGCGCTCCCTGGGGGGACAGAAAAGGCTGGTTACGCAGATCTATCACATACTGCAACATCCGCTGCTTGTACCCGTCCACCCGTATCAGCGTCAATGGCATGCGACACTTGATACAGACATCAAACCTTTGCAGTGGGCCAGAGTGTGGCGCAACATCCTTAAGATCTTTCGGTTATCCCGCATAGGGAAAATACCTAAAAGCTTTTAACACAATGGTACTATACTCCCCTGAGGCTACATAGGATGTTCCCCTCAACCTCCCCACTATGCTGGAGATGTCAGACTGCGTCAGGGGACTTTGTGCATATATGGTGAGCATGCCCGCTCTTAACTGTTTTTTGGAAAGAGGTCCTCAGTCACATTAAAGGGGTGTTGGGGTTTCCTTTGCCTGAGGCGATCAGCACAATACTATTAGGCATACGGCCTCCCGGTCTCAAAGCTCTTACCCGTAGTGACTGGATTCTGATGCTCCAAATGCTGGGAGCGGCCAAGCAGCTTATAGCCCTGTACTGGAAAAGGAATGAGGCACCCCCCATAGCATCCTGGTTTGTGCGTCTCTGGCACACTGTAGCAATGGAGCTCCTTACAGCTCGAATACAAGGCCATGACACGCGATACGAGAAGGTCTGGAAGCCCCTAGTGCAATACCTTTGCTCCATAGATCATGCGCGACACATGCCCCCTAGGCTCCGGACCCTCCATCTTTTTGAAGACGCTGTCATACCCACAGACCCCAATAGACTGCTCCCATAAACGACATTCAATGTCACAATTTTAGATTTATCACCAGTAGCAACCCCTTTTGTCTTGGTATTGACCAATTTGAGCCAAAAGTTCCTAAAGGTAGTGAAAGCTTTTCTCAGCTCAAAGATAAGGTCGCACACTGGCTTCATACGTGTGTGCCTTGGGAACACCCACTCTTTGGCCAAATTAACATGATGAAAAGTCTCCTGGGTGGGCAGGGAGGTCAAAACAATTGAGGGAGGCTGTGTGGTGGTACATTTCAATAATGAGTATGTAGCAGGCAACATTCTTAGGGATTTGGTCCTCCCTCAAAAAAAAGAATTCCCTTATCATGGCCACTGTTATAAATTCCTAGTGGTGATCCTTAGGTAGAAAGTGTGAAAGACAGGGAGAATAGGATTGACAAAATTGCTGGGAGGGAAGACTGCTAACTACCTACAGTGAACAGATTTGAGGTTTTGAGCAATCTGGCCTCCTTATATTGACAATCATCATCATGTAACCCCTCAGTTAAGGACTCACTGGGCACTACACCCTCTATAGGGTATAGGGGACAGTTGAAAGTTGTAAACTGGAATATAGCAGGGTTAGCATAGAAAAGGGAAGACAGGCAATGGTGCTGTGATTTGCCGCCAGGAAACTTGGGCTGTCAGCTGTAATTTTGCATTGGATGGCTTTAGTTTCTTCCATGTCCCAGCAGCTCCAGTAAAGTGTGGTAGGGTAAAAGGTGCTTTGTTAACTTTAATTTTACTGAGATTACATTTTTAATTTAGGGTGTGGACACTAAAAGATAAGAACATCAAAGCCGTTCTGCTCAGATTTAAGTCTAGGGCCAGGGTTCCTATTTTGAATTTTTATAATTCTAATTTTACCCGTAACAAGGATGCTCCTATTTTTGAGTTTAAGTGATGAAATAATTCATAATATGGTGATGGGTGACTTCAATATAAATGTATGCAACCTTTGTCCATCTTGTGCTGCAAGTAAGTATGACGAGGGGCCCTTTTGCACCATGCACTTTACACACTCCATTCAGGGAGATCTATTGAACTCAGTTATTGCTAGTTTTAATTTGTATATCTTAACTGTGTTTGACACCAAGCATACTATAGGTGATAGATAAGTAATGGTAACTGACTTTCACAGGCAGAGGTAAGGGTTCTGTGATTGATTTTGTTTGCCTCGTCCAGTATATTTAATTTTCTAAGGGAATTCAAGGTGCCGTGGGACGGTCACAGTGATCATAATCAGTTAACAGGTGTTTTCAAATGCTACTCTGAAAATGACACCAGAGGCAAATATATATGAGGTACTGCCACCCTTAAATGATCAAGAGTGCAGAGTAAAGTGGGAAATGTTCAATCCAGATGATTTTTATATCAAATTATTTCAGAATTGTGCAGAGGACTTTATGGTTTGTCTTGAACATGTCCCTAATAATGAATTTTTATCCTCCATTGATCACATTTGCTGAATGGTCAAATCTTTATTGTCAAGGCACAGCAAAAATAAAAGCACCCTTCCGGAAAGATAGTTTGACCACTCATTCAGTCAATTCCACCAGGAGGCTCTCAAACAAGTCCCAAGAAATTCCTTAGAGGTCTCCAGGTGTTGTTCCCAGTGGTGGCTCCTACGACAAGGCAGAGAAGCCTAGCCCCTCTGCTCGCAGAGAGGTGTTTAAAAAAATTATAATAGAACTTATTTCTGTTGTTATCATTTTCTGTTTTTTGGCCAGGTTGGGTGGGGTTGGGACTCCCGCGACGTATGGGAGGCGGAGTGGTTGCTGCACTCCATGGCCAGCAGTCGTGCGCACTCTGCATGTTCCCCACCAAACTGGATTACACAGTTGTTGAACATGTTGTTGGGAACATGCCCGACCTCCCATTCCTCTTCTGAGTGCTGAGCCACGGCGCTTAGGCCAATCACAAGGCTGCATTGCAGCGTTGTGATTTGCTTTTCTTTTGGGAGCCTGTGTGCTTCTGGCAGAGAGACGGCGTCACTGCAAAGGACAAGGAGCAGAGACGACTAGAGAAGGTGTTTTTTTTTTGTTTTTTTTGTAAAGCGCTCTCCACTCTTGCTCCCTGCCAGCCGCTACTGGTTGTTCTGCATATAAGCACATTTTAAAGAAAAGGAAGCAGTTAGTGCGCAGCTTATCTTAGCTTGTTCAGAACGAGATAGTAAGCCTTTTTGGAACATTGTAAATCATTCCTTATTTCAACCATCAAAGGGCTCCCTATTGTCTTCACATGTCCTGCAGAAGAGTGGGTTGCAACACTATGAAACTATTTATGATGATCCTGTATCAACTCCCTTACTCCCCCCTTATAAGAGAGCAAACTTCAGATTCAAATGGGAAGAGGTCCAGGATGCCATGTACCCACTTCCGAAAAATAAGGCTCCAGGTCCGGATGGGGTCCCAAGCAATTTATTTAATTCTGATGTAGAGCTGTGAGCAGCCTTGGTCTCTACTCATTTGTACATAGCAGTGAGTCAATACTTACCAGATGCCAGGTCTCACCCGGTAATCGTGCCAGTTTTTTAAAAATGGTGAAGAGGGGACCTGCAATGTTACCAGCCAATTTCAACAGGCTGAGGACTGGGCAGAAAAGGATAATGTGCTCTCAGACACTCAGTATGGGTTCATAGCCCGGCCAAGGAACTGTCATCCAGTGTCTGAATTTATACTTGATAATTTCAAAAATATACTATTGCTAAGGAAGGGTTGCTCCATCTCGCCTTCATGAATCTCAGCTCTGACTGTGACAAAGTGAACCGAAATAAGGTATGGACACTCCTGGGGTCCATGGTGGTAGAAAAGAACATAGTTTTCTTGCTGAGAGATTTACACTGTAATTACCAGCTTAGGTTCGATATGGTGTGGGGGATGCACACAATCTTTTAGGCTTATAAGGGGAGTTTGTCAGGGCTGTGTCTTAGGCCCCTTTTTATTTTCCTCATATATTAATTCCCTGGAACTGCACCTACTCAAATCGAGAAAGATCTACCCGAAGATGGGAAGCGATTGATAGCCGTTCTATTGCACGCCGGTGACGCAGTGGTCATCTCCAGAACTGCTGTGGCTTTATAATAGCTCCTAGACTCATTTGTTGAGTGTATGGATAATCTGAATTTAAGCACAAAAGTAAATAAAACACACACTATGGTTATCTGCCCAAAAGCTACTTAATCCATATCTTTTTTATTAAGGGCAGCCATATGAGTACGGGCTAATCTCAATTTTCTTACTTAGGTGTCCTTTTTGATGCTTCTATGAGTTGGTCCAGACTCGAGACAGGGCCGGCCCTAGGCATGTGCAAACTGTGCACCTGCACAGGGCCGCCAAACCCCAGGGGCCGCCACGACGAGGATCCGTTCGTGGCACTGGCGGCCCCTTGGCAGGATTTGGCGGCCTCCCCTCCGGCCAGCGCCGGACTGACAATCGGCAATCTCCCGGTAAGCTGGATGGGGTGAGGGCCGTTTCTTTTGCAGGGGGCCGGTTTTGGTGCTGGGGCCGGTTTTCAGTCCGGCCGGGGGTGTTATGTTAGAAAAGGAAATCAGTAAATCAAAGGAAGTTTACACGATCATTCTCGCGCTCCGTGCGGGGAAAAAAAACAGGCACAACTCTATCATTGAATTATCCGCATAAATAATGGTGGCATGCATTTGTATATTGGAGCACTATGAGGGGGGTGGGGGGCGCTCGCGCGCAGCCGCAGATGTCTCCGCGGCTAAGGCTGCGCGCGGTCTCTTCAGTTCATCCACCTTAGGGTGGGGCGGCCGGTGGTGATCATGCGCATTAAAAAGTGCGCGTGACCGGTGGTGAGGCCAGGTCGAGGTCTCGAGGAGCATTCCAGAAGTAAGTTGCCCAGCAGAGACTGAGACAGCGTCAGACTCGACACCTTGTGAGAGAGCTGCCCATGATTTAATTATAGTCCCTGCCTCCGCTGTTCCTCTCCCTGCTGTACCTCTACCTGCCTGCATGTTTCCAGTCCATGGTGGTTACCCACTTATTTACCCGAGGGACGCATAGCTGTTCAATTTCTGTATCACATCACACTGGGCCGCCTGTAGAGCTAGATTGCAAAACAGAAGCGTGCATTTGTCCATTGTTTGTTTTCCCCCAGATTCCAAACATGATCAGTTTAGAAGTTGTTGCATATTATAGTGTATGCACGAGCGTGACATTTGTATAATGTTACCTTTGTGCCTAGTGCAAATAATGCAAGTGTCTTTGGTAACGTAAGAGCGCAGCGTTAGGATAATGCTGTGCTCGTGTTTGTATTGTATTATATGATGCATGTTTAGCAAACTGTCAGAATTAAATGATGCGGTTATGCAACGGTAAAGAGGCATTATCGATTGAAGGTGTTGTTCGAGGGAACGGGAGCGTGGGATAGAATGCAGGGAGGTGATAAAATGAATGATTATCGTTCGGATTAATTCACTGGATTGTAACTGTACCTGGTGTATTGCTGTTTGTGGAGTAAACTGCATAACGACAGAAAGTTACCTCAGTGGAAGTTATTATTCGGTGTGTGCACTTTCTTTTCCTACAGGAGTGAGCTCAAGTGCAATTTCCAGGGCCTCGGGCATCCTACGCTCGACCCCTCCAGAAGGAGCTCAGTCGTGGTGAACTCTCCCAGAGGGTAGCAGTGACTGACTTGATGTGCGCATCCCCTTGAACAGCTGTCATTTGGGCTCCTATTCATAGCTAATAGCGCCCCCTTGGTGAAGAGTGCCCTGTGTTGTATTTTGAGACGGATAAGTCTGAAACCTGCCCTGATCGCCGCCTCTCCTTGGTAACGGCAGGCCACCCTCTCTCCCATCAGGGGCCTGCAGCAGGGAGTTGGGGGTACTGTTGGCTGGCAGTGTGTTGGATATTGCTGATGTGCCATGTTTATGCAATGCAGTATCCAGCACTCAGAATTGTAGAGGCTCTCCTCTGGGACATCCTCGTTCGGGTTTATACATCCGCTCATAATGTGTCTAATTTGTACGCATCACAGATATTGGCTCCTGGTTAACTCATATTGGGATTGAAGGTCTGCAAAAGTCACCATGTCCCCTTCTGTCCAGAGGTCTTCCAGCTTCAATATCCCTACGACATCCCATTTCCTACATTCTTCCACACCTGGTAGTGGTGCCAGAGCAGGGTTTCCAAGGCGAGTGTGCTCTACCATCCAATATGTTTTTTTGTCCCTCCGTCATGACTTGAGTGCCAATGATGTCTAAGATGGTGTTTCAGTCAGTTTCCCATTGCTGTACAGCTCACTGATGTAATCCCCCGGGTCCATGGCACGCCTTTCTGCCATTAAAAAAAGCATTCCTCTGAGCCGTGAATGACCAGTAATTAATAACCACCAATTGGGTTGCCCAGGTGTAGAGGCATAGGTTTGGAAGTGCAATGCCCCTTTCAAATGTCATCCTGGTCAGCGTTGTCAGTAGTATTTGTGGCACTTTGCCATCCCACAACAGAAGCATGGTTGGGGCATCAACCAGCGTAAATAAATGGTCAGGGATCTCGAAGAGGGAGCTCTGAGATTTAGGTGAATATATAATTTTATATAGAGATGCACAGCCATTAAGGATAGCGGCAATCTGTGCCAATGCCCCAGGTTTCTTTTCAATTCCTCAAGCCAACTGCCTAGATTGTTATAAAAAAAGAGTTGCCGGTCCAGATACTGGAATCCTCTCTCTTCGCGGGTTATTGAGCATTGCCAGTTTTCCCTGGCTGTCCACCCTGCAAGTGGGTAGAGGCAGAATTTGTCCCAGTTTATCACAGCCCAGGAAAGAACCCAAAGATCTGAAAGGGCTCTAGTATTTTCATATTGTAATCTTCCAATTCAGCCAAGTACAATGGGATGTCATCTGCAGATAGCGAGATTACATCCTCCCAGTCATGGCTCTACCGTATTCCACGGACCAGGGCATCACAGGTATCCAGAAGGATACTGACTTCACAGCGCTTGTGAAGAGGAAGGGGTAACGGGGGGGAGCCTCGTCTTGTACCCCTCCCCACGTCAAATTCTGTAGATGCCTTGCCATTCACTCTGATCCTTTCCAGTAGTGTCAAACTGTAGGGCCATTCCAGAGAATCGAAAGCCTTTGGTACATCTCGTTTGAGAAGGAGTAGCTTCACTTACTAGACATTGGTACAAGCGTCCGACATTATGCCTGGTTGACCTGTAATACATGGAGCCTAATTGATCACTTGATCAGGCGCTTCGTCAGCACCTTAGCAAAGATTTTTGTTTCAATGTTGAGTGGGGAAAGTGGTCTGTAGGAGGACCACAGATCTGGAGGCTATCCCTGTTTGTGTATTTGGACTATGGTTGTCTGTCTAAGGTCTCCTGGCAGATCACCCCCTGTCCTAGCCTCATAAAGCATTGTTCAGATTGGTTTTACCACTTAATGCCTGATGCATTGAAAATATTCCAGGGGCAGGCCATTTAGACCTGATGCTTTCGTTACTCTTGAATTACTCCAGGGCATCCACAATCTCTCCCTCTTGCATTTTTCCTTCTAGGGACTTTGATGCCTCTCTCCCCAGTTTTGCTATTGGAATATCATTGAGGAAGCTATCAATGTTTCATCTTT
Source organism: Lissotriton vulgaris (assembly GCF_964263255.1). NCBI lineage: Eukaryota > Metazoa > Chordata > Amphibia > Caudata > Salamandridae > Lissotriton > Lissotriton vulgaris. The sequence continues at coordinate 230,170,247 of NC_141691.1, read as the reverse complement.
GCTTATTGTTCGAATGCAGGTTGTACAGATCTCTCTGGTATTCTGCGAAGGCTTGTGCTATCTCTGTTGCCACTTCTACAGTGTTTCCCCCCCACTGTGTTTACCCTCTGCACCCATCTCCAGCCTTCCCCCCTTCTGGCCAGCCATGCTAATGGTTTCCTCGCCGCCTTACTGACTACTTTGTACATCTTGTGTTGTTTAGATCTATAAATCACCCTGGCTTCTTGACACATCAGGCATTGATAGTCCTTTCTCATGCTCCCTCTCTATCCAGTTGGCCAGTATTGCATTGGAGTGCGCTGCATATTGTGCCTTCTAAGCCAACAACTTCTCCTCCAATGTCCTGCCCATTGTGTCTGTCTCCCTTTTTTCCTTATGGTGTGTGCAATTAGGTGACTTCTCAACCCCGTCTTTTGTACCTTCCATATGCTGACCTCCTTTAACAGACAACCCTCATTTTCCTTAAAATATGTCTTTGTGAAATCTTGGGGGAATAGTTTAATCTACTAATCTGTCAATACCAAAGGGCCCAATCTCCACCCCAGAGTAGTATGAGGTGTGGGCTGCATCAGGCGTATGGTGAAAGGTGAGTGGTCAGAGATTCTCCGCGCCAGATATTGTGTATCTTAGCACTTCCCTAGTTGTCAGGTCGGTGATATTGACTATATCATGGTAGCCACATAGTAGTTTTGTCTTTCTTCCTGGTGCACAGCCTTCCAGGGGTCTTCCATCCCTAGGCCTTTCAGAAATGTGCTCAACTTGGTATTTTCCCTGGGTAATCTCCCCCTGAGACACTATCTAGATCCCTGGGAAAGGTTAGGTGGAGGTTGCCCCCTATTACTAAAAGTGCCTCAGGGACCTTAATAATCCATTCTCCCTCTAGGCTCGCTGACTGTAGGCCAGCAGAGATACCATGGTGCCACGTATAGTTCTTCACCTTGCCAAGTGCCCTCTGCTGCTGCCCAACATCGCTGGGGATCTACCCACTTCTTGGTCACTAGATATGGTAGGGATTTGTGGTGTAGTATACATGTGCACCGTTCGTGGCACTGGCGGCCCCCTGGCAGGATTTGGCGGCCTCCCCTCCGGCTCCGGCGGCTAGCAATGGCAGCGGCCGGCCAGCGCCGTTGTTTTGTTGTTTTACCAATACCTGCTAGTAGTTACTAGTTTCACTTTCCCAATCCCAGAGTGCAGCCAGCAGTTTGGGTCCCAGGGCCGTCAATCTTAGCACCAATGACGTGACGGCCCTGGGACAGCCCCCGCGGCGCGCGCTGCCTGTGCGCAGTGCGCAACTCACTACCTGCTAACGCAGCGTCACGCCCGGTCACGAGTGGTGGTCTGGTCACGAGACGAGAGAGTGCGTGCGTGCGTCATCACTCGTCATCGAGAATAAAGAAAGAACATTATAACGCGCAGGCCACCCTCACAGAGATTGAACACCTCTGGCTGTCCGACTCCGGTTCGTCGGTTCCCGACCCTATTTGGAAGTGAACGACGGTGAGAGACTGAGCAGGTCTCAGGCAGCGGACGACAGCGGACTTGCACTGCAGGTATATAGACTGACAGTACAATTAATTTCAAATTTGAATCGATCTGTGAATATTACAGGCAGGCACTGTTGTGCAATGTGGGACGGTGCAGGCCTCGAGTCGAACAGACAATGAAACTTGAACTTGACAGCCAGCAGAGGGAGGGGCGGGTATATCCGTTCTGGGCAATTCCAATCAGGCTCCTCTTCCCAGGAGTATATTTCATCTGTATTTTTGTGCCTCTTGCTGTTTTTTAGTTAACCACCATTTCATTCTAACTTCTAAGCGTTCTGCCAGTTGCCGCACAGGCTGTTTTTAAAATAACTGGGATTTTTTTTAACTAAACTTGTGTATCTGAAACACGTGTACAAATACAGTAGAGAAGAGGGTTACAAACAGTGGCTCGAGGAGTCTCAACAGCGGGAAGCTAAAACGGGGCCGAGTAGGTGAGAAGACAGAGAGATATGGGGTAAGATAGGAAAAAGGGACAGTGAGAGGGAGCGAGAGAAGGGTGAGCATGAACAGAGAAGAAGGACTAGGAAGATGAACAGGTGGATGAAGAGACAAGACGGGGTGACGTTAAAGAACGGGAGGAAATCAGAGATGTACGCATGGGATGACCAGGAGAGAGAAACAGACAGGATGGAGTGGGTGAGAAGAGAACACTGGGTAGAAGAGACATGCGGAGGAGCAAGAGACACATGGATAGGGGTGGGGGGGACTGGATCTGGGGCAGAATGAAACTGGAGAGAAAGTCATGGGAGGGAAGAAGATGAATACGCAGAAGACTTGATACAACTAAGGGAAATATATGCAGTGCTTGAAAAGGAAAAATAGAAGTGCAGGTACCAGAGTATCTGCTTGTTTTGTGAGAAGTGCCGGTACTCTCCAATGCAAAGTATTGCTTTTCTTTTAAAATGGTACCGGTAGTGACCCTTTCAAAATAAAAAAGTGCTCCATACCGGGCAGTACCGGCCCATTTAAAGCACTGTATATATGGGGTAACAGTAGAACTGGAGAGGCTGGTGGTGAGGCGAGAGGAAGAAACCCTAGGAAACTGTGGGTGCAGACATTTAGAAGGACATGGACAGGTGACGCGTGGGAGAGAAAGGCAAGTGATGGATAAGGGGAAACTGGGGAGACACATGAGAAGGGTGGAAAGAAAACAAGTGGGGAAACAGGACGAAAGGGGAAGAGAGAAAGGTAACCGACGGGGTGGGGTGCAATGAGGAGAGTAATTAAAACATGAACATGGAAGAAAGAGAGGCCAGGTAGAGAACGGGGCTAAATGCACAGGAGAAACGGGAACAAACTGGAGAGAAGCAAGGGAGAGAGGGGCGAGACATATATAGTCGAGATGGAGGGGGGCAGCGTTGAGTGGGCACAGGGCGAGGCAGAGAGGACGAGCGCAAGAGGGCGAGGGGTGATAATCATCTAACGACTTTTCTGGACGTATTATTAAACACCTTCCTGAGCTCTGCCCCGTCCGGACCCCCTCTTCCGGGGCCCCCACCTACGCTCCCTGCACAGGGCCACCATGAGCCTTGAGCCGGCCCTGCTCGAGAAACAAAACAATCTACAAGCGCTTAAGTAACACATCAGTCTCTGCAATTATTAAATTATATAATGCCAAGTGCATCCTGATTGTTACTTATGGATCTGATGTTTGGGAATATGTTTGAGGATGTGCTCTGTACAACCACTTCACACAGAGAATTACACATTTATGAGAAGATTGTCCCTACCCAATAATGTCGCTTCTGAGGTGGTACATGAAGATTTGGGCCTTACTTACATCATTGATACAATACAGTTGTGCCTCTATCTGCTATTTCTTAAAATTTTGACCAATCCACAATCAAATTTAAATCAACTTATCATGGGGGACTGTCTTGTGCTGGATGGTGCACTGTCAATACCCTGCCTGAAAAAAATGTCATTGAATTTTAGGGCCTTTGGTTGACCTGCCCTATTTGATCAACCTACTAGGATGACGTGGCCTAGACCAAGAACACCTTTGCCCTTTAGCAGCATCCTGAGAGAGATGAGGGAGCCTTGTCAAAATTGATGGTCAGACATGCAATACTAACACAAACCAACAAGTCAGTTGAATCTTATCTTAGTTATGTATCATCTAACCATGATAAGTATTTACTGGCAAGGTTCAGGATGAATCTCTTTAATTATTAATTGATAACGCCACAGGGATGTTCAAAGGCTTCATACATGGATCCATGTTGGTGTGACAATGTTTCACAACTGGATAATGTGTACTTTATTATGTTCTGCCTTATGTATACTATGTTAGGGAAAGAAATTACCTGTCTAATTTTGAGAATTATGTATTTTAAACAGGTCCGACCGGCCATTTTGTACCCGTAGCTTTTATCAGATGTGAAGGCCTGTTACACCGTACACCGTTTCCTAGCACGAGATGTAAGAGCAAGGAGAACATTAGGCCACACATGAGTTTGTATTTTGTTCTAACGATGAATCGTATTGGACTATGGTTGTTCACAGATTAGATACTGTGCCTTTGATTAAGTATTAATTTACTATTTTGTATTTGATTCTGTTGTTGAAAGCCCCCATTCACCTAACTGTCTATGACTGTTTAATTGTATCCTTGAATTTATAATGGCTACATTTATTTTGTTGGTGTTTTTAATGTCTAATGCATGTTGTTTTTAATCGCAATAATGATTGTTTTAATTGTGCATTTATGGTCTGTTTGTACAGAATAAAACTTGTTATGATAATGATAATGATGAACAATTTCTTTGAAATAATGGTTCCCAGTGAACTATGGGCTAAGTGTAAAGTGGCAATACAATGGCCCTATGTTGAACCTCAGAGAGTGACTGGGACGAATATGCCATCTCCTATAGTCATGTAAGAACAAGTGATATATTTTTTGAACGAAAGAGCCCACAAAAGGCATTCATTGGGTGAAGATTAATCAAACTACGCCTGAACCAGTTCTTACATTCTATGAGCATTTGTTGCAGATGCTCAGACAATATTATGGGGTTGATAACACAGAAAGGTGTGATATGACCAATGTAATTAAGCAGAAGAGTCTTAAGGAGAACTTTATGTTGGCTGAAACCAAGCTTGCGTAGAAGGGATTCCAGAATGGGCCACATGCAGAAAATGTTGGTGAAATGCAGGATGTCAGATACCAAGGTGGAGGTCAAATGATACAAGGTGGAAATGGTGTTCCACATGGTAGAGGTCATGGGGTTCAGATTGATCTACGTACTAGGATAGATGTTGCGACATTGAAACGGTCTAATCTGTTGCAATAAGGGTGGCCACTGGAAGCGGGAATGTCTGCTAAGTCCCAATAGATTGTCTGGAAAGGGCCAGGTGCAGAACTTAAATCCTATACAGATTCAAAATACTCCTTCAGTTCAGATGCAGAATGTGCCCATTCAGAGAATGCATAACCCAAATATGTCACAAGTCCCTGTTCCTTAAGCTTCAATGCCCCAACAGAATATGGGGAACCTCAGGTTCAAGGTGAACCAGGTTCCAGGAGGTAATCAAAATGTTTTTGCAAATCAGAATGCACTCTGAAGCTCCCTGTCTTTGTGTTTGGATGTTATGAATTCTATCAATCACAATGACAATGGTGGTGCCAAAGGGGGGAGGAAGAGTGCATCGTTGACACAATCTTGGAGGTAGACCAACGTTTCCTACTTGTGGAAGGTGAAGTGAATGTCTACCAAGTGTCATTTCTCATTTACACTGGCGCTACCCGTTCCACTGTTAAAACAGTGAAAGTCCCAAACCTACCTCTCTCAGGAAAACAGATCCAAGCTGTAGGTGTAGCTAATACAAAGATTGTTAATCCTATCTCAGATAGAATACCTGTTGAAATATAGACTTTCGAAAAGAATCATCAATTTGCAATACATAATTATAGTCCAGTTAATCTGTTAGATTGTGTAAATTAAATGGTATAATTTGCTGGACACCGGATGGTGTTGCATTTCAAACTCATCCTGAAAAGTTTGATTTCAAAACGACTCAGTAAGAACCAGCGAAGTAAGCGAAGTAGTGTGGCTCACTGGTTAGAGGCGGCAGACCCGAGAGCAGAGGACGGCCCGGGACCAGGGTTCGATTCCCGGCGCGGCAGGTTTCTGGACCAGGGTCAGCGGACTCGATAATTCTCTCACCTCGGTGCCCACTCTGATCAGCGATCACACTCGGCAACTCTGGGCATTAGCTTGCCTCATCTTCACTAACGGCCCCACCAGACAGCTGGGGATGCCTGGTCTCACCCTGGAGATACCCATTAAGGGACCATCTCTCAGGGAAGCCAGGAAGGGTTTCGCAGCGGTCGAAGCGCCTTGGGACCCTACGGGTAAGTAGTGCGCTATATAAATGCCAATACATTTACATTTACAACCAACCGTTGGTCTATACCCCTTCGTGACCGTAAACTATTTACCTCCTTATCTGAAAGACAATGTGAGGCCCGAAGTCTGAGACTTCTCCAGCAAGGATATCAAACTTATTAAAGTTGCAGAGTCTGTCTGGATTTTCATCAAACCTAAAGCTGAGTATCCCCGAATGCCTCAACATAAAAATATAATACACCTGAGACCATTGTCAAATTAGTCCCACCTAATTGAATTCATAATACAACAAGGCATTTTAAATGAAATTATGTGTGTCCCCTGTATTTCAATGTTGGAAAGCAGAATATTAGTAGTGTAAATATTCATATGCAACTAGTAATAATGCCACAAACATAATATTGGGCTTAGTCTTGGTCTCAGAAAATTATTCCCATGCTCAACCATTGGTAGCTTGGCTTAATTCCAAAGACAGATATGTAAAGCATTTAAAAAAAACAATTTAGTAAATGATTAAGACACAACACACAATAAAAATACAACACCAATTTATAAAAATAGGAAATATTTCTACCTTTAACATGACACAATAACGAAAAAGTCCAATTTAGGGAACCTGAGATACGAATTTTGAAAGATTTAGCACTGTATAGCACATACAAACCTATAGCACCTATTGGGACATCTGGTTGCGCCAGACTGGGAAAAAGTCAATGATTCAAGCCACTCGCATTGGAGTCCTGTGCGGCTACCCCTTGCATTAGGTCTCTGTCAAAGTTTTTACCTTCTTACTTAGAAACTTTTCTTCCCAGGGTCACTTGAAGCTCTCAGCCAGCATACATTTGGTGAGAGTTCACCGGCTTGACTTTCAATGAGCTACCGGTCAAACCTATGGCAGTCAGGCCTCCATAGCTTTCCAGCAGGATGAACCAGAGGTCCAGAGGTCCATTCCGGTGTGCAGTTGAGGGTAGCTGGCTAGGCTAGCCAGATTGAGTCAGTCCACTTTTGAAGCTTTTTTTCCAAAGTTGTTCCAAAGTTTTTCAAACTTCTGGAACTTCTTCCTGAAGTTTCCAAATCTTACTCCAAGGGTCTGGAAGCTCCAAGATGGCCCTTGAAAGTTTGGGACTGCAATTTCCACAAACCACTTGAACAAAACCCTTACAAATCCACTGGTAGTACTCCAGGCTGGGGATTCTTGATGGTGATGGTACAGGTGAGCTCTGTTAACCTGTAGCTTGCAGGGAGTCCACCCTTCAGTCCATGTCAAGCAGGTTTGACCTACAGGGCGATAGTTCCACATTGTGCAGCAGATGCAGTCAGTAAGAGTGCAGGGCCTGGTAGGTGAAAATGAAACTTCTAGCATGGACCCTTCTTCTTTCTTCCTTTAGTTTCAGACAGCAGATCTGAGAAGCACTGCCCCTCTCAGATACTTATTCAGCATTCTCTGGGGTCATACTGGAGGGCACTCCTGAACAATGAGGTATAGGGCAACTACCCCAGAGCACAACCATTTCCTCCAAAGTGTGGCACAATGGTCTCCCAGAAAGCACCATTTCTCCAAAATTCAATATGGTTGAAGTCTCAGCAGAGAGGCAAGAGCTGGCTAAACTACCCTTCAGGATGGCTCATCTTCATATTCTCCCTCCCCCTGGCATCTACACATTCCTTCCTTAAGCCTGCCATCTGGCTGCGTTCAAAGAGTAGGAGTGTAAATGAAACTAGCTTCTTCTGCCTGTCCCCACCTTCTTTTGAAGATCATTGTTTACAACACCTGCCCTTGCTCTGGCTTTTCTATGTAACAGAACCCTCCCCTCCCAGAATTGCTCTTTCTCCCCAGGGGCTACTTATTACCTCAGCCTGGCTAATCCACTTAACTCTGTCCAATCAGGACAGGTCACTGGAAGGCTGAGTTTTGGCTTACAGAAAAAGAAAGTCTTAAACCTTCTTGTCTGTTAATATTCGGGTAAATTTAAAAATAGCATATTGTTGGATTTATCGATACCATTCCACCAAGTCCTTGACTGATATTTTTCGGTGTCCCTGATGGGAGTTATTAATTATTACCTTCTTGCCTTGTTAACCTATGTGGCTGGGGATCTGCAATGGGAAAATGAACTGCAATTGCTCCAAAACCAGGGCTCATAAAACATCTTTTATAAGGACCCGCCAATAATTAAAAAAGCCCCCTACCCCTTGAACACCTAGGGGAGACTTTAGGGGTTCTGAATATGTATAAATATTGCAGATTCTCACTTCATAGTGCTCCTAGCACAAAAGTCGATTTTGGGGAGCACTTTACTACAACGAGGGAAAGGAATGGTGCAATTTCACTAAACCCGAGGCATATAAAACTTACTTTATAAGGGTCTTCCTTATAAGTACCTGAAACCCCACCACTGGGACACCTAGGGCTGACCATGGGGGTACCTGATATGCTACAATATTCTAGTTTATTAAGTGATAAGTGTCCCAAACACCAGAGTCGAGTTTGGGCACAATTTATAAGGTAAAGGCAGTCATGAAACACAGGACTGCTTTTAAATTGACCTCAGGCCCAGCAGTGCACACATGCAACTCCCTATATACTAGGGACTTAATGGTAGCCTAAATCTCCCAGCCCTCTTATGTACTAGGGCATTATAGGGGATGTCATGCCAATCTTAGGGGTACCCTAACCCATTGTGTACCCTAGTGTTTGTAGGTGTTTTCACTGTATTCTAAGTTTGTTTTCAGCATAGCACTGGCCGGGGCCTGGTTAGGCAGATCCCAGGGACAGTCAGAGTCAGTTACCACCATACCAGTCAGCAAAAAAATTGGGGTGCCCAAGGCACAGGATGACTTTGCAACACTCACCCATTATGGGCCTGCAGAAACCTAATGGCAAGTATCGCATTGTGCAGGACCTGCTAAAGATTACTAATATTTTAGTTCCATGTTGTCCTGTGATACTAAATCTTGCTGTGATAATATTTCAAATACCCTGTGAAGCTGAATGGTTCACAGTTGTTGAGCTTTGGCAAGCTATCTTGTCCATTCCACTGCAGGAAGAGGGACAGGTTCTCTTTGCGTTTCGATTTCAAAATACAATTTTGGCATGGTGTCAAATTCCACAACTTCAATCTTTCATCAGATCTTATAAAGAATTTGGAATCGTTCAAGTTGCTGTGCAACTCAGTTGTTAACCAATACAGATGAGTTACTGATTCCGTTGATGTCTCAAGAAGCATGTAGGACTAATACTATTGCCTTATTGAATCATTTAGCTGAGAATGGATATAAAGTGTCCCTGAGCAAAACTACAGTATTGTCAAAGAGATCTCCTGTTTTCAGGACATCACATTGAGAAAGGCGCAAGGAAGGTGTCACAAGAGAGAATCTCTGCTATCTTGCAGATGAATCCTCCTACCACACGGGTGGAAGGTATGGTGGGCCACTGTTGTAAGTGGGTTCCCAACTTTTTCTTCGTGGCCAAACATCTACAGAGGTTGACACACAAGAACATGTCTGATACAATGCCATGGGACCACAACAGCATGAATGCTTTCTTACAGCTGAGAGAAAATCTCTGTTGAGTCCTGTGTCTGAGAATGCCTGATTACAGTAAAGAGTTAATTTTATTTTGCAGGGAGAGGCAGTGCTGTGCTCTCTCACTGCTTATCCAAATTAATGGTGATTTCCAAAGACATGTGGCATATTTTTCTGCTACACTTGATACCATAGCCACAGGAAACCAGCCTTCAAAAAACATGGATCCTTCCAAATTTGCTATGGTTTTGGTGGCTTCTAGACCCGCACTTACCACGGACCTTGATGGGAGTCCTGCGGGCTTCACTAACTGGCTATCCAGTTCTATGACCACGCTTGCTACACCGACTTCATCTAGGTTCACCAGGGAATCGCCTTCCAACACCTGGTTTACCCCGGACTTGTGCCTGCTTAAGCAGGAGTGTAAAAAACTTGAACGGGCCTGGGGCCTCAGTGAGTAATGCCCCCTGGCTAAGGCCACTTTCAGGGGCAGGCAAAAAATCTACAATGCTGCTATAATACAGGCTAAAAAGCAGTACTTTATAGCCTGCATTGAGAAGGCCCATAACAACTCCAAGGAGATTTTCTCTATAGTTCAGAGTTTTATGTCTCCTGCAGCTCAAGCGTGCTCTCTCACGGCCACTGAGGGCCGATGCAACACTCTATCTACTTTTTCCTTGGATAAAATACACTTAATTCAGGCAACGTTAACTTCCTGCCCCGGTCCTCCTTCTGTCCCTGTACCTACTGTCATATTGCCTGCTGTCCCCGGGCACGCTTTGCGAGCCTTCTCTTCTGTGGATCTGTCTAGCTCTCTCAAAATCCTGAAGGGCCTGAAATCTGGTTCACCCGGGGACCCCTGTGCGGCAAGACTGTTTGTCGCAGTCGCGGAGATTATTAACGCCGAAGTTAATTCAATCATAAACGCCTCCTTTCCTGAGGCTCAGGTACCGGAGGACTGGAAACAGGCAGAAATCCTTCCCCTTTTAAAGAATCCTACTCTTGACCCTCTGATCCCAGTAAAATATCGCCCTATTTCCCTCCTGCCCAGCTTAGCTAAAGTCTGTGGGAAGGTGGTGACCAGACAACTTACGGAGTTTGTGGAAGAGTCTTATGTTCTGCAACCAGTGCAGTCTGGGTTTCGCTCTTCCTACAGTACCTACACATCGCTGGTGGAGATTTCCAAATCCATCCGCGACGGTTTAGATGCTGGTGGGAGAGCTGCATTGGTAATGCTCGACCTGTCGGCAGCATTCGATAAAGTCCAGCACTCCCTGCTGCTCGTCCGACTTACCGAGATTGGTGTCTCTGGCGCTGCCTGGGGCTGGCTGAGGTCCTTTCTTGAAGGGTGGGCTCAGCAGGTGTGGTTGCCACCGGCCGCTTCTACTTCGCAGCGAGTCACTACTGGTGTCCCACAGGGGTCTTCCCTTAGCCCCCTTCTTTTTAATATCCACGTTACTCCTCTGGACTATTTAGCCAAGGATTTTGGGGGCTAAGGTGATAGCCTATGCTGATGACACCCAGCTCCTCTTTACTTGGGAAAAGGATGAGGTATCGGTATCCTTTGTACAGCATTTCTTGTCTTCGGTTTTTGAGTGGCTTGCGGCGGGCCAACTCAAATGTAACTAAGACAAGTCAGAGATCCTACTCTACGGTAATTTCCCCCCTGGCTCCAGAAACTCTATCTGGCCTCCTGGATTCCCTCTATCAACCTTCAATGGGAAAACCGCAAAAAACCTAAGAGTGTGGTTTGAGGATAACCTCTCCTTTTATGCTCAGGTGAAAAAGCTCTCAGGCAGCTGTTTTGGCCTTCTCAAAACACTAAGGACTTTTTTACCTCTCCTTCCCAGGCCTGCCAAAGAGACGGATATCTGTGCCTTGATCCTTTCTTGATTGGACTAGGCTACTGTGTTGTACATAGGCATCCCTGGATACTCTCTAAATAGACTCCAGGTCATACAGAATGCGGCCGCCAGACTGCTCCTGGGAATCGCTAAGAGGAGCAGCATGCATGAACATCTCTGCACACTCCACTGGCTTCCGGTGGCAGATTGGGTCAAATTTAAATCCCTGGTCATTGATCATCGAGCCCTCTACGGCTGAGGGCCTGCCTATTTACAGAAGCAGTTCTCCTTTTATGTCCCGCTGAGACAACTGCGTTCTTCAGCCCTCCTTCTAGCTAGGATGCCCCATTTCATACGCCACAAGCTGGGCGGCTGCTCTCTGTCTGGTAAGGCTGCCCAGGCTTGGAATGCCCTTCCATTTCTACTGCGCAATACTCAAGACCCGTTAGCCTTCAAGAAACTTTTAAAAACTCACCTGTTCCCGTAAATGATGGTGGTGTAGCTCAGGGACTCCTCTTGGATCTGCGCTGAGACACTCTTCGGAGTAGCTATTGCACGTTATAAGAGCACTCAACAATAATAATAACAAGACTGCCTGGCTGCCTTAAATCTGTGGCTGCTACTGGTGTCAGCATCGAGTAGAATAAGATTATGGTCATGGGCTATCCGATTACGGTATGCAGACAAAATATCGATATTTAAATATCGATATATATTAATATCGAAGTTTTAATGTCGAAGGGACATAATATAGAAGGTAAGTAATATCAATAGATTTAATATAGATATTAGTAATATCGAAGTGTTAAATATCGATATTAGTAATATCGATGTTAATAATTTCAATATTACTAATATCGATTTTTATATTTTTTTTGTGTATAATATTATGTATTTATAATGTATTTAATTTATTTTTATGTAATTTTTAATTAATTGGTAAATAATTTTAAGTAATTGATTAATTGATAATTATGTTCTGTAGCGGGTTGTGGGTTTATAGGGGAATAGGGTGGGAAGTAATTTAATTATGTGAAATTGTTTCTTAATTAGTAGGAATTATAAATTAATTTTAATTAATTGGTAATTATTTTTAATTAATTGGTAATTAATTTTAATTAATTGATTAATTGATAATTATGTTCTGTAGCGGCTTGTGGGTTTATAGGGGAATAGGGTGGGAAGTAATTTAATTATGTTAAATTAATTATTATTAGTAGGAATGATAAATTAATTTTAATTAATTGATAATTATTTTTAATTAATTGATAATTATTTTTAATTAATTGATAATTTATTTTAATTAATTGATTAATTGACAATTATGTTCTGTAGCGGGTTGTGGGTTTATAGCGGAATAGTGTGGGAAGTAATTTAAATGTAATTAAGGATTTTTTTTTTTTTATTAATTGTTTTGTCAATTATATATTGGTAATTAATTATTAATTGGTATTTAAATATTATTAAATGGTATTTTTCATAATTTATGTATTTAAATATATTTTGCTAATCATGTTTTGAATAATTATGTACTAGTATTTGTAAATGGTTTAAATTTATTTAATAGTTAAGTTTTTTATTATTTAAAAAAATACATTTATTTATAAGTATGTTATTTTTACCCCTACGCTATCCAACACTTTCCCTACTGTTGCAATCTCTGGAGTTGAAATAGTAATTGTTAACCTACGCTATCCAACACTTTCCCTACTGTTGCACTCTCTGGAGTGGGAATAGTAATTGTTACCCCTAAGCTATCCAAAACTTTCCCTACTGTTGCACTCTCTGGAGTTGGAATAGTAATTTTTACCCCTACGCTATCCAACACTTTCCCTACTGTTGCACTCTCTGGAGTGTGAATAGTAATTGTTACCCCTACGCTATCCAACACTTTCCCTACTGTTGCACTCTCTGGAGTGGGAATAGTAATTGTTACCCTTAAGCTATCCAACACTTTCCCTACTGCTGCACTCTCTAGAGTTGGAATAGTAATTGTTACCCCTACGCTATCCAACACTTTCCCTACTGTTGCACTCTCTGGAGTGGGAATAGTAATTGTTACCCCTACGCTACCCAACACTTTCTCTACTGTTGCACTCTCTGGAGTTGGAATAGTAATTTTTACCCCTACGCTATCCAACACTTTCCCTACTGTTGCACTCTCTGGAGGTGGAATAGTAATTTTTACCCCTACGCTATCCAACACTTTCCCTACTGTTGCACTCTCTGGGGTGGGCTTAGTAATTGTTACCCCTACGCTATCCAATACTTTACCTACTGTTGCACTCTCTGGAGTTGGAATAGTAAATTTTACCCCTACGCTATCCAACACTTTCCCTGCTGTTGCACTCTCTGGAGTGGGAATAGTAATTGTTACCCTTACGCTATCCAACACTTTCCCTACTGGTGCACTCTCTGGAGTGGAAATAGTAATTTTTACCCCTACGCTATCCAACACTTTCCCTACTGTTGCACTCTCTGGAGTTGGAATAGTAATAGTTACCCCTACGCTATCCAACACTTTCCCTACTGTTGCACTCTCTGGAGTGGGAATAGTAATTTGTACCCGTACGCTATCCAAAATATATATATTTTTTATATTTGTTTTACATTTTTATTAATTGTTATTTATATTATTATTTGATGTATATAAATGTATTTGTAATTTAATATATTTTCATTTATTTATAAGTTATTAAAATAATTTATTAGAGGTATTATTAATTAATTATATACTATGCAATATATGTTTATTATTATTAGTTTTTATGACATTATTTATTTATTTTAAATATTATAATATATATTTAACTATGTTTGTTACATTTATAAGTATTATTTTGTTAATATTCCATGTTTTTTAATTTAAAAAAACGATATTTTTAAAAAAACGATATTTTTGACATCAATATTATTTTTTCGATATTTTTGTACTTACCTTGTTAGAGATAGGATCTCGATATTAATGTAATAGATATTTTTGTTGCGATATTTTGGTAGGTAGATATTTTTGTAGTCGATATTTTGTCATAGATTCCCGATTACAGTGATGGTTTCTCACTCTGCAGAGATATTGCTTACCCTTACTAATACCCAGCATTTGACTAACAGCCGTTCACCAAGTATGAGCAGGTCATTCTTGCTGCTGAGAACATTACCTTGAGATGCTGTATCACCTTGAACCCTGACACGCTGTTACCCCTACCGGGAAGTGATGCTTAAGCAGGGTAGGTCGACCATGATTGTCTCAATGTCTCAGAATTGTGCAATAAGCCAAGACCAGGTATACAGAATGAGCCCCTCCTATAGGTTGATTATGTGCTATTTGTAGATGGCTCTTGCTTGGAAGTCTGTACCATTGTAAGGGTAGTAGAAGCCTGCTGGCTCCATAGTATAACTTCTGCCCAAGTGGCTGATTTGGTCCCTCTTAACAGACCTTGCTGTTTTTCAGACCAAATTAGAGTTACTGTATTTACTGAGTTATGGTTAGTATGACTTTGGTGTTTTCCATGACAGCTGCGATCACAAAGGGGATTTATAGAATCTTCTTGGTCGCCCATTAGAAATAGGGATATGTAATGAAATTGCGTGAGGCGTTTGTAGCTGTTGTGGGAGATTGCTGAGGTTAAATGAGCAGCACACAGGAGCAGAAACAATTATGTCATAGCTGGTAACCGGTATGCAGATGAAGTCGCCCAGTACTACGATTATGAGTCCTGTGCATTTAACAGAGAATGTTCACATGAAACTGTGAATGAGACCTACTTGTGTTGGCTGTTGATGGTACTTGGGATGAGATTAAAGGTTGTAAGAGGAAGTGCCAGAGGTAGAACAACAGGGTTGGGTCAGAACAGGTTGTGTGAAGAAAGTGGAGCAGAGTTGATTTTCAACTGATGGAAGTCCTGTGCAGACAGAAAACCTGTGGCCTCCAATGGCTAAGCATTCCATGCTCCTGCACATCTAGGTAGAGATGCAGTGACCAGGTCTTTTTTAGACAGAATTGGTTTATTCCCCAATTTAGGTTTATGGTTGAAGTCTGCACCTTAGATGTTTAAACTACCAACAGATTAATGTAGGGAGGAGATCCCCTGTTACCATGAACCATTGAGGGAGATCCGGAGATCCTGTCCACAGAATGTCGTTGGATTTTATTGAGATGCTTTTGTGTAATGGGCTGAGATATGTCCTGTTTATTATGTGCATTTTCTCCCAGTGGGTTAACACATACCCGAGTCAGAGGAATGTCAGTCTCAATGTAGCCAAATTGCTGTTGCGAGAACTGATACCATGTTTTGGGTTCCCGGTTTCTCTGAAATCAGACCGAGAGACACATTTTAATAATGAGGTTTTGAGAATTTAGTCTGCAGCTCTACAGGTGTAGCAGCGACAACGCTGTAGTTACTAACCTGAGGCTTCTGGCATTGTTGAGCAAGTTAATGAGGCGCTGAAGGCTCGACTGGCAAAGGTGTGTGCGTCTACCTCCTTGAAGTGGCTGGATGCTTTGCTTTTGGCGCAGATGAGTCTTCAAAGCACTCCCGACTAGCGAACAGGACTGCCGCCCCATGAAACCCTCATGGGCCGAGCTATGAGATTACCTTCTGTGCCTTGTAATACACTTGTGAATAACACAAATGATATGATTCTCAACTACAGCAAAGGACTTGCTGATGTGGTGCTTTCTGTCTCTCATCATGTTGGGGCTGCCACTGCTCTCCCGCATCAGGAGCAGTGTTATGACTTGAGATCAAGGGACTGAGTCCTCATCAAAATCCATGTCCGGAAGTCTTGCCTAGAGCTCTACTGGAAGGGACCCTTTCAGGTGATCCTTGTAACAAATATAGCCGTTAAGAGTGGTGGATTGCTGAACTGGGTGCATGCATCACATACCAAGTGAGGGAGATATCCACTTGAAGAAGTTACGCGTCCTGTTTAAGAGCTGGAACCACCTACACATCACCCCAACGGAGCAGAGGGAGGTGAGCATAGTAATCAAGAGCTCCAGAGTTTCGATGTGGTTGAAGATTCAGAAATAACACAAAGTTGAATTGAGGTGAGTCCTGAGTCTATGACGCGTGATCCTGGAAACAAGAGACTAGCACCATGTACTGGTTGTTGCTGACACTGATCCTGGCGAAGGGTTTGACCATAGGGGCCAAAAAAGAAGCAAATGGCCAAGAAGGCAAGATAGATTGAGGCTGAGTCTGTCTGTTGAATGCATACCACAAACTGTTACAGAGGAGTCTAAATCAAGTGAGCTAAGTGAGAGTGACGACCAACAGACAGCACAAAGAGTGTGAGATTACCATTCTGGGGGTATTCTGCTGCTGAATTAATTTATTACACTAACAGTGGGCTTGTGCAAATCACCTATGATTTGAGTGGTAAAATTGTAGTGCCAACAGAACCTCCATGATCCCTGATGCCACAGCAAAGAGTTTAATTTCCCTGCATTGACTACAATCTAACGAACGGTGTCTATGAATTGACCCTGTTGATCCGAGCTGCTTTGTCACACTTCCCCTTTAAAGAAAATACACAACTTTGATTTTAAGCTTTTGCATGAGGATGCTTCAAAAGGAGATTTTTGCAACAAATGCATATTTTAGATTGTTTATGAGTACATTGACACAATGGTTGCCAGGGCCTGCTATGTCTGCACCCAGTTACCTGCTTCAGTAGCTGTGGGTGTCACCTACCACCACATTCCCCTTACATATGGTATCACTTGTAGTAATTTTCTTAGCCTTTTATATTGTCAAGGTAATTTTGAGTTATATTTCTCAAATAATGATTTAGGGACAGATGAAGGTAGGCTATTACCCGTCAGTAACGGCCAAATTCGGCTGTTACCGACCAGTTATAGACTTTTCCTATGTAGGAGGCTTTTTTATTGATTCGGTAAATAATGAATCGGTATTTACTGAATCATCATTTACCGATTCGGTATTTACCGAATCGGTAAATGAGATGTAGGAAGCGCTTCTGGGCTTTAAGGATTCGTTATTTACCACCAACTATTAGTTGGTGGTAAATAACGAATTCCTATGTAAATGCAAATATGTGCATTTACACCTGTGCCATGTGACAGACATACATGCCCTTAGGGCATGTATGTGTGCCACATGTGCACACAAGCACTAATCAGGGGTGCAGCAGGGTGTCAAAGAGACACCCTGCCACCCTTGACTTTTTTCCAATTTTACCGAATCGGTAATTACCGATTCGGTAATTGACATTCATTCCTATGGGCCTTATTTTTACGGAATAATTACCTACATTGCATTTACCGATTCGAAAATACCAAATCGGTAAAATTCGGTATTTTCGAATCGGTAAATCTAAATTACTTACATCTAGCCCTTAGTCTTTTCAGATGTTTGTTTGCTTTACCAGTAGCTATTTCCTCACAAGGGAGCTTGTGAGGGACAGCAGGGGTTTGCTGGAAACCCAGCTAGTGTTTTGCTGCATGTTTTGACTTAATTGTGGTTCTTTGCACTCTTTGCACTCATTGGCATGCCCCGACATGCCCACATGCTACGATTCAAAGCCGGCTTCACAACGCGTCCACGCAGCAGACGAGCACAGCGGGCATGCCGCTGGCGGACCCAAGGAAAGCTGTCTGCTCCCACCCACGCTGGGACCGCACTCCATGCCAGCCCCTGGGCCAATTTATCTTCCCATCTTAAGACTCCTATTTGCGGGCAGAGTTGTTAAACCTTAGAGCAACAGGTAAGAGCTGCCCTGGATCCATTTTTACCCTACATGAGTTAACAAAGGCAAGTGTTTGGTCCATCTGTAAACTTCCTTTATCTTGGGATCAGTTTTTCAAGGACTTCTCCCACCAAACCGTCCAGTCTTTATAGGGATTTTAGTTGTGTGCTGATAAATGCAAGGTCCCTTTACAAGAATACCATGGAATTTAGAGTCTTTTTAGAAGCCCACAAGGCAGACGTGGCTTTTGTTACTGAACCCTGGGCTAAGGCAGCAGCTGTCCCAGACATTATTTCTGCTAGTACCCCACCTGGTTATGCCTTTTCTAGACTTGATAGGTCTGAAAAAAGAGGCAGAGGCCTTGTGATCTTCAATTATGACCACTTTAAGGTATCCTGGGTGCCACAATTGGCAACACCTGACTGCGAAGCACGTTCCTTTAAAATATCACTTACCCACCAGTATTCCTTCAACTGGGTCTTGATTGACAGGCCACTGGGCCTTAGGTCATGCTTTGTACATAATAGATATCAGTTGTGGGATAGCAAAGCTGACCATGCTGATTTGACCATTCTCAGTGATTTTAATTTTCCTCTCAAGAACTCTTCAGTTAAAGATACTTCTCAGCTTCTGGACCTGATGTCGAGACTTGGCCTCTCGCAATTAGTTATAGGCCCACACATTCAGCTGGCCATTCTTTAGACAGGATTTTTTCTGACAATCCCTTTCTCCAAGTGACATCCTTGCTTCCATGTCTCTGGTCTGACCACTTTGCAGTCATATTTACCCTGAAAGTGGAACATAAAGATTCTTCTACTCATCAGCATTTAGGTCAGGTTTCTTCACGCCCCAGGCAAAAAGTTATTCAGTTGAATTTACTTTATGTTTAGGGTGATCTAGGCCAGACATTACTTCAGACTTAAAGCAAAATCTATCCTAGATGGATTGACTCCAATATCTTATTGCTGGCTCCACCTAAAAAAAGTAAAAATTGTAGAAACTATCTTTCTGAACCTTGGTTCGATACAATTTTAGAGCTCACAAACAAGACAGTAGATGGCTAGAACAGACATAATGACCTAATTGTGACCTTAAAGATAAATTGGCCTACAAACAGGCTCTAGCAACTTACAAAAACGTTTCCACAGCCTAATCCTGAACTGTAAGATTAAAAAGTCAAATCTACCATAAATATTCCAAAAATAACTTTTTGCTACATTACAAAAGCTAAGTAAAGTTCCTGAATCCAAAAATAAGTCAGCCAGCCAATTATTCTGGAAATCATTAGCCATCTTTTTTCAAAATAAGGTAGAAGCCATCTATAATACGTTTGCAGCCATTCACTCTGTTTAGACGCCACACACAGAGATCGAAGAGATTAATAAAACCTACTTACCTGATTATAATACTTTAAGCCACCTGCTGCAGCAGGTATCTTGGCTGATTCACCAACCATGGCACCAGACATCTCACTCTCAGATCTCATTAGGAAATTTTTTTCATGACATTTTCTCCTCTATCAGTGGAATTTATTTCATCCATAATGCGCTAACCTAAGTCTGGCTCTCTATTGGACAATTGCACTCCTCAGATTCTTCAGCTAGCACCAACCATTATCTGCAAGTATCTCACGGACATCTTCAATAGGATGTTTCTGCTGAGATTCTATCCGATCAAATGGAGAAGGGCCTCTATCTTGCCACTTTAAAAAAAAGCTAACTTAAATAGCAATGATCCCAACAACTATAGGCCTATTTTCACCTTCCTTTTTTAATTCTAAGATCATTGAAAAGGCCATCACCTGGAGTTAGCTCAGTACCTTACCAATAACTCTCTATTTGACGTAACGCAGTTGGATTTAGAGGCCAACACAGCACCAAACCAGCATTGATCCCTGCCTCTGGGAAAATTACACAAACCGTGGACAATAGTGGCAATGCTGCTTTAATTTTATTAGAGCTCTCTGCAGCACTTAACCATGTACTTCTTGATTGTCTCTTCAATATTGGCATTGCAGGTAAGGCGCTTGAGCTCCTTAAATTGTTTCTCTCAGCCAGATAGCAGTTCGTCAAGCACAATGGTTTCAAGTCTCCCTACTTTATTTTGCCTTGTGGAGTCCTTCAAGGATCATCTATGAGTCCTACCACTTTTAACTTGTACATTACTCCTTTGGCCAACCTCATAAAGTCGTGTGATTTTGCAGTTGTGTCTTACGCCGATGACACCCGAATCGTGGTGTTGGTAGCTAGTAATCCTGACGATACAGTCTGAAGATTGAACGATTGCATGCTCCAAATTGGGGAGTGGATGCCCAGTAATTGTCTAAAGTTGAACTCAGCAAAAACTGAGGTTCTGCTTTTTGGGTCTATTACTTCCTATACTCCTAAGTGCATAGGATTATAGTCCGCAGGGACTGGGGTATACACCTATATCAGTCCCTAAAGTTACAAATCTTGGGTTCTACTTTGCTATAAACTTTCTTTTGAAGGACATGTGAATTCCATCAACTCGGCGGGTTTCTTCCTACTTAAATACCTTAGGAAAATCGTCTCCTACATTACCCTAGATTTGCAGTATTTCTGCTCTCATTTTGTTGAAAATTGATTACTGTAGTGCTCTCTTACTAATATCTGGAAAAAATCTTTAAATAAATTGCAGACTTTACCATATGCTGCTGCTCGGTTGCTCTTGGTTATTCTGAAACACCTATCTGTATCCCATGCTCATCCACTCCTACAATTTGTTTCCAGTTTAGAGAAGGATTGAATTTAGAGACCTCTGTATTGCTTTTAAAGCCCTTCATGGCTCGGGTCCTGATTATTTGAAACAGCGTTTTTCAACATTATATTCCTAGTAGATTTCTGCATTCCTCCCAAGCACACAAGCTTGTTATCCCTAAGGAGAGGAAAGCGAATTGGGGTGGAAAAAGGTTTCATCGCATGCACGTCCGGATAGTGGAAGTCTTTGCTGTTACACCTAAAAAATGAGTCAGGCTTGCTTTATTTCTGCAATGCCCTTAAAACATGGCTTTTTTTATTTATGATTTTACAGATCTGCTACCGCTCTGCCTAGGTTTTCTGTTTCTTTTTCCTCTGAGCCATCAGCGCCTATACACCCCTGGGTAACATTTATTTTTTCATATGTATAATCATTTGAATCCACACTGAAATGCTAAATAGTTGAAGACAGTTTGGAGTTTCTGTAAGACCCCAACTAAGCTTAACATTGCCCTTGACCATAGATTGAAAAGAATTGTGTTGATGAAATAGAAGAGAGAAAGAGGATCATTGAGGATCGAAAGGTAATTTGGAAAGTTGTTGAGAAGGATGGATGGAGAAAGTAAGAAGAGAAACACAGAAATTTGGAACGCAACCTACTTTGAGTTTAGATTGTCACACCGAGGAAAATTGTCTGTACACAAGAGAGAGGATGTGGCACATAACACATTCATGTGAGAAAGTAAGTGTTAACATCCATTTTCGTTAGGGGGTAATACAGAACAGATACTTCGCGGAAAGTATCCCGTTATTCCTGGACTCTGTTATGAATGTGGTCCCCATGCCTATTTTGAGATACCTAGAAATTGGGCCGGTTCATGTCATTTAGCTGAGGTATTTCGTGAGATTTATCATGTAGAGAGACTAGATGCTCAAGAAGTTTGGTTTCCTACTAGGATCAAACATAGTAGCAGTGTATCAGAGATAGTAAGAGACATTTTTGGAGTTATGATTCCTTCTGTAGAAGTTGCTTTAAATGATCGGAAGATTACAAATCATTCCATAATATTAGATAAATTAGCACTTTCTATTGATGGAGTTTTAATGGCTGTTGATACAGAAATGATAGCTATTAGCTCTATAGTTTTAGAAAACCGCTTAGCATTAGCTATTTTATTAGCAAAGAAAGGCAGAGTCTGTAAGATGCTGAAGATTCAGCAATGTTACGCCTTCATACCAGATAAGAGCAAGGAAATAAGAAGAGTATTTGTGAAAAACATTACTGGATTAAAACAAGATTTGAAGGACTTGAAAGCAACAGGTGCATGGGAATCTACTGGAAAGGGTTTTGATGATGTAGTTAGCAATTTTGACAATAACCAACAATGGTTGTAGGCTTTTAGGTGCTATATTGAAGCCTATCTTGATTATTGGCATTTAGCTTGATTCGTTTAATTGAAGGGGGTGGGTGTAAGCTGCTGATTCTATGCAGCGTACTCATGCCAAATTATCGAAGAATTGTGTAAGATTATATAGAATTACTTAAGAAAAGTAATTTTGCATTTACTGCTATATTTTAGCACACAAATGTCCCCTTGCGTCCATTTTGGATGGGAGGGGGCATTTCTGCACTGAGAAATAGCGCTAGAATCAACAGAACACATTTAGCAGGGGCCAGCAGTCACTCGCGCTGACTAAATGTGCATTTGGGGTAGGAATTCCTCCCTAACTTACTCCCAGTATTTAACTATATTTTCCTCAAGCAAAATACATCCTTGCGTTAAAAATGGATCGGAGGATGTATTTTCCGCTAAGAAAAGTGGTAAATGCAGAAGAACACACATAGTGGACGCTAGAAGACGCTGGTGGACCCTAAATGTTCTATTGTGTTAGGATTTGTTTTACGCCATATTACGTGAGAAGGAATAATCATGTAATTCTCAGTAATTCAGCATCAAAAAGTAATGCGGAATTACCAAATTTACTTTGATCCCTTTGGCGTAATTGAAATCTTGCCCAGGCCTACTTATTTGCTATGTTTAAGGGATTTGAGTATCTGACATCAAAGAAGGGGATGGTTGAAGGATAGATAATTAAAAGGAAACGGGAGGATTTGGAAAGAGATAAAGGACACTGCAAGGTATATGGTGAAATGAAAGTGCTGGAGATGTAAAGGCGTAAGATGTTAAAACCAATACAATTTTGGGGAGGTCTCACTGAGAGGTTCATTTGATTTGTGTGATGGCTTTCCTATTGCAGCAGCATATTTAGGAGCTCCGTCATTATACATCATATATATGCACAATTTATACTCGATGTGTGTTGAACAGTATTAATTTGTGTGCAATACATTAATCAAATGTAGTAGGCAATTACTGTTAGAAGAAACAAGGATCATCAGTAAAACATATTTGAACGGACTGTAACTGCAATACTCATATTAACAAGAATATGTGTACCTTACTTATGTTAATTATAGTTGTTTAACTTCCGCTTTGAATCTTATATTAACTTGTCCTGTAACTAGGCCCAAATTTTTAAGTTACAGGCTTAAAATATTTTCCAGTGGTTTGTTTTTCTCTACACTATAGGTGCGCTATCGGACTCCTCGTTAGAGAAATGTTTTTTATTTGTGTTAGACTGATAGTGAGTTGCAGTGATGAAGGCTTTGCGACAAGTGTGGATTTATAATGATGAGAAAATCTCCTGTACAGGCCGACCATATGGATGATACAGTCAAAGATGAGTATATGTGTGATTTATTTTCTGGGCCTTGGAAAGTAGGAAGTCTACTAGCTCCCAGAAATCTCTGTTGAACAATTGCTTCATTTTTTTTTAAAGAAAGTGATAATGAGATGTTTTGAAAAAAATCTGTTGTTTTAATTTGTGTTCCTAGGTTACTTTAGACCGACCCTATCCTAACTTCATAGAAAGAAGACCTTTCTCCTGTACTCTGCAGATTTCTCTGCCTGCAGTGGAAAGGCTTTATGCTTGAACACTCTTTCATTTCCCTCAAAGAACCTTAGATGCAGTTCAGCTTATGCTGGCACCTATTTCGCCTATCTCTTAGAAATCCCTTGCCACTTTGAATTCTTAATTTAGAATAGGAAAGATTCTTTATGGATATTCGTGTTCTCTTTGTAGCTGTGATTAACCTATTGTTTTTTTTGGTACTTACATTTAGATGACTTGATCATTTTAATAGCTAAGCTGTAATGATGCGATCCATAAGTTTAGCCAACTAATTGGAATTTGAATTTGAATAATGTTAATATTTTTACTTGATGTGGACACCATTCTCTGTCTTCCTTGTTGAGCCGCATTGCTTCCACAATAATTGAAATGTACAGCTCATGTTAGTTCCTGTCACTCATTTTAAGTAGGTAATCAAAGGTTTAGGTAACCAATGGGGGATCCTGTACAATGATTTCACTAAGAAATTGAGGTTTAGAGATCCTCACTTTATCAAATTACTACTTGTTTGTGTTGGACATTATAGAAGTAAAATGAGTTCCTCCCAGATCTGGATCTTTGTAATGTGTCAAGTGTATGACTAAGAATGTGTCAATGTGCCATGGTATTTTTGCTGTTGTTCGTTGAACTCAGCGACCAGTTGTTCATTACCCAGTGTGTGCAGTTTGCTTTATAGACATGCAATGCTAGTGTAGGATCTTGTTACAATGCAAGTTTCTGCTATTGAGAAGTGAGAGCGGTGACAGGTTTATGCTAATTTTAATTGTTTCCAAGATGTATGATGGTGTAGTGGTGCAGAGACAGAATATCGAGTCAGAAATATCGAGTTGCACAAATATTGAGTCAGAAATATCGAGGGTCAGAAATATCGACAGCAATAATATTGTGGTCAAGAATATCGATTTAAGGTAAGTAATACCGACTTTAAAAATATCCAAGTGTTTAGTATTGTTTGCAAAAATATAGTTGTTAAAAATATCATTTTTGTTAATGGTATGTATTTAAGAATATATTTTATATGTATGCGATGTATTTTTTTTGTATATGAATGTTTGTATTTTTAATATATGTGTTACATTTTTAGTACTTATTTTTTTTATTTGAATTTTGCATTTTTAGTCCTGCACGGGTTGTGGGTTTATAGCGGAATAGGGTGGGAAGTAATTTAATTATATTACATTTATTGATTATTATTTATTTATTAAAATGTGTTTAATTGATATGTTATTGTGTTAAATGTGTCAATTCAATTATTATTAATAAATTAATATTTAGTTGGTAATAATTTAAATTACTTAATTGGCAATTAATTTAGGTGTGTGTTGTAGTGTTTATAGGTGTAAAGGATGGGAAGTAATTTATTTTAAAGGTGTAAAGGGTGGGAAGGGTAGGTAGTAATTTCTGATGTTAATTGATGATTTAATAATTCGTTTTTAATTATTTTAATTCATTAATTGGTAATTGTGTAAATAATTGTAGATGTGTGTAGTGGTTTTTATAAGTTTTAAGGGTAGGAAGGGTGGGAAGTAATTTATTGTTTATTGATGAATTAATAATAGGTTGTTAATGAATTTTACATTTTAATAGGTAATCAATTATGGTAATTGTAATTTTTAGTGTGTGTTGTGGATATTATAGTGTTAACGTTTGTGTAGTAGTTAATGTTTATTTTTGTATTAAATATTTGTAACTGATTATTAATGTTAATTATGTAAATACATGTAATTAAAAATGTTGGTGTTTTGGTATTGGTGTGGTATTATAGGGTAGGAAATAAAATTAATACATTTATGTTATAATATATTTTTTTGTTTGTAAATAGGTTTTTTTAGTTTAAAAGAATAATTTTTTCATGAATGTATTTATTAATTTATATTATATATAATATTTATAGGTTTTTGTTATATGTAATTAATATTTAATATGCGTTCTTTTCATATGTTTAATATTTGTATTTTTTTAATATTTTTTTTTTCATTGCTATCCAAGATGTTTCCTACTGTTGCATTTACTGCAGTGGTAATAGTAATTTTTCTCTTTCCTCTATCCAGCACTTTCCCTACTGTTGCACTCACTGGAGTGGGAATAGTAATTTTTATCTTTCCACTATCCTCCACTTTCCCTACTGTTGCACTCACTGGAAGTGGAATAGTAATTTTTACCCCTCCGCTATCCAACACTTTCCCTACTGTTGCACTTACTGGATTGGGAAGAGTAATTTTTTCCCCTCCGCTATCCACCACTTTCCCTACTGTTGCACTCTTTGGAGTGGGAATAGTAATTTTTACATCTCTGCTATCCAATACTTTCCCTACTGTTGCACTCATTGGAGCTGGAATAGTACAATTAATTATTTTGCTATCCAACACTTTAACTACTGTTGCACGTATTCTATTGGGCAATTTAAGTTTACATTTATTTTTATAGTTTAATGTTTTAAATTATTCTAGAATGATTTTTTGCTTTTACATTATTTATATATATATATATATATATATATATATATATATATATATATATATATATATTATTTTTAGATAATTATTACTTTTTTAAATACATTAAATATAATAGTTTATTAATTATTTTAACGTAAAAATATTCAGGATGGGAAACTGCCTGTTTACCTTAATGAAGAGTTGTACTGGAGTGCGTCCTCGTCTCTGGGCACATTTTGGGAAAACATATATATATATATATATATATATATATATATATATATATATATATATATATATATATATATATATATACATATATATATATATATATATATACATATATATATATATATATATATATAGAGAGAGAGAGAGAGAGATAGATAGAAAGATAGATAGATATGTATATATATATATATACACATATATATATATACACATGTATAAATTATTATGTTTGTGTGTTTATTTATTTTTTATTACGTTCATTTGTTATATTTTGTAAAAATATATATTAAATGTAGTTTATTTTGTTAATATATTTAATATATATTATTTTATTTTGTATATATAGTTACATCGACATTTTTGATTCAATATTTTTGTACTTGCCTGTTTAGATATAGGTGTCGATATTTTTGCAGTCTATATTTTTTTAGCGATATTTAGAACATCAATATTTTTGTACTCGATATATTAGTGGACCGGTGTAGTGATGGAACAGTGCTGTTGAATTGGCAGCGTGCTTGTGAAACTTGAAGGAGTAACACTACTGTACCTAAAACGCTGTTGAAAGTAACTGCCTGACTACACAAGCAGATCAGAATGCAAATGTCTACAACTTAGCAGAGCGCTATGTGACAGCAAAGGCTTGGGTAGTAAGGGGACAAGTAATTCTCCTGGTGGCTCACCCTCTAGATACATCACCTCCTTGAGAAACCTGAAGATTTTCTATTACTACCTAAATCCAACTCAGGCCTAACTCTTGATTCAGGTAATCCCGGTTTCGAAGGTCGGCTACAAAGTTGGCGTCGGATGAGGCGGGAGGGTAGGTCGTGTTTGAGGGTGGAGTTGAGGTGCTCCTCTGTGAACTTGCTCCAGTTCCTTCTCGGTGGGCGAGGTGTAGGTTTGTGAGCGGTGGTACTGTTGAAGGAGAAGTGTACACAGTGGTGGTCCATCCAGGGGGTTGGGTGGTGTGGCTGATGTGGATATTGTTCGATCCTGCGAAGATGGGGTCGAGTGGGTGTCCTGCCTTGTGGGTGGGGACGGCAATGAGCTGTTTCCGTCCGAGGTTGTTGACATTTTCCATGAGGGTGGCGGAGTTGGGGTCTCAGAGGTTGTTGAGGTGGAAGTCAATGTCTTCGATGAGTATGTAGTCCATGGAGGCGATGGTGTGTGGTGCGATGAGGTCAGCAATGCTAGCGGTAAATGAAGTTCGAGGGCTGGGGGCTATGTAGGCGAGGGTGACACGTGGGGTCATTCCGGGGATGGGCTGGATCTGGAAATGGAGGTGTTCGGTGGTGGAAGAGGAGTCGCACATGCTGGAGGTGGAGAGTCAGAGGGAGCGCTTGTGTGCGAGTGTGAGTCCTCCTCCTGGCTGGTTGGGGTGGTCCTTCCTCCTGATCTTGCGTCCATCGGGGACAGTGGTTGCGATGTCGGGGGAGGAGGAGGCATTGGTCCAGGTTTCCGTAAAGAAGGCAACGTCTGGCGAGAGGGTGTCGAGGAGGTCTCAGATCTCTATAGCATGTCTGTGCAGGGAGCGCACGTTGAGGAGGATGCACCTCATGGCTTCGGGCTGCTGGCGTCTGACGTGAGTGAGGCGGCCATGGGGATGTGGAGGGTGGAGAAGGATTGTCAGCAGTGTCGGCAGGAGAACTGGCTGTGGGTGGTGTTCGGCGTAGACAGCTGGCAGTTGTTGTTCCTTCTGGGGTTGTGTGAGTGGAGGACAACTGAATCGTGGCAATGGGTGGTCGGAGAACCAGGGTCCCTGGCGCTGGTCGCAGTTGAGTCGGGGACGGGTGCAGACAGGCTTGCCTTTAGCACGGCTTCGGCGCGCTAGCCGCCATTAAATAGGAAAGGGGGAGGGAAGCGCAGCTGGGAGGCAGGAGTAGGAGTGGAAACTGGCAGGGGGCAGGGGCCACTGGGGCAGCAGCGGCGGGAAAGGGCTGCAAAATGGGCAAGAGGACAACAACAACAGCACTGGTATAATAAAGGAGATAAAAATCGGCAAAACAGAAATACAGAAGTAACAATTACAAGGCACAATAAAAAAAGACAAACAAAAGACAGAAACCGAGCGCAAACACAGCAGCGGACCAACAGAAGAGCAAGGCTCTCCCACTGGACCACCATGGATGAGACGCAGGTAGGACCCTGCGGGTAAAGGAGGGCCTCGAATACCTACCAGCTCAGGGAGGCATAGGGGTCAGCAGCAGATTCTGGGGTGGAGGGCAGGGTCTCTGTCAAGGAGATGCAAACTATTACTTGGCCTAGTGTGGCAAGGTATCTTGTACATCCACTAAATTTAGCAAAGTATTTCCACCTATGCCATGTTGCCACTCAATATTGCCTTTTCGTTTGATTATGAATGATACTTGCAAAGCGTGCACATTTACATGTTCCGGTAGTGCAAATTAAATTACTAAGTAATGTAGCAGAGCAACCATGTTTTTAGACCTTTGGAGATTTTGAAATGATTGGCTTTGGAAGGCAGACATAAGAGAATTGGATTCCAGAATGTATGTCTCTAATGAAAGGCTCTCCCTCCTTCTATTTCTAAGAAAATGTGAAGCACCCCTAACAGTAGAGCAGTAGGGAAAGGTAATCTTCGCCAAAAGTGTAAGAATAAATTGTTAATAGCATAAGTGCTGGGCCTTGTTTGTAATATACTCAATGACAGATGCAAAGAGACATAAAGGTGAGACATTGATGCACTAGTAGTCAATGTAATACCCTTAAATGGAAGAAGATGTGATGGCCTAGAGACAGACCCAATAGGACTCTAGGAGTCATGTTCTGAATCAGCACTACCGGTACAAAAGGGGGTGGTGATGGACGGAGTATCTGAATCAATCAAACACTCACACCCAGTCAAAAGATCTGGGTTTAATCCATCACCGTTCTTTAGCCACTCTGCCACCCCAGTTCAGACATGGCTATATGCAAATCAGTCCGACCCTGTGCCTCATGGGAACAGTCCAGCCCGAACTGCCAAGCCATGTCTTCCCTGGACCGGAAACAAGCTTTTGAGGACAGGTTTCTGGCATTCCAGCCGTCTTCAGCCCGGCTTGCTTGAATCCAGTGGCAAAGTGAGCAAGGGACTCACGTCTGAGCATACCCTGCCACACTTATGGCGGCCAAAAGCGGTACAAAAGGGGGTGGTGATGGACGGAGCATCTGAATCAATCAAACACTCACACCCAGTCAAAAGATCTGGGTTTAATCCATCACCGTTCTTAAGCCCACTCTGCCACCCCAGTTCAGACATGGCTATATGCAAATCAGTCTGACCCTGTGCCTCATGGGAACAGTCCAGCCCGAACTGCCAAGCCATGTCTTCTCTGGACTGGAAACAAGCTTCCGAAGACCGGTTTCTGGTATTCCAGCCGTCTTCAGCCCGGCTTGCTTGAATCCAGTGGCAAAGTGAGCAAGGGACTCACGTCTGTGCATACCCTGCCACACTTACGGCGACCAAAAGCGGTACAAAAGGGGGTGGTGATGGACGGAGCATCTGAATCAATCAAACACTCACACCCAGTCAAAAGATCTGGGTTTAATCCATCACCGTTCTTTAGCCCACTCTGCCACCCCTGTTCAGACATGGCTATATGCAAATCAGTCTGACCCTGTGCCTCATGGGAACAGTCCAGCCCGAACTGCCAAGCCATGTCTTCCCTGGACCGGAAACAAGCTTCCGAGGACCATTTCTGGCATTCCAGCCGTCTTCAGCCCGGCTTGCATGAATCCAGTGGCAAAGTGAGCAAGGGACTCACTTCTGAGCATACCCTGCCACACTTATGGCGGCCAAAAGCGGTACAAAAAGGGGTGGTGATGGACGGAGCATCTGATTCAATCAAACACTCACACCCAGTCAAAAGATCTGGTTTAATCCATCACCGTTCTTTAGCCCACTCTGCCACCCCAGTTCAGATATGGCTATATGCAAATCAGTCTGACCCTGTGCCTCATGGGAACAGTCCAGCCCGAACTGCCAAGCCATGTCATCCCTGGACCGGAAACAAGCTTCTGAGGACCGGTTTCTGGCATTCCAGCCGTGTTCAGCCCGGCTTGCTTGAATCCAGTGGCAAAGTGAGCAAGGGACTCATGTCTGAGCATACCCTGCCACACTTATGGCGGCCAAAAGCAGTACAAAAGGGGGTGGTGATGGACGGAGCATCTGATTCAATCAAACACTCACACCCAGTCAAAAGATGTGGGTTTAATCCATCACCATTCTTTAGCCCACTCTGCCACCCCAGTTCAGACATGGCTATATGCAAATCAGTCTGACCCTGTGCCTCATGGGAACAGTCCAGCCCGAACTGCCAAGCCATGTCTTCTCTGGACTGGAAACAAGCTTCCGAGGACCGGTTTCTGGCATTCCAGCCGTCTTCAGCCCGACTTGCTTGAATCCAGTGTCAAAGTGAGCAAGGGACTCACGTCTGAGCATACCCTGCCACACTTATGGCGGCCAAAAGCGGTACAAAAAGGGGTGGTGATGGACGGAGCATCTGATTCAATCAAACACTCACACCCAGTCAAAAGATGTGGGTTTAATCCATCACCATTCTTTAGCCCACTCTGCCACCCCAGTTCAGACATGGCTATATGCAAATCAGTCTGACCCTGTGCCTCATGGGAACAGTCCAGCCCGAACTGCCAAGCCATGTCATCCCTGGACCGGAAACAAGCTTCCGAGGACCGGTTTCTGGCATTCCAGCCGTCTTCAGCCCGGCTTGCTTGAATCCAGTGGCAAAGTGAACGAGGGACTCTCGTCTGAGCATACCCTGCCACACTTATGGCGGCCAAAAGCGGTACAAATGGGGGTGGTGATGGACGGAGCATCTGAATCAATCAAACACTCACACGCAGTCAAAAGATCTGGGTTTAATCCATCACCAATCTTCAGCCCACTCTGCTACCCCAGTTCAGACATGGCTATATGCAAATCAGTCTGACCCTGTGCCTCATGGGAACAGTCCAGCCCGAACTGCCAAGCCATGTCTTCTCTGGACTGGAAACAAGCTTCCGAGGACCGGTTTCTGGCATTCCATCCGTCTTCAGCCCGGCTTGCTTGAATCCAGTGGCAAAGTGAGCAAGGGACTCACGTCTGAGCATACCCTGCCACACTTATGGCGACCAAAAGCGGTACAAAAGGGGGTGGTGATGGACGGAGCATCTGAATCAATCAAACACTCACACCCAGTCAAAAGATGTGGGTTTAATCCATCACCGTTCTTTAGCCCACTCTGCCACCCCAGTTCAGACATGGCTATATGCAAATCAGTCTGACCCTGTGCCTCATGGGAACAGTCCAGCCCGAACTGCCAAGCCATGTCTTCTCTGGACTGGAAACAAGCTTCCGAGGACCGGTTTCTGGCATTCCATCCGTCTTCAGCCCGGCTTGCTTGAATCCAGTGGCAAAGTGAGCAAGGGACTCACGTCTGAGCATACCCTGCCACACTTATGGCGACCAAAAGCGGTACAAAAGGGGGTGGTGATGGACGGAGCATCTGAATCAATCAAACACTCACACCCAGTCAAAAGATCTGGGTTTAATCCATCACCGTTCTTTAGCCCACTCTGCCACCCCTGTTCAGACATGGCTATATGCAAATCAGTCTGACCCTGTGCCTCATGGGAACAGTCCAGCCCGAACTGCCAAGCCATGTCTTCCCTGGACGGGAAACAAGCTTCCGAGGACCATTTCTGGCATTCCAGCCGTCTTCAGCCCGGCTTGCATGAATCCAGTGGCAAAGTGAGCAAGGGACTCACTTCTGAGCATACCCTGTCACACTTATGGCGGCCAAAAGCGGTACAAAAAGGGGTGGTGATGGACGGAGCATCTGATTCAATCAAACACTCACAGCCAGTCAAAAGATCTGGTTTAATCCATCAACGTTCTTTAGCCCACTCTGCCACCCCAGTTCAGATATGGCTATATGCAAATCAGTCTGACCCTGTGCCTCATGGGAACAGTCCAGCCCGAACTGCCAAGCCATGTCATCCCTGGACCGGAAACAATCTTCTGAGGACCGGTTTCTGGCATTCCAGCCGTGTTCAGCCCGGCTTGCTTGAATCCAGTGGCAAAGTGAGCAAGGGACTAATGTCTGAGCATACCCTGCCACACTTATGGCGGCCAAAAGCGGTCCAAAAGGGGGTGGTGATGGACGGAGCATCTGAATCAATCAAACACTCACACCCAGTCAAAAGATCTGGGTTTAATCCATCACCAATCTTCAGCCCACTCTGCCACCCCAGTTCAGACATGGCTATATGCAAATCAGTCAGACCCTGTGCCTCATGGGAACAGTCCAGCCCGAACTGCCAAGCCATGTCTTCTCTGGACTGGAAACAAGCTTCCGAGGACCGGTTTCTGGCATTCCAGCCGTCTTCAGCCCGGCTTGCTTGAATCCAGTGGCAAAGTGAGCAAGGGACTCACGTCTGAGCATACCCTGCCACACTTATGGCGGCCAAAAGCGGTACAAAAGGGGGTGGTGATGGACGGAGCATCTGAATCAATCAAACACTCACACCCAGTCAAAAGATCTGAGTTTAATCCGTCACCGTTCTTTAGCCCACTCTGCCACCCCTGTTCAGACATGGCTATATGCAAATCAGTCTGACCCTGTGCCTCATGGGAACAGTCCAGCCCGAACTGCCAAGCCATGTCTTCCCTGGACCAGAAACAAGCTTCCGAGGACCGGTTTCTGGTATTCCAGCCGTCTTCAGCCCGGCTTGCATGAATCCAGTGGCAAAGTGAGCAAGGGACGCACGTCTGAGCATACCCTGCCACACATATGGCGGCCAAAAGCGGTACAAAAAGGGGTGGTGATGGACGGAGCATCTGATTCAATCAAACACTCACACCCAGTCAAAAGATGTGGGTTTAATCCATCACCGTTCTTTAGCCCACTCTGCCACCCCAGTTCAGACATGGCTATATGCAAATCAGTCTGACCCTGTGCCTCATGGGAACAGTCCAGCCCGAACTGCCAAGCCATGTCATCCCTGGACCGGAAACAAGCTTCCGAGGACCGGTTTCTGGCATTCCAGCCGTCTTCAGCCCGGCTTGCTTGAATCCAGTGGCAAAGTGAGCAAGGGACTCTCGTCTGAGCATACCCTGCCACACTTATGGCGGCCAAAAGCGGTACAAAAGGGGGTGGTGATGGACGGAGCATCTGAATCAATCAAACACTCACACGCAGTCAAAAGATCTGGGTTTAATCCATCACCAATCTTCAGCCCACTCTGCCACCCCAGTTCAGACATGGCTATATGCAAATCAGTCTGACCCTGTGCCTCATGGGACCAGTCCTGTCGAACTGCCAAGCCATGTCTTCCCTGGACCGGAAACAAGCTTCCGAGGACCAGTTTCTGGCATTCCAGCCGTCTTCAGCCCGGCTTGCTTGAATCCAGTGGCAAAGTGAGCAAGGGACTCACGTCTGAGCATACCCTGCCACACTTATGGTGGCCAAAAGCGGTACAAAAGGGGGTGGTGATGGACGGAGCATCTGAATCAATCAAACACTCACACCCAGTCAAAAGATCTGGCGGCCAAAAGCGGTACAAAAGGGGGTGGTGATGAAAGAGCACTAGCCAGAGAAGGGAGCTGTTAGGGAGTCCCGGATAGAGAGAATCACAGTAATCAGTGAGGGACATAATGATTGCTCTGATCATTGTACGGGACTGTTCTTCGACCAGAAGCAGAGGAAGTACTATTGTTAGCATACTTACGTAGAAGAAATAAGGGAAAGGAGCATCTTAATCTGGCGCACAAAGACAACGTAACATACGCCCAAACGTTTTACTGATTTCGTGGGTGGTATTATATTGAGTTCAGGTGGCCACCAAGAAGGTAACCAGATCAATGAAATCAAGAACTCTTTCTGTCGCCATTAAGACTGAGAGTGGGTTGTCATCATTCAGGTAGCCGCTGCCATCAGGCACAACTTACATTAATAAGTGGAGGCAATAGACTTGTCCGCAAACAAAACCACAATTTGGGTATCACCTATGTAAGTCATCAAGGAAATTATGTAACTTTGACTACGTTTGGCCACATGTGTCATGTATATGCTAAAATGGGGGGGGGGGTTAGTCAAGATCTAGGAGGAACAGCATGTAGGAAGGTGGATATCTGACTATGGTTACCCCCAAACTTTTTGCCTGGCGTTTAGCTGGTTTTTGACTTAGTTGGCCTGGGATCCTGCTATTCAGGGCCCCAAGCTAATTGCTCTCTCCTTAAAATGGACTCCATGTACCTTTGGTGCATACACAATTGGAACTGGTTCACCTTATAGGCCCCTGTTACAGTGTACCCCAGGTACCCAGGGCATAGGTGTATCCAAGGCCTACCAGGGGCTGCAGCATGTATTATGCCTCCCCTGGCCTGGCCTCCATATTTGACACAACTGGCTGATCAATCAGCTGGGGTAAGTTGGTGTAATCACCTCTTACTTAGATATAGTATACCTATATCTAACATATCTGGACATATGTTAACCTGTAAGTCACTCCTATGGAAGGCCTCGACAATCCTGGGGGCAGAGTGCTTGGTTTCATTTGAGATGGTGCTCTGGCATGAGCTGAGCCTGTCTGCAGCTGTCGGGAACAACTCCCTTAGCTGTTCCGGGATATTGCCATACCATATACTCTTAAGTGCATTATAATCCTCGCGGTTACTTGCTAACTTTGGTTTGGCTTTATCAAAACATGTTGAGTAAGGTGTCATACGAATTGGAATACTACCCCCTCGGCAATTCTGGCAACGGGGGTAGCATTCCACCCTTCTAGAGGGACACGACATGTACATAACCTGAACCCCGGTTAAAGTTAACTCGAGCCTCAGCATCACAAAATGGATGCTGCCACCACAGACACAAGTCTGACCTCCTGCTGCTGGGAATCCTTCCAGCGAGGGAGGCTTGGAGAAAGGGTTTTGTGCCTTGGGAGGTGCTAGCACCACCCCAGACAGGATTTTGTGTATTGGGTAGGACAGGGCTGAATAGAATGAGACATGCCTGGGGCACACAAGGTGTCCCTGTGCATAAGCCAGTCCAAACCGGTGCTGGGGCTTTCCAGCCCCAGTCCTGGCGCGGAACTGGACAAAGGAAAGGGGGTGTAACCACCCCCCTTCCTGGTCCCACCCAAAGGAGGGACCTAACAGGTGATCCGCCCCCTAGATTTGGAATAAGAGTAGGAGCTGTGTCCTAAGACTTCAGATCATCCTGAACTCGACTTGAAATTAAGAAGAAAACTGGACTTCGACATTCTGCTGCACAGAAGACTGAAGAGCATCTCCCTTGTGGCCAGGGAGTGGCCACCCTCTGAACACAGACACCATCCAGCAACTCGACGTCTGCTTTGTCGCCGCCTCCCGCCGGAGCCCGAGCCTAGAGCCCGACAAGACCCTGATTCCCAGACATCTCAGAGCCCGATCCACAGTCCCTGAAAAGAAGAGACCCGTGGAGGCACCGAGAGACGTGGGACCAACCATCTTGGAATATCCATGAGGAGCTGACTGCGCAGCACCCGAGGCACCCTCAATGCTGTGTTTTGGGGTTTGAGAAGCCCCCCCCCCACCGAGCAGCATCTGCACCGAAGATCAGCCCCCCAGCATCTCCACGATCTGCGTGGGGCCCTTTTGCATTCTGCCACTCGACGCGTTATCCCGGTTACTGGCCCGTTGGCTAGTGGCCATCTTGGCGACAAAATCCGAAATCAACACCACTGGTCTGGTTGCTCCAGACTGGCCCTCGCTCCTGTAAAAAGAAGCAGCCCCTCTGACCTTGCTGGTCCGAGTGAGAAGCTTGCATCGTTTCCTGCGTGGCTTGCATTAGCCAAGACCTGTTTTCTCCGATCAAGAAGCCGACACCGCCATCAGCTAGAGCCTTCGTGGGACAGCTCGTGATACCCGACATTGCCTGGTTCCCTCCTGGTTCCACGGTAGTCACTTGCTAGTGGCTTAGAACATTGTCCCCTCTGCTTTCAGGTCTTCACCTCTTCAGATCCACCCTTGGATCCCCCGGAACTCTCATCGATGACCCGCCTGCAGCATCTTCATCTACAGGCTCCATAAACCAGCGCAACGAAACCCGACATACTTTGAGACATAAATATAGGAGCACAAAAAGGAATGCTTGGTCAAGAGTGCTCACATGGGACCGGAAATCTGCCTGCAGAGGTGTGAGGATGTCAAAATCATTAATCCATTCCTGGATCCTACCTAATACGAGGTGGGCTGTTATTTTTTGCACCGCATCGATGAGGCTGATCAGGCGGTAGTTTGAGGGAACCGAGCGATCGCCTTTCTTGTAGATTGTTAGAATTTCAGCCCCGTTCCAGGAATCTGGGACCTTCGCTCCAGAAGCAAGTGCATTTACCAGATGGGAAATATATGGGGCCCAGAGATCTTGATCCTGCAGAAATACATCAGCAGGAATGCAATCGGGGCCGGGTGCTTTACCTCTCAGGATTGTTTTCATAATATTTCTAACCTCGGGAATAGAAAACGTGAGTGATTCCTCAGAAACGGAGCATGGGAGATCAACCAAAACAACATTGTTACTCCTGAATTGTTCCTCAAAGAAGCGTACCCACTGTTGTTGATCAACAGATGCTGGACTAGGGTGATGATCCTGGCATTTCCCCCATTTTAATAGGTGCCAAAACTGTTGCATGTTGCGATAACCACAAGCTTCGGTCAAGGTTAACCACCGGTCCTCATCCCAGTTAGTTTTAGCCTAACGTTTTGCTTCGTTGTAAACTTTTCTACAGGACCTAATTTGTCCGTGGTTTTTATATTTGATTGCTAAAAACAAGTCCCCTTGAGTCCGTCGACACTCATCATCATACCATGTGACTACTCTAGGCTTCGTCTTCCTGACCTGTTTAGGGATAATCTTAATAAACAGCCTTTTGAGGCCCAGAAACAGATCGGTATGTATACTTGTAAGATTTGCATTAATCTCGTCCTGCGACCCACAATTATTCAAAAGCTCCAAAGAGCTGGACACTAAAGTTCTAATCTCCTTTCTCGCCCCTTCATCCACAGCAATTTTAGGCCAGCGCACCCTTCTCATATCATTACTTAGGGTAACCTCAGCTAGAGGTTTCATAATGTACCACAGTGCATTTCCCAATGAGTAACGTTTTAAAAATGTATTTTTCATATTTTTCATATTTTTTTATTTTGTATGAAGCTACCTGATGGAAAAAGACCAAAAAAGTACAGACTATTTAGTTTTTTTAAACTCATTTGGCCCGCCCCCACACTCACTGACCTCGCCCCTATTCCTTGCAGCATTATGTTTTTCATACATTTTTAATGCACTTTGACCGTTGAATAAATGGTTGTTCCAGTGACTACAATCATCTGCCCACAGACTCAATTTCTCCAGACTAGGTGCTTCTGTGGATAACCAAAGCTGTGCAATGTTGCATTTAGGACCAACCCCAGGTTGAGGACAGACTTCCTTCAATGGTTTGTTTCACTATCATTTACTGTCCGTACTAGACTGATTTATGGGGGTCAAAATTATATGATGCTCTAGCACCCCTGTTAATATCCTGGCCACCCCTTGCAAAAATTGATGAGTTACTCCGCATGCAAAGACCCTGTGGAGAAGGTTTCCTTCAGCCAACTGGCATTCTCGGGCAATTCAGCGAGGAGTCTCCATCAATCTGCCTGGACCTCAGCAAGTATACAGGGTAAATAATTGAACTGAATGATCCTGATGTGGGTGATACCACTATTTCTCGGGAGGGGGCATTAATGCCATTTGCTAGTCAACATCTTCTAGTGAGTCTGTATCTGCACCCCGTGATATATGCATTGAAGCAAATGTGACATGCATGATAAATGTTAAAATTTGGCCTCCTTTTGAGATCTGTTTGCCAGGAAATTCACCCATCACTATCAATCAATCAATCAATGCATTTATAAAACGCACTACTCACCTGTGAGGGTCTCAAGGCGCTGAAGGGAGTGGGGGGGGGGGCTGCTACTGCTCGAAGGTAGCAGCACCTTGAGGTGTTTCCTGAAGGTGAGGTGGTCATGGGTCAGTCGTAGGTGGGAGGCTAGGGAGTTCCATGTCTTGGCAGCCAGGTAGGAGAATGATCTTCCTCCTGAGGTGGGTCTGCAAATCCGTTGCACGCAGGCGAGGGTGAGGCTGGTGGAGCGTAGCTGGCGGGTTGGAGTGTGGAATGTGAGGTGGCTGTTGAGGTATTCGGGGCCCGTGTTGTGGAGCGCTTTGTGTGCGTGGGTGAGGATCCTGAAGGTGATCCTTTTGTTGACGGGGAGCCAGTGAAGGTCTCTCAGGTGGGCAGATATGTGGCTGTGGCGAGGTATGTCGAGGACCAGTCATGCGGATGCTTTCTGTATACGCTGAAGCCTTTTCTGAAGTTTGGCTGTGGTTCCTGCGTAGAGGGCGTTCCCGTAGTCCAGTCGGATGGTGATGAGGGCCTGGGTGACTGTCTTTCTGGTTTCAGTAGGGATCCACCGGAAGATCTTTCGGAGCATGTGCAGGGTGTTAAAGCATGTGGATGAGTTGGCATTGACTTGTTTGGTCTTCGTTAGGGAGTAGTCCAGGATGAATCCCAGGTTGTGTGTGTGGTCTGTGGGTGTCGGTGTGGTGCCCAGCGCTGTGGGCCAATAGGAGTTGTCCCAAGCGGATGGGGAAGGTCCGAGGATGAGGACCTCCATCTTGTCTGGGTTCAGTTTGAAACGGCTGAGTTTCATCCTTTCCGCGACGTTTTTCATTCCTTCCTGGAGGTTGGATTTGGCGGTGGCTGGGTCTTTGGTGAGGGAGAGTATCAGCTGGGTGTCGTCGGCGTATGAGATGATATTGAGGTTGTGTTTGCATGTGATGGCAGCGAGGGGGCTCATGTAGATGTTGAAGAGGATTGGGCTGAGCAAAGAGCCTTGGGGTACACCGCAGATGATCTTGGTGGCCGCCGAGCGGAAGGGTGGAAGGTGGACTCTCTTGGTTCTGCCGGAGAGGAATGAGGTGATCCAGTTCAGGGCATTACCTTGGATCCCGGCGTTGTGGGGGCGGGTTATTAGGGTGCGATGGCAGACTGTATCAAAGGCAGCTGAGAGGTCTAGGAGGATGAGCGCAGTAGTTTCCCTGTTGTCAGGCAGGGTCCTGATGTAATCTGTGGCTGCGATGAGGGCGGTCTTGCTGCTGTGGTTGGCTCAAAAACTGGACTGGGATGGGTCGAGGGAGCCATTTGCCTCAAGGAATGCGGTCAGCTGTTTATTGATGGTGTTCTAGATGACCTTTGCAGGAAAGGGAAGAAGAGAGATGGGGCGGAAGTTCTTGAGGTCTTTAGGGTCCGCCGTGGGCTTCTTCAGTATGGCGTTGATCTCCGCGTGCTTCCAGCTCTCTGGGAAGGTGGCGGACGTGAGGGAGTTGTTTATGACGTTCCGGAGGTGGGGTCCGATAATGGTGTCGGCTTTGTTGAAGATGCGGTGAGGGCATGGGTCGGAGGGAGAGCCGGAGTGGATGGTGTTCATAACGTGGGTGGCGTCTTCAGTGCTAATGGGAGTCCAGTCGCTGAGGGTGGTTGTCGGGGCGTTGGTTCAGGGGCTGAGAGCGGAGCCTGAGTCTGATCGCCAAAGCTGTCGTGTATGTCAGTGATCTTGCGGTGAAAGAACGTGGCGAGGGAGTTGCAGAGGTCTTGTGACGGTGTGATGTCGTTGCTGTTGGCCTGGGGTTGGAGAGCTCTTTTACGATGCTGACGAGTTCCTTGCTGTTGTGTATGTTGTTGTCCAGCCGCTCTTTGAATGATGTCTTTTTAGTGGTGGGGATCAGCTGGTGATGTTTGCGAATGTCGTTCTTGAGGGCTATCAGGTTTTCTGTCGTCTGATCGTGGTGCCAGGTTTTCTCGAGGGTTCGGCATGATTTCTTCGATTCTTAGAGGTTGTCGGTGAACCATGTGGCTTTTCTGTTGCCGGGCTTGTCTGGAGGGTTCTTCAGTGGTGCAAGGGTGTTGTCGCAGTTGATGATCTTTGCTTCTAGTGGGTTAATCTCTGCAATACCTCCCTGCCACCCAATTGTCGTTAGGGCGTCAACGCAACGCACGCCTCAGCTGCACATAGCGATAAAACTGTAAAGGGAAGAGCCAAAATTCCTACTGCAATTCTGCAAATTATCAAAGTTGATTTTTCAGAGTGGAAGGGATCGATAGGAAAGGCATATGACATACCAAAACTGACCATCACTAGTAGACCTCAGTCCTTACCGTAGGTGGAGTCTGATTTGCTTTTAGCAACCGCTGCATGCCAATTTATTGAAGATTCTCTGGCACTTATTGAACTAGAGGTTAGGGTCACACCCTGGTCCTACTTCTAGGGCCTTCCAAAACCTCTGGAATATTTACAATAAATTGTCAGAGCGCTGTGTCACCCCAAAATTGGTAACAGTGCGGTCAGATATTTTTTACAAGAAGCGATGTTCAGTATTTACAAAAATACGGTGCACACCTGCGTTTCCCCTAATGCTGGTGCTAAAAAAGCTGCCTAGCTACAGCACAGACACCCTGCGCAATGTTGCAAGGGTGCCTGCACTGCAGGGGTGTTTGTTTAGGTACAGAAGGGACACCTTCCTGCACATACTTCCACTGCCTTTGAGTGCCACCTTATGGTGACTCCAACTTACTACAAAAGGCCAGCAAGATAGCTTTTTTATGGGAAGTGCTAAACCAGGCAAAATGCTATCTGCCCTACATAGTGTAAACCCTCACAACCCTGCTGCATGTTTGTGCCTTCACTTTAAAGCTGCGTTTTTGGATGAATCGTGTAGACTGCATTAAATAAGTTCCTATCTGCATAACACGGCAGACTTCAAAAATACCGGGTGGTCTTTCTGACACTTTCGGTTTTCTTGGGCCCTCCACTTTCTGGGGGCTCGACAGAAACATGGGCTTCAGTGTCTGAAATCATCAACAGGCAGAACGTTTATAATCAATACCTGCGCCGGGCGCACTGAACAACAACCTCTAAGCTCAATCACTTCTAACGCCAATGGCAAATAATGTTTTTTTAATTCAATTTTCCCTGTGTTCCAAAAGAAGTCCTTCCGCTCTCAGCTAGTTCAACAGAGAGAGCTGGAGATAAGGTTCCTTCAGCAGCAGTGCTGCTCAGAGCTCTCCCATGCCCCGCATTGACGACC
This sequence comes from Lissotriton vulgaris, assembly GCF_964263255.1. Lineage (NCBI taxonomy): Eukaryota > Metazoa > Chordata > Amphibia > Caudata > Salamandridae > Lissotriton > Lissotriton vulgaris. The sequence continues at coordinate 230,128,748 of NC_141691.1, read as the reverse complement.
AGGACACGCTGCTGAATGCACAGGAGATAAATGGAGTTAATGCCACTCAGCAAACATGGCATTCTTGTCGCACTGTGATCACAGATGAGTCACTAAGTAGGACAATTAATCACAAATCAATGTTACCAGGCTCATTTAAAGACTATTCTCCCCTTGAAAAACAGTCCGAAGCTCTCCATTTATGAGCTAATGCGTTTATTCTAGCAGCATCAGTCCTGTTATTGGGCTGGTACATCAGGGCATGCAGGAAATTTGTGTGCAATTAGGCTAAAGCGATGACCCCCTTAAACACATTTTGGCACTTTTTTTATCTGCTACAGCGTTGAGTAAATAAATAAATGAATTCATGCATTACAGAGAAATTATGGCTAATGTAGTACCAGGAACAAAATGGACGTATCTCAGACTTTTTAATACGCAGGTCAATATGTCATTGAGAAACGCAGGTTATACTGTTTTTAACAGCCTGGAGATGGGTGTCCACTGAGCTGCTCGTGTCTGCCTCAGAGATGCTTCTTCCACTGATAAACAGTTTTATGATTCGGATAATCCTGGCAGGCCATAGATTTGAAAGTGCATAATATTTGTGTTTTTAGTATCCTTGGCATTTTGATAAATGACCTTAAATAAGTGACAGCGTTGAACATCTCTGCGCACACAAAGGTTTTTCTGCAATTTTGTAGTGGGCTCAGTCTCTTCCTGCATCCCATTTGATTTTGATGCTCCACCTCTAGGCCTCTGTGCTCTACAGCCCCTACCCACCTCCATGTTATTTCTCATAACAAACATTTTCAGCACTAAGAAGTATAAAAAAAAGTATGGGGCACACAGGTTTTTTCATTGGTAAAAGAATGGACTTTAAGAGCTCATTCTTTCCAGGGGTGTGCGAAGGATTTTTCACTCATCCTCCACAAAGTTCTTATATATGGTAAACTTATCGAATTGCAAGAAAGTTCAGAAATGTTATGCTTTTCCACCTTTGTGTGAAAATGATGGCTGTTATGACTACTTGCAGAAAAATGTGTATGTTTTCCTCTTGCCTACGATTAATTGGAGTAAAAATGCAATAATATTTATCACCGGTCGGTGCTTACCCTCGCACGTAGTAGAAATTTCAGCGGAAAGCCTCTTGAGATGGTAGAACTTCAGTGGAGCAAGGTAGCCGACGGTGTCCGAGGAAGAGGCATCATCACCGAGGAACCACAGGACGAAGTCACGGGTGAAGGTTTCCACGTTCAGACTTTGTCACCTTTTTGGAAGTTGAAAATCTCCAGCAGGACAGAGCTGCAGGCTGTTGCTGAAGAAGGCTCCATGAGACTGGAACCTTTCCTGAAAGGATCCGCTGAACAGGATTTGCTGCTACAGAGAAGAAGGTAGCGGTAGCTACAGTCAAGTCAGGCCGAGTGGCTGAAAATGTTCTAAGGTGCAGGTTTAGGGTTTTGCCTGTTTGAGCACTTTTAGTGCCACTTCCAAAGGCCTAGAACTGGGTGGGCACCACTTGGAGGGTAGGACTCACTTCAGGCAGGGCCCAAGTGCAGTATTCAAGTTGTTGGAGCTTTTTGTGTCCCTGTAGTTCAGAAAAGGGCAGTCATCTGGTAGCGACAGGGCAGTCATCTGAAGTGCAACGCAGGACTCAAGAAGCAGGGCAGTCCTCTGAAGTACAAGCCAGGCCTTCTGAGTGTCCTCCACAGGTTCAGGAGTGAACTGAAGTGGATCCAATCGTCCTCTTTTTATAACTGGTACCAGCTTTGAAGTAAAATAAACTTTCAGGGTTTTCCCCAACATGTGGTTCTAGAATTTCCTTTCTCCCCGCCCAGGCTCCAATATTTATAGGGTGACTAAAGACTGGTGTGAAGTTCTTTATGTTTGTAGGAGGAGCGCCTTTGAATGTAAGTGGGGCAAGTAACAGTTTACCCCCTCTTATCTTGGCTAGATGGCCCATCCTGCAGACCCTAGTCCCCCTTTGTTTTGCTGTCTGGGAGAAATACACAAAGGCCTACTGCCACTCTAATCACAGTCATGTGACCTAAGACTCAACCTGGAGGCACCAAATGGTTAGGGAAAGAAAATGCCAACTACCTAAAAGTGGCACTTTCAGAATTACAATTCTTTGAACACCAAACATGATATTTCTAAATGTTCCCCATCAAATGTTTTCACTTATTAAATGTAATAACTTAACCCAGTGTTATCCTATGGGCGAGGTAGGACTCACAGTATTGAAAAACAAATTTGAGTTTCTTTCACTGCCAGGATATTAAAAACGTAAAAGGAGGCGCCCAACTTTTTAAGTACACTGAACCCTGCTCCATGGGCTGTTGGGGCCTAACTTGGGGGTGACACATATATTAAAAGGGGAGTTTTAGGCCCAGTAGAAGATTTATTTTGGCTGGTCAAATTGGCAGTTCAAACCTGTGCATAGGCTGCAATGGCAGGCCTGAGAAATGTTTTAAAAGGCCACTTACATGAGTGGCACGGCAATTTCTGCAGGCCCATTAGTATATTTTAATTTACAGGACACATGTACATGTCGTAGCACTTTACTGGCAACTTATGAGTAGATTTATGGTGCCAATCAGGTGTAGGCCAATTTTACATTTCAAGGGGTGAGTACAAGCACTCTAACACTGGTTAGCAGAGGTAAAGTGCTAATTGTCCTAAAATCCAACAAAAACAGGTTGAGAAAGCAGGAGGCCAAATGTTTGTAGTTTACCCTGCAGAGAGGGCCAAGTCAACAACATCCACCTGTAGCCAAAAGCCAGGGTAGAATAATCACTTAGCTTCCCTGCTTAGGTGATAGAATGTGAACAATGTCACTCTCATGCAATGGCCTTTGTCAGTTCTATGCCCCCCCAAACTCAGTTTGCTCTTTGTCAGTACTCTCCTGAGACACTGAAATGACCCATGGGGGACCTTTCCCTCGCCTGTGGACCCCATATGTGAAGCATGTAACATTAACTTGCTCACAGATGCATCCTAGTAGGCAGGCAATTACCACCATGGCCAGCAAGGTGATGTGGCTCACTCAGCCCCTTTGACCAGACTACTATCTCATCCCAAGGAAAACTCTGCCCATAAGGACATCAACCAATAGAGGCCACCGGCAGCTGTTAGGGTCATGAGCCAGGCGCCTCACTCCCAGGTGGAGGCTCCAAGCGGGTTCTTTGAGCAGGCCTCACTTCCAGCCTTGGAGATGGCAAATAGTTTCCTAACTGTTCGTGAGGGTTCTCTGAAGTTTCTCAGAATTGAGGGCAACAGCCCCTGAAGTTTGGCACCCTACTTCCACTTTCACTCCCACCAGTCCAGGCATGGCATCCTGGGACTGGCCTTTCAGCCCTAGGTTTGTACCCTCTAGGTAAAATGAACTTGCTGTCAACTATGTGTTGGCACAACTCTGTAAAGCAAATACTGAGCATATCGTCTATCAGAATTAGGTCATACAGCCCAATGGAATCTCTTACTTTACTTCCCCTCACCCAACTACTCAGTACCTTGCTGGAGTAGTCCAGGAAATCCACCCAAAAACTCATTTTGGCAATTTCTGGATACTCCTGAACCTGATGTGATACTGCTTAAGGGTCACCCCAAGCTTTTTAAGTAAAATGTATTTTATGGGAGTGTACCTCATCTGCTCCCCCACATCTAATGTAAGAAAGATATCCTTCCCCACTGGCTGCATGTGTTACTATAAGCTGGCTCCCCAATCCTCCTCTGGGACCATGCGCATCCTCAGTGTTATTTTTTGTGCAGAAAACCTTTTAGCTATATTATTCCCCACCACATAGCTAGGCACCAAGTCTTGCTTTATGCGGACTCACACCTCTATATTGGACACTGCAGGAATGCTGACACCATTACCTGGCTGGAGCCGGCTGTTTTCTAAGCTTTGAGGCCTAGCTCCCTGCTGCTCACCTCATGAACCAGGAACAACTTCCTTTCGCCCAAGGCCCTCTCAGTCTCAGCCATCTCATTGGCTAGGGCTATCTCAGCTTCCGTTTTCTTCCAAGGCCCTCTGTTCTGCTGCCTCTCTCTCCCCCATTTTGAGGTTGGCTGCCTACTGCAGCCTGAACTCTCTCTCAGTCTTCCTGTCCACCAACTAATCAGGGGAAAAGTTGTGGTCCCTGGCAAGGGCCTCCATTTCTGTATCCAAGTTGTCCTCCTCAGGCTGCTGCAGGTCAGCGTCTGTGGCCAGGCCTTCCTCCTTCCCCTCCTTCACCTCTAAGTCCACTTCCTCCTTTTCAAGGTTGTCATCCTCTGGCTCCTGTGGGGTGATCTCCATCCTCTTGACCTCCTCAGAGTGCTAGATAAGTGGGTGGAATGTTGGGTTTGAAATCTAGTATTGGGATGTGAACGTTGGCATTGTCAGTGGGCCAGTAGCAGCAGTTTAGGTTGCTACTCACTGGCACCACTCTCTGTATTGAGAAACGGAATACTAAATAAATAAACCATGATAGTATCCCTACCTTGTGTGCAGCCACGGCTCGTGGAGGGAGTTGCGGTGGGGCAGAAAGGCGGGGCGGGGGAGGGGCAGGGTGTTGGGTGCTAAAAACCGGAATATGGATAATTGGAGGTAAGTAAACAATTTAATTAAAAAAACGAATTTCGTAGCGCGGGCAGCATTTTGCGATGCAGGGCACGCTACGAAATTCGTTTCCCTCAAGACCGCATATATGCCGGGAAGCAGAAGTAGGTACTCAGCCGGGAGTGCAGAAATGGAAAATTCCAGAGGAACTCTCTAAGCCCCTCGCAATGACCATGAGGCACATCGAAGCCTTGTAAAAAATCACTACGGAACATTAGTACATGCCGTATGTATTTGTCAATTAATGCTTAGTAACCAGCATTTATAATCACTGTATATATTCCACATTTTGGAGTGATATTCACAGGGATGGTCTTTGTAATGACCTGAGGAAGAGCTTGGGAGTAAGCTCGAAACATGTTGGCACTCTACTATAGACCACCCCACTTTTAGCATAAAAGCTAGGAGCAAAAATAATTTATTTACGCTCCCTAGTCAGGTATTTTTAAATTGCTCCACTCCATACACAGCACTGCATCACACATAGACCTTCACAAAAGTGTTACTACATATCTCGCAAGCCGCAGTACGCGTCAACCAGCAGCGGGTTGGGACTGCCCCAATGATGAAGCATGTCACCATGGGGAGACCCTGGTGAGTGAGGGGACTCAAGAAAGGACCTTTTTCCTTTCTGGATCATGTCAAACACTTTTTTTATGCAGATCCATTTATACAGCTAGGTTCTTTAACCGTTTTCTGGATTTTGTTGTATGTACCATCACCGGGCAAGAATATTGGCGTTGCTGATGGGTTGTCTCGGTTACCAGTGTAAACGCGCAACTCACATAAGATAGTTGAGAGAGGATGTAATGTAGCATACTCATATGAAGATGTGTTGTCATCCTCTGGCTCCTCTGGGGTGGACTGCATCCTCTTGACCTCCTCAAGCTGCTACTTATTTGGTTTTCACAATGAGTACTGCAGGCCAACTAGTAACATTTAATTTACAGGCCTTCAGTATATGTAGTACCATATACCGGGGACGTATAAGTAAATTACATTTACAATCAGGTGTAAGCCAATTTTAACATGTTTTAGGAAGAGAGCACAAGCAGTGTAGCACTAGGTAGCAGTGCCAAAGTGCACAGAGTCTGAATGACAACAAAAAAGAAATTCGGAAAACAGGAAGGGTGAAGGCAAAATGTTTGGGGGAAGACCGTATCATGGATGACAGGTCTAACAAGATCACAACTGATGTGGTTAGACACCAATACAACTGTACAAAGATGAGTACAGAGACACCGTAGATGCACTACTAAATTAATTGACAATAGTGCCACATTTACCCATATGAGGCACTTTGAGTGTCTTTCCTTCTGATAACTGACTGTGAGATATGAATTAGCAACAAACAACTTATGTAGTGGCTTGACATCATCATAACTTTAACAAACATAATAAAAAGACACCACAAAATGAATTGCAAATTGTGCCATTTTAAAATGGTCCCATATTAATTCCACTAAATTATGAGAAGTGACTGAAAGGCACAATATGAGGGTTTAATACTAACCTATTGGCACACCTTGACACCCACATAAAAATATAAAACACCAAGAACCTAGGTCTGTATAACTAAAGCACACACCTACAAACACAAAAACCCCATCACCTATTATTTCCTCACTTGTTTGTGGTATGTAAATAATGTTAGATAAATCCCTACAAGATTTATTATGGTTTGGTTAAGTGGAGCAAGTATACATATTAAGATTAAAAAACAAATTCAATTTACTTATAATGCAGAAGCTGAGAGAACTACGTTCTCACCACTCTCCATTCCACTCAATGCACACTATGACCTGAGAAGCATAATCTATGGAAGTATGTCACAGCAAATGAATCAGAATAAAAATGGTTGCCCCATCAACTATTTTTCCCTTCCTGGTTTTTGTGTAATATAGCCTTATAGTCTGCAATAGCGGGCTATACTGGCCATTAAAGGACAGCTCCAGCGTTAAAGACTGGAGGGTAATGTGAGGGCCTTTAACAAGGAAGCGGGCCTTTAATGACCGGTATAGCCCACTACTGCGGGCTATAAGGCCTTAAAATATTCCACCCATTGAGGGCAGAATGACCAAATTGTAAAAACAAAGGCCTCTTGGAGCTCGAGAGGGTTGAAATCCCAGAGGATCTGTTGCCTTTGATACACAGCAGTTGCTGTAATTGTTCAACAGATAACAGCCATGCTTAGGACCACGACTGTTAGCTGTTGAACATTCACAGCAATAGCTGTGGTGAAAGGGGGCTGAAGTCAGACCTTGGCTCTCCCGGGGCTTAGCTGAACAGCTTTTTCTCGTTCAGCCAGGCCAGGGTGATCCAAGAGCTAAGCAGCATTCCCCCTCTCTCCTTTAGAGACTCAAGTGATTCTATGAGCTATGGGAGGAGGGAGGGGTAAGGCTCTGGTGTACCCTGCAGCACAGCCTCTGCATATCACGTTCCCCTGCCCACTACACATATTTTGGAGAGGAGGGGAAAAGAGAACGTCAAAGGCTGGGTATTAGGACATTGAAATGTTGAGAGCAGTGCTCCTTTATCAGTTTATGTGGGTCAATGCTGCTCCATTGTCTTCAACATTCCAATGTTGTAATATCTAAGTAAACTGAAATAATCCCTCCAAGACCTACTATGGTTTGGTTAGCCGGAGCAATTATACTGCTTATGATTAAAAGACAAATACAATTTTTTCATAATGCGGAAGTGGGGAGAACTACATTGCCCACTACAGTCCACTCCGCTAAATGCACACCATGACATGAGAAGGAAACACAACTCTGTTGTGTCTTCTTGATAAACAACCACCACCTCCGGCATCATTTACTGGTTGACAGACGAAGTCCCAGTAGATTTACTTTGGCACCTGTACCTGTACTGCCTAAGGCCCACATAATGGGCAATTTGTACTTGTCCTTACTGTCAGATTTGATTGGTGATGGCACAGGCCTCTGGTTTTATGTCAGGTCTATGCATAATTGACAGACGGGGTATGTTTCCAGCTTAAATCATTAACTAACTTGTGGTAGAGTATAAATAATGATTGGTGGTGTCCTCTAGCACACTAGAAAATATGAACAACAGGGCAGACTTTTAGGACCTTTCAAAGTATATTTTAAGCAAGACCTTCAAAAGTAAACAGGAAGAATCATTCGTGATAGCAGCACAGCATTGTTCCAGTGGACTGTCCCACACACATAGAAACTTATTTATTTTCTACCAAGTTTGGCTGCAACTTAATAGTACAACCATTTAATTACACTACACTAGCAGATGAACAAATATTGGTCTATCAATTTTGCATATCAATGAAACACGGTGTATCTTAGGTGAGCTACTGGAATACATAACACACCTAATCGTCCGATCTCCCTGCTCCCGTACCTGGCAAGACTACTCGAGAAAGCCATCAACCAACACCTCACAGAATTTCTGATACAAAACCGCCTACTGAACACATCACAATCAGGATTCTGTGCCAACTACAGCACTGAGACCGCGCTGATCACTGCCACAGACAACATCAGAACACTCCTCGACCATGGAGAAACTGTGGCCCTGATCCTCTTTGACCTTTCCGCAGTGTTCAACACCTTCTCCCACAGGGTCCTCATCAACTGACTCTACAGCACAGGCATACAGCAAGGCACCCTCTAGTGTATCGCATCCTTCCTTACAGTATACACACAGAGCATCCAACTGCCTCCCTTCACCTCTGCACCCAAAGATGTCATATGCAGCGTACCACAAGGATCACTGCTCAGCCCCACCCTGTTCAACATCTACATGGCCACCTCACATACGTCTTCAGATCAAACTGACTCAACATAGTCTCCTACGCAGAGAATATACAGCTAATGACCCCTACAAAGCTTAATCCAATTTCTGTGATGCCATGACTAAGGTAGCCGAATGGAGACAACAACCTCCAACTCAATTCCCACAAAAACATAATGTACTGATCTTTGGGAAGAACAACTCTGCATGGGACCACAGCTGGTGGCCTGCAGAATTCGGACCAACACCCACACTTACCAACCAGGAACGCACCTCGGCATCATACTCGACAGCCAACTGACCATGAAACAAGTCAACTCAGTTGCCTCCTCCTGCTTCCACACACTTCGCATGTTCAGCAGAATCTTCAGATGGATCCCAATGAACACCAGAAAGACTGTCACGCAGCTCTCGTCACTAGCTGACTCGACTAAGGCAACACCCTCTACGCCGGCATCTCAACCTAGCTCCTCAGAAGACTACAGACCATACAGAATGCTACAGCCAGACTCATCCTGAACCTCCACAAACAACCCCACATCCCCCCCACCTGAGAGACCTCCACTGGTTGCCCATCCAGAAGAGGTCTCAAGATCCTCAAGCACACCTACAGAGTTCTCTGTGTCTTAGGACCCTCCTACATCAACCATTGACTAAACTTCCACAAACCCTTTAGACACCTGCACTCCTCTTTACTCGCCATCGCAAGCACACCCACATCCGTCACAGCTACAGCGATGGCCGCAACTTCTCCTACATTGCTGTCAAGACCAGAAATGATCTACCCCTCCAGTTCCGTAGTGCCCCTTGGCTGGCAGACATCAAACAGAGACTCAAGACCTGGCTCTTCGACGGAGACTGAGCATCCAAATAGCCCTATGGGTGACAGTGTTTCGCTTTACAAATGCTGTTTGACTATCTGTTTCTGATTTCATCCCATAGTATTGACATGAAGTTATATTATTTTCATTCATGTGACTACAGGGTGCCCTCTCACCATGCCCAGGGTAAAAGAATAACCCAAATGAAGGGTAAGTGTATGCAGTGAACTAATGCCAAAACACTTGTATGACCATTGTTTGCTGTGGTGCAGTGTAATAGCTCACATATCTTACTTGGTACACAGATGATGTGTGAGTTTACAGTGTGTTTTTGTGCCTCGGGTGCCTATATGTAATGCTTCAAAATAGGCAGTTATGTTGCCAATGTTTTTTGCAGGTTTATCCATGTCACAACTGATCAAGTATGATAGTTTCAAAACCTTACTTTTGTCCGTTGACTGCCTGTAAGATTAAGAAGAGATTAGAATAGCTCTGATGAAAGCTGTCACACCTTTAGGGCAAAACAAAAGACTGAAATATGTTGGCTAGATAAGCTGGATAGGTGATTCATTGTTTTCATCAAAAATCCACATATGACTTGTTTCTAACCACATCTTGGGTTCTTGGTTATTAAAAGGGAAGCCTCACAGGTATACCCATGGATATCTTTGGGGGAAAACACCTGGATCCCTGCTCTTATCCAAAACTGTTTATCAGGAGCTACTGACTTGCGGTAGAATCCCACAATGCATGCTAATCACCAGTGAGAGTTTCCAGGTGCTTTGCAGGAGGACCTGCAGCTGTCTCATGGTGAGGCTAATTGAAGAGCCAGGTCTTCAGCTTCTTTCAGAACTCAAGAAGTGAGGAGGATGGTCTGATGTGGTGAGGGATGTTGTTCAATGCTTTGGAGTAAAGAAATGAGAAGGTGTAGCCTCCGGCTGTGGCTTTGCAGATGCAGGGTATGCCTGCCAGTGAGAATCCGACTGAGCAGAGGTGCCTGGGAGATGTGCTAAAGTCTATGCAGCTGTTAAGGCATGCAGGGTTGGTGTTGTGTAGTATTTTGTATGTGTGTGTGAGCAGTTTGAATTGGGTTTGTGGGTTGAGAACCAGTGCAGTTCTTTGAGGTGTGAGGTGATTTGAGTGTGACAAAGATGGCCAATGGGTTTGAATGACTTTCATGCTTAATGAGAGAAATTGCACTGAGTCCAGAAACTAGGATGCCAGGACAGAAACGAGTAAATGAAGCAGGAAAAGGACTTTCTTTCCAATTTTTTTTATTGATTTCATTCAGCAGTCAGTTGTGAATTGAGCATGGTACATGGCATAATAGTTTATACAATCAATACAGAAATGATAACAATATAATTATAGAGAGCACATGGCATAACATAGCATAATCGAATCCAATCATATCCATTTTGAAATAAGAGCCCCGACCGTTTGGCCAAATTTCTTCCTTTTTAGACCTTTAGATCTGTAAATCGCCATTTCTAGTTGGTATATGGATAAGAATTTGGATTGCCAATGATTAAAAACTGGGGGCTCAGGATCAAGCCAGCGAGAAGTAATACAAAAACGAAAAACTGACATACAAATAAATAAAAAGCCTTCTTCAGCGGCTGATCTTATTCCTATATGATCCGTTTGGAGACCAAAAATAATCATTTCGGCAGTTAATCTTATGGTGATCCCCAAACTATTATTACAAAAAAATTCAACTTCTAAGATAAACTGAGAACGTTTCGGGCAATTGAAAAACATATGTGTGGAATCAGCAGCTACTGCATCACATCGTTTACATTTATCCCCATTACTGACTTTCCATTTAGCCAATTTAGCCGGAGAGTAATATAAATCATAAATTGACATGAAGTGCTGGCTTTGAAGCGAGCCATTAAATAACACATTTTTTTTTATCAAAGGTGTGTTTATTGGCATTTTTAAAACTCATGATAACATGCGACACTCCAGCACAGCTTCCTTAAATAACATTTTAATCGAAAGTTCAATAGATATACATATGTCAACTTTTTCAAATTCAAGTTTCCTCTGCCATTTGCTCTCGATCAGACTCAAGTCGTCATCCAGTTGATTTAAAGTCATCTGATAAACTAAGCCTATTTTCTTAACCCTTTTACTGGTTGCTAGGACATTGTTTTTACACATACATTAATGGTCAAGAAGACCCTTGGATTCCAGAAAACTCCGTACCTGGAGGTATTTAAAGAAATCATTTCTAGAAAGATTATCAGCCTGATTCATGTACGGGCCGTTTTGCGTGGCCCTAATAGCGAATCATAGCGACTCGCTATTGAGGACACGCAAAACGGCATTCATGTAGGAACTGCTAAATCAATAGCGATTCCTACATGTTCTCTATTTGCGAGTAGCAATTTGCCTCCAGATTGCAGAGGCTGCTATCAGAATTTTGAACTTAGTCTTTTTATAGTAGCTGGGTTCTACGATTCTTACTAAACTTTGAGAGACTTGCTCACCTAACAGCATTTCGTAGATTGAAGGGTAGATCGGTTCTTCAGTGATGACGTCTGGAAAAATTAAAATCCCCATGTATCTTAGTGAAATAAGCCAGTGATATAGCCTGAAATTGGGGATCCCCAGCCACCCTTTATTCTCGGGAGGGAGCACCACTTCAGGGCCCGTTCGGGTTCTGTGATAACCCCATAGGAAACTGGATGCCATTCTATCAATTTTGATAAAATAAGAAGACGAACCAGAAGAGGTATTGTTCGAAATAAGTACAAAAATGTTGGAAAGATCAGCATTTTTAATATATTGGCACGGCCATAGAGTGAAAAATTTAAATTATTTAGCCTTTCCAAGATGTTATTTGAGGATTTTATCGCTGGCTCAATGCTGAGACGCACTATATCATCGATTTTTTAAGATATTATAATCCCAAGATATTGAGCCTCGGGAACAAACACTGGATCATTGGGCCGTCAACTATCAGAATGAATCAGTTGAGTTTTTGTAAGATTGAGTTTATAGCCCGATAGGGATCCAAACTCTTCAGCAATTTCAGTTATATTTGGCAGCGCCCGTCTAATGTCTGAAGTAGTGACCGCAACGTCATCTGCGTATGCAAATACCTTAAATTCATTTTGTAGGATCGTAACCGGAACAATATCAACTTCATTTTCTAATTTGCGAAGATAGGGTATAGATGTAAAGCAAACAGCAAGGGAGAACAAGGACAGCCTTGTCTTGTTCCCCTTGTTATCCTAAAATATTCCGATAATGTATCTGTAATCCGAATTGCAGCTTTCAGAGATAAAGTGCTTTGATTGTATTAATATATTCCTTAGGAAGTCCCATCCATGCCATTACAGACCATAGGAACCCCCAGGCGACCCTGTTGAACGCTTTTTCAGCGTCCAACAGGGCCACCGCAACTGGGGACTCCGAGGCCTGTGCCCAATCCAAAAGCGCTATAATTTTCTTCACATGGTCCGTAGTATCCATCTTTATTATAAAACCGTACAATTGGGGTGGGGTCGCACACTGCTCACACACCAGGGATTAGGCCATGTTCTGGGGTTGCCGGTGGCTGCCAAATATTGCCAGGTTTAGTACCACTCCAGGCACGCAGGTGCGGGGTCCCAGGCTCGTCAGCACACTGCTCAAGGGAGCATTCAACATTACAATTGGGGTGGGGTCGCACACTGCTCACACACCAGCAGGATCGCCTCTAAGGACTGTGGTAAGTGTAGTTCGTGTTCCGCAATGCATCTTCTTTCGATTCTCTGCTATCTTCGCTTTCTTCGCCATCCCTGGACACGTGTTTCGGGGTATTTACCCCTCATCAGCAGGGATTAGGCCATGTTCTAAGGTTGCCGATGGCTGCCAAATATTGCCAGGTTTAGTACCACTCCAGGCACGCAGGTGCGGGGTCCCAGGCTTGTCAGCCCACTGCTCAAGGGAGCATTTAACATTACAATTGGGGTGGGGTTGCACACTGCTCACACACCAGCGGGATCGCCCCTAAGGACTGTGGTAAGTGTAGTATGTGTTCCGCGATGCATCTTCTTTCGAACAAATGAAAGGACAATCAAATCTGTCTTGTGGATGTTAATCAAGATTCTTGTGGTGCAACATTGAGTTGGATTTAATTCCCAATGCCTTCACTAATGTTGACCCCTCCAGATTTAACTGATATCAAAGCGTCTTTGATATCAGATTTGATTGTCCTCTCATTTGTTCTTCTCCAACATTATTGTATGACTCCTAATTATAGTTTATATTGTTTTTATTTGTATATTTATTGTACATTCAGTGGAATGTGTTTTAAAACTTTTTTAAATTTTGTAATAAACAGACAGCTGTTCATATAATTGCTTATGTTAATATATAGTTTTTCCTTTACAAATGTTTCACTAATGCTTGTGGTGGTTTCGAATATTGAATGGGTGAATATCTAGAGGTTGAATGTGTGTCTTGAGAAATAGACAACCATACGGGAAAAATTCTGTTTTTATATTCCCAAAAGAGTCAGTCAACTTGGAGTTAGTGCAAGTCACAGCAACTAAACTGGATAGGAGGGGTGGCTAGGCCTTTTCAGTTGCAGCTGCTAGGCTTTGGAATGCTATCCCTCGCTCCCTCTACAAGTCATCTTCCTTTTTGAAGTTCTGTAAGCCCTGTTGTATGTGGTTGTTTCTTTGGCAGTACATAGAGATATTGCTGCTTGTGTTGTATGTATTGTTTAGGTTCTTCTAGTGCCAGCACGCTCTATATATACTAAAAAGCAAGCTGATCTGAGCCAAAACAAAGTTAGCATTGTGACCTTCAGCAGGAGAGGAGCTGGTTTACATTGGCTAGACCCAGAGTTCAGTGAAGTCTTTTGCTCTTTTCTTTATAAGTCAATGGTGGGAGTAGCATTTTGGTGAAGGAAACCGGATCTACTGCCCCTATAAGGAGAAGGCTCTAGACCTCCTGCAGTAGCTCGTGAGCTGCAGAATGAGGAGGGGGTAGAGTGGAGATGGGCCAGCTGCATGTGCAGCATGGCGTAACTGCTCTTCATGGCCTATAGGAACCACACATCAGTGATGGAATCAAAGAGAAATCCCTCAGCCACACTGGATTGGAGGGGGCTTTGTGGAATGGTGCTGGGAAGGAGGAGGTCCCTGAGGAAAGTCATCGAGTGTCTTGGCTCTTGCTGATGCCAGTGTTAAAGAGCGTGTTCTCTCAAGCTATGACGAGTCTTTGCTTTGACTGGGAACGTTCTTCCACTCGAAAAAGAGGTTCAAGATGCCTTACTGATGCTGTGGCTTATGGTCCACAGATATAAACCACAATTGTTTGCTCATGGACAGACTTGGAGCATGGTCATGGCAGAAGTAAAGAAAAGGTCCGGGTGTCAGGCGTTTTACCTCCATCAATCAATCAATCATTCAGGGAATTGTAAGTGCACTACTCACCTGTGAGGGTCTCAAGATGCAAGGGGAGAGTAGCAGCTTCGTTCAGTTGAAGAGCCAGGTCGTGAGTGTCTTCTTGAAGATTTTCAGGAAGGGGGCGCATCTGATGTTTATCAGGAGCTCGTTCCAGGTCTTGGCCGCGATGTAGGAGAAGGCTCTTCCACCTGTTCTGGCTCTGTGGGTGCGAGGGGTTTCCACGAGGGTGAGGTCGGCGGAACAGAGGTTTCTTTTGGGTAGGTGGGAGGAGATTGTACTGTTGAGGCATTGGGGTCCGGTGTTGTGGAGGCATTTGTAGGCATGAGAGAGTATCTTGAAATTCTCTTCTCAACGGGGAGCCAGTTGAGGTTCCACAGGTGTTGTGTGGTGTGTTCGTGTTGAGGGATGCCGAGTACTTGTCTGACTGCGGTGTTCTGTATGGTCTGGAGCTTGTGGAGCAGAGACTTGTTGATCCTGGCGTACAGGGTGTTTCCGTAGTAGAGTCGGCTGGTTATGAGTGCATGGGTGACTGTCTTCCTTGATTCGGGGGGGATCCATTTGAAGGTCTATTGGAGGATGCGTAGGGTGTTGAAGCAGCTGGAGGTGACCGGTTTGACCTGTGGGGTCATGGAGAGGGAGGAGTCGAGATGATGCTGAAGTTCCGGGCGTGATCAGTGGGGGTAGGAGGGCTGCAGAGGGCGATGGGCCACCAGGTGTCATCACATGCAGAGGGGGAGGGTCCGAGGACAAGGGCCTCTGTCTTCTCCGAGTTGAGTTTCAGGCAGCTGATGCTCATCCAGGATGCGACGTCCTTCATTCCTTCCTGGAAGTTGAGTCTGGTAGTGGTGGGGTCCTTGGTGAAGGAAAGGATAAGCAGGGTGTCATCGGCGTAGGATACTATGCTGAGTCTGTGCTGTCTGACAATGGTGGCGAGGGGGACCATGTAGATATTGAAGAGCATGGGGCTGAGCGATGATCCTTGGAGTACTCTGCAGTTGATTTCTGTGGGTTCGGAGAAGAAGAGAGGTAGTCCGATTCTTTGGGTTCTGCCATTGAGGAATGAGCGGATCCAGTCGAGGGCATTCCTTGTATGCCTGCGTTGTGAAGTCTGGCGGTGAGTGTGTGGTGGGAGACGGTGTCGAAAGCTGCCAAGAGGTCGAGTAGAATCAGGGCAGTGGTGTATCCTTGGTTGAGGAGGGTGCAGATGTTATCTGTTGCAGTGAGTAGAGCAGTCTCGGTGCTGTGGTTGCTGCGGAACCCAATTTGGGAGGGGTCGAGGATGGAGTTTTCTTCAATGAATTTTGTTAGTTGTGCGTTGACGGTCTTCTCTGTGACTTTGGCCACAAATGGGAGGAGGAAGATGGGCCCGTAGTTCTTGAGGTCCTGGGGATCAGCTGAGGGCTTCTTGAGCAGAGATCTGACTTCTGCGAGTTTCCAGTCATTGGGAAAGATGCCGGTCTTGAAGGTGGTCTTGATGGTGCTTCATAGTATTGGTGCGATGGCGGCTCTGTGGAAGATGTGCGTGGTGCAGGGGCCTGGGGAGCACCTGAGTGGATGCCTTTCAGGGTCGAGCTGGTGTCTTCGGCGGTGACCGGGTTCCAAGAGGAGATGGTGGGCTGGCTGGCGTTCCTGGAGAGGGAAGTGGTTTCGGAGTCGGGTGTCTGGTCGTTGAAGATGTCGTAGAGGCCCTTGATTTTCAGATGGAAGTAGGATCCGAGCTTGTTCAAAGATCCTACGAGGGGGGGATGTCCTTGGTTTCGCCGGCAGGCTTGGTGAATTCCTGGATGACGCTGAAGAGTTCCTTGGGATTGCTGGGGTTAGTGAGGATCTTGTTTTGCATGAAGGCCCTTTTGGTCGATCTGATGCTTTGGTGGTATTCCATCATGACATTCTTGTAGGTGGTGCGGTCTTCAGGCATTTTGTTGTTTCTACAGTTCTTCTTGAGGCATCTGCAGGTATGTCTGGATTCTTGGAGGTCTGCAGTGAACCGGGTAGCCTTCCTGGCACGCTGTCTGTCGGGGCAACATAGGGGTGCAAGATTGTCTGTGCAGTTGGAGACCCATCTGTGGAGTTCTTTGACTGCAAGGTTGATGTCGGTAGTTGGTTCATGTTGAAGTTGAGCTGCTCCTCAGTAACTTTGCTCCAGTTCCTTCTTGGAGGGCGTGGTGCAGATGTGGGCGGCGTAGGTTTGTCAATGTGGAAGTGTACGCAGTGGTGGTCCGTCCATGGGGGTTGGGTGATGTGTCTGAAGTGGATGTTGTTGCCTCCTGCAAAGATGGGGTCAAGGGTGTGTCCTGCCTTGTGGGTAGGTGTGGTGACGAGCTGTTTCAGTCAGATGTTGAGGAGGTTATCCAGGAGAGTGTTGGGGTCGTTGGGGTTGTCAAGGTGGAAATTCAAGTCTCCGACAAGTATGTAGTCCATGGAGGTGATGGTGTGGGGTACGATGAGTTCACTGATGGCAGTGGAAAATGGAGCGCGGGATCCGGAGGTCTGTAGATGAGGGTGCTGCGAAGTGTGGTTCTAGGGCTGGTCCGGACCTGGAAGTGGAGGTGTTGAGTGGAGGAGAAGGAGTTGCTTGTGGTGGAGGTGGAGAGTTGAAGGGAGCTCTTGTGTGCGATGGCGAGTCCTCCTCCTGGGTGGTTAGGGTGGTCCTTCCTCTTGATCTTGTATTAGTCAGGGATGGCGGTGGCGATGTCGGGGTGGAGGAGGCATTGGTCCAGGTTTCTGTAAAGGAGTCGACATCTGGTGAGAGGGCCTCGAGGAGGTCCCAGATCTCTACGGCGTGTCTGTGCAGAGAGTGCACGTTGAGGAGGATGCAGTTTAGGGCTCCGGAGGTATAGGGGTTCTTTGTGGGAGCGGTGTCTGTGGGGGCATGGTGGGAGGCAAAAGTCTGGTGGCAGTGGCAGCAGGAGAACTGACCATGGGTGGTGGTCAACGTGGACATCTGGCAGTTGTTGTTCCTCCCTGGGTTGACTGCGAGGAGGGAAGCACGATCGTAGCGGTGCGTGTTCGTAGATCTAGTGGTTTTGGCACTGGTCGTGGTTTGGGTTGCAGACGGGCGCAGACGGGCTTCGGCACGCCAGTGGTGCGCCGATGCGCGAGGCCGTGCAGCGGCGACCATTAAATAAGGGAGGGCCATCCTTGCTCAAATTAAGCTCAAACATATATGCCTTTTGGTGTAAAGTCTGATAGTAAAGAGGGACTACTGCTGAACCAATGCCACAACCACCGTACCTAGCTGGTTATGATGACATTGGCTTGCTTGTGGAAGACACTGCCCAGCTGTACAGTGTCTTCCTGTTTGTTTTTTTTATATTTACAAGCCCCTATCACCACCACCACATCACTTTCAATGAGGTAGTGATGGCGAAAGCGGCTTTGCCTTATTTACAAGGCAGCGTTAAGCCACTTAACGTGGCTCAACGCTGCTGCCTTTGAAATAAGGCACCCTTTCACGCTATACTTAACGTGAAAGGGGAGGGCAATGGGTGTTGTGTGGTCATTCCACCACAACACCCATTGATTTTGAAGCCTGCCCCCTGTTTACAAGGGTAGCGTAAATAGGATGCAGTGCCAAAATTAAGACCAGGGAAAACCTGGTCTTTAACAGGCGAAACAAGGAAAAATGCTTTATTTCTCCTCGTTTTTGCTGTTTTCACTTGTGCTGCATTATGCGGCACACACAGAAACAGCAAATTGCTATTTATTGTTTATATGCAGGAAGGTGTCCTTTCCTGTACATAAACAATTAAAAAAAACATTTAGCAAATTCTATGTCTGCTGCGTTAAGCAGCACACATAAATGTTATAACACATAACATAACATGTGTATTTGTAAAGCGCACGTTCACCACTACGGGTATCTTGGCGCTGAATAACAGATGTTTGTTGTTATCCAACTAAATGGTACTCATTTTATCGACCTCGGATGGATGAAAGGCTGAGTGGACCCGCCGGGATTTGAACCTGTGACCTTGAGGTCAAACACAGGCCCCTGCAGTGACCAGGGCCGGACTGGGAACCAAAACGGGCCCTGGCAAAGTGCTCGTCCTCCCCCCACCCCCACCCGGGGGGGTTGTGGGTGCCACGGGGCTCTTTGCCAGGGCCGCTTTTCGGACGATTTTGTTACAGGGCCGATTTTGCAGCTATGCTACAAAAACGGCCCAGTAAAACAAACGCCCCACAGGGGCCCCAAACCAGTTCGGCCCTGCAGTAGACACATTAGTCCACTGAGCCACCAGACCCGGTTTATAAAACGTAATTTAAAGATTGTGTATGTGCCGGAAGGGAGAACTTCCTGCACATAAACAATCTTCCCTTCAACAAGGACACCCTGACACTATGGTGCAAGGGTGCCTGCGTTGGCGCTAGGCTGCTAAATTTAGCGACAGCGCAAGGGGATATGCAGAGCTGCACCATATTGTTGTAAATATGGTGCCGACCTGCATTTCTGAAGTGGCGGAGTGCGACGTTAATACAGGAAGGCTAACGCTGCACTCCATCACTTCATTGTAAATAAGCGCCTTGGTCTTATACCTATGTGGTAAGATGAGGTCTTGCCATTTAGGGAAGTGGGCATCACCACTGCAGACCCGTTGCAGCCACCAGAGCATAATTGCTGCGGCAGAGGTGTTGTGGCCTCAATAGACATCACTTCCAAATGTTGCCCATCATTTCATGGTTAGAAGGAGATTTTTGAAGCAGTGTGAGAGTTGGTGTACAAATCTTCAAAGCAAGCCCTCTTGTGGGGAAAAGGGCTGAGGATTGGCCCACAAGGATATCACCCACCTTTGAAGACCCAACAGGATCAGACCTGCAAATATCAGAGATGAAAGTCAAGCAACAGGGGGACTGAAGCCTGGGGCTGGTCTCCTGGCCTAGGAGCTGCCCCAGGGATGGCAGAAGCTGCACTAGAGCAGGTGAAACCTGAAATGGAGTTTGTAAAATCTGAACTAAGCCTGGAAGCAGAGGGCGTGGAGTAAACTTCACAGCCTTCGTCTTCACTCTCTGAGATTCTGCGACATCTAGGCTGAGGATGGAGGACCGCATTCAGTCATAGGCTACACTTAGATCTGATAAGAAAGGGAGATGTTTGGCCACTTCTGATCATATACTTTTATTCCATTGATCAGATGATCCTGAATTCCCTGAAAGTAGTCAACCAGGTTGGAATTTAGAGGCAACAGAGTCCTGAGGAGACAGCTCACCGATACCTACAGATCGATACCTAAATACACTCATAAAGTATCTTCAGTTGCACCAAAAAACCCTCCTGTTCCTCAAAGATCTGCATCTGCAAGAAGGGTGGTGGGAAGGGCCATGTGCTGCTGGGACAGGGTACCTCAAGTCTCAAGGTGACCTCACAAGACTGCAGAGGTGGGATGACCACTCGCTGGCGAGGAGAATCTCCACATATGGCAGTAGGGTCCCAGGGCAGGTTGCCTGACTACGTTGCCAGTAGAGTACAGCAAGGGTGCTCAGGACAACGCAAGGTAACCATGAATGGTATTCACTTCCTTACTCTTCTTCTTAATGATGATGCCCAACGTCTTATGCAGGGTGCCTCCTTACCATACATGCAAGCCTGATACTAGTGCCCTGGATGACTCTTCCTGTGCACTCTTTTTCAGACGGTAGCGCCTAGACACCTCCGGGTATAGGTAGCGCTGTATAAATATTCATTACATAACATTACATTACAAAAGATAAAGAGGTTAAGTGAAGGCTGCTGCAAGCAACCGGGTGTGTTTGTTGAAAACCCTACCTGAGCTTAGCTGACTAAAGAAGCATAAGAAGGAAAGCAGATAAAAGGTCAAAAGATCTAAACCCAAAAAATAGGTAGCACCGCACAAAGCTTGGATTTAACATTGGAAACCATTTCCCATCCAGGCACTATACTAAGTATACGGGGTATCCACACATAATGTTAGCGTTATCAATCTACCTGTCACAGTTGTAGAGAAAGTAAATACAAATGTATGCGGTTGGCAGTGATTTTCAGCCAATACAAACCGTTCTCCTGTACCCTTATATGTTTGTAACATGAAACTTAATCTCCAGTGCTCTGTCTGCTGCATGCATGGGTTTAGCAGCACTGATAACTGATAAACTGTTAAATAAAAGTAGAATATGTAATATATCATCAAGTCCCAAATAAAACATCACCATACATTATGAAGCGCGATAAAGGTGTGCAAGATGAGTTATGGGATGTAAACTTCTTTGAAGAAGTATAACCAACTCTGGCAGAAAATAACAACAGCAAAAAGTGGTTGATAAAGAAATGATACACGTGTACCTGGCTGCCATCATTTTGCATGTCTTTAGTTGTTGGAAAAAATGTACACTCCTTTAGCGTAACTGTTGGTGCTTCAGTGTTGGACACCCTCCGCCTCATTGTTTTCAGTAGAAGTCGAAACTTTCTTCACTTAGAAGACTCCACATTTACAACTTCTTAGTGGGTGTGAAATGACGACGTCCATACAATATCAAATGAGAAAATCGTTAGATGCTCAGCAAAGTTCTTACAATTCGCGAGAGAAATACAATCATCATGCGCCCTCTAGTGGAAATATAGAGAAACGCGCACATCCATTCTATGAAATGCATGTCGTTTCTTTTATAGGGTTTGTTTGTCACCAGCTGCCCCTTGCAGGCGGCTCCAGAGTGTCTGTAAGTAGGAGTGGATAGCGTCATAGCGGGGGAGATATAAGTGAATGAAAGAGGAGGATGAAAGAGGAGGACAAAAGGTCAGGAGATCATTTTCCACAGCTTCAACTCAAGAGGCCTCGGTTACGAATGTCTCGCTGTATTCTGACACCTGTGTACAAAAAACCCACTGCTGTTTACACGCTTGCCGGAGCTATGGGCCTCATTACAAGTCAGGTAGAATATGGCGAGTTATTTGCCACACGCATTGGTCGAAGTGGGCAGGATCGGCAGGTCACGGCGTGCCCCTACTTCTTCAATTCTAAGGATTCCGTTCCCCTACTTTTTTATTTTGAAAATGCGTCCCAGGACGCAAGAAATCGCCATCGCCTATAAATAAAGCTCGGCGTTCATGGGGCCTCATTTATGAGAAATGACGCATCGATGTGTGAAAGCAGCGATGCGTCACTTCTCAGTGCGCACTCCTTGCGAAATTCCTGATGCGTCATATTTAATGTATGACGCATCATGCCGCAAGGAGTTACAGATACGTCAGTATTTCTGACGTATCTGTAAGCGCAAAAGTGACGCATTGCTGGAGTGTGTCACAAAAGTGACGCAACTCCAGCAATGTGTCCTTTCACATGGGACCAGGCCCCATGTGAAAGGGCCTGCGTCAGTCTTAGATTTTGACGCAACGGTGTCCTAAAAGTGATGCAGTGAAATCTCATAGATTTCACTGCGTCACTTTTACAACCCTTCCTTGCATCAATACGCCCCCCTTGCATACATTATACCTGTCGCAGGTATAACGTGGCGCAGGGGTTTACAAAGTGACGCATCTACCTAGATGCGTCACTGTGTAAATATGGCGCACCAAGGCACATTTTTTACGCCCCTGGTGCATCACAAAAAGTGACGCACCGGCGGCGTAAAAGTTACGCACAGGCTCATAAATGAAGCCCATGGTGTTTGAGGACAGGTGGCAGAGAAGTAACAGGACTCTGTTTTTTCCTTCTTGCCCAGAGAAGAAAAATACTTATGTTCTGCCGCTTCAGCTGCCCCCTTCCTCCCCCCACTCTTTCCTTCTTCCCTCTCTTTCTGTCTAGCAGTTCTCTTAGTGAAAACCGTGACTGCAAGATGGGGATCTCTCTTTCCTCTACTTTCTTTTATTTGCTCCCCTGTGAAATGGATCCAATAAAGAAAAGCAATTTTGCTAGAAATGTATTTTTCTGACATTTTAATTCCAATGTGCAGCATTGGGAATAAAGGGTTAAAAATATGAAAAATAACTAAATAAAGTAAGACAGAGTGGTAGCAAACTGGCCAGATTGATTTTATTCACACCCATATACATTAGTGTCACTTTTACAGAGTTTGCCAGTGAAGCGCTATTTTTGTTTTCTTGTCTTTGTTTTCCCTGGGCTTGCAACAAGTGCACCAATTCTGGAGGCACTGCAATGTGTGGATTGGTAAAGAAAATGTGTACTGCGACTCTGTATCCAGGGATGTGGTCTTACCATACTGCTTACATTTTGTAAGGATATAAGCAATGGACATTGAAATGGGTCCATACGTTTCAGACAAAAGCACTCACTGATTTCTGAATAGTGAGTGTAAAAGAGCTAAGGTAACCATTTTGTTCCTGCTTACATTTCACATGGTTTGTTAAATTTTGCAATCCCTATGAGTGTTTGCTTTTTCCATGATGTTGTTACTTTTTTTTTGTAGACCGCATATTGCTCTTGTCTAGTGAGTCATTTAAATTGAGCCGCATCCAGGTGTTTATAGCCAGCAACAATTGGGTGGTAGTTGAAGGCAGTGTGAGTTTTTCTTAGTAGGGCAGTATGGTGTTCAGTGGGGGAGAAGATGTGGCACTATGGCCAGAGCTGCTGAATTTGGAACTGGGGAACCAGGTTCAGGCTTACTAACCAGTCCACCAGACCACTCTATTAAGAGAGCACAATCCCATGCTAGACCTTAGAAGGCTTTGCATGACTTTAGAAGGACTGGTATCTTAGCACCAGCAGGTGGACCCTAGCAGTGCCAAGTGCGGTTTGACCTTCAAGGCTTGTCCACCACTATCCATACTGAAGTTCACCTCCAGTCTTGTGGGCAGGCCTATGAAGCAGCACACCCTAGAACAACAGTGACTTTGTCACTAAGGTCACAGGACCCTTGAGAAGGGCCAGCTCTATGGTAGTGCAAACGGTGTGACCGCACCGGGTGCCGACTTTGGGTGGAGGTTTTATGTTTGCAAGTATATTAAGATTTTAAAAGCGCGTGCTGCCTCCTTCCTGGCCGCCAGCAATTTTCGGCAACAATAAAAATGTCATGATGACTCTGGTGTTTAATGTTCTTACTAGAGAGAGATCTGAATTTTGTATAGTGGAAGTTGTGACACATGGAACGGTAGCTCAGAGGGTTAATGTGCCTGCTGCAAAGAACATGTACCATGCAGATCACAAAGTTCACATAATGTAAATAGGTCAGTGGGCTACTGCTTTTGTTGGAGAGATCCTTTTGTTATTTGCAGTTTATACTTAAGAATTCTAACATAGAAAAGTTTGCTATTAACTTTTATCTAAGAGCTGCACACAAACGGCAAGGTATAAATTAGAGCATTATGTTTTCCCCCAGTCTTTGTTTATCCTAATGTTGCCAAAAGTATTGTTTTGGCCAGAAATCAATTCTGATTATTAATGAGAACCCACAACCATGGTACTACGTTTTATATTCTGAGTTTGTGTTTCTCCAGACCAATCACTATTAAACTATATGGCCTACTAGTATGGTTGTCATGTGACTCCTACACTTATAGTCCTTAGTCCTATGTAACATTTTCTATACAGTGATTTACACACATATTGATTGACTTTGTGTAATGTGTGTGATGTAAAGTGCTCTGACACCCTACAATGGTATGAGTGGTGATGTAAATCAAATTAAATGCATCTGAGAGAGAGTGTGGTTATGGAGACTTAAGGGGGACTGTTAAAAGGGTGGTAGTGAGGGAATCCATGGCAGAGGTGGTCATTGGGGGGTACTAACAAACATTAATGCACAGGGTACCACCCGTGCTAAGGCCGGCACTGCCCTTGAGGCCAGTCTGCCTCACCCATAGGTACATCCACTGGCCTTGTTTCAGCAGTAGTTGCTGCAACTCACCAGGGATTGGCAATGCAGGATTTGCACGCACACCAAACTAAGTTTGCAAACTTCACAGTCTCTCTGCTTCATTCACAAGCACTTTTAACATGTGCTGCTTGTTGATGGGCCACTAGAATTAATTATGTAGCAACGGAGGACAAAATTATGCAGCAGTGTTGACTAAATAAGCCTTTACACTCGGGGCAAGATGGCTGCCGCGTAACTGTGGCCGTTCACAGCGGAGCAGTGAAGCACAGGACACAACCCCGATGTTAGTGCCTTCCGTCTCTACTACCAGAACCTCAACTTCGGGAAATGTAACTGGCAAAGAATGAAAGAATGAAATCAGACGGCACCGAAAAGAGGCGATGATTTCTTCCCTTACCTGCCGCGGGTCTGCTGGACGATTGCTCCGAACGCTGACGCTAGCTGTGGCCGCTCTCACGTCGGGCTGCCGAAGCCGTGCGAATGCGGAGGGGCGGAGCAACAAAGCTGGATCGCGGAGCTGAGCGGAATCCAAGATCACAGAAGACGGCAGAGACCGCTGTTCTCAAACTTACTGCATTACTTGGTCCTCCTCAGTTACATAATTCCAGAGGCCCTGTAAATAACCAACACAGGCCTACTAAAGTGTGCATACGCTGGCCACCATCATGATAACAGTTCTAAAATTAAAGACCAATACAAAATGCACTGCTAACGGTCTTTAACAAATATGTTCACAACAAAGAAGCCAACCCTATTGCCTCTGCCATAACTTTTCTAAATAAGTAGATCAGACACACTGCATCGAACATAACTAATTTCAATGAACCAATCAGGCTCATAGCATTTGTAATTTCTTTGTCAACATAACCAACTCAGGCCAACTGTACTGAGTGTAAGCTCTCCCACGAGACAGCAATCAGACATATAATCATGAAATTAGAAGGACCATCAACGCTGGTTTTGCTCTGAAGGAACGAGCTTTAAACTGTCTTGGAAACGATTTCACTTCATTAGCTTTTAGTCTTTCAGGACCCCCAACTACTTCTGTTGTTGCGAGATTTGGAAAAATACAGCTAAACTTCAACAGTTCTGTTGACCTGAGTAAGTCCACCATTAGTCACAAACGCAGGCACTAAGAGCCTACAGTTTGTGTTCTACCTAGATTGTGAAGAATTTCTTCCGCCGAATAAACCTCAGGGTTTTAACTGAAGAGAATAGTAGAACAAGTAATTGGCTTGATGAAACTCGGCTTGAAGTTGCAGAAGGAAGAAAGGGATAGTTCTGATGGACAATATTACTCTTCTGGCACATAAGATTCCGAATTGACGCAGAAGAAATGCGTTACTTACCTGTAACTGCAGTTATCCAGTATTAGTGTCTTTCATAGATTCACATGCCTGAATCATTCCCCGTCGTCGAGACGGGAGCCTCCAGTATATAAAAAAGTAATGTCCTATTGACATACATATAAAGGAATAGGTCTAAGGATCTCACCTTAGTGTCCTATCTGCGTCCTTATGTAAGAAGGACCAAAACAGAGTAGGCCCAAGGGTCCCACCTTGGTAGCCTATCTGTGTCCTTTTGTAAAAAGGACCAAAGTAAAGAGAACCAACCAATCGGCTACCACCTCCTTCTAGAACCTTCCTGTCAGGAGCCTCAGTCTCTCAGATTTTCGTACGCACCAAGCTAGTTAGGCGCAAACTTGTTAGAGAGATAGGCGAGTCCTTCCAGGGGAGGCGGGAGGGTGCATGTGAATCTATGAAAGACACTAATACTGGATAACTGCAGTTACAGGTAAGTAACGCATTTCTTATCCAGTATTTGGGTGTCTTTCATAGATTCACATGCCTGAATCAGAGTAGCAAGCAATACATTATGCACATTCTGTGATGGTACATCATATATGAGTCTGTAGATAATACATATCACGCGACTGCAAATCACCAACATGCAATGTCATGTAGTTTCTAGGAAAAGGAAATGTGCATACCAGTAAAGGATGGAGGGATGTAAGAAGGCTCACCTCACTGGAACAGATGGCGAAGCACTGCTCTGCCCACTGCTGCATCCCTCGTCAGCTCAGTATCCAAGCAGTAGTGCCTGGTGAAGGTGTGCGGGGACTTCCAGGTCGCCGCTCTATAAATGTTCAGTACCGGTACTCCAGCAAATAGTGCCGCAGACGTGGACATAGCTCTTGTGGAATGAGCTCTGACTCTTGCCTCCAAAGGCCGTCCGGCCTTGTCGTGGCAAAAAGTGATCGCTGAAGAAATCCACCTTGAAATACTTTGTTTCGTCAGGGGCATACCTTTCCTTGGTCTACTAAAGGCAACAAAGAGTTGAGATGACTTTCTGAAGTGTTGTGTCCTGTCGATGTAGAATTTGAGACATCTCTTCAGATCTAATGAGTGCAGGGTTCTTTCAGCTGAAGTAGTTGGGTTTGGAAAGAACGACTTGAGCACCACTGGTTCGTTAAGGTGGAAGTCCAAGGGGACTTTCGGTATAAAGCGGGGGTTAGTTCGTAGAATGACCCTGTCCTCTCTGAATTGCAAAAAAGGGTCTTGGATTGAGAGAGAGCCTGCAGTTCACTGACCCTTCTGGCAGAGGTTAGGGCCAGGAGGAGGGCTGTTTTCCATGAAAGGAATTTGATGTCCGCTTTATGGATGGGTTCGAAGGGGTGCTTCATTTATTGGTGAAGGACCACGTTGAGGTGCCACGACGGAGGGATTGGTCTTGGTCGTGGAAAGGATCTGAATAGACCTTTTAGGAATTGTTTGATAAGTCTGTCCGCCCACAGGGATGGACCCTTGGAAGTTCTTATGAACCTGGATATCGCTGCTAGATGTACTTTGATGGATGCATGCGCAAGGCCTGATTGCGCTAGATGCAGTAAGTATGGTAGCAGCTGCTGTGGGGTGATATGGAAAGGGTGCAGGCCTTCAGCCACACACCAAACACAGAACTGTTTCCATTTTAGTGAGTAGGTCTTATTAGTGCTGTCGGCTCTAGCCTTTGCAAGGACGTCTCTACCCTCCTGCTGGATGTTTAGGTGGCTGAATTTGTGGTATTCAGGAGCCAGGCTGACAACTTCAGAGGGCTCAGGTTCGGGTGGAGAACCTGCCCTTGGGACATTGTGAGCAGGGCTGGATGTTGGTGTAGGCGAAGAGGTGGCCGGGCAGATAGGCGATGAAGTTCCGTGAACCAGTGCTGCCTCGGCCAGGATGGGGCGATGAGGATCAGAGTGCAGGGCTCCGACTTCATCTTCCTGAGGACCCTGGGTATCAGTGGAAATGGTGGAAAGGCGTAGGCAAACACGTTCCGCCAAGTGATGGAAAATGCATTCCCGAGGGTTCCTGGTTGGTGAAGCCTGCTTGCGAAGCTTGGGCATTTGGCGTTCTCTCTGGTGGCAAAGAGGTCTATCTGCGGGGTTCCCAAGTCCGCGAAGATATATTCCAGTGCCTCCGTGTCCAATTCCCATTCGTGGGATGTTGACCTCTCCCTGCTCAGGGCGTCCGCCAAGACGTTGTCCTTGCCCGGAACATATTCGGCTTTTAGCGTTATTCCGTGCTCCGGAAGCCAATTCCAGACTCTCTGCGATTCTCGAGAGAGTGAAAGTGATCGTGTCCCTCCCTGTTTGTTCAGGTAGTGCATCGTCATGGTGTTGTCTGTCCTGACGAGCACTGGGGAGTTTCGGATGCGTGGAAGGAACGCTTGGAGAGCTAGAAAGACTGCTCTTAGTTCCAGTAGAATGATGTGGAGTTTGGATTCCTGTGGCGTCCACTTGCCATTGATCTGGAGTTCTTGTAGGACCGCTCCCCAGCCTTCTAGGGATGCGTCCGTTGTTATTACGTGTGGTTCCGCTGGAAGCAGGAACGGCAGTCCCTGTGACAGATGACTGGGCGACCTCCACCATTGTAAGGGGTTGACCATAGCTCGTGTGACATGTATGCGGTCCTCGAAAGATCCCGCAGCTTGTGTCCATTGCCTCGTTAGTTCCTCCTGGAGAGGGCGCATATTGAGACGGCAGTGTGGAATGAGCATAATGCATGAGGACATCATGCCGAGGAGGGACTTGAAGGTGCGGACCGGTAGAGTCTTTCTCGATGCCACTGACGTGGCCAAGGAGATGAGTTTGGTCTTTCTCTCCTGAGAGGGGAAGGCTCTTACGCGTTCCGTGTCCAGAGTCGCTCCAAGAAAAGTGATGACTTTGTTTGGTTCCAGTGCCGATTTCTCTCTGTTGAGGGTCAAGCCTAGGCGGCGGAAAATATTCAGACAGGCGCTGGAGGATGTGGCTGTGGCTATCGCAGACGGTGCCTTTACCAGCCAGTTGTCCAGGTATGGGAAAACCTGGTGACCCTGTTGACGAAGGAAAGCTGCCACAGGAGAGAGGCATTTTGTAAATATCCGTGGGGCATATTTGAGGCCAAACGGGAGGACACGGAATTGGTAGTGGTCTCCTGCTACTGAGAACCTGATGTACTTCCTGTGTCCCTTGAGGATAGGAATGTGATAGTAGGCGTCCTGCAGGTCTAGGGATGTCATGTAGTCGCCTTTCTCCAGGAGGCCCAGGATTTCTTGTAGTGTGACCATACGGAACAACTGTTTCTTTAGGAATACATTGAGCGCTCTGAGGTCGAGGATTGGTCTCCATTTCTTTCCTTTCTTGTGAATTAGAAAGAAATTGGAGTAGAATCCTTTCCCTTTTTGGGTGTGAGGAACTCTCTCTATCGCTCCCTTTTGAAGCATGGAAGCGATTTCCTGAAGAAGCAGCCGTAGGTGTCTGTGGGACCGTTTGGCTGGTGGTGTCATTGGGGGAATTGAGACAAATTCTAGTGAATGTCCGAATTGCATGAGTTGTAACACCCACCGATCTGTTGTTATTTTTTGCCAATTTTTTGGGAAGAATGTGAGTTTTCCTCCAAGTCTTAAAAAATGCAATGGTGGATGGGGATCTATGACAGAATTTCGACAGACAGAATTTCGACCTACACAAATATCGGCGTAATTATATCGATAGCAAAAATATCGACGCCCTATTTACAATATGGTAAGTACCAAAATATCGAAAAAATAATATCGATGTTAAAAATATCGTTGTTAAATATATCGATTTTTTTAAATTTAAAATAACATAAAAAATACTGTAAATAATACTTATTAATTACTTAAACATATTTAAATATATGTAATAATGTTTAAAAAAATAATAATACATATTTAATTAAAAAAAATTAAAATCATATATAATATATAATTACTTAACAATAATTACTATTCCCACTCCAGTGGGTGCAACAGTAGGGAAAACTGATCCTGAACCCTAAAAATACCCTTTTACCCAAAAACCTAAAACTGACCCTGAACCCTAAAAATACCCCTTTACCCAAAAACTGAAAACTGACCCTGAACCCTAAAAATACCCCTTTACCCAAAAACTGAAAACTGACCCTGAACCCTAAAAATACCCCTTTACCCAAAAACTGAAAACTGACCCTGAACCCTAAAAATACCCCTTTACCCAAAAACTAAAAACTGACCCTGAACCCTGAAAATACCCCTTTACCCAAAAACTGAAAACTGACCCTGAACCCCAAAAATACCCCTTTACCCAAAAACTGAAAACTGACCCTGAACCCTAAAAATACCCCTTTACCCAAAAACTGAAAACTGACCCTGAACCCTAAAAATACCCCTTTACCCAAAAACTGAAAACTGACCCTGAACCCTAAAAATACTCCTTTACCCAAAATTAATTAATATTACAATTAAATTACTTCCCACTCTATTCCCCTATAAACCCACAACCCGCTCCAGTAGTAAAACATATAATTTAGTTAAAAATATACATAAATTATCAATTAATTATTCTATTAATCAATTATAATAATTCATTGCCAATTAATATTTCATAGCAAAATAAATTAATCATAAAAAAATTATTTTTTCATTACAAATAAATTACTTCCCACCCTATTCCCCTATAAACCCACAACCCGCTCCAGTAGTAAAATATATAATTTACTTAAAAAAATACATAAATTATCAATTAATTAATCAATTAATCAATGAAAATAATTCATTGCCAATTAATATTGAATTGCAAGATAAATTAATCATTAAAAAATAATTATTTAATTACAAATAAATTACTTCCCACCCTATTCCCCTATAAACCCACAACCCGCTCCAGTAGTAAAACATATAATTTACTTAAAAATATACATAAATTATCAATTAATTAATCAATTAATCAATTAAAATAATTCATTGCCAATTCATATTTAATTGCAAAATAAATTAATCATTGAAAAATAATTATTTAATTACAAATAAATTACTTCCCACCCTATTCCCCTATAATCCCACAACCCGCTCCAGTAGTAAAACATATAATTTACTTAAAAATATACATAAATTATCAATTAATTAATCAATTGAAATAATTCATTGCCAATTAATATTTCATTGCAAAATAAATGAATCATTAAAAAATAATTATTTAATTACAAATAAATTACTTCCCACCCTATTCCCCTAAAAACCCACAACCCGCTCTGGTAGTAAAACATATTATTTACTTTTATATATTTTTTATTTATAAAAACATATTAAACACATATTATAACAATTAATTTAAATACTTAACTAAAATTTCTAACACATATTAGTAAATCGAAATTACTTACATCGATATATATGCTATCGATATAAGTAATTTCGATATTACTTACCTTAGGGTCGATATTCTGGCCATCGATATTCTGGACATCGATATTCTGTCCCATCGATATTAGCAACTCGATATAAGTGTAAGTCGAAATTAAAAAATCGATATTTTGACTGTTTACCGGTGGATGGACTGGCCATTGGGATGAGTCATTGGCGGTTGCCAGCAGGTCTTTTTTGTTTTTCTCCCCTGTAGTTTGACTTATTGTAGGAAGATTTACGTCCTGTCTGGCCTTGACGTTGTTGGTACTGTGTTTTGCTCTGGGTGTATGGGTAGGAGGACCTATTCTGGTAGGAGCCTCTGTATGCAGGTTGTCCCCTTCCTCTGTTACCACAAAAGGACTGTTTCCTGAATTGCAGAGTTCCCAGAGCTTTGGCCGTATCTGTGTCCTTTTTGATAGTGGTGAGGGCCTCGTCAATTTTTTCACCAAAGAGATGTTGGCCGTCGTAAGGCATATCGATGATTTTTGTTTGTACTTCCTGACGGAAGGAGGTGGCCTTGAGCCAGCCTTGTCGTCTCAGAACAGCGGCACCTGCCAGCTGCCTGAAGCCAGTCATGGCGACATCTATTGCACAGTCAATCAGCTCAGAGGCAGATGTTTGGCCCTCTAGGAGAAGCGAATGTGCCTCCTCCTTTAAATCCTCCGGCAGATTAGCTAGGTAGGGAGCGAGGTCTGCCCAGAGTTGACGGTTGTAGCGGCCCAGAAGTGCTATTGAATTCGCCACCTTCACTGTCATTGCCGACGTGGTGGAGAAGCGTTTTCCAATGGTATCTAGTTTCCTGCCTTCCTTGTCAAGTGGCGTCGACAAAGGAGATGCTGGATTGCGCGAATTTTTCTGCGCCGCTTGTGTTACTACGGAGTCTGCTTTGGGGTGACCCGTGAGGCAAGCTGGCGCCGATGAGGTTGCTTTGTATTTTTTATCATGCCTGGGCACTACCACAGGAATTGAAGCTGGCGTTTGCATTAGTTGTTTGCCTTGTTTCCTGAGGAAGTCAATGATCGGGATTGACCTAGTCGTCTTTTTTGTAGGTTCCTTAAAACCGTAGAGGAAGCATTCAGTCTCCTGGGTTTCCATAGACATATGGAACCGTTTGGCCGCCCGCTCTATGAGGTTATGGAAACCACCAATGTCTACAGGTGGTGATTCCGAAGACTGTGGTTCTGGAGAGGCCGGGGATTGTGCGACGTAGTCCTGGTCTGCATCAGGGTCTGAGTCGTCGTCACGGACCTCACCTTCTTCTTGATCTCTCTCCTCGTCGTCGGACGAGAGGATGTCTTGTGTTGGCTCTTGATCTTTAGAATGTACTATTGGAGGAGGCTTATGTCGAGGTACAGGCGCAGGTACCTGTGTAACTGGAGGTGCAGGAGTAGTGGTTTTCTCTGGGAACCGCTCTTTGTAGTCCTTTATGAGGAATTGCAAATCCGAGACAATGGATGCTGGTAGGCACACCATCGGTGTTACTTATGTGTGCACCTGAGTATGGATAGTCTGTTCTACGTGTTCCTCCTCTTCCTGTTCCTCGTCTGTGCTTTGGCACTTAAGCACCAAGTCTGAAGGACTAGTGGCCTGTGTATTTAACTCCTCCTCCGACTCTTCGTCTTGCAATAGGCAGGATGGGGTCAGTTGTTGCACCTTACTGGGTGACGTCAGGTCTGGCGTGATTGGCTTTTTCGTTATTTTGACTGTGACATGGGATGTCTGGGCATCCCTGGTATGCAACAGTAGTTCAGACTCTTTCCATGTGCCTGCGGTCGTCGACGATTGTGACAACGGTGCCGCCATTGAAATTTTTTTCTCGACGGTAGTTTACTCTTCGTCGACGGTGTTTCCGTCGACGGTGTCTTCGTCGACATGGTCCTCATCGACGATTTCGTCGACGCCGATGGAATACTCTTCGTCGACGAGAGAGGCTTCGTCGACGTCACGGTTTTCGTCGATGGAGTTGTCGTCGATGTCTTCGACGTCGATCTCGTCGTCGACGGCACAATCTTAGTCGTCGATGGGGTGACTGGGATGGTAGACGGCACAGGTCTACTCGCCGACGATGAAGGTGTCGTCCTCGTCGTCGAGGAAGATGCCGATGATGCCGTCGTCGTCGACACTGTCGTCGTCGACGTCGAGACGGTTCTTTGCGCTGAGGTGACCATTGACGTTGTCGTCGTCGCCGAGATCAGCGGCTGCTTCCTGGAGACAGGAAGGTCCTTGTCAGACACTGGTGTTCTGCCCTCTGAAGACTTTCTGGATGCCTTCTTAGGAGAGGTGTCTGAGGGGCTAAGGGAAGTAACCCTTGGCCTCTTCAAGGAGAACTGCGAAGTAGCAAAAATGCTCTCACCTTCTGAGACCAAGTCGCTTTCTGGTTTGTTCTTCAGTCTGTTTAACCATAGAAGTAGGCGTACTTCTCGGTCCTTCAGGGTTTTGTTTGAGAAGGTTCGACATATCTTGCAGTCCTTGGCTTGATGTTGAGGGTAGAGGCAGTATAGACAGGTTTCGTGTTTGTCCTCTACATGGAGCCTTTTTTTACTTCAAGAAGAACAGGCTCTAAAGAGACCTTTTTTCTGGCTATCAGCCATAACAATAGAAGTTGGATAAATTCGTTTTTGGAAGAAAGAAGCAAGTTTCCTGAGGAGAACTCAGGTGGAGACTCCCTAGCACAACGTGCGGTAGAAAATCTGAGAGACTGAGGCTCCTGACAGGAAGGTTCTAGAAGGAGGTGGTAACCGATTGGTTGGTTCTCTTTACTTTGGTCCTTTTTACAAAAGGACACTGATAGGCTACCAAGGTGGGACCCTTGGGCCTACTCTGTTTTGGTCCTTCTTACATAAGGACGCAGATAGGACACTAAGGTGAGATCCTTAGGCCTATTACTTTATATGTATGTCTATAGGACATTACTTTTTTATATACCGGAGGCTCCCGTCTCGACCACGGGGAATGATTCAGGCATGTGAATCTATGAAAGACACCCAAATACTGGATAAGTAGTCATTTTGGAGATCCGCAGATGCCATCCAATTCGCTATATGGTGTTCCATGACTAGAGTTAGTGTGGTCATGTAAAACGTCTCTACCAGGAGAAACTGATTGCAGTTATAAAGATCTAATATATGCCTGATGCATATATTCCTCTTGGCCATAAAGTGCATGGAATAAAACCCCTGGTCCTTTTCATCCTCCAGAACAATGCTCCTAGAAGGGGTTTCTGGATCTATTCCAAAGCTCTGAAATCGACTTTTACAATCTTGTGACATCAAGGAGAAACTGCAAGAAGGAATAAGAAATATTCTTCTTTGATGATAGCTACTACACGACAGTCACTAATTAAAATGTGTCAGCCCAGTTATGAGGCCAGTTGGATAGAGGAGCATCTAGTCCATCTTTGTTACAAATATTGCTGCTGTCCCTGAAATAGTACAACCACAAACAGATATTACTGTGAGTATACAGAATTGACAGATCATTCTTCTTTTTTTTCAGCTTTGACTTTCTGGGGATAGCGAAATCAAACAATCAAGGGTTACTCTTGGTGCATGGTACAACACCTATTTCAGTTTGCGGTTTAATCTCTGTCAATAAATATGCCATCCAAGCAGTGTTATTCTTTTAAAAGCACAAATAGAGTTTTATTCTTGGAAATTAAAAATGTTTAGTAACTTCAATAATCAATATCAAGACAAACTAGTTCCTTACCTTCAGTAACACTCTTTCTAGTGGATTCTCTATCCATCTGCAGATTCCTCAATCCAAGCGCCAGACTGGATTCAGAAGATTTTTCACCATAGCCCCTGCAAGCCATAGGTGGACTCGTGCTGCTCCGCTCCGAAAGGGATGGCTGCATCCTCATATAGGTGCCAACAAGCCATGCTGATAGAAGTTTCTTTCTGGACACCGTCTGTCTCAGATGCAGAGCCCAGAGAACAATTGTTCATACCAGTGTGCAGATCTCTAAATTGGGACCTAATTAGATAGCAAAAGATTCCATTCCACAGAACGGAAGAGGTGGGGTGGGGTGGGGACAAATTTGCAGTTAGATTGAGTATCCACTAGAAAGAGCGTTACCAATGATAAGTAATCTGTTCTTCTAAAGTATACTGCTAACCATAAATTCTTCACCTTTAGAATAGATACCAAAGCAATACTCCCCCAGTAGTGGAAGTGTGGGCTGACCTAGACCAAAATTCCTGCAGGTCCAAATGGGGAAAATGCTCTTTCTGTCAAACCTAGCTCTCAAGGCAGTAGTGTTTGTGCAGTCTTCTAGGAAACCTGTATGGAATCCAACATGTTCGCCTGCTACAGGACCAACTGACAATGCAGAGCCTGCAAATTCTATCTGGCATGCTCAATAAGCAGGATTCAGGCCAGTAGACCAGGAAGCCTCAGAACCATTCTCACTGAGACCTAGGACAGAGACTGAAACATCAATATGGCCCACCTTAAACAGCAAGTCATTGCTGTAGGGAAAGACTGGTACCCCCGAAATCCAAAGATGGGCAGCAACCACCACCACAATCATCATCTTAATAAGCACCCAAGGGGCACTGGTGAGATGGAAAGTAAGCACAGCAAACTGAAAATATTTATGGCCCACCTTGAACTACAAGTAGGATCTGGGAGCCTTCAGGACACAAATATGACCAACACACCCATGCATTGTCCTGGACCCAGTGCAGATAAAACCTGGGCCAGCATGAGCATCTTTAATTTGTTTGCAAGTAGAAAATGAGGGCTGAATGTCCAGAATATGACAGGGACCTCCACCCGTCTTCAGTACAAGAAAATATTAGAAGTATGGTTTTGGAGACTGCTGTCAGAGGGGCTGGAGACTGGGAGTTTTGCTGCCTCTGTAGGCCTGGCATTGGCTACTGGATCTCCTATCCGGACACAACTTGGGTGCCTGCTGTTGGGGTGATAGCCCTTGGTGCTGTCTGTAGACAAAGCCCTAGTGATACCTCAAATGTGACAAAATTGCTGTGCATATTGCCTTATCATTGTGGAAAGACCAAGGGAGCTCCCTGTAGCTCTACTTTCTTTAAAATGCTCAAGAGTGAATACTGCCTTCTTGCCAAAAAAATTGAGACCTGTTAAAAGGCATATTCACAAGTAACGCTTTAACACCACTCGAGAAGCCTTGGATCTCATCCATACATGATGTTGGGGCACCATATTGTTACCAACCGTCCTAAATTATCTGTTCTTTCCAGGCCTCACCGGATAACTTACTTGGCCATCTAGAATTATCTGTGCCAAATAACCCCTGAAATGTTCCAAACAACTGAAAGTATTTAGCACCTGAGTCCATAAGGAATGGGAATATCAGAAAGGATGAAAGGCAAGGCTAGCAGAAGAACACTTTCTGTTCCTAAAGGTCTCTATTCTCTTTGACTAAGTCTTTGGGGGGGAGGCAGTCAGGAAAGAATTTGGGCTAGCCAGGCTGGTAGAGACTTGTACTACCAGGCTCTCAGGAGTAGGGTGATGCGTAGGAAAAGAATGATAACCTGGAACTGGTCTGACATGCCACCTGTTTATTAGTGTGCAAGAGAAAAGTGTGTGCCTACGTGGGTGTTGCTTAGGACCTTGCTGAAGGGCAGTAAGGGCTCTAGTGAGGAACTCCACGCTGTACCAACTGCTTGAGGACGTTGGGTTTTAGCTCACTTAAGGTTAACTGAAGTTCCAAAATATCTACCACCCAACCAATTATCATGGCACATGAAGCAGATTCCTAGGTGGTAGGCACAGGAAGATGACAGCAACCCTGTGTCAAGAGAAGTGTTCAGTCCACTGGCCTCTTGTTAATCCAGGGGTGCAACTAGACCTGAATTCCTGGGGGAGGGGGTGTGGGGGGGGGGGGGGGTAACCGGCCAGCCAATGAGCGGAGTCATCCATGGAGCCACTACAGGAAAATAAAGGAAGATAAAATTGTTCATTTTAAATATACTGGTCAAACCTGATACAATTATAATAAACATGTTTTAGTGGATTTGAGAATTTTTGTAGGCTTCTAATAGAGATCTTTATAAAGGGAAATGTGCGAGACAGCGAAAAAGCAACTTCTATGGATTTCAATCCAAAGCACTTTAAAGTCATTTTTTTTTCAAGAGACTATTTTTGCCAATTCTCTGATAAATTCCTATGTGCGATGATGAGCCCATGAAACATTTTCAATGTTATCTTCAGAAAGACACCCCTGTCTAATGGTTGAGGTAAGGTACGTTTTCAGTCTGAACATTGCAACATATGCTTTTTTTGATGCCACACAAGTCTAAGTACATAGAGCTTTCTATTTTAACTTGATGTTTGACTGGCAAGCCTCTGGTTTGATTCCTAATGCCTCTTCTATTCGTCCTGAGAGCGAATAAGTGAGTCCTAATCATTTGACAATATTACCACGTTAATTACTCTACCAGGAATCTGCGCTATTCTAAATGAAAACAAAAAAGTTGTTGGTGCCGGCGTGAAAGGAAGATGGCATGCTGATCTCACAGCTGTGAGATTCCTACTCCCCACTCTGCTCATCAGCCACCATTGGCCACGCACGCAATGCTCCTGCTTGCAGCTAAGCTGTGCATCCAACCTTCAGTTGCAGATCACCTGCGTTACCACCTGCTCCACCCTGAGCTGTGCTTTGCGAGCCCAGGCTCAGCATGGTGGCTGTCTGGCTGCTCTATTGGCAGGGGCTCCCTACACTCCTTGGGTGGATTTGGCAGGCAGCGTGCCTCCGCTCCTCCTCTAATATTTATGTCA
Source organism: Lissotriton vulgaris (assembly GCF_964263255.1). NCBI lineage: Eukaryota > Metazoa > Chordata > Amphibia > Caudata > Salamandridae > Lissotriton > Lissotriton vulgaris. The sequence continues at coordinate 230,090,916 of NC_141691.1, read as the reverse complement.
CCCCTCTGGCCAAGTTAATCAGAGAGCATGGTTTTACATCATTTCATACACTGACAACACCCAGATAGTTATATCTATTTCACAGAGGGTTGAAGTCACAGCCATTAGTTTCCACAAATTCCTGAATAAGCTGGATGAACCTACATTTCTTAAAGCCCAACACTGATAAAACAGAGGTCATGGAGTTTGGAAATGGTCCACCTATATAGAATCAAGCATGGTGTCCAATCGAGGCAGGCAACGGCCCCCTTCCGTCTGCCAAGGTGAGAAATCTGGGAGTGACATTTGACAATCAGTTAAACTTTGCAGAACAGATCAATCGTCCGACTTCCTCCTGCTTTTTTCTATTGAAGATTCTACGTATGATCTTACCTCTTATCCCCCAGGATCATAAGAAAATGGTAATAAGTGCATTATTCCTCTCAAAAATAGACTACAGCGAGGCACTATTTTTGGGCATTGACAAGGATCAGATGGCTAAATCGCAGTCAGTGCAGAATGCCCCACCGCGACTATTACTTAACATCCCTAAATATCACTCAATTTCCGCTAGCATTAGGCTGCTCCATTGGCTTCTGACACAACATGTGGAATTTAAGGCACTCTGCTTAGTACACAAGGCATTGTATGGCGGGGAGCCATGGATATGCAGAAACTATTTCTTTTGTATTCCCTGCGAATCTCAGATCAGCCAACACTGGGCTAGTTCAGGTTCCTAAAATCCAAAAAGCCAGATGGGGAGGGAAAAGCCTATCCCCTCGAGCTGCCAGACTCTGGAACAGGCTGCCTGCTACTATTAGGCTGCAGCTAAATAGGCTCCAAATTAGGAAAAGGATTAAGACTTGGCTATTTCCCCCCAAATAAGCTCAGTCATTGCGCCTGGACAACACACGCCATGTTCTCTTTAGCACCAAGAAGCCTCGGCATTTGTGCTCTTTATAAATATTTGACTTACCTAATTTTACTTACTTAATCTAGAAATTACTGTCAGAGGTAACAAAGTTAAGTCCTCGCTCTTACCACAGATATGGCTGAGTTGCAGCAACAAGTGGCTAATACTGAGGAAGTGGGAACAGCTACTACTAAATCCAGTGGCAATCACGATCAACAGTTTTGTGCCCAGACAAAATTCAAAGACTTGGAAAATCGCTAAAGGAGAAATACTCTTCAAGTGTTCGGAATACTGGAAGGAAAAGAGGGTGATGACCCCCAGCAGTTTATCGTGGAATTATTTGGGAATGCGTTTCCTGATCTCAGTGACTGGGACATAGACTTGCAAAACCAGCGTGTGCATTGCTTCCTCTACTTCAGAGTAATATGGCTACTGCTGGTAATACTACATCATGGCATCCTCATCCAATTCAGATTTATATAGACAATTTTTTGCTGAGGCAAGCCATCTCACTGATAGCTCGCACTGCCTTACCTGGAGCCGTTGATGCCAGGTCTATTTCAGTCCGGTCTGATCTGTGCACATTCACCATGGATAGATGCTGGATGCATCTATCCAGCATATCAATCCACTGAAAGCTATAGGGGCACATGCCTTCCTACAGGAGCCTGCCAAGTTAAACATTACTAAAAATGGTCCTACACAGTTGAGATATACAGAAAAAAAGGCAATCTCTGCGCTACATAGACTACAGGAACTGCCTCATAGAAACATATTTTATTCTGTCTGCTAGTGTCTATACTTGGATATAAACTGTATACAACCATGACTTGCTGGATTTCAGTAATTTAGGATCAACCCCATCTTTGGGACGGATGTACGGCTTTACGACGCATACTTTTACAACGCGTGCCGTTACAACGTGTTTTTTTCAACGCAAGTCGTTACCAAGACTTGCGTTGGAGGGGGTGCGGACATAGGAATTTTTAATTTACTATTCCAACACCAGCCTACGTACAGTAGGGAAGGTGTTGGATACTAAATTTAAAAATTCCTTGTCCTGCAGCGCCCTCCAGCGCAAGTCGTGGTATCGACTTGCGTTGAAAAGACCGCGTTGTAACGGCATGGCGGTGTAACAGCCGCGTCGTAAAGGCTGTTCCCCCTTTGGGACTGATTTCTACATTGGTTTGTTTCAATATCATTTACTGCACGTAATAGACAGACTTATGGTTTCAAAATTATATGATGCTCCAGCACCCCAGATAATATCCTGGCCACCCCCAAAATTGATGGGTCACTACGCATGCAAAGACCTTGTGGAGAAGGTTTCCTTCAGCTGCCTGGCATTCTTGGGTGGATTAGCAAGGAGTCTCCCTGAATCTACTACTGCCTGGACCTCCAGAAGTAAACCGGGTAAATAATTTAACTGAATGAGCCTTAAGTGGGTGATACCAATATTTCACTGGGTTAATGCCATTTGGTAGTCAACGCCTTCTAGTGAGTCTGTATCTGAGTGTTTCTCTTGAATGACTGGGCCAATATTAATCAATCTACCATTTGTAAAGCACACATTGTCACCCCTGGGGGTATCTGGACGCTGTACCTGTGTCAAAGAGCCACGTCTTGAGTCTCTTTCTGAAAACTGTCAGCGATGGAGCTGTACAGATCAGGAGGGGAAGGTCGTTCCTGGTCTTGACAATGATGTAGGAAAAGGAGCTGCCACGATGGATGTGGGTTGTGTGCTAGTGAGGAGGATTGGTGGAAGCTCAGTTGATGTAGGCAGGTACTAGGCTGTGGGTGGCTTTATAGGCATGTTTGAGGATCTTGAACTGGCATCTCTTGTGAATGGGGAGCAAGTGTAGGTCTCTCGTGGGGGGGAGATGTGGATTTGTTTGGGGAGGTCCAGGATGAGTCTGGCTGCGGCGTTCTGTATGGTCTGGAGTCTTCTGAGGAGCTGGGTGGGTATACCAGTGTAGAGGGCATTGCTGTAGTCGAGGCGGCTGGTGACGAGGGCCTGAGTGACGGTCTTTCTTGTCTTGGTTGGAATCCATCAGTAGATTCTGCAGAGCATGAGAAGTGTGTGGAAGCAGGAGGAGGCCACTTCGTGAACATGTAATTTCATGGTCAACTGGCTGTTGAAGGTGATGCAGAGGTTGCGTGCATGGTTGGTCGGTGCGGGCTAGAGCTATGCAGGCCACCAGCTATGTCCAATGTGAAGGTCTTCGTCCCAGAGATCAGAACTTCAGTTTTGTTGAGTTGAATTGGAGACAGTGGTCTCAACCATTTGGCTACGTTGGTCATGGCGTGGCAGAAGTTGGTTTTGGTGTTGGGGGTCCTCAGTGAGTGAGAGGATCAGTTGAGAATCGTCTGAGTACATTATGTTGGGTCAGTGAGATCTGATGAAGTCTGCAAAGGGGGTCATGTAGATGTTGAACAGGATGGGGCTGAGGGATGGTCCTTGAGGCACGTCACATATGATGTCTTTGGGTAAGGAGCTGAAGAGAGGCAATCAGACACTCTATGTGTGTCCTGTGAGGATGGAAGTGATCCACTAGAGGGCTTCTTGCTATATACCAATGTTGTGGAGTCTGTTGATGAGGGTGTTGTGGGAGACGAATATATGACGTTCCCACGAATTCCGTTGCAACGCATGCCTTTACCACGCATGCGTTACAACGGAATTCGTTTACCACGCATAACATTTACCACAATTACTAGCGTGGTGACGTCATACGTCGTTAAGAGAAAGCGGAAGTTTTTTTTCCGTTTTCTCTTAAACGACGCTGATACCCTAACCCGACGTGACTTCAGGTGAGTTTCTTTTTTGGGGGGGGGAGACCCCCCCAAGCCCCCCTTTTTTTACTTTTTACCTTTACCACATATACCTTTACTACAAACCTCGTAGTAAAGGTATGCGTGGTAAAGGCTTTGGTGTTAACCACGCATGTGTTGTACTGCATGCGTGGTTAACGATTTCGTTGCAAAGGCTTCGTTGTAATGGCCGTTTCCCGGGGGAGACAGAGTCTAATGTCACAGAGAGGTCAAGGAGGATCAGGGTCACTGTTTCTCTGTGGTCGAGGAGTGATCTGATGTGATCGGCGGCAGCAACCAGCACGGTCGCAATGCTGTGGTTTACCTGGAATCCTGATTGTGAGGTGCCCAATAGGCGGTTTTGTTTCAGGAATTCAGTGAGCTGCTGGTTGATGGCTTTCTTGAGTACTTTGGCTGGGTAGGGGAGCAGGGAGATCGAACGATAATTTTAGAAATCGCTGGGGTCGATGGAAGCTTTGCGTGTTTCCATCCTTCAGGGAAGGATGCAGTTACGATGGAGGTGTTGAGGATGCTGGTGACTTGCGTGCTGATTGGGTTCATTGGGAGGCTGTAGAGGTGGTGCAGGCAGGGGTCGGTGGGTTCCCCGGAGTGGATGGAAGACATGATGGCTGAGGTGGTCAGGGTGGTGAGTGGAGACCAGGTAGTGATGATTTGGCTGATGTTCGCTGGATTGTTGAGGGTGGCGGATTGAAATTATTGTAGATGTGGTAATCTTGCTGCCGAAGTAGTCTGAGAGGGGGTCGCAGGGTTCTTGGGAGGGGTTGAACTGTGTTCTCTTTGGCTGATGGGTTGAGGCAATCTTGACTATTTTGAAGAGTTCCTTTGCTGCAGTCGTTGGAAGTGGTGATGGCCGTTTACTTGGCTCCCTTGATGTGCCTGCGATAAATGTGCTGGGCTGTTTTGTGGGCTGCTCTGTCGCTGAGTGCTTAGTGGTGCACCTTCGTTTCTCCAGTTACTGTCTGTTGCACTTGGTGGTCCTGAGGTCTGGGTTGTACCAGCTGGCGTGTTTGTTGGATTTTGTGGATTTCAATGGGGCAACTCTGTGGCACAGTTGGTGATCCAGGTAGCAAAGTTCTAAACAGCCTGGTTGCGGTCTGTTAAGACCTTGGGTAAGAAGGTTGGTGAAGACCTGTGACCACTTGGTTTCAGTGACCTTGCTCCAGCTGTGGGGTGGAGGAGGGAGTCTGGCATCTGTTGATGCTGTGCGTTGGTGATGGTGAAATGCAAGATAGTGTGCTCAGTGCAGCTGAGTTCAGTGGTGTGGCTGAACTTGATTCTGTCCCTGGAGGTAAAAATGGGGTTCCGTGTTTTCCAGCTTAGTGCGTGAGTTTGGTGACCAGTTGGGTGAGGCTGATGTTGTTTAGGGTCTCCAGGTGCGTGATGGAGTTTGCGTCACTGGGGTCATCATTTTGGTAGTTGAGGTTGCCAAGCAGTCAATTGCTAGGGGGGCAATGAGGTTGGGGATGGCATTGAAGAATGTTGCTCAGGGTCCCGGGGGTCTGTAGATGAGGGTGCCTCTTTTCATGGTCTTTGCGTCAGTATGAAGTAAGAAGTTGAGGTGTTCCATGAGAGGTGTGGGGTTGCCGTTGGTGATAGTGCATCTGATGGAGTTCCTGAAGATGATGGCAATGCCTCCACCTTGTTTGTCCATGCGGTCTTAGTGTATCATCTTGTAGCCTTCAGGGTGGCAGTGGTGAAGTTGGGGTTTGAGAGGTTTTGAGCCACGTTTTGGTGCTGAAGTGCATTAACTCTTTAGCACTCACTTGTTTCCAGCACTCGCGGGAGCAGAATGTCGAGTAATCCCAATTCTCTCCTCAGGCCTTCCCACGAACTCCAACTGTAATTGGGGGTCGTGTGAAGCCCACCGGGGGAAAGGGGTTGTCAAAAAAGAAGAGACTGCCCCGCTTATCTTTGGTTCTCCACTCTCTCTCTCTTCCTTCTAGTCTTCTCTCTTAGTCTTTCTCTTTTTTTCGTGGTGAACGGTAAATACAGATTATAACATTAATAACTTCTAGACCATTTCTCTAAACTCTCTCTGGTGATATATATATATATATATGTGGAAATGTCTCGCGCTGTAGAGGCGCAGGGAAAGTCGCACACAGGATTTATAGAGTTACAGGAAAGTATTTATTGACTTGACGCATTTCGACAGCACGGTCTTTGTCAAAAAGTCATACAAAGACCAAAGGGAGGCCATGTCTTTTAAGGCATTTTCAAAGCATATAATAGACATAGAAAACACATTCATTTCCTGTTTGTGTGTAGCATGTGGTCTGAAGGAAGAAAGACTCTCGCAACATTTTATCAATTTCTACTTGATAAAACTGGTGAGCAATTTACAAAGCATGTCATGGTAAAAATAACAATAAATGGTTATTTAAACAAAAATAAATTAAAAGTTCATCATGATTGCTTTAAAGGTGGTGAAAGAATATTCATAGAGTGTGCCCTGTTCAAAGTGTGAGGTGGTTGCAGTCCGGTGGCAGGCAACCCTCGGGGATAATAACACTGGTTTGCTAATGAGCAAAAGGGATGCGGTACTGTATTTCAAACTTTATCACCCTCCAAGCTTAGCACATTAGCTTCTCTTCATATCAAAGAATGTTAGATTACTGAACTTGCTACTAACTTTTATTTATTTATTCAGGAACTTCTTGTTACAGTGTGGAAACTTTATCAAGGTATGAATTCTAGTAATACTATAACACTAATGCTGAACTTTATTCTCACACTAGTTACATTTTTATTGCTTTATTAACGGAACTCTCTCTCTCTCTCTCTCTCTCTCTCTCTCTCTCGCTCAACAGTTGAATACTTGCAGTTGGCATCTTCTGACAGGAAAAACTCTGCCAACAGGGATTCAGCCGAAACCGCTGAGGAAAAGTCTGCCAACGCAGGCTGTAGGTGAATTCTTCGGTAAGCTTTAGAATTGAAGGTTACACCAAAGACCAAACCTTGACTGTCTACTCGACGAAAGCGCAATGAAAAAACTACCCTGTGCCTAACCTGGCCAAATACTCTAAACTCACTCTGACTAACTACAAAGGGGGCACAGGACCTAACCTGAGGAAAGCTTCTGTGATGTGCGTGGCATGGTACGCAGCCGTGGCATTTCACAGCTGTGTCAGTCCTTGGGCTCGCGACTAGGCACTGTGCGACTAGACAGGCAATCTTCCTCGCACGCCTCCATCTTGAGAATGATCGCCCAATAGTTCGGCTTCTGGTAACAATTACCCGCGGTCTCCGGTAGGTTAATCCGTAACCTAGGATTTGTGACACAGGGGACACGCAGACGCTCGGAAGTGCGTGAGCTCTCGCACCCTGAGCCCTGACTGCACCCTTCCGCAAGGTTAAGCCTCTGGGCCGGGGTTTGTGAGGATATTGTAGATGAGAGGCCTTAATCAAACGAGGGGCATGAACATCTGACCACCTCCCAAGACCTTTCCTTGGGACCGTAACCTTTCTAATCCACTAGATTAAAAAACTTTACCTCAAACTGATTTGGAGTCTAAAATTCTTTTGACCTCAAATTCTTCCTGTCCTTCAACAACTATAGGTTTAGGTTTTCTAGGCTCTTTTAAGTTGGGTGCAGCTTTTTTGAGCAGAGAAATGTGAAACACTGGATGCGTTTTCAGCTGTGTAGGTAGACTTAATTTGTATGTTACCGGATTCAAGACCTGCACTGCTGGGAAGGGCCCCACTAATCGTGGCTGGAACTTCCTATTTCCCTTGAGTCTTAGATTTTTAGTACTCAGCCAAACTCTATCTCCTACCTGAAAAGTCAGCTCCTGTATTCTCTTTTTGTCCGCATACTTTTTATAGCGTTCCTTACCTAAAGGTAAATTCTTGATGGCAGACTCATACCTCGCTAAGGTGTTGGACTAGTTCTTGCGATGCTGGCACCGAAACCTCTAAAGCGGAAAACGCACAATTTGGATGCCTCCTGTAATTCAAGTAAAAAGGAGAGTATCCCGTAGAGGCATTCTTAGCATTATTATGCGCAAACTTAGTGGTCCAGAGAAGATCGGGCCATTCTCTTTCTTGGTCTAGGAGTCTAAGGTACACTTCTACTTCCTGATTTGTTCTCTCAGTCTGACCATCTGTTTGAGGATGTGAACTAGTGGAATATAGTGTCTCAGTTACTAACTTCTTGGTGTATTCCCTCCAGTAACGAGATAAAAAATTGAGATCCACTGTCCGAAATTAAGACCTTTGGGATTCCATGAATCTTAATTAAACTCTGTTTCAATTGTGTGGCAGTTTGTTTTGCTGATGGGTTTCCCTTCAAAGCAATGTAATGTGCCATTTTAGTGAAGGTGTCCACCATCACCAACATTGAGTTAAATCCTTGACTAGAAGGCAGTTCCACAATTAGGTCCATGGGTATGGAGGAGTAGGTAAAGGTCTCAACAACCCTTGAGGGGCCGCCTATCATCTTTCCCATTGCACAGGTCCCACATCCCTCCACATAATCTCGAACCTCACTAGATAGTTTTCGCCACCAAAACCAGGACTATCATGACAATCTGCCAACGCTTGTTGTTGAAGCTCTTGGGTAGGTAAGAACAAGGTCTGATCATGATACAGCATTTCATTGCAAATCTCTCGAACCAAATCTTCCCAAGCCCAGTCTAGCATTTCTTCCGAAGTCATAGCTTCTTTGATTTTGTCTTTGAGAGATTTCTCCACCGTGGCCCCGATGATTTTAGTTTCTGGAATTATCTTTTGTTCACACATGAGACTTTTCTTTCGATCAGTGTCTATTCTTGACAAGGCATCCGCTTTTCCGTTGTTTCTCCCTGGCCGATAAGTAATTATAAAGTCATAGTAGGTGAAGTACAGGGACCACCTCCGTTGACGTGGTGGAAGCGTACTGTCTGAATTTAAGAATTGAAGATTTCTGTGATCGGTGAACACCCTGTCTTGCTCCAAGAAGGTAATGTTGCTATTCCTGGAATGCATCTTTAATGGCGAGGAGTTCCTTATCTGAAATGGTGTAATTTATCTCAGCCGGTTACAGCTTCCTGGAATGATACGCGACCGGGTGTAACTGCCCAGTTTCTTTATACCTCTGTGAAAGCACACCTCCAATTGCCTGTTCAGAAGCATCAGTTTCAAGATAGAACAGTTGGGTAGGATTGGTGTGCAGCAGCATGGGTGCTGTGGTGAAACTTTTCTTCAGAAATTGGAAGGCATCTTCAGCTTCTTTGGTCTTTTCTTTGGAAAGGAACCCCCTTTCGTAATAGTTTAGTGATGGGGGTGACCTTTAAAGAAAATTCCCGTATGAACCTGCGATAGACATTCACAAACCCAATGAAACGCTGTATTTCCTTTACTGAAGTTGGTGAAAGCCAATTAAGCACAGCTTCAATCCATAGTTAGGCCTTCTGGAGCCATTATGAATCCCAAGAAATACAGGGATTTCACTCCAAAGGCGCACTCCTCCAATTTTACATATAAATCATTTTCTTTTTAGACAGCGTAGGACCCTTTTGACTTGATGTCGATGTTCCTCTTCTGAAGACTAGTAAATCAAAATGTTGTCAATATAGACATTGTCTATGAATTCCTTCAATAGGTCATTGATGACATATTGGAATGCAGCGAGGGCGTTACACAAGCCGTAGGGCATAACTTGATACTCGTATAATCCATACTTGGTTCTGAATGTGGTTTTCCATTCATCTTGTTCAAGGCACAGTAGTCAATGCACGTCCAACGGCTCCCATCCTTGTTTGGGACGAAAAACTACAGAGAGGAGACTGGGGACTGGGACGGTCGAGTGAATCAATTTTCCAAATAAGTTTGTATATAATTCTTCAAGTGTTGATTTTCTGCTTCCGTGAGTGCATATAGCCGACTGCAAGGGAGATTGACCCTAGGCTCAAGATCGATTTTACAGTCATAGGACCAGTGAGGGGGTAACTTCTTCGACTCGGCCTCACTGAAAACTTTGGCAAACTCCTGGTACTCGGCAGGCAGGCTCTCAGTTTGCACCGCACATACCATCATATGGTTCTCACAAAGCAAGTTGCTCTCTTTTCTTTCCATCTTCTCACAGTGGCAATGCTCCAAACAGTAGCTGGAGTCTAACTTAACCATTCTCTCGCTCCAGTTATTTGTCGGGTTGTGTTCAGTAAACCAGGGAAGACCAAGAATGATTCCAAACTGCGAGGCATCAATAAGATTAAATTGAATTCCCTCCCGATGACCTTCATGGGAAATTAGTTCCACAATTTCAATATGGCTAGTGATGGGTCCAGACGATAGATTTGTACCATCTAGAGCCCTCACAGCTTCACTTCTCTCTTTTTGGAGGGCTTTCAGACCAACTTTAGAGGCATATTCGAGGTCACAAAAATTCCCTGCGTCTCCCGAGTCCAGCATTACCACTACTCCTGAAAGAATATGCTCACGGAATTTCAGAGTCATAGTAATGATGAGATGCGGAGCAGATGACTGCAAGGTGTTAGCAACTTGATGATGAATTGGAGTTGTATTTTTGTTAGCAACCACCAGCCCAACTCCCTTTACTGGTGGTGCTGCCAGTTTTTTTTCTTTGGGCTTCTTGGGACACCCTTTTACGAAGTGTCCGCTGTTTCCACAATAAAGACACAAATTCTGTATTCTCCGCTTATCCTTTTTTCTTTGGAAAGTGGCCCTCTTATAGTTCCTTTTTGCATAGGCCCCACTCCAGGCTCTTTCTCCACAGATCTAGTCACTTCAGATCTTGCCCTAACAAAATGTGGTACACTCGGATGAAATTCCTGCCTTTCGCCTCTTCTTTCGGTTTGCCTATAGTTAATCTCCAGGACCAGGTCAATCAAGGCCGATACCTCAGTAGGGCGATTATGAATTTGCGACAATGCATCCTTCAAGTCATCCTTTAATCCACGGTAGAACAGGGCAGCTCTTTTAGACTCTGGCCATTCAGTTTCTCCAGCAAGTTTGATGAATTGTGCAAGGTATGTTACTAACTCTCGATTCCCCTGCCTCATTTCCAACAACTCCTTATCAGTGGCCTGTGCAACCTTCCTTCGATAGAAAATGCGCAGAAATTCTTTCTTGAATTCGTCGTAGTTATACAAAATTGGTGCGTCTTGTGTGACCAAGGGCATTGACCAAGCAGCAGCATCTCCGTTGAGGTATGGTAGGATAAAAGCAATGTGAGACTGCGTATCTGGGAAGACGGTAGGTCGACACGGATCCCTGACATAATATTGATTACCAAAATATAGAATTACCAAAATATCGGTGACAAAATATAGAATGCAAAAATATCGAATTCCTATCTACATACAGGTAAGTACAAAAATATCTAATCCAAAACATTGTTAAAAAAATATAGTTAGTCAAAATATCGATTTTTTTTAAATGTCTTAAAAGTAATTTAAAATTAATAAAATAATAAATATAATTAGCTAAAACATACTTAAAAAAACCTTAAAATTAGTAAACAATTAATTTTAATAAAAAAATATACATACAATTTTTTAAAATACATATATATATAGTAACGTAATATTAATACAAAAGATACAATATTTTTACTGTAGGATAGTGGGAGGGTAAAATTTACGATTACCACTCCAGTGAGTGCAACAGTAGGGAAAGCGTTGGATAGCGTAGGGGTAAAAATTACTATTCCCTCTCCAGAGAGTGCAACAGTAGGGAAAGCGTTGGATAGCGGGAGGGTATAAATTACTATTCCCACTCCAGAGAGTGCAACAGTAGGGAAAGCGTTGGATAGCGTAGGGGTAAAAATTACTATTCCCACTCCAGAGTGTGCAACAGTAGGGGAAACGTTGGATAACGTAGGGTTAAAAATTACTATTCCCACTCCAGAGAGTGCAACAGTAGGGAAAGCGTTGGATAGCGTAGGGGTACAAATTACTATTCCCACTCCAATTAGTGCGACAGTCGGGAAAGCGTTAGATAGCGGGAGGGTAAAAATTACTATTCCCACTCGAGAGAGTGCAAAAATAGGGAAAGCATTGGATAGCCGAGGGGTAAAAATCACTATTCCCACTCCAGAGAGTGCAACAGTAGGGAAAGCGTTGGATAGCGGGAGGGTAAAAATTACTATTCCCACTCCAGCGAGTTCAACAGTAGGGAAAGCGTTGGATAGCGGGAGGGTAAAAATTACTATTCCCACTCCAGAGAGTGCAACAGTAGGGAAAGCGTTGGATAGCGTAGGGGTAAAAATTACTATTCCCACTCCAGAGAGTGCAACAGTGGGGAAAACGTTGGATAGAGTAGGGGTAAAAATTCCTATTCCCACTCCAGAGAGTGCAACAGTAGGGAAAGCGTTGGATAACGTAGGGGTACAAATTACTATTCCCACTCCAGTGAGTGCAACAGTAGGGAAACCGTTGGATAGCGGGTGGGTAAAAATTACTATTCCCACTCCAAAGAGTGCAACAGTAGGGAAAGCGTTGGATAACGTAGGGGTACAAATTACTATTCCCACTCCAGTGAGTGCAACAGTAGGGAAAGCGTTGGATAGCGGGTGGGTAAAAATTACTATTCCCACTCCAAAGAGTGCAACAGTAGGGAAAGCGTCGGATAGCGTAGGGGTAAAAATTACTATTCCCACTCCAGTGAGTTTAACGGTAGGGAAAGTAATGATTTAATATATTAATAAAAATAAATTAAATATCAATACCAATAAAACATTCATTAAAATTAATTACCAATTTAATAATTAATTAGACATACGAATACATATTAGTTATTAAAAATGTATTGCCTAGTCATAATAAATTAACAACGAATTAATTTTCAATAACAATAACTAATTAATAATAAACATTAATACCAATTAATAATTAATTAGCAGTAAATTAGTAAATTAATTATCAATACACAAAAAGTATTTTTAATATGTAATTAATTACAATTAACCCTATTCCCCTATAAACCCAGAACCCGCTACAGAAAATAAATTAATAAAATTAACATAATTATCAATTAATCAATTAATAAAAATGAATTACCAATTACAAATTAATTAACAATAAATTCAAAATAAATACCAATAAATAAATAAAAATATTTAATTAATTACAAATAAAATACTTCCCACCCTATTCCTCTATAAACCCACAACCCGCTACAGAACTAAAACACAAAATTAAATTTAAAATAATTAGTAATTTCTAAAAATATATGTTTAATTTAATATATTTAAATTACTTCCCACCCTATTCCCCTATAAACCCACAACCCGCTACAGAATTAAACTACACAAAAATTAAATAACATAAAATTCATGACTTGAAATAAATTACAAAATTAATATACTCTTTTCACACGTATATTAACATACAAAACACTTTAAAAAATTTGATATTAAAAATTTGATATATTTTAATACCTATATTATATACTTCGAAATTTTGACTTTCGATATTTTGAAAATCGATATTATATTACTTACCTTCAATTCGATATTTTTCACCCCTATATTGTGTCCATTCGATATTGTGTCCATTCTATATTTTTACTTCGATATTATGGCTATTCTATATTTTGAACTCGATATTATGTCTAGTTACCGGTCGACACATAAAGAGCAAGGAGCAGTGGGTCAGGAAAAGTTGGGCCTTTTGGGGATCTCCGCTAAAGCATTCTGGGGGAGCTGGTGGAATAACTGGGGCCAAAGAATGGACTACTTGAGTGGTGGACACTGAACTAGCAGTTGAACTGGATTAAATAGGTTTGCACCAGAAGATGAGGAATTGCCCCTATACCCAGAAACCTTGCTCTGTAATTTGACCTGCCATCTCCTTGGTTTCTCACCTAGTTGCCTCCATCTCTGATTTGATTGTCTTATTTTCCTCTCTAACCGCCATTAGTTCTTGTTGAATGACCTCTAAAACCTTCCCTAGATTCTTCAAGTCGCATCCCTCCGTCATTCTGCTCAGGTGAGTAGAGTTTGTGGGCACTTCATTCTGTCATGAAACTCTTTAGCCCTCACTTGTCAGCACTCGCGGGAGCAGAATGTCTAGTAATCTCAATTCCCTCCTCAGGCCTTCTCACGAACCCCGACTGTAATTAGGAGTTGCGTGAGCCCCACCGGGGTAAAGGGGTTGGAGACAAAGAAGAGACTGCCTGGCGTATCTTCAGTTCTCCACTCTCTCTCTCTTCCTCTTCCTTCAAGTCTTCTCTCTTAGTCTTTATCTTTTTACATGGTGAACTGTAAATACAGATTATAACATTAATAACTTATTGACCATTTCTCTAAACTCTCTCTGTTGATATATGTATTCACTGAAAAAAACATAGGTTTCAGGGACGTTATAGTTAGTTGGTGATTTCACACGTACAAAAACATAGAAATTCGGCCATTATAGTTAGTAGACCTAACTACAACTCCCGCCCCCGCAATGCACTGCTGATGATGTCACATATTACAACACTCATGGCATGCTCAGTGACATCACTGATAACAACACTGATGAACTCTCAAATGACATTACTGATGACATCATCCAGTGAATGTGTGTTTCTGTAAAGTATAAAAATATGTTTTATATTTATATATGCCAAAGTGTATTGAAGTATGAGTGGGTGCATGAGTGTCTGAATGGAGGATTTAGTAGGTGTGTGACTGACTGTATAAGTGAGTGATTAAAGTAGTCTTACTGAATGCATGGGTTAGTGATTAAACTGTGTGAATGTCTTTATTAGTCTGTTAGTTTGTGTATAAGCAGCTGCCTGGCTTGGTGAGTAGCTACTTGAGTGTCTATATGGGTTATTTATTGGTTGTCGGAGAATCTGTATGGGTGCCTGAGTGTCTTTGTGGGTGGGTGGGGGTGTGTGTGACTCTGTGCATAGATATGTGAGTGTTTTTTCACTGGGTGTATGGGTTCAAGAGTGCATATGGAAACAGCTGTATGGGTGGGTGAGTGTGTGTAGGAGTGTGTTGGTGAGTGAATGGATGTCTCAGTGGTGCATGGGAGTAACTACATATGTTTTAAAGCAGTATATGTGAGTGGTGGAGTATATAAATGACTATGTGAGAGTGAGTGATTGTAAGAATAGTTGTATGGATGAGTGTGTGTTTCTATGAGTGATTGTTTAAGAGAGTAAGTATGTGTTAGTATCTGTATAAATAAGTGTGGTGTTGTGTGTGACTGTATAAGCAAGGAAATGGGTGTGTGATAGTTTTTTTTCATGACTGACCAGGTGTATAAGTAACTCTTTGAGTGAGTGGCAGTGTGTGTGTGTCTATATGGGTGTATAAGTAGATATATCAGTGGCTGTATATACATGAATGACTGTGTGTATGAGTGACTGTATGGGTTGTGCAAAACAGATATTGACAATTTTCTGGCTGACTTGGTGCCCTATCAACTGACCTAGCAGGTCTTGAACAGTACTCACGCTGTGGCCATTTGTTAGATCCTATATTCTCTAAGTTAGGCTTCCTGTCAGCTACGGCCCCAATTCCTTTGGTTTGGACAGACCATTTTCTATTCGATAGCAAGATAAACCAACCCTGAAGGGTTCTATGCCAATTTTAAAATGACCTTGGCATACATTAGACACTAATGAATTTACAGATCTACTTTTAAGGCATAAACCCCAGATTCCATCTAATATAGAATCTGCTACTGTGCTCTTCCACGATTGGCTGTCTCATTCTTTGGACAGCTGTATTCCTGCTAAGCTCTGCCCATCTAAAAAAAAGATAGCAATCCAATCCCTAGTTTAATGAATCCCTAAGCAAGGCAAAAACAAACTCTAAACAGTTAGAGCGGGTATGGAGACGCTCTTTTGACATTGAAGCAAAAAAAGAATTATCGTAAGGCAATTAATACATATCACAAATTAATTCAGAGAGCCTGAGCAGAGTATATAGCCAACATCTTGGAGTGCAATAATTCTCCAAAAACAATCTTCTCCCTTCTCAAGGTCATGAAAGGCTCTAATCTGAAAGCTGACTCCCCTATTACCTCCAATACTCAATGCAATGAATTGGCGAGGTATTTTGTACAGAAGGTGGAAAAAATCTATGAAAACTTTGCCCCCACTGTCAATTGTGACAGGGGAGATTGTCATGAAGACAGAGGAACCAAAAGGGAAAAGAATACACTATGTCTCTTTCCTCTGCTATCCCTCACTGAGACCGAATCATTATGTTGGATGATCAAATCCGGTTCCTTAGTTGACCCTCTGAGGCCAGCTCAGTTCCATCAATTTCATAATGTCATTGTACAAGTAGCTCGGGAACTGATCAATCTATCTCTGTCCTCTGCATCTCTACCATCAGCCTGAAAACACGCCAAAGTAATCCCTCTCTTAAAGAAACCATTGTTGGATCCTTCCGAACCAGGTAATTATCACCCCATCTCTCAGCTCCCTTTTCTAGCTAAAGCCACGGAATCTGACGCATATACCATTCTCACAGAGTTTGTAGAACGTAATGTTATACCCAAAGTAAGTGCCCCTTCTTCTCTCTCACCTCCCAGGGTCGGGGGAAGACTCAAACACTTTTTTCACGTTTGGAAAAGATTTACACAAGACCCGTGGGTCCTAGAGTCTGTTCAGGGATTCAGAATAGACTTTGTAGGCACACCTTACCAGACCACTACTCCCAGACCTCTGGACCTTCCTTTGGAACATCTAGCAATCGTCAAAGAGGAGGTTTCTCTATGCTCAAGAAAGGTGCCATTATCGAGGTGCCTTGGTCCCACAAGAAATTTGTAAGTACCCTCTTCTTAGTCGAGAAGAAGGACAAAGGTTGGAGACCGGTGATAAACCTACGGGAAGTAAACAAATATCTTGTTTATCGACACTTCAAGATGGAAGGAATCCATCTTCTCAGGGACCTTCTCCTTCACGGAGATTGGCTGGTCAAATTGGACCTAAAAGACGCCTATTTTACATTCCCTATGGCCGAGGAACATCAATCCTTTCTCCAATTTATTTGGGACGGTCACCTCTATCAATTTCAAGCTCTCCCTTTCGGTCTCTCGTCCGCCCCTTGGTGTTTCACCAAGGTCATGAGAACGATTGTTTCCATTCTGAGAGCAAGAGGTATTCGACTAATTATCTACCTAGACGACATCCTTATCATGTCTCAAATTCATGCTCAAGTCTTAGAGGATCTCAAGATCTCCATGGACCTTATAGAGGACCTTGGCTTCATTATAAACAGGGAAAAATCCATTCTGACACCCTCAAAATCCCTAGAGTTCCTAGGTTTCACTGTGGACACCTCCAGTTGTCTTCTCTTACTTCCCAAAAAGAAGATTGCCAAAATTCGGAAAGAGATCAGGTTTGTTCTGAGACAACAATCTCTCTCTCTCCGGGAATTGGCCAGACTCCTGGGTCTACTTTCTTCTTCGATCCAAGCTATCTTCCCAGGTCCTCTGAATTACCGCGCTCTCCAGAGGGTGAAAGCCAATGCACTTCAGTCCGGTCTTTTGTACGAGGACCATGTTTCCCTAGATCAACAAGCGAAACTGGAACTCTCTTGGTGGCTGGACAATTTGGATGCCTGGAATGGGAGGGCCATCTTTGGCTCGACCCCAGACTTTGTTTTGGAGTCAGACGTCAGCCTTCACGGTTGGGGAGCCCGTCTCCTCGACCAAGACACCGGTGGAGTATGGACCCATTCAGAGTCTACTCACCATATACATTTTTTAGAAATGACTGCTGGTCTCTATGCTCTTATGAGTTTCAGACACTCCCTTCAGGGCAGATCTGTCCTTCTGAAGATGGACAACGTTTCCGCAGTCTCTTATATCAACCGTCTCGGTGGTACGAGATCTGCGGACTTGTCAGATCAGGCCAAGAAACTCTGGATGTTCTGTCTGGAGCACAAGATTGCTTTGAAAGCGGAATATCTCCCAGGAAAATCCAATATCTCAGCAGATTGGAACTCAAGATTCCTTCAAGATTTCAGCGATTGGAAACTCGATGTGACAATTTTCAATTCCCTGAATCACTTCTGGGGTCCTTTCGACGTGGACCTTTTCGCCAGCCGGTTGACCTTCCAACTCCCTCAGTATTTCAGCTGGATGCCAGACCCGGGTGCTCTGGCTGTGAACGCTTTTCTCCAGCCTTGGGCTCCTCTTCACCCTTACGCTTTTCCCCCGTTCACAATGATTCAAAGGGTTCTACAGAAAGTGAGACAAGAACAGTGCTCTCTTGTCCTGATAACCCCTTTCTGGCCGTCTCAAGCTTGGTTCCCCACAGCTCTGGAACTTTCTTACGACGTTCCCTTCCTGATTCCCGCAACTCGGGGCCTCCTCTTAAACGCAAACAGAGAAGATCATCACCTGGTCCTTTCAGGGAGTTTGAACCTTCTTGCTTGGAAAGTGTCAGGCAGTCTAACCAATTGTCTGGACTTTCGTCATCTGCTCTCACTCTCCTTGGTGAATCATGGGCACCAGGAACCCACTATAGATATAATAACATCTGGAAGAAATGGTCTCGTTGGTGCATGGAGAGGAACTTGGATCCCGTGGAGGCTCCTATCGTTAACATAGTTAACTTTTTGGTAGAACTCTTCGACAATGGTCTCTCCTATAGATCAATAAATTGCTTTAGATCTGCAATTTCAGCTGGACATTCTCTCGTCAACGGTAAGACGGTAGGTAAGAATGTTATCATTTGTAGAGTACTCAAAAGTATTAGACTTAAAAGGCCTCCTCGCCCTAAATATCAGTCTGTTTGGGATGTTAAACTTCTGCTTGACCTTTTTTGTTCATGGCCTGACAATTCTCTCCTTAACAGGAAATGTCTTTCTATTAAACTTGCCTCTCTTCTTTGTTTAATCTCTTGTCGCAGAGTTTCAGATGTTAAAGCTCTGGACATCTCTAATAGATGTTATGACATGTTTGGTGTTAAATTTGAAATTTGTAGAAGAACTAAAACAATGTCTGACTTTATCTTCTATCCACGTTTTGATTTTTGCAAAAAACTCTGTCTGGTTGATTGTATGAAGGAGTATGATTCTAGGATGTCTAATCTTCGCCCCACTGATGCAAATCAACTTCTTGTTTCCTATGTCAAACCCTTTAAACCCATCTCATCCTGCTCTATCGCAAGGATTATTTCAAAGTTTCATCATTACCTTCAAGTTCTAAGATGTATTCTTCGTTTGAAGCTCTACCTGTCTTTCGACGCATTTAAAAGAGGCTGATCTTCCCTGGCACAAGCCTTTTATGGATACTATGATGTCACTGTATTCTTATTCTAGTCTTTGTGATATAGGCGGCTGTTTGTGAGCTGCATTAAAGGATTTATGCAGAATGTTAGCCTCCGTGTCTTTAATGAAATCCAGATTCTCTGGTCATGTTAATAGGAGAATCGCAATTTACATAATTCCTTTTCTTCTCTTGCTACATATACAAACTGCTTGTATGTATCTTTCACCCATTTCTCATCCCCCTTTAGTAACTTATTTGGGTGCTCAAACAGTTCTGGACGACCCATTTCTATTGTTAGTTTTTTAACATAGTTCAACCAGGGGATGGTATTACCATACTCAAAGGCTAAACAATCCCTGAGAATCTCATGATTTAGCTCTAGTTCAGGGTTTAACCATATTGAGATCCATTTCAATAGCGGGGCTAAAGCTATGCGGTCTACTAGATAGTTTACCCCACACTCTTGGTGAACAATATATCCAGGTGTTGACCTGGGGACGGATAAGATAGATTTCAAGAACTTATCCTCTGCCACCTGCAATGCCTTTACATTTTTGAACCCCCACAGCTCTGCTCCGTACATAGCTATTGAAATGCTTTTGGCGTCATATGTTTTCAACACAGCCTGTAGAGGCTTCACCCCTAATTTACGGGCGAAGTCCAAGATAGCCAGGATAGACCTAGCAAAAGCATTTCGTTTGGCAACTAGTTGGGGAAACCAGGTGGACTTATCGTCGAAAATAACCCCCAGATATGGAAATCTTGTAACCCTAGATAAAACATTCCCTTCACAGTGCATAGTCTTGATCCTTTTGGGTTTGCTGCCCACTATCATTACATGGGATTTTGAAAAGTTCACACTTAAATCCAACGCTTTCATAAAATTAGCAAATACGTTTAAAAGACAATGCAACCCCACTGATGTGTGTGCTATTAAAGCGGCATAATCCGCATAAAGTAATGCCGGAATAGAATACTTGCCAGCTCTTGGAATATCTTTGCACGCCCCTATTAAAGCAGCTGCCAGATCATTGATATAAAGGGTAAAAAGCAGGGGGGTCAAGATACACCCCTGCCTAACCCCGTTATTGATCCCAATCTTGCCTGTGCAGTTACCTAGGCAATCATATCTAACTGAGGTTGTAAGGTCCCTGTGTAAATCAGCAAGAAAATAGACAATATTTTTACCATTGCCAAGCTTAAGGAGCAATCCCCAAAGTTTGGACCTATTCACTCGGTCGGAGGACGAGGAAAGGTCCATAAAGCCTAAATATAGAGTACCCCTTTTGGCAATGGTGTATTTTCCAATTAATAGCTGAAGGTTGAGGCTTTGATCTATAGTGCCTCGACCCTTCCTAAACCCATATTACAGGCATGAAATGGTGTCTGTATTCTCCAACCAGGCTGTTATTTTACCTAGTACCACACGCCCTAGCACCTTCACCGCAGAGTCAATGAGAGAGATAGGGCGGTAACAGCTGGGATCCCCTCTGTTGCCTTTCTTAAAAATGGATACGATAACAGATTCAGACCAGGTATCCGGAATGCCTGCTGTCATACCCTGTTAAAAACAGGTCTTGACATCTGACTTGAAGAGGTCGTCTGGAACACCATCGGGACCCGGAGCCTTATTGCTCGTCATCTTCCCGATTGCGTCTGCTACCTCAATGTTAGTAACCGTTAATGTATAGGGATCAAAGATAGGGGAAGGAAAAATCGCCTCCCAACAGTTTTCCCCTTCATAGACTGACTTAAAATGGGAGCACCACACCTGTTCCTGAATACCACAATCTAATTGGTCATTACAGGGGTCATGGAAAAAGGGTTTGTTAACGACAGCCCAGAATTTGGCACTGTTCATGAGCACATCTACAGTGGTTAGTTCTTCCCAGGCCGCCTCCCGGATCTCCCGTCTTCTGGTTTCCAGTGCTTTATTATAACTTTTCCTTAACAAGGCCACAGTGGCCCTATTCACTGGCTTACAATTCAGGGCGGCCGTTAGCTTTTTATTGGCTGATGAACAATTTCGGTCAAACCACCCCTTCTCATCAGGATCCCTAGATTTCCCCATGCATCTAAAGTCTGCTGAGACCTGGGTACAAATTATTGAATAAGCCTCTAAAACCGCCTCATTCCCTGCTTCCATGTTCAAACACGTGTCCAGCTCTGATCCTACCTTCATTATTAAGTTGGTATGAAAGTCTCCTGGTATGACTGTACTCCATCTAATCCTACGGGCCCGATCTATTGGACGAATATCAGATTTGTCCGTTCTATTTTGATCTGTCAGAGGCTTTATGATCAGGTCCGAAACACTGAGGACCACTGGGTTA
Source organism: Lissotriton vulgaris (assembly GCF_964263255.1). NCBI lineage: Eukaryota > Metazoa > Chordata > Amphibia > Caudata > Salamandridae > Lissotriton > Lissotriton vulgaris. The sequence continues at coordinate 230,069,692 of NC_141691.1, read as the reverse complement.
TGGTCGCTGAAATGTGACTGATGAATATCCATGAATCCTATCCCCCAGTGCTGAGCTAATAAAGATATAGTCAATAACTGAGTGACTACCATTCCCTTTAAAGGTAGGTATCTCCTCATTCAACATGGATGGAAGCATTAGACCATTATCAGCCAAAATTGTTTCAAGGAGATCTCCCTGCGCAGAGTGTTCAAAATGAGTCCCCCCCCCTTGCTCTGGTGGGCCTAATAGATCTAATGACAAACATTTATCCGGACAGCCATGGATATTAAAGTCTCCCATAACTATAATAAAACATTGATTTTTATTGACCTCCTTGTAATCTGCCAAAAAAAAGATTTAATATGGCCAGGTGGTCAGTCGTGGTGGCTCTTTCGTATGAATTATAAAAATTAATAATTAAAACATCTCTCACCCCACTCAAAGAAATTTGTACTGCTAGGCAGTTTTGTGATCCCGTATCTAGTTGGGTATGGGTACCGGGAATGGTGACTGAAATTAGGGTAACCAGGCCGCCCTTCGCCCTCCCCATATTAGATGGAACCGCAGGAATAAAATAACTCGAGTAACCATCCAAACTCAGGATGTTCCCTGTGTCCCATGTTTCTTGTAGTCCTATAATATCACACTCACCAATAAATTCGCTCCATACAGGGTCATCTATTTTATTTTTTAGGCCAGCAACATTCCAAGTTACCAGCTTTATGGATGTATCCCTAGACCCATGATCACACCCAACTACGAGGGGGGCCTTTCTTACCAATGTTACTGCACTGGGGCCTCTAACCGGGGTGGCATGGATAATGGTGTCTTCTTGGGACCCTAGTCACTCATTTTCTCCCAGATTAGAAAAAGTATCAAATCTGTTAAAGACTGGAACAGTGAATTCATAGGGACCTCTCCCTTTAAATAAATCGCTAGACACTGGCCTAATGTTATGTGGAGGATAAAAAAAAAACAAAGGGAGTACGCTTACATACTCATTTTGAATTCTGACCGACCCGGCCTGCCTCAATATATCATCAACCAGCCTGGGGGATCTAAAGCTTATGACGACGCAGTCGCCTTCTAAGCTTTCCTTAGTCTTACCCACCCATGGCACTCTTCTAATCATCATGAAGTTGTTATCCAGATGATCTCCCAAAACTGTTTTATTTGACAGGTAGTGGAGTCCAATGTTCATTTTGGCCGCCCTCAATTTTGGGAACATTAGCAAGGATTATTGTATAAGGGCATGCCTCTGCTGGTAAATGTAATGACAATTCTCTCTTGGGGGGCTGTGTAGGTGGACTTAATCTCCCCACTGGACCCCTAGGACCCTGTTTCTCACCCTGAATGTCTCCAGTGACTTTTGACATTAAGGATGGAATACTGAGTCCTACGCCCTGGGGAGTCGGTTGAGGTACCGGTTGTTGGAGTGGGGTGATTATAGAGTCCAACAAATTATTATCTGAGGCTGTAACTACACTTAATGAGTGAGCTGCCGATGAACTTGGCCCCGTCTTAGGACCCTTAATGTTAAGATGTTTTTCAATTACATTAAGTCTGTCCTCTATTCGCTCCAACTTAACCATTAAGGGCGAAGTAAATGACCTAAGCCGTGCATCCAAAATCTTAACAAAATCTGACATAATTCCCCCACTGCTGTTCTCAATATCTAAATCAATACAGTCATTTCTTCCCTCCCCCCTGTTCTCATTGTCTAGATGGGAGACGTTACCTCCATTTCTACCTAACCCAGATGCGGAGTTGTTATGTCTCTGCTGTTTTTCCTGTTGCCCACTACCATGTGGGTTGTTCTTAGCCTTCCTTTTCCCTGGTACGGTTTTACTTCGATTGGTTATCATGTCAGGTCTAACCCTCAACTGCCTAGTACATATCGGCACGGGAGAAGGGGCTGCACTAGTTCCAGGTAGGGGGCGGGAGAGATCGTAACTATCTGCTGCTACTGACCCATTTGATATCAGATGGGAGTGCGAACAGTCCAACCGAGCAACAGTGGGGGCGGGTTCCACTACAATTAAGGACGGAGAGACTGTTTGCCTGATTGGGTCCAAAGACAGTCTCCGCTCTACCAATTCAATTTCTTTTGCAACTGCCGATTCCACCTGTTTCAGATAGCCATCAAGAGTCCCCATACCCACCGCCCTCATACCTGTTTTGGAGTTCACTTTAGCCATACTGATGAATTGATTAATCGTAGTTACACCTTCCCCTTCAGGAACAAAGTAAAGATCTAAATCACATAAAGAAATGTCCCACGCCTCAATTACAGTTCGAATGGCCACAAGTTGAAAAGGGATTGTCCCTGCCCAGCCTCCTCTGGCCTCTGAGGGCCTAAGAGGGCTCGCCCTTCGCCCAGGCTTAGCTCGGGCGCTCCCGCGGCGCGGGAAGTGATGTGGCTATTTGTGCGCCTCCTGGCGCCTGTTTCCATTGTGCGGCTTCTGGCCGCAAGGCCCTCTGGGGAGTGTAGTTTGGCCCCACGCGCTCACCCCCGCACAGCAGCCGCCGAGATGACACGAAAATGCGGCGGCAGGGGGTGTGCGGGGACACCAGAACAGCCAAGCCAGATAGCGGGACCACCAACTGGCGGGTAAGGTCCCTGTGAGCCCAAAAGTTTCTCCAAATTGTTCAGAAATGTCTAGAGCTGCCCCGCACCACCGGAAGTGATGCGGCTATTTGAGCGCCTCCTGGCGCCTGTTTCCGTTGTGCGGCTTCTGGCCACAAGGCCCTCTGGGGAGTGTAGTTTGGCTTCACGTGCAGCGGCCGCCGAGATGACACGAAAATGCGGCGGCAGGGGGTGAGCGGGGACATCAGAACAGCCAAGCCAGATAGCGGGACCACCAACGGGCGGGTATGGTCCCTGTGAGCCCAAATGTTTCTCCAAAGTGTTCAGAAATGTCTAGAGCTGTGTTAGTGACTGGGTCATTGCATGAGTACATGGGTACTGAGTGGATAATTAGACTACTGTAGTCTGTGAGGTGAATTTATAAGTGTTTGGGTATTGGAGGAGTGTTTGTATTAGTACATGGTATTGGCTGGATTACTGGAGGAGTGCACAGGGAGGCACAGTGTGATTGCGGGACTGCATGGGTACTACCTGGGGAATTGAAGGAGCAAATGAGAAGTGTGTAAGTGGGTATAGGAATGTATGGGTAGGGCATGTGGGAACGTAACAGTGATCAGTTAGTGCCTGGATCATTGCATGAGTACAAAGCTACTGACTGAAAGATTAGAATACTGCATGGAGAGTGCCTTGAGTGAATTTATAAATTCTTGGGTATTGGCAGAATGTTTGGATTAGTACATAGTAGTGTCTGAGTGACTGGAGGAGTGCACAGGGAATGACAAGGTGATTGCTGGACCTCATGGGTACTACCAGGGGAATTGAAGAAGCGAATGAGAAGTGTGTAGGTGGTTAGAGGACTGCATGGGTAGTACACAGGGATTGTAGCAGTGCCTGAGTTAGTGCATGGATCATTTCATGACTACAAGGGTAGTGACTGGATAATTAGAGTACTGTGAGGAGAGTGCATGGTGAATTTAGAAGTGCTTGGGTTTTGGCGCAGTGATTGGATAAGGACATAGGACTGCTGGGTGATTGGAGGACTGCATAGGTAGTACCAGGGAGATTACTGGACTGCATAGGTAGTCCTCAATGGATTGCAGCAGTGCATGTGTTTGTGACTGGGTCATTGCTTGAATACATGGGTAGTGACTGGATGGTTAGAGTGCTGCAAGAACAGTGCATAGTGATTTTATAACTGTGTGGGTTTTGGCGGAGTGATTGGATAAGTAAATAGTCCTGGCTGGGTGATTGGAGGAGTGCATGGGTAGTGACAGAGGGATTTCTGGAGTGCATGGGTACTACCTGGGTAATTGGAGGATGAATCAGTAGTGTGTAGGTGGTTAGAGGTCTGCATGGGAAGTGCTTAGGGAATTGTAGCAGTGCATGTGTTAGTGCCTAGGCTATTCCAGGAGAATATGGGTACTGACTGGAAGATTAGAGTACTGCAAGGAGAGTGCATGGTGAATTTATAAGTACTTGGGTTTTGGCAGAGTGATTGGATAAGTACACACGTCACATTAGTTTTGCCTCCTCCCTTCACCACTGTGCAAACACACACCCTGGCAGGTTTTACGTTGGGGGATTAATTCCCCTTGAATCCTGAGGGTCCCCGGGGGCAACTAGCCCACCAGGTACCCCCATCCCCCGAGGCTGGCCCTTTCCGTAGGGGACCTTGGGGGAGCCCCAATGCCCCCACGGGTCTGCTGGCTCCCCGCCTCCTGCGGCAGTCGGCACTGCTTTTCCACAAGGGGAGCTGCTAACATGCAGCTCCCCTGTTGGAAATGCAACCTGGTTTGGATTTTGTAAGCGAGAGCAGGAAACCTGCTCTTGATTACAAAATCCAAACCAGTGTTTGCTATGGCAGGGCGGGAGCCGCACAGCTCCCGCCTGCCATAGCAAACAGCAGGAGCCCGCCCTGGGGGATGGGGGTCCCCAGAGCCATCAAGGGCTTCAGGAGGGGCCTCCCTTCATTTAGAAAGCCCTGGGGAGATGGTGGTCCCCGGGGCTTGGGGTTTGTAACGGACCCCCAAATTTAAATATACACTGCCCAAGGGAGGTGGTGGTCCCCGGGTTGTGTAGGGGGGCTTGTGCCCTCCCCACACATTTTTATTTTTTATTATTAAACAGCCCCGGGAAGTGGCGGTCCCCAGGGCAGCTTGGGGGTGATTGGGCCCCCCCATGCATTATTTTCAGTGCCCCCGGGACCTGAAAATACCGGGGCTGAAATACAATGAAGCGCAGGAGCCTGCGCTTAATTTTTGTTTCTTTTCTCTGCTGGATTCACGACCCCGCACGAATTCAGCCATTTAAAAAAAAAAAAAATTTAAAGCTTTATTGACATTTAAACCAAATACAAGTATGGGCCTACAACCCCGGGGGCCGGCCGCTAAGCAGTTAGATTAACAGAGAGCAATTTTAAACACATGCAGCACCTCGGGGAGCAGAATCTCCATGCTAGCGTACTCTTGGCCACTGAACAGCACAATTAGAAAAACAGGATATAAAAGGTTTTCATTTTATAATATAAGATGGAAGGATCAGGTGCCGAACAATTTCCCAGCAGCGAAAATGGCAGGCAGAATAGTAAACGTGTCAACAGTAAAAAGTAATCGATCAAATCAATGGCGCTGAAACAGGAGGTTCAGGATGTGAGGAATATTACGGTCAATTCGCGCCTGCAGTCACCTGCCCTAAGACCCAAAAACACCACGAAAATTGAGGCACAGATGAAAAAGCAGGGATTGATACCAAAGGAAACCCACTGCACTGACCCAGGAAAAGAAAAAGACAAAGAAAGATAAGAGAAGAGAAAAAAGGCCATAGAAACAAAATAAAAACGAAAGATCCCCTCTCCCAACCCCCCACCCTGCACCCCTGCAGATGACTACGGCCCCCCCCAGCAGTGTGCCTGTCGCCCGAGAACCAAACCTGAAATATAGAAGAAGAAGAGAAAAAAGAGAAAGAAAGGAAACGCCACCCAACGGGGAAGCGGAGGAGGGCGATAGTCTATATGCTCCCGGTCTCTCCCCCCCGCCCTATCAAAGGGGCCCCCCTAAGCCAACACAAGTAAAGTTCTCCACCATACAAAAATACCCCGGGGGGAACCACAAACCCCCCGCCCCGGAATCCGTCTGTTAATGAAGCAGTCCCGTTACCAATAGATCCATCGTAAACGATTCAACCCACAATCTCAGCCTTGGCCCGGTCTAACAAAGTTGCAGAGTCCCTCGGATAAGAAAAGCCACATCCCCGGAAAGTCAAAGTTCACACAGAAGCAGCCGGAGCTTGAGTCAGCAATTAGGAGAGGAATAGCAGGTCCCAACGCACACAGCTTGCACCAACGATGTCCCTCCCCGTCCCCGAAACCAAGCATCGTTCCATCCGCCATGTTAGGAGACCGATTGGGGAGGGGGTGCGACTCGTTCCAACACAGATCAAAGTGTGGGCCAACAGTGTCCAGGATGGGGAAAGCAGTGAAATGCTCTGATAACTGTAGGACCGATGTTTCCGAGACGTAAGAGAGTCACCAATCTCAGCACACACGATGAATTCCGTTTCTTCGGGGCAGGCACTGCTTCCAGCACCGGGTCCAAACACACCAGTAGGCCTTCCAACAGGGGGCAAGTCGGCTGCCGGGTCTCAAAGAGCAAGTCAGGGCTCGTTCCCGGTCCTATGATCCCATCTGTTGCCGACAGCCAATGATTGACCTGGGCCCTCACCATCGCGTGAAGCGCCATAACTTCCGCCATTACCATCCGCAAGGAAGGGCCACATTGAGTCCGTTCCGCCGGGTTCCATACGGCCGCAGGCATAACGATCCCCACGGAGAGGCCTCCTCTCCGGTGCAGGATACGCCGGAGCAGAAACAGGCCGTGAGGGACGGGCCAGCAACATGCAGCAATGCGCGGCGGGACCCCGTCCCCGGGGCACCAGCGGTGCTAGTGCCGGGCCTCCGGGCCGGGGTCGCCCGCGACGCGGCACCGCACACCACCCGTCGCCTCACCTCAGGTACAGCACCAGGCAGCAGATGGTTGCAAAGTAGTTCAGAGAAATTTTCGAAAGTTCCAAGGACCTGACCCAACCACCCTCGGCAGTCCGTTGTTGTTCACTTTGGACCCGGGTAGACCAGCAATCGAGATCCTGGCTTCCAGTCTGGGTTAGGCCTCAAAACATTTTCGATGTTACTTCACACCAGAACATCAGAAAAATTCCGCGATCACACCATCGGGATGCAGACTAGTTCACCCACAGGAATCCGGGGCAGGAGATCAGGATATTCGACAGGATAAGCGAGCGTAGGACGGGGGTCAGCAGAGCCGGGAGACTATGCGGACATCTTGGTTGGTGTCGTAGCTCCTCCTCCGCCATTTTCTTTTTTAAATGCTCTTGTGGAGCCCCCTGAGCAGGCCTAGGGGCCAGGGTGTTTCCACCATGCCCCCTTTTCTTGTTTTGTTCACTGTGTTTCACTGTTTTCTTCTGACTCAGTACTTTTAGTCGCAAGATGGCTGCCAACACTTCCTGGTTTGGAATGTTGGCAGCCAATCTCAGTGAAGCTCGTGCTCTGGAGGGTTCGCGAACCCACCGCTGCCCTCAATCTCGAGACGTTTTCTTTTTCTAATTTCTCAGGGACTACTGAACGGATTTACACCATTTAACAAAAAAGTCTCTTTCTGAACCAAGGGCTACATCATTGGCAAGTTTGGTGTCATTCCGTTCAGCCGTTCGGGCTGTAGCTGTGTCTAAAGTTTCCTACTGAAAATTACATGAGGAAAACACGTTTTGGGACCATCATTTTTTTTCAGCCCTTACTTGTCGAATCACCTCAAAACTTTCAGCACAGGAGCTGACCGGAGCGGGCTAGTCTTGAACATTTTGTGAAGATTTGTAAACCGGTGACAAAGATATCGAGAAAACAAAAAACGCTTTTTCTATGGAAACTAGGTCCTAACTATTACTACCTACTGGTGAGCGCCAGTATATATATAACATGGGTATTTTAAACTTTCTCACCCTCCAAGCTCAGGACATTAGCTTCTCTTCATATAAAAGAATGTTTGATTACTGAACTTGCTAATTACTTTTCTTTTCTGTATTTATTCAGGAACTTTTTGTTACTGTGTGGAAACTTAATCAAGGTAAGAATTCTAGTAATACTGTAACACTAATGCTGAACTTCGTTCTCACACTAGTTAAATTTGTATTGCTTTATTAATGGAACTCTCTCTCTCTCTCAAAAGGTGAATACTTGCGGTTGTCGTCTTCTGACAGGAAGAACTCTGCCAACAGTGATTCAGCCAAAACCGCTGAGGAAAAGTCTGCCGCCGCAGGCTGTAGGTGAATTATTTGGTAAGTATTAGAAATGAAGGTTACACCAGGGACCAAACCCTGACTGTCTACTCGACGAAAGCGCAAAGAAAAAACTACCCTGCGCCTACCCTGGCCAAATACTCTAAACTCACTCTGAATTACTACGAAGGGGGCACAGGACCTAACCTGAGGAAAACTTCAATAAAGTGTGCGGCATGGAACGCAGCTGCGTCGGTCCTTGGGCTAGCGACCAGACGCGCACGACTAGACCGGCAATCTTCGCAGAGACTGCGCATCTGGCAAGACGGTCAATATATAAAGTGCAAGGAGCATTGGTTCAGAAAAATGTGGGTCTTTTGGGGATCTCCGCTAAAGCGTTCTGGGGGTGCTAGCGGAATAACTAGGGTCAAAGAATGGACTACTTGAGTGGTGGATCCTGAACTAGCAGCTTAACTGGAATTAAATAAGTTTGCATCGAGAAAACAAAAAACGCTTTTCCTATGGAAACTAGGTCTTAACTATAACTACCTACTGCCGAGCACCAGTAAAATATATACACTGCGTGCTCTCTTTGGAAGCAAAAAAATCTAACCAAGGTTCTCCCCACAGCTGAAATACCTTGAGCCACCTCTGAACGGAGACGCCACTCGTGATCCGCTAGGCATCAACGGCTGAGTTAGTCCGCCCTAGTGTTTAGAGAATCTGCTTGGTGTTGAACCAACTGCTGTACCATCCATGTCCAGAGACGAAGAGCCTATCGACAAAGGGTCCACAACCCCACACCGTCCTCTTTGTTGCAGTACCACATGGCAGGGGTGTTGTCCTTGAACACCTGCACTAACTTCCCCTTGGCAGAGGGAAGGAATGCTTTCAATGCCAACCAAAATGCTCGCAACTCCAATAAGTTTATGTGGAGCCTCGTCTCCGCTGGAGACCAGTGTCGCCTGATCTCCACCTCTCCCAGATGGTCGCCCATCCCAGAGTAACACATCTGTCACGACTGTGAGATCTGGTTGGGAAAGGGAGAGAGGTCTGCCAGTGACCAAGTTGCGGTTTGTTAGCCACCACTGCAATTCCTTTGCAGTTCCTTCCGAGATCTGAACCAGGTCGGTGAGATTTCCCCAATGCTGTGCCTATTGGAACTTCAAGTCCCACTGCAGAGCTCACATACGCCATCTGGCATGGCTCCTCAACAGGATGCAGGAGGCCATGACGCCCAACAGCCTCAGAGAGAGTCTCATCGAAATCCAGGATAGAGGCTGAAATATCGGAATCATAGCCTGAATATCCTGGACTTGCTGCTCAGGAGGATAAGCCCGAAATTGAACTGTGTCCAGAACAGCTCAGATGCAAGGAAGCATCTGAGAAGGAGTCAGGTGTGACTTCCGCAAGTTTATAGAGAACCCCAGCTAATACATAAGGTTTACCGTAGTCTGAAGATGGGAGACGACTGCCTGGGGCGAGGATGCCTTCAACAGGCAGTGGTTGAGGTTGGGGGAAGACTGACACCCCTAACCTGCGTAGATGAGCCGCCACTACCGCCATCCACTTGGTGAACACCCGAGGGGCACTGGTAACGCCGAAGGGGAGCACGGTAAACTGAAAGTGCTTGTGGCCTTCTTTGTACCGCATGTAAAACATGTGGTCGGACAGGATGGGAATGTGCAAATACGCGTCCTGCAGGTCCAATGCTACCATCCAGTCTTCCTGATCTTGGGCAGACAAGACCTGAGCCAGAGTAAGCATTTTGAACTTCTCTTTTTTGAGGAAGAGATTGATAGTCCAGAGATCTCAAATAGGCCATGGCCCTTGTTCTTCTTCGGAATCAGAAAGTAGCGTAATAACAGCCACTGCCTTCTTCTGAAACCGGGACACTTTCTATAGCTCCCTTGGCCAAGAGAGCCATCATTTCCTCTTGAAGCAACTTCAAATGATCCCGCGTCAGCTGTTCCTGATTTGGCAAAATGAGAGGAGGAAAGGAAAGGCAGAGAATAGCCCTCCTGGATGATCTGCAAAACCCACTTTCCTGATGTTATCGATCTTCAGCGGGGGGATGATGATGACAAATTCTCCCAACAACTGGAGTAGTGTGGTCCTGCAGAATCAGCCTAGGAATGCTTGGAGGCTGCGGCTGCTGGGGGCATTGTGGTCGACAACTTGTGGCCTCTATTCCATGCTGGAAACCCCTTCTGTTGCTACGAAATAAAGACTGGCCACAGGAGGGGGGTGAAGGAGAGGTCCAGGAATCTGGCTGTGGTTTGAGAGTCCATGAACCTGGCCAGGGCTGTGTCTGCCTTTTCCCCCAAAAGTTGGGTTTCATCAAAAGACATGTCCATCAAATTGGCTTGGACATCGCTCGAGAAGCCTGTTGTTCAAAGTCAGGCATGGCGCCTCAAGGCCACAGTAGTTGAAATCGATCTACCCATCAAATCATTTGCATCTAGGCCACACTGTATGGTGAATTTTGCTGCATCTCTGCCATCCTTGACTGCTTGGGAGAGCACTGCCCGGGCCTCCTCCGAGACTTGTGACAGCACTTGTGCAACCATCTCCAAAAGAGAATGGGATAAACTTCCCGATAAGCATGCAGTATTTACTGACCGCAGTGCCAGACTGGAGGAGGAAAACAACTTTTTTACAAATGAATCCAGCCTCTTGGATTTTCTATCCAGAGGGGGCGGAAGGGAATGCGCTTTTGGGACATAGAGGCCTGCACCACCAAACTCTCTGCGGTGGAGTATTGGCTGGGGAACTTTGGGTTTCCATATGCTGGGTGATGGCGGCGTGCAATCGTCCTTTTCACAGGAGCTCCTGTGCCAGGTTTGGACCATGTTCCTAGAAGGACGTCCGTAAGTGGCTCAAAAGGGCAGCAATTATTCAGAAGTGGAAGGCCCAAGTTGAAGCACATCAGTCAGAAGATTAGTCTTGACCTGCACTGAGGACAACTCCAGTCCAAGGACCTCAGCTGCCCTCTTAACCACCATGGCCTAGGATGCCCCCTCCTCCGTAGCTACTGTTGGTGGAGAGAGCATGCCAGTATCTGGAAAAGTATCCTGTCCACTGGCCTCCCCAAGTTCCCCATACCAATGCAAATTCTCCCCAAAGACTTACTGGGTCTCAAGAGGGTCCGCAGACCCCTCACAATCCTCTCCTGAGCCTAGCACATCCTGAATGTACTCAGGCGACAACATAGAACTTCTGGGTTCTGTCGACGTCAGAATTAGCGTCGATCGTCGTCGTTCAGGCTCCGTGTCGTCGGGATGAGGATGGGGCTTGCACCTCTGATGGGCATCAGTGATGTCGTAGGCACAGACATCAGTTTCGACGTCAGGGACCGGCGTAGAACCGGATCCGGGATCGGATTCCTCGGGCCCACAGGCATCGTGGGCGGAACCGACTGAGTCAATCCCAATGGGGCCCCATCTGACTCCGCGGTGCCCGAAGGCTCACTAGCGGGGTTGTTCTGCTAAAATACGCGCTGTATTGCCTCGTAAAACTCTTACTTGAGATGAAGTCGCTTCGGCTCCCAGAAAGGGTGGGAGACTCAGTCTACTCTTGCTTCGCGGAACCATGCCTAGAGGGTTGGTGCTCCTTACCTCTCCAGACTGACGCCAGTTGAGGTGAAGACGAAGTCCGCTTGGATGTCGTCTTCTTATGTCTCTTCCCCAGAGTGTCCCAAGGACCTCGAATGGGAGGAAGAAGACTTAGGGCTCCGTGAGTGGTCCTGCAACCTCCTCTTCTTCGATTGGGACCGTGACCTCGTCAGAGTCTCGCTTGAAGGTGTCAGCTGCTGATCCGCGAGTAACTTCATCGCCCGCTTCCTTAAGGGCTTCGGAGCCATCGCCCAACAGTCCGAATAAGACTTCGTATCGTGGTTGCGCTCGAGTCATCTCTGCCATAGGCGGTGAGGATTGTGACCGACATCATGCAGGAACAAGTCCTGCATGGGACTCCCACCTACCAAAAATGGTCCTGAATCTGAAAAGGGTTACTGGAGATATTTCCAGAGAACACCGAGCCTCCACCAGTAGGCCCATTGCCCATTGCCCCTGCCCCTGTCGTCTACGAGGGGAAAGCATTGGCTGCAGCAACATATGGGTCAGAACTATGGGGCTTTGACAACACCCTAGAACCAACCAAAATCGAAAACATGTTTCTAAGAGACCTGGTAGGCCTCCCAGTCTCCACCCCTCTGAAACCACTACTTCATGATATGGGCCACCGTGCAGTTAAAGACATTGTCACCCTTTGCTCATTATTGTATTGGGTGCGACTAAGAAGGACACCGGAGCTGGCACACTATGCTGCAGTTTTAGACAAATGTATTATCCTGAACAGGACGACCAAGATTGTATGGTTGAACAACTTGAGGGACTTGATCATTAACTTGGGTCTCAGTGAAACATGGGTGTCCCAATCACCACCTCCGAAAGAATCCATCAAGAAAACATATTGGGAATGGGTCCAAGCCAGGGAGCTCGAAAAATCAAACTGGGGGGTTTTAACTGATCAATTCTTAGAGCACAAGCGGGTGAGGAAGCTGGAATCTTTTCTGGATGTTATCAAAGTACCTAGAGATAGAACTTTTTTTTTTTTAACTTAGACATGGAACACTTCCATTGAATGCATTCACTAGGCGCTGGAAGACTTCTCTGTCTAATCACTCTAGCTGCCCCGGATGTGCAAACCCCACTGAGTCCTTAGCACATATTTTATTTGCTTGTAGAGCATATAGTGGACACAGGAGAAGATGGTTAAAACCAGTATGCAGAGAACTGGGAGTCAGGCACTATGTGATGGCACTCCGCATATTGGTAACGGACACAACATCTATGATGGTTATTTGCGGAGTTGCAAAGTTTCTGAGAAAGGCCTGGCAGATACGATCAAGACTGATAAAATTGTGAACGGGGTAGGAAACTGTGTATTATAATCAATTTAACTACCGAAAGTATCAGAATATCTCTGGCTCTCTGTTTTAATGTTTTATCTTATTTATTTCTTAACTGTATACCGTCTCCATTTGCTGTAGAAAGGACCTCTTTTTTTTAAAAGCTTTTATATTCTTTTTAACGATGAAATTGTATGTACTTTTATGATAAACTTTTTATCGAAATAAAGTATTACAACAACAAGTCCTGCATGGCTTGAAATCTGTCTTCTTTGAAGACATCCCTCGCACACAAAGTCAAAATCCAAAGATTTCGACAAAAGTCGAGAAAAATCCTGCGAAAAAGCAGCAGTGGGGTAGCTCTTCCCAGATCAGCGCTTACCTTGCACAAGGAGAAAAGAACTGACGTCTGCGTGTCTGGTTGGCACCTACATGGGCACACAGACGCTAACGATGCAGACGACATCATGCGGAGCCGAATGGAGTTCCCCAACGACACATGAAGAAATTTTGCTCAGCAAAAGTTTCCAGGTCCAGCCCAATGCCTGGGAAATTGAAAGGGAAGGAATCTGCAGCTAGAAGTCTATCAGATATTGCAGTTAAAAAAAAGTCAAGCCTCCAGACAAACTGGGGTCATATCATCACATATCGCTCATCAATGCCGCCACAAAAGTGCTTGCAAGGATTCTTGCTGTCAGATTTGCTCCTGTTACGTAGTATTTAGACTCCCAACAGCACAGCTTTATTCCTGTCTGGGACACTACGTGCCATGTTAATATGGCTATTGCTGCATTTAATATAGCAGAAAAATTGGGTCGAACACAAGGGATGATTCTTTTAGATACCATGTTATATGGGACACTCTCTGGGCTAGGAGGACTGCTTTTGGTATAGGGGACTGCTTTTGCAAGTCATTACATAGTAACTATAAAGCTCAGTTTTTGCCAGGCTATCTTGAATACCTTTTCAGACCCAATGCGGTACTTGGCCTGGGTGTTCTCTATCGCCTCTTATTTGTTCTTCATATGGACCAATTTTTGTGAGCTCGGTTTAGGAATGAGAAAATTCAGCCAATAATTTTGGGGGGGTCTAGAACTTAAAATTACAGCATATGCTGATCATGTTGCTATCTTTTTATCTAATCCATCAGTTGCATTAGCTAATATCATTAACGAGGCAAATAGATTTGGAATATTTTAAGGCTACAATATGTATCCAAGATTCTGGCCCTCCTTAATTTTAAACCGGAACTCGCAATAGCTGGGGTTTGTTCAAAAGCAACATATCTTGGGGTTCAATTAAGTACTCCGGTCAAGAAAGTTATTAGATTGAACTATAAAGATATACTACTCTCAGTTACCAGTAAATTGTGGCTGTGGAATAAGCTCAGATAAGCATTATAGAACAATGGAATATCATTAAAATTATATTTTGAGCAATCCCCCTCCAGGTCCCTAATCTTTTTTTAAGAACCATGAAGCTGCTATAGGCAGCTTTATTTGGGGATAAAGGCTGTCTAAACGTTCTAGAAGATTTAAAAAATTTCCTTATGGGCAGGGTGGGCTACAGCTTCCAGACTTTAAGCTTAGTTTCTGGGCAGCATATGAAGGTCGTCTGCGTATCCAGTTATCAACTGGTGCTTGATCCAGAGCACATGCTATTTTTGAACAGATCTGGAGACTTCAGGTATTTTAAACGTGTTCGGTTTAAATTCATTCTGAACATCATCAGTATATGGCAGGAAATTTCTATCAAATATTCTCTCTCACTGATTCACTCAGATACGCCTATGTGGGATAATCCAGCGTTCCCGGCCATATTCCAAGATTCAGTGCGTAAAGCTTGGCGGCACCGTGGGGTGGAGACTACTGGAAAACTGTATGATCTTAATGGTTTTTGTACATTTGCTGGGCTCCACGTCTATCGACCTTCCTCAGCATTTATTTTTCAAGTACCTTTAGATAAGGGACTTCTTTATGTCTGAAGGTAGGTTCATATCTGAATTGGGCAGTTTTGACTTTCTCTCTTGTCTGTAGACATCGCACAGGAAATCGTTAATTAGTATGATTTATCCGGGTTTTTGCCAATACAGTGTCAACAATAGTTCCAATCTTGCGTCCAAGTGGAGTGAGGTGCTCTCTGATTAAATTCTTTCTTCAGAAAAATTAAGTGCCTTAGAGAACGTTACAGCTGGGCTCATTCTATTAATCTAAATCTGCAACAATTTGAGACAATCTACAAGTTGTATTATACGGCAAGCAGAATTACGAAGTGGGATGGGAACCTAGGGGGTGACAAGACTAAGGGCCCCATTAGGGTGGCAGGTGGATTGCCCCTGCCCGGCCGGCAGTAGTCACCGCCGGCCCAGCGGGGGCAATCTGCCTGCTATCCCTGTAGAAAAGACCCCCCACCATATTACAATGGCTGAGGGGTCCTCGACGGACGGAAAAACCGTCCGCCGCTTTTCCGCCCGGTGACATGCCGACCGGGCGGAAAAGGGTCCGATATGGTGGCGGTGTCTGAAAGACACCGCCAGCCATATTAGAATGTGCATTGTTGAATGCCTTTCCATGGCGGAAAGGCATGCAGAGTCTGCTTGGGAGGCCCGTTAAGGGCCCCAATGGACTCCGGTGGGATGGGGGTGCACATGGGGGGTTCCTATGGTACCCCCTGCCTTTCAAAGCACAACATGCATTTTTAGCATTGCGGCGGCGGTGCTTTCAGCACTGCCCGCCGCAATGTTAAAAATCCGAGATGCGCCCACCAGTGTGGCGGGCGCATCATAATGGGGTGTGCGGGACCGCCGCCATCCTTGCGGGCGGTCCCATTCCCCACACGTATGGCATAATGTGCCCCTAAGTGTCCCAAATGTGGGTGCTACGCCGTAGATATTTTACACATGTTCGCCACCTGCCCTGATTTGCAAGAATTTTGGGCAGGGATGACTCAACATTTGACTCACTGCGATACGATGAACAACTCTCCTGTAAGGAGATCATGCAGGGTTATAAAATGGAATTTGATTACATCTGAAACAGATGTTGTCCACAGTAATTGTCTCCGTAAGATCCTGTATTTCTAGTGCCTGGGTCTTCCCTTTACCGCCCCCCCCTCTGTGCAGTCGAGTGGTGGGCTATTTTTCGACAAATATAGGAGTCAGAGTTAGCACTGGCCAAGGCAAGGGGCCCCCTTCTATCAAAAGATTAGAAAAGATCTGGGCATAATTTAATTGGGAGCCACAGACCAATTTGTGTGCATGAAAATGAGTTGGCTTGGGTTTTGAATCACAGCATCATGTGAATCTGATAAACAATTTTGTATAATTTGAGCATGAGGTGTTCCACCCTATCGTATCATTTGCAACGTTATACTGTGATATTTATAGCTTAAATGGCTCTTTGTTAATGTTTTTCAAGTGGATTATCCTCATATTGGTCATTGTTTCTGCTAACGTTTATCTTGGTATTTGTAATACAATTAAATGTTGCAAATCTGTGCCCTTTCCTACGGGTTTTATTTGTAATACTTTGCTTTTTAATTTTTTTATCTAACTTAAGAAAATAATCAAAAAGGAAGAAAATAGATGTTGCATCCCCATACATTAAGAAGTTTTCATATGAGAGGACTAAGGTACATCGATAGGGGGAGCCACCAGACCTAAACAATTGAAAAAGGTTGGTGCCTTGAAATAACTTTCCAACAAATGGAGTTCTAGCATACAAAGGGCTCAATTGTTCCTTCAAGCTCCATGAACACATAGAAAGTGTGACGGAGGGGCAATGTCCGGCAAAGAGATTATTCCAAAATAAGCTGTGGCACTTAATAGCATAGGTTAGAATAACAGCAACCATGCACTTAATTTTGTTCTGAAGCCACAGCACATTGAGTGTGAAATCCACTAAAATATCAATCGTTTTTAAATCCAGCAAGGGTAATGTGCATGAATTTCTCCAAAAGAATAACCCTATTCTCTATAATGGTTGTCCCTAAACCTCTATACTAATGATAGCAATTAGCCTGTCCTGGGTAAAGAATGGGGCAACATTGAAAAGGCCACAAGAAAGAAACAAGGCTGCAAATATGGTTACACTGGTTTTCACCCTAACGGGAAACGGCCACTACAACGAGGCCGTTTCAACGAAAACCTTAACCATGCATGTATTACCACGCATGCGTGGTTACAACGACAGCCTTTACCACGCATACGTTTACTACAAGGTACGTAGTAAAGGCATTTGTGGTAAAGGGTACAAATAAAAAAGGGTGGTTGGGGGGGCTTCCCCCCCCAAAAAACCACTAACCTTTAGACGAGATGTGCAGGCAATCGGCATCGCAGAGGAAGGAAACGGCCGTTTCTTTTTTCCTACGTATTACGTCACAACGGAAAAAAACGTGGAGAAGGATAAGCGTGAAAATAACATTCCGTAGTAACGCATGCGTGGTAAAGGCATGCGTTACAACGGATTTCGTTGTAAGAACATACAACCAGGGGCGGCCCTAGGCTTATGGCGGCCCTGGGCAGGGAGAGTAGGTAGGGGCCCCGGAAGAGGGGGTCCGGGCGGGGCAGAGCGCGGAGGCCAGTGAAGAGTGGGGGTCAGGGTGTTTGGAAGTGGAACAGAGCCGGAGGCCGCCAAATCCCTGCCTGGGGCCGCCACGCAAACATGTATCCATCCTCAGAGGATTATTATATTAAGGATATATTTTGGCGTGGTGGCCCCTGGGGTTTGGTGGCCCTGTGCAGGTGCACAGCTTGCACATGCCTAAGGCCGCCCCTGATACAACCCACCCTAACACTGGAACAAGTAGTGCACAAAGTAGTTTTCATTGTGCAGTGCTTTTGCGTTGGTAACATTTATCCCAATATCAGAATGATGCTGCTTTTGACAGATTCCAACTTACTTTGGCAGAAGAATATGCTTTCACAATTTTGCTACCAAACTACATTAGTTAGAAACGGCAGGACACAGTGATGCCAAGCCTACACATGGGGAGCACTGGTGTACTGCCTCTATATAGACACCACCCTGGATAAAAAACATACAAGGTGTACGTTATAGGAAATTCTACATACATCTCACAATGCACCCTGAGAAACTGACCATAGAGCTGTCTGCTTTACAAGGGAGGGGTTCCTCCGGTTAGACAAATGATATGTTGAGGCTCCACATAGACAGTTATCTCTCGGTCTATCTGTAGGTCAAGCGCTAGATACCTGAGCTATGCCTCAGGTGAGAATGCTCCATCTCCAAAGCCACAACCTATAATTTCTGCTCGATTTCTTCTCACATTTGCCACTAGGGCTGTTTTTAGTGCCTGCAGGCACCTATTAAATGTATTGAAAACCTCTACATGTAAGATATTACGGAATTTTGCACTCTTTTTTTTTCTTGAAGCTAAAGTATGAATTACCCTACTATGCATTTGCAGATGTGTTGGGGTGTGAGAAATATGCCTTTTTATCCCTGCTGAAATATCCTCAGGCACTTTAAGGAGCCCACCATATTCCCAATTACAGGTTGCAATGTACTGAGGAGTTGGGAGGCGATGCCTGTGGCAAACTCTACATCAGTATTTAACAGTAGCAGGTAGTAAAATCTCACCTCCACTGTGCATTTACGAATGAAACCCCACAGAATGGGGAATTATCGTGAGGACCCAGATTGACACTTCGGTATTCCACATGGTATCCCCTTTGCTGTGGTGTTTAATACACGCATCCTATTTTAACGCTGGGTGGAGGGTGAAGGAAGAAATGGAGAATGTTGTTTAGTAGAGGGAGCATGTAAAGACCCCCACCAATCCCCCGTGCCTGGTCTGAGGTTTAGGAAAGGGTCATATAAAAGTTAGAGCCTGTATAACCTGCTAATACGTATGCTTTTGAACATTCGTGATTCTAACGGCTGGGTTTTCCAGTCAGTAAAATCAGGTTTGGTATTACCACATCCAGTGAATCTGGGTGCAGGAACACTGGACCTATTATTACTGTGTTGAACGGATTTCCACATGAAATTCCTATCTGCACAATTTCCAAATAGGGCCCATGCCTCTCTACATGCATTCTGTAGGTGGGTTGAGTAGGCTGAGAGTGCAAAACCATGAGACCTAATAAGCAATGAAAATCAAACAAAGCCTCCTCTGACAGAAAAACGCTTTTAGGTGACCCCAGTGGTTGAAGTGGGGGAGATGTACTGGGAATGACATTCCCAAACTTTATTAATATATTCATCTTTTTAAACCTTTCGGTGCTCATGACAGAATGGTTCCGTCTTGAGCACCAGTGCTTGTGTGCTCATGACGGAACCATTCAGTCATGTGCCGAAGTGCACTAAATCCCTCTGCTGTAAACAGCAGAGGAATTTCCTTTATTTTTTGCCTCAGGAGGTGGGAAAGAGCTTCCCAACTTCCCATGGCATTTTTTTTCAATGAAATTACGATCGTGCACACAGCGCGCTGATGTCATTACAATGAAATTGAAACTTAGTTTCAGTTTTGTAATGTTGTATGCAGTCTAGTAGTTGGGATGGGAGGAGTTAAGGGGTTGAGGGAAGAGGAGGGGTCACGAGAGGAAAGGGACAGTTAGAGTAGGGACAGGGTAGAGAGCAGAAGCAGAAATAAAGCTCTTAGATACACACATACTTTGTCTGCCGTTATTACTGCCACGACATGACAACTGGCGACGAGGGTGGGATGAAAGCAACCCACCAGTCCTGCTGAAGAACAGGAACGAGAACTGCCCTGTCCCAGGCACCAGAAAGACAAGATCGCCGTCGCGACGTCTGTGCCTTGGAGCCACCGCCGCCTGCAGTCCGAGGCCAGCGGTGGAGAAGCCGTCCCACGACCAGGAGATCGTGTGGAATCACCCTGGAGCAGCGGAAAGCAAAGCGCTGCCCCTTCGGTGTCTGATGCGGTTTCGCGCCGAAAATCGGGAGTGCGTCCCGAAGATCGAAATCAGAAGGAAGGAACTGGGAGCCCACCCCAGACTTCCTGCAGTGACCTGCCTGAGTGAGGAGCGCGGCAGAAAGCAAGTGAGAGCTGCGGAGGCGCCGGGATAAAGCGCAAAATTCGAGCCGGCATCGGGTCTCACCCCCGATGCGTGAGGAACGGCACGCGGCAAGCGCGAGACGCTGTAGCGAACCCCTGGCCTACCTGAATGGTGGAAAGTGGCCTAGAAGTGAAGACAAAGCTGCCAGGCCCCTGCTGTCGAAAAGAAGAGACCCTCGGTGAGTGCCCAGGAGACTGAGTGTGACCGATGCTGCTGAGAAACCGAGCCTCGTGGGTGACTGGGGCGGCCATTTTGAAGTCAGGCGACTGCATGGGACACCCCTGTGAAGTGAATGGGCGGCCATTTTGGAGTCAGGCACCACAGAAAGAGCAAAAACAAGCATTGAAAAGACAAAAACAAGCATTGGCAAGTGCAAGCGCAAAAGCAAAACAAGCATTGGAATAGACAAAAACAAGCATTGAAAAGACAAAAACAAGCATTGGCAAGTACAAGAGCAAACAAGCATTGAAAAGACAAAACAAGCATTAGCAAGTGCAAGCGCAAAAGCAAATCAAGCCTTGAAAAGACAAAAACAAGCATTGGCGAGCGCAAGCGCAAATGTAAAACAAGCAGCGAAAAGACAAAACAAGCACTGGCGGGTGCAAGTGATAAAACAAGACAAGCATTGAAAGGCGGAAACAAACATTGAACACTACAAGAGCACTCCAGCCCAAAAGAAATAATAATAAAGGTGCAACATTGACACGCCAGTTCAGCCATGGCACCATCACCCGTCAGGAACCGAGGTGATGCAGCAGCGGCTGCGACTACCCCGGTCGTGCCCATCGTCTCACATCTACGTCCCCCAGAGCCACTAACCTTAGTGGCGGGTGGAAGCATGGGCCCCTGGTGGCAAGAGTGGCTAGAGGACTTTGAAGACTACCTAGAAGGGTCAAAAGTCACAGGAGACAGAGACAAGCTAATTGCACTTCACAATTTGGTCGGCAAAGAGATCGGGGAAGTCATCAAAGAACTACAGGCTGACGACAAAGGGACCTATGATAAGGTGCGCGATGCACTCAACAGAAAATGTGTGCACAAAAGAAATGTAGACTATGAGAGGTATGTGTTTCTTCAAGCGAGTCAAGACAAAGACGAAATGATGAGCACGTTCATCGCACGTCTGCGCCGCCTGTCGCAGAACTGCAACTTTGACTCCTTCTCAACAGAAGATGCCATTCGACTGAGAGTCATTGAGGGCTGTCATTCAGATACCCTTCGCTTATTACGGAAGAGTCACAATCTCGACGAGATTGAGGAGATGACAAGGGTATACGATCAGGCGGAGGAACACGCCAAGAACATGAAAACTGGTCGGGCCGATCGGAAGGAACAAGCATACTGGATGCAAAGCTCCAACAGTCGGAGAATGCCAGACAATCACCAGAGAAGGTCTCATCCAGCGTCACGACGCGGCCATCATAGTCACCGACGACACGAATCCAGGAGAAGAGAAAGGAAAACGGACAACAACAAAAAGCCTTAACGTCCACGGAAATGTTATAGATGTGGATATGACTTCCCACACACAGACTCCTGTCCCGCGATGGACCAACAGTGCCAAAAATGTGGGCGCATGAACCACTTCGAGGTAATGTGCGGAGTTTTCAACAAGGAAAGAAGGAGTGAAACAACCAGATCCCGACCGGAAGGAAAGCGGCACTACGCGAAAGCCGTGCAAGACCGAGCACCGTCGTCGTCTGGGTCGTCACACTCCAGCAAAGAATCGCACAGATCCCAATGGACCAGAAGGTGATCATCAAGGGAGTCGAAAAACTCGAGAGAAACGACCTACACCTATAAATAAATATGCATGGTAGCCGACCCAGACCAGCTAAAGAAGTATCCCCCGTTAGACATTAAGGTGGGGACTCATGCCACCTAATTCGTACTTGACAGTGAGGCCTCGCTAAACTACAAGCCCGTGACTGAATACAGGAAGATGAAGGCACCGCCGGCCTTGAGTCCCGCATACGTCAGGGTGTTCACCTGGATGGCGAGAAAGCCACTCTCCTGTCTGGGCAAGTTTGCGACAACACTCAAACATGAATCCACGGCAGTACCGGCATACATTCATGTCATTGAAGGACCTGAACCTGACTGCCTCCTCAGCCTGCCCACAGCGGAAAGACTTAGACTAGTGGAGATACTATATCGAGTACATGAAAACCCAGACATTGTCCGGAAATTTCCAAAACTGTTCAGTGGGTTGGGCAAAATGAATAAATGTCTGATTCGGTTGCACATAAATGATCAAGAGCGCCCTGTTGCTCAACACCCGAGAAGACTGCCTTTCCACCTCCAGCAAGCCGTGGAGGACGAGATCCAGGAACTACTACAGGCAGACATCATCGAGAAGACGGACGGCCCCACACCATGGGTATCACCGGTCGTGATTGTTCCCAAGAAAGTCACCCCTGAGAAAGTAAGGCTGTGTGTAGACATGAGGCTTCCCAACACAGCGATAGAACGGGAAAGACATCCAGGCCCACACCTGAGCGACATGATAGCGGCACTAAATGGGGCCCGAGTATTCTCGAAATTGGACCTCAACAAGGGCTACCATCAGCTCGAGTTGCACGAGAAATCACGGTACATCACAACGTTTGCAACCCACCTGGGCCTCTTCCGCTACAAAAGACTAAACTTCGGAATTTCCTCAGCAGCTGAAATATTCCAGGAGGTTATACGCCAAACCATCAGGCACATCCTGAACTCACTAAATTACAGTGATGACATACTGGTCTATGGCTCCAACACCCAAGAACATGACCAAGCCCTAGACCGAGTATGCCATGCTCTCCTGGAGGCGAACTTAACATTGAACAAAGACAAGTGTGAATTCCACCAATCCACTCTCAAGTTGTTTGGTCATATATTTTCAGGGGCAGGAATGAAGCCCGACCCTGAGAAAGTCACAGCTCTCAATACCACCAAGAGCCCCCAAGACGTCAGTGACATTCGATCATTTTTAGGAATGGCCAGCTACTGCTCCAGATACATCAAAGACTATGCAACCATTAGCCATCCACTTCGTGCCCTCACGAAACAAGGACAATCATTCGAGTGGAGCCCTCAGTGCGAGAGAGCCTTCCAAGAGATAAACAAGCAGTAGAATCAGCAGACAATTTGGCCTACTTCAACACCAAACGTAAAACAGAAATAACAGTAGACGCGAGTCCCGTGGGCCTGGGGGCCATTCTGGCACAGTATGATGCTGACACGGAACAGCGCCACATCGTGGCGTATGCCAGCCGAAGCCTGTCCGACACCGAAAAAGCCTACTCCCAGCCCGAGAAGGAAAGCCTGGCGGTAGTGTGGGCTTGTGAACACTTTCGTGTGTTTATCTTCGGCAAGCACTTCACCATGATCACTGACCACCAGGCCCTGGTCACCATTTTTGGCAACCCCAAAGCCAAGATGCCGCCCAGCATTGAAAGATGGGGTTTGAGACTGCAGGAGTACACATTCACCATCATTCACAAACCCGGGAAGGGTGAGAATCCAGCGGACTACATGTCCAGACACCCGCAGACATCTCATGAGTCACGTCCCTCGATAGCTGAGGAGTATATCCACTTCGTGGTAGACGTAGCCCGACCACCGGCAGTCCCCATAGACGCCATCAAAGATGCAACAGTGCAAGACAACATCCTGCAAAAGGTAATGCACCGGTTGCGCACACACCGTTGGAGACATGAGAGTGGGGATGAAGCAAGCTTTCCTCAAATACGCCAAGAAATGCAAGCCTTCCGACACGTCAGCGATGAGCTGTCAACCACCTCAGAGGGGCTCCTACTGAGGGACCATCGGATTGTAATTCCAAGACAACTACGGCAAGGGGTGATCAACCTCGCACACGAGGGCCACCGTGGAGTGGTTGCCACCAAGAGAGCCTTGAGAGAGAGAGAGTGTGGTTCCCGCAACTCGATCAAATGGTTGAGCTCCCTTTGAAAGACTGTCCTCAATGTAAGCTAGTAAGACCCGGAGAACCTCCGGCTCCTCTCCAAATGATTCCACTACCAGAAGGAGTATGGCAGGAACTGGCCATGGACTTCTATGGACCTCTCCAATCAGGCCGGTATGTGGTAGCAATCATTGATGAATATTCACGATTGCCGATAGCCCGGTTCGTACCCTCCACAAATGCGTCCAGCACAATTGCCGTGCTGGATGAGGTGTTCGCTGCGTGGGGTGTCCCCAAGGAACTCAAAACGGACAATGGTCTGCCATTCAACAGTCATGAGTTCCATGAATTTGCAAAGCATCTGAACTTGCGACACCGAAAGGTCACGCTGTTGTGGCCACAGGCCAATGGTACCATCGAAAGGTTTATGGCCACACTCAAGAAGACTTTCCAGCAGGCCACACAAGAGAAGAGGGACTTGCAGACAGCGCTAAACGAAGTGCTGAGGGCATACAGAACCACCCCACATGCCACTACCGGAAAGTGCCCTGCCACTCTCATGCTCGGGCGACCCATCAGGACAAGGATCCCGACGTGGGAAGAAGCTCTATCACCGGTGTCCCCGACTCGCACCCATCAAGAGACCGCGAGAACTGACCACGCGGAGAAATGCAGAATGAAGACGTATGCAGACGCGAAACGGCACGCAAAGTCTCCCTCTCTTCAGACCGGGATTGGGTGCTAGTGAAACAGGAGCAGTCTAGGAAGACAGACTGTCGATTCAAAAACGAGCCCCTGTCTATCACTCAGCAGAAAGGCACCATTATCACTGCTGAGTCTAGACAAAGAAGGATCACTCTAAACGTGTCCCATTTCCAAAAGTGCACACCAGGCCTGAAGGAAGCACTTGAAAGAAGCACAACACCATGTGCCAGTAGCGGACTAAGTCAACCCAGTCCCGTTCCAAGATGTGAAGGGCCACCTGAGAGTGAGCCTGAGGACCCTGGACCCAGTCTCGGACCACGACGAGACATAATCAAGCCAAAAAGACTAATTGAGGAAATGGACTAGGAACAATTCCATTTTGTTGTTTCTTTGTTAACAAAGGGGAAGATGTAATGTTGTATGCAGTCTAGTAGTTGGGATGGGAGGAGTTAAGGGGTTGAGGGAAGAGGAGGGGTCACGTGAGGAAAGGGGCAGTTAGAGTAGGGACAGGGTAGAGAGCAGAAGCAGAAATAAAGCTCTTAGATACACACATACTTTGTCTGTCGTTATTACTGCCACAACATGACAAATTTCACTGTTTCGGTGCTCGTAGGGCTATCTCAACCCCTGCTACCTGAGCACAGAAACACAGGGGAGAGGTATCATTGGAAAGGGGGCTGTCTCCCCTGTACCCCTCCCTAGTGTATCCCTGCTTGGGGGAATTGCCCTAGGAGGGCGATTCCTAAGCAGGGATCCACCCACTAGGCAACAGGGAGGAGGGAGTGGCCTCTTGGGCAAGGGTCTTTGCTCTCACCATTTCAGAATGGGTATATTAAGTATTTCTGCCCCCCAGAAAGCACCCTAGAGATTGGATTTTTTTAAATAGTAAAATGCCAAAGTCTTTCTTCCCCCTAGGAGGTGGATGGGGGCAATAGCTCCCGATCTGCCCCCCTGGGGGGAGGGGTCCGATATGACCGCCGTGCCCTGGACTAAAAACGCACGTGCTCCGCTTGCAAAACGAGGTCCTTTGTGAAAGATACTTTTGATGTCTCCGCAATACATTTTGGGCTCTTGCATGTCGCTGGTACATGGCCCAGCCACACATGTGAGGTACCACTCTTATAGGGAGACCTGGAGGGACTATAGGTGGTAAGAAATTTGTGTCAGCTCGGTTATCCCCTAACTTTCCCACACAGAAATATGAGAAACACTTTTTTTTCACCTAAATATGAGGTTTGCAAGGGATTCTGGGTAACAGAACCTGGTGAGAGTCACACATGTCACCCCGTCCTGGATGTCTCGTTTTAAAAAATGTACAGGTTTGCTACTTTTCCCTAGGTGCCGGCTGAGCTAAAGCCCAAAATCCACAGCTAGGCACATTGCAAATAAAGGGTCAGTTTTCTGTGGAATAATTGGATTTGTCCACATTGGGTTTTGGGCTGTTTACTGTCACAGATACTGGGTCTACCCACACAAGTGAGGTTCCATTTTTAGGTCTTGCCTGAGGCAGTGCATGCATTGTTCTGACATTTAGTAGGTGGGTTTTTAAAGTGCTACCAAATGCTTTTGTCGGCCACCAGCTTGTGGTTACCCGCACAAGCACTCGCGCCTCGCTCCTCCTCTCCAATGCTCCTATGCGCACGTGCACCACTCGCGTCCTTTTTTTTAGGTGTCACCTTCACTTTTATTGTCCACGCGCACCACTCGCGTCCTACGATCTCCGGCATGACTGACTGCCTGCTTCCCTCTCAGCGGTTTAACACTAGACCGCGTCCCCTTCACTTTAGTTTTGCAGGCGGCGTCATCCCTTCATGCTTCTCAGCGGGGCTACCCCGTCATCTAACTTTTGCACAACCAGCATTTTCCGGTTAAGGGAGGATCCCCAACCACCTGTAGACACTCCACATTGGCATCGGTCACTAAGCTCCTTAGCAGCCTCATTCATTTGCGGGGGCATTGCGGTCAGCCGGCTCGGCAAAGTCCAGGTCCCAAACCTACCAAGCACCTCTGCAGTGGTACGGAACAAGAGTAGGGTAAGCCTTCTGGCTTCAATAAGCACCAAGAAGAGGTTTTCTTTAAGATGGGTCTCCAGCTTTTAGATCGCAAATAGCAGCACTGTCTGCATTGTTTCAATGTCACCAGAGCTATAAATAATAATGGTGAACAGGAGCTGGCAGCTCGCGCAGCGTTCAAGCAGCCGCCATCTAGTTTCACCCTGTGAATAAGAAGGCAGCAGTGTTGCCTGCATCATGAGTGAGGTAGTGGTGCCTACCCTGCAAGGTTCCTGCCCTGTGGGCCATGAAGCAGTGATTTCTTCCTGCCCTTTCTCATACCATAAGTGCCTGCTCTGTAAGAGAGGAGGCAGTACTGCTGCCTGTTTTGTGAGTGAGTAGCAGTAATTTCTACCCTGTGAAAAAACAGTTGGGAAACTTTCCTTGAAATGGTGCTGTGTTGCTGCCTACCCTGTAAGGAGGCTTTGATGCCTGGCACCCTGCACTCGGCAAGGAGGGATTTCTGTATGTGCCAGTGAAGGAAAGTGGTGCTACCTGCCTTGTTACAAATTAGGAAGTGTTGTTACCTGTCATGTCAAAGAGCACGAGTGCCTCCTTGTAACTGGCAGCATTGCTGTCTGATCTGTTCTTATACACTTTATTGTGTTTTTTCCAGAAGACCAAGAAACAAGTGAGACATGTCAACATACATTTGTGTCTGTAATTCTACCGTAACCTGTTGCACCCGTCAACCCACCCGTACAACCCTCACCTGCACTGCTCCACCATTATTCCAGTCCTGGGCAACCTCGCCCCCCATATGCTATAGTTTATCATAGCCACAGTGCAACTCTTTAACAGGGTCCTAGAATGCACTGGTTTCAAAATGGCCTAATATTCGGAGTATCGATTAATTTGGTAAGCATCTCAGCCCTTCAACAAATTCCTCAGTCAGGTGATCATCCCCTCTTGTGATTTCCAAATGATGTTCGTCCGCAATTGCACATCCAAACAAATATTTCTTGCTGCCTGATCTGTTACTGACCGTCAGTACTTCCTGCCCTGCACGGAGGTAGTGGTGCTGCTTGGCCCCTCAGAAGGAGCATTTTGTGTGTTATGTTGCTAACATAAGGAGTTGGTTCTGGTGCCTGTTCTGTGAGGAGGCAATCATGCGGCCAGTCTTGTGATGATGATGTTCCACTGAGAGTGCAAAGCGGTTCTATCTGTCCTGTGAGGACAGGGTGGTTGGGTGGATGTTCAGGTGACCAGCAGCGACGAAGCAGCCTCTCCCAGAAATCAACAAGCATTGGCATAGCAAATAGGTCTTGCCTTTTAGACCTTATAAGTGTTTAACCATGCAACAGTTAATGTTGTTGCACCAAGGATATTGTACTGCATAACTAAATACTGATAAGGTCCCAAAAGCGAGACCTATTAGCTATG
Organism: Lissotriton vulgaris; assembly: GCF_964263255.1. Lineage (NCBI taxonomy): Eukaryota > Metazoa > Chordata > Amphibia > Caudata > Salamandridae > Lissotriton > Lissotriton vulgaris. Next base: position 230,041,837 of record NC_141691.1, on the reverse strand, counting down.
CCAATGCTTGTTATCGGTAGCCTTGGAGGAATAGTGTGTGTGGAAGTTTTGGATCCACACAGGTTCCCGAACTTTCCATCACAGAAATATGGGTAACGGAACCTGGCAAGAACCACACAAGTCACCCGATGGTGGATTCCTCTGGATGTCTAGTTTTCAAAAATGTTTAGGGTTGCTAGCTTTTCTTAGAAGCCTGAAGAGCTAGGGTCCAAAATCCACAGCTAGGTACACTGCAAAAAAAAGGGCCAGTTTTCACTGGAAAAATGTGGTGTCCAAGTTGCCTTTTGGGCCGTTTCCTGGCACGGCTACTAGAACTACCCACAACAAATGAGGTACCATTTTTATCAAGAGACTGAGGGGATCACAGAATAATAGAACACATGTTATTACCAACTGACTTTCTTTGCATTTCTGCTTCCAAACGTAAGACAATGTGTATAAAAGAAGGTCTTTTGAAAACTGTCCTCCAATTCACATGCTTGTATGGGTATCTAGAATGTTGGAGATGTGCAACCACTGCTTCTTAACTCAATAATTTGTTACCATTTCAGAAATATATAGGTTTCCTTGGTACCTATTTTTCACTCTATAGTTTACCATATTAATTACTATATACCCGGTACACAATGAAAACTCATTGCAAGACGCACCTCAGTTATTGGCTCTGGGTACCTCAGGTTCGTGGTGAACCTACAAGTCCTATATATCCCAGCCACCGGAAGGGTCAAGAGGACATAAGGGTATATTGCTTTTAAAAATCTACCATGTTTTTTCCAACTGAATTTCAATATATTTTTATTTCAATTAAAAGTTTCTATAGAAAAACCTCGAAGGATCTACACAACATAACCCTTGCTGAATTCACACTTTTGTCTGCAAAAAATAGGTATAATAGGCTGTGTAGAACATTTCGGTTTTCTGACAAAAGTGTGACTGTTCCAGAAAGCTGGTAAGATGGTGATTTTAGTACCACAAACTCTTTATTGATACCTTTTGCAGGGTGGGAAACACAGGACGCTTTCTTCTGCAGCACTTTTTTCCCATTTTTCCTAAAAAAAAAAAAACCATTAGCTTTATTTTGGTCAATTTCTTGGTCCCCTCCAGGGGAATCCACAAACCCTGGGTACCTTTAGAATCCTCAAGATGTTGGAAGAAAGGGACGCAAATTTGGTATGGATACCTTATGTGGACAAATAGTTACCGGGGAATAAGCGCAAATTACCACAAACAGCCATGAAAAAGGATAAGCGAAGAGGTTAAAAATTAACAAAAACAACCATTCCAGAACAGATTCGAAGCTTGGGTGCCTCTTGCACAAAGAGGGAGTGACTCTGTTCTGTAAAGCAAAAGGAGGTGCAGACAGCAAAAGAAGAAAAAAACGGATGTGCTTGGGTACCTGCTATATGAATAAAATGTAAATGTGGGCAGTCGGTTAATCAGACAACCTAAAGTATGCTTGGGAGCCGGTATATGGCTTCAGTTGATTGAATCATTGAGGCTTCATGGTGAAAAAGGTTTATTCTGGTGTGGAATTGCTTACTGACCCGGAAATTAGGGTGCATTAGGACCAGCTGTGGAATTACATCCTTAGTAGGGGACCGAAAGAGAGAGCAGGGGGCACCTTGACACCCTTGCAAATTCTCAGAGGGAGAGAAGAGAGGCTGGGACAAGGCCTGCATGGACTTCCTGTGCTTCTTTTTTTACTTGAATTTACACCAAGACTTGGATCATGCAGATGACTTGTTGTCACAGAATCAGCCCACTAAGCGGGAATCAGTCCGTGCTCTTGACTTCGAGCACGAAGTCGCAGATCACCTTCGGATTCGTCAGGCCACACTTGATTGCAACAGTGTTTACAAGGTTTAAAACCATGCTACTTTAGGAGGGGGCATGTTACTTTGCACACTGAAAGTAATTCACAGATACGTGAAGTTTGAATAATTACACAGCCCCGGCCCTAATTTCATTACGGTACAAAAGGGGGTGGTGATGGACGTGAGGTTCCGTGAGAATCGTAACAACGTTTTGGGCTTGTTCGGATATGGGCGAGTTTGGTATCTACGAACCGCAAATGATGAGTTTAGTGGGTGTATGCGTTTTTGCTACTCTACTTTGCAGGGTTTGTCGTATTCGTGGGTTTCTCCATCTGAACCCTCGGGTTCCATTTTAGATACGGCATCCATTTTGTTTCTTGCCCTCACGTAGCCGGCGAACGGACAATGTCCGCTTCATGACCCTGGGTTTCCCAAGCTCTTGCGGAAGATGCACATCCCTTTGAGTGTGTCTTTATGACTAGGGGGATGATACGGCAAAGGCAGATGGCCCCGCTCGAGGCTCATCTTGCCGTGCCGGTCTATTGTTTCAGCCTTGCATGCATTAGGCTCGAATCCTTTGATTCTGCGATCACGCTTCCGATATTGCCCCTACACTCTTTTCAATCTGTTGTCTGTCTTTGTCTTCCTTTGCACCTGTTTCTGTCTCTTATCTTAGCTCGTTTACAGCCAGAATGGAATGTGCCTAATGGTGAGATAACGTGCTTTTACAGTTGGGAACCGGCAAATGCTACTGTAATTATGTTCTGGGCTTCTGAAAACATGAATGCAATCCTTTTGAAGTTTACTGTGGGAACTGAGTTGTAACCTTTTGTTTGCCATGTTGTGCAATGACGAAAATGTGTATAAAAGGAGCTATCCACTTTTGCAATTCGAAGCAGACTCTCAGAACCTACACTTTGTTGTACTTCTTGCGATCTCTGTATCCCTGCAGTAAATAAACGTTGATCTTTGACGCCGAAGGAAGTGTCCCGTGTCTCTGTGATTTGTACGCCGGAACAGGTAACCCACGAAGGTTTCAGGTGTTGTCCCCTGGCACCGCTGGGCCTTAGAATAGCCCAGTCCTTCAGTTGGCGCCCAATGTGGGGCGACATCAGCGGTACCGGGCCAAAGCCTGACGATCGTGAGGAACTTCGTGTGAAATCTCCGAGGGAAGGTGCACCCCGCTTCATCGATCCTGTTGTCGAAATAAGTGTTCCGAAGATTTTTCCCGCGAAGATTCCCGCCTCCTGACGGCTGCGACAGACTGATGCCCTCACTGTCGACCTGTTTTGGCGCCTGGCGTAGTCCTTTGTACGGCGAGACGATAGACGGGCCTTCCTGGTGACGCCATTGTTCTCTCAGTTAAGTATTTGTGGGTCGCTCCCAGTACACTTGGTTGTTGTTGTTGAAACTTGGTTGTTTGCATGGTTCCATTGCATTTGTGGTTCTTAGTTGTTGATTCTTAGTTGTTGGGTTTTTCTTTGACGATTGCAATTTCCAAAACCGAGGGTCTCGTATTTTTGCGAGGATATCGTAATTCCATAACCCTTGAAGTTTGTAAACTCGGTTAGTGTGCACGATGCCTGGCCGTAGTACTTTGTTTGGTTTCCTTAAATGTTGCAGCACAGATTCCCGGTTGGAGGACTCATGTCCGATACTTCCAGATGGAACTCCGATTTATGAGCTCTATAGTCGACACGGAGTGGGCCCTATTGTTTATAATGAATATTGGATCCGTTATACTAAAAATGATGGTGTCCTTAGTTGGCCACCCCATGGTAGTTTTGAAACTGAGATTTTAGATAATCTCGAAGCGAAATTGTTTAAAAAGAAAGCTAGGCCAGCTATGATTGATTGATTGATTGTTTGATTCCTTTCGGTTATGGCCCAAAGAGGCCAAACAGAAAGAAATCAAGCAGATCAAGAAAAATAAGAGAGACGGTATCATTACGATGATGCAAAGTGCAGAGCAGTATCAGCGAGACAAAGAAGAGAAGGAAAAGGAAGCTTTTACCAGATTGCATCGCATGGCGGTGGATAAATGTTATCCGGTTTTACCGTCAAGTTCTGATAAGAAGGGAGAAGAATCGACAGAGGATCCTGTGTTATCCTATTTATTAAAATCACCACCTCCTTATGTACAGGGTACTACAGTCCCTGTGGTTCCTCCTGTTCCTCCACATGTTGTTCCGGCGGCTGCCGGTCAGCCTGTCGTTGGTCCTGTTCCTCCGGATCCCCTTGTTCCTCAACTGGGCCCTGCTCCTTTACCCGCTCTTCTTCCTACTGCTCCTTTGCCTGTACCTTCTCAGTCTATTGCTACTACTACTCCTGCTATCTTGACTACTCCTACTGTTCCTACGTTTACTCCTAATATTGTTGCTCCTGTACTTCTCTCCTCTTCTCCTTCTGTTCGTAGTCGTATACCTAATGCTGTTACTAATCTCTATTCTCCACTTTTCGGATCGATACTTGGGTCCGATGTCTCTGACATCTCTCAGAGACGGAGTCAAATTCAAGGTGGACGAGAGAGTGAGACGTTAGTAACTATGGCGCGTAGGTGGATTAGACATCCTGCCAAGTATACTCCGCGCATAGTTTTCGATACGTTCTCTCAGTTCAATGAGCCCACACAAAGATTCGTGTTCGAGGAAATGTGCAAATCCTTGAGAGAAGAGTGGGATAATGATGAGGTAGATAATGTACCGCCCGATATGACTGAACTTCAGAATCAGTTTTCGAACGGTATGATTGTAGGCGGTAATGTACGACGTGCATTAGAGCGTTTGTTGGCTTTTAGATCTACAGTGCCTCCTCGAGTGTCGTTTGACGACGACTCCGATGATTCAAAAGCACAAGCTGGTCAGTATCCTATGCGAGAAGTTCGCCCGGTGTGGATGCCAGGTGATGCTACTGTCGCTCCTCCAATTTTGCCACACTTCCAGAGAGTTTGGATACACCTCCCATGGAAGCGATCGGAAGTTTTGCAGGTGAAGCAATCTTTACCTGACCCCCGGAAAAATCCGGCAGGTTATTATAAGGAGTTATCCCAACTTGTGGATGCTACTATTATGAACCTTGCTGATATTGGCATGTTGTTCGGTAATGTTGTACCGCAACCGATTTGGGCAAAAATTCGTCAGAAGAATCATGTAGCTGAGTTGGGTGGTGATTGGCCTGCACTTGTAGCGGCTGACGGACGACAAGTTGGTGGGGCTAAGCCTGAACAGATAATTACGGATCTGCCCCAAAGAATCATTACGCTCATGAAAACACTTATGCCAGCGATGAGGGTGAACTGGGATAAATTGTCTGCCTGCAAACAAAAGAAAGACGAGAGTGTCTCCGATTTCTTTACTAGATTTGAGGAGGCATTCATTGATCATAGTGGTCAGGATATGAGCACTGAGGGAGGTCAGCGGCTGTTTGTCGATAAGTTTGTGTTAAATTTGTTGCCTGAGCTATGCAACAAATTGAAAAATTCTGAAAGTTCATGGGCTGTTTCAACCACTGCTAAAATATTAGCAACAGCTCAATATTATGAGAATAGGGAAAAAGAAGAAAATGATCGTGCAGACAAGAAAACGAAGGAGCTTAAAACTAAGGTCTTGTTGCAGCAAGCATATCCTCCGTGCTCGAATCAAAATGACTCGCAACAGCAATATCGACCACAGGCGCAGTCTTCTAGGACGCAGTCGCGCTCTGACTCCTCTACACCCAGATCTATGCTTGGGTATAATCAATGTGCATATTGTAGGGGTGAGGGCCATTTAAAGTTTAATTGTCCTGTTTTACGTGACCGAAATAATGGTGCTTCGGCCCGAGGAGGTCGTAGTGGTCCTCAGCAGGCATCTCGAGGTAGAGGTCGTGGCACCTCTCAAAATCAAAATGAGCGTTCTACTCCTTCATCGGACGCGGACAATTGTTTTGATCAACGACATACATCGTCTGGTAGATCTGCACAGTATCATGTGGATGACTATTATGTTGAGCATGACATTGATGCAGACGGCAATTACTAGGACAGCCATGGACAAAGAGAGGGAGTAGTATCAGTTCCGGTTGATCAGAGAGGGCCTTACGTCGCAGTTGCCACATCAGGCGTAGTTGAGCCTTTTCTGTTGGACACTGGTGCAGCAAAAAGTTCCATTATGCATTCGAAACTCCCTGGCGCACCTTTGTCTGGCTTAACAAATGTTTCCGTTGGATTCTCTGGCGCCCCGGTTAGCAGTCCAGTTTCTAGCCCTTTGTCCCTTACGATCGGGCCACGTGAGCTAGAGGCTCCTTTGATTTTAACTACTGGTTGTGGTGAGAATCTTTTGGGTCTGGATTTGTTGAAGCGGTTATATGCGACTCTGTATTGCTCTCCTACGGGAGTGGAGCTTACATTAGGGCAGAGAGTGATCTCTCCTATGTACTTGTCAACTGATAAGCTCCCACCGGAATTGAGTTCCCTTCCTGAGTCTTTGTGGGCAACGGGTCCCAATGATGTGGGCATACTGGACATACCACCTTATGTAGTCCAATTGAAATCAAATGGGAGATTACCACGTATCCCCCAGTATCGTATCTCTCTTGATGGCGAGCGAGCGCTCTTAGCGATCATTTATAATTTGATCGATAAAGATGTCATCGAAGAAACTCGGGGAAATGTGTGTAATAGTCCGGTGTTACCTATTCTGAAACGAACTGACCCATCCAAGCCTCCTGTGTATCGTTTTGTAATTGATTTGAGAGAAGTGAATAAAATAGTGATCCCACAGTTTCCCGTGGTGCCTGACATTACAGCTTTGCTGACCCTGATTCCAGCCTCTGCCTCCTGGTTTTCGGTAATCGACCTAAAGAATGCTTTCTTTAGCATTCCGATTGCTGAGGAAAGCAGAGATCTATTCGGCTTCTCATTAGGTGGTCGCAGCTTCAGGTTTAAACGCGCTCCTCAGGGCTACTGTGAGAGTCCATCGATCTACAGTCAAGCCCTTAAGAGTCAACTTGATGCATTTGTGTTACCTGCTGGTGCGGCCTTGATTCAGTACGTTGATGATCTGTTAGTGGCTGCTGACACTGAGCAGATTTGCAAAACTGCTACAGTATCGCTGTTACAGCATCTATGTGACTTACATCACAAGGTGTCACCTTCTAAGCTACAATATTGTTGTCAAGAAGTAACCTATTTAGGTCACTTATTGTCAAAGGAGGGAAGAAGGTTGACCCCAGAAAGAATTGCAGCGATTGCTCGAATGACTGTGCCAACAACTCAGAGAGATGTACGTGCCTTTCTAGGTATTACGTCATACTGCAGACAATGGATTCCAAACTTTTCATTGTTAGCGAAGCCATTGTTAGCTCTCACGTGCAAGGATGTTCCGACTCCTTTGCCATGGACCGAAGAATGTCAGCAAAGTTTTTCTGAACTGCGTGATGCGTTGTGTTCGGCTCCTGTGTTAGGTACTCCTGATTACAGTAACCCGTTTACACTATACGTTCACGAGAGGGAAGGTTGTGCGTTGAGTGTCTTGACGCAACAATTTGGTGGTTAGCAGCGTCCATGTGCATATTTTTCCTCGACCTTAGACCCAGTAGCTAGAGCATTGCCGAGTTGTCTAAGAGCGGCAGCTGCGGTGTCCATTCGACAGTCCTTAGGTCTGGTCATGGATAATATGCTTACAGTGATGGTTCTGCATGCAGTTGACACTCTCTTGAATCAAACGAAAACTCAACACTTGACGAGCGCAAGGTTGTCCGGTTATGAGTTGACACTTTTGGCAAGTCATATACAGATAAAACGTTGTAATGTGCTGAATCCAGCGACATTGTTGCCGATTAATGTGGAACCAGGTGATGTAGCACCACATGACTGTTACTTAAGAACTGAAGAAGAAACGAAGGGTCGTATTGACCTGAAAAATACTCCATTGGTAGACCCCGATGGTACTTTGTATGTTGATGGTTCATGCTTCAAGTTGCTGAATGGTGATGTGACGACTGCGTATGCTGTAGTGACGCTGAGTAAGGTTGTGGAAACTGCGAGATTGAGTCAGAATTCAGCGCAAGCGGCAGAATTGATTGCGTTAACGAGAGCGTGTGTTTTGTCTAAAGGGAAGCGAGTGAATGTGTTTACTGACAGTCAGAATGCATTTGGCGTAGCGCATAGCTTTGGTCGATTGTGGAGAGAAAGAGGATTTATGACATCGCATGGTACGAAGATCCAACACGGACAGCTCGTGAACGATCTTTTGGACGCACTTACATTGCCTAAGCAGGTGGCGATCATTAAATGCAGCGCGCATCGAAAGATTACGGATGATGTTGGTCGTGGTAATGCGTTTGCGGATGAGATTGCTAAGGAAACGGCTAAGAATCTGACAACTCGAATGTATGTCACGAGTTCAAAGCAGTACAATAGGGGGTGATGGTGGACGGAGCATCTGAACCAATCAAACACTCACACCCAGTCAACAGATCTGGGTTTAATCCATCGCCGTTCTTTAGCCGACTCTGCCACCCCAGTTCAGACATGGCCATATGCCAGATTTGTTGACTGGGTGTGAGTGTTTGCTTGGTTCAGATGCTCCGTCCATCACCACCCCCTTTTGTACCGCTTTGTTTGCCATAAGTTGGTAGGGTATGCTCAGACGAGAGTCCTTTGCTCACTTTGCCACTGGATTCAAGCAAGCCTGGCTGAAGACGGCTGTTATGCCAGAAACCGGTCCTATGAAGCTTGTTTCCGGTCCAGGGAAGGCATGGCTTGGCAGTTCGGGCTGGACTGTTCCCATGAGGCACAGGGTCAGACTGATTTGCATATGGCCATGTCTGAACTGGGGTGGCAGAGTGGGCTAAAGAACGTTGATGGATTAAACCCAGATCTGTTGACTGGGTGTGAGTGTTTGATTGGCTCAGATGCTCCGTCCATCACCACCCCCATTTATACCACTTTGTTCACCATAAGTTGGCACGTGAGTCCCTTGCTCACTTTGGCACTGGATTCAAGCAAGCTTGGCTGAAGACGGCTGTAATGCCAGAAACCGGTCCTAGGAAGCTTGTTTCCGGTCCAGGGAAGGCATGGCTTAGAAGTTCGCCTGGACTGTTCCCGTGAGGCACAGGGTCAGCCTGATTTGCATATGGCCATGTCTATACTGGGGTGGCAGAGTGGGCTAAAGAATGGTGATGGATTAAACCCAGATCTGTTGACTGGGTGTGAGTGTTTGAATGGTTCAGATGCTCCGTCCATCACCACCCCCTTTTGTACCGCTTTGTTCGCCATAAGTTGGCAGGGTATTCTCAGATGTGAGTCCCTTGCTCACTTTGCCACTGGATTCAAGCAAGCCGGGCTGAAGACGGCTGGAATGCCAGAAACCGGTCCTAGGAAGCTTGTTTCCGGTCCAGGGAAGGCATGGCTTGGCAGTCCGGGCTAGACTTTTCCCATGAGGCACAGGGTCAGACTGATTTGCATATGGCCATGTCTGAACTGGGGCGGCCGAATGGGATAAAGCACGGTGATGGATTAAACACAGATCTTTTGACTGAGTGTGAGTGTTTGATTGGTTCAGATGCTCCGTCCATCTCCACCCCCTTTTGTACTAATTTCATTACAGCACAAGCTTCAAGGATGAGACACTTCTCATTTCACCGCTATTAGCTTTTTTTATTGCTCATAAACTGATTACTATTATTATTGCATGAAGGTGGTGGACTGTCTTTTCGCCCGCATAACTTTTAGTCTTCGGTCTTGCTTCCTTGAAAGAAAAATAAATCCTTTACTTTCTAGATGTCACATGAATGTTACCCTGATAAACGATAGGTTATCCGAAAAACATGGGGCGTGATAATGTTGAACTGTATATTCAAATCATCATAGCATGAAAGAATTCTAAAAAGCATGAATATTATGGAAACCATACAATAAAACGATTGCAGCACAATGTCCTCTCGACTGTTCATATTGATTGAAGAGATTTAAAAAAAAAATTATTTACTGTGCAGCTTAGGACTATAATTGACTTCAGTTATTGCATTTTTCAGAGTTATTCGGACCCTAGGAAGGAGGGCCTACCAAACCTGCACGTTAAAATGCTGCACACCGTTTAACACTACGGAGTTACATTCAAAAGTGCTCAAAGAATTGATGAGCCTATTTTTCTACAAGGGAGCGGTCCGCCTTCTTTGAGTCTTAGGCCTAATAGTGATGGCCCACTGGCATGGGCAGAGGTGACAGCCTTTAGGTATCATTGGTGCTGCAGGTGCAGTAGCACCAGAATACAGTGGTGTGAAAATTAAAAACAGCTAGAATTTGAGTTTAGTAGTTCTATCGTTCCATGTTTGAATTAGGGGCCAGAACACCCTTGCTGTTACTTTGGGCCTCAGAGCAATGGCCCAAGGAGATGGGGGCAATATTAATCCAGAGGAGTTTGGCCTCAAAGAAATAGCAGGAAGGGGGATGAGGCTAAACAGGAGCCCATGTTTTAAACAAAGGAGAGCCCACTTGCAAGGAAGTAGCTATAATTAGTGAAGCAGATGCAGTGGTGCTGGGCCCTAGGAGAAAGAGGGGCCACCTGCATCACTATGCCAACTGTTGTACTTCACAAAAGGAGCATTAGGGCTCATTTTTTGTTAGCATTGGAGTTGAGGGCACGCTTGCTCAGAGAGAGACAGTATATGGGAGCTAATATTTTTCAGAAAGGGACAGAGAGCATGTTTTAACATTGGAGTAATGGGCATGCATGGTGGAGAAGGTGGTGAAATGGGTAAAGGAGACAGCCTGCTACTCAAGGCCACAGCTATCATTGTGCAGCAGGTGCTGTTGCATTGGGGTCCAGGAGTGCGAGGGGCTCATAATACCTCCAATTTGGGGGAGCACTGTTTGTTGATCTATTTCTGTATTTACTCTTTTATAAGTCTTACGATTAGTATGGATTATGAGTAGGCCTGGGCAGTAAATCCCGTTCCGCTCGCGGAATTTGGGTAATTTAGCGTTCTGCGGAGAACGCAAAACTGGCCAAAATTCTGCGCTCTGCGACTTTGCGAATTTTTTTGCTTGTTCGCGTTCTCAAATGCGTGTTCGTGAGATATTTCCCCCGGAGCATGCAAACAGCAATTGCGAACAGGAAAAAAGCATTGCGAACAAGCTATTCCGCGTGTTCACGGAATTTCTGCGTGTTCGCGGAGATTTTTTACCTGTTTCGCAGAGATTTGCGTAACGCGATTACGCAAATTCCGCCCACGCCTAATTTTGAGCTGCAGAAAAAGTACCCCTGAAATGATCTCACCAGCTCAGCCACCTATGCTCAGCCCACCCTCCCTCCCTCAATCTTACAGTTTTGGAGGGAGTATAGATTGAAAACATTTAGCGGGGGTGAGGGGGTAAGAATCTGGAGCTCAGACAAAAAAGTTTGAATATCTCAGTAATAGATACTTGATTAGAGAGGCCTTCCTCCTGTCTATACTTCTTCATGAACTATCAAAGGGCCACTGTGTCTTACTATTGATTATGCTACGCAATTGAGATCTAAAAAGTCTTTATATTAGATATATATGCCTTTTGAAGAATACTTACTTATCACAGGGTAGAAGGTTTGTGCAGTTGTACACAGTTTGTTGGTAAAGACAGGGTTATATTTATTGAACTTTGCATTATTACGTACAGAAATATATGTACCGGAGAACTTGTGGCCACCAACAAGTGGGTATTCATATTTCTAACTGTAACTGCACTTTAAAGGAATAGGGCATTAGGTACACAGGCAGTACATGTCCAGTACTCTTCTGTAACGCCTTATTTGGTAGAGACATGATCTAGCCGCAGATTCCCTTACATATGAACTTCCAGGTCTTAGGCTGGATCCGGAAATTCTTTGATAGCAGTACCCCTGCGCGCCTGTACGTTGGTCTACTCAGTATGGAATCGTATCTGCAGTCATTGTGACGTCTCAGTCATCAATATAATTGCCACTCCGTTGCGCTGACGTCAGTACTTTTCATGACTTTCCACACCTGAAGCGCGGAGCCATGAAGTGACTGACCATGGTGTGTAAAAACAGATAGCTAGGGCCCTGAAGGTGAAACAGCCCTGACAAAAACAATTTCACAGTGCAGGGAGAATAGGTGAGTCGGTAAGACGGATTAGCCAAACAGGCCCTCCCTGTGAACCTGGGAGTCCAGGTAATAGGGTCTGGCAAACGTGTACAGAGATGCCCACGTGGCCGCTTGACGAAAATCCAATAGGGACACACCACGCTGAAGAGCCTTGGTTCCTGCTTTTGCCCTGGTGGAATGAGCTTTCAGCTCTTCAGGGGGAACCTCCTTCACTAAGGCATAACAGATTTTGATACAGAGGATAACCCTGAGGGCCATTCGTTTTCCTTGGAAGGGAGCTAGGGTGCATAAACGTGAGCAGAGTAACAGACTTTCCCATGTGAAAGGGTGTTACCACCTGAGGCAAATAAAAGATTCCCTTGTACAGAGCACTACTTTATCTGGAAAGACAGTCAGGTAAGGAGGCTGAGCAGACAGAGCCTGCAGTTCCCTCACCGACCTCGTAGAGGTTATTGCCCCTAAAAAAGCTGGTTTTATTGTGAGTATCCATAGAGGGCAGTTATGCACTGGCTCAAACGGTGCACACATCAGAAAGGTGAGGACCAAATTAATTTCCAATGTGGCATGATAAAATGCAAAGGGGGGGAACAAGGGGGTTAACCCCTTCAAAAATCGCTGCATCAGAGGAGATTTGAAAAGAGAAGGCTAATCAGGCAGCCGAAAAGAAGAAAAGGCTGACAGGTAACCTTGTAGGGTGCCCAGAGCAGAGCCCTGCTGGGCCAAAGAAAGAATAAACAGGAGTGCTGAAAGGAGCAATGAAGGGGGGGTCCAGGGCAGTCAGGACCTGAGCTAGGGCGAGAATCTTGAACATTTCGTTGAGGAAGTAGGCGAAGGCTCTGAAGTCCGGGATAGGACAAAGGCCTCCATCCTTCTTTGGGAACAGAAAATAGCAGGAATAACAACCACAGCCCGGGAACCCTCTGAATAGCTACCATAACCAAGAGAGTTTTGACTTTCTCGTAGAGTAGAGCTATGTGATCCTCCGTCAGCCAATCGTACATTGGAGGCATAGATGGAGGGGTAGACTCGAAGGGAAGGGAGTAGCCCCCACAGACTGTTTGCAACACCAACCTGTTCAAGATGATGTTTCGCCAGCAGTGGAGATGATCGCGTATTCTGCTACTGACCTGCCGTGAATGATCCTGGAAGATTGGACTAGGAAGATTTTGTGGTGGAGGAGGGGATCGTGATTTGGCCTGAATTCTGGCATGCTACCTAACCACGGGATTCGAGTGAACCACGTTCAAGGCCCTGCAGTGGCTGCTGATCTTGCGGGCCCTCTGGCTAGAACAGGTTTGGCACGGTTGGTAGCCCCTTCCGTAGCCGCAAAAGCAGATACAGGCCAAGACTTTGTGGTGAGGCCCAAGGACTTGGCCGTAGCCTGCGAGTCCTTGAAAACATGCATGGCCTGCATCTGCCTCGTCTTCGAAAAGACAGGAGCCATCAAAAGGCAGGTCCAGGAGATTAGCTTGGACATCCCCTGAAAAATCCAGATGTTCTTAGCCAGGCGTAGCAACATAAGGCCACCGTTGTGGAAATTGCTCTGCCCAGCGATTCGGTCCTGTCCAAGTCACATCGGAGGTCGAACTTTGCTGTATCTTTCCCGTCTGAAATGGCTTGGGACAGTAGGACCCCGTCCTCCTAGGAGACCCTGGGCAGCACCTGTGCAAACAGTATCTCACAATCGAACGGAAATAACAGCCCAAAAGGAATGCAGTGTTCACCGACCACAATGCCAAAGATTGGCGGGAGAAAAATATTTCTTTACAAAGCTTTCCAGTCTCTTGGATTCCCTGTCCAGAGGTGCGAAAGGGAACGCACCTCAGGAAGTGGAAGCTTGAACCACCAAGCTTTGTGAGGTGGGATGGGATGGGGGGAGGAGGGGAACTGGGTCACCTGGCGCAGGGCAATCGTCATAGTCACAGGAGCCCCTGTGCTGGGTCTAGGTGTCCAGAAGGACGTCCGTTCAGGCCTCATTGAAAGGCAGCAGGGGTTCCGAGCTGGAGACATCAGGCTGCAGAACCTCTGTCAAGAAGTTAGCCTCAACTGCCACTGTAGGAAGCTGCAAGCCCAAGACCTACGCAGCCCTAAGCACCACCATAGCAAATGATGCCCCCCCTCCTTCGTAGCCATGTTAGGTGGAGACAGAATGCCAGAATCTGGCGAGGTGTCCAGACCACTGGCATCACCCAGTTCATGTCTTGTGATTGTGGGATTTCTAAGGGATCCTGCTCCCCATCCATTCCTAACCCCTCAAAATAGGGCAGGTTAAAAGGCATGGAGCCTTAAGGTTCAGTTGGTGCTGATCTTGGAGGACGCCCGACTGTTATCAGTAATGAGGATTGGAGAGGCGCGGCAGAGTACCTCGGCGGATGACGCAGTGCCAGGGAAGGTCGCTGTAGAGGTGCCACCAGCGCCAGGAATGGGGCCAGTTGGAGGCCATGTCCCACAAAATCACTGGTTACTCCAGGGCCTGAAGGTGCGCTGGCTGGGTCAGGCTGCCTAAATATGGCGTACATGGAGTCATAAAACTCCTTAAGTTGGGCAGGGGTCACTTCTGGACCTGGGAAGACAGGAAAATGCAGAGCTGACACAGGCACCCACTCTGCAAAGTTGGGCCTCGAACACAGAGGGTCTTTGCCTCGTAGGGAGATGGGCGGGACAAAGTCAAAGCACATTTTGTGTTTTTGTGGGGCCTCTTACCTGACAGACGAAGAGTGCTTCGATTCACTGAAGCGGTGCTCGGATCTTCCTCTCGACCAAGACCTGGACCAGGATTGACGAGGTGACCTCCATGGTGCTGGACCGCAATCAGCTTTAAGGACCACTCCCTTGTTGTATAGCATTTTAGGACCCTAGTGTAATTTTCCCAATTCACGCCCTTATTTAGGTATAAATCACCATATCCTTATATAGGCATAGAAATCATAACCATATTTAGACATAGCTCGTGCAGTCCAAATACGGCATAGCTACTTCCACTAGTTCCAAAAATCCACAACGAGTTCTTGGAAAACTCTGATTCAGCAGCTAGGGACTTCCCCTTGCTTGAATACAGACTTGTCCAAGAACTCATGGAGTTTTCAAAGAACTGAGACTCTTTGATGATGTTATTATGTCCACCTTTACGTCAATCTCTGCACCTTCAAGGTATAAATATGCCCACACTTACCATAGCAAACACACAGTGGTTTGGAGCAGTTCGAGTATCTACTTGCCCGACGTATCCTGCTACAGCAAGTGCCGAAGGAAGTCGACCATCCAGCAGACGCACTGAGAGAGAAGCTGTCTTTTCTCTGGCCGAGAAATCCTGCTCCAGTGTTTCCAAGCTACCCTTGCGGGTTGTTGGGAAATCGAGTCCTGAGATTGACCTCCTTCATTCTAAAACCAAGGTACCCAGCTGATTAGACCCTAAGACAAATCTTGGATAGATTCCAGGCAAAAGAAATACAACATTTATGCTACACCTGAGTTATGCTACACCTCACTTACTTCTTCCCTAGTACTAGACTCAGGTTAGGTACATCGGGGTAGGCGTATTTTAGAAGCACCAGTTGAGTACTTTTTAGCCTTTTGTTATTTATGTATGTAGTTATCTATGGTCTAGGAACCATACAATGCTTTTACAGTATTATTTTATAATACTCGTTTTACTGTATGCATTATACTTCGCAACTAGTATTACGATTGTAGCAGTTCATTTCTTCTGCATGAGAAAGAAGACTGTTCAATAAATACTCTTATTGAAAAAACCTGTCTCTCTATTTCTTTACACCTCTGGTGAAACGAAGCATGCACGAATGACTGAGAAAAATATCTATCTATTGTTTCCACGACTCTGTAGATCAATTTTATCTTGGGGAAACAAAGTTGTCATGTTTATGCGGTTGTCAGAAACGAATCCCTTCTTGTGAACTCGAGAAAGTTTCTAGTGACCTCTGAGCTAGCTGGCACTCACAATTAAGTCTAATATATTCAATCCCGACCTAGTAGACATATGTCCTACGTCACATCTATAGGATATATTATTCCAATGCGCAGAGCCTATTGGGAATATAGGAACTACACTACATGGCGCCCAACATTTGGTAAGGCACTAATCTAACGCTAGATACTAGAGTAACTCAGTTGTGCTTTTCACAGAGACCCCTTTATCCTGTAAAATACTCCAATAGACGTCTGGACTGGGTTAAAGGATAAAATCCGCCATAACGGAGTAGGACAAAAAGTCCTATGTATTAGTTTTTGGTTTGTTCAATGTTGAAGGATACAGTGTTCCAAAATATTGTGCACCTTAGGTTTATTTTTCCTTGGAACTTGCTCTGCAAAACTTTTAACAAAAAGTCAGACGAAGATAATCCCGGGGGCAGTGGAACTGCAGTAAATGCAACCCAACCGGGCTTAGACATTACAGGCTTCCAACAAAATGACCCGGATGCTATAATCATCCCAGAAAATGTAAGGAAAACAATAGCTATAAAGCTTATAGAAAATGGCCTATCACCGAGAGGTGGTAGGGTTATATTTGTCATAGAGGCACATGACTATCGGCAGACAGAGGTATTCTATTTGTGGATTATCTTTCCACAAGCAAATCCAACAACACACCTGTTCCACTTCTATAAAATAGAGGAACATCCAGCGGAATACGTTTCTTTCGAGGACATTGATATTCCTCTAACTTACCAAGAGCATCAGCTCTGGTTTAAAGGCGCCCTACAACATCAAAATGACATTACCAGGCTCGGTCCACCAGGAAGACCAGTAGCAATATGGCCAGTACTAGCTAGCTATACACCACATCCTGCCATAGAACAAATGACAGGTCCAGAACTGTTAGCTCAGTTAAAACAATTAATAAAAATACATAGACAATTGGTAAAATATGTCATACAGACACTAACAGTCCAACCTGCTATCAGAATTCCACAACAAACCCTTCATCAAGGGAACACAAACAAAATTGCACCACAGACCATACAATCGGTTATTGGCAAATTACCCAGAAAAAAGGGAACAAATTCCATTCTGGTTAGCTCAAAAAATTACACCGATCGGGGCAGTATTACCCGATAGTACACATCATGAGAAACACAGGATTCTAACAATCTGTTTACCAATGGGGATCGCACCACACATGGAGGACTCTGACACTTTGGGTACAGTCTTTGCTGCAATCTACACAAAAACTCATGGTGTTCCGGTCATGGCGGTAATACCAGACGTCCTAAACCAGATTCAAATGAATATGGGGCAGAACCTGCTTTAAATCTCGGTATGAAGTTACTGAAAGATTTCAAACAGGTCTCAGCTATAATATTAGCAAATATTAAAGGTGAAGCAGCATCCGTGGCATTCCGCCAACAACGAAAAGAACTTGATGTAACTAAGCAACCGTATGAACTGGCCAAAATAATAGAAAAATCATATGAACTACTAGGAAGAGATAGTTTGGGATGGAAATCAGTAAAGACCGAACTAATGGAAAACCCTGAAAAAGTTTTTATTAAAAACAATCTAACTACTCCAAGAAGTGGGAAAATACTAGACAGACACTTCCTAAAGAAAAGCGTTCTCAATCAAGAGGAAGGTCTCCTCAAAAGGAGCCCTCTGAAAAGAGGTATAACCTCAGAAACAGGGAATATTTGAGAAAACCTGATAGATATCAAGATACTGATACACGTTCCTCTCGCACCTTTCAGACTTCCTTGCAGAAATCCGAAAGAGGACGATCAGAGCACAAGGAAGAACGCGTGAAGTCCAAAGATGATCAACACGTTCCGAAAAATAAGAAAACTCAATTTACCAAAAAGAAGGTAGCAAGTCTTAAAATCAGACATGCCGAGGATCTTGAGGACACAACTCAAGAACGGGGAGTGGGCCCAGACAATGCTGGACAGCGTAGCAGAGGTTACCATAGCTCGCAAGATCCTGAAGGATTATCTGGAGACAGTGGACCTGAATTCATGTTGAAGCTGCAGATACCAGGGTTAGTGTATCACATAAGTTATATGAAGTAACACTCCGAATAGAGGGGGATATAACTAGGAAAATAAAAGCACTCTTTTGGGAAAAAATATCTAAGGGTTATGACATTCTTCTGGCTGAAAAAGACTGGCCACCTGACTTTGTCAGAGAGTGCCCGCATGGCGAAGAGATCATTATGCCAGCCTTCTCAAATCCAATTCGGATTTATAAAAAATACACCTATGCCAGAAAATGGGCTGTGGCCCAGGCACCAGCATTATGCAAAAATCATGTGGGATGGGATAAGGATTCTCCTCACCATAAGACCCAGTTAAAAAATCAACCAACTGCTCAAAAGCATCCGGTTAAACAAGAATCTAAAAAACTGGTCAGGGAGATCTTAGATCAACTTGAATACCAAGGGGTGATTGAAACATGCACCTCGTCCATGAACATTCCTTTGTTTCCTGTCTACAAACCAGACAATACAGATCTTCTAGTTTTGGACTACAGACATTTAAATTCTTGTTGGAAAACATTTGCAGTACAAAATGCACACAATGCAGCACTGATGAATAACATTTTGCGCATAAAATATAAAACAACATTAGATATTTCAAAGGGTTTCTTCTGTCAAAATATCGCACCTGAAAGCAGGTACTGGACAGCATTCTCAATCATGGGGACACAACAACACTTCTGTCGTCTCCCCCGGGGATTCAAGATTAGTCCTGGGTTATTTTCAGCCAGAGTAACAGAGTTGCTGCAAACATATGATGATGATTATCTTACGTTGATGACATCTATTTTACAGACGATGATTTGGACAGGTACTTGAACAGGGTGACCACCATAATACTTGGATTCGCCTCTGAATAGTACAAATTCAACTTTAAAAAATCAAGAATTGCCCATCTTAACGTCTTCTTCTTAGGATACAAACTTTCAAGTGAAGGCAAAAGCCTGGCAGCAAACTTTTTTTCCAGAAAACGCTGAAAAACTTTGAGTCAGTTCTAGATTCCTGAATTTCGGAAGAACTTACATTCTAAATTACGCAGAAAGGGTTAAACCTCTCTACAAATAATCAAACCTGATTTCAAACCTACTAATTGGACTAAAAAAAACAAAATTTTGCGTTCAGTGCAAACAGACATGTTAGCAACAACACATTTACAGACACGAGTAAATTAACAAAACCTTGTAATACGAATCATCCCAGGGAGATGCGGATTCACATACCTAACCTTTAATGAAGGTGAAAAGGTACCAATAGCTTACAAATCACATTTGTACACAAGCTGAAATGAAATTCACTTCTACAGAATAAATTCTGACAGCGGTTCAAACTGCAGTAGCAAGAGAGAGAGCACTCGCACAGGGTGAACGCATAAAAGTCGTTACTCATGTACCTGCCTTAGAGGCAGTGACATAGGCAAGCATTCCGAATGTGAAAGCTTTACATCCAAGATGGATACAATGGGTTAATTCTCTTGCTGCAAGACGTTGAATACGTTTTTGACCCCTAGTTGAAGACTCAAGAATTTCTCCAATACGAACACGAATGTCCTCTGCCCACTGAAATTCTGCCTCTAGAACATTACGGATGTATAATTTATACAGACGGATCAGCACAACCCGCAATTGGGGGAAAAGAAGCTTATAGTGCTGTGTGCGCGATTGTTAAAGGTCGCTGGCGCGATGGAAAATTCAGACCTATGGTCACAAAAACTCAATCTCTCGGAGATTGTACAGCTCAGCGAGTTGAACTACAGGCTTTCAAGATGGTGCTTGAAAATACCGATCGCAAATTCCCCACACTCATAGTGTGCGAGTCGTATTACTGCGTCCAATCTTACATTTAATATTTGCAGAATTGGGTTCAAAACGTTTTCAAAGACGCAAAAGGTGGCACAATCAAGCATAAAATGCTTTGGGAACAAGTAGGTATTTTACAGAAAGAACTACAAAAGACTCACGTGATCCATACACTGAGTCATCCGGGTGATGGCGTTCACATTGCAGGGAATTCATTGGCTGATGAAGCCGCAAAGGCAGCTGTGCAAACGGCTTCCGTAGCTGCAATCACTCGTTCAAAAACAAAAATAGACGGCGAAACAATGCTAGCTGTCAATGCCACAAGCAAAGGCAGCGGAGCAGCGTTACCTCTAAACTATCCACTCGAGTATTCATACATAATTGATGCCAACTCCGTTCCTTTTGCTCGAATCCCTGGAGTGGGGGATAGAGTAATTTCAAACAGGAATCGGAGAGGTGCTTTGATGCAAGAAGCACATATGGGAGAGGGTCTGATACATCAAGAGATCTCCAAATCTCTACTGGAATTACAAGAGATGTACTGGTGGGCAGGTATGAGCACCCACATTTACGAATTTGGAATTAATTGCGATGTCTTTTACAGAGATCACAGCTTAGAGCGTCACCAGATTCCTGACTACAGTGTAGCCAGCCCAGTGCAGACACCATTGTTAGATAGCATTAGACTATCAACGCTCAGACATCCCTATGGACAAAATGGGTCCCACAACTATTAGGACAAGATTCATTTGGATGTGGCCTCAACGCTCGGCTGACGCCCAAACTGTTATAAAAGATTTGCGAGTCTTTATCGGCACATACGCAATCGGCATACTACATTCTGACCAGGGTCCTGCTTTTAGCTCTAGGGCTTACAAGGAGGCCATGGCCAGTTTGGGCGTTGCATTCTCTGGTACTCTAGTCCATTCCATCCAGGGGGAAATGCGGTTGTGGAAAGAAAAAAACATAACATAAAGCAATTTATAACAGCAAGGGTATTAGGTTTGGGTGACGGGTGGGTCAAACATCTAATAAGTGCCAAACGTAGTCTTAATAACCTGCCAAGAAATTCACTGGGTGGAATCACTCCATATGAAATCCATTTTTGGTACTAGAATGTTGGTCAAAGACCTTGATCGTCATACTTCCGTAGCAGAACAAAAACCCTTTGATATCAAAGATAGTTTGGCTGTTTTATAGGACTTAAATGAAAAAAAGAAGAAGCCTAAGCAACACAATACAAAAGCCAAAGACCATTGAAGAAAAACCACCTGTCCCTGTCTGGATTCCAAAGATTAGGGATCTGGTCAGAGAGAAAATAGCGGATAAGAAGGAATTTGGGCCTTCTTACAGAAAACCAGTACCTGTACTAGCAGTCCACGGATCAAGAACAGTGTTACTGCCGCTCCTTGCTGGGAAAAAGGAGAACCGGTCCGTATCAAATGACCTGGTAAAACCACACCATGTGGCCGATAATAAGTAGTAGGCCCAGTGGACGCCAAAGATGTAGCAGACAACCTAATCTGGCTACCATCCAAGAGGTTCAAAATGAAAGACTAATCACCTTTGAAGAATCTGCAGTAAGAAAAGAAGGACTATGCAATAAAGCCATGGAACTTGTGCCTCTTGACACCCAAATAACAGTTTGTCAAGAAACTCCCGTCTATAATGATGTAGCATCTGACTATACTAACATGTCAAGGGAACAAGCAGCTCCAGCGATTTCAAATAATCCGAATGCAATGCCAACAATTGACAGAACTGCCTCTGGCTATATCATCAACTTTGATACCTTTTCTGAGGATCCCAGTGAACCAGAAACAACACCAGCAAATAAAACTTTTAAAGACAAAGTAACAGCACTTTTTCAGCAACTAGAAAAGACTTCTCTTGTATCTGCTCGTGGAACACTCACGGCCTAGAAAATCTGATAGAAAACCTTGGTGCTCTGGAATTCCTGCAAGCGTATTACATCATCTTAGCCCAAGAAACTTGGAGCACAGCTCCTTACAATATTATAGGTTTTATCGGGCACCACGAACCAGCAATAAAATTGGCAAAATTTGGACACCCAAAGGGCAGTCGGTCCTCGTATTTTCAAGCAAATTAGTCAGGTCATTAGAAAAACTCCCTATAGGGACGCATTGGGTTCTCGTATCCAAGCTGGAACAGCATATGAACGAGGGGGCTCCAACAATACTAATACTACTAACCGTCTACATTCACCCAAGTGAGGAGACAAAAGATGAGCATATGAATATGTTGTTTAAAATAATAAAAACATTACAAAGCCTGTATTGTCAGGCACAGTTTATCATCTCAGATGACTTTAACATCAATTTATGTAATACTCCAGGGAACCTGAACAAAAAGGGCATCAATTTTAGACGACAATTTGAAACACTAGGGTTAATTCACCTTAATGGAAAGACAAAAGAGGATTCACCAGCCACAACGACCTTTTCAAGCGGGATCAAAAGTTCAACCATTGATCATACCCTAGTGAGTGAAACTGTAGCGCGACAGACGCAAAAATTCCAAATCGTATCACGCATAGAGAGCAATCACATGCCACAATCTTTGCAATTGGAGCAAATCACAGCCACGCTGACAGCAACTAAAAATCTACTCTCAACGCCACACGCCTCCAACTTAAAAAGATTGAATTGGCGAGAATTGGGGATCAAGAAGGTAATTGCTGAAGTATATCGCAAAGCGGGCACAAGTAAAGGAAGCCTAGAGGAATCAGGAATTTAAGAGACAACGCAAAGAGGGAAGGGCGAGAGATTAAGCGCTTGGGAAAAACTAGTGGGAGCCCTAATGGAAAGCTTTGCGGACAACAAGAGGAAACATCTCTCTAAGTGTCACAGGAAGCACATTTGGACAAGCAGCCACCATCCCTGGTTCACCCATGAATTACAAAACCAGAAAAGCCAACTAGTGCGTAAAATAAGAGCTTTCACAAACCAGCTAAAAATGGGGGAAAAATCAGACAGAAGTGAGCTCAAAAAATCAAGAAAGCTATATATGAAAAACTGTTGAATAGCCAAAACAAGATTCCGAGTTGCAATATGGAATAAACTTCTTCTGGCAAGTAAACAACGGAACGGAAAACACTTCTGGAACCAGATAAATTCACTGACACTTGGGAATAATAGACATCAAAATGCAGGGGTAAATGAAGATACATGGGTAGCACACATAATGGGTATGTACAAAGAACTAAAACCCAAATCAACATCAGCGAGGAACGAAAAAAAGAAATTCCTCTGGGGGTTATCAATAACAAACATATCTCCCTACAAAACAAAAACTCGGATGAATTATCGGAAGTAAGCAAATTAATAAAAATTATAAAGAAATTAAAATTAGAGGGCGCGCTAGGCCCCAATGGAATCCCCAATGTCCTTTTTAGGAAAGACGCCTCATATTGGGCCCATTACTTTACTCCATTCTTCCATGAGTTGTTCATTACAAATGGAATCCCAGAATCATGGAGGGGAAGCATCATCAAGCCAATTTTCAAAGGGGGAAACTCAACAAAGCCAACAAATTACAGATTGATTGATTGCTTTAATTAACTAGAACAATAGTTACTTACCTGTAATCTGTGGTTCTCCAGTATTGGTGTCTTTCATAGATTCACATTCCTGAATCATTCCCCGTCGTCGGAGTGGGAGTCCCACGGTACATAAAAAGCAATAATATGCCATAAATATGTAGTAAATACCAATACAAATAAACCAGGAAGTAAAGTAGCCCCTGCTACAGTAGGAAAAACTTCCACATCTATGACTATCCTAGTCATTTTGTATAGTCCAAACTACAGCCAATCAGGCGCCAGCACCCACCAGAATGTTCTCCCCAGAGGCTCAGGCTCTCAGATTTTCTCGCAGGAGTGTAGGTAAAAAACACTATAGCCTAAACGCCTCTGAGGGGAGGTGGGCGGGTTGCATGTGAATCTATGAAAGACACCAATATTGGAGAACCACAGATTACAGGTAAGTAACTATTGTTCTTCTCCAGTATTAGGGGTGTCTTTCATAGATTCACATGCCTGAATCAGAGTAGCTAGCAGTACATATCCTTTCTGTGCAGACGCTAATGAAGCCAAGCTTGTCAGCAAGTAACGCATATAACAATGCAAAGTGAAAAATACACATATCGTATAAAGCATAATATAATGCAATCATGGAAATATGTGTGAACAGAACATAAGAGGCGCCTGACAGCAGAAAAACAAGGAGGTGGGAAACAGAGGTTCACCTTAGTGAAACAGATTCCGTAGAACAGCTCGACCCACAGAAGTATCAGCCTCGCTGATCGATTCTAGACAGTAATGTCTGGTAAAGGTATGGCGACTAGCCCGAGTAGCCGCTTTGCAGCTCTGCTGAAGAGGGACTCCAGCAAATAAGGCCGTAGATGAAGAGACCGCTCTTGTAGAGTGTGCTCTGGGCGCTGACAGTAAAGGTCTCCCAGCTTGTGCATGGCAAAAGGCAATAGCAGCAGAGATCCATCTTGAAATAGTCTGTTTTGAAACTGCCTGCCCCTTACGAATCGCACCGTAGGTAATGAACAACTAGTCAGAAGTGCGTAGAGTAGACATTCTTTGTATGCAGAATTTAAGACATCTTTTAATGTCAAGCGAGTGTAACGCTCTTTCCGCAGGTGTTTGTGGGTCTGGAAAGAACGATTTAAGAACAATAGGTTCGTTGAGATGGAAATCCGAAGGTACTTTTGGAATGTATTTTGGATTTGTGCGAAGTATCACAGAGTCACTAGTGAATTGCAGGAAAGGATGGTGCACAGTGAAAGCTTGGATATCTCTAACCCTCCTGGAGGATGTTAAAGCCAAGAGCAGTGATACTTTCCACGAAAGGTACTTTAGGTCGGCCTTGTGGATGGGCTCGAATGGGTGACGCATGAGTTGAGCTAGGACCACATTTAGATGCCATGAAGGAGGCGGACGGCGTACAGGAGGGAACATTCTAAAGAGGCCTCTGAAGAATTGTTGGATAATCCTTGCTGAGTACAGAGAATTGGTCCCATCCTGTCGATATCTGGATATTGCAGTCAGAAACACCTTTAAGGTAGCATGAGACAGACCTGTTTGTGCTAACTGCAGGAAAAAAGGAAGAATTTCCTCAGGTTTTGCTGAAAAAGGGTGAACCCCTGCTGAACGGCACCAGATACAGAAGCGCTTCCAATTCAGACTATACGTCTTGATGGTAGCAGGCGCTCTAGCCTTGGCCAAAACCTCTTTACAGTCCTCCGGGATGTTTAGGTGTGCGAACTCACGGTGTTCAGGAGCCAGGCCACTAATTTCAGAGATTCTGGGTCCGGATGGAAGACTTGTCCTTCCTGAATGCTGAGCAAGTTCGGGTTGGATGTAACTGAATTGGCTTGCACTCTGACAGTAGGAGGAGCTCTGTAAACCAATATTGGCGCGGCCATCTGGGCGCAATCAGAATGAGTCGGCAGGGTTCCTTCTTCATCTTCCGCAGAACCTTGGGGACTAGTGGAATCGGTGGGAAAGCGTACGCAAACGTCAGAGACCAATTGATGGAGAATGCATTCCCCAGAGAGTTCTTGTGGGGATGCCAGCTTGCGAAGTTCATCACCATCCCCTTTTGTACCGCTTTTGGCCGCCATAAGTGTGGCAGGGTATGCTCAGACGTGAGTCCCTTGCTCACTTTGCCACTGGATTCAAGCAAGCCGGGCTGAAGACGGCTGGAATGCCAGAAACCGGTCCCCGGAAGCTTGTTTCCGGTCCAGGGAAGACATGGCTTGGCAGTTCGGGTTGGACAGTTCCCATGAGGCACAGGGTCAGACTGATTTGCATATAGCCATGTCGGAACTGGGGTGGCAGAGTGGGCTAAAGAACGGTGATGGAATAAACCCAGATCTTTTGACTGGGTGTGAGTGTTTGATTGATTCAGATGCTCCGCCCATCACCATCCCCTTTTGTACCGCTTTTGGCCACCATAAGTGGGGCAGGGTATGCTCAGACGGGAGTCCCTTGCTCACTTTGCCACTGGATTCAAGAAAGCCGGGCTGAAGACGGCTGGAATGCCAGAAACCGGTCCTCGGAAGCTTGTTTCCGGTCCAGGGAAGACATGGCTTGGCAGTTGGGGTTGGACTGTTCCCATGAGGCACAGGGTCAGACTGATTTGCATATAGCCATGTCGGAACTGGGGTGGCATAGTGGGCTAAAGAACGGTGATGGAATAAACCCAGATCTTTTGACTGGGTGTGAGTGTTTGATTGGTTCAGATGCTCCGTCCATCACCATCCCCTTTTGTACCGCTTTTGGCCGCCATAAGTGTGGCAGGGTATGCTCAGACGTGAGTCCCTTGCTCACTTTGCCACTGGATTCAAGCAAGCCGGGCTGAAGACGGCTGGAATGCCAGAAACCGGTCCTCGGAAGCTTGTTTCCGGTCCAGGGAAGACATGGCTTGGCAGTTCGGGTTGGACTGTTCCCATGAGGCACAGGGTCAGACTGATTTGCATATAGCCATGTCGGAACTGGGGTGGCAGAGTGGGCTAAAGAACGGTGATGGAATAAACCCAGATCTTTTGACTGCGTGTGAGTGTTTGATTGATTCAGATGCTCCGTCCATCACCATCCCCTTTTGTACAGCTTGTGAAGTTTTGGCATTTGCTGTTGGTCCTTGTCGCAAATAGATCTAGGTCTGGCCAACCCCACTGATGAAATATGTGTTCCACTGTCTCCTGGTGAAGCTCCCATTCGTGGGTGGTGACCGTTGTTCTGCCGAGCGCGTCCGCGAGGACGTTTTCTGTCCCCGGAACATGCACTGCTTGCAGATTTACATTGTGGTGAAGAGCCCATGTCCATAAATCCTGCGCCTCTTGATACAGGAGAAGAGATTGTGTTCCCCCCTGCTTTTTGACGTAGTGCATGCTTGTTGTGTTGTCTGTTTGTATCAACACATTGGCATCCTGAATGATGGCACAAAACGCCTCGAGTGCAAGAAAAATGGCTCTCAGTTCTAAACGGTTGATGTGCCACCGTTTCTGCTGTGCAGTCCATTTGCCGCTGATCGTGAGGCCTTGTAGATGAGCCTCCCAGCCCTCGAGGGACGCATCTGTAGTGATGGTTAGACTCGGTGCTTCTTGAAGGAACGCGCACCCTTGCCTCAGATGACTCATCTATGTCCACCAGAGAAGAGACTTCTTCATGAGTGGCGTGATTTGAATGAGGTCCTCGAAAGTGCCCGAAACCTGTTGCCACTGTAAGGTCAGTTCCTCCTGAAGCGGCCTCATTCGGAGCCGGCAATTTGGAAGTAATGGAATACAAGCCGATGCCATCCCTAGAAATGACTTGTACAGTCGGACTGAAGCTGACTTTCTTTGCATCAGATCTTGTGCTAGCCTACTTATCTTTTTCTGTCTCTCTTTTGAGACGAAAGCTCTGAGTTTTTGAGTGTCTAGAGTCGCTCCTAAGAATGCCCTTCTTTGAGACGATTGCATTTGGGATTTGCTGAAGTTGATTGTCAGGCTTAGAGACTGAAATATGTGCAGACACTGTTGAAGGTGTTGATGAACGGTTTCGTGAGAACTGGCCTTTATAAGGCAGTCGTCTAGGTATGGGAAAATTTGTATTCCCTCCAGCCGGAGGTGCGCAGCCACTGGAGCTAAAACTTTTGTAAATACTCTTGGAGCTGACCGTAAACCAAAGGGAAGGACCTTGAATTGGTAATCCCTGCCAGCCACCCTGAAGCGAAGGAATTTCCTGTGGCGAGGTAGAATGGGGATGTGGAAATATGCATCCTGGAGATCTAAGGTGACCATGCAATCTCCTGCTGCTAGAAGATGTAATATTTCCTGAAGCGACAACATTCAGAATGTCAATTTCTTTAGATATTTGTTCAGAGCGCGAAGATCGAGGATTGGGCGCCATTCCCCGTTCTTCTTCTTTATCAGGAAGAACCTGGAGTAAAATCCCATTCCTCTCATTTTCTGTGGAACGCTCTTGATCGCTCCTTTTTGTATCATCACCTTGATTTGGGCAAACAGCTCCTTTAGGTGAGCTGGAGTTGGTCCTTTTTGCGGAAAATTTGGAGGGAATTTTTCGACTTCTAGGGCATGGCCCCTGGCCACAATATCCAGGACCCATTTGTCTGTTGTTATTGACTGCCAGTTGGAGTAAAATTTCGATATTCTTCCGCCAAGTTTTATGTGAGGGTGAAAAATTGGTGGTGGCAGGTGAAAAGTCTCATTGGCGCTTGTCTTTGCCGCAGTAGTTTGTCTTACCCCTGTTCTGGGTGTAGGTTGATCTTTTCTGCCCATAAGACTGGTAGCGCTGTGTCTGATAGCGCTGGTTACTTTGTATGTGGATTGTTGTTGGTATCCACCTCTATTAAAGGACGTCCCTCGTCCTCTTGCTCCTCGAAAGGGCGGCTTGCGGAATTGCAGGGTGCCTAAGGATCTTGCTGTTTCAGTATCCTTTTTAATTGTTTGTAATGCTTCTTCTACTTTGGGACCAAATAAATATTCGCCATTGAATGGCATGTCTAAAACTCTGTTTTGGACTTCTTGCCTGAAAGAAGTTGAATGTAACCACCCCTGTCTGCGCAGGACAGCAGCTCCTGCTAACTGTCGAAATCCTGTAGATACGACATCTATAGCTGAATCGATAATCTCTTCAGAGGTTCTTTGGCCTTCTTGAAGAATTTGAAGTGCTTCAGCCTTGGATTGCTCAGGGAGGAGATCGATAAATGGTGCGATGTCAGACCACATTTGGCGGTCGTACCGCCCCAGAATGGCCAACGCATTGGCAGCACGAACAGTTGTTGCAGCCATGTGGAGACACGCTTTCCGATTGAGTCTAGGCGTCTTCCATCCCTGTCCGGCGGCGCCGTAACTGCAGAGGATGGGTTTCTGTCTCTCTTCTGGCCAGCCTGGACAATTACTGAGTCAAGTCTTCGATGTCCGATTAGACATGCAGGCGATTTTTCAGGAGCTTTATACTTTTTATCTATGCGTGGCAAGACCGGAGGAATAGAGGCCAGCGTTGACATTACCTTGATCCCTTCTTTCCAGATGAAATCAATGATGGGTATAGTTTTTATCTGTCGTCTGGGCTGATCCTTGAAATCGTACAAGAAACACTCTTGCTCCGTCTGTTCCATCTGTATATGAAAGCGTTTGGTTGCACGCTCCATTAGTAAGTGAAAACTAGCCACATCCACCGGAGGGGAGGCCCACGTAGTCTGAGGAGATGTTGAAGGAGATTGTACTTGATAGTCATCCCACTCCGACAAATCGTCTACTTCTCCTTCTTCCCTTTGGTCTTCATCCTCCGAAGACTGCGGAGCTCCTTCTTGAGTAGGTTGTGTTTGTGGAGACGGACGCACTGGTGGAAGCACGGGTGGAGGTGCTTCAGAAGTTGGAGTTGTCGGCCCAGAACCTGCTGACTCTGATGGTGGGAACCTCCTACAGTAATTGTCCAACATATATTGTAAGTTGGATAGCAACGCCATGGGCACTTGAGCAACAGGGTTTTCCTCCACTGGTGTCGATATATGCACAGGAGAAAGAGAAGCATCATATTCATCTTCTTGAAGTTTGATATGCAACTCCGATGGGCTAGTTGCTTGTCCAAATGTATTCTAGACTATCTCATCCTCACTTTCAGTGTCCAAAAGTTGATCTGGCACTTCAGAAGACACCTTGTGAGGTGAAATACGAAGGGGTGAAAAGCTGTATTGCTGATTCACGCATTTGCCCCGAAGCTTGTTGTGGTGTTAAGAACACTGTCGACGGAGACCAAACCTGTAGAGCCGTGCATGATGATAATTGCGGCGTCGACGGAGGATTCCCTTCCAATGGTATTGTCGTCGACGAGGCCTCCTTCGTCGACGGGACACTCTTCTTCGACGAGATACTCTTCGTCGACGGGACACTCTTCGTCGACGGGACACTTCGTCGACGGGACACCCTTCGTCGACGGGACACTCTTCGTCGACGGGTCACTCTTCGTTGACGGGTCACTTTTCGTCGACGGGTTCATCGTCGTCGACGGTGTTACCTTTGTCGACGGATCAATCTTCGTCGACGGTATTACCTTCGTAGACGGTGTGGAGCCCGTCGACGAGCTCGTCGACGATTTCTTTTTCGTCGGCAGTAGAGCTTTCAGAGGAGTCGATGACGAGGCGTCAACGACGGACGTCGACGGTATAGGCCTCACAGAGACAAATACCATAGTTGGAGACGACATCGACGATGACATAACCATACGAGGTTTAGGTGAGGAAAAAGTTACCGTCGATGTCACTGTAGTCGTCGCTCTCGTCGACGAGGGGGTAGAAGTGGACATCGCCGCTTGAGGAGATGAGGTCTGTGGTAACTTCCTCTCAGATGACTGAGGAGTCTTGATGGTGACTACTTTTTTAGGGTCAGAAGTATCCTCCATGCCTTTGCTTGTGGGAACAGCCTTGGATGTTGAAGGCTTATCCAGTCCCTTAGTAGGTGGTTGTTTTTTAGTCACCTTAGCCTTAGGAGATGACATTCCTTCGGGCGCAGGCCTCTTCCTAGAGGCTGCAGTTGAACCAGAGGCAATACTGCCCACCTCAGATGCAGGATTAGAAGAATCCTTTAGTCTCTTCAACCACAGAAGTAAACGACCCTCTCAGTCCCTGAGAGTCTTTTGAGGCATGGGTCTGCAGATCTTACAGTCAGAGGCCTGATGATCTGGGTATAAGCAATAGATACACTTTTTGTGTGGATCTTTCTCAAAAAGCCGAAGCTTACCACAACAATCACAGGCTCTGAAGAGAGATTTCTTAGAAGACATCCTTGAAAAGTTCAAATTGAAGTTAAAGTTGAGAAGACTGAGCAGAGCTCAGGGAGACTCCCTTCACACGACGTGCGGTAGAAAATCTGAGAGCCTGAGCCTCTGGGGAGAACATTCTGGTGGGTGCTGGCGCCTGATTGGCTGTAGTTTGGACTATACAAAATGACTAGGATAGTCATAGATGTGGAAGTTATTCCTACTGTAGCAGGGGCTACTTTACTTCCTGGTTTATTTCTATTGGTATTTACTACATATTTATGGCATATTATTGCTTTTTTATGTACCGTGGGACTCCCACTCCGACGACAGGGAATGATTCAGGCATGTGAATCTATGAAAGACACCCCTAATACTGGAGAAGCAAAGTTATATGCAAGCTGCTTGTTAACCCAATTGAAAAAATGGTCAGACAATGACAACCTCATCCCAAGATCTCAAACAGGGTTTCGGGCTGGAGCAGGCTCACTAACAAATCTAACGGCTCGAACATTGCTTGCCGAAAAAGCCAAATTTAAGAACACCCGCTTATTTGCCTGTTTTGTGGACCTTAAGCAAGCTATCGACAGTGTGCCCCGTAAACGTTTATAGGAAAAACTGGACAGATGGGGCATCCCAACAAAGTTATTAAATGCCATCAGAGAACTATATTTGTGTACATGGAGTCGGGTAAAGTTAGGGGATGGCCAGTGGATAACAAAGAAAATATACACGCAGAATGGTCTGAAAGAGGGATGCGTGTTAGCTCCAACTCTTTTCAATCTGTACATATCTGATCTTGAAGACGCTCTCCTGGAAACCAATAGTCATCCCCCATCAATAGCCAATGAGAAAATCCGGTGCCTTCAGTACGCCGACGACCTAGTACTGTTAAGCCAATTTCCAATCGGCTTACAACGAGGAATGAGCGCCTTAGCCAAATATTTGTCAGCACAAGGGCTAGAAATGAATTTACTCAAAACAAAGGTTGTGCGGTTGGTGGATGCCAAATACAAGAGATTCATATGGCATATAGAGGGTAAAAAAGTTGAAGCGGTCACCTCCTATAAATATCTTGGGTTAATGGTAGAACAAAAATTGAGCTACAAATCACAGCTCACCTCAATGAGGTCAAAATCTCAAAACCTGATATATGGTTTTAACGTTCTAAAAAAGAAATTAAGTTGTCCATCATCACAGTTAATGCCAACAGTAACCTATGGCACTGAAATAATGAAAGGTTGTGACATCCCTGCCTTGAACAAAATACAAACAAAAGTTTACAAAAATGTTTTTCATATCCAACAGTGTGCATCGCCAGCCCAGGTGCGACTAGAGTTTGGCTTACAAAATCAGGAATTTTGAAGCAAAGGCGCCTTTATTAAATTATGTTGGAGGTTACATGCTTCTGAAAGCGGGTCCATAGACCAACTATGCTGGAAAGAAATAGGAAGACAAAAAGAAAAGAGGATACCCGGATCCTGGGGTAGTTATTTAAACCAGGTGATAGAGGATCTGTTTGCGCAAGACATTTGGAATCTCAGCATAGGGAAAAAGGCTTTAAACAAATTAATTAACACCACAATAAAACTCTTGTCTCACTCAACGGATGAGAACACCTTGCTCCTAAGACGGCATGCCTGGACGGTTATCAGCACATATGGAAAAAGGAAGCCACAGGAATATTTATCAGCCTATTTATCGCCTACCCTAAAACATCAATTTATGAGGCTGCGTTTTGGCATGTGGGAAACAAAAGATTTAATCCCAGTATGGAAGGATAAAAGTGATAACCGAGACTGCAGACTTTGTGGATACAAATACGAATCGATTCAACATATTTTTTGTGTATGCCCGAAGTCGCTAATAAAAGCACTACTGAATAGTATGAACATTCGGACGTGCAGGGTAGCCGTAATCACCTGGCTTGACGGGTCGTCAATCCCTCTAGTATGCAGGGGGGTGAAACTTTTAAATGTGTATTTAAAGGAAATTGGCTGAAACTCCGTGGAGATCGCAATAGACTGTCATAAAGACAAGAACTCCCAAATCTCCATTTTAAATGAAATTTTAAATAATTTATGTATAGCAGTAGGTTTTAGATCAACAGTGTAAACATTCTACTAATGATTTTACGTGTTTATATAAGTATGCACTAGTACTATTATAAATGTCAAAGGTGTAATGGTTTTTGTTTTTAAAAGACCGATCACTTAAATAAATAAATCTTGAATCTGAACTTCTCTTGTTTCACCATGGGTTGAATTTTGGATTGTGTTAGGTGTACTTTTTCTCCTACTTTGGCTCATTCTTGTATTAAGTTTGGGAAAGCTGATAGATGGAAATTATAGTAAAATGGACACAGCAAGTAAGAACATCAACTTGCTCCTGAAGCCACACAAATCATCTCATCGTGAGCAAAGAGACCTGTCATCAGTAAACATCACAGCTGTTCCTCTACCTGGTGGTATAGCTTGGGATAGAACGTATTATGACATTTATGGCCCTGTCGAGCTGCTGAAGAATCCACACCAATTTGAGGTTTCCTTGAGTGATTTTGTGTCACCGAGTACATTTTCTGATGATTGGGACTTTGAAACTGTTAATAACATGATGGCAGACTTCGAAGTGTCAGCAAATTTTGCAAAACATGAATACATAGCTGGTTCATCAAATTACAAAGAAATGTATTGTTTTAATCATTTTGGTCATCATTATTTGCACAAATCTTCAAACCCCAGAAATGTTTTAACTTATATTCAATGGGAACATTGTCCAACACCATCTAAAGGTAGCTCGAAAACACCTTATTAACAATTTCCATACTTTACAGGTTTCAATGTCACAAATCCAGAAACCTTTTATTTTAAAAATGTTAATAAGACAGGCATGAAAAGTATGTTGACTTATACCAAGCACATTTATTCTGCGGCCATTTATGCTCAATTGTCCACATTAGGTTTTGACTTTTGGAAAGACAAAACTGAGACAAAAACTGTCTGGGGCTCAAAGACTGGCAGGTACAAGGGTTAGAAGCATTATTCAGAGCGTGCATCATCCCAGAACAAATAATGTTCTTAAATGAAACTGTTCAACAGACATCTTGTCTTGGCCTGGCTACGATAAAAGATTTAAACAAACCGTCCATACCTAAGCCAACACCTGATAGTAATAGAACTACAGATGAGGAGGTAGACGTAAATTATATTTTACAACAAAACAGAACTAATCCTGATTGAAAAAAATGGCTAATCTGGCCCACAGACACGAATAACTGTCAAGATAGATTCCTGAACAAGACACTAGGGTTTACAGTAACTAGGATAGATCTAAGATATGTCCAGAGATAACATCCAGGGATAATAACAACTTACAATCTAGGGAAACTGTGCCTTGAGTGGCTACAAAAATCTGCACTCCCAGATATTAAACAACACTTAACTTTACTTAAAGATGGCATTGATTTGAGAGAATTCTTACTTGGACCTCACAAACAACATCATAAACGTTTCATATACGCCGGTATATACACTGCTTATAATGAAGCATGGAAAGTCACACAAATGGAAACTGCAGAACGAATATAGGAAATTGACTGGATCAATTTAGAGAAAGCTCTCTCTGTAGTGGACAATGGGTTAACAACTCTGTTGTCCAGAATTATTCTTTGGACAGCATTGTATCCTCTGCCATAGACATAATGGAACAGGACTTGCAAATGCTACAACATGGCCAGTCTCAATTTATTTATTTTATTTTTATTTGGAAAGTTTTATATAGCGCGAACAAGATCTTTGCAGATATCAGAGCGCTTTACATAGAGGGGGTGCGAACAGGAGAGTGTGTAACAGGCCAATTAGGCGTAGCAATTGAAGGTAATAAGTGGGGAAGGTACATGAGGGAGCATAGTCAAACAGGTAAGTCAATAAAGCTAACAGTACTAATAGGTGGAAGCAAAGACAATCATGTAAATCGATAATACAAGTAATACAAATAGGCAAAGAGATCGAAACAAGTAGTACAGTTCGGTGCAGAGTCTTAAAGAGTCCGAAATAATAGTTCAAGTGAATTTAGCCATGAGGATAGCTTTTACTTCTTTCTTAAAAAGTGTAGTGGAGGAGATGACCCTGATTTCGGGAGGGAGCAAGTTCCAGATCCTGGGTGCCATTCCTGAGAAGGAGCGTTTATAGGTTTTTTCCTTCCGGAATCTTCAAGGCTTCAGCAGAAGATTGTTTGCGCTTCTAGTGTTTCTAGTGCCGCCAGAAATTGTCAACTTCTGAGTTAAGTAACCGGGTGAGCTCAGGTGTACCGCTTTGTGTGTCATGCAAGCGATTTTCAGATGTATTTTGGCTTCAAGAGGTAGCCAGTTCAGGGATTTCAAGTCAGGGGTAATATGCGAGCTCTTAGAGGTGCAGTAGTAGTTAGGGGGAGTCCGCAGAGGGCGATGCTGCCATATTCTATTCGAGGGATGACTAGTGATTGTACTGCAGTTTGGAAGTCTTTGGCTGGGAGGAAGGGTTTAAGTTTCCTCAAGGTATTGATTTGGAAGTTCGCTCCCTTAGTTGCCTTGCTGATATGTTGCTGCATGTTGAGATTGGTGTCAAGTGTTATGCCTAAAGATTTTGCTGAGTCCACGATGGTGGGTTGGACATTGAGTGCGGTTAGGTGTTTAAGCCAATTTTGCGTGGTAGCGATCTTCGCTGGAGGTGAGATCAGAAGGAACTCTGTTTTCAGAGCATTGAGTTTGAGGTGATTATCGGCAAGCCAGGATTGAGTGCTTCCGATCGTTGTGTTCAGGAGCAAAATGTCTTTGGGGGATTGTAATTTGAGATAGAGTTGGGTGTCATCGGCGTACATGTGAAAGTGTACATTGGATGCTTGTAGCAAGGTGGTGAGAGGTTCCATAACTAGGTTGAACAGAGTTGGGGATAGGGAGGAACCTTGGGGGACGCCTAGCGATACAGGTATTGGCGAGGACATCAGGTTGTTGCTCTTGAATTTCTGCGATCTGTTGTGTAGAAAGAACGTGAACCACTTGAGAACAGTTCCAGATATACCCATTCTTGTGTTTAATAGTTCGAGTAAATTCTCATGTTTAACGGTGTCGAATGCTGAAGAGAGATCAAGAAGGATGAGGGGGCAGGTGTCGTTTTGATCTAGGATTTGAAGTGCATCGTCAATTATGTGAGTCATAGCAGATTCTGTACTGTGCCCTGCTAGGAAGCCTGATTGATGAGGGTTAAAGAGATCAAACTGATCAATGTGTTTAGTCAATTGTATTTGTGCGCGTTAGCAGGAAGGGGGTCCGTGAGGTGATTGGATGGTTTCAAGGTGCTGAGCATTTTGCCAATTTCTTCTTCAGAGTAGGTGCCAAAGGATGACCATGTAGCATTGTTTTTTGGTTCAGTGGGTGCTATGCAATGGGGCTTGGAGTAGAGGCTTGCGTCAATGAGGAGATCACTCTTTATGTTGTCAGTTTTTTGTATAAAGAATGCGGAGAAGTCTTCACAGGAAGGTGCTTCGCGCACAGTGCTAAGTGGTTGGGGTTGTTCCTTGGATTGTGTTCTGATAAGCTCAAACAGTTTTCTCGGACGGTTTTTTGCTTGGTCGAGCTGGAGGCTGAAGAAATCTGATTTTGAGCGTTTTATTTTCCTGAGGTAGGCGGTTCTCTTTTTCTTCAGAGTTCTTAGTTGCAGTGCAGAGGGAGCTGATCTCCAGGTGCGCTCTGCCATTCGCATGGCTCGTCTGTCCTCATTGAGACTCCCGTCGTACCATGGATTGGAGATTTTAGTGGGAACTCTATTTAGCTTCATAGGTGCAGCCTCATTAATTATTGAGGTCATAGCGTTGAGATAGTGGTCAGTCAAGGATTGAACGTTCGTAGCTCCGGTAGGTGGAAGTAGGAGATTGCAGCTGTTAGGAGGCAGAGAGCTCGGGTTGAGTTTTTTTAGGTCTCTTTTCCAGACTTTGGGCTTGGAGGATTGAACCGGGTTAAATTTAACTTTTTCATTGATGAAGAATGTGACAATATGATGATCTGACCAGTCACAGTGTTGGATGGACTCGAGTTGGATAGCGTCCTCTTTGGAGATGATAAGGTCGAGGATAGAGCCTTTCTCGTGGGTCGGGCTGTTGCATATTTGAGTGAGGTCAAGGGCATTGAGGAAATTCTTAAGACTATTTACCACCGCGTGATTGCGATCGTTCCAGTGGAGGTTGAAGTCGCCCAGGTATATTTGGGTGAGCTGCCGTCCGGAATTGGTTGAGATCATATCCATGATTTGTTGGGAAAAGATGACGTTGTCCCTGGGTGGGTGGTAAATGCCGTGAAGAGAGCATATCGGTTTGCCCTCACTGATAATGTCGAGGCAGATGTATTCATAGGTTGTTGGGGATGGTAGGGAGGTGGAGTTAACTTTCAGAACAGATAGGTTGTTCCTGTAGATGCATGCGATTCCACCACCTGTTTTGCCGGGCCTGTCAATTCTAATGATGTGGTAGTTGGGAGGAACCAGAATATCCATTATAGGTGTAGAAGATTCAGTTAGCCAGGTTTCAGTCAAGATTATTAGGTCAAGGTCCAGTGTTAGGATGAGATCAGCGATGGCGGCTGAATGTTTCGAGGCCGATCTACAGTTGAGGAGAGTGCATTTGAGACGGGGTGTGTTGAGGGTGGTAGAGGGTTCTAGATAGAGAGGGATTTTTCTAAGGTTATTAGGGATGGAGATTCTGCTGTTTAGTGTGGGGGGGGTCTAAGGGGATTTGAGTGTATCGTGGGAATGGTGAGGTGTGAGTTGGATGTGTGACTTTGGGGAGCTGGGTCGTAGGAGCGGAGGAGGGTGAGAGTGTCGAGGTCCGAAAGAGGGTTGCAGGGGCGACGAGGGTGGTTTTTGCGATTGCGAACAGGGATTTCAGTCCAGTGAGGGGAGCGTTGAGTGAGAGAGTCAACCGGAAAGATGGGGGGTATGTTGGGAGGGGAGGGGAGGGGAGGTGGCGGAGGGTGAGGGGTGTCTGGGGTGTGTGAAGAGTAGTTCTTTGATGAAGTGCATGTCTTCTTTGACCTGGATGAGGGTAGCCATAATCTTGTCCAGTGTGGAGGTGGGAATGGAAATTAGGGGTGAATGACTGACCTGGGAATTAGCGTGTAGGTGGGAGAGTGGGCTGGTGTTCGTGCAGGGTTCGGTTGTGTCAGTGTACGGGCTGGTGTCAGGGGGGAGAGAGGGTTTAGGCGGGAGGGGTGTGGATGAGGTAGGGTTGCGTTCTATAATGCTGTTAGGCTGAGCGTTACAAAACCTTCGTTCAGGCTATGTGCCTTGGCGTCTAATCAACACCACGTCATTGTTTACTGTATTTAACCTTACAGATAAACAAATCTCTTTGGCACAGAGGGGATCAGACTATACGGTGCTGAGCATAGAAAAACTGGAGAGATTACCATTAACCGTTTCTGAGAAACCAGCCGTTGAATGGATTATAGATGGCACCATCATGATACCAGTGACGATTTTCCAGTTTCAATATTGCTTAACCACATCGCTGCTGCGCATTTTCCCCTCCGGTGCTGAAGGCTTCAGATTTACATTGTTCATGACGAGCTCAGCTCGTCATCAGCACAGCTCCATTGTGCCTCATGACGAGCTGAGCTCGTCATGAGCATGGAAGGGGTTAAAACACATACCAGCAGGCCTGTATGAAAGGTTGGGTAAAGAATACATAAAGTCGACCTGGGATTTACCATACACACACAAATGTTGGAGTGGGGAAAAGGAGGTATTTCTTAGTGGTAAAAATTGTAAAACAACATTGAGCGGTACACTTCTTTGTCAAGGCATTAATTTACACGGAGCCTGTGATGGTTCTTCAAACAACTTATAATGCCACCTGCAGGGTTACCCCAGCAGCAGTGATAGATCCAATTTTTAGGCAGCTTTCCAATGGGAGCTACATAATGATGAATGATCACAGCTGTTGTGGAAGGATGCCAGGAATAGCCTATCTCATTAGTGAGTCAGCCAGGGTCACTTGTATGCAAGTATTGTTTCCAAAAACTAAGAGAGACGGGGAGTTGCCACTATGGCCTTCACTGAACATCTCTTCTATACGAATTGATACTTTAAGCAGAATGAAAGCCACTCTTTTACAAAAAACTGTCCCACTGACCTCGTCCAGAGAGACGTATGATATTCAAGTTGCAAGGTCCTCTGCGGAGATACATGCCTTATTATCAACAAACTGCCCCATACATTTCTTAAACATGTCCGATACCAGTGGTATTGTACATGTATTTAGGATGATTTTTTCGGGACGGTTAGCACCGTTTGAAGCAGTCCTAGGCATTTTTCCTAACTTCGTGAACTCTGTGTTCGGCGCACTGCCTCTCATCTTGGGACTTGTAGCAGGGATACTAATTTTGTTCCCCCTGCTCTGTTATGGCAAGTCCGGTCAGCAGTGATACCCAGATTACCATGGAGAACGCTCTTCTGGCAATGCAGTATCGTGAACGCATAACACAGATTCTTGGCTTGACCCGTTTAAGAGATCTGAATACCACGTGGTTCCGGTCATTAGGAGCAATCTGGCAAGATTGCATCTTACCTGTTCTACGATGCCTGTTTTGTTGAGAGGAATGCGTGCTGGATATCTGTCTAACACTTCCATCAGCACTGCCAACGGATGTTGACGCATTACTGGGTCCAATAACGGCTCATGTATTGTGTTGACCCCAAAGGCTACCAATCCTGATGACGGCATTCATAGAGATCTCACCGGCAATTCCAGCTGAAGGTGAGATACGCGGACCCTCAGGCACACAAGTACCATCTACTGCGTACATTGCTAATGCTTCACATCTGTGTACGATTGATCTACTAAATGAAGTAGTTCAACTTTCATCTACTGTGGTAGACTATTTCTTTGCCAGCCTTGACGATTTAATATTTTCTCCCGACACTGAGAATA
Source organism: Lissotriton vulgaris (assembly GCF_964263255.1). Classification (NCBI taxonomy): domain Eukaryota; kingdom Metazoa; phylum Chordata; class Amphibia; order Caudata; family Salamandridae; genus Lissotriton; species Lissotriton vulgaris. Next base: position 230,002,405 of record NC_141691.1, on the reverse strand, counting down.
ACTTTTAAAGTTAGCACACAGCGTTCTATCAGCTTTGAATTCGACCTCCGTTTTTTCAAAAACAAAAACTTCTAACTTTGAAACTCTATTTTTCTATGATTTGATTTGACTTTTTTCTTTGGCACAAAGCAATCTGCTTAAAGTAGAACTATTCTTAGAGAACAAGAATTCTTTGAACACTTCCTAGAAACAATATTGACCTTATCGTGAAAATGAAACAATTTATATATTTTGCTACGGGATGGTCTCGACCTTTTTTCTGTATTTAGAGCCATTTCATAAATTTAATTTTTTATGATTCATTCAGTTAGCAATACTAACAACATGCTACATGATTGAAATGAAATCATTGCTTTCAAAATGTGTGCAGTACAATACAAATGCTCATTTGTTTTGTGTGCAACCATTTTCAACTGCATTTTTATGTATTTGTGGGTGGGATTGTAAACACATGCTTTAGAATATGTTTTAGTGCTTGAACTTAGTAATGTTGAACATAATAAATTGGAGTGGGTGTTGTATAGCATTTTAGGACACTAGTGTAATTTTCCCGATTCATGCTCTTATATCGGTATAAATCACCATATTCTTATAGAGGCATAGAAATCATAACCATATTTAGACATAGCTCATGCTTCAAGAGAAATCTTGGATATATTCTTGGCAAAAAGAATGTTACATTTATGCTACACCTCACTTACTTCTTCCCTAGTGCTAGACTTAGGCTATGTACACCGGGATAGGGGTATTTTAGAAGCACCAGTTGAGTACTTTTTAGCCTTTTGTTATTTATGTATGTATTTATCTATGGTCTAGGAACCATACAATGCTTTTACAGTATTATTTAAGAATACTCTTTTTACTGTACGAATTATACTTCGCAACCAGTATTACGGTTGTAGCAGTTCGTTTCTTCTGCATGAGAAAGAAGACTGGCCAATAAATACTTTTATTAAAAAACGCCCGTCTCTCTATTTCTCTGCACCTCTGGTGAAACGAAGCATGCACGAATGACTGAGTAAAATATCTATCTATTGTTTCCACGACTTTAAAGATCAGTTTTATCTGGGGGGGAAACAAAGTTATCATGTTTATGCGGTTGTCAGAAACTAATCCCTTCTTGTGAACGAGAAAGTTTCTAGTGACCTCTGAGCTAGCTGGTACTCACAATGAACTCTAAGATATTCAATAGCGACCTAGTAGACATAAGTCCAACGTCACATCTATAGGATATATTATCCCAATGCTCAGAGCCTATTTGGAACATCATAACTACACTACAACCTCAAAGCCTTCGGCGCCATGGCTCAGCACAATTTCATGGCTCGGTCGCGCTCCATACACCAGAGACACACTAAATTAGGGTCTGTGACCAACATGGCATGGTGACAGGCGCCGCACGGCGTGAAGCCAGAGGTCTTCTTACTAGACATTCGACACACTAAAAGGAGTTGACAAAAAGTCGAAAAAAGTCAGGAGGTAGCTCTTTGATGAATTTGCACTGGCTGGCGCAGAAAGAAAAGAAATGACGTCATTGCACTGGAGTGGTGGTTATATTGATAAAGCGGACGTCACAACACCTGCAACATCACGCTGAGTCGACCACCGCCATCTACCAGCGTGCAGGGATACTGCTATTAAAAATCTTTCTGATCCAGCCTGACACCTGGAAGTTCAAAGGTAAGGAATATGCGGCTAGATGTCTCTATCAGATTGGATTATTATTTGAGGTGAGTGACTACACAAACTGTCAGGGTGAACCTTTCCAGTCACTAAAGCAACCTGAGCTCAAACCCCTAGCAGTTATCACACAGAGCAGGCAGGTTCAACATAGGCAATGTATAAAGCAGTTATGCAGTATTAAAATATCAAAACACAACTTAATTTTAAAAAATCCAAAAAGAATAGTAGAAAGAAAAAAAAGGTACAATTTAATAAACAAAAGACCAAATCCAATAAGGAGGGCCGGAATAATGGTGGGGGAAGTTTGAAACATACAATAGTCTTTAGTTGCTGTAGACTAGGACCTATGCATGTTTGAGGCTGACCAGGATTCAAAAAGAGTGTCAGAACACAAACCAGGTTCATCCAGATCAATGATTTTACCTTCTGACTTAATCCTTTAAGTCCCAACCCACCACAGGTGTACACTTCTGAAGCCACCCAGAACCTCAGGGGAGGCATGTACAGACTTGCAGGTTGTGAGGCACAGGAAAACAGCAAAGTCCAGGGTAAAATTCAGTTGCCACTTGCATCTTGCTGTAGCCCTTTAACTAGAACAAGAGATCAGCCTTGTGACTCTTGGAGTTGACTTCTTTGTCTTGGATGTAAGAGGGAATAGGTCCAGTCCTTCAGGGCTCCTCTCAAGTCACATACAGCAGGTCCAGCTAACATCTGTTCCTTCTCAGGTCCAGCAGTTTTCTGAAGTGGGTGTCTGGAGGTGCAATGTTTATGCCAGGCATGAGGTAGTGGGTAGGAACAACTCCTGTTCATGCCATAACCCAGAGGTCTCCAAACCGGTCCTAGAGGGCCGGATCCATGCCAGATGTTTGGATATCCCCATTGAGATGCATGTAGTATTTTTAAAAATCTGGCATGAATCCGGCCCTCCAGGACCGGTTTGGAGACCCCTGCCATAACCAATGGGGTAATAGATCCTAGGCCAACCATACCCGCCAAAGCTATTTTCTACATGGCAAACATCTTTGGCCACACTAAACTTGGGCTCCAAGGGCTGTGTGCGCGTGATTTGGGAGGGTGGGTGTTGTAGTATTGTCACATATCTTCACACTAAAATGCAGCTTGAGGCAGTCACTCTACCCCCAATAAACCCAGAGACAGAAGATTGGTAGTAATAAAGTGGGGTTCTACACCAATCAGACCATGGCAACACATGAAGTCTTGGCATCAGGTTTCCTTTCTTTTCAAGTGCACCCCAAACGTTACATGTAAACTTTGAAGACAGAACTCTAGTTGGACAAAAGCAGTTTTCCTGAGACAAGAAAGTGGTTACACAAGAATAGTCTTGTCATCCTGATTTCTTCCTTTCAAGTACGCCTAAAGTGTTATATGTAAACTCTTGTGGACCGGTCATACAGGATTTGGCACTAAAGTCAAAAAAGGATGCCTACACCCTATATATTCTTTGAGGTTCTGGAATCATATCTGCCCTTTAAGGTCGATCTGTCAATCCTAGTAACCTACTAAGAATTTCATACCTATGTAAATACTAATCCCTGGTTAAGAGAAGTTGGAGAGAAAATGCAAATTAGCCTGCAAGAACTTCACGTAGAAAAAATGTAACATTCTAAATGTTGTTTTCCCTTAATATTTATTAAAAATTCGGCTTCATAATTAAATTGGATTTCTAATAACTATTACAAATTGTTGTAGTTTTCTAGCTAGTACCATTCTCGAGATTCAATATTAGTATTTTAATCTGTACTCTGGTTTTGTACACAGGACAGCTAGGCCTGCCACACTGATAATTAGCTTTTAGGTGCTAATCACGGTAAGGACATGTCCTACTTTGAAATACCATGCATCCTGCCTTGTGGGATACAACCACCTACATAGGGTAACAAGATGTAAAAGGGAGATTTTGAAAGGTCAAAAAGGTTTATTTGGACAGGTGAATTGCAGATGTTATACTGCTACAGTCAGGATAGGCTGGAAGTCATGTTTATAGTGCCTCTGTAGGGGATGGCACAATAGGTGCTGCCATTCACTGGTGGCACTAAACTTTCAAGCCCTGGGGACTGATGACCAAGTTAAATATGTGAATAAGGAATATGTCAATTCAACCATGTTTAAAGGGGAAGCACAGGCACTTTATTACTGGGTTTAAAGTGCAGAGACCCAAAGCCAGAACAAGCCTAGAGTCCAGAAAAAGGTGAACAAGCCAAGGTGACCATGCAGAAAAGGCAAATTTCCTACACAAGAATGATCCTGTTAACCAAACACCATTTAACAGTTGTAAAGAGGCACACAATGTTATTTTGACTTAGGCTAGGAGTTAGTTATAAATAGAGTTAAACACTTAACTGATGGCAGCCTCAGACAACACTGCCCCAGATGTACATAGACCTATGGTTTCTTTATAATCGCCATTAGTCATGTGACCTAGATGAAGCCCAGTGAAACTGGAGAAATGTCGGCAACGGATGCTGTACATTTTTTTTAATATGGGTTTTTGTTACATTGGAAGGATGAAAGAAACAATTTTTTTTTTAAAAAGTATCCACTCTGGTCCCATACATTTTCTTGAGGGCAAGTGAATATGTCCTGACTCTTGAAAGGCTGTTCCTAATAGGCTTCTTCTTTGACCAATGTCCTACATATGGTTGTAGCAAAAATAGTTTCAATTGTCTGCTTAATTCTATAGCTAAAGTGCAGCGCCTGGCTTACATGTTACATACAGACTTGCAGTTTGATACCTTACTCAGTTGTTGGGGCAGTCTGAGCATGCACCTCTCTCAGCAACACACCACTAGAGGTGACATGGGTCACTGAGAGCAGGCCAGAAGCTTGGCTCAGCTTCAAATCCTCTTGGAACCTACATCCCAATTTGAGCCAAGCTTTCACCAGAAGCGATGTCGTCTAGAGCCTACAACCGTCAACCATGCAACATAGAGAACCAGGTTCAAATTTTAGCCTTGGCTGAGCATCCTATGAATCCTAGTAATTCTCCCTACACCAGAAAAAAAGTGCCACATAGTCTCGGTCTATTTTGACGCACTTTTAGGTCCTTGGGAAAAGTTTCCACTATGTTAAATTGCCAAAAGAACAAGGGCTAGATGTAGGTAAAACAGATTTACCGATTTTTAATTACCGAATTTTACCGATTCAGTAAATCTAAGATGTAGACATGTAGGTATTCCAGATGTGCTGGAATACAGAATCGGAAGTATTCGGTAATTACCGATTCGGTAAATACCGAATCGATAATGCCCATTCATTCCTATGGGCTTTGAAGCCCATAGGAATGAATGGGCATTACCGAATCGGGCTTTGAAGCCCATAAGAATGAATGGGCATTACCGAATCGGTAAATACCGATTTTCACAAGGGTGCAGGGGGTGTCACTTCGACACCCTCTGGCACCCCCAAAACAGGCTTGGGTGCTATGTGGCAGGCATACATGCCCTAAGGGCAGGTCTGCCTGTCACATGGCATAGGTGTGCATGCACACCGGAATCGGTATTTTACCATCAAATTGGATTTGATGGTAAAATACCGATTCTGTAAGGCCTCTGGGACTCAGAAGAGTCCCACCTACATCTGGGAGCCTCAGATTCGGTAAATTTACCGAATTTGTATTTTACCGAATCAGTAAAATTACCGAATGGGTATTTTTACCGAATCGGTAAAAAAAATGCCCCCTACATACCTGTCACCCATTTACCGATCGGTAACGGCCATAATCGGCCGTTACCAATCGGTAAATGGCCTGAAACGGCCACCTACATCTGGCCCCAAGTTACTTAACTTCAGTAACAATGTATCTGGTAGAGACATAGTCTAGCCGCAGATTCCTTAACTTAGAATATCCCCAGGCATCAGACTGGATCCGGAAAACTTTCCGTAGCAGCACCTCTGCGTGCTGGCTCCACCCTGACGTTGTCCACGGACAAGACGTCAGTGGAGCAATATATGCCTTCTCTCCCTAAGCCTCAACCAGAAAAGGTCCTCGCAGGGCGGGCGTTAAGAAATCTGCGGCTAGACTATGTCTCTACCAGATACATCGTTACCGAAGGTAAGTAAGCTGCAGACTCCTTAACTTAAAATAGATACCAAAGCCATACCCATAGAGGAGGCGGGTCTGCGACTGAACCCCATCAAGTTTGTGAATGAAGTTAGTCATCTGTAAGGTGACTAAACAGCACCTTTAACCTTAGAGACGAAGTATAATGAGGCTATGAAAGGTAGTGCAGTCAACCTCCAGACCATGAAGCTCTAAGGAGAGCAGAAAGTAATGGGAGGCAAAGGCAGTAGAAGCCGTAAAGAATTGTGTGGAAGACCCCTTAATGTATACTGGGTTCAGAGAAAGAAACAAAAGCCAGATGCTCGTGGCGTACTGAGAGTCCATACGTCAAAAGAAGATGAACCAACCCGGCATGTGAAAGATCCACAGGATCCGAACTGGCGACAAAATCAAGTAATTAGCAGCCAACCAAGAAAATAGTGTAAAGAAAACACTGTACTTGCAAGCCAAGTGGAACAGCAGAGGAAATAGATAAACCCTTACCCACAAGTAGTAGCATGGAGAAGAAACTACATTATGAGATTTGATGTAGTAAAAGGCAGGCCGTGACTTAGCAAGAAGTGTAGCTGAACCCAAGGACCAAAAAGATCGCTGGGCGCAGTATGCCAACCACAGCCAAGTGTAAAACGATGGCAGCTGGTATAACAGAGATATTTCACACTGGTCCAATATGCACAAGAGCGAAAAGAAGCCTTGTTGAAACCAGCACCAGCAAGCCACAAGTGGCAGAATGCCAGTCTATGCACACAAAATGCTGACAGACAGAAAAACGACATGCCCGGCCTAGGCGATGTTGCCATAATATGTGAAGGGGCAAAGACAAGTAAATGCGCGTTAACAATGAACGAAGACCGGAAGGGACCCAAGTATGCTAAGTGGACCTGGAGCCATACGAAGGAAGCAAAGACTTCCTGCAGGGTGGTGTAGTAGCCTAATGCACCTAATAGTAAGAAGGCGAGAAGGCAACAATACAAGAGGGGTATCAGCCAGCCGGATACTCCCAAGAGCTGGTGGAACAATGAGACCGTGACAGGGACCACAGACACTGTCTGAATGAAGGAGCCCGCACAAATCTGCTGGGTAAACACACAGAGCAAATCCATTAAAGGAATAAAAATATTGAAAGCGTGACCCAACAAGAGTCCAGAGTATGCTGAACATACTCGCAGAGATGTGTAAATTGGGTAGGACAAGTCCAGAGCAGTAACCCATGTTCCCTGCCGAAGCGGAACAACTGCCCCTGAAAGACAGATTAGGAGAAGAACAACTCATTGTTGTGGCTGAAGTGAGGACAATGAAAAAGTCCGGACCCTAAGCAGTGATTCCGAAGGAAAATAGGCCCTTGGAGGGTACACAGTATGAAGACCAAGAAAGAGTGGGAACATCCATACTGCAAAAGCAGGGAATATGAACACCGCCGTAGCCCAAGTGGTCAAAGAGAGTTTATGACCATGGACAACAGAGAACACCTGCTGAAGCACTTGCTTGGAGAACGAACCAGAAGGGATGGTATGTCCAAGTGGCACTAGGAAGAACAACCATAAGAACGCCACATAGCAGCAAATAGAATGTCTTGTAGCGAAAAATTAGCTACAACTGAGTGTTTCACCAGGTTAACAGGAGGGACGCCACACTGCACAGAACCTATGTCAAATTCCGATGCAATACAGAGAAACCCAACATGCAAGAAGCAAGTTACACTAGGAACGGACAAGTCACTCCAAGCAGAACGTGTGTTCGGAGACTCCATAGGAGAATACCAAGGCAATGGCAGAACCGAATACCATGAATACCCCACATAGGGTAAGGCAAATCCCCAGCAGGGGTGTCCTCTTGGGCTAAGCGCAGTCAGAGGACTGATATAAGAAAAGCATCCAAACGGCTGTACTGAATGAACAGATAAAGGGCTAACCAGCCATGAACATGAACCAGCCACTAAAAACCAACCTGTGCATTAGGTTGTGCACCAGAAAATAACACAGATAGACCCACAAGATGTATCTCAGCCCTGATAAGAGAATCTGCGTGGTGGTCAAACAGATCTACTCCATTAAAGGAAAGATCCCTGAGGGCATTCCGAACATGATCAGGGAAGCGACTGTCATGCAGCCAAGCATGGCGGCGTAGAGCCACAGAGCAAGCCTGGACCCGTCCCATAGTCAGTGGTATCCAGAGAGGACCTAATGGAAAATTGTGCCATGGTCCTGCCATGCAGAAGAAGGCGTAGCAACTCTGTCCGTGGCCCTTCTGGTATAGAAGGGAGAAGGTGGGCAACTGAGTTCCCAAAAAGCAGAGGATGCGCGGGCTAACACACAGGCCGTATTTAAAGCCCTAACGCCTGCGCTAGCAGAGGCGAAAAGCCTGGGGCCAAAATCATCCAGCCTCCGAGATTCCCTGGTGGGAGGAAATAACGGTAAAGATGGTGAGGACTCCAAACTAAAAGCTGCCTGAACAACCCTGCCCTGAGCAGTTGGGTGAAGAGAGAGGATCACCCGGAGCAGGGCAGTACCTACGAGCAATAGCGCGCTCAACAGGGTCAATAGAAGCTGGCCTCGACCAAGTGCCACGGAGGATGTCAAGAAGCGAACCCCAGAATGGCAGCAACGGTTCAACCTCAAAAGGCTCCAAATGGAGCAGATTCATTAAAGGATCAGAAATCAACAGCACCAGAGGAGGCTGAAAGCTAAGCACTTTAACTGCCCCATGAATAGCGTGTGCAAAGGCAGCACGGGATTCATCTGCTATCCTTGTAGGTGACAATAAATGGTCAATAGGGTATGGTTGAAGGCTAATCCTACCACTGGACATGAGGAGTGGGAGCCTCACCGAAAGGCCAGGCGACAAGGTCCCGACGTCGATCAACATCGTATCGGAGTCACCTGGACATCGGCGACATCCACAGATGATTTGACCTGGATGCCGACTGACTCCGATCCCACAGAAAGATGCCGGAGCCGGCGTCAAGCCTGTTGTAATATCCGGGATCATCCCGGGCGTCGCCGGCACTGACTCCAAAGTACAACGCCGCACAGGGCTATGCACTGACTGACGGGGTTAGATTGACTCTGGCATGGGGGCGTAACGTCGGCTCCGGAATCGGAGTCGACACACACAGCCGATGCTGGGGAAACATCTCCAGATAAGGACCCGGCAAGAGTGCCTGCCTGCAGCCTCTGTGGGGCTGAAGGCGTACCAGGGAGAGGGGGCTACAAGCCTGTAGCACCTTACAACACGCCTCCATGTGGGCACGTGTTGCCCCAACACCCACAAAGGGTGGATACGGAGGGTGAGGCTGCCATGCGTTTTTACCCAGCCCAGTGTGAGAGGAATGGGCAGCAGCGGCACGGGCAGCGGAAGAGGAGCTCCGTAAGAGACGCCTGTGCTTAGGCTTACCTGTAGTCGCACATCGATCGTGGGAGCGACCACAGGAACCAGTCCGAGTTCGAGAAGAGGTGACGGGAGGGAGCCGGACCAGACACCTGTGAGCCAAGCAACTTCATGTAACGCTCACTCATGGATTTAGGCTTCATCCACTGACAGGCGTCACAGTTCTTAGAGTTGTGGTGCACGCCTAGGCACCACATACAAATGAGGTGTGGGTCAGTCCCAGACATCTGACGCGCACAGGCTTCACAGGCCTTAAAGCCAAAAGGCATTTCACACAGTTCCATTCGACACCGAAGAGTCGAGAAGGCCCAACAACCAGGCCATGGCACTGCTGGTTTTCCAGGATCCACGCTCGGACGCGGAAATTAATAAAAACGGACATCAGCTCTCCCGTCATATATGGCTCAACTGACGTCATGTCTGTGGACAACGTCAGGGTGGAGCCAGGCGGTGCCGCCCCGGCACGCAGAGGTGCTGCTGCGGATGAAAGTTTTCCGGATCCAGTATGACACCTGGGGGATATTCTAAGTTAAGGAATCCAAGTTAAGGAATCTGCAGCTAGACGTCTATCAGATATAAAATGTAGACTTGGTTTATAATAGACTCTCTATCATCGTCCTCCAAGAACTAAGGAAACTGGAAAATCTGGGTCAAACGGTTTTAGAAATGGGGTCTCTAGATGGCAGTGGTTTGCACCCTGTCTAAGTAGGGACCTGTCCTTCTAGTCAGGGTAAGGGAGGCACACAGGTAAGATAACGAAATGGTTACTTACCAGTAGGAGTAGTTTTGCAGCTTGAATAATTTTCTGGATTCACATGCTGTGCATCATTCCGCCATCTAAAGGTTGAGTCCGGAATGGTCTTTTTTTTGGGGGGGTCGTTGTCGGCCACCATTTGGTACCTGGTACTTCCCTGTGTGATGTGCGTGGTAGCCATCTTTGGATTCTTTTTTCCGTTTTTCATATGTTTTGTAATCCATGAGATGGTGGTGAAAGCTACTGATGTACTCCTTTACTTCCCAACCTGCTTGTTTTTCTTATTGGGGAGGCTGGGTGGGTCGCAAATTCTACAAGCTGCAAAACTACTCCTACTGGTAAGTAACCATTTCGTTTTGCAGCGAGAATCCTTTTCTGGATTCACATTCGGTGCATCAGATTACGTAGCGGTTTCTCCTGTGTTTGGGAGGCTGTGGTGAAAGGAAATCCTTGTAAAGAGGTGTTAAAGCACCCTCTGTCCAATTTGAGCTTCATATTCATGTGTATGTCCACACAATAATGCTTTGTAAAGGTGTGTGGTGATGCCCATGTTGCTTCGCAAATGGAATCAATGGGTACATTGGCCATAAATGTCAGCATTGCTCCTTTCTTTCTCGTGGACTGGGCTGTTAGTTGCATTGTTAGTTCCTTTTTGACATCGTCACAACATAACTGAATAAATTGTACTATCCATCTGTCAATAGTTGCTTTTGTGACGGATGATCCTGTCTTGGTATGTGCATAAGCAACAAACAATTGCTTTGTTTTTGTGATTGGTTCTGTTTTTTGCAAATAATACAGTAAAGCCCTCCTTACATCCAGAGTATGGAGGTTTCTCTCTGCTTTAGATTTTGGGTTCTGGAAGAAAATTGGCAGGAGAATGTTTTGATTAAAGTGATACTCAGATAAGACTTTTGGCAAAAATTGTGGGTTAGTCTTTAAGATTACTATATCCTTGTGGATTTGTAAGTAGAGTTCTTGTATGGTTAATGCTTGCAGTTCACTTACTTTTCGTAGTGATGTTATAGCAATGAGAAAGGCTGTCTTTAGAGTAATATGTTTGAGGTCCGCTGCATGCTTGGGCTCAAAAGGTTTTGTCATCAGTTCAGAAAGTACTGTATTTAAGCTCCATGTTGGTAAAGGAGCAGCTCTTGGTAGAGCTATTCTTTTTGCTACTTCTAAGAATCTTTTGATAACTGGTCTTATAAAAAAGCTTTTGCATGATTTTCCTCTTGTGTATGCCACTATGGTAGCAAGGTGCACTTTAAGGCTGGTGTGGCTGTCCAAGAGGTAAATAAGAGGTGTATTGCTTGACATGTGTTGTTGTTAGCGGTGCACCATGTGGTATACTGCTTCCATTTTGCTGTATAGCATTTTTTTTGTTAGTTTAGAATTTCCATGGTTCTCAACAATAGATCGAGATGCCCAAATTCTATGTATTCAGGCACCAGGCTGCTAGTTGTAGCGTTGCTGGTTCTGGGTGAAACATTTGGCCTTGTTGCATGGTCAGCAGGTCTTTTTCTGCTTTGATCCGGACCATTGCTCCTTTGGATAGTTCTAGTTTGCCTTGGCCAATGAGAATCATATTTGTTTCCGGCTCCTTTGCTTTTTGTAGCACTTTTTTGATCAGGGGTATTGGTGAAAAAGCGTATACATAAGTCTGACCAATTTTGTGAAAGCACATTTCCCTTTGAGAGGTGGTGTGGACACCTCGAGGCAAAGCTTTGGCATTTCTTTTTCTGCATTGTTGCAAACAGATCCAACACTGGTGTTCCCCAGATGTTGAATAGATACTGTACTGTTGTCTGTTTCAACTGCCATTCTTGGGAGCAGTTGTTTTGTCTGCTCAGTTGGTCTACATTTGCAATACAATAGGTCTCGCAATCATGTGAGTCTGAGCTATTGGCATAATAAAACGCATTGTCATTTACAATGCCAATAGCTTAAACTTGTGTAAATGTAAGACTTTTCGAATGGCAAATGCTTGTTCTGAGGTGTGGCCTGCGGTGGTTGATGCTTTAAGCGGGCAGGCAGGCAGCAGCGATGCGTCAATCTTTTGCAGAGGTGCGCCAGTAAAACAGGCGCTGGGAGTCATGCATGGATTTTCCCCTTAAGATCACTAGGTCACACTTCCAAGGGTCAAGCCAGGAACTGGATTTGACACCAGTTGGGAAGACCGGACTCTCAACAGATGAGCCCAGGCACTAGCCCGTGAAGTCTCTAATGGCCCTTGGAGAACATTGGAAGCAGGAAAAAGGAAAGCCAAGGAATATCAGCATTTCCTATAAATGTACCAAATATAAAGAAGATACAATGCAAAACAGGTCAAATAAGACATCCTTTAAGGAATACAAAGGTGGACAACGGGGAGGCGGGTGGGTCAGTGAGGAATCCACAGGCAGATACTGTATCCACCAGAAAAAGCGTTACCGAAGGTAAGTAACTTGTTCTTATGATGGAGACATATGCCTGTGGATTCCTCACCTTATGAATAGATTCCCACAGCAGTCCCCCTCAGCGAAGGGTGTCCACCTTACTTATACCAAAAGTCCTGCAAGACAGAGCGCACAAAATGGCCCTCCCTCCTCACTTCAGAATCTAAGCAATAGTGTTTTGCCAAAGTGTGGAGGGAGGCCCAAGTCGCTGCCTTACAAATGTCCAACACAGGAACACCTCTGGCTAAAGCAGAGGTGGAAGGCTTAGCCCTAGTTGAACGAGCTATAATAACCTCAGATGGTTCTTTACCAGCAACGACGTAGCAGATCTTAATGCACAAGATTATCCACCTGGATAGAGTGCTCTAGTGCACAACCTTGCCTTTTGAATGTCCTCGTAGCCCACAAAGTGCTGATCGTCCAAACGAAAGTCCATTGTCCTGTCCAAATAAAAGCTCACCGCCTTTTTAGGGTCCAGGCGGTAAAGTCTCTCCACCTCCTTAGAACGGTGAGGGGAGGGTAAAACGCAGGGAGAGTTATAGACTGCCCCAGATGAAAGGGAGTAACTAACTTAGGCAGAAAAGCAGCCCTGGTCCTGAGGACCATCCTTTCTGCATTTATGGTCAAAAACTGGGGTTTTGAACTGCTTGAAGCTCACTCACCCTCTTTGCTGAGGTAATAGCTACAAGAAAGACCTTTTTAAAAGACGAAAGCCTCAAAGGACAGCTATGAAGGGGTTCAAACGGAGAATCCATCAAAAAATTCAAAACAAGATTAAGATCCCATTGGGGCATAACAAAGGGAGTAGGAAGAAACCTATTGGTAAGGCCTTTGATAAATCTCAAAACAATAGACTTAAATAAAGACGGCTGATCAGGTAGACACAGAAAAGCCAATAAGGCCGTCAAGTAGCCCTTAACCGTGGCCACAGTACAACCCTGCTTAGCCAAAGAGCTAACTGAAGAACATTCGACAAATGGGCCTTAAGAGGGTCAATAGATAGCTCTCCACACCATTTAACTAATCTTAACCATCGGTAGGAGTAAATGGACTTGGTGGAGTGTCGCCTGGCTGATAAAATAACATCCACCACGTCAGGCGGGAGAGAGAAGGTACTCAGGTTGCCCCGTTCAATCTCCAAGCATGAAGGTGTAGGCTCTGGAGGTGGGGGTGTAGAACCTGCTCCTCCGACTGCAAGAGGATATCTGCCCTGAGAAGGAGACGGAGCGGAGGGTGCGATGAGAGGTGAAGAAGATCTGTATACCACACCCTTCTTGGTCAATCCGGGGCGATCAAAATGACTTGGGCCCGGTCTTGGCAAATCTTCCTCAGAACCAGAGGAATCGAGGGTATGGGAGGAAACTCATAAAGGAGTTATGAGATCAAACTCAACTGAAACGTGTCCCCCAACGCAACACCCCTTACATCGGAAACTGGAGACTGCAGAATGCCGGGCAGTGCGAGTTCTCAAAAGTGGCAAACTGGTCCAACCGAGGAGTCTCCCACATCCAGAAAATGTGCCGAACTACCTCAGGATGAAGCCACCACTCGTGGTCGGCGGAGAACTGCCGACAGACTGTCCGCACGCAGGTTCAGCATCCCGGCCAGATGATTTGCCATCAAACAAATCCGATGTTTCCTGAGCCGAGGACTTGAGCCGCAACGCCTCTCATCAGAGGCAGTACAACCCTACTCTTCCCTGCTTGTTGACATACCACATCGCAGTAGTGTTGTCCGTCGGGACTTGAACCACCTGACCGCAAAGGGAAGGGAGAAAGGCCTTGAGTGCCAAACGTATCGCCCACAACTGTAGAAGACTGATAGGAAGCAATCTTTCCTCTGGAGACCAAAGACCCTTGATCTCCAGATCCCCCAGATGAGCACACCACCCTAGGGTAGAGGCATCTGTTATCACTGTGGCCTCCGATGGAGGAAGATGAAAGGGCTTTCCTTGAGACAGATTGCCCTCCACGCTCCACTAAGACAGATCCGCTGCAGCTTCTCTGGAGATCCTCACTGACTCCCTGAAATCTCCACTGTGCTGATACCACTGCCTGCGGAGACACCACTGGAGTGCCCCCATGGCTGACCAACAGAATGCAGGAGGCAAACAGACCGAGCAGGTGAAGGACCTTCAGAACTGAAACAACCACTCCATTTTGGAATAAATGGATCATCTCCTGAATGTCGAGAATTCTTTTTGATGGAGGAAATGCTCGATACACAGTAGTGTCCAGTACCGCCCCTATGAACAGGTTGCGCTGAGAGGGCACCAGGTGAGATTTGGGCACATTGATTGAAAAACCCAAGTTGAACAGTCGAGATGTCACACGCAGATGAAGCACCATCTCTGGCGACTCCGCTTTGAGCAGCCAGTCGTCCAGATAGGGAAAAACAGGAATACCTGATCGTCTGAGATGAGCTGCCACCACTGCCATGACCTTTGGAAGGCTCGAGGTGCAGTAGTAAGACCAACCGTGAGGACGGCAAACTGGTAGTAAAACGGAGATACATCCTGTGCGACTTCGGTAAGTCGATCAACACCATCCAGTCCTCTTGCTGAAGGACCAGAAGAACCTGTGCAAGGGTCAGCATCTTGAATTTCTCCTGCTTTAGGTAAAAATTCAAGACCCTGAGGTTCAGGATCGGACGTAACCTGCCGTCCTTTTTGGGGATCAGGAAATACCGGGAGTAGCATCATTGACCCCTTGCTGCTCTGGAACCACCTCTATCGCACCTTTTTGAAGTAATGTAAGAACCTCCTTCTGCAGAAGCATCAAATGGTCCTCCGAACAAAAACCTTGGACAAGAGGGAAAGGAGGAGGGCGTACCCATTCTCCACAAGGTTTAAAACCCAAAGGTCTGCCGTGACCTATTTCTAACCTTGCAGAAAGTGAGACAACTGACCCCCTACAGGACCCACATGATCCAGGATGGGAGATCTAGGGCTGCTTTCCTGTATTACCAGAGGGAGCGGGGAAGGCAGAAGAGGAGGAGAGATAGCGGGAAGACCACATTAGCAACCTCTGGCTCTTTCTCTATAAGAAGACTTATAGAGTGGATTTTGCTGCTGCTGAGGTTGACCGAAGTTGCGAAAGGAAGACCTTCCAAAGCCTCAATATTTCTTAAAGCCAAAACCTCTCAACTGGGTCTGCAATCCCAAGGATTTCGCAGTGGCTTGGCTATCCTTAAACCTTTGTAAGGCAGAGTCCGCTTTCTCCCCAGAGAGCTTATATTTGTCAAAGGGTAAATCAACAAGAGTGGCCTGGACATCAGGGGAAAATCCAGAAGAACATAGCCAAGCCTGACTTCTTGTAGCTATGGAGGAGCCCATATCTCTGGCAAGAGTCAGCCGTATCCAGACCTGATTGAATGACCAGTCTAGCCGCAGTCTGAGCGTCCGACAGTACCTCCATAAAGCTTCCTAGCCCTCATCAGGTAATTTAAGGGGCCAATTGTTTTGCAGAGTCCATCAAGGCATGTAAGTAATGGCCCAACAGCCAAGTGGCATTGGTCGATTTCAGAGCCATGCTAGAAGAGGAGAATACCTTTTTAGCTGACTGTTCTATCTTCTTTGAGTCCCTGTCAACTGGGGCCTGCGGAAAAGCACCTAAAGATTGCCTGAAACAGGATGCCTTCACCACCAAACTCTCTGGAGATGGATGGGAATAGAGAAAACCTGGATCACCTGGTGCAGTCCTATACCTGGCCACATCCCTAGAAACAGCATGCGAAGAGAGGTTTTCGCCAAACCTCGAGGATAGGATCCTACAAAGCCTTATTAAAGGGCAACAAAGGTTCAACTGTGGAGGAAGGTGAATGCAAAACCGCTTTCAACAGATAAGGTTTATATTCAGAAGCAGGCAACTGCAAATCCAAAAGATCTGCAGCTTTCCTGATTACCAAATGGTAGGGAGGTATCTCTTGAGGTGGTGACGCCCTTGTAGAAGAGAGTTCCTACTCTGGAGAGGCATCTAAACCACTCGCCTCCTGAATTCCCTCAGATTCACCCAAAGACTCTTCTAACTCACCTTCTTCTACCTCCTCTCTACGATACTGCTCCTCTTCCAAAAGCCTCTGAGCCTCTCTCCGAGAACGAATCCGCAGACACTGTTACGGGGCCGGCGTCGAAGGAGGCACGAGATCCACAAAGGGCCGAGAGGAGGGCTCACCAGACGGCGCAGAGCATTCCATCAACGGCGGAGACTCTTGGCGCCGGAAATTGCCATGACGGCGTCATTGGCATGAAGGGTGCCAGGCATAGTGCTGGGGCACACCCACGTTGAATGCCAGCAGACCCACGGGACCAATAGGTGCTCTGGATGGGAAAGCTGCCCATGTAAAAACAACGTACATTGCATTTAATAAATGGAACGGATCCGCCCCAGGAGTCGGGAATTGTGGATAAGGATTCAAACCAGTATCCAAACGTGGAGTGTCTGACGTCGGAGCGCTCAGATCCACTGCCGAATCCACCGGTTCATTTTCAGACACAGGAAAAGATGGAACATCATGAACTCGCTCGGCCTCTGAAGCTGGTGAATCCCTCGGCGCTGGAGTGCTTCTAGGCAAATAAGACCTCCTGAGCCACACGAGGAAAAGGAGAAGACAAAGGAGATACAAAGTCCTCACGATGACGTCGAGGGGCAGGCGAAAGAGACCTCGAAACCTTACCCTTAGACAATGGGCGCCGAGATTCAGGTCTTCTTTTTTCTTGTGCTTCCTCGACTTCAATGTTTGTGAAGTCGGCGACTTCGACTTACGCCATCTCCTTTCTTCGCCTTAGCCAGACACAACTTAACTTCCCGTTTTTTTTAAGAGCTTTAGGATTCATTTTCATACAACAGGAACAATCCTCCACATCATGATCCGAAGACAGGCACCATAAACAATCTTCATGGGGGTCAGTGATGGACATTCGACCCCCACATTCCCTACAGGGCTTAAAACCAAACTTGCTCGAAGACGACATGACTTCTAGCAACAGTTTAAGGAATAACAAAGTAACTGCACGAAATATGGAGAGTGCTGGAAAACCATTACACGTCAACGGCGCAGAAAAAAGGAAACGGACGTCATCACGCCGACGAGGCTCTCTTATGGCTCCGGTGACGTCATGCAGAGTCGCGAGCGGAGCCAATGTCCTCGTCGGTGTGGAGAGCTAGGAAACAAATTCCGTGGAATGCTGGCACAGGGGATATTCATAAGGTGAGGAATCCACAGCCACATGTATCAATCAGAAAGTGCCTCTTTTTACATGGTTAGTCCCCAATTTTTTCCTGAAAAATGATGTGGTTTCGACTGAAAGTGCACAGGGTCTTTGCCAAACAGGTTCCCTGTTCCAGAGCTCCTTTCCTAAAACCGTACCCCCCACTGTAAGTCCCTCGTAAATGGTATTGGGGTTCAAAAGGGTTCCTAGGAACCCCTCATCAACCCATGCAAACTGCCACTGCAGCATGCATGCTTTCGTACAGAGGAAAACGACAAAGTCAACATGGCACCAGACAAGCAGCACTAACTAAAGGCATTGGCAAGTCATCCCTATAGCAGGCCTTAGAAGCCCTACGGCAGGTTGAACTATATCTCAGGTGTGGGCATATCTGTATGAGTAGATATGCCCCTACAATATTTAAGTCTATTCCTAATATTTTAAGCGCCAGTGAAGCCATAAGGAGTACATGTGCCAGAAACTTGACAACTCTAGTTCCACCAGCACCATGATGGCTTTACTGAACGCAGGAATGTTTGGTATCAAACAACTCCTCTCAATCCCACACTGAAGCCAGTGTGGGATTTATTGAAACATGTACCCAGAGGGCACCTGAGAGGTGCCTCCGCAAATCATATCAACCCTAGTGTGGCCTCTAGGCAACATGCCACCACCAGACATGTTTCTGGACCCCCTGGGCCGAGAGCCCCTGCTCTGAAGCCAGAAACAAAGAAAATCCTGGGCGGAGGGGTCACACCTCCTCCCCCAGGATGAGCACAGTGCTTGAGAGGAAAGCTTTGTAGGCCTTGCAGCAGTTGTAATGCTACCTCAGCCTTTGTTGCTAGTAGCAGATGGCAGCTCCCATTCAACCCCCACTTTTGGTGGGAGAACCGGCAGGAAAAAATGGTGAAGGGGGGCACACTTCCTCCTCAGGTGAAGGAGGCAAAGTGAAGCACATTTTTCAATCAGGGCTAAGGCTATGCCCGCCTCCCACAGGAGGGTGGCATAATAGTGGGTGTAGACACCCCAGGGAATAGACCTATTGGTCCCTACCTTTCACTCCTCTGTAAGATCCCTAAATCTAGTATTTAGGTGGCACCCCCCAACCTTGAATTTAAATTTTGATGACTTAAGTAGACCCGGACACTACAGAGTCTCACCAGTAGAGAAGACTACAGACACCAACTGACTTGGCCCCAGCCATACTGGCCTGACTGCAGCCCTCGACGATCCTGCACCAAAAGAAGACCTGTCCTGCAGCTCAGTGACCGCCAAAGCCTTAGGAGGACTTCCTGCCTTCAACAAAGATCAAGATCTCCTGTGGAGAGTGGGCCTGTCCAGAAGAAGCCAAGTTTAAAGAACAAAGACCTCTGCTCGCAAAACCAGTCGGACCCACCTTTGCACCAGACACCCACAGCCAGAGTCCAAGAGGACCACCGATCATGAGAAAGTTCCACAGCGCTTCCAAGCAAGAGCCCACCATGGGCTGGCCCCTCAACGCCTGCAGCCTCAATCCGAATACTCCCCCTGACAGCAATCTCCCAAGTAAGACTTTTTTCCGATGCACAAGGACATCCCCTGGAGAGCATGACCAATGGTGTCCCTACGTCCCCTAGCTTTTCTACTTACCTGGGCAGCTGTGGGTTTAATTTGCCCGGCCTCCTGACCTGAGCCTTCAGCCTTTCTTCAAGACTGATCTCCCCTATTGGTTTGCATTGGGCACCCAACACTCTTGGCACTCTACACCCGGCCGTCCTTGTGCTGCTGAGGGTGCAAGTTTGGTGCTACCTTGTGCACTCCCGCAACCCTATGCCCCCTGCCTTGTGGCAGACCTTAACCCCTGGAGACTAGGTTACCAAACCGCTTCACTCACCTGTAAGCAGCATCTTTTCGATTACTACTTTCTCCACTGGGTAACATTGCCACCAAATTCCGAATTTTGACCCTGTACCCAGCTGCTTGTGCCACTGGAGATGCAGATCTGCTACTTACCCGAACCTTGCCTGGTGCCGATTACATATCCTGAAATCCCAAACTGTAAGTTGTATACTTACCTGCATAACTGCTTTCCTCCCACAGGTTTAGCATTGCTTAATGGAAAATTGCAATAATTGTCCACTTTTTAAAGTAATTATAAAAAGTGTATACCTTTTTACATCTTTCTTGGTATTACAATAAATGTTGAAAGAAGCTTATTTTTATAAAATTGGTGTAGATCTCGTTTTTGAGTTGTGTCAATATTAAATAACTGTGTACATGACAAATGTCTTACACTCAGTGTTAGGCCAATGCTGCTCGACCACACCGCTACAAATGGAACACTTTGGGTTTTCATTGACCCCTGTACACTTCTGGGAGGAATCTCTGGACTCTTTACACAATATGACCACTTAGTGGTATATCATATATAGAGCTAGCTACCAACAAAGAATAACGCCCCATTCTGTGTTTTAAGTAGGCAAACTTTTTTTGTGGTGCGCAAGACCCTGCCGTAGCTTCAGACACACACTATGGGGGAGGTGGGGGTGGAGACGGCTTTGTGTGAGGCCAGGCACATCCCCATTCAGGTGTCAGAAACAACTCCTCCCACCACTCTAGCCAAACAAGGCCCATTAGCCTGGTGATGGGTCATCAGGATATGCAAGAAATATCTCAGCACCCTTTGTGTGACTGTCTAGAGTGAATGCACAGGAGCGCAGTTGTCAGCAAACCCAGACATGTATTCTACAGACAGGCAGAGGCACAGAATGGTTAAGCAAGAAAATGCCCACCTTCTAAAAGCGGAATTTTCAAACAGGCAATTTAAAAACTAACTTAACCGAAAGATAAACTCAAAATCTCTTTGCGCTCCCAATGGGAAATTACACTTAAAAGATATCTCAAGGCAATCCCCATGTTACCTATGGGACAGATAGCTTTTGCAATAGTGAAAAGCTAAATTAGCAGTCTTTTACTATTAGGGCATGGAAAAACACACAGGTACCAAAATGTCCTACTCTTTAAATAGAACCAAACCCTGCCCCTGGGGTTGCTGGAGCCTACTTTAGCGGGAGACCTACATGTAGTAAAAGGGAAAGTTTGGGCCTGGCAAGTGGGTGCAATTGCAGGTTGAAATGGCAGTATAAAACTACACAAACGCCCTTGACCTATGTGCGAGTTTTTCTTTTCTGTACTCTTATTTTCCTTCATCTTGCGGTCTTACTTTATAAGTGTGAACCTTCTGACATCCCTCTTTCTGATATTGCTATGTATCTGCGTCCACAGCTGGGCATTTTGTACAGCTTTGTCTGGATCATTCATTTCCTACATTTCCGTTGCGGCGATCATTACGCTATTATTGCAATCTGCCATTGTTGGATGTTTTTATACACACAGACTATTGCTTTGTTTTTGTATCTTTTCTTAATTCATTCAATAAATAGATTTGATACAAAAAAAATCTCTGTGCAAGTGCCAGTTCTGAGACATGTTGCACAGCCTCTGTGGTTACTAGCACCTTAAGTGCAGCAGGCCCTCTAGTAGCATTTGCGGCCCTGAACACTCCTGGTGTACTTTACTATGGACTTACTTGCAAATAATGAATAACCCAATCACCGATACAATTTAGACAGCGTATATGCACTTTAGTACTGGTTAGCAGTCGTAAAGTGCCCAAAGTTCTTGAGCCAACAAAAACAAATCAGGAAAAAATAAGAGGAAAGCAGTAGAAAGTTTGGGGATTACCCTGCAAAAAGGGCAAGGTCCAATACTCTGCGTCCCCGACTGACCCAACCCTGTGAACCTAGGAAAATATAGGTCACATACACAGGACGCATGAAAACTGACTTGCCTCTTAGCAGAAATGTTTCTAAGTGCCAAATTAAAAGCTCTCACTTAATACTTAAGTGCCAAATTAAAAGCTCTCACTTAATACTTCAATGCAGTGATATAATCTTAGGTACTAACTTGAAATGCTTCTTCCGCATGTTAAGGGAATACACTTTTTTCAATTTTGAAGACACACATATATTCTCACATTTTTGCTACATGATTTATAAGCCAAATATTTTCAGGCTTGGCTCTTGCACTAGTGTTTAGAGCTAGAGTCAACCCTTGGCTCAGCACTCCGTGGCTTGCACACCTCTAAGACCAAATCTGGAAAACACTTCTTCGCCACATTCATGCTGGGCAGCAGCCTTTTCCTTCTTCACCACGATGGATGGGGAAGCAGCAGTTGCGAAGAGCATCAGTCAGTTCATGACAGCAGGAACCTAATGAGGGTCTCCCAGGACTACCAACAAATATAGACTAGGCGGAGTGGTCCACACAGGGCAATTGTGCATCCAGAGGCCAAAGATGCTAAAAAACAAAAACACTCAGTTTACAGCCCTAACAATGTTGTATAACAGATGTTCATGACAGCAACTCCCTCCATACCTTTCTGGATGTCTAACCTTGTCACCACAAATCATTCGCCGCCACCGCCGAGAGTCAGCAGTTCTTACCTGTCAGGCCACCGAGTAAGGCAGAGGACTTTGCCCACACCAGCCGCCACCGCCAAGAGTCGAGGAACACCGGACTCCGCGCCGCCGCTCCGGGAGACTGCAAATCCCGGCAGGCACCGCGGCGGCGCGTCAGAGTGACGCGGCAGCGCCCTGTGAGCGCGAACCAAGGCGTTCATAAGGAGGAACACCCCGGCAGAGCGGGGGAGACCACAAATCATTCGCCGCCACCGCCGAGAGTCAGCAGTTCTTACCTGTCAGGCCACCGAGTAAGGCAGAGGACTTTGCCCACACCAGCCGCCACCGCCAAGAGTCGAGGAACACCGGACTCCGCGCCGCCGCTCCGGGAGACTGCAAATCCCGGCAGGCACCGCGGCGGCGCGTCAGAGTGACGCGGCAGCGCCCTGTGAGCGCGAACCAAGGCGTTCATAAGGAGGAACACCCCCGCGTCGCGGGACGCGAGCGGGACGCCCGGGGCGAAGCCCGGGCAAAGGGCGGGCCCTCTACGGCCCTCATCGGCAGGGGCAGGGCCAGAAACCCTGTCAGAAATACAAGAGACAATCAACGGACCAAGTAAGACTGTATTATTCTTAACAGTACCACGTTTATTTTCAGCTGCCTAGGCTCTGTGTTATTTTAGCTACTATGTCGAAAAAGAACCAAGTACCACAAGCTAATAACATGAAGAATTATTTGGTTCAGACTGTGGAAAAAATCAACTCTCAAAGGAGAGAATCATTGGGTCTTAGTCAGTCACCTGACCTACGTTGTTTATCCCCCTCCTTAACCCCATCACCGGAGGACATAGTCCCTTTACAGACTTTCCCTGATGCCAGCATCATGTGTCCCACAACACTGGAATCCGGCCCCGTGACCGGTAACGTACCATCTGGATCTGGCTCCGAGGTTCTCCTAGTGGACCTTGGGAATCAAGTGGTCAGTGATGAGGACCAGGAAATTTTTGCATCCCCCACTGATGATGATACCTCTATCACTGAACTTCCTTCCCGTTCGGATTCCGGGAAAAACAAAAATCCACCTAGGCGGGGTGGTCTAAGATCTGGGACCAGAAGGAAGAGGGTAAATACCCCAAAAGCTCCTCCCAAGGAGACTCGAGGGGGGTGTGCAAAGTCTACTAATACTTTTGATGAGGACTTATTCGATAGACTCACTGAGTTAATTGATTTGAAAATCAAAACCATCGTCAAGCCCTTGCTCTCTAAAATTGATAAACTTCAATCTGAGATTAAAAAGTTGGGAGGGCAGATGAACAAACTAAATGAGGGAGTTGACTGTGTTATGACAGCTATGGCAAATATGGGTAATAGCAGAAGGCAGGATGATGATCAAGAGAGGGTGATCCCAGTTGTAGCCCCTAGTAACTCACCACCCCAGCTTCTTGACCAACCTATTAGCAGTTCTGGTACTAGCAGAGGGGAGGGCCCTTTGATGGTTGAGATACCCCCTGCTCAAGACCAACCAACTGACCCACTTCAATTTATAGTTGAAGCCTCCCCTGTCGTCCTAGTTCTGGCGAACGTCCCACCATTAGAAGCTGGTATTGAGGAATCCTCATCCTCCCTGTCTAATAAAGCCCTACAGTGGCTAACAACAAATATGAGATTAGCTCCAGGGGGTGGGCGGCAGCTGGCCCAGGAAATTAAAACAGCCAAAAGGGTCTCATGGCTGGGCAATCGCCCTAAAAAATTCAAGGGGGATTGTGTAGCTGTAAGTTTTACTCATACAGGGGTGTTACCTAACATCCTAGTCAACTTACTCCCACCACAACGTAGGCAGGGCTCTGTTGTACCATTGACACTTAAATTCTTTTATGGGGAACAACAGAATGTCACATACCCTAAAACACCAGCTTTTGCCTGGGATTCTAATGCTGATACTCACCAGAGATGGGGTTTTGAACACACTCGCAGCACTGTGAATCATTCAGTACCCCAAGGGATTCAGAATCCTTTTGCTCAACCCCTCTTACTGTCCAACCGCTTTGCACCCCTTTCATTTTTAGACCACAATGATTGACTTCAGTCAGAACAACCTGTAAAGCCTAGGACCAACGTGCCTGTTTTTAGTATCCTTACCTGGAATATTGCCGGCATTAAGACAAAGTCAGATAACGCAACTTGGTTAAACTTTATTTCCAAGCATGACATTATCGCCTTTCAGGAAACCTGGGACACTAACAACATCTTTTCTCTTGATGGCTTTAGCTACTTTAGTATTCCTGCCGTGGCTAGCTCAGCAGGAAGGGCTAAGGGTGGCTTGATTAGCCTGTTTAAACTCGATATTAAGGGATGCCTCAAGTTACTAGTCTCAGGTTCAGAACATTGCCTTATCGTTGAATTGTCCCGTGCTGAGTCTCCTAATATTTTGTTTATTAATTTTTATAATTCCAATGCTGCCGATTGCACGTCATATAGTCTCGGTAGATTGGATGATTTCTTGTCAGTCTACAGTGAGGATGTTAATGTATTCGAAATTATTTTTTTAGGAGATTTTAATATACATCCTTGTTTACTATCATGTGTTTGTGATGACTTAGACTCCCCCCCGAACAGTGCAATGGTTCATCTGGCGCATAATAAGCAGGGGGACTGTCTAGAAAATTTTCTCGCTAGATGGAACCTATATGAATCCAGTTGTGGGGAGGGGGAGGTTAGGGCCCCTACTTTTAAGGGCTCAGACAATGGCTCTATCATTGATTACATTTTTATTTCTGCATGTTTTTTACCTAATGTTTTTATGTATAGAACTGTGATATCTGCTTTTAGTGACCACAACCCAGTTTCTCTGGATATAGGAGAGGGTGAACTACTAGGACGCATCCATGGTTCAACTTTTATGGATGGACCACTCAAAGTTAAGGACCAAAGACGCAGACTCAAATGGGATAGTATAACCCCAGAACCGTTCATTCAGGAAGTCCTGTTAGAGGCTGAGGAAGAGGTTGGGGTCTGCTTATCGAATGATGCTAATGATGGGGATGTTATTCTCGCATTTACTAACATATGCTGTAAGATAAATGGTAGGCTCTCTGTGATCAGTAAGACAAAGACTAAACCTCTTAAAAGATGGTTTGATCACAGTTGTTCCCTAGCACATTCTGCGCTGCTTAACGCCCTTAAATCCGATCCAAAGGATCATGACCTTATTAGGACTAGTAGGGCATTATACAAAAAAGCTATTGCAGCCAGAAAGAAAGAGCTTAAAAACGAAGCTTGGGCGCAACTTACAGACCCAGCCATATTAAAAAACAGTGGGGAGTTTTGGAGAATTGTTAATCAACCCCTTCTTACAGGCGAGGATAACTCCCCCCTGGAAGCAAATATCCCAGATCAGGACTGGATCCAACACTTTAGAGACATATACTCAGGCCAGTCTTTAGCCAGGAATAGTGCTCATGAAGAGTCCACTACTATACTGGGTAACCACCTGCACTTCGAAGTTGAGGATGTTTCAGATGCCATTAATCGCACTCTGACAAAAAAGGCACCGGGACCGGATGGTGTTCCGGCTGATGCCTTTAAATGCTTCCCCAACTTTTGGTCAAGACTGCTTTGTAGGGTTTTTAATGCCTTAAACCGTGATAACATTCCGGAGTCCTGGAAAACTTCAACTATTATCCCGGTCTTTAAAAAAGGCAATAGGCAGGACCCTGCATGCTATAGGCCCATCTCATTGATAGACTCCTCAGTCAAGATCTTAGGGAGAGTCCTATTAGCAAAACTGAATATATGGGCCACCGAGAATAACATCTTGAGCAATGTGCAATACGGGTTTAGACCCAAGAGAAGCACCCTGGACCAGTGCCTCAATCTCCATCTACTGATTGAGAAATACACCAGAGCTAAGGATGGGTCCATGTACCTAGGGTTCATGGACCTCTCCTCTGCATTCGATATGGTCAATAGATCCAAGCTCTGGGGTAAACTGGTTGAGATGGGTCTGGACAGATCTATAGTCAACTTACTGTCCGACCTTCATTCTGGCCTGTCTGCTAAAGTTAGAGTCTCCACTGATGGAAGATGTACTGAAGTGTTTGCTTCTGAAAGAGGTGTCCGTCAGGGATGCATCTTGGCACCTTTACTGTTCACGTTGTATGTGAATGCCTTAGAGCCTGCTCTAAGAGGGGTCACTTGCGATATTCCACGTGCAGGGGAACAGGGTATTCCAGTTCTCCTGTACGCGGATGACGCGGTGCTTCTGGCGCGAACAGGAGTGGGGCTACAACGCCTGTTGGATGCCTTCGAATCCTTTATGGGTTCCTTAGACCTGAAAATTAATGCAAAAAAATCCCAGGTCATGTTTATGGGTCAGGCTTCAAGGAAATCCCTCCACAAAACCTTTTTCTGCGGAAGGGAAAAACTTGTCCGGGTCACTACTTTTCCCTACCTGGGGATCACCTTTGATGAGAAAGGTAGCTGGGGCCCTCATGTGAAAAGTAGAGTAGCTACACTGGCTAGAACTTCTGCGGCCCTTCATGGCTTTTCAAAAAGACTAGGGGGCAGGCCTTTTGAAGCCATTAGCAAAATTTACAAAGCCAAATGTATCTCTGTAGCTTCATATGGGAGCTCCCTTTGGGGGTATAAAAGAGTTGATCCCATTCAGACCGCGGAAAACAGATTTTTTTAGATCAGTTTTGGGCGTTCCGCAGTCAACCCCATCTTATACTGTCCACCAGGAGCTAGGAGAAGGCTTCATTAGCGATTTGGTTAGAACAGCCCCATTAATCGCATGGCTTAAGTTATGGCTCAATCCTGAAATTCCCTTAAACCATTCCATAATAAGGGACTGTTTGACCCTGGACAATGCACATAGGATTGGATGGTTAAAGTACATTAAGGACAGTTTTTGTAGGTTGGGGAGGCCTGAATTATACACAGCCACTGACTCCATAACATCCAAGGACGTTGTCCTCACCAAGGCTGCTATGAAGGACCTTCTTTCCTTGGAGAGGGAGGAAGTCGAGCTAAAGAAACCCTGTGTTAGGGCCAGCCTCCTGCTGGCTATACCTAGTGGTCCTGACAACTACCTCAATGTGGTGACTAATCCTTATCATAGGTTCATTTTAACCCGTTTTAGATTTAATCTAATTCATTTTAACTTAGGTTTTTACTCTGAGTGGAGTACCCCTGAAAAGGCCCCGCCTTGTCCTTGTGATCTTTTTTCAGAACAGAGCACAATGCACTTTATAATGTTCTGTAGCTATTATAATGATGCCCGGAGGCTGTTTCTCGTTCCTATACTTAAGGAAGCGGGATTTATTCTGGTTCGACCTGCTCTTATTTACCTACAAATGCTGCAAACTCCCAGGATCATGTTTTTTGTGGCAAATTTCCTGGTAAGAGCAATAAGAAGCAGGAATATCAGACTCAAGAGTGCAGACCCGTTTATTAACTAGTCGGGCTGATGGCATCTTCAGATTAATGAATTCTAGATCACAGTGTGTCAGGTCTTGTAGTTTCAATAGTGGAATATTTATGCGGGGATCATATCTCGGGTTATCGCACTTTATATTGCACCTTATTATGTACTTTATTATTAATGCACTTTAATACCACGCAATCACAAAGTCTTAATGTTTTGCAATATGGTACATTGATTTTTATCTGAAATGCTCTTTTTTTAATGTTCTAACTGTTTTTAACTGCTTTTTTATTCATGCTACTTGTTGTCTGTGTTTTTATGCCATTATCTTTGTATGATATTAAGTTATCGCAATAAAGAACTTTGACTGACACAGGTACCAAAATGTCCTACTCTTTAAATAGAACCAAACCCTGCCCCTGGGGTTGCTGGAGCCTACTTTAGCGGGAGACCTACATGTAGTAAAAGGGAAAGTTTGGGCCTGGCAAGTGGGTGCAATTGCAGGTTGAAATGGCAGTATAAAACTACACAAACGCCCTTGACCTATGTGCGAGTTTTTCTTTTCTGTACTCTTATTTTCCTTCATCTTGCGGTCTTACTTTATAAGTGTGAACCTTCTGACATCCCTCTTTCTGATATTGCTATGTATCTGCGTCCACAGCTGGGCATTTTGTACAGCTTTGTCTGGATCATTCATTTCCTACATTTCCGTTGCGGCGATCATTACGCTATTATTGCAATCTGCCATTGTTGGATGTTTTTATACACACAGACTATTGCTTTGTTTTTGTATCTTTTCTTAATTCATTCAATAAATAGATTTGATACAAAAAAAATCTCTGTGCAAGTGCTAGTTCTGAGACATGTTGCACAGCCTCTGTGGTTACTAGCACCTTAAGTGCAGCAGGCCCTCTAGTAGCATTTGCGGCCCTGAACACTCCTGGTGTACTTTACTATGGACTTACTTGCAAATAATGAATAACCCAATCACCGATACAATTTAGACAGCGTATATGCACTTTAGTACTGGTTAGCAGTCGTAAAGTGCCCAAAGTTCTTGAGCCAACAAAAACAAATCAGGAAAAAATAAGAGGAAAGCAGTAGAAAGTTTGGGGATTACCCTGCAAAAAGGGCAAGGTCCAATACTCTGCGTCCCCGACTGACCCAACCCTGTGAACCTAGGAAAATATAGGTCACATACACAGGACGCATGAAAACTGACTTGCCTCTTAGCAGAAATGTTTCTAAGTGCCAAATTAAAAGCTCTCACTTAATACTTAAGTGCCAAATTAAAAGCTCTCACTTAATACTTCAATGCAGTGATATAATCTTAGGTACTAACTTGAAATGCTTCTTCCGCATGTTAAGGGAATACACTTTTTTCAATTTTGAAGACACATATATTCTCACATTTTTGCTACATGATTTATAAGCCAAATATTTTCAGGCTTGGCTCTTGCACTAGTGTTTAGAGCTAGAGTCAACCCTTGGCTCAGCACTCCGTGGCTTGCACACCTCTAAGACCAAATCTGGAAAACACTTCTTCGCCACATTCATGCTGGGCAGCAGCCTTTTCCTTCTTCACCACGATGGATGGGGAAGCAGCAGTTGCGAAGAGCATCAGTCAGTTCATGACAGCAGGAACCTAATGAGGGTCTCCCAGGACTACCAACAAATATAGACTAGGCGGAGTGGTCCACACAGGGCAATTGTGCATCCAGAGGCCAAAGATGCTAAAAAACAAAAACACTCAGTTTACAGCCCTAACAATGTTGTATAACAGATGTTCATGACAGCAACTCCCTCCATACCTTTCTGGATGTCTAACCTTGTCACCAATCATCACCTGCCACCAGCTGGCTGCAAAGTGTACATAGAGACAGTTTGAGAGTATGAATGAATGAAGTCATTTGTAAAGCGCTGGCTTTCATTCCAAAGGAGCATCTTGGCGCTGAAAGTGGGTAAGCTGAGTGTCAAGGAGTGTGGTCTCTGATGGCACCGTTATCAGATGAGAGATGATGCCAGACTGTCTGGTACTGCGAAGACCCAGGTTTTCAGTCTTTTCTTAAACAGCTCCAGCTGTATGAGTCGCAGTTGGGTGGGTAGATAGTTCAATGCTTTTGTTCCCAGGACTGTAGTAGTATTCAACCCTTTCGATATGTTAACCTCCACTGCTACCAAATCGTGAGGATACACTATACATAGGCTCATGCACCAGGCTCATCATGCCTTCAAAGAGTATACAACCTCTGCTCTTCAGGTGCTCAGCCTCAAATTCTGCATACTACAGATCCCCTAACTCAAAGCCCCACGGTCTAAACTATATTTATTCCACATTTTAGATTCCACACTCAAGGCCCAGGAATCAGGATGAAGATTTTTGTAAAGAAGGTGAGTGCAAACTCATTGTAAGAGGATATGGGGACACAGTAGCTCTGTATTAATCTTGCATAGTACAGATTCATATAGCTGGAAGGATAAGCAAGAGAAGTATGTGGAAAAATAGAAACATACTGTCCCCTGCTTACATCATTGGTACACAAAACCCTATCCTTCCCAACACACTGCACAATACCAACACTATGCATACTCCTACAAACAAACGCAGGCCTGGAGATAAGCTAAGAAGACTATCATCACTATCCAAAATAACTTACACCACATAGTACACTAGGGGCACACCACATAGTACACTAGGGGCACACCACTTCAATCACAAAATTGGTTTAAAGTCATCTCAGTAACATTAATCTCTATTGATGGAGCTTCATGCCAATCACTTCCAGCCCAAACACACAGCGGTGTTTAAAAGTCCCATTGGCAAACCCTGGGAAAAAGACATAGTAAGGGGTAGATACTCCAGACAGCTTCAGTACCTCTCTAAGAACTATTATATATCGCTAATAAGATGGTCACTATATTTATTCCACATTTTAGATTCTGGACTTTAAGAGGAGGGGGTCAAGCAGCAGCTTGATCATGCACTGAAGCAAAAGCCTTCACCGGGTGGTCACTTTGGTAGGTACGCTCGCTGAGAATGAGCACTTCTAGAGTCACACCTCATATCAGAAGCCTGATAAAGCTGGTGAAACACTGTTGCTAACCACCACTCCCAAATCTGTATTTTGTTTTGTTCCATATCAAAAGTTCCAGACCTAAACATCGAGGCGTATGCAGGAGATGCAAAGCAGGGTTGGCATTTTCTTGTCTTGATCGATTTAAGTAGCAATTTAAGTTCTCACCACAGTGGAAGAGGTATCCACAAACTAAGAACAGGGACAACCACCAACCCCCTCCCTCCCTCTCATCTCTCCACTCTTTCAACTGCAAGAGTAACAAGGTCATCATAAATCCATATCTGGTTACTTTAATGAGAAAGCCATTTGCAGTTCACGAACAGAGAAGAATGTACAGGGAAATTTCAAATGTAAGAACCACGGTTGTATAAAGTCGCACAGTAACATAGGGGACCGAGACAAAAAAAATGAGAAATATAAATATAATTTGATAAATGTAAGCATCTAGCAAGATTCTGCCAAATCACGCCTGTTTAGATGGAGAAATAATACCAATAGAATATGAAACAGAGACCAAAAATGCAATTCACAAAGTACTTCAATTTGCAGATATGTTCCATCATTTGTACTTTACCTCATAACAAAAAAAATTACATGGAGAAAATAAATTCCAGAAAACTGAAACATGTAAACTTTAGTTACTTTGTGTCCAATCAAAGCAGAACACAACGAAATATATGAATTACAAAGCTGAATTTCAAAAGTCCGATACCTCTAATTCAAATGGACCAAAAGAAAGATTTGAAGTGAACTGTTTGAACTTAAAACTCCAAATATTCCCATTAATGCTGCAATGTATACATTTACACATTTAATACAAACTCTTCTTTAAATGGCATTAATTCATCATTTTGCTTGCTTTCAAAACAAAAAAGTAATTAAGGTTCGTTTGGAAATGGTTACAACAAAACTCAAATGTTTCATATTCACGTTAAATGCTGCTTTCATTATGTGAAATGTTGCAGTTTCTTAAAGTAACCATAGCTGGCCAAACAGTAAAATGTACTCTTAGAAAGCAAACATAAAAAGGTACAGCTATATACATATATACATACACAAATATACACAGACCCATCGAAAATATTACTGCCCATATAATTTACAAACGTTACTTATAATTTACACTCCATTTTCCTTTAAATCAGTGTTCTTGCTAAGCCTTATGCATGGGCAGTGAGTGGGCTGTTGCATGAAGAAAACCCTTAATGAGTGCACAACAGTAACTGGTCCACCAAATATACCACGTACTAGTGTCGCAAACCATCTGAGCCTTCGAATGTGTAGGCTACTTGTCAGAATAAGATCTGCATATCATGCGAGTTTTACTTCTCACAGAAGTGGGAATAATCACTAAACACTGTATTGGCCATGTTGTAGTAAAATAAAAGTGTGGCAACAACGGTCCCAGGATGTGTTTCAGCATACTGGTAAATACGTGCATTTCTTTATAAACTGATTTGTGAAGGACGTCCAACAATGCATTTTAAATGAGTGGCAAGCGTCACACAAACCGACCCGAATTTGCGTCCCATCTAATGTGATGAAAAGTCCATAGGCACACTTCAGAATGACACGAATAAGAGGAAGGAGCAGTTCAATCAAGACAAACAGGAAAACGGGTTTTGAATGCAACAGCAGATCAAGAGAGAACATTACACTGCCATCAATCCCATGCTGGACAAATTTGAAATGCACCGGATAACTGCAGATACAAATTACATTCCCATTGCTTTCTTAGACATTTCCATTAATCAGATACTCAGGTAGTGGACATTTGATGACCTCTCAGTGCATGAGGCACACGTTTGGGTGGTTCTAGCAGTAAAAACGTCAGGTAACAAGACTACAAAAAGTGCATTGATCTGCAGAAAAAAAGTGCAAAAAGACAAATGGTGAAGATGAATGCTACTTTCACCATCACGCAAGAAATGTTTTGTTGATAAAATTTCAAGGCAACATATATGTCTTCAGCATTGACACATGTTACAGTACAGGTCAAAGTTTTAGATGCCCAAGTAATTCCACTGACCCAGCTTTCAACTGTAAGCATCACCGACTCACAATCGCAAATTTTAGGAAAAGTAAAATCAAATCAAAATAAGGAAAAACAATGTCAGGCTTAGAAAGAACACTGATTGGTTCACCCTTGTCACATCAGAATATCCACATCGCCTTCGTGGTCCTCCTCATTGACTTTAACAGAGAGAACCTCTTCATTAACAAATAAACCACTTAATCTTTCCTTTCGCGCTTGTCTCTGCTCCTTTAGTTGTCTTTTCCGAAAAGCCTTCTGTTGAAGCTTCCTTTGTTTGGAACGTTTCTGGTGAAATACAAGACAAAAAGCGAGACAAACATTGGTCAGGTTTTTAAATAATGCAACGGGGGAAAAAAAGACAATGACTGGAGTAACATTTTACATCTAAAATAGTATCATTTTGCCCAATTCAAGGTTATATGGATGTCCAACCTTCCATATTAAGAGACACACTAGAAATTTAAACCTGTGTCAGTTTTACTGCTAGTTTATACATTACATGTCAAATTCTCAGGTGTATTCACAGCAAATAAAATAAAACATAATATAAAATACAGAAACACCTTGATGGGAATCTATACCAGATATAGAACAGCAAAACTGTTACAAGAACGTCTGTTGCCCCAGCTGTGTTTTTAATCTCACATTCAGCCAGTCAAGTTTTGTAAACTTGTGCCTGAATCATCAGGCAACTTCACTACAAATCTTCTGAATATTAATTATACACAAAGCAACCTCCTAGTGGTGGGTAGTGTGCGAAGTACTATATTCATGTTTTTACATCTGAAATTATGAAATATTGCCAGAAATCAAGTATTCTTTAAGGCAGAATTTAAACAAAAACATATATTCATTTAAAACTTTATTTCAATCAGTATGATCATAAAATAATTTTGAGCAGAATCCAACATCTCATTTAAGTTAAAAACAAGTAAAAAATAAAATGGTATTCAGACATCAGGTAACATAACAAAATGGTTTTGCCTACACAGATCTAAATTGCAGTCAGTCCCGATATCACGAGCTGCAGTTATATATATATATATATATATATATATACACACACACACACACACACACACAGTACTTCGGTTCAATTTATAGTAACAAGATATTTTATCTGCACTTAATTTGACACTCATATGAACTCACAATCGATAATGCATATTATATACAGTACTTGTATTAATCATTAAGACAATTATTAGTAGCATAACTGGATACATTAAAGTGCTTGTGCAAGAACATAATGAAAAATTTGCAAAACCTTGAATATGGATAGAAGGGTCATTTAATAACAGTTTACTTCAGGGAGGGAGATAAAAACATTGTTGTGGACCGCTAAACACCAGTCCTGATTCTTGATAGTCTTAAAACCTAGTATTACATACCTTAAGTAGGATACACGATTAAAATACTGTTGGGATAGGCATAAAATCCATCTAAAATTCCAACAGTTACAAAGCGGGAGAAGGTATACACTAAATTAGTCACCATCTTTGGGGGGCATTTAAAAAATTTTTAAAAACCACCACATGGAAAATAAAAAACCTGCCACAGAGTAGGCTATGGGGAGGCTAGTGTCGTATTTCAGTAGCCTAAAGGCCTGTGAGCATTGCCTGGTTCCTAGATTTCTGCAAATCTGAACCAGCCATCATTTTCCTGCTTTTTTGTAGCCAGTACCAAGAACACGTGGCTTTCAGATTCTTCTGTACAGTTGCATGCCGGGCAACTCAAAATTTATTTGCCCGCCCACTTACTCGTAAAAGCACGCAGTGGCAGTACACCGTGCCTGAACTGTAGATCGAGCGGTCTTGCGGCAGCCAGCTTGATATTATTAAGCACAGGCTCTAATGTGTACTGATCTTTAATTTCCATAAACTCAGCAGTGAGTATCCCCAATGAATGGTTCCCCTGAAGCTGGGTAAGTTTAGTCTCCCAAAAACGACCCTTTAGCTCTTCCCTTGAGACTGTAGGGCAATGCATTTCAGGATTAACCTAAAGATTGCCCAGACCCATTAGTGTAAGGTTATGCCTGAGATATGTAACCCATGGTAGTCTCCGTGCCCCTGGTAGATTCAACACCTCTCGGAGTTCCTTCCTATACTCAAGCAATTCAGGAGTAACCCCCCAGGCACCTCCAGAATAGAAGGGGTCTCCGAGATGCTTCTTCCACAATTGACCTAACACCCAGGTCTAGACGTAGTGGAATAAGTGCGGTGCTGCGGGGAAGACCAAGCAATTGTCTCACAAATTTTTTTGCTGTTTGTGTCAGGCTATCAGTGCAGTCGTGCCCCCAAATTTCAGCTCCATACAGGGCAGTACCTCTAGCTTGAACCCTATATATCTCTACTACTGGGCCCACAGGATTGTGGCAAGAGTTGCGAAACACCTTGGACAAACGCCCTGTTTGCACCAACTTCATACTTGTTTTTTTGATCTGTGCTCCCCAGTCCATTTTTTCAGTGATAGTATTACTGAGGTAATCAAAGATAGATACCCTCTCTAATGGTCTACCTTCTAGGCATGGGTTTGGGAGTTAAATACTATAAATATGTTTTTTTCTTTCTTTAAAGAAGGCATCAAATTTATGTTCGACCCTCTGTATACCCATTGGGATTTTAGATAATAAAAGGGTATCATTGGTGAAGATCATGGCCGGAATATTAAGTGCTGCCAACTTTGGTGCGTCTAGATCTTTTTCAGAGTTCAAAAAGTAGACTAGCCCATTGATAAAAAGACTAAAAAGAGTTGGGGGGAGGAGACACCTTTGGCAAACTCCTCTGTCCACAGGGAAAGGTGTAGTGAGTTTCACAAGTTTGCCAAATTTGATCTGTGCATAATTTCCTTTGTGCAACCATTTTATTACTGGACACAAATATGGTGGAACCCCCATCTCTAGCAGGACTGTCGACAGCTGGGACCAGGTCGAATGCAGATTTCAGGTCTACAAAAATTGAACAGAGGCCGTCACCCTCTATACATCTGGTCTTTCAGTGTAATAATTGTAGCCTGAAAATCTGGTCTAGAGTGGACATTTTTTCTCCAAACCCTGCTTGGAACGGGCTGAGGACTTTATGTTCCTCCATCCAGCTCTGCAAACTATATAACAATATGCGAGCAAAGATTTTTTGACTGATGTTGATAAGGCTTATGAGCATCAGGGAACTCTTTTTAAAAATTAGGATTATTTCAACCCGGGCCCAACTGGTAAGAATAGCCATACCTTGCATAAAAGCATTATATAAAACCCAGAAATACGGAGTCCAAATGGTTGGTTCACTTCGTAACAAATCCCCGGGGATCTTGTCGAGCCCTGGTGCCTTACCAGCCGCAATTTGGCTTAGGGCACCAGTTACCTCTGTGAGGTTTATCATTGGGGTATCATCCACCGCTCTAGGAGTTTTCTTGTTTGCATTAGAGCAATCTGCCTGCAGATGGTGACATATGTCATTCGTTGCACTAACCCCTGACTTGGCTCTTGAGTAGAGGGACTCAGTGATCCCTCCACAAATTGGCCCCTAGGTTTGGCTCTATTGCCAATTTACCTTCAGTGCTAACCGTATTCACCACATTCCAAAAGGTCTTCATGTCACGGGATCCCAGAGAGCTTTTGAGGGTTTACCACTTTTCACTTTCCCACAGTTTTTTTGCCTCCACCATACTCGTTAGGTAGGCTGTTCTACGGATTTTAATCAACTGTCTATTTTTAGCCTTAATGGCAGAGACCAAAGCTTTTTTGTCCTTTCGGCAGTTTCCATTAAACTATGGATGACGGGGTATTCTTTTATTACTGGCGTTTTTAATTGGAAAGAAAAAGTCAGCCATGATGGCGGTTAACTTTGTGTGGTTCCAGGCAACCTTCGGCAGTTCAAATTGGGTATTATTGGCGGAGACAGATTGAATAGAATCCATAAGAAATGGGATGACCGTTCGATACAGGGCGACTAGCTTTTATTGAGATTTACTTAAGTCCACCCATCAGACTCTCTGCCTACAGTTAGAAATAATCAGTCTGCCATCAGCAGGTGTAGCAGAGTTGTTGGTACTCTCAGTGGTTAATTGGAGTAGTTCTAAAACTATCGCATTACGGTCACTATCATGACACGGCACAATCTTAAAATCAGCAACACCTGTGCCATGATGTTATACTGAGCAAAATATAATCAATTCGCATATCTTGGCCAATTCTATTAAAAGTATGCTTACCAGGGGTGTCAGACTTAGTTTTACCATTACATGCTCTCAATGAATGTTTTATTGCCAGAGAATTCATCTGACGTACCAAGTGAGTCCATGCTTTTACTAACGGACAGGTTGAGTCTGGTACAACCCAATACAGATCTTCACATGGGGGGTCCCTATTCATTTATTTTATTTTTTATTTATTTATTTTATACAACTTGTTAAGCGCGCGTTTACCCGAGGGTGTCTTGGCGCTGAACAGAAGATCGTACGAGAGCTAGAGTTTTGAGTAAAAATAGCATGGATAAGTTGATATGCAGCTTTTTCTGTTTGGTTGTCCACAGCCCTTGTATTGTGTATTGAAGGATATGGGCTCCCCAGCCTGTCAGTGATGCATCCGCTGTTAGTACTAGTTGTGGAACCGTTTCTTGGAACAGTCGCCCCCTGGAAAGGTTTTGTGGGTTCCACCACTGCAGAGAGTTGTGAGCGCGACTGTCTACCAACACTAGGTCATTTAGTTGTCCTTGAGCCTGGTTCCATTGCCATGCTAGGCGCATTTGAAGTTTGGCATGGGGGACAATGAATATGCAGGAGGCCATCATGCCTATGAGCTGCATAAAGACTTGAGCTGGTAGAGAGTGTTGTGGCAGGAATTTGCGAATGGGTATCTGCATACTGGCTATCCTTGCTGAGTTTGGATATGCCTTTGCCACTGAGGTGTTTATAGTGGCTTCCAGGTATTGCTGTACGTGGGATGGTTGCAGATGCGATTTTGTGTAGTTGATTGAAAAGCCTAGGCTGTTTAGCAACTGAATTGTTTGAGACATGTGTGCTGCACAATGTTGGTACGATTTTGCTTGTATTAGCCAATCGTCCAGGTAAGGGTACACATGGACGTGTTGCCTTCCGAGATGTGCTGCCACTGTCTCTAAGCATTTTGTAAACACTCTTGGAGCCGTAGTAACCCCGAAGGGCAAAACCTTGAATTGGTAGAGTTGACCTTTTATTGTGAACCTAAGGTATTTCCGGTGGGCTGGATGGATGGTTATGTGAAAATACGCATCTTTGAGGTCCAGTGTTGCTAGGAAATCTCCTTGTTGTAGTAACGGGAGCACTTGTTGTAGTGTGATCATATGGAAGTGCTCCGATAGTATATATTGATTTAGGGGTCTGAGGTCCAATATTGGTCTGAGGGAACCGTCCTTCTTGGGAATAAGGAAGTATAGGGAGTATAGTCCTGTCGCTTGCTGGTGGAAAGGGACTTGCTCCATGGCCCCCTTTTCCAGCATGCATTTCACCTCTTGTTGTAGCAGGGTGATGTGTTCCATGGACATAGGACGATGTCTGGGTGGTATGTTTGGTGGTGTAGAAGTCAGTTCTAGGCAATAACCAAACTGGAAAATTTCTCTAACCCACCTGTCCGTGGTAATGGAGTTCCAGACAGGTAGGAACTGTTTGAGTCTTCCTCCGACCGGTGTTAGGTGGTCTGGAGGTAGCGTAATGAAGTTACTGTTTTGTGGCAGTGGTGGCTCTGGTGTTATTGCCTCCACGTCCTCTCCCCTTATTATTGTTGCCCCTATAACCTCCTCGGTTTGTTTTTTTGTTGAAGGAACCTTATGTGTTACTTTTGTATGAGGCAGATGTTTGCAAGGTATTTCCTAGTGTAGTTGCTCTGTATGAGGAGCGTCGAAAGGAGCCTCTATGTTGCTGAAATTGCAATGCCCCCATTGATTTTGCGGTTTCTGTGTCTTTTTTCATTTTATCCAAAATGGTGTCGACAGCAGGGCCAAATAGAAAATCCTGATTGACAGGTTGGTTAAGAATGGTGGACTGCACCTCATTCTTAAAACCAGAAATACGCAGCCACGCATGTCTGCGTAGTAAGACGCTAGTGTTAATTGACCTAGCTGCGGTGTCTGCTGCGTCAAGCGCACATTTGATGGAGGAGTTTGTTATGAATTTTCCCTCCTGTATGAGGTCATCAGCTTGTGCTTTAAACGGCTCAGGTAGGTGTTGCATTAGGCTTTCAAGCTGATCATAGTGTGCCCTGTCGTAACGAGCCAGTAGGGCTTGGGTATTAGCAATTCTCCATGAGTTGGAGGCTTGTGCTGCTACCCTTTTGCCTGATGCCTCCAGTATTTTTGACTCTTTGTCAGGGGGAGGTGCTTCCCCTTTTTGGGAGTTGGCCCTTTTACGTGCATTAGCCACTACCAGTGAGTCTAGTGGTAACTGCCCTTTGATGTAAGTAAGGTCTGGAGGAGCTGCCCTATACATCTTTTCTATTCTGGGATTGATTACCCGTGCCCTGGCTGTATCCTTAAATATGTCAGGTGCATGTTTTAGAACTCCCTTTAACATGGGAAGTGTTCTGACACTTTTTTCTGAAGTAGGGAAGGTGTCAAATAAGAAGTCTTCCTCAACAGGGTCATTATGCATGCATACATTGTGGAATTGTGCTGCCCTGTCTATGAGTTGATTGAAGACTACGGTGTCATCAGTAGGTGACGGCTTAGTAGGATAAGAGGGTACATCAGGGATGGGATGGGTGTTGTAAGGGTCAGTTGGCTCCTCCCATGGTTCCTCTTGTGGTTGAGGATCTTGTGGGAAATCATATTGAGGCTGTGGCTCATCCCCCATGTTACCCTCATTGTCCCCGTGGTGAGAAGGAGAATAAGGATAGTAGGGAACAAAAGGTGTAGTAGGCATGATAGGGTCAAAAGGGATGAAGGGTCTAGAGGGAGAAGTCCCAAAGACCTTTTTCTTCAATGGAATAGGGGAATGAGAGCCAAAGTCCAAAGGCCTCTTTTTCCTATGCAGGATGGTAACTTTACCAGTCTCGGGATTAATATATATCTTTGCCTGGTCGTCTGATGGATCTGGGTGGAAGAGTTCTTCCTCTACAGTCCTGGGTTGAGTGTTAGACTTCTTTGGGTCGGTAACACCTGGTTTTTCGACGACTTTTGGTGTTTTGTTGGGTTTTTTCGGCTCTTCCCTTTTTTCGGGTCGCCGAGTGTCTTTGGGTCGACCGGAACTTTCGGTTCGTAACGTTTTTTATGCTCCGTAGGCTTTTTTGGATGTGTGTCCTTTTCAGAGTCAATGTTCTTTTTTGCATCGGCTGGTGTCTTTGGAGCCGTTATCTTTGGGTCGAGAGGTTTTTCCGGCCTTGGTAGGGGCTTCGGTACGACACCCTTTGCCGGGTCGACGGATTTCGGAACAGTAGGCTTGTTTGGGTCGGCGACCTTCTTT
Source organism: Lissotriton vulgaris (assembly GCF_964263255.1). Lineage (NCBI taxonomy): Eukaryota > Metazoa > Chordata > Amphibia > Caudata > Salamandridae > Lissotriton > Lissotriton vulgaris. The sequence goes on along the minus strand of NC_141691.1, from coordinate 229,962,450 downwards.
GGTTCGGCGCCCTTCGGCTGCGTGCCTTTGTTCGGTTCAACTACCTTTTTGGGGTCGACAGTTTTTGGTTGAACTGCCTTTTTGGGGTCGACAGTCTTCTTTGGCTCGATGCTCTTTGGCTGTACGGCCTTTTTCGGATTGACACCCTTCGGGTCGACGACCTTCTTTGGCTCTGGAACCTTCTTCGTGACCATGGTACTGGGCCCTGGGGTCTCTGAAGGTTTTGGTTTCGATTTCGGAGCAGAGCCGTATGGCAGGGCTGGCGAAACCTTTTTATGATCTTGGCTAAGGCCTTTTGGCGATGCCTCGACCGGAGCCTTTGGTAACGGGCTAATTGGTGTCAGGGGCAGGGTACTCACGATTTGCCCCGGTGAGATCTCGTCATCTGAGTCAGAGTAGTCCTCAACAGTGACGATTTCTAGGTCAGAGTCTGGAGCTTCCGGTAGATCCTGGTCATCATCGAAGATGTTGTCCGGTTCCGGTGCCTGTCGCTGCATTTCTTGCCTAGCGGTCCATCGGTTTCGTATAGTTTTCTTCGATCGAAACTAGGCGCAGGCTGGGCAGGTTTCTTCCCTATGGTCTGGGGAAAGGCACTTGTTGCATACTGAGTGTTTATCAGTATGTGGGAACTTGGAGTGGCATTGTGGGCACCTTTTAAACGGGCTTCTTTCAATCGACGGTCGGCTCACGTGGCGTCAAAAAGGCCCAACGGCCCGCATCGACGACCGATTCGAGATGGAAGGCTGGATCGAGTAGAGAGGTACCGAATGAGAACAATACCGTCAAAGTCGAAGGCCTTTTGACCTTTAGAAAAGTTTTGTTTTCGATTCCGAAGTTGGAGTATAGGAGTTAGCATCCGAACCCAATGGCGGAAAAAAACAATCTGAGGATGAAGAAGATGCCCATGCGCACTGTAGTCCAGGGGAGGAGTCACCAATCTCGTGATACTTCGAAGACTCTTCCAAGACAACAAAGTGCAATCATCCGGACCCAACACTAGGCGGCGATCTATTCACAGATATGAATTCAGCAGCCCACATGCCTCGAACACGAAGATCGCAGGTCATAGAAATAGCAGTTTGCGGCTTTATGGTACCAGTCTCTGCACTGGAAACGAGAGAAAAACCAGGAGAGTTTCACCTCCATTCCACCTCTCATCCTCAGAAGATAAAGCTCTTTGGTAAGGAGAAGCAACCAACCTCCCAGCCTTTTCCCCTTCATGATAGCATTTCATCAGAGCACAGATGAATATGGGCAGTCAATGTTTAGCAAAGAGGGTTGAAAGAAACATCACAGAAGGATGGTGCAACGAAGGCAGGCATAAAAGGTCCCGAAAGGGACACAGGGAAGGGTTTAAGTGTGAGAGGAAATGGGCTGCTAGTATGGAAACAGGATAGGGGACACCGCTCCAACCATATCTGAATTTTGGTGGTGGTGTATAGGTGGCAGCGATTGCAGCATCACTTCTAGTCAGAGTACAAGCAACTGCGAAATAATTACAACAACCACATCTAATATTCCAGCCAATAAACTACAGCGTGTTTCAAGACGTCCAGCTTTCATGAGCAGGGTAAAGTGAACATGTGTGCTTTTACTAAAGTGAATGGATGCTGTATGAATTGCAACGAGCACACAGTTTTGCCCCATGAAAGGAGATATGACTAATCCTTACTGCCAAGGAGCCAACGTAATGAAAAACACTCAAACTGTTTCCTACTTTTGGTGCTAGACCCTCACTATGCAAAACATACACAGACACTACCCAGAACACAGAGGGGGGAAGCAAAGAAATCTGAAAGACAAAAGGAAATGTTAAGAGTTTGTTACAAAAACTACACAGTAGGTTATCTACACTTACCAGGTGCTAAGACCAACAGGAGTCAAAATGCTTTATAAATAGGCCTAGTTGCCCCTCATTCAACCTCACAATTTTCTAATGCATGCTGCAAAATGCATTCTCGAGCACAGTCTACAATTATTACTAAAGACTTCTGCATCCAGTTTAGTTACACAAATCACCAGCTGTTCTACTCTGCGACAATGTGCTAGCATTCCTAGACTGGAAATGGAAAGTGTAAACTATTGAGAGGCATAAAAAGATTATGCTACAGTGAACAATTTAAAGTAAGGTGTTTACAGAAGATCCTCTTAAACAATGATGCACTTGAAAGGTTTACCTTTGAATCACGGATTCTTTCTGCAGCACTTGCAGATAAATTGCTGTCACTCTGAGCACGGCTCATGTTGGCACTGGAATTTGACGCAGAGTTGCCTGCACTGGATCCACTGCTGCTTGCAGTACTGACCATGCTGGCACTGCTGCTGCCGCCAACACTGGCACCGCTCACCCCACTAGTGCTGGCACAGCTGTGACTGTTCCTCTTCCAGCAGTCTCGAGCTGTTCGCTGGCGAGGCCCATGCTCTTTAATATAATTCCTCACCTTAATAGCAGGGACAAAATATTCAAATTACCCATCAGCTTATAGCGAACTAAAAAGCTAATCTACGTTATGAAGGAAAACAGCTGTCTAACAAACGATAACTTGCATCCATGATTAGGTAACAAATAAAATTGTGCTTAACGAAGACTGAATTTGCAAAACCCATGCTCGCAGCATCATTGACAGAACTTTAGTCACCACCAAAAAAGCCATTATTTGGTCATCTACCATATGAAGTACGAAAACCACAAGTACTTTGTTACACATTTTTGAGTATTTAGTCTTTTAGAAGGGCTGTTAAATCAACCCTTAACCACTGGGACAAAACCGCGAACAGAGTGCCGCACACTTTAAATAGCATGAGTTTGTTTTGATATATAGGTCAATATTGATACCGTTCCTAATAATGAAAGTTAGAACTGGCGCTTCAGCAACAAGAAGACCAGGATTGAAATTGAAAATCATAAGAAAACATGACAAAAATGTAAAAAGATTTACCATTTGTAAGCATTCTTAACAAACCTGTTTCAACTTTTCATCCGTCAAACAGTTCAATTCAATGATGAACTCGCTATCTGTTGGTGAAATCTGTGCTGCGGGATCGATGATTTTTATAATATCAAGCTGCTCCCGGAGGCCCATCTCGGTACTGACTCTCCGACTGAGGTATTCAATATATTCCACCTTAAAAGAAAAAAGGTAAAATCTCCATTACTTCACAGAAATGCAATCTTGCACTGCATTATAGGAGTTCAAAATGTGAAGAAAAGCAGTAATTCACTAAACATTCCCTCAGACTCACAAAGCACACCGGTGCTAATTAAGACCACAAGCAGTTTTCATAAGTTGATTATGGCCTTTTTTACCTTTTCAATAAGAAGTTCTACATCAGCGCTGTACCATACACAAGATTACTCAAACAAAAGGGCTTCGATAGTGATTGTTTTACACAGTGCATAGCCTCTGAACAGGTTTTAGTCGATACCCATCAAATAACGAATAATGAAACTAAAAATTGTGAAAAAGCAGGGGTAACTAACTTTCACTAGGACGTTTGTCGGTAGGTTTGTATATGCATCAGAAGCGTTTCCACTTATTTCCTAAAACTGAAAGAAAAAACTTCTTAACTGTGGCATTAGAACGCCACTGGAGTAATCTTATCTTTATTGAAGTGCACAGTAGCAATTTTCCCAGCATTTTTAAAGAGTATCTTTTAGAACAGTAGTTCTTCGCCTGTAGTCCATGGACCCCTATGAGTTTGCTAGGGTTTAGAAAATAATAGATTAAGTACTGATACATCAAAAGTAAAATTAAATTTTTCAAAGCGCTCTGTAAATGTGAAGTAATTTAACATTGGAAGCGAACAATTAAGCTGCTCTCCTTATCCTGATTTGCTGGAAGCAGCATAAGTAAAACAAACTGAATTTAGAATGGACAATTGGAAGCCTCAATTGGAGCAAAGACAGTGATATGCTAGATTCTAGCATGTCATTTCGCCTTTCAGATGACATTCTTTGAAAAACAAATTTTGAGGGAAATGGACAAATTGAACAAGAAAAATATTTCATACAAATCCAATTTTAATAAACTTGAGCACCTTGCTCTAAAAAGTTTAGCGAATAATCCTTTGACGGTTATAAAACCTGCCAACAAAGGAGGGGGAATTGTCCTGTGGGTCAGCAATGATTACGATAAGGAGGTGTTGAAACAACTGAGTAATCTGACCCATAACCGTAAAACCAAGGACAGCCCTGCTACTTTACTCAGAGGCAAGATCTTGCATTTAACTACACAGGCACTTGATTATGGATACATGTGTAACAAAAAAAAAAAAAAAAAAAATAGGACTACTTGAATTCATCGATGCAAAAAGTTCCGAGTTTGTATGTACTTCCGAAAATCCATAAGGATGGTGTAAAACCCCCTGGGCGCCCGATCATTGCCGCATGTGGCTCATTACTTGACCCACTTGCTAAGTATATATATACTTTTCTAAAGCCATTCGTCAGTGCCACACAAGCTTATGTGAGGGACACTATGAATTTTATCCATAAGATTGAACACGATGTTCGACGGAGACCACTAGTGGTTAGTCTCCTTCGACATTGAGAGTTTATATACAAATATTCCGCAGGATGAGGCACTGCTGGTGATGGAAATTGTTTTAGACCAAAGGATTAGGCCCCATCAGGTCCCCACTAAGTTCCTTTTGGACTTAGCTAGAATAGGTCTGAAAATTTGCTTTTTTCCTTTAGAGGCGACCTGTTCGTGCAAATAAAAAGGCGTGGTGATGGGGTGTTGCTTTGCCCCAGAGATAGCAAACCTTGTTAAGGATCAATTTGAAAAAAGGTATGTCTTCGATGAAGCAACCCCATTTCGACATCACCAGTCGAGGTGGGTGCGCTTCATCGATGATATATTCTTAATATGGACTGGTAATTTAGAAGAACTCGATCGGTTTCATACGTGGCTTAATTTGTGTACTCCTGATTTGAAGTTTACCAAAACCTGCAGTAGCGATAGGATTCATTTCTTGGATCTATTGATTTTTAACAACAATGGCTAATTAGAGGTTAGTCTCTACACTAAACCCACTGATCGGAATACCCTCCTTGAATTCACGAGTGGACACCCGAGGAGCTTAAAAGAAAACATGCCCTACGGGCAATTATTACGGATCCGCCGTAATTGCTCAAATAAGAGCGATTATTTTGACAAGGAAATCCTGTGAAAGAAACTATGTGTGAGGTTACCCGAGGAAATTAGTAAAGGCTGCCCTGAAAAGGCCTGTGTTTTGACCTTTAATCCCAAAACCAATAAAGTTAAACAGACAATCTAAAAAAACTGGAGACTCATCGAACATCTGAACATCCCGAAGCCACTGTTCACATTAAAGAAAGGTAGGAATTTAAAACAATACCTTGTTAGAGCGAATAGGGAACCACAGGCGAAAAAAGACACCAGAAGCATGTTAGGTTTGCCAGCAGTGGTTGAACACTTCCAACTGTGCCGCATGTGCAAGCACAACTGATTCCAAAACTATTGTAACGATACTGTACGTTTTTTCAGTGAGTTCTGTGACGATGTTCTGTTAGGAGAGAGTTTCTTTGAACTTTTGCTTTCTGTGGTCTATTGCCAGGAGACATACCGCTGCCCTTGGTGTAAGGCGAGAAGTGGACATTTGGTGATTTTCTGAGCCCTGTGAGAGTGTGTTCCTACAGGTATGATCTAGGTCACTTGGTTTTTGTAACTCCCATGAACGACAGACAATGCTTTATGTTCCTATGATTTTTTGTGAGGAATTATAGGTCTTGCTCTCCATCCATGTTTTCTCAGGATTGTAGCGAGTCTACAAGCCGGGTGGCCGCAGGGTGTCGCCTGCGTAGCCAGGGATTGGAGAGTGCGAGCCAGGGATTGGAGAGTGTTATTCACTCATTTAAGGTATTTAGCGTACACCACCTGAGTTTTGTTCACAGTTGATGTGGGTGATGGCTTGGTCTTCACAGGCTTTCGTTTTATGTTTGCTTAAGGCACTCCTCTTGGGGATCAGGCTCGTGTGAACTTGTTTGCTGGCCTACTCTTTATCTTTTTGTGTCCACCCATAACCACCGGACCTTCCTAGCACTGCATGGTCACAGCGGGGAGAGTCTAATTTTGGAATAATTGGATGTAGATTTATATGTTTGTTATTACCATTTTAGAGATAGTGTTACCCTTGTCCTGATGAGGCCTTAAGGAATTACTGGCTGAAACGCGACCGCGTCGACATATCGACGAGGAGTCCCATCATTTTGAGTTCGTTTGAAAAGAGAACGCACATATAGAATAATTTGGTTCGAGGTGTTATGCCTCTGGCGCAATAGGGATTTCGCCTGAGTGTACCACTTGGAGTTTAGAGTGTACACTGTAAAAATATTGTTGTTCTTAGTAGGGGTATACTTTTTTGTACATTTTTTTGAACACTTTTTTGTATACGTTGTATATAATGTATATATATGTATTGTATTATATATGAATGTGATTTAAATGTGATTTGTAGTGATTGTTTATGTTCCGTATATTTGAAGTGTATATTTGAAGTGTATGTATACAATGTGTATCTGTGCCCTACACCCTGTCATTTGACACTTATACGAATTTAATTTTTTAATATACAATATATGTAAATAATTATTGGAAACATCAGGGTAATTAGCTGTACCTTGAATGAGAATAAATGTTGAATTCAGCATTATGAAGGGCTCCAACTTTCCCATTCAAATGTAAACTTGGTTTATGAATTAAATTAAATAGTTAATAATTTGTGCATGAGATGACTATTTGTTTCTGCATTTTTTCCTATGGTTTTGAGGTTCAAACTGTAGAAATTCCCTAGACGGGGGACCCACAGCTCCCAATTGTGATTCATTGGGGGTCCATTGAAGACAAAAGACAAGTCAGCACAAGATTAAGATCCTACTGGGGCATGCGTAAGGGTGGGTGAGGTTAGGACGGACATGTTTTAACCCCTTCAAGAATCTGTTAACTAGGGGTTTCTAGAGAAACAGCTGATCAGGCAGCCCCATGAAGGCTGAAATGGTAGAAAGATAGCCCTCAAGATTGGCCAGAGCAAAGCCCTGCTGAGCGAGAGAGAGAATGAAGAGAAGGGCATGAAAGGAGAGAAGTTGGCCTAACTGCGAAGGCAGTCGTCCTCAACTCTGGGGACCTAGGTTCAAGCATCGGCAAGGACGCTGAACATCCTGTGATTCTGGGCAAATCACTTTATCTCCCTGTGCCTAACAAAAAAACTAAAAAAAAATGATGAATGTGTCCTCTTGTAATGTAACTGGTACTATGTAAAAGCGCTCTAATAGCAGATTCGGGTCAAGTTCATGCTATTAAAAAAACTCTACAAAAAAATAAAAAAAAATAAAAGAATAAAGAAGGGTAGCATATGGTTTGTTTGCACACCATACTACAAGCTTGCCCCACCAGCAGGCGTACACCATTTTGGTGGAGGGAAGCCTTCAGGCGGAAGGTCTAAAGCGGGCAACTATCGCTGCTCAACCTCCATGCAAAGAGCCAAATCGTTGGCAGGTTCGGGTGGAAAACCAGAACCAAAGCGGTCGAGACAGAAGATATTCCTGAGTCCAGGACCCCACCCGCTGTTTGGTGCAGTACCACATATCACTGGTGTGGTCTATAAACACCAGCACCAGCACAAACACCTTAATGGAGGGTAGAAAGGCTTTTAATGCCCGCAGAATCACAAATAATTCCAGAAGGTTGATGTGGAGTCCAGATTCAGCCAGAGGCCCCTGATCTCTGCCTTTCCTAGATGGCCTGCCCATATCAGGAGTGAGGCGTCTGTCACTACTGTGAGATCTGCTTGTGGAAGGGAGAAGAGTCTGCCACTGATCAAATTGGGGTTTGTTAACCACCACTGCAGATCTTTTGAAGTTCCCTTTGAGATCTGGGCCATGTTGGAGAGATTTTTCTGATACTGCGCCCACTGGAACGCCAAGTCCCACTGCAGAGCCCATATCTACTAGCAAGTATGTGTCACAAGGTGGTAAGGTTTTCCCAGCTATCCCCAAACCAACAAAGTACCTGCTGTTATGCCAGTCGTTTATGCTTCTGGAGTCAACTCTTCTTCTGAACCATCCTTTTTGAATATATAAAACTCCTACAGTTTTCATTAGCTGCCTTGTCCTAACTATTGGAAGCATAAGCATTTTTCCCTGAAGAACGCATGTTTTACCACGAAAATGACTCATGGCAAAATAAACTAGATTCTTCCTGATGGCTCAACATTTCTGGCAAGACAAACTAAGAGTTCTGCCAGACAAACATACGCTGCTCCTTGGAGTAAGAGTACACATGCAGTCATCTATATTCCAATGGAACCTACTGTATTTTCCTCCGTTTTCCAAACCCCTAGTAGAAGTCTGCTTAGCATCTATTGTGATCTTTTAGCAAGGTTGTGAAATTATTGTGCAGAGCTTATTTCTCCACATAACACTGCCCCTAAAAGAGTTGGTCCTACAGTAAATCTTCAGATTTTTTTTACAATCAAAGGCCCGGTCTGCAATAAAAGAATTTACAAAAAAATTGTTTGTGCCCTTCAAGAGGAAACAAAGGATATAAAAGGTTCTGCATGTTTGTCATAGAAACTCCAGTCTACCCACTTGACCCAGAACACAAACAGAAAATAATCAAAAATTACAGCTACAAAGGTGCCACGAATAAATATATATAGCAAGAGATATAGAAAGTGAAAAAATGAGAAAAAAATGAGATAAAGGATACTCAAAATCGAATGGGAGGCAAGCTACGTAAAATCGAGATTGTTTTTTCCTATCTAGAATCCAAGCACATACAGTACATTGCAAATATTAATTATTACCTTTGCCTCGATTGATGGGATTTCATCAACTGTCCCTGAACTGCTTTTATAAAATTAGGAAACCGTGTTAAAGAAGAAATATTGAACACAATAGTACTGAATTAACATTAATGAGGCCATTTTATTAGAAAGCCTACTCAAGTTTGATATTCTTCAGTTCTGGAACAGGTTTCCTCTTAAGTCACACAATTGTTCTTACAGACACAGTTGAAGAAACTTCACCCAGAATGGACAATGGACAACTCTTAAACTCAAAAATGGATTGTGGTCAACACCACTTATTTGCCAAGTTTTCGAGCACTGGCACAGCCAATAACTCCCGACTACACAAGAGCCATTGGCTTTGCCAATTTGTTTAAGCTATGTTGTACACCAGCACGTCTGTTTTTCAGCATGGCTAAAAGTGGAGTATTGTAGAGTAGAGAAGGGTTCTTCATAGTCAGTCCTGAAGGACCGGATCCATACCGGGTTTTTAACATATCCCATTTAGATAAACGTAGTTTTCTTTAAAATCTGGTATGGATCCGGCCCTCCAGGACTAACTTTGGAGAACCCTGGAGTAGAGTGCCGCAGACGGTCGTGGGGTGCAACTGTAAGAAATTTACATCTGCATTGAGGACAGTAGACTTGGTCACTGAGCACATCTATTTTAGTCATTCACCCTGTATGCCCATTTTTATTAAAATACTACAATGGTCTATCTCAAAAGGTAGGCTGCAACAGAAACATATTAAAATCATCAAGTGCCAAAATAGCTATACATAAATACCTCCCTTCAAAAATGTACCAGTTTTAAAATTCAATGTCAGGACAAGAGGCGAGGATTATGCTTTTCTTACTAAGCATTATAACAATTTTTCAAAACGGCAGCCATTGTAACATCAACCAGGGAAAAAAGCTACTCTTCCCGAAAACCCTTGGGAACCATATTAAGTCAAATTTCTAATGTACAGCAACTGGTACGCATATAGTCCATCTTCGCCTTCAGGGCTCATTCTTTCTCTGCTGCTCAGCAGCTAAGCTCAGATAAGTGCTTTTTTTTGCTCTCTGTGCGACTGACAATAGTTATAAAATGTGTTCATTATGGTGCATTGCTGTATTACTGTTCCTAATCCTGCCATTTTCATTGCAACCGGTTTCCTGTTCAGTCATATGACCGCCTTGGCGATCCTAACGCAGCTTTCCCCTTGTACAAACACTGCAGTCTGCTGCCCATTAGGGGGCGTGACAAGTCTCAACGGCCCACGGCGCACTTCTCACCGACAAGTGTAAGACGCACACAGCCGGAGGGAGCCCTGTCGCACCGCACTCTCCGCTCTGTCTCGTACACCCTCTGGGGGTCAGTATTATCCCACAATACAAATATGATATCCCTCTGGGGGTCTGTATTTAAATCTCTTCAACATACCCTGCGGGATCTGTAATTACGCAGCCGCTGTAGACCGGCAGGGACATCTTCCAAGGTAGTTTTCTCCATTGATCATTGGGGTGCATGACCCTTGGGCTTGCATCCGTCAATTGTGTGCTTCCCATACCCTCTGGGCCCTCTCCCAGAACCAGATTTACACACCCAGCATGCCCCATATCTGGGTTCAGCCTATATTTTCTTTACCCCCTTCCCCCATGGCAACTTGATAGTGGACTAGAAACCAGTCTGGTGCGCAAGTTAAAACCCTACTGCAGCCCAATCATGCAATCTCAAAACACTTACCAGGAGGAATACTCCTTGTACTTCTTCCAATGGAGGACACATTTTATGAGACCGCAGATGCCTCAATTTAGAAAGTTGTTAATATAGTCATGGAGCCTCTTTAACAGCCTTGCTCAGAAATAAATTGTGCAAGAGGGCGCAAAAACCCTCCAGCCTACTCCCTCCTGCACCATCTAATCCCCCACCTTCCCAAGATACCATGGACTGAGTGACCCCCCCTCCTCAAAATAGGCTGTGCAAGGAAGGGGTGGATCACCGCGCGTTTGGGTGTCTAAGAAGGTCTTCCAGGCCCAGGTGCCTCATTTGAGGGGCCAGAGGAGCCTGCAGACTCTTACCCAGCCAGCTTCCCCTGACCAGCCCGACTCATATGAGTCTCAGGGGGTGTCTGAAGAAGAGGCAGTCCCATCTATGCCCTGGCACCCTTCTCCAGGTCCGACTCACACACTAAGGCGATACAGACCTACTAAATTCAGATAAGTTGCGAGGTATGTGGCAGCACAGCTTTGCAAGCCTTTGGAAAAAGATGCCCACAACAAGTCGCCCTTACCCCAGATATCGATCCCAAGATGGCAACCTATTTGGCAACATTTTCAAAGGTCCTTAAAAAGGGGTACTGACTGCTCTGAGCGATCATGCCAAGACAAACTCCGACACCATAGGCCCCATGACAAAGATTCTTGATATGACAGAGGAGGCAAATGCCTCAGGTTTCCCAATTCCTCCCGATGTCCTCTCAGGATGGGCCAAGCACACAATTGTTTTTATGGGAAACGCAAGTTGTGCGCTGTCCACAAAGCGTTGCAGTTCCTGGTTTATTAAAATTGATCCCAAAGTGGGCGACCTAGTCTTATCGGAGGCAGGACCAGTGGCCCAAAGGGTCTGTTGGGAAATTCATTTGTGGCAACCTTCATGTCACTTGATGAGGCCCAGACAAACATCAGACACGTTTTCACCCTGAAGGTTTTTCAAGGGGGCGCGGGGGCATTGTAGAGCCACTTTTCTTCAACACTCCCTCCCAAAGGACAAGGCTCTGGGTGTGTACAGTGTTAGAATAATGTGCTCTTCAAGGACTTCTAACACACAAGAGGTCAACAGTTCTGTGAACGAGGGAGTGTTAAAGCTCCATTTGGCAACAGTAAGTGCATTTCCTTCTACCCAAATCAGGGTAGGGGGCCACTGGCACGATTTCTCCCAGCTTGGTCTTCTATCACATCAGACGCATGGGTGCTGCAAACCGTACAGGCGTTCCAGATAGAGTTCTACGGGGTTCCCTTCCAGGAATCCAGACCCCGCCCCATTCGCTTCCCCAGCAGGCCCCTGGTCTTTTAGATGAGGAGGTAGAGGACATTTTACAACAAGATTTGGCATAGCCAATAGGTCTCGCCTTTAGGGACCTTATAAGTGTTTAGCCAGAGCTACTGACTTTGCCACTATCTTTAAGCTATGTTCTAGAGCATTGCGGCTGCTGTGCAGCATGTTTAACACCTTGGCTGCTTTGACTTTTCCCCTCCTGTGCTGCAAAGTAAGATTTACCATTGTTCATGACGAGCTCAGCTCGACATAAGCACAGCTCCACTGTGCCTCATGACGAGCTGAGCTCATCATGAGCAGCGAAGGGGTTAAAAGCTATAATAAAAAAAGTGTTATAAGCATTGTTGTTACCTTGTATATAACCAAGAACACATTGTGTACAACTGAATGACTATTAATAAAAACAATTAACATAAAAAATGTCCTCTCGTTTTTTTTGTCTTTGCAATACTGGCAACTTCTTCCTGCCTGTTCGAAGGCTTGTTTGTTCTAGTGTTTTTTTTGTTTTGTTTTTTGTTATGCGATGGGGTGGGGTTATAAATAAAGGGAGGGTGGAGGTTGGGAAATAGTACCTAAATAACAACATGTGCAGAGGGTGGACACTATGGGAAAAACAAAAGATGCCAAATTCAGAGGGCAGATTGAGGTGGTGCTGAGTGATGCTGAGGCTGTGGTGTTGTGCTGGTGCTCAGGCGGTGCTGAGATGATGCTGCACCCAGGGGCGGCTGGTGACATTTGAATGTGGTAGGGGCGTAAACTGATTAGCATACTGCACCGTTGCGAGCGAGCGAGCACGAACCACCATAAATTTTGAAAAAAAGAGAAGAAAAATCTTGCATTCAAGCTAATTTGAGAAAGCATGAAGGTTAATAAAGCAATTGCGAAAGTGCAGTTATTACATTATTAGATGTCATAACATAGGTAGCTGCTTATTCAGTATAAGCTAAGAGCTTGAAACACATGCCCCCGCACACACATACAGACACCCACACATCAATCCACACACACGCACACACACATAAACACGCTCACACACACATCCACACACAAACACACATCCCTGGGACAAAATGCACACAGTGTTGCATACGAAGGCCTGCAGAACTCACCCCCCTCAGACGGTCTCAAACATATATTCCCCCCCTTTCTTCTTCCGGGATCATTCACTTCTCATCAGCTGCTCGCCGGATTCCCAGCCCCCGCGTTTTAGATACTTTCTCTGTCTGTCATTTGGCATTTTTTATTTAAAGAAGGCTGCAGCCTTGCCAGGTTTGCCACATGGAAGGGCACAGGAAGTGGGCACATGCCGTCTGGGGGCAGACGGCTAGTTCTAAGAAAGAGGACGAGTGGCGCTTGTCAAGCTTTCTCTGGATTGAAGATTTTCAGCAGTGCCCAATGTCAGTGGCACCGTGGCCACGGGCGTGGGGAAGCCTATTGTTCTGTTTTTTACAACTATACCAGACCATGGGATGTCGGCCCCCTTTCCTTGCCTATCGCATTCTTCTTGCTACCTCACTGAACTTGTTAGAGAAGATACTCCATTGTCGATATTATATAACGTTTACTACTTCTGACGAGGCATTGAATGCGCTTTGTGGAGGGGTAGTAACTACTCCATGTAGCTCAGTTATTTTCTAGTGCTAGTTGTAGTGGGTTGCACCTGGGTTTGCTCATACTTGTACACAGAATGACCAATACATATATCTCCCTTTAGGGGACCGCTATTGGGTCGCAAACTGCCCACACCCACATACTTTCTGATTACTTGCACAGGTTCAAGGGAAATCGCACCACCCTTTTCCCTGCGTTTGGAGCATCATCACTGGGACTATTAGTGCAGAAACACTAATGACAGACAGATACACGGAAGATGACCAGTTCAAAAGCACCCTACGCAGCACTCTCAATTGTCAAACCAACAACATGGAGGTTTACAACCACTCTCGAGGCTTCCTCGAGGCCAAGAGATTGCCTAACGTAACGTGACCCTAAACAAAACTACATAACATATATAATAACCAGAACTGCCTTACAATGACTGGCAACACAATTCTGGGGCAAGGATTGTTTGAAGCCTTAGGCAAAATCACATTTTACCATACGTGTGCTCTTTTTACATATGGAATGCTACATTTTGTGGACGGAGTATACATACATGTGCCGATTGCCGAAGCTATGCAAGCTTCATCTCATTGTGTGTGTGTGTGATGGTGTTTCGCGTTTTACTGTATGTTGTGCATGTCCGATGATAATGGCGCCAACTTGAACTGGAGTCTGTACCTGGTCCGCGCCGCAACACAAGTGCATGTCATCGCCGATGACATGCACTTGTGTTGCGGCGCGGACCAGGTACAGACTCACTCAACTCCAGTTCAAGTTGGCGCCATTAATCGAGCCTGGCTCTGGCTGGCACAGAGGGCATTTGCGCAAGAGTCAAGTGAAGGTAGGGCCTAGGCCTGTGCTGCAGTCAGTGTGCTCACAATGCCTGCCATCGGAGGGGGGGCACGGAGCCAATCGGTCCTAGGCCTCTGGCCGGGCAAGATGTTTGTGTGAATGAATAGCCACTGCCAGCCCAGCTGACAGCGCACAAGGGTCACTTCAGGCCTAAGCTGTCCCTCCCAGTCCCTTCTTCCCTTCTGCTTGCGCTAATCCCATGGCGCATGAAAGTGAAACTGGAAAGGGAACCAAGCCTGAAGTTCCCTGGTGGTGAGATCAGGCACGGAGTGGCGCAGCCTGTGAAGAGAGTGGATGGATGTGCATGTGCAGTGCATGTGCATTGCGGTCTGTGTCACATCACAGACACAACACTGAGGATCCTCTTCAGTGCAAGCAGCCCTCCCCACGCCCATGTTACTTACAACAGGTGAATTGAAGGGCGGTGCGGTGCCCATGTTGACTCTGCTGCTGCTTGTGCATGTGTGATGAGACCGTGATTGGAGCTTCTGAGAACTTCTGACATGTCACATGATTAATTACTGACTACTGTACCGAGGACTTTTTTTCAGATTCAGTCTGGAGTCACTCTTACTTTTTTCACAGCAGCAGCAGGTGGATGGATCGGATCTGGAACACTAACATGACGACGTCCTGCGTACTACTGCAATAATAATAACTGTACAGTCACAGTACACACACAACAGCGAGCGTGATGGTGAGGCAGAGGCGGGAGTCGACTCCGTCTGCTGCCTGTGCATGTCGGCACGAGCCGCCAGGATTGGCTAGGGGGGCACACTGACTACTCGCCCTTTGGAACCCCGGAGGCAGCGGCACGGCTGCTGTGAGAAGCAGCCCCCCCTGGTCCCTCTCTACTAGTAAGGGGTACTTCACGGAGGTAGTGCGCATGCTCGGGCAAGTTACAGCCCGAAAATGTACATGCGCAGTAGTACTGCTGCAGCTGAGTGACTGTCCCTCAAGCTGCAGCAGCCCAGCCCAGCCCCAGCCCCACCCCCTGCGCACTCCCGATGAAGTCAGGTGTTTCCCGATTCGGCGCTGCGGGCGCTTATTATATTCAGAATCGATTGCCATGCCTATGCAAACAATATTTTTTGTGTGCTCTTGACGGCGGTGCGTCCATGTGGCTTAGTGGGGCTACGCCCCTACGCCCCAATGGACGCACCGCGCCTGGCTTCACCGATGCTGAATTGCTGCTGAAGTGGGGCTGGGCTGGAGCGGAGGTGGGGCTGTGCTTGTGGTGGTGCACTGATGCCGAGGTGAACTACTTAATTTTGCATAAGCGTTCCCACAAGTCAGCCTCTGGTATAAAGGTATACATACAATTATAGTTGGCAAAACAGTATTCAACCTTCTAAAAATTGCAAAACAATGGTTCATAAAATGAAAATATTCTATCCTTAGCATTTGTCACAGGGTGTAACTGCAAAACCGAAGCACACTGTCACTATATGACATTCTTTGTAACAAAATACATGCCTTTAATCATTAGCACCGTATTAAAAATCCACTCTTAAAGGCTTATTAGATGCAACATATACTTTTCACAATAAACAAGTTAGGCATACTGCCTTTGTCATAATTAATAGATCAGGATATAGCCTTCATCAATAGCGTGTCAGCTATGTTCTCTCTAATTTACTTTCTCCAGGTGCAACAAGAGACTTTGTATGTGCGCACGCTTCATTTAGTCATGTGCATGTGATTTCACTATGACTGTGATCTATCTTCTTTTAGGCAGTCTAATTGTTAGTACACATGTAGATGGATGCTTAGTTTTGCCAAGCCTAACAGATAATAAAATTGAAGTAATAGCTGTTAGTAGCTGTGAGACGGAAGTGTGAATGGATGTGCGTCTAATGTGGTGCCATAGCTTAGCAGCAGACCTCCAGACTTTTACTGGGGATCACTGGAAGATCACTGCATGCAGTGCATGAAAATAAGCTTTTAACTGAGAAGTCTACCTGTGGCGGGAAGTTGTGCTGCCACTTTGTCTTGTGCATTAATGCCTCAAAATAAATTATTTTTTTATTAGCGCACAATTTTCTGTTGTGCATGGAATTTTTTTTACGGCTCGTTATGCAGGAATACGCACCTCTTTAGAACAGTAGATGGGAAACAGATTATAGCAGGAGTAAGGGGACACCCTTGGAGAGTGCTTAATTAGTTCAACAATCTGTCACTTTAATTAGATCTGAAATCACCCTCTTTCAAGCGTCCCGCAGTACTTTTTACGCTTGGACTTTGGCTTTATCCTGGGTGCTAGAAGGTTGTCTGCTTGGCAGGAGAAGTGGTGTTAGGGGTGTGAAATATGTGTGAATCTATGCAGGTCACATGGTACAGGATCACAGTATCAATATCTCTGGGTGTTAAACGTGGTTACAAAGAAATATAGAACGTCTTGGGAAAAGGACATTTGGCCAAACCCCCAAGTTCTTGCGTCACTGTACTCGCTTCTTTGCAGGCGGACCCATCATTCAAACTCCGCACATCCTCCAAGCCCTTAAATTCGCAAACTCACCTTATCTCGAAGCGAAGCTCGTAAGTCATGAGCTGGCTCCAGTACCATTGCTTAAGGTGAAAAAGAATAAAGAATAGCAGGCCGGCATTCGAACAAGCAGCCTCCGGACGCCGTCATTTCCTACGAAGAAGCATCAGCCACCCCAAAACAGATTTGCAATCCGTAAACATATCAAAATGTTCTTCTGAGAACATTTTTTTTTAAAATATATTTTTATTGCAGAGTTATAAACCACAGGATACAATTAATCAGCCAGTTCACTCGTGATATCCCCCCATCCAATAAGAAATCCAAATCGTACACAGCCATTCAGCCCGCATCCCGGAGGCCGGGCGGCATAATACTTCGTTCAATAGGAAAACATCACGGTGCACGTCCCATAGGGACCATGGTCGAAATATCGTTTTGCGTATCTGCTTTTACCCCCCCACCCACAACATCACTCCCGTCAGCCATCCCAGTGAGAATCAGCGGTATCGCCCTTGTCGGGACCTGCCCTAGGCGCTATGAGTTGTCACACCTGGCCGCTCTCCCCAGCCATTCCACGCTCCACACAGCACCCACCATCCTAGTAGGTCCAAGGTGCCCTAATGGGCCACCATCTAGCGGCTTCCGGCCCACCCCAAACTCCCATTAACCAACCCCCCCAGAGCCCCCCTCCCCTGGCAACTGCTAAGGTGTATGCCTCGTCCTGCCGAATTGGATGGATCCATTACAGTGCGTGGTGCAATACTTTTGTGTTCGCCCCGCGGTGTCCACCGGCCTAGTTTTCACCATCCTCATCCTCTACCAAAGAATCACGCAACGCCTGTACCACTAACTCCCATGCACGCGCCGCATCCAATGCCTTCTCGTTCCCCATCTTGACAGCCTGCTTCATCCGGAGCACACTCTCGCAGTCAGACCACCGCAGCAATTCATTCTTCCATCTACGAAGTGAGGGTCCCCCCCTGGACTTCCAATGCCACGATATTTCCCTCTGCGCCAGTATTAGACCCAGGTCAATGAATTTGCTTGTCACCTTGGTGTGTTTAGTATGCGGGAACCAGAGCAACAAGCACGCCGCCATATCAAATTCTACCTCCCTGTCAGTTACTTCGTTCAGGAGTTCCCCTACCTCCGCCCAATAGGTCCCCAGGTGTGAGCACCCCCAAAACAAATGGTCCATGTCCGCGCCCAAAGACGAACACCGTGGGCATCGGGCATCCGGCACCTGAAAGTACCGCTGTAATTTCTCAGGAGTTAAATAGGCCCTATGAAGCACATAGAAATGCACTTGCTGAAAGCGCGCGTTTCTCGTGCCCTTCCACGTGCGCCGCAGGATATGGCCCCATGCCGTGTCCGGTATGGGCCGGCCCACGCTCTCCTCCCATTTAGCCTTGAGCCCTTGGAGTGGTTCCAATCCCTCATTCAGCATCCTATTATGGAGGCACGTCACAGCTTTGAACGTACCTGCCGCCATCACCACATATTGGCACGCCATAGTCGTTGTTGGTTCCATGAGCCCCCCTTTCCAGTGCTTCTGTATGGCAGCCACCACCGCCGCGTGTAGGAGGAACCCCCCATCTGGCAGCCCAAACTGGTCCCGGAGCGCTTCGAACGGCGCCAAAGCCCCGTCTATGTATAAATCGCCTACCACCTGCAGTCCCGCCTCTTCCCAATCCAACAACGGGGACCAATCTCCCCCGTGCGGCAAAGCCGTCAGCATTCCGATCGGAATCTCCGGTGCATAAGGCCGTGATGCCTTCGCTCTCCGAAGGCTCCTCTGCCAGCACAGCCGGAGCGTCCGCTCCTCCATGGTGAGGGCCCGCAACTCGAGCCTCTGTTGCATGATGATGTAGGACAGCACGTGGCGCTGTATCCCCCGATCTCGGTCCTCCTCTGGTCCCCGAAACACCCTAGCTACGTTCTGGGTAAGGACCTGCAGCTGCGCCGCAAGGTAATACAGCTCGAAGTCGGGCACAGCCATGCCCCCTTCTAGCTTGGGGCGAAGTAGCGTGCTCAGGGCCACTCTACGGCGGCCATGCCCCCATAGGAAGCCAATAATCATTGACCTCAGGTCTCTAAAGACCCCTTGGGGAATCCAAACAGGCAGCGTTCGGAAATAATAGAGGAAGCGGGGGAGCGCCACCATTTTCAAAAGTGCAATCCTACCCAGAACCGTCAGCAGGAGGGTCGACCAGAAAGACAAGCTGCCCCTCAGTGCCCGGACACAGCGACCAATGTTGCCCTCCAATAAGTCCGCTGTCGCGTGGTAGATGCGAACACCCAGATAGGTGAAGCAAGAGGGTTCCCATACCACGCCCAAATCGCTGTCAGGGACTGGTGAGCCCGCTCGCAGCGGGAACACGCAAGTCTTCGCCCAATTGACCTTAAGGCCCGACAGCCGGCCAAACTCAGACAACAGATCCATCGCTCCGACCAATGCCCCCGAGGTGTCAGCTAGGTACAGGAGCAAGTCATCCGCATATAGCGATATATAATGCCAGTGCCCGCCGCTGGCTACCCCCACGTACCTGTCACCTGACCTCGCATGGACCGCCAAGGGTTCCATCGCCAGAGCAAACAATAGGGGGGAGAGAGAACATCCCTGTCGTGCGCCCCTGCCCACCGGGTACGCCGCAGACACCAGACCGCCCAACCGCACTCTCGCCGTTGCCGAGGTATATAAGACCCTCATCCACCTGCGGAACCCTTCGCCCATGCCAAACCTCTCTAATACTCCATCCAGGAAAGACCATTCCAAACTATCAAAGGCCTTCTCAATGTCCACGGACAGGACCGCCGGAGCTCCCTCTTTGTCCAAGATGGCGTCCATTATTCCCACCAGGCGGCGAATATTCAGCGCCGTGCTCCTCGTGGGTATAAACCCGGCCTGGTCCCTGTGTACCAGGCCCGTCATATGTGGGGCCAACCTGGTGGCTAGGATTCGGCTCAGAATCTTATAATCTACCGTCAGCATGGACAGCGGGCGATAAGACCTCACATCCGCGGCATCCCGGCCAGGCTTTAGGAGTGGTACAATCAAAGCCTCCCGCATGGACCCGGGCTACGCCCCAGCCTCGAAGGCTTCCGTATACACCACCAGCAGCCTGGGAGCCAAGCTGTCCACATACCGTTGATAAAATTCAATCGGCAGTCCGTCCACCCCGGGCGTCTTGTTGCGGGCCATATGTTTGATGGCCACCCGTATTTCTGTGAGCGTGATCGGGCTACCCAGCTCCTTCGCGTCCTCCTCGTCCAGGACCGGAAGCTGCCTCTCCCCCAGGTATTCCGCAATGTCCTGAACCCCCACTCCCAGCTGACTCTGGTACAATTCCTCATAATACCCCCTAAAACGTTCCAATACCGCTGCCTGGGAGTACACCATTTCTCCCTGCGCATTATTAATGCTGAGGATCGGGCAGCCCCTAAGTTCCGGGTTAGCTAGTCTGGCCAAGAGGGTACCCACCTTGTCCCTTTCTGCATGTGCCCTGATGATATACTGCCTGTAGTCATAACACCTTAAACGTTCCGCCTCGGTGGCAACCACTTCCTTCGCTTCCAATAACTGGGCCTGTAAATCTGGCCTAGCCGGCCTACGGCGCTCCAAGTCCCTCAAAGTTTCTTCCGCTTTCATGAGGTCGTTCAACACAGTCGTGCGAGCATTCGAGAACCTACCCAAACACACCCCTCTCACCACCACTTTCATTGCATCCCATTCAGTGGACCTGCTCGTGGCCGTGCCCTCATTCACTCCGAAATAGCTATCAATGCCTTGCCGAACCGCGTCGCTGAACACAGAATCCTCAAGCGTCTCCGGCCGAAGCCGCCATGTTGGTATCACTGAGCGCTCTCTCTGCCACTGAATGTGTACCAATAGGGGGTTATGATCGGAGATAGTCCTAGCCAGGTACTCCGCATGGGAAATCAATGGGGCTAGGGAACCACCGCAGAGCACCGAATCAATCCTGACATGCAGATCATGGAGGGCAGAGTAAAAGGAATAATCCCTGGCTCCCCTGTGCCGCTCCCTCCAGACATCCAACAACCCCCATCTATCCTGCCAATCTTTCCTATGCGCGGCCAGCCTGCGCACCGGGGAGTCCACCAGGGGGGGATGGGACCTATCCAGAGCCACATCCGTGATCGAATTGAAGTCCCCCCCTAACACTATCGGGCCCGCCAGGAAAGAGGCCAAGGACCCCGAGAGGCTATCAAAGTATCGAGCTTGTTCTGTGTTCGGTGCATATACACAGCAGAAAACCACATCCCTTCCATATAACCTCCCCTCCACCGCCACAAACCGGCCATCCGGATCCACTACTTGATTCAGCACTTGAAAGGGTATCCCCGCCCTCACCCAGATCAGCACCCCCCTGGCATACGCTGAATAAGTGGTGCCAAACACCTGGCCCCGCCATCTTTTCTGCAGGGCAGCGCACTCTTTTTTGGTGAGATGAGTCTCCTGGAGCATAGCAATCTGAACCCCCCTACGTACTAGATATGCATGAACTTTGTGACGTTTCACCATAGTTCGTAGCCCCCGGACATTCCACGTCAGGCATTTCAAATTAGGTAATGTCCCCATTCCAACTCCGTACAGTCCGATTCAGCGAACAAAGGATCATAGCCCCCCCAATGCAGTTGCCCCCCCCCCGAACATACCCAAAACAGAAAAACTTCCCAAACCCCACTCCCCAGGACAGAGCACACGAACCCAATGGCCGCCCCCATCCAAACCTTGAACCA
Organism: Lissotriton vulgaris; assembly: GCF_964263255.1. Classification (NCBI taxonomy): domain Eukaryota; kingdom Metazoa; phylum Chordata; class Amphibia; order Caudata; family Salamandridae; genus Lissotriton; species Lissotriton vulgaris. The sequence goes on along the minus strand of NC_141691.1, from coordinate 229,940,899 downwards.
ACTTCTCGCACTCTTACCCTGTGGTCTCCACCACAGTCGGCCTTAAGGGCCCAAGGGGGGTGAGTCACCGCCGACCCCAGCAAGCGGAGCCCGCGCCCCGCACCTTCATCCCCTCCGATGCACACAGCTCCCCCTCCCGGCATCCCGTCCTCCATCAACAGGATACCACCCTACCATGAAGTCTAGATATAGTCCCAATTCAATCTCAGCCGCAGAAAATACCATCCGATGTCTGTGGGGTCACTATCGGTCCCTTCGAACTTTCCGCCTCCGAGAGTTCCTCTCCCGTCCTGCTGCCTTCCCCTCCCGAGTCCGTCTCTGCCCGTTCACTGTTCTGTTGCGACCCTGTAATGGCCGCCGTCGCTGCGAGCGCATCCCTCTTCTCCGCCGCCATTTGAGCCTCCCGTTTCTCCCGCTGGCGCCTGTTGCGGGATCTGATGCGTTGTGATTGCCTCACCCGGGGCTGCTTGGGTTGGTCTCGCCTACTTTTATGCGATCTGTCCGTCCCCGCTCTATACGATTCCAGCCATTGCCAAACTTCATCCGGAGTCTGAAAAAAGTGCGTGGAGCCATCCATAATGATCCGCAGCTTAGCCGGGTAGAGCAAGGAGTACTGGATGCCTTCCTCCCTGAGCTCCTTTTTCACCGCGAGGAACGATGCCCTGTTCCTCTGGACCGCTTGAGTGTAGTCCGGGAAGATCGTAACCTTACTGTTCTCCACCTCATACGGGCCCGACATCCTGGCCCGCTGGATGAGGAGATCCCGGTCCTTGTAGTGGAGGAGCCGCACCACCATCGGTCGGGGGGGGGGGGCGGCCAAGTCCCGGCGGGCGTGCAGGTACCCGGTGAGCTCGCTCCAGAGTGAAAAAAGGAGTAAGCCCCTCCGGCGCTACCACAGTGCGGAACCAGTTCTCCATATAGGCCACCGCATCCTCCCCCTCAATCCGTTCCGGCAGGCCTACGACCCGCACGTTGTTCCGTCTATTGCGGCCTTCGGCATCCTCCGCCCTCCGCTCCAGCGTGTCCAGTCGGGCCAAGATGTCCGTGATCCTGTGCTCCGCAGTCACCACCGATGGCTTCAGGTCCAGCAACAGTTGGTCATGGTCCTTGACCCTGTCCGCCAGCTTCGCGTGATCCGCGCGCAGCAGCCCCTGGCCCGTGGCCACCTGGGCAATGTCTTGGTGCAATGCTTCTTTAGTTGACGTAATCGCCTCAAGTATGGCATCCAAACGCCGGTTCAGCCGCTGTTCTTGATCAAGCTCCGGGGAAGGACTCTCGCTCAGCCGAGTAGATGTCGCCAAGTCCCCCTCAGGGCGTCCCTCGGCCATCGGCCCTCCGATCGCCGCCATTACAGGGTGCTGCGTCACAGGTCCAGGAACCCGTTTTGCGTTGGCGCCCGTAGTTCCGTGCCAGTCTCCGGGCACCGGGCAGTGCAATGTCCCTTCCGACGTTCTCAGGAGCAACGACCAGTTAGACTAGCTCCGTTCCGTCGCCCCCCTCGGAAGCCTGAGGGGGGGAAGGATGAGTCTTATGGCGGTGGCCAACGAAGGTCCCCAAGCTTCTGGGTGAATCCGGCCAACGTCCCCTGGTCTCAGGACACAGCACCGCCTATCCTAGTGCCCCGATCAGCCGATTACAGGATCTCTTGCCAATCGGCGACAACTTGGCTCAGGGCCGAAGTTCGGAGCCGTCCGACCTCCTCGCCGCCATTTTCTTCGCGCCCTCGGCAACACCTCGGCCGCCTCTTCAACTCGGTCTTCCCGGGGCCAGCAGTCCCCCAGCGACTCTCCGATTGTGCCCAGCTGTCCCCTTACACTTCAGAGGGCAGGAGCATCGTCTTCGGGTCGCCTAGAGTTCCGAAAACAAGAGAATTAGCGGGATTCCGCGCGGAGCTGCGAGCTCACGCCGCCATCCCGATCGGCGTCCAAGCCACGCCCCCTTCTTCTGAGAACATCTTAAAAACTAGAGCCTCGAAATACATGTGGATAGTGCTGCAAAGAGCTGAAAACCCAAGTGCACAATAGAGAGGACGAAGTGTCCTAATGGAAGACCATTCATGGCCTGAGGTAACAATTTAGAACGCTCTCTCTGGAAAACCTCTTTAAGTGCCTGAAACTTCCATTATGAGGGGATTCTTTTTTCCCCAGCCTGTTTTAGAGCGCAATATTAAAACACCTGATCTTTAACAATGTGCATTTTGGAAAGTAGTTGCACGCATGCTCAAACATTTAGTTTTCTGTGTAGCATAGGTTTCTATATATTTTGTGGAAGCTGAGAGGTAACCATAGCAGAGGGGTAGATCTGGGCTTCGTGGGCAGTTACAGAGTGGTGAAAGCAGTACTATTATACCAAAAGTAAAGAAATGGTAAAAAAAAAAATCTATTTTTTTACCTTTGGTATACTCGCGGCACCCACACTTTACTTATAACATTAAAGTAAAGCGCGGGTGCCGCGATTATACCAAAAGTAAGGAAAAACAAGCAAAGTCATCGCGATGAAAGCGATAGTGATCGCGATGACGCGCTCTGTGCTCAGCATGCGAGTAATGCGTGCGCAGCAGAGTTGTTTCAGAGGCGGAGCGAGGCATGCGCTTGTGTGAGGAACCGAAAGCTGGTGGCCGGCAACAGCCTTTGGAAGCATTTCCAAAAGCCACTGACTAAATGTCTCGCAGAGCAGCGCATGCGCTGACTCAGCGAGACCTAAAAAGGGGCAATGTGCCGGTCTGAAAAGCATCCCAACAGTTTCATCAGCAACATCGTTTTAGAGGACAGGGTAAATGGCGAGCAGAGATTGGTGATAAATGTCACGGAATTCAACAAGTGGCTGGATTACCGCCACTTCAGGATGGAAGGCATCCACCTCCTCTGAGATGTGCTACAGCCAAAGGACAGGATGACATGTCTAGACCATATCCCAGTCTTTCCTTAACACCATCGGTTTCGCCATTTTGTCTGGCGTGACCAGATGTTCGAGTTTACCAACCTTTCATTCAGTCGGTCATCCATCCTGTGGAGTTTCATGAAGGTGCTCAAACCAGCGATACAGTCCCTCTAGCCTAGGGGATTCGACTCATCTGCAATCTAGACAACATCATGCTCCTGGCCCAATGTCCCCTAAAGCTTATCAAACAGCTCTAGACCGCAGAAACTGCTTGCAGAGGTTAGGCTTCGTGGTAAACAAAAATAAAATTGCTTGTCTCCAGCTCAGCAAACCACCTACCTAGGTTTTGCGAAGGACTCTACCACTGCCACCTGAGCCTTCTGTCCCGGAAGATGGCCAAGATTTGGCAAGAACTGTGCCAGAAGTTGGCCAAGCCTAAAACCTCTCCCAGGCAGATTGCTCCCCAGGTGGGTCTACTATCTTTATCCATACAAATAATCTTCCCATGCACATTTCAGTACAGAGAACTCCGGCGCCTAAGGGCGCACCACCTGCGTGAAGGCCTTCCTTATTCTCAGTTTGTGCCACAATCAGAAGAATAAGAGATCCACTGGTGGCTATCCCACAGGAGGCCTGGCAAGGAGGGAGATCTTCGGATACATTACTGACTTGGTGATAAGTATCCGACGCAAGCCCGTCCGGTTGGGGCACTCAGTGTGGGGAATTCTTCACAGGAGGAAGTTGGTCACCACAAGAACAGATCTATCATATCTACTGTTTGGAGCTCCTGGCAGGTTCTTTCGCGGTGCGCTGTTGGACCAAGGACAGGATTCAACCCTGTGTCCTTCTGCAGATGGACAAATCATCATCAGTATGTTATATCAATCACCTGGAGGGTACCAGATCTAATGCTCTGGTGGACTTGGCATTGCATTTCTGAAACTTTTGCTTGGAGAATCACACCTCTGTGACAGCGGAGTACCTCCAGGGTCAATCAAATCAGGTGGCAGATTACCTCTTTCACCCGGTGAGTCTGGTATCTAGACCCGCAGTAGTTCCTGCAGCTCTCAGACATGAGTCCCATTCTCAATTGACATGTTTACTTCTCAGCTCGACCACCAGCTGCCCCAGTTCTTCAGCTAGAGGCTCGACCCTTAAGCAGTGACAACAGACTCATTTCTGCAAGATTGGGCTCCAGAGAAGGGAAATGCTTTGTGCCCCTTTTGAATGATCAACAGAGAGTCAGTCCAGGGGCACCACTAGAGGGCGGAGGTGGTCATCATAACATCCTTGTGGAGGTTTCAAGTGTGATTTCTGGTTCTTCTGGAACTTTCCTAGGATTTTCCAATCAGATTTCCCCCTCTCCTCCCATTCTGCAGAATCCAGATCTCATGTAACACAAATTGGTGAGGGGCGGTTCCCAGCAGCAGATGGCCAGGCTGATTACAGGCGACGCTGGACACACCAGGGCTTTCGCAACATTCGGAGTTCCTCCTTTCCAAGGACTGGGCAGACATCATGATGAAGCATTACCAGACACCCTGGACGAGATGGGTTCGTTGGGCTCTGCAATGGGGTGTGGATTCAGTGGGAGCAGGAGTTGTCAAAATCCTGAATCACTTTTTTCAGCCTAGCGGAGGAAGGGCTAGACTACCAGCTCATTAACACCTTCACATCTGCCATTTCAGCGGGGCATGCTGTGGCTGACAGCAATCCGGTGGGAAGAACATCCTTCTGTCTTCTGCTTACTGAGAAGGATAAGGCTCTCCCTTACTCAAGAACCTGGTTTCTCAGAGTTGTGGGGTGTCAATCAGGTTCTCAACCTTTTTCTGTTCCAGCAACTAAAAAGATTTTTATCATTGAAAGAACTTTCAACTAGGTTGGCAATGCTTCTATATTTATGAAAGAACCGAGCACTGTCCATGAACTCTTGTCCTGGTGCACGGAGCCGAGAGGGAACAACTCCCTCCAATAAATCATGTTCCTACGAGAACTCCACAGTAATCTATTTATCAGTTTGATTTTCTTCCTCCTGATTACTTTTTAATTCTTCGTTTCCTTTACCACAACAGAGACAGTGAGATACAATCTGTAGTCTTTAGACATTTTCAAATACATACTGTACGCCCTTCCAAGCTTCGTACAGTAGTACACACAAACTGATCTCTGTGCAAAAATGATCAGGATATAAATAATCCCAATGCATTTCGAGCCTGGCAGGCTATTCGTCAGGGGAATCTGGAACGTAAAGTAAAACAGTGTCACTTGATAATGCCGTTCTAATTCATATATACTACATCTGGTTGTTTCAAATCACAATGAAATACAACTGCAAACTACTTCATAAATCATGCCCTCTCCCTTCCTAAATCAAGGCTACTACGATCGTCAATAATTGTGAAAAGAACTGTGGTAATAACTATGTGCAACTACAATAAGCTCTCTAGTGTCCTCCCGCCTAGTCCTTATATACTAACCCTGTTGTTTCAAAGCATCCTGGAAATACTCATACTAGCCACTTCGTTATTCCTACCCCCTCCATCAAGTGATTTTTGGAAAAAGAACTGTGTCCTCCCACCTTAAGCAAACGTTGATTTGCTGCCAGTAGAGACTTCATTTCCTTTCCGACGTTCACCCGCGTTCACTCATCACTAACTCTTACTCTCAACCAACCTTTGGGTTGGTTGAGAGTAAGAGTGCACCAGGACAAGAGTACAAGGGCAGTGCTTGGTTCTTTCATAAATATGTTACCTTTGTGGTTCGGGGCAGATCCGCATATTACTGGTGGCACGCAATCACACGAGATCACTTAAGGATGGAGTTATTCAATCAAGAGAAGGAGTGCAGACTCTTTATGCCTTTTTGGCAATGCGTCTATGTCTGGTCTCATGCAGATTGGTTTTGGACGTCAGAGTACTTGATCTTTCAGAAAGTATTTTCCCCAGATAGGGTGGCATTTACAGTAAGTAGATGGACTAAGACTGGTACCCGCTTCACTTCCTACCTGGCTTTCAGAGATGTACCCAAACTGTGTGTAGTACAATACATTAAATATATTTGAAAACAACAAGGGGACCCAAATGAAGTCAGAAAGGGACCTTGGGAGTAATTATTTTTAGACAACAGTGGTCCCTTTTAGGAGGGATATCACGGACAATAGATATAGACTCAGTCGTTTACTATATTGATTTGACACGTCCGGCTGGACAGAGGTCTGATATTTCCTTGCAAGAAATAAGGAGGAATATGGGGGTGCTAGAGGGCGCACTGCAGAATGGCCGCACTGCCGTGAGGCTCCTGCTGCCCGGAGCTATTATCAGTTTATTGATCCTGCTGACCATCACTGCGCCCTGATCTGACCCCAGATTTCTGCTGGTATACCGACTGACCACCCACGGTCCAACTCCTGTGCAGATCGGAGCTTGCTAGCCGAAGTTACGAGGGCTCCAAGTTTCCCTGACTCGCGCTCTGGATGTCAGGTGCTCCATAGCCCGGCGTCACCTTCTACTCTAGCCCGAGGCTTCGCACGTGGGGTGGAGGCCCGGGTCCCCCTCCCTCCTCCGGACCCGATTGCCGACTGGGCGCGCTGCGGAGCGCTCCCCTGGGACGGGACTGGATGACGGTCTCCACTTCTAACTGTCCTGGAGCTGTTGAATTGCGAAGACGCCGCAGCTTGTCGTTTGGGCGCTCAGGAGACGAGCCCTTGGCCTGAGGGGAGCGGCGGCCATTGTTTCGTCGGGAGTGGCGGGGTATCCATGCCTGCTCGTGCCCCCGACTGTGGTGAGTGGTCGCGTGTTGGGCACAGCCTACGACTTGGCCTTTATTGACTTGTGTGCCCCATCGAGCTGGTAGCGGTTTACCATGGGGAAACCGGACACTAAGCAGTCCAAATTATCCTTTGACTCGGGGGTAGCCAGGAGGGGTACGCGCCTGATGCAGGAAGCTGGGACTTCGCGGTCTCCCCTCCTGCCTGTCGCTGATACGGTGCCGCAGCCACAAGCCCCGGACTTTCAGCAGATGATGCAGGAGATGAGGCAAGGGTTTGCCACTATAGTGGACAAAGTGGACAAACTGTCGTCGCGCATGGATGCGGTGGTGCAGAAGCTAGATGTGCACGAGGAACGCCTAACATCGGCGGAACAGCGCATCTCTGACCACGACGATACTGCTGCCACTCATACCACCCAGTTGGCGAGGATTGACAATATATTGCGGGTGATTGCCGCTAAGAATGAGGAGTTGGAGGCGAGGAGTAGGCGCAACAACGTACGCATAGTAGGAGTGCCGGAGTCGATGAATGTTGGGAAAATGGAGACATATGTGGAGAGACTCCTTGTGGGTGCCATTGGTACGGAGGCCTTCTCGTCGCAGTTCATCGTTGAGAGGGCGCACCGTTCACTGGGGCCTCGGTCGGCCTCTGGGGCTGCGCCGCGCCCTATAATTGCACGACTTCTAAATTACCGCGACCGGGACGCTGCCCTCAAGGCTGCCCGCACTAATCGTACCCTCTCTTTTGATGGGGTTTCCTTTACCGTGTACTCGGATTTCACGCCGATGGTGCAGGACCAGCGTCGTAAGTTCCTAGGGGTAAAAAAGAAACATCGAGACCTTCAAGTGGACTATGCTTTGCTTTATCCTGCTAAGCTGAGGGTGACTCATCAGGCAAAGCAGCACTTTTTCACTAACCCGCAGCATGCTGAGGACTTTGTAAAGCGTCTCAAGCGTGAACGATCTGCTGCGGACCGGAGAGGTGACCGGGACCCCGACGGCGACCATTCGGCGGCTGAGGAGGAGGTCGCTTGAATGGGGTGATTTTGCATTCATGAGACGTTGATGGTGCCTGCCTTGCGCGCCCATGCGCTTGACTGTTTCTGTGGCCTCGGTGCTACCTTGCCTTGTACTGTGGGGGATAATCGTGGTGGATTGCTGATTTATGTTTGAGTGACGGTTCTTGGGGACAGTATGGGAACGATGGTTGGCGCCTTTGTTGCGCTCCGGGCACCCACCCCCCGCACTGCGCCTGGGCCGTGTGTGACTCGTTGGCTCGGAGACTGGCGTGGTGTGTGGGAGTGGTGCTGTGCACCTCTAGTGGGTACCCCATAGGGTGTTCCCCACTATTACCTTTGGTTTGGTTTCTAGTCCTTTGTTGGTTGACTGGATGGGTGTTTGGGAATGGAGGGGGGTTGGTGTTTGAGTGTCCTGATAGTTGGGGATTCATCAGGTGGGAGGTGGGGGAGGGGACTATGTGGGTGACACGTGTTTGGCCCGGTCCTTTGGACTATGGTGCTGTTTGCTCTTGCTGTGTGTTTGCGCAGATACGGATACATTTCCGCTGCACAGGCTGGTCCTTTGACATGCTGGACATTATTGGTCCTGGGACCCGTGCCTTCGTGCTCCTTGGGCCTGAGCGTCATGGCCGCTATCTCCGTCTGCTGGATGGAAGTGAGCGCGCTACATGGGGAATGCGCGTGCGTGTTGAGGACCGGGAGAGATGTGTATGCTGCGCACTGTGTGTTGTATTTCTTGCGTGCCTGTTGCACGGATGGTGCTGTTTGAAAATGGGAGGTGGGGTTCTGGTTGGTTGGTTTGGAGATGGCTGGGATGTCTGTGGAGTGTATGTAGTGGGGCGATTGTGGTTTGGGCTGGTGACGTGTTGCTGTCTGGCGCTGGGAGTCTGGCACACTGCCCCTTATCACTGGGTCCTATGGTGCCCCGATCATGGCTTATGTCGACTGAAACTATAGACAAGATATCAATATTGTCCTGGAATGTACGGGGTCTTAATGATGCCAGGAAATGTTGAAATGTGCTACAGTATTTGGATAGGCATGCTATTCATGTGGCCCTCCTGCAGGAGACGCATCTGCGGCCTGGGCTTGCTCCTAGGTTTGGTGGGCTGCCGTTAGGGTATTTACATCGTACTCCTCGTATGCTAGTGGGGCTGTTATTCTTGTTAAAAGATCGCTCGCCTTTCAAGAACTGGGATCTGTGGAGGATCCTGAGGGGCGCTATGTGCTGTTATGGGGGCGGCTTGGGCAGATCACTGTGCTGTTTGTCAATTGCTATGCTCCTAATATTGATACACCAGCTTTCTTCCTTACCCTGTGGGGCCATGTGCTTGCTGTCGATGCCTCTCATATTGTGTGTGTGGGGGGGGGGGGGGGGGGGGGGGGGGGAATTTCACTTTTGCATTTCAAGCTCAGATGGATAGGTCGGACGGATGCCCTCAGTACAATGTGCAAGCTAGGGATGTTTTGCGGGGTATTGTGGAGGAAGCTGGATTGATTGACAGCTGGAGGTATTCTCACCCTGCTACTAGGGAGGGCACACATTACACTGCGCATGCACGCTCATGGGCGAGGCTGGACTATGTCTTTCTCTCCAGGGGGCTGGTAGCTGGTCTGCGGGAGGTGGTACATCTAGCTCGGACATACTCAGATCACTGCCCGGTGAGGGTTGTGCTTTCTGTGCCCGGGCTGCACAGGCCGTGCCCACCTTGGCGCCTTTTCCTGACTGCCTTGCTTGACCCTGTGTTTAAAGCGGAACTTGGCGAGGAGGTGGAAGCGTTCTTCCCGAGGAACAAAGGCACTGTTGATAGTGTCGAGGTTATATGGGAGGCTTTTAAGGTTACGATCCGAGGTGTCACTATATCCAAGAGTTGTGGGATGCTTAAATTGATTGTTCGAACTCTCGAGGGCTTGGAGGGGGATTTACGATACTTGGAGCGCAGATTGCAGGCTGGTTCTGATCCCGATCTATTGGGCCAGTTCCGCACCAAGCTCTCCGAATATGAGAAAGAGGCTGCCAGGGAGGCTAAACATAGGGGGAAGTACTGGACGGCGAGGAGGTACTGTGAAGGGGAGAGGCCGGGGAAGGTCCTTGCTGCGCTTACTAGGCATCAAAGGTATGGTTCGGACGTGCTGGAATTGGTTTTGCCGGATGGCACTCGCTGTCGGGACACTGCGGAGATTCAGCGTACATTTATTCACCATTACACCCAACTGTACACAACACAGCAGTCAGGGGAGACACGATATGGCGGATTCCTGGATGATTTGGCGCTCTGTTGGTTGTCGGACGATCGGGCGTTCTTGGGTAGACCTCTGGAGGTGGAAGAGATCAGGAATGCCATCATGTCTCTGAATAAAGGAAAGGCCACTGGCTTGGACGGCCTTCCTGCTGAATTCTATAAATGTTATGTGGACATTATGGCCCCCGTTCTCCGCGAGGTTTTTGAGGAGTCCCTGGAGGAGGGACGACTGCCGTGCTCCATGAGAGAAGTCGCTATTACTTCGTTGCTCAAGCCGGGTAAGGATCCCCTGGACGTGGGTTCCTATAGGCCCCTCTCATTACTTAATTGTGATGTCAAAATACTCGCAAAGGTTTTGGCGGTGAGATTGTCTGAGCTCATGCCTGTTACTGTCTTGCCCGACCAGTCGGGGTTTGTGCCTGGTCGCGCTACTTCCCACAATCTTCGGACTTTGTTTTCCCTTATCCCGACCATTGCTCCTGAGCTCCCGGTCGCCGCCATCTTCCTAGAGCCATTAAGGCGTTTGATTCAGTGGAGTGGGGTTACCTTATTGATGTCCTATGCCGGATGGGGTTTCCTCGGATCTTTATATCTTGGGTCAAGCTCTTATATACCGACCCGGTGGCGAGAGTGGTGGTGAATGGTGTGTTCTCCCCCCAATTTCCTCTTACTAGGGGAACCCGACAGGGGTGTCCCCTTTCGCCCCTCCTATTTGCCATTGCCATAGAGCCCTTAGCCTGCAGGATTCGCCAGCGACACCAGCAGAGCGCTTTGAATTGTTTTCAACGCCAGGTCGGGATCTCTTTATATGCGGATGATGTCACGCTCTATGTGAAGGATCCACAGAACAACCTTAATGCACTATTGCGTGAGCTGGTCGCTTTCGGGGGTGTCTCCGGGATACACATCAACTGGCAGAAATCCCAACTCTTCCCGCTCACTGCGGCGGTTCGTAGATTTCCTCTTTATTTCCCTTTGGAGTGGTGCGATTCAGAGCTGCGGTACCTCGGTATTGTTGTGTCATTGGACAGGGGGGAGACTGTCAGGCTTAATTATGGCGTAGCGATTACCAAGCTGGCGGATGACGTCACTAGATGGATGTCGTTGCCTCTTTCCATGGCTGGTCGGGCGTCCCTTATCAAAATGGTGGTCCTGCCCCGGTTTCTATACCTTTTTCAAAATATTCCGTATCACCCTGGGGCTTACTTTTTTCGTAGGCTCCGTTCTGAGCTCATTCGTTTGTTTTGGGGGGGCAAACAGCCACGTGTGGCCTGGACTACCCTTACGTTACCCTATTCTGATGGGGGGCTTTGATGTCCCTGATTTTGAGCTTTACTACCTTAGCGCTCAAACGCACTATGCTTACCATTGGATGCGCCCCACGCCGTTTATGCCACAAGTTGCGGCTGAACATTGGGTTGCCCATCCGCTCCCACTGGAGGGATTGGTGCTGGGCAATGTGTCTGATGTGGACACGCATCAAACGACGGTGACATGCACAGTAGACGCTTGGAAACGGGTGGCGCGTTTGTTGGGGGTTTCCTTTCTCTACTCGCCGGCACTGCCTCTAGCCTATCACCCTGATCTATCTCTGTTGCAGGAAACGGGGTTTCAGCGTCTTTGTAAGCGGCTTGGAATCCTTACGTGGGGTGGCGTTTTTCATGAGGGTGCTTTTCGTACCCAGGCTCAGTTTTTTGGAACTGCTGACTGTTCCCCTTTGGAGCGGTTTTATTATGTGCGTCTGAGACAGGGCTTACGTGCCGTGTTGCCGGATTTCCCTTCGGAACCGGAGGTGACCCTCCCTCTCCATGTGCTCCTGGTCTCAGATGGTCGTCATTTAGTTTCGAAGTTGTATGGTGCCATTCGGCGGCAAAGTTCTGTCCCGACCAGTCGGGTACGGGAGCAGTGGGTTGCTGAGTTGGGCGTCCCTATTACTGACGAGCAATAGACGTACTGCTGTGGTCTTACTGCCAATGTCTCCTCCAGTTGCCGTCTGAAAATCATACATTACAAATTCGTCCAAAGGTTTTATTACACCCCGGCGAGGAAACTTCGGTTTCATTTAGCGGACGATGACAGATGTGCTAGGTGCCGAGCAGAGGGTGCCGACTTTCTGCATTTGGCGTGGGAATGTGCAGGGGTTCTGGAGTATTGGGTTCAGGTCCATGCGGCCCTTCAGATTATGACTGAGGATGGAGTGGTGTTCGACCCCTTAGTGATGCTGCTGGGTTATTCCAGGGACGTGCCTGCCCTCCACCGTAGATTTGCTGACGTGGCCTTGTTGTTAGCCAAACGTAGAGTGACCTGTTGGGGTCGTGGCAGGGTGCCACGGTTCAAGGATTGGCTACGTGATCTCATTTATTGTCAGGACCAATATAATGTCTACGCGGAGCTGATGCCCGTGAGGTGTAGGCCCAAGGATTTTTGGAGCCAGTTACAGGTGTACCTCCTCACTAGAGCTGTGCAGGACTCTGAATCTGAAAGTGAGGACCGGGTTGGGGTTGGTTAACACCGGCGTAGAGTTTGAGATATTGTATTGCATTTGCTGGTCCTCTGGCGTTGGGTGGGGGGTGGATTATCTCCTTCTCCTGCTGAGTTGAGGGGTTTGTATTCCCTTCTGTGACACTCCTGTGACCGCGTTGGTGGTCCAATGCCTGTCTGCTTTCTGTTGGCGAACAAGGGGGGGCCTGTATGGACTATATCGTGCGTGGAGGGTGCTGTTCACTGCTGGTACGGTGGGACTCTCCCTTTCATTTGGATTTTTGTACTGACAGCTTCTGCCCATGCCATTGTATGCCATTCTGTTAGTATGTACTATGTGATGCCCATTTGTGAGCGATACTTGCCTTTATCCGTTACTGACTGCACTGATTTATATGTCAACCTGTATTCCGGACTCCTTGATTGAATCGCTTTTTTGTATTGTCCATGTACGACTGTATGTATCATGATTGCACTGCCTTTTCTCTGGCTTATCTCCAAATAAAGGTTTAAAAAAAAAAAAAGGAATAAGGATGAATATCACACAACAGTCCACAAAGTGGGACACAAGCCTGTACCCTTCTTAACACATGTGCAACATACAATAGATAACAAAACTGAAACAAAAGGGCTTATAGGCAAAAGCTTAAGGTTCGTTGCACCAATAATTACAAAATGTCAAGGTTCAACAAAACACAACGAGCACCTTTACATTTGAAGTACATATAAGATTTGGAATGTATAAGGTGTTTAAAAATGTCGACTGCGTTTCGATCCGTTACCACGTTACACAGATCGTCATCAGGACAGATATTATGCTTAACAATTTGAAGCCTCGGATGCCGACAAGGGAAAAACGGAAGGTAGGCGAAGAATTGAAGTGCAGTACGAGTAGTATCCGCGATGATGGTTCAACGAACTCCAAGGTACTGAGTATGCAGGATGTTACCTAATAGGTATTAGGGTTGGCGTCAGCAATTCACAGGGAGGAGGTTCAAAACTATCACAGATCCGTTTTAGTCGGACGTATGGGAGGTGGGCGACGGCATGGTAGCCGGGCTGGTGAAATGCAGCGGCACTATCGTGGGTTCTGAGGGACCAATTCTGCAGAACCCGCGATTGTGCCGCTGCATTTCCCCAGCCCGGCTACCATGCCATCGCCCAACTCCCATACGTCAGACTAAAACGGATCTGTGATCGTACAGTTTTGAACCTCCTCCCCGTGAATTGCTGATGCGACCCAAATACCTATTAGGTAACATCCTGCTTACTCCGTACCTTGGAGTTCGTTGTACCATTATCGCGGATACTACTCGTACCGCGCTTCAATTCTTAGCCTACCTTTCGTTTTTCCCTTGTCGGCATCTGAGGCTTCATATTGTTAGGCATAATATCTATGTCCTGATGATCCGTGTAACGTGGTAACGGATCAAAACGCTGTCAACATTTTTAAACACCTTATACATTCCAAATCTTATGTGTACTTCAAATGTAAAGGTGCTCGTTCTGTTTTGTTGAAACTTGACATTTTGTAATTATGGGGGCAACGAACCTTAAGCTTTTGCCTATAAGCCCTTTTGTTTCAGTTTTGTTATCTATTGTATGTTGCACATGTGTTACGTAGGGTACAGGCTTGTGCCCCACTTTGTGGACTGTTGTGTGATATTCATCCTTATTACTTGCAAGTAAATATCGGACCTCTGTCCGGCCGGACATGAAAAATCAATATAGTAAACAACGGAGTCTATATTTATGGTCTTGGATATCCCTCCTAAAAGGGACCACTGTTGTCTAAAAAGTACAATGCATTAAGGCCTATGAGGACATGACAGAGGAGGGTCGTCCTCTGGGCGAAAGGAAAACTCCACATTGCATTAGAGAAAGGGTACACAGTGGTATCTTCATCTACTATAGCCCACTGGGTGCAGTGGACTATGCAGGAAGCAGGTATTGATACTAAAAGGTTTGGAGCACAATCAGCGAAGGCTTTCTGCTTAGGAGCTTGCTTGCAGGACATAATGCAGGAGGCTGATTGGTCTACAGAGTCCACCTTTAAGAGATTTTACTGTAAGCTGATGCTGGAGGTGGCACAGCTAGTTGTGAGCAAACCTCAAACTAGCAATCCTTGCCTTTGGTATGTGATGACATTTTTGCTACAAGTCGTTATTGTGCACTAGATATATTTGCACAGCACTGTCTTTGGCACTTTGCTTTTTAGTCTCCGTTTTCACATGCTACACTAAAATCTGCAGAGTTTACAACCCTTTTTTCTATTCAATGACATTATCAGTGGGGATCCAACTCTTCTCTACATAAGTTAATTGGTGCTTATTAGCTTCTTGTGGGCAACACAAAGTTCAAGTAAATATTAAAACATGTTTTACCTGCTCGTCGTTTGACATTGCGCTCCACGGGAGCTCATCAAGATTTCTGTGCTTATTCTTCTTTTTTGAGGCGAGGCAGGGAGAGCTGGGGATACTTGGTATAACATCAGATAAAACATCACTTCCACTTGCGATATCACTGCCAGGCAACTTGTAGGGTGGTAAAAAGAAAATGTATTTGTATAGGAACAAATTATCACATAGGTCAATACATGCATATTCAAACCAGTATATGGATTGTTGCAAATTTGTCCCAGCCAACATCTGCTTTCAGTTCCATCACGGAGATGTGCCTTACATTTTAAACTGAACTACCTTCTGGTAGTCAGCATCCTGTTTTTCTTTTGATAATTTAATTCAATTCAATACTGCGAATTAGGTTTGAACTCCGAAATGAAAACCAATAAAATGGTCCCTCGACTAGGAGTTTAGTATACACGTTACACAAAAAGTTTTATCAGGCAGCAATGTGAATCTGTGCTACATCACCAATCAGTTTATGTTCATTATTAGCAAACTTGAGTTATTTGACAAAATTAAAAAGGTGGGCACTTTGTGTTCTACATTTAGATGTGGAACCTGCAAAATTAGAGCAACCACAACCAAACATAATTCCTATTTAACTGTCAAAGATCAAAAAATCTGCTTTGAAAAGAATGCAATACTTTTCAAATGATTTTCTGAAATCATAATTACCCCTTAAAGCAAAACTACAAACAATGAAATGTGTAAATTCCCAACCTAAAGGGAGAGCACCAGTTTAACTTTGAATAATGTGTTTCAAAATCATATATCCCACGTCAGTTGGAGCCAACTGAATGCAAAAGAAAACGGAGAGGGAACTTCAGGAGAATGTCTCCACCTCTCAAACAAAAACGTAACTTTACTACAAATGGCAGTGCAAATGTACTACAAGTCGAACACTAACCACCACTTTTAGACGGTTGAAGTATTTTGAAGTCTGTATTAAGCATTCCATTCTTAGTGCTAAAAACATAAAGCTAAAACTTGTAGTACTGATACTCTAGAAAAACTCTGGTACCATCACCAGAGAACTCCCTTACCTTTAAATCTGGCAATTTCCCTGGAAGCACTGCAATACAGACTGAACCTCAGCAGTCACATCAAGGCAGCATTGCCCTACTTTCCTGGCGAGGAGGAAGGGACAGACAGTGCAGGAAAGAGGCGATGCCCTTTCCAATAACCCACCTCCCTAGAAGGAAACCAAATGATATATACTTTCTAAAAAAGAGCTACTTTTTGACTATTTTGTGCATGGGAATAAAAGCTCCCTTGTAGAGTGCTTTTTTAATGAGTAAAATCAGCAAAATATAGCTACATTTTTGCTATTTTCTAGGTTCCTTCCAGGGGAATCTACAAACAATGGGCACATTGGCACATTTAAAATCCCCCAATATGTGGGGAAAATGATACAAATTTAGCCTGGACACCATTTCTGGAAGAATGTTATGAAGGCCAAAGCGTGGTGTGCCACTAACTTTTAAAAAGGGCACATAATCTAATGGGTTAAGCCAACACACGTAGTTCAGCACTTTGTAAATGTTTTAAAGGGATAGATTAGAAGATCCAAATTGCCAGTCATCTCTCAGTAATATTTACAACATATTGCTCTCATTATATATAATGCTAGTAGAGAAAATTACATCTGTCAAAATATGGAGCTAAATCTGGTGCCAAAACTACTTGACTCAATTTTATGCAGCAGTCATCGAAATGTAGTTCCTGGGTGCTAAAAGCATATTGGACATACAAGCTCAAAATATGTTTGCTAATTGCTCCATTATGTGCAATTCTCGTGATATCTAAAGCATTAAACCCTAGTGAGTAGCTGCTAATATGTGCCTCTTACGCTGCTGCTACTAATAAAAATGAGCACAAAAACATTTGTGCCCGATTAAATGCTTTTGATGACCTTTGATCCACCTCAAAGATTTTTTTTATTGGTTTCAAGAATAGGGGTAGCAGTTATACATTCTGCAAAACCTGCCTGGGCCCTAAGCCAGGCTTGCACATGACAAAAGAAGAGCAAATCACACCTGCCACTCAAATTCACTGTCCGACCAATCCCAGTAGGTGCTAATGGATGAAGAAACATCGCTGCAGACACTGCCCTCTGGGAAGAGATCAAAAGACGTGAACTCTTGATCATCTAGCAGAGAGTAGCAGTCATCCTGGTCCCCAACTGAAACCGATGAAAACAATTCTTCACTGCACTCTGAACTGGCAACGCTGGTCCCACAAGACGTCAGGTTCCATCTGTAACGTAAACAAGAACATGCAATTATGCACCAAAAAACATATGTAAAACACAATAAAAAACAAGCATTTGCAATGCAATAGGTCTCGCATTATGAAACGTTGAGCTAATGGTCTTGTAAATGACAATTTTTTTTATTTATGTTTGGTTTTTGAGCGATGCTGCGGAGGTGCCGAGCGATGCTGCGGTGGTGCCGAGCGATGCTGCGGTGGTGCCGAGCGATGCTGCGGTGGTGCCGAGCGATGCTGCGGTGGTGCCGAGCGATGCTGCGGTTGCGCCGAGCGATGCTGCGGTTGCGCCGAGCGATAATGTGGTGGTGCTGCGGTTGCGCCGAGCGATAATGTGGTGGTGTTGTGGTGGTGCCGAGTGATGTGGTGGTGTTGTGGTGGTGCCGAGTGATGTGGTGGTGCTGGGGTGGTGCCGAGTGGTGTGTGTGTGGTGCCGAGTGGTGTGTGTGTGGTGCCGAGTGGTGTGTGTGTGGTGCCGAGTGGTGTGTGTGTGGTGCCGAGTGGTGTGTGTGTGGTGCCGAGTGGTGTGTGTGTGGTGCCGAGTGGTGTGTGTGTGGTGCCGAGTGGTGTGTGTGTGGTGCCGAGTGGTGTGTGTGTGGTGCCGAGTGGTGTGTGTGGTGCCGAGTGGTGCTGTGGCGGCGCAGAGTGGTGCTGTGGCGGCGCAGAGTGGTGCTGTGGCGGCGCAGAGTGGTGCTGTGGCGGCGCAGAGTGGTGCTGTGGCGGCGCAGAGTGGTGCTGTGGCGGCGCAGAGTGGTGCTGTGGCGGCGCAGAGTGGTGCTGTGGCGGCGCAGAGTGGTGCTGTGGCGGCGCAGAGTGGTGCTGTGGCGGCGCAGAGTGGTGCTGTGGCGGCGCAGAGTGGTACTGTGGCGGCGCAGAGTGGTGCTGTGGCGGCGCAGAGTGGTGCTGTGGCGGCGCAGAGTGGTGCTGTGGCGGCGCAGAGTGGTGCTGTGGCGGCGCAGAGTGGTGCTGTGGCGGCGCAGAGTGGTGCTGTGGCGGCGCAGAGTGGTGCTGTGGCGGCGCAGAGTGGTGCTGGGGCGGCGCAGAGTGGTGCTGGGGCGGCGCCGAGTGGTGCTGTGGCGGCGCCGAGTGGTGCTGTGGCGGCGCCGAGTGGTGCTGTGGCGGCGCCGAGTGGTGCTGTGGCGGCGCCGAGTGGTGCTGTGGCGGCGCCGAGTGGTGCTGTGGCGGCGCCGAGTGGTGCTGTGGCGGCGCCGAGTGGTTCTGTGGTGCCGAGTGGTGCTGCCGAGTGGTGCTGTGGTGGCGCCGAGTGGTGCCGAGTGATAATCTGGTGGTGCCGAGTGATAATCTGGTGGTGCCGAGTGGTGCGGTGGTGGTGCCGAGTGGTGCGGTGGTGGTGCTGTGGTGGTGCCGAGTGGTGCTGTGGTGGTGCCGAGTGGTGCTGTGGTGGTGCCGAGTGGTGGCGCCGAGTGATAATCTGGTGGTGCCGAGTGATAATCTGGTGGTGCCGAGTGATAATCTGGTGGTGCCGAGTGATAATCTGGTGGTGCCGAGTGATAATCTGGTGGTGCCGAGTGAGAATCTGGTGGTGCCGAGTGATAATCTGGTGGTGCCGAGTGGTGCGGTGGTGGTGCCGAGTGGTGCGGTGGTGGTGCGGTGGTGGTGCCGAGTGGTGCGGTGGTGGTGCTGTGGTGGTTGCGCCGAGCGATGCTGCGGTTGCGCCGAGCGATGCTGCGGTTGCGCCGAGCGATGCTGCGGTTGCGCCGAGCGATGCTGCGGTTGCGCCGAGCGGTGCTGCGGTGGTGCCGAGTGGTGCTGAGTGATAATGTAGTGGTGCTGCTGAGTGATAATGTAGTGGTGCTGCTGAGTGATAATGTAGTGGTGCTGCTGAGTGATAATGTGGTGGTGCTGCTGAGTGATAATGTGGTGGTGCTGCTGAGTGATAATGTGGTGGTGCTGAGTGATAATGTGGTGGTGCTGAGTGATAATGTGGTGGTGCTGAGTGATAATGTGGTGGTGCTGGGGTTGCGCTGAGTGATGCTGTGGTTGTGCTGAGTGATGCTGTGGTTGCGCTGAGTGATGCTGTGGTTGCGCTGAGTGATGCTGTGGTTGCGCTGAGTGATGCTGTGGTTGCGCTGAGTGATGCTGTGGTTGCGCTGAGTGATGCTGTGGTTGCGCTGAGTGATGCCGAGTGATGCCGAGTGATGCCGAGTGATGCCGTGGTGGTGCCGAGTGGTGCCGTGGTGGTGCCGAGTGGTGCCGTGGTGGTGCCGAGTGGTGCTGTGGTGGTGCCGAGTGGTGCTGTGGTGGTGCCGAGTGGTGCTGTGGTGGTGCCGAGTGGTGCTGTGGTGGTGCCGAGTGGTGCTGTGGTGGTGCCGAGTGGTGCTGTGGTGGTGCCGAGTGGTGCTGTGGTGGTGCCGAGTGGTGCTGTGGTGGTGCCGAGTGGTGCTGTGGTGGTGCAGAGTGATAATGTGGTGGTGCAGAGTGATAATGTGGTAGTGCAGAGTGGTGCCGAGTGATAATGTGGTGGTGCAGAGTGATAATGTGGTGGTGCAGAGTGATAATGTGGTGGTGCAGAGTGATAATGTGGTGGTGCAGAGTGATAATGTGGTGGTGCAGAGTGATAATGTGGTGGTGCAGAGTGATAATGTGGTGGTGCAGAGTGATAATGTGGTGGTGCAGAGTGATAATGTGGTGGTGCCGAGTGATAATGTGGTGGTGCCGAGTGATAATGTGGTGGTGCCGAGTGATAATGTGGTGGTGCCGAGTGATAATGTGGTGGTGCCGAGTGATAATGTGGTGGTGCCGAGTGATAATGTGGTGGTGCCGAGTGATAATGTGGTGGTGCTGAGTGATGATGTGGTGGTGCTGAGTGATAATGTGGTGGTGCTGAGTGATAATGTGGTGGTGCTGAGTGATAATGTGGTGGTGCTGAGTGATAATGTGGTGGTGCTGAGTGATGCTAGGGTGGCGCTGAGTGATGATGTGGTGATTCAGAGGGCAGAAGGGCACAAAAACAAGGGAAACTAGGGAGCTTAGTTGTACCTTTAGAAAGGAAGCGAGGTCCTATAAGAGACCTAACTAGTACAAGAGGACTTGTATTTCCTGAAGATAGAAGCCTATTACCGGAGAGGACGATAGCAATGACAATGAAGTTGATACCTTGATCTAAGGTTAGTAAAGAGTCACAATTGTTATCAAATCGAACGCATGATGTCTGAAGAGGAAGAAGGCGGAAAACAAATATTCTAATTATCGTGCCAAAACGATTAATAATACGTCAGAACAACAAGGTGTAATAAGAGATTAATATGAAAATAATAAATAATTCTACGATAACAATGGGCGTGCTGGAGGCGGCATTCCGCTTGCGAGTGATGTCAAGGGGGTAGACATGAGCAAGGTGGCAGTTGCAAGGTAAAGGTAGCGAAACTGACCATAGCAAATGATGGTTCGATAAGATAGGCATCCCCGAGTGGGATGCGTGGAAAATCTATGCGTTCTGAATGAGCGGCGTGCAGTAGCTCAATCGGCTGCATTTACGTAAACTCTGGGCCGGAAGGCAAATGCCAGTAACAGACGGTTGCCGTAAACTGACATGACAGGGTCACGGTAAAGACCCTATCGGCATGAGTCAGCTGATACAACTGATTTAGCCTAGTAGATCCAGTATGGTTAAAATAAAGACCAATTACTGGGGTCAAAAATAACAGACTATGTCGAGGGGGAAAAAGAATATGGATGTTCAAAAAATATTTAGATATATTCTACGAGCTCATGGCAGGAAATGGGTCATGACCTGGGCCACATGGGGAGCTCCCAGACAGGATCTGGATGAGCAAGAGGGCAGTGCATGTCACGGATACACTCAAACAAAACTCAAATGTAAATACCTGAAGGACGATACACCAAAATGCGAAAGCCTTCACGTATGGCGACAGGAAGCCTATTCAATAGTGTGTAGAGTCTAGTATAACACAGTAATATGGATCTTAATTGTACAATTACTGCAGCTGTAAATGGCAGAGTAAATCGAGGGCCAAAAAGGAACGAAGAATAAAATTTGGGTGCCAAAAAGCAACGAAGAATAAAATTTGGGTGAAACGTTATAACAAGCATTGGCGCCGCGCGGCTGTAAATGTGACGCCGCGCGGCAATAAAAAAAAAACAAGTCGGATGGGGTGGGGGGCGGGGGAGAAGGGGAGTGAGTGAGTGGGAGGGAAGCGCTGGCTCTCGGCATTGCGTGGGCGGGGGGAGCATTCCTTTGAAGTGTGAAGCAGGCAGGCGGCTCGGGAAGCAAATGGAAAGCACGTGCACGGACACACATGCACTCGGCGCAATCCGCCTGGTTTAGCTTTCCTGGTTTCAACTCAATAGTCTCGACATATGCAATGCGCAAGCGCATTGGCAGAGGTCGAGACCTAAAAACGTACCCTTTCACTTTGTTATTTAATTAAACAATTGATGTCTTGGCTCTTTTCTACTAAGAAATTTTATTATCCATAAAATAAATACTTGTCCAAGGATATTCTCAGATATTGAATGTACCAATGGGCTGGGGAGAGTTGTATATCCTGAGCAGGCATGTGCATCACTTCTGATGAAAGAAACAAATAGAACTTTGTTGGCAAACAAGCCAACGTCTATATAGAATAAATTAAGATGGGATATGAAAAACATTTCTTCTGTTGCAAAGTTCTTAGTTTTAAAAAAGCCCTCGGGCGTGGCCAAGATGGTGGGCGAGTGAGACTTCTGTCTTTCGTCTCCTCGGCCCCACCACCCACCAAAGCCGTAATCGCTGCTGAATTCACTCAGTATAGCTCCAGCTGGGTGTGCTGAGCGCCTTAGGCCGAGCAGGGAATAACGTGACCCACTGTTGCCTCTCGAAGCCAGAGAGTCAGTCATCGGCGCAGCCAGCAGGCAGTAGCAGCCTAGTCAGCCACATATGCAGAGGTAGCCTCCCCTGGCAACAAAGTCACTGAAAGGAGTCCCGGAGCCCTGAGAGGCCCCCGGCTTTGTCGGAGAACGCGTCCTCATTACCGTCAGCTACCCAGGGGACCGGTGACCACAAAGACCAGTCTGTCTGTAGGGGAGCCCCCAGAGGGGCGGAACAGACACATTTTAGGGTCCCGGGGAAGCTGGGATCTGGTGGACCTGAGCGCAGATGCCACGCAGCCCTTTCAAAACAGAGGGCACTGATCTAAGGGGAATGTCCCGGAGCTCTTCCACTTTGTGCCTGATAACTCCACGTAAAAATAGACCGGGTGCACAGAGATGGCCCCTACACGCCGGCTTGGGTCTGGCAGTGGACATTCTGGTCTGCTTGCAGGACTTCCGGTTGAAGGAGGACATTCCACGGAAGGCACGCAACCATCCGCTTACTGTCTACCAGGACTTGGCAGAATTCACCTTACAGACCAGCGACCTCCCATCTCGGTCAAATGGGGGTCCCCGATGCCTGGGGATATCCCTTTGGATTGATCTATCGTTTGGAAGGAAGGCTACACAAACTCTGCTACCTCGAAGACAAGTGCAAGATACTAGGCATCGACCAGACACCTACTGATTCTGGCCCCCGATACTCTCCAACACGCCAGGCACCCAAGCTGGCACACCTACGGGCCAGGGAGCCGGATCAAGACACTATCGCAAAGTGCCAGCAGGCCGCCATCGACTCCATCCCTGGCACTACCAGACATCTCTTAACGTACAAGGGTGAATGCACATGTATTTGGCGGTGTTGGCGGGCAGGCAGTGGGTTTGGGAGGATTGGCCACAATACTACCCCACACTGTATTCTTGGACAGTAGACTGCAAGTTGTCACTTTTCGTCTTAATGCTTTTATGCTTTTGTTGGGGTAACACAATTAGGGGTGGGCTGGTTTGTTGTTTGGATGCACTCACGCTCAACATTTACACAGTACTTCACATACACACAAGTGATATGAACCAGAGTTATCGTGGAGAGCTTCGAAGGCAATTTGCCCCATAAGACCGAGATTGCTTAGTCTTCAACAAGCCCCCTGAATGACTCGCTCGCTTACAGCCTTCACCCTAAATGATAAGGGCCTCAACAGCCCGATCAAACGCAGAGCAGTCTTGTCCTACGTGGAGAGCACTGGGGCAGACGTATGCTTGCTCCAAGAGACTCACCTCCTCTTGCAGGACTAACAGACGTAGATCCAGCTCCTTCCCACACGCACTAAACCAGCGGGAGCAGCACTCTTATTCTCACACACCTTCCAAGGAACTAAGGCAGCTGGAGGTGAAAGGCCGCCTCCTCACATTCCACATTGCCCTCAGACATTGGTCCCTAGTAGTTGCATCCATCTATGCCCGAACGAGGGACAAGAAACACTCATACAAGCAGCACTCACAGAGGTCTTCTCCTCCCACGACTGATCCAATCTGATGGTGGGGGATTGTAATGTAGTACTAGACAATGTCCTCGACAGGTCCACATCCAGAAATGGGCAGACAGGAACACTCTAAGAAGGGATACTGGGAGCTCAGAGAAATGGGCCTTCACGAAATCTGGAGAGAATTCCGCCCACAATCTCTGGAATATTCCTACCTCTCACACGCGCAAAAAACATATGCAAGGCTATATTCCTTTCTGGGTACAAAGGATATCCTCGGCCTCACTTCTGATGTTGATATACTCCTGGCAGCTCTATTAGAAGAATCCGCAGTCTCACTGTCGCTCAATTCTCAACCCACTCGTCCCACCAGTTGGTGGTGGTAATGGGACACCCTTCTCTCGCGTCCCAAATTAGTGAAGCAGATTGGGCAGGCCACCTGCACTTATTTGGAGCTGAATGACTTCCCCCTTCCCCGAGATATCCATGGCAACACTCTGGAGGCCTTAAAAGCAGTCATCAGCGGGGAATTAATC
The DNA here is from genome assembly GCF_964263255.1 of Lissotriton vulgaris. NCBI lineage: Eukaryota > Metazoa > Chordata > Amphibia > Caudata > Salamandridae > Lissotriton > Lissotriton vulgaris. Next base: position 229,916,988 of record NC_141691.1, on the reverse strand, counting down.
GCTATCTCAGCCACAGATCACTATCGACAAAGAAAAGAGACTCCCTGACGAAGCGAGAGAGTTAACTCGTGGGCACTCACCAACACACTGGGGAGCCAAGAATCTGGCGAGAATTGACCAGCACACTCACATAGCTAGCGAACATTGATCTAAATAAAGCAATTATTATTATTCAGAGGTGATTAGCGGAGCTTCATCTCTCTTCCAGACTGATGTTTAAACGACCCAGCGAGCTGATATCACATCGCCTACGCCCTTGAGCCAGTTCTGAGACCCCACGCACTCTGTTTAGTTTCCTCCGGATGCCCGCATGTGTTTGAACAGCGGGCAGACCTCCTCTCCCTCCCTATCTGCGACTCACAAAGGGGAGAGGCTGGGTTCATTGGAGCAGTCATTGGAGAATTTTTGGTTGCTTGAGCATACACGTTAACTGGTTTGCTATGTCTACCCGTCCGGGAAGACAGGTCTGGCTTTCCTTCGCTTCTGGTTTGTAACATATTATTGCAGTGCCCTTAGGGTGTCCTTTAATGCAGAGCGAAATCTTGTGCTCGAGTCATTTCTTGCAGAGAGAAGCCATTTTCTTTTAGCCATTACTTCCATATCAGGCACTTAAAATGGCCGAAGTGTTATAACCGTGTTAGTTAATACCAGATTGCAGGTTGAAGACTCCCCAATTGTGGTGGACATCTTGGAACGGCTAACACTATATCAGCAGCCATCTTCTAACAGCTCCCAACCAAGGCACAAACTGTTCTACATATGGAAGATTCCCAAAGTTGCCAGACATCTTGTAACAACTACCTCCATAACAGCAGCCAACTTGTAACGGTTCCCAACCAAAAGTGGCAGCCATCTTGTAAAGGCAAAATCTCATTTCATTAACTCCAAAACAGCATTCCACTCGGCAACAACCAACTGGGATTCAGCTCTCAACCCATTTGTGCTATGGTTGCTCCCTTCTTATCCAAAGGAATTTCACAGCATGGCTAGACCAAACATGATACCAGAAGGAAACTGCGCAGACTTCATTCAATACCCGCATAATCTATCACAAAATGCCTCTAAAACCTTCAAACACAATCTTCTCAGAAAAAAACCCTGACACCTAATTCCTAGACCCCTCCTTCAAATCCAAAAAAGGCATTATAATCAACCACCTCATTTTTCACAAGAAAAATAGCCAAATGGCGATCAACCTTCTTCACGTTACTAACCATCCAGGACCATAAAATATTCCCTACGGAACCAGGTTTACAACGACACCCACACAAAACCTCAGAGCTACATTGAATAGAACATCCTACAAAAATGGCACCATTCTCATTCAAGCCGCTAACAAAGACCTAGAACTATTCTACAAATTCTTCACCCTAAAAACCCACACCATCACCTCGACTAACGTCGCCCAGGACCTACCTACGCCCGCCACCCCTCATCTCATGAAGATCAGCGACCCCCTACATCACCCAGAACCGATGAAAAAAGCATCATCAACTCCCATCATCTCTGCGCACTAAAAAGGGATGTACGCTGTTACAACGCATGTTGTAACAACGCATGTCTTTACCACGCAAGTCTTACAACGCAAGTCGTTACAATGCAAGTCGTTACAACGACTTGCGTTGGAGGGCGTGGATTTAGGAATCTTATAATTTTATATTCCAACACCAGTCCCCGTAACAGTAGGGAAGGTGTTGGAATATAAAATTGCAAGATTCCTTATCCCACAGCGCCATCCAGCGCAAGTCGTAGTAACGACTTGCGTTGTAATAGCTGCGGGGTAAAGGCACTGCGGTGTAAAAACCGCATCGTAAACGATGTTCCCCACTAAAAAGCCACACCATCACCCCACCCAGTGTACCTCAGGACCTACCTACTCCCACCACCCCATCCTCATCCTCATCATCATCATCATCTTCCCCTGTGGTTCAACGACCCCCGCCTCCACCCAGGACCGGGGAAAGAAGCGTCAACAACTCAAACTCCTTTAACACGCACTGAATTGACAGCCTCATCTATATCTATCAGGAGAACCAACATCAATGCCCCTCCCTCATCACCCAACATCCTATCTCCCGGTCCCATCAGCAGGCACAACAAGACTCGCCCAAAACACAGTCGTACATAACCTTCTCGGAATTTACAAAACGTTATCCTAGAAATCAGAAACATCCTACAACTCGCTGAAAAATCACTTATAAATCTCCAAAATTCTCTAGTAACAGTCGACAAGGTGATAGTAACTATCCCCCTGCCTCTAACCAACCAACTCCAGCGCAGATGCAAACTCCCCAACAACATAACGGACCAGGAAATTCAAACACTACTACTGCTATATGAAACTCCTTCCTGCTCCACCACAAATAAAGAAGAATACACTATTTTCCCAGTCCCCATCAACCCAAGCAGAACATCCCACCCAATACACAGAGGTATTCTAGTCCCTCCAGACTACAACATCATTAGACTCAAAAAATAGGCAGCGGCTTAGCCTGTATAACTGATGTAACTTTGTAACCATGTTCTGAAACCATGCATCTTCCTCATGTAAAGCGCTCTGATACCTCCGGGTCTAGCCAGCTCTATATAAAACTTTTTTTTTTTTTAATAAACCATCACGAAGTTCACTCAGGACCCCTGGACTCTTGTGAATACCTTGGGATTTCTGTTAAATCAGCTTTCATCCACTCCCATAAACTACATATACTCTACCATTCTCCAGGTTCGAACGCGGAGTTCACAGAACATCTTATGGAAATCATAACTTCTAACTCATCCCCTCACTCCAATCACATTCCTTGGTGATTTCAATCTGGACAAGCAGTTAACGCCCTTAAAACCTTCCTAGCAGACAACTACCTGATCCAAGCCATCACAAAGCCGACCCACACAAAGGGTGCTACTCTGGACTGGATCATTCCTAAACAAAACACGATTGATTTGCTCTCTGTTACCCCAAGTGACTGGAAGGTGATACTGTGATGGTCTGACCAAATTCCCTCATCTAACAAGAAAGCTTTCGCGAAACAAGTCAAGCCAAAATAATGGCTAAGAGGCAAAAAGCTGTTTGGAACAACCTAGCCTTCCACTGTGAGAAGGTTCTCACTCCCCCCAATACCATGTCAGAAGTCAATGACCTCATGGCTCACTACAACTCCTTGATGACCAAAGTCTTCGACCAAGCTGTGCCACCAAAACTAAAAAGAATTCCGGACAAAGACAAAAACCCATGGTTCAGCTGAGCCTTAAACCAAGAGACGCAAACTTAGATCAACAAAACGGAAACGGAGGTAACATCCTTCCCCCCACCATCTTAAACTTCTCCAGGAATCTAGAAACTTCTTTAATAAAAACATTCTACAATCAAAAAAGTTTTTCAGATCAGACCTATACAAGGCTAAAAATAGACCAAAAAGACTTTGTGAATCTGAAACACCAATCTAACAAATTAGCCAAATTCTCACTCCTAACCTCAAAATCGCAGCTGAATAGTGAAGAATTTTCCTCATTTTTCACAACTAAAATGAACTCCCTCCAACTCTAGCTTATTGCGACGGCAAGTAACTCAGTCACTCCAAAGAGCATGCAAGACGATAACTCTGCACTACATGCACTACCACTGCCCACGAATAACTCTCACTGGCCTCCCTTAAAACTATCCGAACTTCTTGACATCACCAATATTCTAGCAACTACCAATCTTAACCACTTCAGTAACTTTGTCCCCTCAAATCGCCTAACCCACCTCTACCATAAGATCGCACTCCTCTGGACCAAAATCAATGCCTCGCTAACACAAGGTCACATCCCGGATTGCCTGAAGACGGGACAAGTAACCCCTATCCTAAAAAACCATACAGCTCACATCTCAGACCCCAACAACTTTCACCCAATAACCAACATTCCCATGCTAGCTAAAGACTTAGAAAAATGTGTTCAACAACAACTGAACCAACACATCTCGAACTTCAATTTACTGAACATCCACCAATCAGGTTTCAGACCTGGTCATAGCACAGAAATAGCCATCCTGCACATAGTAGAAGACGCCCTTCAAGCTCTTGACCGCAACAAAACCTGCCTGCAAGTCCTACTCGACCTCTCGTCAGCCTTTGATACGGTCAATCGCGACAAACTTCTAAGACTACAATACAGGATGGGTTTATCTGGGAAAGTCCTGCAATGGTTCAAAACCTTCCTGGAAAACAAAACCCAATCGAACATGGTCAACAAAAAGCTTTCCGCTGCCTCACCTAACCTACAAGGATTTCCACAAGGCTCTAGCCTATACCCCACGCTATTCAACATTTATGTCGAACCAAGATCTCCTCTATCGAAGAGATAAAGACAATGAATCTAGTTCTTGAAAAGACCGTGCAATAGCTAACGACCGACTTCCTCAAGATAAACTCACAGAAAACAGAATTTCTTTTGATCTCCCCAGCTAATAACTCTACGGTGACAAATGAGTTGATCAAAATGATCACTGCTCTGAACTGTACGCCAACTCTGGTGGACTCCACCATATTACTTGGAAACACACTGGATAAGAACCTTAACATACAAAGTAATATCAAATTGTTGGTTGAAAACCCCGCTTCCACCTCAGCTACCTCAGAAAAGTGAATCCACTCGTCAAGAACTCAAACCTCAAAACTGCAGTTCAGTCCTTAGTTATCTGGAGGCTGGAATACAAATGTAAAACCCTCTCAGGACTTCCCAAAATATCAACCGACCCTCGAAAAGTCTGTCTCAGTGTCGTAGCAAGACTCATAAGAGGATCCAGGAAATATGACCACATATCACCACACCTGAAGGTACTCAACTGGCTACCCTATGAAGCTCGAACCCACCTAAAGATGGCCTGTATCACTCACAAAGCGCTACACCACAACACCGCCCAGTAGCTAGCCCTAAAACATACCTCATCGAGAGGAAACAGACACCCTAGGAGCGCAGACAATCAACTTCTGAAACCCTCATGTTTCAACAAGACCAAAACTTAAAACAGAGCTTTCTCCAGAACGGCGCCAAGAATATGGAACTCGCTTCCGCCATACATCAGAAAAATCTCCTATTTGACTCTTCAAAAAGGAGGCAAAATCTTTCTTGATTAACAAATTCCTACCTTAAAACTGCACAATCACGACCCCAGCAGTACAACCTCCTAATACCTCTACTTTCGAGTCAATGAGACTGCGAAGCTAAGACCTACACAAAGTCAAATTTGTTTTTATTGCTCAGAACAATGCTCAATGCTGCTATCCACCGAACCCTTTTACGATATGCCGTTACTTTTATGCTTTGTTTTGGTATACAATGTGTTTACTAATTGTTTTCACCTTGCTCTGTATGTAGAGCGCTCCAGTACCCTACCCTGGGTCTGGTTTGCGCTATAGAAAACTCTAAAAATAAGAAAATATTATGTGGTATTCCAAATGTCACAATTACTACAGGGGGGGGGGGGGAGAGCGAACAAATGCTAGCAGTTTGCTGGCCAACAAACGGAGCATTAGACAGCAAAATACAGTGGTCCGCTCACTTCAAATAAGACCAATATTACGGAGGACGCCCCGATTGCTCCATCCTTCGGAGACTGTTATGCTGACCTCTATTCCGATTAGCAGCTAGACCTCATGGTTGGCTCCTCCTTTCTCGAAGAAGCTCAAATCACACTGCACACCCCTGAGCAGTCTGGGGCCCTGGAACACGACATTACAGTAGAGGAGGTCATTCAGCTATTTCAAAATTGAAACAGTTGAAATCCCTAGGTCCCGACGGGTTCTCACCCCTTTACTATAAAACGTTTTGCCCCTTATTGGCTCCAATTCTGGCTCTATTATTTAACTTCTTCTCGACCCAGGCGCTATCCCTGCTTCAATGCTGACCGCCCTCTTGACAGTCCCTCCCAAACCCTGTAAAGACTGGCAGTGGTTCAGCTCCTACCAACCAATTTTACTCTTGAATGTGGATCTCAAACTATTCACTGGCATTCTAGCAGCTAGGTTGGGCCCTCACATGCCAGCTATCCTAGAGCCAGACCAAATTGGCTTTATTCCTCAAAGCGAAACAAGAGACAGCACCAAAAGGGTCTAGCATATCATTGAGAAATCCACGCATACAGAAGACAAGTTCATGCTCCTGACAAGTGGACGCTGAGAAGACGTTCAATAGGGTCCACTGGCCCTTTTTAGAACAAGTTGCGACGCGCTTCGGGGTGGCAGAAAGATTCTGTAAATGGATACTTAACTGCCATCACCTCCCCTCAGCTTTGGTAAGAGTGAATGTTCACATCCTTCACCCTCAACAGGGCACGCGTCAGGGGTGCCCTCTTTCGCCCCTGCGGTTTGTTCTTTACATGGAGCCCCTGGGCCAGAGGGTCTGCAATAACCCCACAATTACTGGCACAACATTCGGAGGCAGAGATCACCAACGATGTGTTGGCGACCCTAAACAGACCTACAATGGCCCTACTCTCTTTCTTCAATGAATTGGAAATGTTTGTCTTCGCCTCTGGCTCAATGTCACGAAGTCCCAGGCTTAGAGTCTCACCTTAACTCGTGGCTCACTTCCCTATACAGTGGACTAAGTCCTCGGTCCAGAAAACTGTAGATGCTATCGGTCTCTACATAAACATAAAATCAGAACTAGCTCGCTGGGGTCTTCTTCAGACATCATGGCTGGGATGAATTGCAGCGCTGAAAATGACAATCCTTCCCAAAATTGGACGTGTTCCAAACACTCCCATTACCTCCCCAACCGGGATGCTTTATAAGCTACAAGCGGAAATCCATCACTACGTTTGGGCCGGGAAGAAGCCATGGATCTGGGAAGAAGCCATGGATCCGTAGGGAGGTCAGCTACCTCCCCCCACGCGGTGGGGGCCTGGGCATACCTAATCTCCAACTGTATTTCCATGCTACCCAATTATGTCACCTGGTTGAATGAAACATGGCTGAAACGGAGCGTAACAGCCTACTTCAAGACAGGGAAGTGCCGGAACCTCTGTGAGGAAGGTCCTTTCCTGAAGAAACCACACCACCCCCGGAAACTATGTCTCTCACCCATCACTAAGGTGACTATGGACCCCTGGGACCAGTGTAGTACATGCTACGGTCTGTCATCCTTCCCCCCTCCCTACTGTCCCCCTCACTCATCAACCCAGATTTCCCCCCCCTGTCTCCCTCACTCATCAACCCAGATTCCCCCCACTGCCCCCCCCCCCGAGCAATCTGTGCATTTACGGCTTGGGGGCAGACCAATTGCCACTCCATGGGGCACATGATAGACAAAGAAGGGGCGATTCCCTTCCCCCAGCTAAACTTAGATTTCAACCTGCCGGAGACGGAATACTTGCATTACTTGCAGCTCAGACACTGGCTTCTGCACCCTAATAATAAGGCAGTAACACAGACATCTCACGGCCTACAAAAAATGGCTGATCACGAAAACCTCAGATAAAAAGAATTTCTGAACGGTACATCTTTTTGCTCCAACCCACGAAGCACACATACAAACCCAATCAAACACGGTGGGAGGGAGAGATCGGGTGCCAATTGTCTGAAACGGAGTGGGGACAGATTTATTGAAGAGCCCGCCACACGGATCGTGATATTACCCTCACCAACACATTCACTTAAGTTGTGACATACTGGTACCTTACCCCAGCTAGATTACATAGTATAGATCCATCCTAACCAAAGGACTGCTTGAGAGGCTGCAGGACAGCGAGCTCTTCGACAATCTTCTTGTGGGAATGCATGCAGATTCAGACCTTTTGGACACAAGTTCGACTAGATCGATCGTCATCTGGACATCCAGCTTCCCAGATATACCCAACTTCCAAGATTTCCCTCTTATATACTGTTAGGTCTCCCTAATCCTGTCACTTACCCCTTGAAATCATTGCAAAGGCACCAAATTGAGCTTGCGTAGGGGGCAGCCATACATAACATCCTTTCACACTCGGGAACAAATCACACAAGGCTGGATTCACTGCTTATGGTACATCCTTGGAATGGAAAGAACCACCACCACGAAGTGTGAGGCATCCTACAGCGATCTATGGCGTCCATACCTTTCTCATTTGTCTCAAGACTTTCGGGAGCTCACATGTCCCAGATATCTCCGCATTCTGCAGCTTTCAGTACTTTCTGGAACCTCTGCTCAGGGACAGTCAAGGAGCTGATTGAAAATGGTGTCAAACCGGTCACAACATCCATTGTGTGTTGGGGGGAGGGAGCGGGTTAGGGAGATGTATTTGTTCACCTACAGTTTATCACATGCAAGTCTCGAGCTTGGCAGACCATATGTATGAATTGTACACTGCTTGATACTTACCTTTCTGGTTGGCTTCTGAGAATAAAAGATTTGAACCATAAAAACAGCCCTCGTATGGTAAAAGAAAAAAAGTTTGAGATTATATTAGAACCAAAAGACAATCTATTGACCACTACATTCCTGATCTGGATTCAGCAGCTTTATGTTGTCAAAAGTTTGAAATATTTGCTCACAGCTCATGAATTAGACGGGCTAGTTCCAACTTTAAATGTCACCCAAAAGACATGAATACTGTTTATGTCAATTAAAAACTCTTCGCTTAGCCTGTTTGTTATCTCACATTTCAACTTTTTCTGAGATCTCCTTTTCATATTTGATCAGTTTTCTGATTTGCAAATTTTAGAGCCCTCTTTCAATCCAAAAAAGGGTACAGAAAAAAACAAATCAAGTCAAGGTAAACATGTAACTTAATTATTCTCCCTTGAAGGAGCCAGTTATGCTTTTCCTGGAAAATGGTGCAGGTGTTAACTTGTGTACATTACTGAACATTTCACAAGTGTAGTATTGCCTTTTGCCCTTTCACTCTCCTGTGGGGTGCCATCCAGCCTGCTTAGAGTTTAGCAAGCACTTCTCAGCAAAAATAAGTTTTACACGTGGAATGCACAAAACCCAAGGTTGACGCTTGGGCTGAAAGGCACTTCATTTGACAGAAGTGAAACCTTATAACAGCTGGAAATCTATTATCCATGTCGGATTAATATTTCAGCTGCCGGTACATTCATGTTTGTTGATTGTCCTTATGTGTTTGTGCTTTGCATGATTTAATTGAAAATGTATACCTTCCCTGCAACAAACCGGTGCCGTCTTATTTAGTGGGTGTGCCTGTGCGACAATGCATGTGCACATGTCATCCTGCACCTATAAAATGGATGCACGGTCGCTCCTTTTTTGTTCCTTTTGGCCATACTATATTGCATCTTTCCAATACTATACATCATTAAGAAAAAGCATTATCAAAGTCAACAGATCGCCTAGTCAGGGGTAGTAAACAGTATATAAATGCAAATGCGAGACCTATTGGATTTGCCAGTGCTGGTTTCCTTTTGCTAATCATTTACCCTCTTCAGAATCAATCACCTATTTCTTTCCTATGCAAATTACCTTGTTAGTCCTTTAATTTCATTACAATACCGGAGGCTACCATTATGGAATAACTTTTATTGCTGCCCACATATGCAGCCCTTTAAAGAACATGCATTACAACAGGAATAAAACATTCCATAGAACGTAACAAAACGCTGTGGTAACTAGGCATCTCCCTCTTTTATTCGCTGCTCCTGGACAGTTAAGTACAGGTTTAGTCTAGCTCTTTATTTTGCTCTATTTTTTATAAGTATAAGAATTACCATTATAAGATATTGTTTGCCTATTTGATCAAACCCAAAGCGGACCTATTTTCCTTACAGGTAATGAACTTTATTAATACTATATTGGTTGTATACCTTTCAGTGTGCAAGTTGAGTAAACTACTCCCTTTGCATTGTCACCCTTCTAATTTATTGTTGGGTTTTCCTATTATTCAACCGTCTAATTTATCTTGGTAAAGGCCTTTTTAAAACAAACCGGATCACACCCCGACGCTGATCACAAGGCTCTCCCTTTCCTGATCTGGGTTGACTTGAAATAGCCAAGACCGGTTAGCTCAGCTTCTCGGTTTAATTTCCCGACCTGCGAGCCTCCCGATCTTGGAGACTCTATATACCCGGATGACCACAAACAGCCGGGACCGTGTTATGCACTGCTTTCTGCTCTGCTTCGCCGATGGTCACGGGGAAGGAGGGCTCACTCACTTCTGCCTTTTGTGCTCAGACCAGCCCCCCTTTAGGACCCGTCAAGCAAAAAAGTGATACTTTCTGAAGGTCCACACCGGCTTGCACTGTGAGTTTCCATGACAACACGCAGAGCATAACGGCAGACTGTTACGGAGCCGTTGGAAAGGAAAGGACGCTTTCAGTGGTAGGAGTGCCTATATTACTATAAATTCAAGCAACAAGTAGCCTCGAGATCAAGACAGACAAGTGTATAAACACTGCCCTATACCCCTGCTTTACGAAATTAATGCTCAAGTAGCGTTCAATATACAAATAGGGAAAACTTTATCTTCCTTAATAACCTTAAAAAATGAAGTCAGAAAACGAAATACAGTTTAATGGGGCTATCTCCCTTACCGAAAATTCTTTATTAAACTTATTTGAGAGACAACTCAAATCCTCTCTGAAAGAGGCAGTAGAGGCAACCTTAACTAAAAGGAAGAGAGCCCACATTCCTGAGTAAGACTCAGCAGATATCTCTGAAAAAAAACATCTACCCAAAAAAGGAGGTAAGGCTTTAAAAAAGTCAAAGCACCTTTAACCCTATGGTAGCCTGTGTGCTACAAAAGACCAGGTATTGTCCCTAGGGTAGCCTGTGTGCTACAGATGAGCTAGGTGCCCCTAGCGGCACAAAGAGAAAAAAGGGACCTTCTTGGCACAATAAGTGCAGTTGCCCCTCGGGGTAAAAGAAGACCAGGTGTCCTTTTCGGCACAAAATACATCAATTCTATAACTGATGGTGACTATTTGTTACCAATCGATGTGGACGATGAGGCAGACCAATATATATTCATTCCCCTCGAAAATTTGAAGACGACATCCTTTAATGAGGATTTAGAACAACCCAATAACTCCTGCTCCATTAAGGACCAAGCTGGAATGGAGATGTTTAATCCCTCTCGCATTCCTCATCCTAGGGGATCTGACTGGTGGCCCTAGGACCACGTAGCCAAGTTGATCAACTTCTTGATAAGAAAACCACTTGAGAAGGATACATGAAATCTACTGAGGTCAGAATGCCCTACACCCTTTTTGGAAACAAGTCCGATATGACACCAAATTTAGACCCAAAATTAGTTGACTTTCCCGTTTAAAACAGGAAGAGACCCTAGAAAAGGTTTGGAACGTTGCCTCAAGCAGTGTCAAGACAAATTGCTGGGCACTTTAGAACCTCTGGCTAGAATCCTAGACCTAGCTGAGTAAATCTCTATTAAAGGCACTCCAGTAGATACTGAACTCCTCAGAGGTGGAGCCAGCGCGCCCTATGCCTTTTTGGCAATGCCAATTCAGGCCTTACCTCAGAAAGGAGAAGAGCTATATCGAGGGCGACCCGAATGGGTTACTCTTCGACAAAAACGTTGTTAAGAATTTGGGGAAATACATTTCCACCTTCTCCGCCTTCAGTAAGGCCCAGTCAATCATGAGACTTGTGTATGGAGGTAGAATGTTTTGAAGGGCTGACAGGGCGGGACTGGCTGTCAGCTGCAGACACTACTGGTCCCCCTTCTACCGGCAGAATCAAAGCGGATATGGAAGATATTTCTGCAGAAACAATTCCTTCTTTCCGCAACGAGGTCGTGGCACTCGCACGTGAGACAGAGGAAGCAGAGGCAGATTCCAAATCCACGGACAGTAAGGTAAGGAGTCTTCCCTCTGGTTGTTTCCTCCCAAAGGTAAGGGGAAGGCTATGCCTTTTCTACAAGAATTGCATTTTACTAACAAACGATGTTTGGGTACTAGATACTATAGAAGGATTCAGAATAGATTTTGTTACAACTCCTTATCAGACTACCCAACCCAGAGAACTTACCCGTGACCAAGAAAAATCAGCTCTGGTAGACACAGAAGTGAGTAAATGCTATCAAAATGGGGCGATTTCCAAGGTATCAAATACTGGTCTGTGTTTTGTGAGCACAATTTTTCTAGTAAAGAAAAAAAGAGAAATATTGGCGCTCTGTTATAAATTTGAGGAAACTAAATACTTTCCTCGTGGACAGACACTTGAAGATGGAAGGTATCCATCTTCTGAGAGACATCCTCCAAGAGAAAGATTGCCTCAAAAATGGAACTCAAGGATGCATACTTTACAATTCCTATGGACAGAGTCTCAGAAATACCTAAGGTTTGTATGGTCCTTTCAAATCACCAGAGCTTGCCTTACCTTGTGGAGTTCCTCAGGGCTCATCGCTAAGTCCAACACTGTTTAATATCTATGTGTTGGACTTGGCGAGAGTGATTAAAACCTACCATATGAGCCTTACCTCCTATGCTGATGACACCCAGCTGGTGCTCGCTATCAATAATGACGGGGAGCAGGTAGCGGCACTGTTTCAAGAGGGTATGCTGGCTATTAAAGACTGGATGCAGGCCAACTGCTTGAGGCTGAACTCCGAAAAGACGGAGGTAGTTATCTTTGGTAAGATCGCCCCACAATGGTCTCCTGAGTGGTGGCCTCCGTCTTTGGGAACTCTACCAACACCGTCAGCTAAGGTCAGAAACTTGGGCATAGTTTTTGATGAGAAACTTAATTTTGCAGCACACGCCAACCAGACAGTAGCAAATGCTCACCACAAACTTAAATTGATAAGGAAAATTCTCCCATTTCTCTCTGACAGCGCGGGTAAAACAGTGGTGAGCACACTTGTGCTCTCCTCCTTGGACTACTGTAATGGCTTGTTTGCCAATGCACAATCCCGGGTAATCTCCAAACTCCAAATGATCCAAAATGCGGCAGCCAGATTGTTATCCAGAACTCCTAAATTCAAATCAGTCAGTCACATAATTAAGAGTTATCACTGGCTAACAATTAAAAACCGCATTAAATTCAAATCCCTGTGTCTAACTTTCAAAGCTACTCACAACCAAGGCCCAAGGTTTCTGCAAGAGCAGCTTTCCATCTACTGCCCATCAAGACAACTGAGATCGATGCAGTTACATCAGTTAGCAGTACCCCGTACCAGAACGGTTACTTGGGGAGACAGGCGCTTTACAGTGTCTGCAGCCAGACTCTGGAATTCGCTTCCGCTGACTATCAGATCGGCACAGTCTCTCCTTCAGTTTAGGAAGCTGGTGAAGACTTGGTTATTCAACCAGTAATGAATCTTCCGCCTAAAACGCTGCCATTACTCAGAGATCCTTTTAGTAATCTTAGCGCCAAGACGCCCAAGGGCAAACGTATGCGCTCTACAAATCGTATAAATAAATAAATAAATAAAATATGGAAAGGAGTGACTTACCAATTTCGTGGTTTCCGCTTCGGCCTCTCCTCAGCACCTTGGTGCTTCAAGGTTCTGAGACCAATGGTGGCCTCACTGAGGAGAAGAGGGATTCGACTAGTAATATACTTAGATGACATTTTGCTGATGTCTCAAAGTCAAGAGGAACTGCATTACATGTCTGTGGAACTCTTAGAAGGTTTAGGATTTATTATCAACATAGAGAAGTTAGATATGACCCCAACACAAAACCTGGAATTCCAAGTTTTCCAGGTAAACACCATTTCGGCCCTGCTACAACTCCCTTAAAGAAGTTGTCCAGAATAAAAAAGTAGTAACTTATGTTTCATCCAAAAATGTAGTGAGCTTGCGGGAACTAGCAAGAGTAGTTGGGGAGATTAAGGCAATCTCCCCATGAACTCTTCACTACAGGTTATCAGTGACTTTGCTGCTCCACTAGCGGATTTGTTGGAACACTTGGAACACTCCATACCTCGCGGGTCCCGCATCGACGGTGTACTGAATCCGGACCCCTGGAAGCTGCTGTGGGTGCGGGTCTAGGCTGCAGGGCTGCGAGCGTCGGGACCGGGACTCGATATCCCACGAGTCCCGGCAAACCGGAGCCTGCCATACCTGGGCCTCTCTCCCTGTTCGCCCCGCCCCACTCATTCAACACAAAAAGCCCTGCCTGCTGACTCTACGTGGGACGTTATCAGTGACTTCGCTGCTCCACTAGCGGATTTGTTGGAACACTTGGAACACTCCATACCTCACGGAACCCACTTCACGGGTCCCGCATCGCCGGTGTACTGAATCCGGACCCCTGGAAGCTGCTGTTGGTGCGTGTCTGGGCTGCGAGCATCGGGACCGGGACTCGATATCCCAGGAGTCCCGGCAAACCCGATCCAGTCACACCTGGGCCGCTCTCCCTGATCGCCCCGCCCCACTCATTCAATAACGGATCGCCCTACATAAGTAATCAGCGAATCCCGCTGCGCGGGAGTCGCCCCGGGCAAAGGGCGGGCCCTCTGAGGCCCTCCGAGGCCAGAGGAGGCCGGGCCGGGCCTCATCCCCATGCCGTTTGCTCCTGTAGGCTACTTCAGCAAGGAACGTTTCAACCTGGTGCCATTGTTGTCCTTTGTTTATTTACTTATTCTATTGTCCTTACCCTTGCATTGTTGTATATAGGGTCAATACCACTCCTTATCGCCAGCACTTCCTTGCCATAGCCCGTTTTGTACTGCAGGATGTCCTCACCCATCCCTATATTATCTGCTGAGGGAGGTGTTAAACGGGGGACGCTGGATGGCTTTGTCATTAGGACGGCCTCCACGGCTGATAGGGACCTAGCCCTGGCTGAGCGACGCACCAATAGGCGCCGCTCGATTGAGCACATCAAGAGCAAAAGGTCCTCATTGGGCCCCACTCTTTCAGGTTTGCCTCTGTTAACTGTCAGCGCAGAAGGCCCAAAGAGTCCAGAGCCTCCGCTCGATTCTAGCATTCCCCTATTATTCCAGGACAGGGCTACCCCCCCAGAATCTTTGGTTGCTTCCAATTCTGTCATCAATCTTTCCGCCTCGCTGGTTAGTATCTTAGACGAGGTGGAACTTATGACAGATACTTTGCTAGAAACGACTGAGCTACCTTCTAAGCCCAATATACAGGCTGCAGTCGCGGAAGTACATCGATGTCACGGTCCTTCGCCAAAGAAAAGGAGAAGGAAGGGGCATGGTACAGCCAGAAACAAAGCCACGTCCTCCCCCTGTACCAAGAAGACCGATTACCTACCTCTAGGTTTAACCCCCCTGCCTGTTACTTCCACCCTTTCTTCAGACCAGCAGGTTCCAGACTTACTGGGGAGTATTGAAAAAATGATTAGATCATTTACTTAGCCTTTGGTGGAGAGACTTAAGAGGATAACTGCTCAGCTGGGAGATCTTGAGAAGGCCTTTAAGGCGTTCCATCAGAGCAATAAGGGCTCAGTCGGGGAACTCCCTGTCCCTACTTCTACCACTGTCTCTCGGGTCTCTGCACCCCGGATCCAGGATAAACCTACCAAACAACCTATAAGTGCCACGCCACAGGCCACTGTAGCCCTTAGGCGTGATACGAATAGGCAGGATAAGGACGTCACGGGGTGTGTGACACCTATTTGCCCACTACCCAAACCCACAGTTGCAGATGTCACTGTCAGACCCCATATTCCCAAAAGCCAAAGAGTTAATCTGCCCCCTGAAGCGGCCCCTTTTGTGGTAATCCTAGCCGGTGTCCCAGTTTTGGAGGCGGGTAAGAGGGAAGACCAAGTTCAACTTAAAAATAAGGCCATTTATTGGCTAAGACAGAACCGGCCCTTACCTCTTTACCTAAATGGAGAAATACTAATGGTACGGCGACTTGCATGGCTGGGGCCTACCCCAAAAAGCATTATGGGGGACATTGTTATAATTAGCTTCAAAGATAAAAGGGCGGTTAGCCACATTTTAAACTGGTCCTCTCCTAAAAGCAGTAGCTTGATTACACCTCGAGAACTGCCTTACTTTTATCCCAGAAACTTGTTAAGTCCAGTGGCTAATCCAGGATTGTGGGTACCCAACGCGGAACATGTATCTTTTGGCCGAAGGTACACCTGACGCCATTTCAGAAATACCGAAAAATTTGCCGTCACCATTAGTTCCAACTAAAGTAATGCACAAGACTACTAAAGACATATTCCTAAATTCATACTTAGAAGATGTAGCACCAGCTTACACCAATCTGCCTGTTCGTGCCCTGCCTGCCGAAAGGGACGGGGGCGGCACCCCGCCCCCAGATCATGCCTTGCCAGTTCCACAACAGACTTCTCCCGTTCCGCCAGCCCCGCCGCTTCCTGTACTCAAAATTGACCTACCGAAACCACGTTTGCCTGATCCACCTAAACGACAAATTCAAGTTCAGATACAGACTCCGCAGGGAGGTAATGTACAAGCTTCCGCTTCAGGAGGTGCGACCGCGGGTCCTCAGACCCCGCCACCAACTCACAGATTCAGCATCAAAGGTATGCAGAGTCCTCTTACGTACAGATCCCCCCACTCCTCTAATTTATCCCGCCTTGACGCATTAAAAGAAAACATGTCAGTTTGCAGATATGATCCAGTACCCGGAAAAGACGATTTAATGATATTGGCATCATTACGGTTAAGATCTGCTACTGATAACTTGTTATGCTATGCAGGAATGAAGGAGCGTCTAGACAGAATATATGAGTTTGTTCAGACAGGGAAAGACCCTGACAGTATTAAGGATGCCATGGAGAAACAGAAAGTTGGCATGCAAGCACTGATACTACGATTCTTCATAAATTGTCTAATAAGAGAACGAGACAGGCCCGGAACAGATCAGAGTGAATTACATGCATGAGAACAAGTACAGGAGAATTAGTGGCCGCATATGCCGTGACCACTGAAACTGAAGTTAAAGAAACACATCGTATTGACATACTGTCTGCTCAAGCAGCAGAGCTCATCGCTCTGACCCGAGCTTGTATTCTAGCCAAGAACAGAAATGTTAACATATACACTGATTCCCGTTATGCCTTCGGGGTTGTACACGACTTCGGAGTCCTCTGGCAAGAACGAGGTTTCCTGACCTCTCATGGGGCCAAGATTCAACACGGTCCCCTCATTCAAGCACTGTTAGAAGTAATACATTTGCCCTCGGGCATATCAGTCATGAAGTGTAAGGCACATACTAAAGTTACAGATTCTGTTTCCCAGGGTAACGACCTGGCAGACCAGACAGCAAAACATACAGCACTGACTCATATCCAGATTACTGATGTGACAAAGACAATAGTACCAACAAAGTGTATGGCAGTTAGAGATCCCGCCCTAGACGTAATTGACATTCAGACACATGCTACGCCAGATGAAATAAAGAAATGGACTGAACTAGGAGGGATCCAGACAGATCAAGGTTGGATAACGAAGGAAAAATCTATATGGTTTCTCCCTGACTCAATGGTTCAAGTCATGATAAACACAGCACATAGCCCGGCACATCTAGGAGAGAAGGCGATGTTAGACAGTTTACAGAATCTCTGGTACAACAAACACTTACGAGCAGCAGCAAAACAGAAAGTGCGTACTTGCATGATCTGTTGTCAGTTCAATCCAGGTAAAAGCGTCCCTGTAGAGCAAGGTGGATTTCATCCTCCCGATCACCCTTTTGAAGTCCTCCAGATGGATTATATCCAGATGAACAGTTGTCGAGGTTTTAAATATGTCCTTGTAGTTGTTTGTGCTCTGTCCCGCTGGACCGAAGCATACCCAGTTCCAGACTACACTGCTCCGACCACTGCCCGACGGTTGGTTCGTGAATTTTTCCCACGGTACGGTTTGCCCCGTGTCGTGTATTCAGATAACGGACAGCCATTCTCGTCCGAGTTGATGAAACAGGTTTCCCTTTTGCTAGGATATCAGTGGAGGTTCCACTGTGTCCGACATCCCGAAGCAGCAGGCCTTGTAGAAAGGCATAATCAGACACTAAAAATCCGCCTTGCAAAGATCTGTCAAGAAAAGGGGGTCGACTGGATAGTCGCCCTGCCCGTGGCACTATTCTACATGAGAATGGTCGCCCATTCAAGATCAGGGCTATCCCCGTACGAAGTGGTCTTTGGCAGACCACCGAATATGTGGGGGACGCCCATTCCGAAGAAAATAACTGATGTCGATTGCAATATGTTGACAGATTACCTTGCCTCCTTGATGTCTGCACTCCAATCATGTCGTTCACAGGTTGCCGCAGCTTTTCCTGACAACACTGATGTAAAGCAGCACGAGGTCCGTCCTGGGGACCTGGTACTCGTCCGGAATTTCGACCGGAAAAGTCCGCTGGAGCCCCGCTGGAAGTCCCCGAAGACCGTCCTCCTTACCACCAGGACCGCCGTGAAGATAGAGGGGAGAAAGGGGTGGGTCCACACGAGTCACATCAAACTTTGCAATGAACTAAAAAACGGACTAAAACAGGACTCTGACTCGTCCACCCCCACCAAAGACTGTGTTGAAAGAAAAGACGTTACAGTGTCTGAACGAGAAAAGACTCCCCAAGAACTATATCGTATGAAACTCCGATCTAGCAAGTCAGACAGTTTAATTGTTTAAGTCCTCCCCTAGGTGAATCGGTTAAATAGTTTCCGACATGTATCCCCTAGATCGAGATAGAGAGAGAGAGAGAGAAGCAAAGAAACGTACATACTGTAAATCACTGCGTAGTCACTGTATAGTGACGTTGTTAATAATGTTTTTTCTAAGCATTCTAATTATTATTGCCAGCATTCTGCTACCTATATATTGGCCTATTTTCAGGCGTGAACAATCTGTTTACAATGTCTCTGCTGAACACACTTTTAGTGAACTTCCTGCACATGAACTCTCTTACAGACTTGCGCTGCGCAACAATACATTCATTAGTATGTTACACCACTCCCATCAGACAAATAATGCTACCGACTGCTGGATATGTGGCCGACTCCCTCCCTACCAGAATTACAAGGGAGCTCTGCCCCTCTTTCCGTACCCGTTCACTCACAATGGCTCCTGTGGGGCATGGTTTAAAATAATTAATTCCTTAGATCCTGATATTGCTGTTTTCGATGGGGGCTGGGTTTGGGGAAACTTGAACTTAGTCCTGCTCAACGTCTGTTATCCCGATAAAGAGGGACTTCCCACTCGAATAGGAACTGATCTAGAAAATGAAGTATATGGATTAGGTAATTACACAATTAGCCTTATGATCCTTACTGTTGAATCCGAGGCTGCTCCAGTTCTGCCCCATATGTTAGTATTACCAGTCACAGGTGAATTATGTGTTAGCAAGAAAGGTTCAGTACACGTAGGTCATAGTAAATGCACTACTGTGGTCGAATTCAGTGATCATGGTAAATCGTCTTTCAAAGCTATCAGTCACTCCTATTTTGTTTGTGGTCATACCGCATACATACGCTTGCCTCCAGATTGGGATGGTACCTGTTACATTGCATTCCTTCTGCCACCTGTTTTTTTAGCTCCCCCAGATTACCATAGAAACACGAATCTAGTACCGAATAGACCCAAAAGAGATATTCCACTTGTCGACTACACAGAAACGGCATGGGAACAGTACACTGATTTCAATAAAGGATTCTTTTTCTTTCTAGGACCTGTCCAAAACAGTAAATTAATACGTAGATTAACTAGAACACTTGAAGCAGTAGTACATGAAACTGCCTCCGCCTTAGGTAACTTAACAGAGGAGCAATCTGCTATGCGGGTTGTTGTCCTTCAAAATCGTCTTGTTATTGACGTCATCTTGGCAGATAGAGGTGGAGCCTGTAAGGTCATCGGGTCAAGTTGCTGCGTTTTCATCCCACAAAATGCACCATCTGTCTATCAAGCTATTACCCGTCTGCATAAAATTGCGAATCAGATACATCAGAATCCAGGCACCTGGACTTGGTCCGGTTGGTTCTGGACAACGTTAACAGCTTGGGGATGGAAGATCTTATCCTTCCTAGGCATTGGCCTTGTTATAGTATTCAGCTGCTGCCTGTGCCTACAGTGTGGGCCAGCAATATGTGGACTGTGTGCCACTTCCTGCATTGAACATTCCAGTTGTCTCTCAAACAGTCAAAGAAAGAAAGATGAACATATAATGTTACAAGAACAAACCGATCGATTTATGAGGATCGATATATCATGAAGGGTCCGTAGGGAACAAGGAGGGAATGAGGTAATCTAAATTTTAATGGTCAAGTTGTGTTCCCTAGCGAGTACCCCACCGTCTCCATGTACGAGTTAAAGTGCATGTAACTTCCCTCCTGTGTCAGCTATGAAGACGCAAATGCATTTGCGTCCAACGTTAACATGTCCTCTCTCAGACCCACCATGAATGGTGCGAATGGTCCGTTCCTAAGTATGCTATGCCAACGTCTTTTTGTAGTGTACTCCTACGTTTTTCAGCTCTGGCTGAAGTAGGCCCTGAATCTCTGCCACCGAGCCTCTTTTCTGGCTTCTGACTCCGAGAAATCTCTGCCCAGGCAGCCCCTGTACTCGTGAACTCTGACTTACTTTCAGCGCGGCCCCTCGCGCTCGGCTCAGCCTGCTGCCTGCCAAGATTGACTATAACCTTCGAGTTATCTGTTTCCCTCCCCGAAAATACATTCCTGCCTGCTAGCTTCAGTAAACATCCTTCCTCAGCTACAGGGCTAAAGGGCCGACCTGTCTCTGTGCAAGTAATTCATAGCTTCGTTGCCATGCTTCCATGGAAGGCCCCATGCCCCCACGCTTCTCTGACAGACACCCAGGCGCTTATACACGCACTCACAGCAAGTATAGAATAGCTTCTGCTCTAGAGACCTTTCCGCCCAGATAGCTTAGTTCCTAAACATCAGATATCAGATATGATAGAAGCACAAGTTGATCTGACATGCCAGACTTTTGTCTCTTTCCGTCAGTGTAAATGTCAAGTCCCCTGCATCCCTCCAATTACACGTCATGCAGCTGCGCGCGCATCCAAGCTTCCGATTTCTGCTGACATTGCCACATTTTCTGTTAGTGCCACCCCTTTGTGACACCTATCAGTGACGTTTCCAGAACACACCTCTAGTTCACGCCTCTTGATTACGCACATGTACCACGTGTATATTGTTATCTTGTCTTCTCTCAGCTGTTACGCCTTCTATACTGTTTTTAATGGTGTACAATAAGTATATAAGCTATGTACTGTAAATAAAATGTTAGCGCGCTCATCTATCCCTTCTGACACCCTGTGTGGTGGTCAGAACATGATATCTTGGCCATGACAATTCCTTTTTAAGGAATAAAACCCTTAGAACTCTAACACCACGGACTCTGTCTTTTTTCACCCGATCTGAGTTATTATTGATTAAGTACTTACCTGCATAGAAATTAAGAGAGTAAATTATTTATTTACGTCAGTTATAATTAGCTTCAAAGATAAAAGGGCGGTTAGCCACATTTTAAACTGGTCCTCTCCTAAAAGCAGTAGCTTGATTACACCTCGAGAACTGCCTTACTTTTATCCCAGAAACTTGTTAAGTCCAGTGGCTAATCCAGGATTGTGGGTACCCAACGCGGAAAGTTCAAACAGGCCACTGATGCATCCGAAGGTCAACTGTATGAGAAGACAGCGTTATCACCCCGAGGGTCATTACCGTGTTCCCAGACCTCCATTTGACTCTCAGTTAGCAAATTTTGTTCTTCCTGTCTATCCGGCCCATCCTGATCCTTGGACCCAGCACTTAAACCATCCTCGTGCTCCATCTGTTCCCTGGTCATCTAACCGGTTCCAAATTCCCCTCCACAATCGTTACGAAAGTTTATGAGATCTGGAGCGAGTGGACTGACTGAGTTTCAAATTTCTTGCACCAGTTCGTCCGACAGATCCTGCACCCCAGTACTTTGACAGTAGCCCAGCTATCGATCCTGGGCTGCGCCTCGTCACTGGCCCAGTTATCATTCCTGGGCTGCGTTATGTTACCGGTCCAGTTACTACTTGTAGTCCAGGCCTTGTCAATCTCGAAGTTTCTGAAACCTGTACTGCACCCACTATCTGCAGCCTAGGCCCTGATATTTCTGAAGTCCCTGAAGCTAGTACTGCTAGGCAAATTAGCGAACTTTCTGATGGTTGTAGTAATAAGGTTCAAGCTGTTAAACATAGCTCACAAGGGAATATTGAGTTTCTATTCTGGAACATCTCAGGGATCAGGGACAGGGTATTCGATCCCTCTTGGGTTGAGTTTGTTAGACCATTTGGATTCCTGTGCTTCCAAGAAACCTGGACTACTGAGCCTGTTCACTTAAATGGGTATAGAACCTTTCATGCCGCAGCCTTACCCTCTAAACGCGGGAGGAATATGGGTAGTCTTTGTATATACATTTCGAATCTGTTGGATGTTGAGAATATCAAGGTAGTTAAACTAGGAACCTGTCACCAGATTCTATCAATTCGGATGGTTTCCAAGGTCGATATTATCTTGATTAATATTTATAACAATTTGCACAAACGTTTAGTCCCAGATCTGGTATCTTCCTTGACTAAAGACATACATGGGATTATTACCCCAAAAGGGAGGGATTGTATTATTGTTTGTGGGGGGGATTTCAATCATAATTTGTGTGTTCATGAGCGGGGGGGTTGTGGATTTACTGGGGCAGGTGCGGAAGTTACATCCCCACACTTTTCCCATTTAGAAGGGGCGAATCCCTGAACGATATGCTGGCATCTTTTAATCGAGACTTTGTCAACAGGCTGTGCTCCCCTTCTGTAGATTTCAGTGCAACCTTTGTGGGGAGAGGGCTCGGTACTACTATAGACTTTATTGTTGCTTCTGAAAGTCACGCCACTTGGTATGCAGATTACTCCACTCATTCTGTAGGATTTAGTGATCATCTCCCCCTTTCCTTTGCCATTAATTTACCGCAGGTCAAGCATAATTCATTGATAGAAAGACTGTCCTGGTTAAAATTTTGTGATATGCCTAGACAAAATGGTTACGTTATTAAATGGAGTCAGATTGATCCGGAGGCCATGCATGCCAAGATAGTCAGGGGATCCTTGGCCTCAATCGAAAGGTGTCTAGATGTAGAGACCTCTCATGAGGAGACCCTGGCAGCCTTTGAGGCCATCACACGGACCATCCGAGATAGCTTGTCCCGACAGGGGAAAGGCCATACTTCTAGGCCGACGATCAATTCCTGGTTTGACGCTCCCTGTTCTAGGGCGCATTCCCACCTCATAGCTGCATTACACAAAAAGAATAGGGACCCGGTCGAGGTGGCCATTTGCAGGAAAGTTTATCGCTTATCCCGGAAGAACTCTAAGAACAACATCAAACAGGAGGCCTGGAACAATCTGGTTATTGCTGCACAATCCAAGGACAGCGCCCAATTTTGGCGTGCAGTCAACGCACTTTTTTTAACGTATCAAATAATGCAAGGGTAGAGGTTGCTATTAGTGAAGCTTCCTGGATTGACTTCTTTTCGGAAGTCTATAACCCGGAGGGGTCTCCAAAGCTAGTCGACATGGAGGGCATAGATAAGGAGGCATCCCGGACTTTTCAATAAGTTAACCTGGGCATCTCAATTGGCGAAATGTCCGTTGCCATTGAGCAGAGTAGGGGAGGCAAAGCTCCAGGAATAGATGGGGTTCCTATCGATATACTTAAATACTCAGCCGACCTATGGTCCCCCCTACTGAAGAAAGTCCTGGACGCAAGTTATGAGCTGGGGTTTCCCAGGACCTGGTCTGATTCTATCATCATTCCCATTTTCAAGAAGGGAGATAGGGAGAGTCCCTCTTGTTATCGCCCTATCTCCCTTCTTGACTCCTTCATGAAGATCACGGGAAGGGCTGTCCTGAATCGGTTATTATCTTGGGTGGAAGAAGCAGGAGTTCTATCCCCGGTTCAGAACGGCTTTCGAGAAGGGATGGGCACTGTGGAACAGGTCTTGAACTTTACACTCCTTCAAGGGCAATATGTTCAGGCCAAGGCAGGTAAACTTTATGCAGCATTTGTTGACCTGAGTGCCGCATTCGACTGCGTTAAGCATGATCGACTGTGGAAGGTGCTGGAAGATCTTAAAGTAGAAGAGGCCATTATTTCTTTTTTAAGGCAACTTTATGCTGGGGCAAGGTTGAGATTCGGAACCAGTGGAGAATGAACCAAACCCTTCCATGTGAAGCGCGGAGTGAGGCAAGGGTGCGTCCTTGCGCCTCTTCTTTTTAATTTATATACAAATGACCTAGAGGATGTTTTGGTGTCCAAAGTTACTGACTCACCCAGAATTAATTCCAAACAAGTGGTTTCCCTATTATATGCGGACGATGCCGTCATTATGGCCAGGACAGAGAGAGGTCTGCAGTCAGCCTTAGATGCTTATATTAATTTTATGGAATCTAGGGGCCTGACTTTAAATGTGAAAAAAACATTTGTGATGACGTGCGCCAGGGGCAAGTTCAAAACCTGCAAACTGTTTGCACGCAAGGACAAAGTGCAGACTACAAAGTCCTTTTCATATCTAGGAGTAGTCCTTGAGAGTGGGGGTCATTGGGGTTCAGCCATAAGGAGTAGGACCCTGTCGTTTAAAAAAGCGACTGCAGCACTCATGGTCTTTTCACGTAAGATGGGCAAAAGACCCCTTGAAATCCTACTTAAAATTTATATGGCCAAATGTGTCACCACAGCCATTTATGGGGCTGGCGTTTGGGGCATCCAAGATACTAGGGAATTACAAATAGTAGAAAACGCTTTTTTAAGGTTTATTTTAGCCGTACCTTTTTGTGTATCTGTGTTTAACTGTCATGCTGAGTTGTGGGTCCGTCATATTAGTGATCTGATCGCGATGCAACCACTGTTACTCTGGCACAGGGTTTGGACCGCAGCCTATCTGCAACTTAACAGAGATCATTCGCGATGTAATGGCCCTTGATAAATCTAACAAAATAGCATGGCTATCTTACATCCAAAAGTTTTGTCAGGACATGGGGAAACCTGAGTTCTTTACTGCACCATAGGGGCTATGCAGGATCTCGAGGAAAGATCTAAATAATAATTGCTGGTACCATTTGGAATCCCTGCGGTTAGGGACAGAGCTGAATAAGGAATCGGTTGTGCGGCACCAAATGTTGCTTACTTCGGGCAACATGCAACCCTATTTGAACTGGTGTACCAAGGGTTTTTAGGTCTCGCCTGTCGATGCGCATGCGCATCGAGCAAGCGAGACTATTGCGACTTATCCACTCTTTATCCACACTGCAAGGAATCGTGGCGATTCCTTGCAGTGCCCGTGACTTTTAAGGTCAATGCGCATGCGCATTAAGCTTATGCGCATTGACCTTAAAAGTCACGGGCGCGTGCACGTCCGTGTTTGTTTACCCGCTCCGCCCCCTCCCGCCGTGTCGCATTTCTCCTCCCCCTCCCCTCCGTCTTGTACTCACCCTCTCTCCCATCTCTCTCTCCCATCCTGGTATCTCTCTCTCACCCTTTCTCCTCCCACCCTGCCGTCTCCCTCACCCCCCTACCATCTTCCCGTCTCTCTCACCCTCTCTCTCATCCTGCCGTCTCTCTCACCCTCTCTCCCAGCTCGTCAGCCAGGCTCCCTCTGACAGCCTCCCGCCTTCACTGCCCGCGTAGAAGATACCGTCCGTGTTTGTTTACCCGCTCCGCCCCCTCCCGCCGTGTCGCATTTCTCCTCCCCCTCCCCTCCGTCTTGTACTCACCCTCTCTCCCATCTCTCTCTCCCATCCTGCTTTACCCTCTCGGTAAGTAGGTCCTTCGTAACTCCCATAGACTGCTAGTTGATGTTCCCAGCTTACCTTTTAGCTCCGGTTGCACGCGTCTGCCTCGTCTTTTTCCTCTCTCAGAGGTCTTCGGCAGGACGCGCTGTTTTTAAAGGGGATTCAATTGGATAATTGGCATCAGCTTTGCCACAAGTCTGCACCTTCGTATTATGTATGTGTTCCCCGGCGTTTTGAACGCGCCATCTTGGAGGGGAGTAGTTCCTACCGAAATGCGTTTTGTAGTACTGGCCAAACATATTTATAGATTTCTCTCGTCATGTATATGTTAAGGATTGGGCTCATTGATTATTTTTATATTATAAGATAGAATCCTATTTATTTCGTAATTCCTATCGGCATATTAGCATGGTATCGGCATACTGACATGATGTGTGTATTGGCCGATCCTTTTTTTTTCCCCCGCGCCATCTTGGGAAGGGGTGAGCTTCGGAGCCACTACGAAGTATACAGGTTCTATCTTTATTCTGGATATTATAGTAGTGGCTCCGAACATATTTATAAAAAGAGTAGCTTCAGTATATTGCCATCGCTGGCTTTTTCATTTTTTATTTAAATTCCCTATATGTCCCTACATTATTCGATGTCGTTTTTTTTCCTTGTTTCTTACTTCCCCTACACTATGAGGGTTTACTAATTTGCGGGGATTCTCTTTTTTAGTGGGGACATCTCTATAGGTCCAGGCAGTAATATTATATTTCTACATTCTACCCTCGAGCTGCCTATGTTGAATTGTGCAGTTGAGGCTAGGGGCATGTTTTAGATATCGGTCTATCTCATTATTCTTTCTATTCTATTATGTTTTACCTGTCTATCCATATAATAAATCTTACCTTTTGACTTTTGCCCGTTTTCTAATATATTGATATATGGATAGAAGGCATAGATGAATTTAGATTTCGTCTCTCTTAGCTTAGGTGGTACATATTTTATCTTTTCTTCTCTACTCTATTGCTGTAGTTTGGACCTTAATTCATCTTATCTGGTTACCTCCTATTCTAAGTTGTTCCAGCTTATTAGTAGCTTTCTGTGTTTTACCTAGTTGTCTCATATCAGGCTCACCCTCAACCCCTCACCCTCGACCCCTCAACCCCTCACCCTCAACCCCTCAACCCCTCACCCTCAACCCCTCACCCTCAACCCCTCACCCTCAACCCCTCACCCTCAACCCCTCACCCTCACCCTCAACCCCTCACCCTCCCTTACTCACTCTCACTCACCCTCACCCTCAACCCCTCACTCACCCTCACTCATCCTCAACCCCTCACCCTCACCCACCCTCAACCCCTCACCCTAACTCACACTCACCCTAACTCACCCTCACTCATCCTCAACCCCTCACCCTCACCCACCCTCAACCCCTCACCCTAACTCACACTCACCCTAACTCACACTCACCCTAACTCACACTCACCCTCACCCTCACCCTCACTCACCCTCACCCTCACTCACCCTCAACCCCTCACTCACCCTCAACCCCTCACTCACCCTCAACCCCTCACTCACCCTCAACCCCTCACTCACCCTCACTCACCCTCAATGCCTCACCCTCACTCACCCTCAACCCCTCACCCTCACTCACCCTCAACCCCTCACCCTCACTCTCACTTACCCTCAACCCTTCACCCTCAACCCCTCACTCACCCTCAACCCCTCAGCATCACCCTCACTCACCCTCACCCTCACTCACCCTCAACCCCTCACCTACCCTCACCCTCAACCCCTCACCCTCACTCACCCTCAACACCTCACTCGCCCTCACCCTCACTCACCCTCAACCCCTCACCCTCACTCACCCTCACCCACCCTCAACCCCTCACCCACCCTCAACCCCTCACCCTAACTCTCACTCACCCTCACTCACCCTCACTCACCCTCACTCACCCTCACTCACCCTCTCTCACCCTCTCTCACCCTCTCTCACCCTCTCTCACCCTCTCTCACCCTCTCTCACCCTCTCTCACCCTCAACCCCTCACGCTCACACAGTGCAATAGGTCTCGGAGCATTTGAGTTAGAGCTTTTAGAATTGTTTATGGCTTTTTTTATTTGTAATTCTTTAGCATTGGCTACAGGAAACAAAAATGCTAAAGATTTACAAAAAAAACCCATAAACAATTCTAAAAGCACTAACTCTAATGCTGCGAGACCTATTGCATTTCCAATGCTTGTTACTTACTAGGTTCAGATTTAACATTTTTTTTGCCTAGTTTCATTTCCACAAATTAACGACTGGTCTAAAATGCTTATTAAATGCCCATGCGATGGGAGGGCCGAACAATCAATCTTCCATGTGATTTGTTTTTGTGGATTTTACCATAAAGAGCGATCCCAATGGATTAAACCACTTTTGAAAAAGCATGGAACTTGGCACCAGTGCCGCCCAGCCTTATTGTATCTCCAGTTGTTAAATGATGAACTGTGTGTGGCCACCATGGTCTGTTTTTTAAAAAGTGTTTTTAGAAAAAGGAAAAGTTTAATGTGTCCATAAAACTATTGTATCCACAGTTAGTTTTAAATGTAATGTTATATTTGTGTACACTACAGGTTCTTACAGAGACTAAACTCATCAGGGTTGAAGAAGGGCCGTTGGTATTCAGGCAGAGTTACCCTGTTATTGGAGGCTCGAGAAGACCTTTTGGTGGTGGAAAAATCTAGACAGCTGGAAGGGGAAAGCAATATTTGAGAAAATGGAAACGGGGAGAAATGGTCCCAAGAGGAACTACCACTACACATAAATTGCTTAGAGATGTTGGCGAGCTTGAATGCGTTAATGAGCTTCAAGTCTATTCTAAAAAACAAAGCGTAGTTCTGATCAAACTGGACGACTTTACGGCTGTCTCCTACATCAACCGCTTGGAAGGGGCATGGTCAAAGTTACTTGCAGATCTAGCCAAGAGGATTTGGTACGTCTGCTGGAGTAAAAACATAGTTTAAAAAGCAGAATTCATCCCATGCCATCTAAACACTAGGGTAGATTGGAATTCGAGATTCCTAAGAGACTCAAGCAACTAGAAACTGAATCCAATAGTCTTCGAAAAAGTTCAAGACTTATGATGCCCCTTCCAGGCAGAACTTTTTGCCAGCAGATTAACTTTTCAGATAGATCTGTATTTCAGCTGGAGGCCAGATCCCCAAGCTGCAGTGGATGCTCTGGTTCAACCATGGAACAAATGGAGATGCGACTCCTTCCCTCCCTTCGCACTGATTCAGAGTTCTGCTGAAAGTTCGAACGAAGCATTGCTGCATCGTTCTAACTACACCCTTTTGGAATACTCCAAAATGGTTTCCAAGGGTGATGGAGGTGGAAATGGAGGTCCCACACCTTATTCCGGGGAATTTAGATCTTCCCCAGGGACAAAAAGGACAGGTACACTATCTTTTAGAAGGAAACATGAACCTTCTTGCCTGGAGGATTTCAGGGGCTCAAGAAGATACCCTGGCCTTTCCGGAGAGGCTAAAAAGCCTAGTGGATGAGCCATGGGCACCGGAAACAAGGCAAAGATGCACAGGTGTAGTTGGTACCTGGAGCGGGATCTGGATCCCCTGGATGCCCCTGTAGTGGAGGTAGCCAATTACCTAGCAGGCCTATTTAAAATCAGGTTTATGCTATAGAAGAGTAAACTGCTACAGATCTGGAATTTCAGCAGGCCACTCACTGTTAAATGATTTTTTATTGGTACTGATCCCTCAATACGTAGAGTAATGAAGGGAATAAGACTTAAGTGCCCTCCAAAGGCTAAATATGATTCACTATGGAATGTTAATTTTATCTTCGACCTTTTCATATCTTGGCAAGATTACTCATCTTTCCAGAAAACAATTATCAATCAAGCAACCAGCATTACTTTGTCTAATATCTTTTAGAAGAGTGTCAGTTGTGAAGGCGTTAGTACTTTTTAAGATATGGAAAAGGACCAAAAATAGGTCTGAAAATATTTATATACTTATTTTACTGATTATCCCAAACTGTGTGTGGTGAGTTGTATGAAAGTGTATGAACAGAAAATGATTAAATTTAGACCTAATATGAAAGTCAATTACTAATAGCCTTTGTGAAACCCTATAAGGCAGTCTTTTGCTACAATTTCGAGATGGGTTAGAGCAGCAATGTGGGAAGCAGGGATATACTTATCCAAGTTTGGTGCACACTCTTCCCATGGCGCTATGGCCAGTAAGGTGCTCTGGGGTGGAGGTTCACTTGCCTCTCAAATCAGCAGATTGGTCAAATGCTTCCACTTTTGTTAAAGGCTACCTTAAACCTGTGGAACATAGCAGTATAGCATTAAATAGCTTTAAACCTGCATAATGGTAGCCTCCAGTCTTGTAATGAAATGACAATTCTCCAATTAACATACAGAGAGAATCTTGATTTCATGAAAGACTACTGAGGCAAACATTATCCCTCCCACCACTCCCTGATGGATTTTAAGGAGTTATATGCACGCTCTGTTTTTATATATACGTAATTATTAAATTATGAATCTTACTCTGTCTTGTGGTTTTCAATTACTTAACAAAAGATATTACCTGCTCTTCTTTTCTTTCAAGACACTGCGTCACTGAGAAAACTTTTTTCTTATGTAGTCCTATTAACATGGAAGGAGTCAAATTTACAAATTCTTTACCCGGTCACAGCTTTAAGATGAAGATGCCTAGTTAACACAACATTTTGTTATGTGCAATGGGATGTTTTACTTATGATGTAATACATGTCCTTAAAAGGGCTGCACGTGTGGGCAGCAATAAAAGTTATTGCATATTGTTAGCCTCTATAGTCTTTAATGAAATAAAGTTTCTCTCTGTATGTTAGTTGGAGAATCGTCATTCTCTCCTCTCACAGTCCTCTGAAGTGGCCATTAGGCTACATGCAAGTGCTTCATAAGACTCCTTACATAAATAAATCAATTGACAGCAAGGAGAAGTGACCCAGTTTTTGGAGCAGCAGCCTCTGCAACCTTGACGCATGTTCAATCACGGCCCTGGCGCAAGACCATTCATAATATTACTTAATCTGCCCGTGCCTATATGTGCGAATTTGGGTTTTTCCCCTTAATGTACATGATCGTGTAGATTGTCTTCCAACTCTCAATGCACAAGTTACTTACTTTCGGTAACGATAGATCTGTCAGAAACATTAGTAGTGATAGATTCCTTACCTTAGAATTACCCCAGGCATCAGACTGGATCCGGAACGTTTTGTCAGCAGTACCCCTGCGCGTTGGTAGGTATTGTTGTGTGGCTCCGCATGAGTCGTTGGCGTCGGGATGACATCGCTGGAGTTACTTAGACGCACTGATGTCTGTTCTGTACACAACTTTCTGTAGCAGGAACGCAGAGCCATGCAAGATACTGACCACTGGTGCCATGAAACTAGGGCCATGAAAAGATTACCTTAACCCTAGAAATCAGTTCGCAGAACGGGGAGGATGGGTGGGGCGGTAAGGACTATCACTACGGATGTTGGTTACAGATATATTACCAAAGGTAAGTAACTTGTGTATCTGAAAGAAGCACGTAGTGATAGATTCCATTCCTTAGAATAGATACCCCAGCAATACCAACCCCGGTGGTGGGTCTGCGAACCAAGATCACACCAAAAAGTCCAGGAGAACAGAACGACCAAAGCCGCCGTCTCTCGGGACTTGGCTGTCCAGGCAGTAGTGCTTGGTAAATGTGTGCAGCAAAGCCCACGTAGCTGCCCGCCAGATGTCCTGCAAGGGAACTCCTTGTCCCAGAGCAGTAGTGGCTGCCGTCCCCCTGGTAGAGTGGGCGCACACCCTCACCGGAGGCTTCTTTTTAGCCAAGGAGTAACAAGCCTTGATGCACAGAATGACCCACAGAGAGATGGTCCGTTTGTGCATAGCCCGACCTTTCTTGGAGCCCAGGTAGCCAACAAAGAGCTGGTCATCCACCTGGAACGGTTGTGGGTGGCTCAGATAGAAAGAGCGCACGTTTTGGGTCCAGATGGTGGAGCCTCTCTTCCTCTTTAGAGGGATACGGAGGCAGAAAGAAGGGTGCAAAGTGATCTGCCCGATGCGGAAGGCAGTAACAACCTTTGGCAGAAAAGAAGGACGAGTCCTTAGAACAACTTTGTCCGGATGGACAGAGAGAAAAGGAGGTTTAGAAGAAAGAGCCTGGAGCTCACGCACTCTTCTGGCAGAGGTGATGGCAACCAGGAAAGCAGTCTTTAGAGGGAGAAGAAGACAATTATGAAGTGGCTCGAAGGGAGCGCACATCAGAAAGGTAAGAACAAGATTCAAGTCCCACAGAGGCATCATGAAAGGAATAGGAGGAAACATGTGCGTGATGCCTTTCAAGAATCTATTTACAACAGCGGACTTGAAAAGGGAAGTCTGTTTTGGAAGCCTTTAAAAGGCAGAAATGGCAGAGAGATAGCCTTTGATAGTGCCCCGAGAAGAGCCCTGCTGGGCCAAAGAAAGAAGGAAAAGAAGGACCTCTGAAAGTGGGGCAGAAAGGGGATCCCCAGCCTTTGCTGTGCACCATGCCACAAACTTATTCCATCTGCAGGCGTATACCGTCTTAGTGGTGGGACGCCTGACTGCCAAGATAATATTACAGACTTCGGGGGGGCAAGTCGAAAGACGTCAATTGCCACCGCTTAATCTCCACGCAAGGAGGTGGAGGCTGGACAGGTTCGGGTGGAGGACAGTCCCCTGCTGCTGTGACAGAAGATCCTCCTGAAGAGGCAGACGGAGCAGGGGAAATTGATGCTCATACCGAGTAGCTCGGGTTATCATACCCTTCGAGCCCATTCCGGAACCACAAGTATAACTTGGACCTGGTCGTGCATGATCTTCTTCAGCACTCTGGCCAGGAGTGGTATAGGCGGAAAGGTGCACAACATACTGCAAATCCACTGCTGACGAAAAGCATCGCCGAGCAAGTGCCGCCTTGGAAATTCCAACGCGCAGAATTGAGGACATTGCGCGTTCTCTTGGGTGGCGAATAGATCTAACCAAGGATCTCCCCAGTGCCAAAAAAGACCTTGTGCCACGGCGGAGTTCAGATGCAATTCATAATCCATCATGCATCGACAGCTGAGTTCGTCCGCCTTGGAGTTCAGAGAACCTGCCAGGTGTTAAACCACCATGGGCACGCCCTGATATTCCAGCCAAGCCGAGAGATGCAAACCCACAGGCATAAGGTTCACAGCCCCACCTCGCCCTGTTTGTTATAGTACCACATGGCGGTGGGGTGGTCTGTGAACACCTGCACTACTCTCCCCATGACAGAGGGGAGGAATGCCTTCAGTGCAAGTCGGATCACACAAAGCTCCAGCAGGTTGATGTGGAGTCTGGACTCCGCCGGGGACCAGAGGCCTCTGATCTCTGCCTCTCCCATGTGTCCGCCCCATCCCAGAAGGGACGCGTCAGTCACAACTGTATGTTTTGGTTGGGGAAGGGCGAGGGATCTGCCATTGACCCAATCGCGATTTGTGAGCAACCACTGCAATTGTCATGCAGTGTCCTCCAAGATCCGGTTGTGATCGGACAGGTTGCCCTGATGCTGTGCACACTGGTACTTCAGGTCCCACTACAGAGCCCGCATATGCCCTCTGGCATGATCCACTAGAAGGCTGCAGGAGGCCATAAAGCCCAGCAGCGGAAGGGTCATCCGGACTGAATCCCGGAACAGAGGCTGAAAGATCGGAATCATAGCCTGAATGTCCTGGACTCGCTGTTTGGGAGGATGAACTCTAAACCGCACTGAGTCCAGAACCACTCCGATGAAAAGGAGCTTCTTCGAGGGAATCAGGTGCAACTTCGGTGCATTGATGGAGAACCCCAGTAAATGCAGGAGGTCGGCCCTAGTCTGGAGGGAGGAGACAACTGCCTAGGGTGAGCCCGCCTTCAACAGCCAGTCGTCGAGATACGGGAAGACTGAAACCCCTGATCTGCGCAGATGAGCTGCGACCACAGCCATCAGTTTTGTGAACACCTAAGGGGTGCTGGTACGGCCAAAGCGGAGCACGGTGAACTGAAAGTGCTCGTGGCCTACTGTAAATCGCTGGTAGCACCTGTGGGCAAGGCAGGACAGGAATATGAAAATAGCCATCCTGCAAGTCCAACACCACCATCCAGTCTTGCGGGTCCAAGGCAGACAAGACCTGAGCAAGCGTGAGCATCTTGAACTTCTCCTTCTGGAGGAAGCGCTTGACGTTCCGAAGGTCTAAGCTAGGACGCATGCCCTTGTCCTTCTTTGGGACCAGAAAGAAGTGGGAACAACAACCACAACCTACTTCTGGCATCCGAACGCGCTCGATTGCCCCCTTGTCCAACAGGGCCTCAACTTCCTGCTGGAGAAGTGCCAAGTGATCCCCCAACATGCGGTGGTACTGAGGTGGCATGGCTGGAGAGGTTCTCTCGAAGAGGAGGGAGAAGCCCCTTCGGACCATTTGTAGCACTCACTTGTCCGAAGTGATGTTGCGCCAGTTGTGGAGATGATGGCGAATGCGTCCACCCACTGGTGTCTGATGGGCCTGAAAGGTCGGATTGGGAAGGCTTGGAAGTGGATGCTGCAGGGTGGTGGTGGACTGGCCCGAACGGTGGCACCCTGAACCGCCTCGACAGTTCCCACGTCCGCGGCCACGCTGAGGTTGTTGCTCCTGTGGCCTGTGGCTCTGCGAACACTGTGGGGCACCCCTTCCGTGGCCACAAAAGTAGCTAAAAGCAGAAGGCGGAGGAGGCAGAGTGGCCGACAGGCCCAAGGACTTGGCCGTAGCCCGGGAGTCCTTGTAGCACTCCAACGCACTGTCTGGCTTGTTGCCAAAAAGGAGAATGCCATCAAAGGGCATGTTCATCAAGGTGTTCTGGACACCTCCTGAGAAGCCAGTTGTCCTCAACCAGGCATGGCGTTGAAGCGCCACTGTCGTGGAAATCGACCTGCCCAGTGAGCCGGCGGTATCCAGCCCACAACAATATGGTGAACCTCGCTGCATCACTCCAGGCCGCAATCGCCTGGGAAAAAACTGCCTAGGCCTCCACCGGGCAATTGGGCAGCACCTGCGCAACAGTGTCCCACAGAGAGTGGGTATGACTGCCCAAGAGGCATGCGGTGTTCACCAACCGTAGCCCTAAGCTGGCAGATGAAAACAGCTTCTTGCCAAGCTGATCCAGTTTCTTGGATTCCCTATCCAGAGTTGCAGTAGGGAACGCACTATGGGAAGCTGAGGCTTGAACAACCAAGCTCTCAGTTGGGTAACGAAGAGGGGGGTCGCCCGGAGCCAGGCGATGGCGTCAGGCCACGTTCCTATCCACAGGAGCCCCTGTGTTGGGCCTGGACCAGGTGCCCAAAAGAACGTCTGTCAGTGCTTCATTTAAAGGCAGCAAGGGCTCCCAAGAGGAAGTCAGGAGGTTAGTCCGGACGGCCATCATGGGGAGTTAGAGGTGGAGCGCCTCGGCTGCACCGCGCAACACCACTGCGTAACTGGCTCCCTCCTCCATAGCCACGGTAGGAGGATACAGCATGCCAGGGTCAGGTGAGTTGTCAAGACCACTGGCATCCCCCAAATCCTCAGCCCAGTCCGCATCATAAGCACAGTCCTGCGCTAGAGGGTCCTCGGACTCCTCCCAGTCCTCTCCTTCCTCCAAAATCTGTAGACCAGGCTCAAAGAGGACAGACATAGGGCACAAAAGGCCCCATCGGTGTCTGTATCGACGTCGATCCAGTGTCTGGGCTGAAACTGGGGACGACGTTGTCCCAAGGAGTGGGCGACATCAGGAGCGGTGCTGGGATAGATCGGTGCCGGTGGAGGTGTCACAAGGTCAACCGACTTGGATCTGGGGGGCCTGCTGCGTTGGAGCCGCCGGCGATGGTAAAGCGGGACCACCCCCCCCCCCCATAAGGGCCCTCGGACGAAACCGGTAAGGCCAGACGGCCAAAAGAGTCGGACAATGGCAACAAGAAACTCTTGCACCTGAGCAGGCGTCGCCCCCGTACCCGGAAAGGGGGATTAGACTGGAGGAGACATCGCGAGGCACGGGGTGGCACCGCCAGAGCCGCAGGGTGGCACCGCCAGAACCTCCAGCCACGTCAATAGATGGGCGAGGGGGAAGTCGAAGAGTGACAATGCTTCTTCGACTTCTTCTTGGAGTTACCCGACACCAAATGCGAAGACTTGAATCCAGAAGAATGGCGATGAAGACTCTGCGACCTCCCACGGGACCGGGACCCCAAGCGGCGCGGAGCAGACTGCTGGACTTCAAGCAACTTTCGGGACCGCTCCCGCAAAGTCTTCAGCGCCATGGCCCAGCAGTTTTGGCACGACTTAGGCTCGTGGTCGCGCCCCAGGCAGTAGAGACACACACATGGGGATCAGTCACCAACATCACATGATGAGTCCCCACAGTTCTTGAAACCGGGCATCCCTACTACCCCAGGAGTCTATAGATTGAAAAGATGAGCTAAAAGGCCTCGAAAAGCTCCGTCAAAAATAGCTGGTGGTACCAGCTCTTTCCAGATCTGTGCTTGCTGGCACAGAAAAAGAAAGATCTGGCGTCAGCGACTGTGGGAGTGTCTAAGTAGCTCCAGCGACGTCATCCCGGCGCCAACGACGCACGCAGAGCCGCACGACGACACCTACCGACGCGCAGGGGTACTGCTGACGAAAAACTTTCCGGATCCAGTCTGAAGCCTGGGGGTAATTCTAATGTAAGAAATCCAACGCTACGCGTTTCTTTCAGATCTAATATGCATCTAGGTTCGAGATGATACATAAAATAAAATCTTGCACACAAATACCTCTAAGGAAGAACACATGAAGAGAAAAGGTTGAGGGGGATGGGGGAGCTGCATGTGTGGTGTGCATCGCGTCTATTGATTATGATCATACTAGGTGAGTAGTAGATGGGTATTCTGGTGGAGTTCAAGGTTTAATGGGGAGCTCTCTGAACGGTAAGTAGGCATATAAACAACACTGTACTCGCATCTCTATGTAAGAATTAAATGCTTCAAGGAGTGGGGAATTTATATCTCCTAACGCCCGAGACATGGATTTACCTTTAGGGCAAGAAGATTCAACAGCTATTAGGCCCGATGGACAATAGACATTAAATTACATAAACAGGGTTGTGAGCGCTTGGTGCTTTTACAACACATATGTAGAACGTTCAAAAAAAGGCACAACAAAAACACCAAATAACTGCAACTAATTAAGGGAATAAAGTAAAGCAAAGAAAAAGGAAAAACTTTTCTTCAGTTTAATATTCTATGAAGAGAAAAAACCTGGGACTCTTTTCGAGCAAATGATTTAGGCTCCGCAGAAGGCTGCTTGAATGTTAGTGTTGCAGGGATTAAACTGCCTGGCTAAACCCAGCTTTCTCCCTTCAGTGCCTGCTCCAGAAATAAAACCTTAGAAGTAGCCCTCTAATGTAATTAATGTTATTACATGCTCTTAGTGTTGTCATAGCGCTTGGTGGAATATTTGTATGAGGGGATTCTAAAGGGCTCTTGTGGTGACAGTTAAGCTTCAGTAGGCGAGGGAGCTTCACGCTTGTGGTTGATGTCAAATTAAAGTAACTACAATTGCGATACATGTGTGCTGGTTACTACAAATTGGTGACGCACACCTGTTCTGTGGTACATCAGCTACAGTGATGTCCAATCAGCAGCATTCAAGAAGTTTATGATTGGAAGAGAAAATTCATCAGTAAACGGAGCGAGAATCCTCAAGTGTCCACCATGTTATATTTGCTGGCAGCACCTGCATTTGAGTCTGAATTTGCTGCAGCAGGAGGCATTGGCAGCAAAGTGATATTGGCCAGGGGAACTGTTTGTCCAGCAGCTGTTTATTTTGATCTTGGCTCCCATCATGCTGGGATAATCTTTGGGCCATCCAGCATTCGAGTAATACTTGCCTCTCGTTCGACAGGTAAAGGGGAATCTATGGTGGCCATATCTGTAATGGTTCCATACCAGACGTGTGGATCGAAGCGTCTGGGACCTGGCAGTCAGTGTAACGAGTGAGTGTATGTGCAGCTGTCATTCACACTGAAGAGTAACAGAGTTAACGAGTAAAGCATGAATAGTGCCTTCAGGTCAGAGAGTGTGTGAACGCTGTTACTCAAACTACAAAGATAACATGTATGCTGGCCGCGCAATTCAACTGTTCATCTATTTACACTTATCAGCGAGTCATTAGAGCATAGAACAGCGGGACTGGTATGGAATACAAATATCGGGCTCATCTTCATACCGCAAGAAGTACTGGCAGCAGTACCTGGAGGAATAGGAATATGTGTGGCAGCTCAGAATTTGGAACACCGCACATCGACGGACCCACCCTGAAGGAGTAGTTTACACTGGTGAGACTGCAAGCAGTCAACAGTTGGACAGACCAGAGGGAGGAGTTTGTGTATGACACAAACAGACTAATCCAAATACTGATTTCAGTCAGAATAGAACTATGTTCAAATAATTTAAGTTAGTACTCAAGAAGGATTATATATATTTGAGCGAATAGAATTTTTAAATTGCAAGTAATCAAACGGTGGCAACCCCTCCAATGTTTTTACCTCAGATGGTTAACCTTTACTAAAATGGAAACCATGAATTGGGGTTTTTGAAAACTACCTAGAAACCATAGAGGGGTTAAGATATCCTCCATCTATGAAAAGGACTCTAATTAACTTATACCTCAACCGTTCCTTCCCGAACTGAAATCCGAAACGCACAAGCCGGCACTCGGCAGCCACCAAACAAATACTCCATCACTCCCTACCTCATCCCCGTCCCCTAACCCCCTACTCTTCCCACAACTCCCAGAGGAAAACTTAGCCCAAGACTTTGTCCACGCATCGAGACTACCTCGCAACCTCTCTACCTCAATGTGCTCCTCGGACGCACAGCACACTGGAACTTTTGAACAATTATGTTTACTTTTGTCTCATATGTGTTTTTTCTCCTATTTGCTGTAAAGCGCTCCGATACCTTTGGGTCTGGCTAGCGCCCTATAAAATGTCTTAAATAAATAAATATTAAATGCTTTGGGGAAGGAGGGGCCTCATGTTTTTAAATTTTTGCCAAAAGTGATGGGCGTGGATGTGCAGGACTTCGAAAATCCATATACTGAAGCCGAAAGGATGTTGGAGAAATACTAAGGCAAGTAAGTAAATATAGTGATGTAGCAGCAGACATTTTATACCCAGCCTCAAAAAGTGAATGAGTCGGAAGATCAACTTGTAACTAGTTTAAGAGAGTTGTCTATCAAATGTGATTATGGTACGATGACAGATCAGATGGTCAGAGATCAATTGATAGTGCAAGAGAGGTTTTGGGCTGCAAGATATCCTACGCAGGAGGCACTAGTCACTGCAAAAATTGGTGAGGAACCAGATATGTGCATGCAACAGTGGAAGCTAGAAGAGAGGAAGAAGTCAATTTAGTAAACAAAAAAGGTGGTCATACAAAAAGGTTGATGTCAAAGTGACACATACTGAAGGAAGCAAGGGATGGAAAAGAAAGGATAAAACAGTGGCAGTCAGATCTGGTTTACAGGGTGCTACAGGTGTGAAAGCATGGGGCACACTGCGGATTACAAAGGGTGTTATGAATGAGAAAAGGTGTTGAAAGTGGGAGGAAGGGACACCTAACAAGGTTTGTCTAAGAATGGGTGGCATGTGTGAAAGAGGGTGAGAGCAGGCAAGATACTGTACTTTGAATCGAAGACAAAGATGGAGTGAGGATACATAGACAAAGGACAAAATTCACAGTAAACGGGTGCAGATAGAATAAATGGTTGATCCCGGATCAATATACAACATCATCCCTAGAGATTTATTTGAAGAAAAATGGTCTGGTACAACATTTCAAGACAGTGACATACAACCTAAAGGGTACAGTGGTCAGAGAATACACAAGTTATGTTATTTTAATTTATAAAGCGCACAAATCACCCCAGGTTGGGTATCTCGGTGACCATGCAAGGATAACAGGCAGAATATAACACAGTTAGAATAAGCTAGTCTTAAGCAATGTCCTGAATTGGAAGTGATCATTTCAGATTAGAATTTGAAAAGGCAGCTTGTTCCAATAAAATGGGGCTAGGAAAGAAAACTAACTGCCCCCGACCGGGACTTTATGACCCTTGGAACAGCGCATAGAGCTTGGTCATCAGATCTCAAGGATCTTGAGCAGGAACAGAGAGTAGGCTTTGAAGATAGGTAGGCTCTTTCACAAATAGACACAAAATACAAAACTGAAGACTCTACCTATTTGATTTAAATATGCTATGCCTGAGCTTATGAATTAACCACTCTAATTGTGCTTAGAATTACCATGCTCTTCACAACAAATAAGGATCAAATCGGGCGGAGGAGTTTTGGATGCGTTGTAGTCATCGTAGGTGTTTGGCTGGGATTCCTGCGTAGAGTGTGTTGCCGTAGTCCAGTCTGCTGCTGATGAGGGCCTGTGTCACCGTTCTTCTTGTTTCGGTCGGGATCCACTTGTAGATCCTGCAGAGCATGTGGAGGGTGTTGTAGCAGGAGGAGGAGACGGCATTGACCTGCTTAGGACTGGAGAGGGATGAGTCGAGGATAAATCCTAGGTTGCGTGCATGGTCGGTGGGTGTTGGTGCTGTTGCCAGTGTGGTCTGCCACCAGGAGTCATCCCAGGCTGAGGGGGTGGGTCCGAGGAGGAGTACCTCCATCTTGTCAGAGTTCAGCTTCAGACGGTTGCTCCTCATCCAGTTGGTGGCGGTCTTCATTCCTTTGTGGAGGTTGCAGGGCTCGACAAATCCGAAAAATTGTACTAGTCCTGCAGGTCTAGTACCATGGAAAATCCCCTCGACCTGACTGCAACCCACTTGACCTCCGTCTCTGAAAACGGAGCAAAAGTGACAAGATAACAAGATTTAAAGGCATCTTTATTGCTCATTCCCTTTATGAGCAATAAAAGTGCCTTTAAATCATGTTATCTTGTCACTTTTGCTCTGTTTTCAAAGACAGAGGACAAAAGTTAGTTTGACTTCCTACTCGCCAGAAAGGGCGAGTAGGACCTAAAAATAGCTCGTCCTGATCCATTCTCCCTCGCAAATGCGAGCGGGAGAGTGGATTTGTCGAGCCCTGGGTTGGTTTTGGCGGTGTGTGGGTCCTTGGTGAAGAGAGGATGAGCTGGGTGTCGTCGGCGTAGGAGATTATGTTGAGGTCATGATGGCAGGCCACTTGGGCGAGGGGGCCATGTAGATGTTAAACAGCGTCGGGATGAGCCCTGGAGGACGCCGCAGATGATGTCGGTGGCTTCGGATCGGAAGGGTGGGTTGATGGCAGACCGCGTCGAAGGCGGCCGACAGGTCCAGGAGGATGAGGGCTGATGTTTCGCCGTTGTCTGGTTGGCGCCGGTTTTCGTCTGTGGCGGCGTTGAGGGCTGTCTCGGTGCTGTGGTTTAGTCTGAATCCGGACTGGGACGGGTCCAAGATGATGTTGTCTTCCAGGTGGCGGGTCAACTGTCTGTTGACGATTTTCTCGATGACCTTTGCCGGGAATGGGAGCAGGGAGATGGGCCGGAAGTTCTTGAGGTCTTTGGGATCCGCCTTGGGCTTCTTGAGGAGGGCGTTGATTTTAGCATGCTTCCAGCTTTCAGGGTATGTCGCTTTCGAAGGAGATGTTGATTACCTTCTGTAGTTTGGGTGCGATGGCTGCATCTGCTTAGTTGAATACGTGGTGTGGGCACGGGTCTGACGGAGATCCTGAGTGGATAGAGTTCATGACCTTGCTTGTCTCGTCGTCATCGACGTTGGACCAGGAGGTCAGGCGGATGGAGATGGGGGTGTTCACAGGGGAGGTGTAGTCGGGCGGTTGTGGCATCGAAGCGGTTGTGGATGTCAGTGATCTTGCGGTGGAAGAAGATGGCTAGTGAGTCGCACAGTTCTTGTGAGGGCAGGATGTCGTCGGTGTTGGCGCTGGGGTTGGAGAGTTCCTTTACGATGCTGAAGAGTTCTTTGCTGTCATGTGCGTGGTTGTCTAGGCAGTCTTTGAAGGAGGATCTCTTGGCTAATCTGATGAGGTGGAGGTGTCGGCAGGTGGTATCCTTGCGGGCTGCGTGGTTGTCCGGTGTGCGTTCGTGGAGCCATTTTTTCTCCAGTTTCCGGCATGCGCGTTTGGAGTTCTGGAGCTCGTTGGTGAACCAGGTGACTCTCTTGCTGGCGTGGCTGTTGGAGGGTTTCTTGAGCAGGGCGAGGGTGTTGGCGTAGTCGCCGATCCACTGTCTGAGGTTGGGGGCTGCGGCGTCTGGATTGGTGGGGTCGGTGGGTGGGTTCTGGGCGAGGGTGGTGATCAACCGGTCTTCGGTGACTTTGCTCCAGCAGCGGCGAGGCAGCTGTTGGGTGCGGTGGTGCGTGGTTGGTTTCTTGAAGGTGAAATGGATGCAGTGGTGGTCGGTCCAGTGGAGTTCGTTGGTGTGGTCGAAGGCGACGTGGGTGCCTGTGGAGAAGATGGGGTCTAGCGTGTGGCCAGCGGCGTGGGTGGGCGTGGTGACAAGTTGTTTGAGGCTGAGGTTGTCGATCAGGGTGGCGGAGTTAGCGTCATTCTCGAGCAACAGCAGGGGGAGGAGTAAGGTGGGTTGAGTATTTTCACTCATTTGTGGGGAGTGAGTTTCATTTTGCGAATTGCCCATAAACCACCGGTAAGGGTACGGAAACCAGGAGGTGCTGACAAAGTGTCTGTCTGGTTGTCGCCCTTGACTTTCAGGATTGCAGGATTATAGGTACGAGGTGGAGGATGGAAAAATGTGCAGGCAGATTGTTCATCCAGGCTGCCACGGAGTGTTGAAGAGGAAAACATAAGAGAAAGAGATGGAATGTGTTGTAGCAAACGTGGAGGATGCATTGGAATGGGAGGTTGT
The DNA here is from genome assembly GCF_964263255.1 of Lissotriton vulgaris. Taxonomy (NCBI): domain Eukaryota; kingdom Metazoa; phylum Chordata; class Amphibia; order Caudata; family Salamandridae; genus Lissotriton; species Lissotriton vulgaris. Next base: position 229,874,430 of record NC_141691.1, on the reverse strand, counting down.
ATCAATTTCCCGGGAGGAATAGGAATGGGAAGCAGCAGTGGAAAAGAATGGCGTTTTCAAGGATTTGGTGAGGAGTATTAGTGAGGGGTGGAAGCGAGAAAGAGATGTAAGACCACCTTTAATGAGTTTTAAGATACAGGAGAAACCTGAGCTGGAGTTGGGAGTGCGAATGACACCTTGGTTTTGAGAGGTGAGGAATATGTGCTTCCAGAAGGGGTAAGGAAGAACTTGCTCCGACCCTCACACCCCATTTAGCATGCTGTCTGGGACCCCTCTCACTTCTCTAGATGAAGCACTAGTCTGGCAGTTCAGTCCATCTTCAGCGCTTTTACAACCAATAACTCACTCCTGTCTGCAGTTACCGCCATGTCCGATCTTCTCTGGCCCCCTGAAATCCTCACCCTTCTCTACCCCATGATGGATCTGCAGGACACCACTCCCCTCTCCAGAATGCAGAGCCACTCCTATCCTTCCCTAATCTTGGCCGCATACCGTCACTCTGAATTCACCATCATACTTCCACAAACTGACGCAGGTAGAAGTCTCTCCTATTGGGGCCAAGGGAGGAAGTGAGTGAGTGAGTATCCCCTCCGTGGCGTGAATAGGTTTCTGCAAAGTATTGATGTTCTGCAAAGTATTGATGCAGTGAGTATCTTCATGGTATTTCTTAAGGAAACATCTCTACAATGAGTACGTGCGCCTGTAAGGTTGGAGTGCGTTTTCAAGGTGATATTCTCGCTCTCCGGCGCTATGTGTGTCCAAAGCAAGTCCAGGAAGCTAGAATCAATGACCGTCTTTCAGGATATCTGCATAAGAATATATACGCAAAGACATAAATGGAATTCATTTGCATAGTAATTGGTTATTCTAAAAAAAAAAAAAAAAAAAAAAAGCATGAGCCGGCCAGCACAGGGAACAAAAGTTGACAGCACGTGGTGACAGAGAAACGGGGGAAAGAGGGGACCACACCCCCCAAAAATAAATGATATCCACAAAAAAGGAACCAGGACTTAGAGGGCAAAAGCTCCAGTCACTGGTTCCAGATCTTCTGAAACAGTTACCGAGCCATTAAACTAAATGCCAAGATCCACGTTTAGCCTAATTGAAAACAAATACATCTACTTCAGAGAACACAGTGGACCATTCATGAATTCTAATGACCAGGCCACTGTGCAAATGCACCTACTAGAAATCTGTGTTTTAATGTGTGATTCACAAGTTCTGATTGTAACCCTAGAGAAGTGGGTGAATGGGCCTACTGTAGTTCTCTGTGTGTAACCAATATTTAACAGGTTGCAGTCTAGAGAAATTGTTTCCTTATCTGCAGTATGTCCTTTGCATTATAAAAGTCCTGGAATTACACCGATACCCTAAGATATATTTACTCCATAAAAATAGTTGCACTTTCAAATTTTTTCAAAGCATTCATTTTAATTGGCTGTATCAATAAATCAATATTTACAGCATATGAATTTTCATCTAGACGACAAGCTAATAGGTTTAAAAAGTATGTAGGACAAGGGGATTTCTCCACAGGACAAGTAGGTTTCTAAAGCTTTTCATCCCATAGGAAAGATTTTAAAAACCAAATCCACAATCCTGCACTTCTACGAGTTGCCTAGACTTGTGTCTTTCCTATTGTAGCAAGAAACTAAGGCAAGATGTCATGTGGATTACACCTGTGCCACACCCACGTGAACACCAAGGAAACTAGAGTTGCAACACACCTTAGCACAAAACTAATTAGGAGCACTGTCTGATTGGTTACTGTAAAATGTGCTTTGTGTTTTGATAAAAACTAGAAATTATATAACGTGAACTCCAGGCAAAATACTTAAACACCGTTTAATTTGGGTGAAGGACTTAAAAACAAACACCATGAAGCCACATTTCCTAAAATCCTTTGTTACGAAGAACCCTCACTGTGCTCTTAGTCCTAATCTCCGCCCCCCCCCCCCCCCCCACCCCACCCAAAACAATCTTCTGAAGTTGCATGTTCACTCACCGCCCATAACAAATCTAAACCTGGGAAACAATTCAAGCGCCGCAATACAGAACAAAATGCACATCAATGAACTCAAAACCCAACAGCGGTAGTCAAAATCCCCAGAAAAGTACATTTCAGTATGGTATTAACTACTGTTTGAGAGCTGAACTAATAATGTCAATCTTTTGACTAAAGCAATTGTCCAGACAAACTGCTCAGGAGCTTATACGGACAAACAGAAGTGTAGCCAGTAAGGCAAGATAGTGAGTGGACAAGCCATATAACAGGTCCTAATGCTCCTAGGGGCAGGGTTTAAAAGAAAAGTGTACGAGGGATATGGGGTTTCTCTTCCATGGAATTTTTGTGATACACTATTGAAAATGATGCATTTGAAAGCATTATAAGCCAAGGGTATTGTTTGCCACTTAGAATGATGCAGAGTACTTAAAGGAGAAAACATGCAGAGTACTTAAAAGAGAAAATAAAAAGCACAACAGCCTGATATGTAATGTGCTTGACTACCAAAGTAAAGTATGTATGTCTCTGAAAATGGGTGGCATCAGGAAGAATATTTTGTAAATTTTATATGCAGCGCTCAAATGCTCATCTCACAGCTACATCATACACAATTCTATGTGTCATTTACAAGAGAAACTTAAAAGCCCAAGTGGGAATGTGGACTATTCCCTTTGCGACCTCTGCCTTTGTGATTGGAGACAGTAAACTATGCAAAACACATTGGGTAGCTACCATTTTAGGTGTAGGGAATTCCAAAAGGGATGCACCAATCTATTCTCCAACTTGTTTGGAGCAAAACAAAGTCGGCCAAATTCTACAACAAAGATCAATCTGTATTCTCTGATCGTCTGTGGAAAATATAACATGTACTCAGCCTTGTTAATTATAAAAAAAATGTTTTAAAGTTGATCATATTTAAGCAGTGGTGAGATTTCACATCAAGAGGCTACAAAGTAAAAAACAAGGGAGTGGGGCTGCTTTTTATAGTTTAGTTCACAAAGTCAAGTAGCTGCATTTCTACAAGTCTGGAATAACGTTCATATTGGTCTCCAAAAGTAATATACAGGCTCCCTTGGGTAAGAAAAACATGGTGAGCGTGCAAGTGAAATGTAGGGAGGTGTTATACTTGCTGCTGTAGCAAATTATTTGTGATGCAATTATGGCGTTCAATAATAACACATTTGTTTTTAGTGAAAGCTTCATGTTACACACATCAATTGCATTACTGAAAATGCTGGAACCCAGGCATGTTGATGGCTTAGTGAGAGGTTAGTATGGTAGGCCAATTGCCTCATTAGTGAAACCAATGAGGAAGAAGACTAGTTGGGTGAATTAGTTAAAGAGAACAGACTTCTTGGTTGTTAGACCTGGCTTCCTTAGGGTGGTCTTTCCCCAGGCGTTTTGCCTTTGACCTCCTGTTTTACTGATTCTCTTTTTTGATGACCTTAGGACTGAGCCCTTTACCACAGCTAACCAGTGCTAAAGTACACATGCTTCTCCCCTAAACATGTTGATTATTGATGTACACCCGATTGACATTTAGTTCACTTGTAAGTCCCTTGTGAAGTAGTATACTATATATCCAGGCCCTATAAGTTTAATGCTACAAGTGGGCTGCAGCACTGATTGTGACAACCACAGAAGTAGCCCTTCAAACCAGTTTCTGGCTTGCCACGGGGGGGGGGGGGTGTGTGTGTCTGTGTCTGTGTGCCTGTGTGTGTGTGTCTGTGTGTGTGTGTCTGTGTCTGTCTGTGTGTGTGTGTCTGTGTGTCTGTGTGTGTGTGTGTGTGTGTGTGTCTGTGTGTGTTTTACTGCCACTTCGACTTGATAGTTAAAAATACTTGCCAAGTCAGTCAACTGGCTACTTGCCAAATCCCAAACTCTCCTTTTATTACATATCAGTCAACCTTAAGGTAGTCCCTAAGTATCCCTAAGGGCAGGGTGCTATGAAAGTAAAAGGTAGGACATGTACTTTTATTCCTGACATGTACTGGTAGTGACAAACAGCATATTTCCTTTTTCACTACTGGGTGGCCTACTCCTCTCATAAGTTAGCATTGGGAATTCCCTTATACAGGACTCGAAAAATCAAATATTGCGCTAAGCCTGCAGGTCTAGTAAGGTGAAACTTCTACTTGACCTAACTGGAATGCTCTTAACCTCTACTCTGAAAGCTGAGCAAATGTGACAAGTTAACAAGATTTAAAACATTTTTATTGCTCATTCACTTTGTGATCAATAAAATACCTTTAAATCTAGCCATCTTGTTGAATTTGCTCTGATTTCAGATGCAGAGAATAAGTGTCAGTTTGTCTTCCTACTCGCCAGAAAGGGCGAGTTGGACCTAAAAATAGCTCATCCTAATTGAATCCGACTCGCAAATGCGAGCAGATTTTTCTAGCACTGTTATACCTTTTTAAGTGGCAATCCCAATCAGAGAGAAGTTCACGTTTCATGTGTTTGCAATCGTACAGATAAATACGTCTTACTGGTGAGATGGATTTACCTTTACTATTTTAGAAATGCTACTTTGAGAAAGTGGACATTTCTCTCCACTTACTGCTCTGTGTGTCTTGACAGCCTGTCTCCAATACAAGTCTGGTCGACAGCTACATTTGCGCATTTCCTCTAGACTGCCACAACACAGAAAACTCAACTGCATCTGCATTCTGATGGGTCTTCATTTTTGGCTGGCAATTATACTTCAATAGGTATGGTCCTGATAATCCCCCTTCAGTCGCCTGGAAGACAGGACTGGATTGAAAGGAATCCGTATGCACTTCAGAGCGCTCCTTTGAAGCCCCCTTATATTAAGGGCACGTTTGGGTAGAAGTACTGGGTCCCTGAACCCCTAAAATCAAACATTTTTGGACCTGTAACCAGACATCGCTTGCTCTAGATCTGCATATTGCCAGAAGGACTGCAATGCTGCCAGGAGGGACTGCCGCTTTGCTAACTCCCCTGCTCTGTTGGCCTGCAGCTTACTGAGCTGCAGGAGAAACTGACACTTTGCTAACTGTCTTGTTGTCACGGCCCAGTATAGCCGCTCAGGGAAAGAGGGGAATTCTTTCCTTGTGAAGAAGGACCCTCACTCACCACTAGTTGGTGACATGCTTCATCATCGGGTCCCCGCTGGGGTGGCCGAATGCCCCCCCAGCGTGCTACGACGCCTGAGTTACAGCGGAGCGGGTTGGTGTTGAGTGCAACAGTGCTCAAACAAAAAAGTGTATTGATATGTGAGTGCTGGTTAAAAAACACAAAGTTGGTACCCAAAAAATATTTAATTAGGGTCAACCTATATTAAGTAAAAACAGTGTGTATGGACCAACTAGGTTATATGTTAGGAAACCTGTGTCCTTTAATGGAAATAAACGGTCAACATGTTTCTGCTGTTCTTATGTGCTATTACGCTCAGCATTCGTCAGGACCAAGAAATAGATAAAAAGGCAGGCCTCCGGTGGTGTACGCGCTCAAAGGCGCACCCTCCCGTGGGGCACTAAATGTGAAAAATTAGTTCAACTCACGGTTACTGTCCGTGATCACTCACTGAGTTTCACAGGAGTAGCGAAAACATTCGTAAAGGGAGAGAAATTCTCCATCGGATCTGACGACGTGGGAACACCTTCACGCGGTGTCAAATTCAGACAAACGCGACTCCCCGCCAGGAACCTACACCTTCGGCAATCGTCAGTCCGATTGCCGAAGGTGTAGGTGTAGGTATTTTAATTCATGGTGAATATTTTATATGTTAGGAAACTTGTATCTGTTAGATAACTGATTAAATGCGTTGTGTAGGATTTATATGTGTAATAAATACCTCATACCGTTTTTATATATAGTCGTACATTGTTTTTTGCTATTGTGACTGATTCAGAACTGTGATTTTTGTAATTAAGGGGATACTTTTGCTCTGATGAGCATGAGCACGACAGTATGTTGCGCTCATGGTCACTCAATGTCCTTGTGGTGGTTTTGCTCTCGTGGAGAATGTTATGATTAGAAATGTCAGGTGGGTGAATAGAGTCTGCAACCAACTGTATAGACATTCTGTAACTGGCTCTTGAAGAGAACATATCTCCTACAATAAAGCGCATCCTCAACTACAATCTAGTGTCTGTGATTACTTGCTACATCCTGAAGGAATTAGTCTTTTGAAATCCCTTCCTACACTGGCGACGAGCGGGCAAAAAGCTGCATTGTCTATATATATATTATTTTTCCTGTAATAACTGAGGTATTCTCCTAATCAGTTGCCAGAGTTTACCATAGTGCATAAAGTTAATGAATTGTTCACAACTCGTGGATTTTATCTTGCTTTCCAAAGAATTTGAGGAACTCACTGAGACGTACAGAAGGCTGCTGTTCGTGAGTTTTTTTACATCGATGTTACTTATTAAATTTATTCTGGGCACAAGAACTGAACAAACTCTCAGAGGCCTACAGAGGATTGCCTTCCGTGATTTTGATTATTGCTTTTCCTTACCGTTCACGTGGTATGCTGAGAGACAAAAGCGCCTCGCACACACCACCTCCAACTGTTCCTGCTGTCCTCTCCATAACATGGTGACGTCTGAGAGAGCATCATCACGTGCACAGGTATTACGGTATCCATGGAAACGCTGTAATCTGCACACACCCGTATTTTCTGAAGGCTTTTGCAGTTTCGAAGGCTATGTCTTCCACAGCGCCTCTCAATAATGACGCAATGAAACAGATTGGCACATTATAAATCAAGCCTGTCATTAACAGTACAGCGACACGCACGTTTGCGTGTAATTACTTATAAGAAGTGGATGTGCCAATTTACAAAACAGCATTTCGTATTTCAGGCAACAAGGATAATACTACGCATTTTTACAGGTTTATTATTCTTTCTGCATACTTTACTTCTGTGAAATGAATACAATGTGCATCTCAAACATTTTTTTTCTTTATTTGTATTACTGATTTCATTATTCTGTAACAGTATGGCTGGTATTGTTCCTCCTCACTCATTTCTAGCCATTCCTGGTGAGCCATTGATGGATTGGGAGATATGGGAACCGGTATTTCTAGCTTATGTTGAGAATTTCAGCATGAACCTGGGAGAAAACTGGCTTTGTTAAAACATTGTTTAGGTGGTATCGGTATAAAGGAATTCAAAAATCTACCTGCCCTTATTAATCCTGGCAATATCAATGTATACCAATATGTGTCTATGCAACTTAATTTAAGATATGGGAAAAAGCAAAAATGTGGTCATGGAAAGGTTCATTTTCTAGACTAGGGAACAACAACCTGATGAAACCATTGAAGAATTGGTTTCAGCAATTAGGTCTCTTGCAGTAACTTTTGATTCTGAGCATATTTCGTACGAACAGGTGCTTAACCCCTTCGATGCTGATGACGAGCTCAGCTCGTCATCACCCACGGGTGGCGTGTGCTGATGACGAGCTGAGCTCGTCATGTATCGCGGTAATTTTAAAACTGCCGCACAGCGCAAAAATCGCCGCAGCAGCGATGCGGTTAAAGATCAGATTCTTATGAGGAAAAAATAACAAAAAAGTCCAAGAAAGGTGGTGGACCACATCTAATATGTCTTTAAATGCTGTCACGGATATTGCAAAATCTATTGAGCATTCAGAAATATTTGTCAAGAAAATTAGAGGTAACGAAAAAAGTGTAGTATTTGGTATTTCTAAAGGTGCTGACAAAAGCAAGAAAACAAATTTACAAAAAAATGGAAGTTTACAAAAAACTGATGAGAGATTTAAAAAGGTACAAGGATGGATAACAAAGCATATATTCTCTTGCTATAGATGTGAGAGTACTGGGCACCTAGGTAATTCAAAATGATGCCCTGCTAGTGACAAGATTTGTTATAAGTGTGGCAAGAAGGGACAGACATTTCAATAATGTATGTAGATCTATGCCCAAAAGAGTAAATATGATCCAGAGTTATAATGAATGTGATAGTTTTTCTGATGACTATGAAAATGAGATCAACACTCAATGTGTGTGGGAATGAAGGAGTCACCAAGTTTCCCTCTTGCACTATTGCTGTTGATAGTGTTGAAGTACAATTTCTTGTTGGTTCTTGTGCATTGTATACTATCATTGCACAGAATACTGTAAAAGATAAATGGTTTAACAAGAAATCATTTGTTCCTGGTGTAGCACCTGGTGGGTACACCGGACATAAAATGTACTTGGTTGGATATTTTTGGGCCAACTTAGAATGTTCAGGGCGCCATACATACGGGAAGATATATGTAGCAAAATATGGGCAGTCACTTTTGGGTTGGCCCCACCAAGAACAAATGGGGATTAAGCTTGATCCCAGAGCTGATCCATCAGTTTATGTCATCAAGCTATCCAACTCTGTAGAGAATAACTCTAAATTGGTTTCAAATTTAAAAAACAAGTTTCCTAATGTTTTCAACAACAAATTGGGAGAGTACTAAGGATTTAAGTATTGAATCAAGCTTTGTGACAATGCTATTCCTGTTTGTCACAGAGTAAGAAATGTTCCCCTATCCTACAGATCCAAGCTAAAGGGTATCTTAAAAGACTTATTTACTAAGAAGATAGTAGAACCCATTGAATCATCTGCATGGGCTTCTCAGATTGTTATTTCGGTTAAACCCACAAGGTAATTTAGATTATGTGTGTACTTACGCAGTTTGAATAATGCCATTTGGTTAAACCCACAAGGTAATTTAGATTATGTGTGTACTTACGCAGTTTGAATAATGCCATTTGGCTAGATGCCCATCCCCTCCCCAACCTACATGAGATGGTTTCTATGTTAGGTGGTGCACAGGTATTTTCCTGTATTGACCTAACCAGTGCCTACCATCAGGTAGTTTTAGATGACGAATCAAAAAGTCTCACTGCATTCATAACTCCTGAAGGTTTGTTGGATGCCATTTGGCCTTGCCAGTGCTGCTTCAGTTTTCCAAAGTTTGATGAAGGAAACACTTAAAGGTCTATCAGGTGCAATAGCCTTCCAAGATTATATTCTTGTGTGCGCGAAAAATGCAGAGTAGCATGATCACAATTTAAATAATGTACTCTCTGCATTGTTAATCAAAGGTCTCACTCTTTGTGCTGATAAGTACAGATTTAAAGAATCTCAGGTAGAATATTTAGACCATACTATCAGTGGTGTTGGTATTAAGCCCAAGCGCAACCATGTGGAGAGTTTTACTAAAGCTGAAATTCCCTCATCCAAAGAACAACTTGCGGCTTTCCTTGGTCTCACTGAGTGCTATGCAAAATTCATTACCAACTGTGCATCCAAACTTGATCCATTTAGAGGTCTACTTTAAAAAATGCAAAGTTTAACTGGACAAAGGAAATGTCTTCTGCTTTCAATACTTTGAAGGGTTTTGTTGTAAATGCACCATGTTTAAAACCTTTTGTAAGTGGAAAAAGATGTATAATTATGCTGGATGCCAGCAGTTCTGGTCTACAGGTGTAGTGATGCAAAGAGATGGTGTAAAGGAATGGATTGTAGCCTATGCATCAAGAGCTCTACGTGGTTCAGGGAATCATTACTCTGTGATAGAGAGAGAGAACTCTTAGCTTGTGTTTGTGGGGCCGAACATTTAGAACATTTTTAGTGGGCACCAAATTCATCATCAACACTGATCATAAGCCCCTTATTTTTATGATGGCACCAGGCGGTGGTCGTACTATGTCTGCAAGATTGGCTAGATTAGCATCTAGATTGCAGAGTTTTCAGTTCCAATTATAATATGTGCAAGGTAAATCTAATGTACTTGCTGAAAGCATGTCTAGGTTTCCCCCGCCATACCGGACATGAAGGGAATGGAGAATGAAGATTGTGAGGTAGCGTTTCCTCTCCATGATAATTTAGTGTGTGGTGAACAAACTATTGTTCAAGAGGATGTGTGGTTAGATGAAATGAGTAAGGATGAGGAATTTAAAAAAGTGATACTTCACATTTCTCAAGGGTTGCATGAGGAAAGGAAATTGTCGGACGAATTGATGAGTTATTTCAAAGTTAAAGAGGAAATGGCTGTTGAAAACGGTATTGTCCTAAGAGATGATAAATTTGTTCCCACCTTACAATCTGAGGAACAATATAGTAGTAGTAGCCCATGAAGGACATTTGGGAATATCGAGTACAAGGAGACGTGTTTGAGAATCATTTTTGTGGCCAGGTATTGATGTATCTGTAGAACATTTCATTAGGAATTGCACGGAATGTCCCTCTAGTGACAAATTGGCTGTGGCTCTACGTCCTGAGCCCCATCCAATGGAATTTCCTGATGCTCCCTGGCGAAAATTGGGTCTGAATATTATTGGCCCATTTGCTATTTTGCCTCGAAAAGAAGTTTTTGAGATTGTTCTAAATGATTACTTTTCTAAGTGATCTGAGGTCAAGATGGTAAAGGATGTCTCCTCAGAAAAAGTATAAGAATTTTTAGAAGTTTTTTGTAGGGAAAATATTCCCCTAAAAATCATTAATGACAATGGACCTCAATTCATTAGTAAAAAGTTAGAAGTTTTTTTTTCCCACAAATGTGGAGTTACGCATAGGAAAATTGCAGTATTCCAACCAGAGGCAAACGGTCAAATTGAAAGGTTTTAACTGTGTTATAAAGGAATCTATTCAATTATTAATGGAAAAATGCTTTACTGTCTGTTATTGGTATATAGAACTTCTCCTTATTCTGTGACTTAAGTCAGTCCTTTTGAATTATGGAGGGGACGCAAACCCAGTACCAAACTAGTTCCTTGGTGGCTGAAGAAGTAAGTGACGTTACTGATGTGGACTATGAAAATGTTCGGTGCAGGGTTGAAGAATATAAAGAAAAGATTAAACAGATGAAACAAGATATGAAAAAGGAGCAAGGTTCTGTTAGCAAACAGGTGGTTGAGGTTGGATCTATGGTTCGCATCAAGAGGAAACAAGCATTTACAATGCAATGGTTTTGCCTTTGTTAAAGTTAGAGCTATTGGCATTGCTCTTGACATTATTTTTATTTGTTTTTTTTAAACATAAATAAATGGCATTGTCATTTACAATGCCAATAGCTTAATCTCTCGCAAATGACACACACAAACACCCACACACAGCCCCCCACACACACACCCACACAGAGCCCCCCCACACACACACCCACACAGAGCACCCCCCACACACAGCCACACAGAGCCCCCCCACACACAGCCACACAGAGCCACACACACCCACACACCCAGAGCCACACACACCCAGAGCCACACACACCCACACACACCCAGAGCCACACACCCACACACACCCAGAACAACCAAGGTCAGCCTCTTGTGCTAAAGAAATGGCCAGGAAGGACACAATTTCAGATTCTCGCGTTTGTAACTCATTTACAGAGGTCCCATTTGCTGTGTTTACTTATCATGTCTTCACCTTCTGTTTTGTGACAAGCAAGTGGCAGATTAAATGATTATTAATGGTCCTTCTTAACTTTAATCAGTCTGGCGCCAGCACGCTCAAGCTGGTACAGTTGGTACTTCACTACACTCCTGTCATCACATGCTAGATCAACCAGGTACAAAGGAAATCTATTACTAGAAGTTAAAACACTTGCTAAAAGGCAGTCTTCACATGCTTAATTCTAAAGATGCTTCCCACTATGATCAGAAGGGGCACATGCCTGCAAAAATGCAGAGGTTTAGGCAGAACTGCATCACAACCATATAACACGAACAGATGGAGAGTACGGGTGGCACTGAATGCTTCATGTTATTCCTTATTAGGAGAGCCTGCAACAGGATGTGCCACTCTTCTTCGTATATATAGTAACCTACTGCATCCAAAAAACTTCATGTTGAGGGTCACAGTTTTCGGGAGACTGCACCTTACGGTCGTAAATTGTATAAATGGACTAAGTACACACAAAACCTTCGTATACAATGAATGACTGCACCAGGTAGGGCTTTTGACATCCTGAAAATTAAACTCAATTTAAGTAGTCTGTATCACAAAATGTGCACGTGTCACATTTTCTCATTAAGTATGTGTTCTATGACTCAAAAGCACGCCAAAGAAGCCATTCTAGGGAAATCAAGATATGTATTTTCAAAGGAATGTAAATATTGTTCATATGTTGCCTTCACAGATACGTTCCAAGGGTCTACCCAAGTGGCTCACGACACAATAAGACACCTCATTTTGTACCTTTAATCGCCTGAAGAGAATGTTACACAGGAGGTGATGAGGTTTGCTTACTATACTGTATAAAACATGAACTCTGGTATAATGAGCTAACTGAGGACCATTAAGTTGCATAACCGTCAATTCGTCCTCTTCTGGGTGGTATCATCTGCTTTTCAATTATATTCGCCGTCCTAAAAGTGAACTTTATCTCGTGAACGCCAATAGGAAAAAGATTTTAGCAAATCTGTAAAATGTAAAAAATGGCTTATGCTTCATTTAAACTATTAGGGCCACCCTGTTAATTAAAAACTTTACCCTCATTCACGAACCAGCAGGTTTAGGGTTATGAAGCTGGCAAACAGTAGAAGTCACTACATTGCCTAGAAGAAACAAGCTTCACTTACACACAGCGCAGGCAGCTGCATTGCAAGCTTCACTTACATACAGTCAACACAGGCAGCAGTAGTGCAAGATTAACTTACACATACAGGCGGCAGAGGCAAGAGCAGTGCAAGCATCACTTACAGAACGGAGGCATAGGCAGCAGCAGTGCAAGTTTAAATAACACGTGCCGACCGGAGAGTCAGCAGCTGCAGCGTACACCTGAATTACAAACACAGAACACTTACAGCAGGAGCCAGAGAAGTGAAAGGTTACACTAAAAATCATTTGCTGCCTTGATATGATACATACACAGTAGCGACCCCTAAAACACAGATTTACCTTTATAAAGCATGCACTAGGATCACTCTGCCATCAGCGAGGAGGATAAAACTATCACCGAATGACGAACAGGAAATATTCCGAGAAGTACATTCGAATCACGTACTGTACCCGGCTCCCACGCCCAAAATGATGGGACTCAGAATGTAGGAGACATATTCAACATTGAATGTATGGAAAGCTAACTTCTGTACATAGTGCGCAGTAGTGTCTGACGTAGGCACGGTTTGAAATGCGTGCTTATATAACATTCTCTCTGAGATGCACTCCCTGTACCACAATGCATACTGAATGGATAACAAATGCTTACATTAAATGGAACATCCTCGGTCTATTCGGTGTTTGCTGTAGCATAAAATAAGCACTTACTCATTGCTATATGAAGTGCCTGCTGATCACAAGAGGAGCACAGGCCCTCTGTATGAAACACTGGTGGAATGCGTTCTCACTGGATGTGTGCTCACTAGGAAACGTACTCACGGTCTGAAGTTTATAATTACTGTATGTACTGTTTACTGATGGTATGAGAAAGAGAACATGAAATGCACTACTTCTCACGGTATGGAATGCATGCATGTCCATTGCACGGGTACTCACTATGGAACGTACTCACGGCGGAGGTGTAAAGTCACGGTGTCATGTTTACCAAACCCAACTATATAACACAAACTACATCAAATCCCCCTCAACCACGCACACCGAAAGGGAACCATGGAACCAGATGCAAATCAAAGCACTTTTTGGCCTCAACGGTACTATGCAACGGAGGGGGGGCGGAAAGGCACGGAGAGTGGGAGGGGGGCGACATAAGGCAACAAAACAAACAAAGAGCCATGGACAGCGGGAGGGGTGGGGGGGGGGGGGGGGGAACGGCACAGACGACATGAGACGCAGCAAGCACTCACCTTCGCTTTTAGTGAGAAGCGACTCAGCATCCAGCCTTTAGCCTCCAGACTCCTGCTGCCTGCCTGCGTGTATTCGGCGGCGGGGGAAGCTCCGTGCTCCGTGTTCCTGCAGCCTGCAACGGGAGAGGACACGGGGGGCGGGAGGGGACAGGGGGGGGGGGCGGGAGGGGACACGGACGGGAAAGCACTCGGAAGCTCCGTGCTCCGTGTTCCTGCAGCCTGCAACGGGAGAGGACACGGGGGGCGGGAGGGGACAGGGGGGGGGGGGGGGCGGGAGGGGACACGGACGGGAAAGCACTCGGAAGCTCCGTGCTCCGTGTTCCTGCAGCCTGCAACGGGAGAGGACACGGGGGGCGGGAGGGGACACGGAGGGGGGGGGGGCGGGAGGGGACACGGACGGGAAAGCACTCGGAAGCTCCGTGCTCCGTGTTCCTGCAGCCTGCAACGGGAGAGGACACGGGGGGCGGGAGGGGACACGGAGGGGGGGGGGCGGGAGGGGACACGGACGGGAAAGCACTCGGAAGCTCCGTGCTCCGTGTTCCTGCAGCCTGCAACGGGAGAGGACACGGGGGGCGGGAGGGGACACGGACGGGAAAGCACTCGGAAGCTCCGTGCTCCGTGTTCCTGCAGCCTGCAACGGGAGAGGACACGGGGGGCGGGAGGGGACACGGGGGGGGGGCGGGAGGGGACACGGACGGGAAAGCACTCACGCAAGAAGGAAAGGGTGCCGGCTCAATGCCGGACCAGACACGGGGGCGTTCCCGGCGTCCCGTGACGTCGGCAAAAGCCAAAGAATGTCGGGAACGCCCCCGTGTCTGGTCCGGCATTGACGGACAGGCCCCTCGTCCAATGGCAAGGCTCCGTTTACGGAGCCAGCCAATCAAGGACGAGGGCCGAACCAAGCCACACTATGGAACTCAACAGGATTTCGCCTGCGCCGAAAAGATGCGCAGAGCGCATCCTTCGGCGAGGCAAAACCTAAAAATGTGATGGACAAGGGTTATCCAATTTTTTCATCTCCCAAAAGAGTTGTTGATGTTTATTAAAATGCTGTAAGAGTGGATGAAGGACGTGTATGAAATCTAAACAGTCTCTTTAAGGGAGGGACAGTCACTCACGATGATCAGATGATCACGGAGGCAATGTATTTTTTGACATTATAGAACAAGACTGCACCAACGTTTTGGACACGTGTTCTGCAAGAAATACTGTTGGTCCTCCTAGGTGCACGCGTTCTCGCAACCCTCCTGCAAGATTGCAGGATTAGGTCATGTGCTAGAATATATTTTGTTTCAGACACGTTATGTTATTTCCTATTATTCCTATTTATTTATGGGGAGGAAGTTGTGTTGAGTGCACGCGAACATAATTTACCTTGCGTGTCCTTGTCTCGTGCTGTTAATGAGCGTGACACAGTGTTGTGCTCCTGGTCACTCATTGTCCTTGTGGTGGTTCTGCTCTCATGGGGGAGAATGTTATGATTAGAAAAGTCAGGTGGGTGGATATAGAGAGTCTGCAACCAACTGTGTAGATATTAGGTAACTGGCTCTTGAAGAGAACATACCTCCTACAATAAAGCGGATCCTCAACTACAATCCAGTGTATGTGATTACTTGCTACTTCCTGAAGGAATTAGTCCTTTGGACTCCCTTCCTACACTTACCTTCTTGTGGAGTATCATTATAATCTCAACACATGGTTATAGATGCAATAGCAGGGACTCGTGCGAACCGTAGAGTTCACCAGTAAATCGAGTCGAGCATGTAGAATATATATCCCAGGAGACTGATTGAAAAGCACACTGTGGAGCTAGGCAGCTCGAACACTCGTTACTTCGGCGGTTAAAAACATAAGCAATAAAGAATAACTTGGGCACACGGATATTTTGATGATCAGAACTGCATCGAGTAGCGCAAATATAGGATTCTTAGAAGACTGCAATACGTGCAGGAATGAGAAACAGCGGAGACCGATTAGTAGCATGAGATGAGTGAAGGACCCCAAAACCCGCAATGACAGAGATACAGCGCAATCATCGGTTGGCAGAGACGTCTGCCTGCGAAAAATGCGAAGAGCACAGACAAATACGAAGGAGGGCCGTGCGTCTCACCTGCTGCCGTGGAATCCGCGCTGCAGCGGGTGGGTGCGGTGGCATGAGGAGAGTTGGCAGCCAAAGTCACTAACATCAAATAACAGTGTCCCGCCGCCGCCACCCTCCTCGCTGGCGCTTCCCCGGCGCTGAGACAGCAGCGGGAAGGGCTCTTCTGGTGCCAGAAACTTCTCGTACAATGCCTCCGACATCTCGTGCCCTGGCCGGTATGCAATCTGGGCCACCTACAGCCAGGGCTCAAGCCAGGCTCCTTCGGCACAGGAATGACAGAGCCGGTCGCCGATGTAAACAGAAGAAAGATGGCGAAATTGGGCTTTGCGCTAGTCCGCGTGCGCGAGCAGAGCTCTTTCCGTCCCCGCCTTTTCCGGCGCATTTAAGGGGCTGCCCAGTGCAAGCCTTGACCTGTCATTGCTAAAAGAGTCTTTGTCATTAGATAGCGGGTATACCTCAACCAATTGTCTCCAGAAAATGTGCATGAACTAAAAGTGTCCATAAAAATTCCGACAAACACGTTCTATAAAAATCGGGCGGCAACCCATATACCCGTGTTTAGCTAGGAAAACGCAACATGTTTCGGTATTGGGACTCTCCACGCTCATTCTCATCTGTAGGACCTCCTCGTGGTTGCACTAAATACATAGGACGTAGTTGGCAAACAATTTAGCGTCCAGCGAAATACATTTCAATTGGAGGTTTCTCCACTTCTTCAATCGACAGCGCAGACTATAAGACGTTTCACCTTTACATTCAGAAAGCTGAGTAAAAAGTGGAGACTAAAGCTGTTTTCTCAGGGCTCGGCGTCGGGTGCAGGCACACTGCATGTCTCTTGCTACTGTTAGCACTCTAGTGTTTTTTAATCAGACGGCTTTGGTTGTATCACATGGCCAATAGGCTCCGCCTGGCCTTAGGAGGGCGGAAACCATGACTCTCCGTTGATGTTGCCTTACAGATGATTCATAAAACAAGGGGCGGTTGACCTGACCCTAATATGTCTGCCCCTGTCACGCGACACTATATTTTGTGATCATTAGGGCACTGAAAGTTGTGAGTACCGAGACCCTGCTGTATTTGTTCTATGAACGACAGGGAGACATGGCAGTCCCTGGGAAACCGTCCTCCACCGCCCCTCATCTGCTGAGAGACCGGAGCAGTTTCTTGGGAGCTCGGATACCCTCTGAGGTAGAGGCAATGGCTAAATATATGAGAGATTTGCATCACGACACATTCAGGAAAATCATGAAGGGTAGGTGCAAATACTAGAGGTGTCACGATTGTTATTTGTTGCACTCCTCCCAGTAACACCGCACACCCAAGTCAACCCCTTCTGACCCTACTCATCTCTCCCCCCACACCCTCCATCGCTTCCACTTTTAGGGTTTCCGCAAATCTCGAAGAATGATACCGGACATTTGTTTATTTTCGCTTGCAGGTAAAATGGAAACGAATTTATGCAAAGGTTTCAATATTCGTTTGTAGCATGGCAACTACCAGCCAGTTGGCATCCATAACTGCAGTTCACACTCCTAATCACTTCTCACCTCCACACTGTTCCTCACATTTTATACCTCCACATCGCCCATCATAGAAAGCCTCCACCCTATCCATTGAATTTAACATGTGATTTCCAAGTCACAAAGGATACGATGCATCGTTCCCTTGAGGTATTCGGGGACGCTTGAAAGATCGAGTCTGGTGCCGGAACTTAAATACTGATATATTGGTAAAAGTCAAGATACAGGAACCCACGGCTAGGGAGCAGCTGAACAGGAGAAGCACTGAGCCAACTGACCCTCACCAGTCAACAAGAGAACACGTTCCAGAACACTAGAATTCTCAATGACCAACACAAATTCCTTTACAATCTTAAAGTGAGAATAACATAAGCTGCCCACATACCAAAAACCCCTCCCTTTTAATAACACAGCAAAACAAAAAACAAAGAAAAGCATTAAAGTATAACATTCAATTGCGCTGGATGCAAGAGGATATACACTCTTCACCTGGCTGCTAGTGCAAGGGAGATGCATGGCTCCTAGACACAATAGCAACAATGTTGTCACCTCCAACACTGACTATGGATCTTGAGCCAGCTCTTCCACATTCAACATTAGATGAAGAGACATTCAAGTCAGCTGCTCCAGATGGACTGTGATCCAGGGCAGCCTGGGTCAACACAATATCTTGACCAACATCATAAGCCAGATTGGAGTCATTCTCATAGTCTCTGTTAGCATACGTGTGATTGAAAATGTCCACTTGACTCTCTGTAAGTTTGACCGCACGATCTTTGTTCCACCGACCTCTCTCTTATAACAAAAATAGAAGGTTTACTAACCCTAATCACTGGTACAGGTAAAGAGAACTTGGATTGTCCTTTACAAATCCTGTATGGTTTCTTAATCTGGACCCAATCGTGCACAGCTAAATGCTCAATTCTGACTCCTGATTTGCTTTCATAGTGTTTTTTCTGCAACAATTGTGTGACAACTGCTCTATCTCTAATCCGTTTTTGGTCTTCCCCCAAATTCCTTCTTTTGGCTAGAACTGGGCCCGCTCCCAAATCTGGAAACCACTGGGGCATTCATTTTCACCTGGCTTCTCTACCCCAGAGTGCTTCAAAAGGTGTAACTCCTGTGGTCAAATGTTGCAAAGTGAGGTATGCCCAAACTATTTGTTGCATAAAATCAGCGACATTAACATTGACTGTGATGGCAGTTTGAATTCCCTCCTTCAAAATACGATTGGCCCTTTCAACTAGTCTATTGGACGACAGACTGTACAAATCCACTTGACCGTGTATAATTTCAAACCTTTTCATAAAGCTTATATGTAATCTGCCTTGAAACAAAAGATAGATCATTGTCTGTTACAATTCAGCAATGTGCGCTTCCAATCTTAAAGATATTCTCGAAGAAAAAGATCATGTGGTGGAATTGGCAACCTCTACGAATGAATAGTAAATCCATTTTGAAAAGTAGTTGATTGCGGCCAACAAATACCTTTCATCAGAGGGGAGCATGTTGAATGATTCAGAGAAATCCAAGGCAATCTTCTACCATGGTACTTCTGGAAAAGGAAATAAAGGCTTTTTGTTCAACTTCCATTGTTTATCCGAAACTATTCATTGGGGACAATTCTCAACAAAGCTGGCCACCTGTCTATCCAAATCTGGCCATCAATACATTTACTTGAGGTCCCTCATGAGCAATGCCAATAACACTTTCCCTCAATGGGACCGGGGTAACAAACCGGCCATTCCTTACACAAATCCCATTCTCAAATGACAATTCTTCACTGATTTGGGAAAAGTTCCTCAAATCCTCACTGAGCCCTTTCCCTGCAGGCCACTTACTTCTAACAAAGTGCTCCACTTATCTCAATATATTATTCTCCTTCGTAGCTGCTCACCACTTTTCTTGAGTGACACTCCCATTACAAGCTGAGACAGTATCAACAAGGCCAACAACACAATCCTTGCCGAAATCATCTACACCATACTGTTATATGGAACAGAGATGCAAGATAGACAGTCTGCCCGGATAGTCTTTCCACCTTGAATGTTTTTGACTACAAGATTATACACATGTAACTTTTACAACAATCTTACCAGGCGTGCAGAGGCCTTGTCCAAACCATTACCAGCTAATAAGAAGACTAAAGGTTTATGTTCAGTAATGAATTCACATTCTTTGCCCCAAATATACGTCTTAAATTTTTGCTCCTCCCAAAATGTTTCCCAGAGCTTCTCTTTCATGGTGCAATATTTGCTTCAGCACACAATAAAGCTCTGGAGGCAAACACAATAGTGTTCTCCTCAACCCACTGTCCAAAAATGTCCCCAAACCCTTTCAGACTGGCGTCCACCGTAATTAAAGATATTACATTGGATACAAAAGGGCGCAAGGTCATTGTCCACTAACAATTTCACTTTCTAGAACACCTCATGTATTGTCATTCCAGTCGAATTTCACCCCTTTCGTAAGAACACATCTTAAAGGTTGGGCCAATAGGGCATATGCCGGTACAAATCTGGCGTAATATTCCTATGGGCCAAGAAAAGAACATAGGGCATTCTTGTATGAAGAGGTAGAGCATTTCGTATAGCTTCCACATTGCAAAATTTGGGCTTGATTTCTTTAGCTGAAATGAGATGTCCCAAGTATTCTACCTCTCTTACCAGGAGTTTGCATTTGCTGGGTTTCACGGTCATCCCTCTTGTTTGTGACGCTTCTAAAACTTTGTGTAAGACATGAATATGTTTAACTCTGGTCTCAGTAACGATCAGGATATCATCCTGGAATGCTTGCACAGGCGGCATATCCCCAAACAATCCGTAAATTAATTTTTGGAAAATGTTTGCCGTGGATGCAAGCCCAAATGGCAACCTCAAGTACATGTATGCACCAAATGGAGTCTCAAACTGATTGAGTGGTTGGAATTCTTCTGAGAGTTGGATCTGGTGATAAGCAGAGTGCAAATTGATTGTAGAAAAATACTTAAGGTTGCCAATGTTAGCAATCCTTTCCTGGATGTGTGGGAGAGGATGGAAATCGACTCGGATGTTTTGATTGAGGGATCTCAAATCCAAACATCACCTGAGATCTCCAGTCTTTTTCTTAGTTGAAAACGACTGGAGAAATCCATTCCGAGGCATCAATGGGTGCAATGATCCCTTCACTTTGCAATCTTGTCAATAATAGTTTGGGATTCTACCTTATGCTGAGCTGCACAGGCTGAATTTTATGCACAGTTGGCACAGCATTCTTCTTGAGTTTTATACAATGCTCAAAACCATTTACACTCCCAACAACATCTTTAAAGACTAAAGGGTAGGAACCAATCATGCTACACACCACATCTTGCTCTACATCCAAAGATAAAATATCAGTGGAAGGTGCCCCCAAAGCAGCTGGATGGTCTTGTCCTGGGCGTAGACTAACACCCAACTGTGCTTGATCATTCCAGCCCAGAATATCTCTCCCATTCACTGCCGCATACACTTTCGTTCTGATTGATCTGCACAGTCATTCCACATCACTCCAAAAGAATCCTAACAGATCTATATCTTGTTCCCCAAAGCCCAAAATCTGTAGAAGGTGCCATTATGATGATAGTTTTTCCATCAATAATATCTTCCACAAGGAGCCCTTTAATTTTCTTCTTTTTCGGATTGACGCCCGAATTGTCTGGAAGATCTACAGTTAATAACACATTTGCACATTTTCTGCTACATTTCTGCACTTCACATTAAGGAGCTTCCACTTATACATTAGAAATCTTGACTTTCCTGAGATTTGTACCCCGACTTGATGCCCCCCCTGCGCCCCCATGGAAAATGGCCCATTTTTTGGTAGCAATTACACTTCTTACCAATGTAATGTAATGATGTCTTGTAAAGCGCATGAATCACCCCACATGGGGTATCTCTGCGCTGTAGACCGCTGGGGAACCCGTCCTGGCTTTCCCTGTGAGATGGACCCTACTGGGTATCTCCAGGGTGAAACCAGGCATCCCCGGCGTATGTGGGGGGCCGTTGTGGAGATGAGCCAAGCTAATGCCAAGTGTGATCCCTGGTTAGAGTAGGCACCGAGGCAAGAATTATCGAGTCCGCTGACCCTGGTCCACGACCCTGCCGCGTCGGGAATTGAACCCTGGTCCCGGGCCGTCCTCTGCTTCCGGGTCTGCCGCCTCTAACCAGTGAGCCACACCACTCCACACCAATAGCAGGACAATATTGATTGTTCCCTAAATGATTTGCAAACCACAGCAGAAACAGTCTAATTGCCCTCGTACAGGCTGGTTCCTCTGGTATCTTTTATCACCAACCTGTTTGGAACTAACCACACAAACAACACTTTCCTCTGTCACAGCATTGAGAGGTAGTTGAGCGTCATGATTTGAAAGTACGTTAGAAAGTAACAATCAACCTCTCAATGCTTTTATCAACTTCTAAAGTTTCACCCAATGTGGGATTGAGACAAGTTAAATGCTCTTGTATTATTTTTTTGGGAAAGCAATGAACAAATTAGTCCCGGATGTATGTCTCAACATTTGCACTAAACTCACATTTTTCTGCTAACACCCTTAATGCAGCAACACAGTCTTCTACCGATTCATCGCAAGATTCCTTGCACATTGCAACATCAAATATTTCCAACAGAATACTAGATGCATCTGAATATTGTTTTTTTCATGTTTTCAGAGGGCGTCCTCCAATACCAGGGCAGGAAAGCGAGGAAGGTTATAAAAAAACTCTGTCCCGCTACTTCCAAGTGGTTAATTACAAAGCCATCTTCCTTGAAGAAGAAAAACCATCAGCGTCAATTGCAGTCAAATAGTTTTGAGAAGAAGCCATTCCAAGCATTTGATATCAGGTTTACCAGCTTTCTGGAATAAGTGCAGTGGTTGAATGACACCGTGTCTGCTGGCTATACTCTAAAGTATTAAGAAATTGGATGGTAAAGACAATTTCAAATCTGTCAAGAATACAGGAACTGAAATGCAACTGCACCAAGTGAAAATATTTTTTTTCCCCAGCGATATGTCAATACTTTTCCCTCAGTTCATTTGTATATTCATTCACCAAGGAAAAAAAATTGTAACTTGCCAAAGCATTAGATCAGAAATGTTACCTCAAAAATAATTATTAGGCAAAGGTTACTGTTGTTTGAATTACCGATTGATTGTCGCGCTAAATTAGGCAGAGAAGATTCAGATATGTCGTATGTATTGCTTGCTTCCTGAAGTGAGGGCAATGGCGAAAGTCACACATGCTCTCCCACAGCCATGGCTGTTGAGAATGCTGGAGCGAGGCAACGAATCAGAGTGTGGTCGCGTGCTCTAAGGCGAAGACGAAGAAGGCAGTAGAGAGGTACGCACACAGCATAGAGTGCGTGTCTGTCAAATTCATATTCGGCAGGCATGGGCAGGGTAACAGCCACAGCAAAGTAGACTAAAAGTTTGTAAGAACATCAAAAAGTAATATAGGTGACCCACTTCAAAACGATCACCCAAACAAGATTTTTTCTCCCTTTTGAAATCCAAGCGCTTAGCTGGTGGGTTCCCTCCTTTGGTAAACTGGCGTTCAGAGGTGAAACAGCTTACCCCACTCCTGGTACCAAAAGATTTGGAATTTGGGGACGCTGGAAATATTGAGGCTGGAGCAGGAACTTCGTTAAATACTGATTTATTGGATAAAGTCTAGATACAGGAACCCAAGCCTTGGGGGCAACTGAGCAGGCGAAGCACTGAGCCAACTGACCCTTACCGGACAACAAGAGAGCATGTTCCACAACACTAGAATCCTCAATGACCTACACAAATTCCATTACAATCTTAAAGTGAAAATAGCATAAGCTACCCACATACCTGTTGTGTATGTGTTTTTTTAACACTCTAATGCATTCTTGGAATCGTAGTTTGAAGTCACTGTATAAAACTGAGCTACACGGCATATAACATCCAAAGTAAATTAGGCATCATACAAACAGAAGGTAGGTCTCAACAGTTTATTTAATTATATCACTTGTAAATCACATTTCCTCAGCCTGCCGTGCTTTATGCTGCCACAGAACACTCCGCGCATCATCAGGCAGTCTATACAGCATAGAATCACATGTGCATTCCAACACATCACACATCCCTCCCCCTTCCTTATTAAAATTACACATCTCCTCTTCCTTATTTAACAAAAGGAAAATAAAAAAAGAATGCCATCAAGCTTCCATTCTTTCAACAATGTAATCTTTCATCCATCTGGGAGGAATTCTCTCTCTATTTTGCCACAAGTAACTTCTGAACCCACAATGAGCTTAACATCTTTCTGGGTACCTTCTACTTTCTGTGTTCTCGTTCCATCTCGATGGATTTCCCAACAGCACCTGAACCTCGCACCAACTCTCCTTAACATTTACTTGTACCCTGTTCCAGACACTCTTCTTCCACCTCTGATGGTTCCCCCAACAGCAACATTCAAATCGCACACCAACTCATCTTCACCATTAATAGTACCTTGCCCCAAACATGCATTCCACGTAGACCTTCCCACCACAGATAAAGAGTTCAGTTCATTCACCAACCATTGAAGACCATCTTCTGGAGTCCCTCAAAAATCCTTCAACAACTCTTTCAATCTTTAAGCTACTCTTTTCAAGTTCCACACTTTACTACTCCTTAGCTTGATTGCATTATGCAACAATACTAGCACCAACTCTGGCTCAAAGAATTGACTCTTACCTTTAAGGACTTTAAAAGGAGCCCCAGACACGTCTTAGAACATCGCAGCCAACCTTCAAACTACCTTCAACCGTCATCCCAAGAACACTAAACCATGTATCTTCCATAGTGGAACTATACATGCACTCCTCATGGGCAATCAACATAGATTAATATAATGTATCATAATAGGCAATGTGTTGTGATCTTCTTACCTTGTGCTGGCTCGTGTGCCAGCATCATCTGAGTTTAGGAGTGTTGGGCTGTGTGGATTCCACTGTGGCGAGTTGAATGTTGGCTGGCTGGAGGAAGCCTGTAGTGTGTTTAGGGAGGAGTTGGGTCAGTTGAAAGGGTATGTCCATGAAATCAATCTCAAAAAGGGGGCCATACAGATTAAGCATAAAGTGAGGACGGTACCAGTAGCCATCAGGGGGAGGTAAAAAATGCTTGCTGACATGTTGCGTGATGGATTAATAGAATCTGTAGAGGCATCTAGTTGGGTGTCACCTGTGGTTATCACAAGTCTGATGGACGTCTATGCTTTTGTGTGGACTTGAGGAGTGTGAATCATGAGATCATTACACAATGCATTAGCATTACAAGATATCTCCCCCTTACATAAACAAAATGGCAACTTAAACTTAATGCAATATAAAGATAATTAATGAAAATAATGGGACATGTATCAGCATATTTTGTACACCTGTGGTGAAAAGATGCATGGGTATATTGATGAATAAGGATGAAGGAAAATGAATGGGCAAATATATAACACTAGACACTTTTCCATCAATCAACTTCACTGAGATGCAAAACACTTCACACTTCTACAGCTGTTCAGAAAACATGCTTTAATCTTTCTGCACCCTTATCTCCCTTCTCACACTTACTCAATCACCACAATTTATACTCACCTCCTTAGTACCAACTTTGTCATCTATCATAACATGACTTATAAGCTTGTTGGGCCAGAGTGTTTTCCTTCCTCACTTGATCTGGGGACCACTCCACCTTTTTGATCGATCCGAAGACACCTAACCAAGATCCTTTTAACATGTTCTCACTCCTTCATCAAGGAGAATGGGCTTTTCTCCATCACATTACCAGGAGTAATTCTATATGCCCAAAATAATTTAAGAATTTAATTTTCCCAATTTAATAATACTAAGATTTATAGAGTGTGAACAGCTACCTCCTAGGAGGTGTCCCGGTGCTGTAGCGAACAGGTGGCGTTCAGGATGACCTGCGTGTGGCAGAGAGTCCAACAGGTTAATCCAGATCAAAAAGCCAAGTTTTAATTGATTTCCTAAAAATGGTTTCAGAGGTGATTTGTCGCATGGCGTTGGGCAGAGTGTTCCAAAGCATGGTAGCCCTAACCGTAAAGGATCTGCCCCCCAGTCGAGCTTTCCTAACTCGGGGAGTGCATAACAGGGTCTTGGAGCTTGATCTGAGTAAGCGAGGCTGTTTGTACCCATCGAGCCTCTGCTTCAGATAATTGGGGCAGGATCCATGGAGTGCCCAAAAGGCTAAGGTTAGGGCCTTAAAATATAACCTGTTGCCTCTTGCCAGTTGAGTAATGCCCTTAACCACTCTGTTAAAACGTTCAAATAGACCATTACCTTCGGGATGGTAAAACAAAGTGGTTTTGTGTGTTATGCTATTTCTTTTCAAGAACTGTTGACATTTCTCTGCAATGTATTGTGGTCCATTATCTATAATAACACACTTTGGTAACCCGTCTCTCCTTAAAAGTTTGTCTAAAAATAAGAGAATTCTTTCAAAATCTGCCTTCTGCACAATCTCAATTTCAGGCCATTTGGAGAAATGGTCAACCAAAACTATGATGTACTTGTATTCACCTTCTTCACCCTCCAAACGCCCAACCACATCCAGACCTACTCTTTCCCAAGACCTATTGGGACACGCAATGGGGAACAAAGGTGGCTTAAACGTCTTTTCACATTTATCAGAATTATTGCATTCAATACAATCACGTATATTTTCTATCTGTTTATCTAACTCAGGCCACCAATAAATATTCTTTACTCTTTGTTTAGTCTGGGACACCAAGACATCCTTTGTGACACAAATCCAGTATTTTTTCCCTAAGTAATACCGATGATACCACCCTGCCACATCTAAACAACATTTAATTTTCAATACACAGTTAATTCCTTACCTCCCAAAATACTCTTTCATCAGAACGTAAGCCCTTCTTACTTGGCCAGCCTTTATTCACAAATTCTGAGACTTTTTTTTTTTAGCTGTCTTCCTTGTCCCAACCATCTCTCCACTCGAATATCTCAATGCCTTCTATACCTTCATCAAATAATCCTGCCACACATCCTTCATCACAGACAAGATCAGTATCTTTTTTTTAAAGGCAATGGCATTTTACGTCCGGCAATTATTTCACAACATATGTTACATCTATTAAATTTACAGACATCCTACCCAATCTCCGGGATGCATTTTGCAAACCAACTGTTGTTAATCCAGTCCACCACTTTAATACCTAGGGGTTTCACTCCATGCTTACTATTCTAATAATACTTACATCTCTTGTGCATTTCCACTAATCAGTCTCTGACAACTTCTGAGGACCATTGCTGTATACCTGTACTCCTCAACCACAACGGATTATACTTCGTACAAAGATTCCTTCCTCGCATGAACGCAAATGGCAAAAATCCAGTGATATCATTGTTTGTCACTTTATTGCCCACACTGCTTTCTTTCTTTGTACCTCCCAATCACTGTTACTAGCTACCGGTAACTAAAGAACCCCCTTGCTCACTTGTTTGAACCTCTTAACTATACCATTACCACTCTGGTTGGTCAGTGAAGTAGTTTTGTGTTAGATCTCAATCCTCTCAAAGTATTCCTCAAATGCCTTCGACAAAAGTCGTACTTCACTGTTGCTTAGAATAGCAGTGAAACAACAAAAACCCTGCACAGTAAACTTATATTTTTTGTAGTATCTGCTTTGTCCACACTGTCACAACTGGCCATCTTGTAAAGAGTTCCATAGATCGCCAACCGTTCCAAGAAAATAAATGGCCCCAGATTCCCAAGGCTGTTCACGGGAAACAACTATCACTCATAGGTGTTTTCAAAATGCGAAGGGGCTTGTTAGCGAAAGAACAATTAGGACATTCCCTAACAGACCTTTCTACAGTCAATCTACACCTGGCCACCAGTACAACTTCTTCACTGCAGATTTTGTCCTTACAATGCCAGAATGACCTTCATGACACAAACAAATTATCCTTTCATGCCATCCTACCAGGAGAATATTCCTATCACCCCTCGAAATCAAATCATTTGCCACTGAAAGCTCAGACTTAACTGCCCGAAATGGCCTCAACTTCTTTTTAGGCCACATGCCTTAAATAAGTCTAGCCACTTCTCGTAAAACATCATCCCTACCATACTTCGAAATCCACTCATCTTTTTTTTACTGTGGCTACCACAATCATGCACCAACACCTCCTGGAAACAATTCCACCAATCACACTCCTATTCCTCTAATGGAGCCAGTATGTGACACAAACAGCCTGCTACCACAGGACCCCTTCCAGGCACATACTTGATTGTATAATCATAATCACAGTTTCCTTCCCAGTACGATCTTTTAGTGGCAACATTGCCCATAAACCTTTAATACTGTCATCCATAGTAATGTAACTGTCCATCTTCTGGTCAAAACTACTTAAAGCAATCGCATTTGCAATCTCAAACGTAATCTTCAAAATCCTCTTCACATTGCGGTCGGTCATACTGACAATACTGGACACTCTTCGGAGGGAGGCCGACTGGGGCTCGACGCAGGCTTTGCTGCTGCTGGATCTCTCCGCAGTGTTCGACACGGTCGACCACGTCATACTGGTCAATCGTGTCGGAAGCACCGGAATCCATGGTTCAACTCTTGAATGGATCCACTCCTTTCTAGGAAATCCATCTCAAGTGGTCCGCATAGGCCAGTTCTCAGCCCACAAAATGAAAACCACTTGGGGTGTCCCGCAAGGTTTCTCACTCTCCCCTCACCTGTTTAACCTATACCTCCTCGCTCTGATCCGTTCCCTGAAAGAAAGGAAAGGGCACACCTTTAACTACGCGCATGACTTTAAACTTGTGTTTTTCCATCAGTAACTCCTCTGAATCCATCCATGAATTTCAGACTACTATGCTACTCATCCGCGACTGGATGAACAGCAATCACTTAAAACGTAATCCCGACAAGACAGAAGTGATCCTAAAAGGGGGATCACTGAACCCTTGGAGTCCTCTCTTTTGGCCAAAGGAACTAGGACAGCCTACCACCTCCTCCTTCTCTGCCAAAACCTTGGGGGTAACAATTAATATCAATCTAACAATAAAGACCCAAATTGGCTCTGTGATCTCAACGTGCTTCTTCCAGTTGAGAAAAAGAAGAAAAATCAGTAGATTCCTCACACAGGACGCTAAAATACAGGTAGTCTTATTCCACATAGACTACGCCAATTCTCTATACTTTGGCATTCCAGCCTACCTAATCTATCGACTACAATTAGTACAGAACCAGGCAGCAAGACTGATTTTTCAGCAAAACAGGTTTCAACATGTCACGCCCCTCATGAGGAAGTTGCATGGGCTCCCTACAACTCAGAGATGCGCCTTCAAGGAGGGATGTGTCATCTTTAAATCCCTGAATGGCAGGAGCCCTAAATTTGTTGACAGTCTCATTCAAAGGCACAATACTACTTGCAATCTGCGATCTGCTCACATGCCTCTTTTATCTACTTCCTCTTTTAAACTGAAACGCTTCGGTGGAACGAGGTTCATCGAACTAGGCCCCAGATACTGGAACTCCCTGCCTCTCAAAATTAGATCCTGTACAGATCTTATGAGCTTTAGGAGGTTCTTTAACCCTTTCGATGCTGATGACGAGCTCAGCTCGTCATGATGCACAGTTGAGCTGTGCTGATGACGAGCTGAGCTCGTCATGAATGCAGGAAAAGTGCAGTTTCCAGCACAGGGGGGGAAAACACCTAGCAGCCAAGGTGTTAAGACATGGCTGTTCAGACAGGCATATGAGTAAATTCCCAGGACTTTGCACCCCTTAGAGAAGCGCTATGAAACCAACTTAGTGTACGTGCGCTTTATAAGCAGTACTTAACATAACATGACATTGTGTTGACCAGTCAAACTTTTATTCTTCAGCAGGTGCCTATTATGGTAGGTTTTTGCAACAAAATTGATAATTCTTTTGCACAGTACTCATCCATCCCCCAAAACGATCCAACCTCCTCCTTATTACTAGGTGCCGGGGATCTGCCTATTGGGCTTACCAGAGATTGTTCAGGTTTCGCCCCGCCTTCTCCAATAACATGGCCCAAATTTATTACATTTTTTCCAGCAAACTTGCAATTTGAAAACTCAACAGTTAACGCACTTTTTCCAAGAATTTTCAAAACTCTTGGTAACCTGACATAATGGTTATTCTTAGTATTTGGATAAAATAGGATTTTATTTTAGAAAAATACAATTCTTGTTTTTTTTTTTAGTTCAAATCATTTTTATTAGGGAAACAAAAAGGAAAGAAAAATCCAAAAGGAGTAGACGCAGAGATGGCATTTGTAAAATCAGAGAATGACATGAAAATATACACACATCAATTACACAGAGAGCACATGCATGAATGTGAAACAAAATAAATAGATTGCAAAATACACGTTACAGAATGGCGACTGCCAATCTCAGAATGCAAAGATATACAATGTAGAATACATAATACAGAATACAAA
Organism: Lissotriton vulgaris; assembly: GCF_964263255.1. Taxonomy (NCBI): domain Eukaryota; kingdom Metazoa; phylum Chordata; class Amphibia; order Caudata; family Salamandridae; genus Lissotriton; species Lissotriton vulgaris. The sequence goes on along the minus strand of NC_141691.1, from coordinate 229,844,537 downwards.
ATACCAAAAATAACGGAATACAAAATACGGAGTACATGAATGTTGCACATTGTACGCCGGAGCGGCGCTCGAACCTCAGATTTTACATTAGTGAGAAGTGGCATACAGAAAGTAAGATCGTCCTACAGCAGAGCCATGCATTCAACCAGTAGTCAGTGGCGCTAAAGGTGACAACAAGTGCCAGTAGGCTTAGGCCTCTCCATATATCACCAGAGAGCCAGACCTCCCAGATAGACCTACGGGGGGTCAAAGGAAAAGGAAGAGGCATCAAGGGATTTCCAAAGCTTCTTATTGGAGGCACGCCAAGGGGCAGAGTGCAAAGCATGGTTATCCACTCCCCTAATGCAAGAAACCCATTCTTGCCATAATTTAAAGGATACCTCAGCGGCGTTCTTCCATTTACATAATACAACCTTACAGGCCAGAGTAAGAAGTAAGTCCAGCAGATGACGGTCATTGTCGTTGGTCAGATTTGGTTCAACAGCGCCCAATAAAACATATACGAATTCTCTCGTAGGTTTAATCCTTAGAATATGTTCTATACAGCCAAAAATTCTGTTCCAAAAGCTTCCTGGCGAGGGGCAATAAAAAGCATGTGTGCTAGGTCTCCTACTACTAGGTTACAGTTCCAGCAGTTCGGGTCGTCTTTTAAGTGAAGCTTAAATAACCTGTGTGGCGTCCAATATGCCCTGTTAAGTAGCATGTATTTGGTCTGTGATAGTATTGGGGAAACTTTGTTCCCAAGAGCTGTAGCGTGGATTTTGTCCCAGTCAAAGGCAATCCCTGTTGAGTTGGGTTCCGCCTCCCTCCGTGATTCATTACGCTTTTTAGCTTTCCCCGGTGAAGGGAGAAGAAGTTTGTATACTTTGGATACAAAGTGGCCTGCTGACCTAATGCGCGCCAATTGAGACTTGAGCCATGGAACCGACGGTTTGAGAGAGCGTGTGGACAGGAGTAATTTTAATTTGAGGAAATCATAAAAGTCCATTGGAGTGAGACGGTATGTTGCCTGGATCGAGGAGAACGGCAACGGGTGCTGTCCGTCATAAAGGTCGCTTACCAGATTAAGACCCTTTGTGGACCAGTGGTCCCAGCTGAGGGACTCCCCATTAATTCTAAGTGTAGGATTATGCCATAAGGCCACTGACGTGGTATTTTTAAACTTGAGACCAGTCTTATGTACTTGGTCCAGACGTAAAAGGGCACACCTAGTGTTCAATAAGATGTATTTTGAATGAGGGAGGTGAGGGAGGTGTGTCAAGTCCCTCTTAAGAAGCACCGAGAGGGGGGCTGTGCCAACGAGAGACTTCTCTATATCTATCCATAGTGGGGTATATACTGTATCTTCATTCAGCCATTGTGCAACTTGCTTACAGAGAAATGCAGTATGGTAATTCCTGATATTAGGGAGACCCAGGCTGCCTTTCTCTTTAGCTAGTTGCAGCTTCTTCATTGTTACCCTGGGCTTCTTCCCCTGCCACAGAAATGTGCTAAATAGCTTATCCACTTTTTGCAAGAAGTCATTTGAGAAGGTCATTGGAAGCATACTCGCTAGGTAGTTCACCAGCGGGGTCACCATCATTATTAGGGTCTCCGCCCTCCCCCCACCATGACAAAAATTTAGGTGACCATCCATCTAGCAATTTTGACATTTTCTTTAGAAGCTGTTCCTCGTTAACTTTTAGGGTAGTAGTAAGGTCTTTGTCAAAATCCAGCCCTAGATACTTCAAGCAGCCTGGCTGCCAAGTTAGAACAGAGTCCACCAGGACTTCTTTATTTCCTAGGTTGTTGAGTAATTTAACCTCCATTTTATCTTTATTTAGTTTGTATCCCGAGACTTCCGAGAACTCTTCAATAGTACGCATCAGGGCTAGTATCGCCTCCACTGCCTTTTCCGATACAAGCCCATCGTCTGCATACGCTGTAAGTTTTATCGTGCAGTCTTGGAACGGGATACCGACAATGTCTCCATTGTTACGTATGCGGTACAGAAATGGTTCTATGGCCAGGAGGAATAACGAAGGGGAGAGGGGGCACCCTTGTCTGGTTCCTTGTTGTAATTTGAATGATGTGGAGAGCGACCCTCCCGCTCTCACTCTGGCTGAAGGACACGAATAAAGGGACATGACCAATTTCGTGAATGACGATCCTAGATTAAACTTATGTAAAACGGCCTCTAAGTACCTCCAGTCTACCTTGTCAAATGCTTTTTCGGCGTCAAGTGTGATCGCCGCAGTAGGAGTGGTAAGGAGTTTCGCTTTTTCAAGCACGTGGGCCAAGGTTCTGGTGTTGTCACTGGATAGTCTATTTTTCAGAAAGCCGGCCTGGGAGGGGTGTATCAGTTTCGTTAAAAACTACTGGAGACGGTTGGCAAGGATAAAGGCTAGAAGTTTACAATCCAAATTGATAAGGGAAATAGGTCTATAATTTTTTGAGAGCGTTGGGTCTGTCCCCTCTTTGGGGAGGACAGCTATGATAGATTCCGCTAACGTAACTTTTACCTCTCCTGTCTCACTGATTTCGTGAAAGAGGTGGAGGAGTGGGGAAGACAGTGTGGAGGAAAAACATTTATAGAACCTAGCGGTGAACCCGTCGTGCTTTCCCACATTTAAGAGACTTTATAGGACCTTCAACCTCGGCCTCCGAAATAGGACTATTAAGGCCATCTTGATCCTCAAGGGGCAGAGACGGCAGCGCGCAGTTCTCCATGTAGCCTTCGATGTGGTCTCCTTTCACAGTCATGTTTTTAGCATATAAATGTTCATAGAAATCTTTAAATATTTCCGCTATTTTGAGAGGGTCGGTCCAGGCCACTCCAGATTTGTCTGCGATAGAACTAATCATGTTTTTCTGGACTTTGAATTTAAGGTAGGCTGCCAGGCTTTTCCCAGCTTTATTTGATTCGCATATCTTGAATCTTTTCCTTCTATTAAGCCATACTCCTGCTCTTTCACTTATTATTTTATTATACTCGTACTTTATACTCGTACTTTTTATTCGCCAATTTGTTTAGTGTCTCATCTTTCCTATCCATCAAATATTTAGCTTCTAGGGCGGAGATGTCAACTTCTAGCGCCTCTAAGGCCGCATTATAGTTTTTGATTATGGCGGATTTCATTTTAATGATCCCCCTTAAAGTGCTCTTCAGTGCTTCCCAACGTGTCAGATCAGTGGTGTCACCCTTCTTGTTGGTTTCCAAATAGTCTTTTATGGCAGTTTCGATGGTTTTTCTATACTTTTCCTTTTCAAGGACTTCCTCGTTAAGGCGCCGTAGAGATTGGCGGAGTGTTGGCTTTATATTAGATATGGAGAGTGTGATGCAGGAATGGCCTAATACAACCCTTGGTTCTATACTCGTTTCTTCAGTTCTGGCGATTGCATTCTTTGTAATGAATAAATAATCAATTCGGGAGAACGAGTCGTGGGGGGGGGGGGGAGTAAAATGTGTATTCTCTCCCATCCGGATTCAATAAACGCCAGGTGTCTTTCAGATTAAACCTGCTGCAGAGCCTAATGAAGGCTTTGTGTGACTTATTACTGCGGAAGGTGCACTTGGAGTCCCTGTCGAGGATAGGGTCAGAGGAGAGATTAAAGTCCCCCGCTAATATGTGCACTGCTGTATCAGGGATAGTGTCTATCTGCTTTGTGAGTTCCGACCAGAAAGCAAGGTCACTTGTGTTTGGGGCATATACATTTGTAACGTAAAATTCGGTACCATCCTTAAGTAATTTTGCTGAGACCCACCTCCCCTTTGAATCAGCTACGGAGGAAACCAAGTCTACATTGGATCTCCTAGATATCAAAGTGAGAACACCATTCTTTTTTCCGATTGCTTCCGACCCCACCACCTCTGTGAAAAACTTGTTCCTAAGCGTGTAGAATTGTTTGGTGTCTTGTTTGGTCTCTTGTAATAAAACAATATCACCTTTCTGCCTGCGTACGTAGTCTAGGATTTTCTGGCGCTTGACGGGCTGATTAATGCCTTTCACATTGAGGGAGAGAATTTTCAGATTACCTACGGACATTTCACCCACGGGTGTATTAATTGTGGACAGTGGCATGGGGGCATAGAATAAGATCAGTGATGCCATGCGTCAAGACAAATGTCAGAATGTCGTGTTGAAGAACCCATGTATAAGCATCTTGGGACCATGTTAAGCATCAACCTGACCTGCCTGAGCCGGACAACAACCGTCATGGGGAAAGTAGTTGATTGCAGGAAAATCACCAGTGTCACAATAGTATTGAGAATGTGTGAGCTCTGGCGGCGGTGTGCAACATCTCGAGGATTCATATACACATGCATAAATAAAAGCAAAACTAATCATGAAGACAATTGCAAAAATCAAAAAGAAGAAAAAGGACAGACCTTTACCACACCCTTTCCCCCTCCCCCACCACCCCACGACCCCAACCCACCCATCCCACCCCAAACATAGATGTAGGGCAAGGTGATTAGGTGAAAACAACAACCGCACCACCACCTCCGTGGCAACCGACGTAACATTTCAAGTATTGGAAATCAGATCATTTCCCGAACATCTAGGAGTAATAACAGCTCTCGTTTGGCAACAATTGTTGACAATTCTTGTTTTTTACCAACCAGGTTATGAATGAGTCTTTGAAATACAGCCGCTGCTGACGCCAAATGAAATTGATTTGGAAACCCCAAAATGTGTTATAAATGCCGCATATTTCCTGGATGTGAATATTTGGTGATATTCGAATGATAGATCTATGGTGGAGAATCACTTCACATCCTTGTGACACATCATCCTTTCATTGATTTTAGGCAAAGAAAAATGATCCATCACCGTGTTGTTATTTAAGTGGTGCAAATCCTCACATAAACAAATCTCATTAATTCTTCTTTCTACAACAAAGGGGGAAATTCACTCTGAGGATTCCACTGCTTCGATTACATCAGCTGCAACCAGTTTTTCCAGCTCCTTCGATACGTCCTCCCTTACCATAATCAGAATATTCTTTACCTTCTGAACCTTAGGGGATGCATTATCCTAAAGGACATTCTAAGCTCAAACTCTACCAGATTACCTAATGTCTATTCTTGCTGAAAATATTTGGACATTTTCCCAGCATGGCTGCTCCAATGGTAACCTCCACAACCAAAACTTTTTCTCACTGTTAGGACGATATGCAAATTCCCTTGATCGAACCAACCCAAAACTGAACATCCTTTCCTTACTACAAAGAGTTTTCCCATTGCACTCCTGCTTTTGTTCTTAAAGGTCAACCACTGGAAACCAAATCTATCTATTTTCTCTCCACTGTATCCTTCAGGCTGTATGTCTGGTTTCAAAAGGTGTATACCAATTATGTTGACAAACTTCTCTTTCCACACCCCCTCATTTACAATGGCATAAGGCAAACCAGAATCTGTACATTTTGAGCTCATTACCACCAATCGTCACATTATATTCAGGTTTGTTTTCCCTCATGGTATCACTAACGTTCAACACCAATTTGTCACACACATTCATAACATTGCAAGATTCCATTTAATTTCCTGAATCAATTCGTTCTAAACTTCTTGCTTCATCATAAACACACGTCACATAGGTTTGATTATTCCTACAAACTGTTGCGTAATGACCCACAGTACCCAGCTGCTATATTTCTATTTCAATTCTGGATAGTTCTTGCTGTAAGCTAAATGTTCCTTGTTGTCACAACAAACATTTAGTCCCTTGTTTCAAAACTGGTTTATCTCTGGTTTGGCTCTGTCTATAGTATGATCTGGCAACTTGCTCACAGTGTCATATTCTTTATCATTCTTTATCATTTTGCCTTAGAGCATTTACACACCCGCCAGACATTTCAGTTTTCCGAGCGATAGCCAAAACACCCTCAAGTAGAGAGCCCCCACTAACCCATAAGCGTTCCTCAATGGATGGATTGCTTTCATGCATGACTAACTGGTCTGTGGCTAAATCCTCATTTATTACCCCAAATTTTAAATCAAAGCCATTTTAAATCCACCACAAAATTATCAACAGGTTAATTCTTTCCATGTTTCCTCTGAAAGAATTGGTATATTGTAATGGCAGTACAATCTTGTGGTGCAAAATAGGTATGCAGATCTTTTATCGTTGCACCTTAAACATTATTATCCCCAATCATAGTTACCTTAGACATGTGGTTGTAAGTTTTGAAACCACGAGGCCCCAACAATTGTACAAATATTCTCTTCCTTTGTTCCACAGATATATCCTTATCTTCATCTATAGCTTCAATATTGTTCACCAAATAGTCCTTCCATTATATCCATTTTATAGAAGTTTCTGACACCCCCCCCCCCCCCCCCCCCCCAGGACCAAAAGCAAAAAACTACAAGGTGATGGATGAAATGTTCAAATTAATCTCAGCCACTGGCAACTGCTCGGACCGCATCACAATTCATAGTTTTTGCCCACCATGCCAACTCAGTTTGGACCCAGCTATATGCCAATCAGTCTTGATGCTCCTCATGTGAATAGTCCAGCCCAAACCGCCAAGTCAGGTCCTCCCTGAACCGGAACACAAGCAATCTAGGACTATTTTCGTCCTCGTTAGGGGTCTTCCGCTAGATATAGCTTGCTTCCAGTGGCAAAGTGAGCCTGGAACCCACGTCTAGCCATACCTGGCGCACTTGGGGGCGTCAAATGAAAAAAACAACAAGGTAATGGATGGGGTGCTTGAATTAATCTCAGCTTCTCGCAGTCACTTGGGCCGCATTCCAGTCCATCGATTTTTGCCCACCATGCCACCACAGTTTGGACCCAGGCCTTATGCAATCAGTCTTGACTCTACTCCTCATGGGAACAATCCAGCCCAAACTGCCAGGCCAGGTCCTCCATGAGCTGGAACACAAGCAACCTAGGGCTAGTTTGGCCCTAGTTAGGGCTCTTCAGCTAGGTATAGCTTGGTTCCAGTGGCATTGTGAGCCCAGGACCTCCGTCTGGGCATACCCAGCTCAACTTGGAAATCAGAGGCAAAAAAGCCTCAAGGTGATGGATCAAGTGCTCAAATTAATCTCAGCTACTGGCAATCACTCAGGGCCGCATCCCAATCCATCGTGTTTAGTCCACCATGCCACCTCAGTTGGACCCAGTCAAAGACAAATCTTGACCCCGCTCCTCATGGAAACAGTCTGGCCCGAACTGCCAGACCAGGTCATCCCTGGACTGGAACACAAGCAACCTAGTGTCTGCAGGGCTCGACAAACCTGAAAAATTGTACTAGTCCTGCAGGTCTAGTACCTTGAAAAATCTCCTCGACCTAACAGTAACCTACTTGACCTCTATCTCTGAAAGCGGAGCAAATGTGACAAGATAACAACATTTAAAGGCATCTTTATTGCTCATTTGCTTTGTGAGCAAAAAAAGGCCTTTAAATCTTGTTATCTTGTCACATTTCATCTGTTTTCAAAGACGGAGGATAAAAGTTAGTATGTTTTTCTACTCGCCAGAAAGGGCCAGTAGGACCTAAAAATAGCTCGACCTCACAAAATTTACCTCGCAAATGCGAGCGGTCGAGTGGATTTGTCCAGCCCTGGTCTGAGAATAATCAAGCATTCCATCCATCACTATGTTGTTGTAGTTGCCGCCCTAAGAGCAACAGATATACCCAGATGTTGGTCCCATGCTCATTGAGCCACTGGAATCCATCTTTACCTGGCTGACGAGCCCATACTGAGGGCAAAACTGGTCCTAGGTTGCTAGTATTGTGGTTCAGGGAGGACCTGGCTTAGCAGTTCAGGCTGGACTGTTTCCATTGAAGCAAGGTCAAGATTGATTTGCATATGGCGGAGTCTAAATTGAGGTGGCATGGTGGGTGAAAAATAAAGGATTGGGATGCGGCCCAAGTGATTGCCAGTGGCTGAGATTAATTCACGTATTCCTTTCATAACTTTATTGTGTTGCAGTTGCCACTCTAAATGTGCTCAGACATGGGTCCCATGCTCACTATGCCACTGGACTCAAACTATGCCTGGCCGAAGAGTCCATAATAATAAAGAAACTGGTTCCAAGTTGCTTGTTTTTGGTTCAAGGAGGAACTTTGCTTGGCAGTTCGGGCTGCACTGTAGCGGGGTCAAGACTGATTTGCATATGACAGTCCAAACTGAAGTGACATGGTGGGTGATAAACAATGGATTGGGGTGCAGCCCAGAGCTTTTGCCTGTGGCTGAGATTGTGTCGATCTTGAGATGTAAGTAACGTAGGTTCACCTCAGCCCACAATGCAATCCACAAAAACTAAGGTTACACGAATCCTTCTTCCAATTAAAGTCTGTTCAGTTTCTTGCAATTACTCATCGTCAGTTTGTCATGTATAATGTGTTACACAGCATGGAAGGGTAACCCCATCCACCATGTGTGTGCTATAAATTCTAGCCTACCCACCACACTTCTAAATTCTTTTCTGCCTATCAGAACGAGGAACATGGAAGTGCTGGACCCCTGCCGGGCTTGGGTCTCCTAGGCAAGAGAGCCCATGCTCTCCCTTGCGCCTGGCATAAGAGGGTCAAGTATGCACAATGCAGAGTAAGAGCTGTAGGGGACAAGTGGTAGAGTTTGACCCTGCTCCCAGGAGGATATCCCAGAGATATAGCTAGAGGCATGCTGCCGATAAGGGGATCTGCTTTGGTGTGCGATTGCCGGACTGACCTGGAGGACGAGTCGGGTCTTAGTCCTGGCTGTTGACCAGTAGCATGCAGAGTTTCTGATACAAAACTGTAGCCTTTGGGGGAGACTGGCGCATTGAATGTAATCTGACGCATACCCGATAATGTGGATTGCGGCGTATGCGGAGATTCTTTCAAGTTAATTAAAAAACTCCTGATTCCCGATCCATGACCTGCGGGGGAGTAAGGCACACTGGTGAAGTTAAGGCACATGTGTGGGTATGGAGAGGCTGCACATGTAAGCAATGATTGTATACTTTTGCAGTCTCAGAGGTTTATTAATTCTTTTATAAAAAGCGCACACACTCAGAGTATTTAATGAAGTAATATGAGCTGAGACTTTGCTGCAGGTTTAACTCAAGGTATTGGAGGAAGAGACTCTCAAGAAAAGAGAGGGGTCCTACTCACCAAAGGCGCAGGACACCAAATTGACACCAAGTCAGAAACAAATTCCCTTTAGAATTTCTCAAAAGCATACCATTATGTTTACACACCACATTCAAACCGAATCAAACAATCACCAACAAATATAGCAGTAGCCAAAAAACGTATTGTTCCTGAACAGAGCATGCCAGGAGGCTTTTAAGTCCCGGTAGTTTGTCTCTGCATTTGGAACGAGTGGTGGACTAAGAAGTTCTGTCAAAATAGTGGGAATCAACCCATCTTAAATTAAAGACAGACCCATTTGAGCCTGCGAGTTGTGTTGGCCTAAACTATGGGCACCAGTGATAGGTGGTTCTAGCCTCCATTTCTTATTATTGCAGATTACACAAAGCAGAAGATTTGGAATCTTGAGGGGAGTTCATTTATCTCTTTGACAAAAATCCTCCCATCACGAATTTGGAGCAGTGGTGAGATTTTATGTCTGCCTTTTCATCCTCTATACATTGTGGAGAAATGAACAAACAGAAAGATCGGGTGTGCTGGAGGTGCTCGGTCCCTGTTTAGACAACCTTCACTACCAGCTGTTGTTGAAAGTGCTGGGCGACATCTCATGATTAAGCCTGAAGAAGGTGGTCGGATCTGCTTGTACCACCAAAACGCGTCGCTTCTTGATTTTTAGAACTACCAAACTACAGGGGTTCCTACGAACAAAACAATAGAAGGATACTACCATATGTTGAACTTCTTATGACTATTGGTTTGGTGGTTGTGTTTATTTATTTGCACTTTGATATTATTTGTAGTTTTTCATATCTTGTGTGGTATGAGATATTTTATTAATATGTGCTGCAAACATTTATTGTATTGCTTATTTTCTACATTTTAATCTTTTAAACTTATTGAAGGAACAATTAAATATCGTCTGCAGGCTCTACATTTATTCGCTGAGTCCCATTTTATGAGGATAAATGCTTCCAAAAGCAAAATTATGTGCATTTCAGGAAAGAAGAAATCCAGGTCAGAAAACTTTGGATGGTCTATTGGTGGCCAGAAATTAGAGGTAGTTAGATCTTATACTTTTTTAGGTAAAATAATTTCGGCCAATTTGAGTGAGAAGCCCCATATTGATCATAACTCGCGTAAAGCCGTTGCACATGGCAAAGGTTTGTGTTCCCTTTACTTTGCTACAGGGAAAAGACATTTTTCTTGTTTACTAGAGGTGTTTAGGGCAAAAATTCCTGCAACGCTTCTATATGGAATAGAACTGGTAGAGCTGAAGTATTGGGGTTTCTGTCACACAGTTGAAGGAAAATTATTAAGATCTTTATCTACTCTTAACACAGCTTGTTCGCTGGCCGCATGGAGGCTTGAATTCGGCCTTAGGAGTAGCTGGGTTCAGGGATTGTGTGCTTTGGTTAGATGGGTGGCCAGTTTGGCTAGAGGAGAACCGGGATCATTGAGAGCTCTTCTTAAAGGAGAATTGTTGGGCAGCTTTAAAGAGTTTTCTCAAATAGTTAGGAATTTTAGAAAAGCTGTGACACTTTTAGAGTTGGATGAAAGTACTCTTTTTACAAATTCTCCGACTCGGCTAAAATCCCTGCTGAAACAGGCTTCGTGGGAACTCTGTTTCAAATTGGATAAGAATGCTCTACAAGAAAAGAGGGGATGTGATCTCCTTTTTAATACTTATTCAATAAAGCTTGCCCAACCGTATGTCACCAGGAATATTCCACATGGAGTTCGAAGACTATGGTTTCTCCTAAGACATGATTTATTACCTTTAAATCTCCTTTTATCAAAATGGTATGGATCTTCTTCAGTATGTAACTTATGCAATATGGCTGTACAGGATCGAACCCATGTGTTTTTATGTCCCGCATTGTGCTCTTTGCGGTTGAAATGGTTAAAGCCGATTTGTCTTCAACTAGGCATTTTTAATGTGAACATCTTTTTACAGGCTTTGTATTTTCCCCCAAATGAAATGTTCTGCTTCTATATTTTTAATTTTTTTTAAAGGTTTTTTAGCTATTTATTAATGAAATATGGAGGTGTTTGCTGCTGATTATCTTGTCTGATGTTAATTGTTGTAAACTGTCTTTTGGTTTTCTATGTATCCTATCCTATTTCCTTTTGTGTATTTGTATTATGTATTTTATGTGGCCCTCTTTTGAGAGCCAAAACATAATAAATAAAATTGAATTGAACAAATAAATAAACATTTGCATATTCGTTTTTTTGCTACCTATATATTTGTTGGTGATTGTTTGCCCGTGTTTGAACTTGATTGGAGGAAGTGAGACAAACTTTTTCTGTAGCAAATGCTTACAGTTTTTCAAGATGTGCAAGCATTCTATGAAAAAAAAGGGTTTCAGAGTTCTTCTTCCTCTCTTTCTCCCTCTAGGAGCAAGAAGCCTAGACAGGAGGGATGCTCCCTGCAGGCTAGCATTAGGAAGATTGTACTGGAGACCATGTCTGGCCTTAGTGTTCCTAAATCAGTGACTCCAGATAATGACCAGAATGCTGACATCTACAGCTGAGGAGGAGAGTGAAGAACCTCTACCTTCTCAGCAAAAAGGAAAATACATTGACGGGGAGATGCTTCTTGAGATTCTGACCAGGAAGATGCACAATATGAGATTCCCAATGGAAGAGTTACTTAGCACCTCTACTGAACCAGTATTGAGACAGTTTAAACAGCCAACTGCTTTGGGGCTCCCAATACATCACCATGTGGCTGATTTAGTGAAAAGAGAGTGAAAGGATCAAGACAAAATGATGTGCCCAGATTTGTGTCCAGTCAGTATTCCTTAGAGGATATAGATAAGCCCATGCCTCAATCAGTGTCAGTTGATTCGTTTATGCCAGTTTGGTCAGACAAACCTCAGTGGTGGAGGAGCTTATCTTGAAGGACCAAACGGAGAAAAAGATTTATACTGCATGAAAGAAATCTTATGCAGGAATATATTTGGCAAGTGCGTGCTGGAATTTAAGTGGCGTACACCAAGCTATCTATAAATATCGCATACTAAAAGTCTTTTCAAGGCAGCAAAGGAAGAGGCCGAGTGTTCTTTGTTGCTGGAAGTGTTGGAGAAGCAGGTGGAATTCTTATCATACATTCCTTGTAACAATGAGCTTTGACCAGGACAGAAGGAACGACAGTTTGGGCCCAAAAGAATCTTTATCTGAAGGAGTGACACAAGTTCAGTAGCCTGGAGTATGCTCTTTGAAGGAAGCAGACTGTTTGGAACAGATCTGAAAATAAGCTGCACAAGACTTTCAAGGAGAAGCAATATTCTTTGTCCTTTTAACAAAATGTTGGTGGCTCATCGATCCTTGTCTTTAAAGTCTCACTTTTGTCAGCCCTCAAGGTCTGAGAAACAACAGCAATATTCCTTTTTCAAAAGGCAAAGAGGAAAGGGGAACAGAAGCCAAGGGGAACAGAAAGGAAAATCGGGATCTCCCACCAAGCACCAGCACTCCTGACTCTGCCACACGAAACTCTCCTCAACGAGTGAGAGTAAGAATACAATTTTTCCAAGAAGCCAGCAGTCCAAGAAGATATTGAAAGCGGAACTTCATAGTTTGCTGATGAAGGGAATGGTTGTCCCAGTCCCGAGAGAAGAGAGGGGCATACAATTGTATTCAAGGAGCTTCCTAGTCCCCAAACCTTCAGGAAAATTCAGTTTAATTATAGACTGAAGCAGAGGGAATAAGTCGATAAGGACAATTCCATTCAAGATGGAAACTTTAAAAAGATAATTTAAATCCTGGACAAGGCATTCATGATGACAATGGATCTTACCAATGCCAACTTCCGCATCCCTAACAGCAAGAAGCATAAGAGGTTTTTCATGCTACTTTCAAGATACGCCCCCATGCCTACAAATGCCTCCACAACACCGGACCCCAATATCTCAACAATAGAATCTACTTCCACATACCCAAGAGGAACCTCCAATCCTCCGACCAAGCCCTTGCCAAACCCCCGCACATATGCAGAGTACGGTGGACGGGTGAAAGAATCTTATCCTACATCGCGGCCAAGACCTCGAACAAGCTCCCGATCAACATCAGACGCACCCCCATCCTGCCCATTTTCAGGAAGACCCTAAAGACCTGGCTCTTCGACTGACCAGAGTTGTTTCCACCCATCCCTCCCCCAGAATCTGGGAAGCAAGGAGGCTCAGGGAAAATGGTCCACAATCAGCAAGATAAGGGCATACATTTGGAACGAATTATAAGAGATACTGCAAGCAATCCTGTACTTCAGAATGGGCATTCCAAATCATCATGTGATTATCAGGACAGACAGCACAACAGCAGTGTCATATGCGAACAGACAAGGAGGAAGCAAAGTCTGCATCTCTGTCTGGCGACACTGAAAATTGGAGGTTTGGGAGAGAGCATCTCCTTTCCCTGAAGGCAACTCCTCAGGTGAGAGGGGACTATAATAGCAGACAGACCAAGCTGTGTCTTTTCATCTTCCCAAATGTATCCTCTCACGCCACTGTTGTTCTCCCAAATATTCTAGAGGTTCTGGGAGCCATTAGGGTTTTCTAGACCTTTTTGCTTTTGGAAAAGACACTCAGCTACTGAGGTTCTTCTCTCAATATCCGGATTCAAGAGCATGTGTGGGGGTAGGGAGGTGGGAGGTAAATGCACTATCTTCACCATGGCCTCTTGATCTAACGTATGGATTCCTTCCCATTTCACTCCCCCCCCCCCCCCCCCACCCCCCCAACCCCCAAGGGTGCAGAGTGAAGCAGAGAAATCATAGTGGCAATCTCGTTTTGGCCCTCTTGCTTCTGGTTTCCCCTCCTAAGGCCAATCTTCCTCCCTGGAGATCCCATTGTTTCTCTGTTCTCCCAGATAAGTAGGCTGTCTCACTTTTCAGGAGCTGACCCTTTCGGTATGGAGTTTGAAATAATTGGGATTTGCAGGAGAGGAGTGCCAGAACATATAGCAGGGATCATACAGGGGCCTGACACCCCTCTATTTTGAAGTCTTACAACAAACACTGAAGTAATTTTCAGGAATTATGTTCCTCTCACTCTAGGTCAGCATTAGAATGTGACATTTCTGATTTTCTACAATTGTGTGCTAGATGGGGGTCCAGAAGCAGTTGGCTTGAGGGAACCAGTGGGCAGCCATCAAAGCCTTTAGAAAGCCTTGGCTGAGTTCTAGCGAAGACTTTGATTTAGTGGTGAGGCTCCTGAAGTGTTTTTATTACAAGACACTTCTCTAGATTTGATATTTCATCTTGGGACCTGCTTCTGGTCCTTATCTGGCTCTGCATGAAGTACCCATTGAACCTCTGATTTCGGTTGATTTAAAGTACTTGACTTTAAATGTGGCATTTTTAGTTGCAATCTCCTCAGTGAGAAGGATTGGGGAACTTGGTGCATTACTATGTATTAAAGCTCCTGGAGGACGAAGTTTTGTTTAAACCCATTGTGTGCGCAGGATGGAATAGTTCCGGCCTGCACCACAATGCTCGTGTTCCTAGATCGGAACCATTCTGTCCTCTGCATATGACCACCAAATCACTGTGCTCTAAACAACAGAGGGGTTTTCATTTTTGTTTTTGAACAACAGGAGTTGGGGAAGAGCTTCCTCAACCTCCCTTTCTTTTTTCAGTGACGTCATTACACTGAAAGTAAAATGAGACAATTGTCTCACTTCACTTTTACTGCTTCTTTGCTCGCTGGGCTATCTCAGCCCCCGAGCAACGAAACATACGGAAGAGGTATTGATGGAAAGGGAAGAATCTCCACCCATGCAATGGTATCCTTCCTTAGTGGATCCCTGCCTGAGGGCCGCCGGAGGAGGTCAAACCCCATGCAGGGATTCTCAGAGAAGTGGGAGTGGCCCCTTGGGCAAGGGCCTTTGCTCCCCCAAAATATTTTGGACCCGTGGGGTCAGATGGGGGCAATAGCTCCTGACCTGCCACCTTCCCCAGGGTTGGCAGAAAGTACACTAGGCATCAGGGATTTTTGATTTTTTTTTAAACATAGGGGTGGGGTCTGGCCAAAATGGCCATGCCTATGATTCCCCACACTCCCCCTCCACCCCCCCTCCCAAAGTAAAAAGGACAGTCTTTTTTTTCCCCACAGGGGCAGATGTGGGTTATTGCCCCCTGATCTGTTGGTTTTTTAAAATAAAAAACGGCTTGGGCTGCCCGCAATGGGCATGCCGAAGCCTCCAACTCCAAACACTAATAAGAAAAGTGTTTCTGAAACCCGGGGGAGTGGGGGGGAGCAGAAAACCCAATAGGAACCAGGGATTCTTTTTTTGAATGCGTAGGGGTGTTGGCTGCCCTAAATAAGCACACCCCCCTCCCCCAAATCAAAAGGAACAGTCTTTCTGCCAGGGGGGACAGAAAACCCACTAGTCACCAGGGATTTTTTTTTTTTTAAGAGAGGAGTGGGGGGACTGGTAGGTTTACTTGGATGGCTATCAAGCCTGGGAACAAAAACCCAGGTGTCACCACTATCTATCACAAAGCAACCTGTTTTTGCAAAGGAGGCTCCTTCGTTTTTGTCTCGAGCTCGGCGGCCATTTAGGGAAACCTACTAAACCCAGACATTTCTGAAAACGAAACCCCCAAACCCCCGGAGGAGTCCAGGGAGGTGTGGCTAGCATGGATCGCCCAACTTTTTCTTACCCAGTATTACATGCAAACATCAAATTTAACTAAAAACATCACATTTTCCTCACATGTCTGTGTGGGAAATTTGAAGGATCACCTCACCAGCACAAATTTCCTACCACCCAGCGTTCCCCTCGATCTTTTGATAAAAATTATACCTCACTTTTGTGGGTGCAGAGTCAGCCTAAAAACGTATAAAATGTCTGCCCTAATGGACACGCTTTTGTTGCCCCTCAGTGTTTTATTTTATACATTTTTAAACTGACTGCTTTTGGCACCCACACATGTGAGGTATCATTTTTATCGGGAAACTGAGGGGAACACTAGGTGGTAGGAAATTTGTGCAGGCACTCTGATCCTACACAGAAATGTGAGTAAAATGTGTTTTGCCTAACAAAATTTGAGGTTTGCAGGGGATTGTGGGTAAGAAAATGTTGGGGGATCCATGAGAGCCCCTGGGTGCCTAGGTTTCAGAAATGTCTGGGATTAGTAGTTTTACCTAGATGGCCACCAAGCCTGGGAACAAAAACCCAGATGCCCCCTTATCTAGCACAAAACAACCTGTTTCAACAAATGAGGCTCCTGCGTTTTAGTCCCGAGCTCGGCAGCAATCTAGGGAAACCTACGAAACACAGGCATTTCTGAAAACTAGACTCCCGGAGGAGAACATTTTTTAGAGGTCGAAAAAATGTAGGTCACCTAGCATCTGCATTGCTCACCCTCTCAGAGGAGTGGTGCAAGAAGACCATGCTTTATTTTAATGAGGAAATCAAAACCATCGAAATGACAATTTTGACAACCCTTTTCATCAATAAGACCATCATGGAAGGCATTTTTGTAGGCTAGGAGTAGCAATGTATTTTTCATGAAGATACCCATAAAGATCTTGTTAGCCTCTTGGGTGATATTAAGGCTATGTCTTGCTGTGGTAACCTGTTGGTGCTTCAGTGCTAAGTGTTCAACTGCTTCCTTGTACTGCAGGGTTCCTTATCACATCATTTCAGTATACCTCCATTTTAGAATCACTGAAACAAGCTTGGATAACACCATTTGAAAAACTCTCCATTGACTCTTAACACTTTTTTGAGGTGTCCACCAAATTCAGACATCCCCTTTACCCTCGAAATTTTGGATGAAATGGCTCCAAGGCCATGTCTATTACTATTTTTAGAAGTGGCCTTTCAGCCAGGATATAAAGCACAGACTACGTGAATTTAATAAGTTTTCTTGAATTCCTGTGCTTTTCATATTGCACAACTCGACTGATTTCAACATTCTGGATCACAATTTGTCTCACCTAGCCCAAGTTGATTGGGTGTGCAAGCGGTAAAGCAATGGTGTAATATGTTCAAAATCGCACTGAGTGGCATGCAATCGTTGTAATCCCTATCAGTCTTTTGGGAACATGGAGGTTTGGCTGTTGACGTTTCTCTTTGCCTGTTTTGTATTGGGAATTAAGATCTATATGCCGATAGAACATTGGCTGCTCAGATCATATTTATAGAACTTCACATTATTGTACAAAAGACTGCAATGTTATGGTTCTTAAAAATGAGCCCTGATTCTGCCACCAACTGTAATCCACTCCTTGACACAAAGCCATCTTCTGTGTTTTCTCAGGCATGTTCTGCACACAAACCTCCTTAAGCTGTACTGTGCGCATATACTCAAGCATGCCCTGCAAACCCTCCACCTGGTACAGCAGAACCAAAACCACAGTCGCACTATGGAAAGAATCACAACTGAACTCACTACACTGGTAGTAAGTGATAGAAGAAGAAACCCAGCATCTGGAATAAAGGGCTCGGGCATGGTTGAGGATATGCCGTAGAAGGAGGTCACAATGTAAATGTAAATGTAGTAGTATTTGTATAGCGGCCGAATCGACCCCCGAAGAGGTATCTCAGCGCTTGTACGCATACCGCTGTGGAACCCTTCCTGGCTTTTCCCTGTGAAGTGCCCCCTTCTGGGCACCCCCAAGGTGAAGCCAGGCATACTAGCGTTGTTGGGGCCGTTGTGGAGATTAAGCAAGCTATTGCCCAGAGTTGCAGAGTGGGACCCATGATTAGAATAGGCACCGAGGCGAGAATGATCAGGTCTGCGGAAATTGAGCCCAAGACCCGCCGAGGTGGGAATTGAACCCTGGTCCCGGGCTAGACCTCTGCATCAGGGTCTGTCGCTCTAACCGTTGAGCCACACTTCTTCACAATAAGGAAATAATTGTATCTTCTCCTTCCCTTTTGCTGCCTCAGACCATTGTCTTTCAGAAACTCCTTGCATCTTCCCCAGGACTTTAAGTGGGATGGAAAAAGTGTGTGGGGGTGGGTGGGTTGGCGAGTAAAAGGGGCATTGCCCACGAAGCATATCTTGGAATCCTTTCCTATGTAATTAAGAGCACGGCCTAAACGCATGTAAACTATAGTGTGACATCTGACCAGTATTTTGTGCCCTTTTATGAGCAACAATCACAGCCATGTACCTAAACTGAACCGAATCTATTTGTTTACCAATGCTTGTTAGCAGTGTCAGACAACGGAGCAACAAAGATTTTTTTTTTTAATAATTAGAATCAAAAATGTTTACATTCTGAAAATATGAGACTGTGAGTTAAACATTACTGAGGTGTGTGGATCGATGTGGCCTTCAGAAGGTCACAATCACTCCTGTTCTCCTCTTCAAGGTGCTTTGCTCTGTAGCCACTCTGAAATTCAGCCTTTTCTCCCCACATCTGTCTGAAATCATTGATAAAAGCTATGCATATATGTGCTGCTAGTCTAGAATAAAGTATTTTTAAGCTTCTCACTATACCTTAACGCAGGGGTCTCTAACCTTTTCTTGAATAGGAGTTATTTCTGTTCAGTGATACTCATCGATAGCTATTAATATTATTAGTATTGTAATACTGACTACATGAAAAAAGATTACCTTAGAGGCCCCATATGCAAGATTGCTGCTGCCAGTGATCACTTCAGTGCACTAGGCATGGTTGCCAGAAGTAATATAGAAAGGCTTCTGTCCATATGTTAGGCCTTTACATGGGTAATACAATACAGCCATAGCTGCAATGCCTCGACCACCAAGGTAATAACGTTAGTAAAAAGTCTCCCCAATGTCCTATGATTTCTCACTCCAATATCAGCTTTAAATATATTTTGGAAATTCAGCCATTATTCACTGAAGATAATCTGGGATTTTCCAATTTCTCTCCTCCAGTCTTGGGCAAATCTGACAGATGCCCTGTCTCCCACACCAGACGGTTCTGGAAGAGTCCCTAACACTCATGGTGTGTAGAGCTCCAGGGTACATTGGTCAATCCAGGGTCTTTCAGGCCGGCTGCCTCACGCATCCAGCGGGCATGATCTGGGGTGTGGTTAAGCAGTACCAGCCAGCATGGTACAGTTAGTCACATTGATGAGTGGTATGGAATATGGATCCTTAGAGGATTGAGGTTGTTCATATCCTGAACTTTCTCTCAGAGCTGGCTGGGAATGGAATGGGGCATGTGCAACAGGTAATTCATTCTATCCAGCATGACATTTGCTAATCAATGAACATCTGGCTGGGGAACACCTAATTGTGTGTACACTGCTTCTCGGGACCTTCGACTTTTCCTTCCCTTAGTACTGAAATATTCTGAACTCTGATAGTTAAATTGGATTTTGAAACTCTCTTTGTTATTTCCCAGGAACGAGCTATTACATAGGAAAGAGCTTTCAGCAAGGCTTGTCATGCTTCCCTTTTTGGTTTCTTATAGCAGAATTTCAGACAATTAGGTACTGGATATCACAGGCAGGATGTTCACTTCAGATGGAATACGGTCTACCATTTTCAGCAGAGCGAAATCCATTACAGAATCAGTAAATGTAGCTCCTACTGCTTTTCCAGGTGGTTCAAAGTTATTCGTTGTGTAGTGCATCAAGGCTAACAAAAACATGACAGTGGAAGTTAGGCCTGAAGGTGTTTCCCAATTACTGATCTTTATCCATTGTGTAATGGGTGCAATGGGCTATGGAGAAAGCTAGTGTGGACAGTTTTGAATTTGTGGCATACTCTGCCTAGACGTCCATGGCTTCAAACGCGTTTTCTTTAGGTGGACATCTGGAAGAGATCATGAAAACAACTGATTGGTTTTCAGAGTCTGCCGTTAAGAGTTTCTCTTTAAATCAGTACAGAAATTAGCTTTACTGGTGATAAGTATTATTTGAACATGCAAAATCCTCGTCTTTGGTTCTTACAAAAAATTAAAATATCCTAGTGAGCATGAAGGAAAGATTCAATTTTATTAAAGACACAGATGTGAGGATTATCCTGCCTGTCACATACAGAGGCGACTCAACACCCCAGGAGCAAAAAGGTCCTTACACATAAGATGTAAGCAGGGTATAGTTCAATCAATCAGAGTACTTGTAAAGCGCGCTACTTACCCGTGAGGGTCTCAAGGCGCTGAGGGGAGGGGGTGCCGCTACTGCTCGAAGAGCCAGGTCTTGAGGAGTCTTCTGAAGGTGAGTAGGTCTTGGGTTTGCCCTAGGTGGGTAGGGAGGGTGTTCCAGGTCTTTGCAGCGAGGTAGGGGAAGGATCTGCTGCCAGAGGTTGTTCGTTGGATGCGGGGAACAGCGGCGAGGGCGAGGCTTACGGAGCGGAGTTGGCGGGTGGGGGTGTAGAAGCTGAGTTTGCTGTTCAGGTAGGCTGGTCCGGCATTGTGGAGTGCTTTGTGTGCGTGAGTGAGGAGCTTGAAAGTGATCCTCTTGTCGACGGGAGCCAGTGTAGGTCTTTCAGGTGGGGGGGTGATGTGGCTGCGGCAGGGGATGTTGACGATCAGTCGGCGGAGGCGTTTTGGATGCGTTGTAGTCGTCGTAGGTGTTTGGCTGGGATTCCTGCGTAGAATGCGTTGCTGTAGTCCAGTCTGCTGCTGACGAGTGCCTGTGTCACCGCTCTTCTTGTTTCAGTTGGGATCCACTTGTAGATCCTGCTGAGCATGCGGTAGCAGGAGGAGGAGACGGTGTTGACCTGTTTAGACATGGAGAGGGAGGAGTCGAGGATGAATCCTAGGTTGCGTGCATGGTCGATGGGTGTCGGTCCTGTTCCCAGTGTGGTCGGCCACCAGGAGTCGTCCCAGGCTGAGAGGGTGGGTCCAAGGATGAGTACCTCTGTCTTGTCCGAGTTCAGCTTCAGACGACTGTTCCTCATCCAGTCGGCGACGGCCTTCATTCTCTCGTGGAGGTTGGTTTTGGCGGTGTGCGGGTCCTTGGTGAGAGAGAGGATGAGCTGGGTGTCGTCAGCGTAGGAGATGATATTGAGGTTGTGTTGGCGGGCCACTTGTGCGAGGGTGGCCATGTAGACGTTGAACAGCGTTGGGCTGAGGGATGAGCCCTGGGGGACGCTGCAGATGATGTTGGTGGCCTCGGATCGGAAGGGCAGGAGGCGGACGCTCTGGGTTCTGCCGGAGAGAAAGGACGTGGTCCAGTCAAGGGCCTTCTCTTGGATTCCGGCTTCTAGGAGGCGTGTCTTTAGAGTGCGATGGCAGACTGTGTCCAAGGTGGCTGACCGGTCCAGGAGGATGAGGGCTGATGTTTCGCCGTTGTCTAGTTGGTGCCTGATGTCGTCAGGGGGCGGCGATGAGGGCTGTCTCAGTGCTGTGGTTTCGTCTGAACCCGGACTGGGACGGGTCCAAGATGTTGTTGTCTTTCAGGTGGCGGGCCATTTGCATGTTGACGATTTTCTCGATGACCTTCGCTGGGAACGGGAGCAGGGAGATGGGCCGGAAGTTCTTGAGGTCCACCTTGGGCTTCTTGAGAAGGGTGTTTTTTTCAGCGTGTTTCCAGCTTTCCGGTAATGTCGCTGTTTTGAAGGAGATGTTGATGACCTCCTGTAGTTGGGGTGTGATGGCAGCGTCTGCTTTGTTGAATACGTGGTGTGGGCACCGGTCTGACTGAGATCCTGAGTGGATGGAGTTCCGGACCTTGCGTGTCTCGTCGTCTTTGACGTTGGACCAGGAGGTCAGGCGGTTGGTACTGGTGGTGTTCACAGGGGAGGTGCGGTCTGGCGTAGTCGGGGCGGTCATGGTGTTGAAGCTGTCATGGATGTCAGCGATCTTGCGGTGGAAGAAGATGGCTAGTGAGTTGCACAGTTCTGGTGAGGGCGGTATATCGTTGGCGCTGGGGTTGGAGAGTTCCTTTACGATGCTGAAAAGCTCTTTGCTGTCGTGTGCGTTGTTATCCAGGCGGTCTTTGAAGGAGAATCTTTTGGCTAATCTGATGAGGTGGTGATGTCTGCGGGTGGCGTCCTTGTGGGCTGCGTGGTTGTCCGGAGTGCGTTCATGGAGCCATATCTTCTCCAGGTTCCGGCATGCGCGTTTGGAGGTCTGCAGCTCATCTGTGAACCAGTTGGCTCTCTTGCTGGTGTGGTTGTTGGAGGGTTTCTTGAGTGGTGCGAGGGTGTTGGTGCAGTTGTCGATCCACTGTCAGAGGTTGCTGGCTGCTGTGTCTGGGTTGGCGGGGTCGGTGGGTGGGTTTTGGGTGAGGGTGGTGATCAGCTGGTCTTCGGTGACTTTGCTCCAGCAGCGGCGAGGTAGCTGTTTGGTGCGGTGGTGCGTGTTTGGTTTATTGAAGGTGAAATGGATGCAGCGGTGGTCAGTCCAGTGGAGTTCGGTGGTGTGGTCGAAGGTGACGTGGTTACCTGTGGAGAAGACTGGGTCCAGCGTGTTGGTGCGGTGACGAGTTGTCTGAGGCCAAGGTTGGCGAGGTTGTCGATCAGGGTGGCGGAGTTGGCGTTGTTGTTGTTCTCGAGGTGGAAATTCTGGTCCCCGAGGAGGATGTAGTCCGTGGAGTCGAGTGCGTGGGTGCGGGCAAGGTCGGCGATGGAGTCGCTGAATTGCGCTTGGGGTCCGGGGGGTCTGTAGATGAGTGTTCCTCTGAGGGTGGTGTTTGGGTCGGTGTGGATCCGGAAGTGCAGGTGTTCGGCGGTGTTGAGGGTGTCGTCTGTGTGGGTGGCGACCTTGAGGGTGGACTTGTGGACAATGGCTATTCCTCCTCCGATTCCGTTGGCGCGATCCCTGCGGGTGATCTTGTAGCCGTCCGGGATGGCCATGGCGATGTTGGGTGCCGAGGAGTCGTTCCACCAGGTCTCGGTCAGGAAGGCCACGTCTTGGGCGGAGGTGTCGAGCAGATCCAAGGGCTCGACGGCGAGTTTGTGTGCAGAGCGGGTGTTGAGGAGTATGCAGTGGAGGTGGTTTTGGTCTAGTCATTGGAGGTTTGGTGGCTCTGTCGCAGGTGAAGCTGCAGTTGTGGCAGGAGAAAGGTCTGTGAGTCCGTTTTGGGGCGGCTTGGAAGCAGGTGTGGTTTCTGCCGGCGTTGAGTGCGTAGAGGGTGCTGGCGTCGTAGCGGAGTCTGGTGTTGTGGCGTTCGCAGGGTCCAGGGGTTCTGGCACTGGGCGCAGTCCAGGCGCGGACGGGCACAGACTGGCTTGCCTTTGGCGTGCCTTCGACGCGCCAGCTGCGCGGCCTCCATAAGAGGGGGATATGGAGGGAGGAGCAGCTGGGAGGCAGGAGCAGGGTGGCCAATAGGGAGCAGGGGGGCAGGGCCGCAGGGACACAGCGGCGGGAAAGAGCGGGAAAACAGGCGGGCGGCAGGGAGCATGTAAGAGGCAGCTGGCGGCCGCTTGGTGGCGTGTGGAGCAACCTGCTGCGAGCAGGGTCAGAGGTCGCTCCTACGCCACTGCGCGGCCTCCTTAAGGGAGGAGCAGCTGGGAGGCGGGAGAGGGGTGGCCAATGGGAAGCAGGGGGGCGGGGCCGCAGAGACGCAGCGGCAGGAAGGAGCGGGAAACGGCGGGAAAAATGGCAGGCGGCAGGGAGCAGGTACGAGGCAGCTGGCGGCCGTGTGGGGGCGTGGGTAGCGACCTGCCTGCAAGCAGGATCAGAGGTCGCTCTGTTGGGACTAGAAACTTGATTTTCACTTGAATGCATTGTTTTGTACTTTATCTAAAATATTTGCATGTATGAAGTCTTATGTTGTCTATGTTAGATCGGATTTCACGACTATTTAATTCTTTTTCATTTTTTGTTGCTACCTGGTCCGAAGCTGGAGTAATGCAATGAATGGAAAGTCATACGAGCGATGGTTTCATAGAGAAAGGCTGTGCTTTCTTTTCGGGGGTGTATATGCCTAGACACTGATTTTTTTATTGGTTGTTGATTTTTCCACTTTTTCTTGCTGGGACTCGAGGGTTTTGCAGTTCCAGGGTGGTATGGTTTGGCATTAACTAATGAGATTATGGCTGTTGTTAAATAAGACTGACTAAAACTTTTACATTTCTGCCAGCTGTTGTGGGTGCACTTGAAGGCAAGGACTGTAAGGAATCCGTGAAGAATATTTCTGAAAATGAAACTTTGTCAGAGGAGCAGCTCAGTTTCATCATTGCGGGCTTATACACTCTTCTAAGGGAGGCCCTTCGACTTCCAATGTCTACTCTTAAACAAGATGTAAGTATTTTATATACTTATATTCCTTAGTAATTTTTGATGAATTAAGAAATATGCATACTTTTAATAAAATATAGTTAAAAATTATCTTAATAAAACGGTATGATATTATGGTATTCTTCATTTTGTTAACATCCAAAACTGTTTTGATTGCAATACAAGGCCACGACACAATAATTAGTCTGTTTTTTAATCAAAATATTAGAGTAGTTAGAAATTGTCATTGGAAACATCAACTGTCAGGATTTATTTTTCACAGTGTCTTAGTGAGACAACAGCAAAGTAACTAAATAAGCTGTGGATTATTTTGTTTGCTACAAATAGTGAAGATGGGACAGCATTTTTATTTAGTTATAATGTTTTTTGCATTTGCTTCATGAATCAGCACTTTTAATTTTTTTGTAATTTGGTTTGAAGTTTTTTTAACAGTTACACAATCCTTGAAAAAGCCAATAGGCCTAGCCTTTTGTAAGGGGAAGTGTTTGGTAATAGTCTGTGGCTGAGTGTTACCCCCATCTGCTCTATGAAGAAAATTGCATACACCTTGGTGTACAGCAATATGGAATCTGTGAGTCCGAGCACTCTACTGAAGAGACTGCAGTAGCAGAATTACTCTTTAATAAGAAAAGCGTTCTGACTGTTTTACGCTAATAGAGGAAGACACTAACAATTGTTGTGCCTCCGGATTTTGCCTCTAACATCTTTTGGGGTGCATCTCAAGTCGCCCTCACATCTGATTTGATTTTTGTAAACCGCTCAAGCTTCCGCGAGCCTGTAAAGAATGTTTAACTGGCACAACACTTAATCTTTGGGCTTTTTCAATGAAGGTCCTGTGCCTCCATTGTATTACAACGTTCCAAACTGGAATGGCATGGTGAGCAAAAAAACGATGGATTTAGGCCCAAATCTCTGTACTGGGGTGAATTTATGACATTGTTCTGCATTCCGTCCATCAATTGTTCTTTTTGCACTAGTATTTATTTAAACAGTTTGATATCAGCTTTCTATTCTAACAGATAAATCTACAGAATGCCGACTGGTAAGCTGCATGTTGTGTGATTTTATTCAGCCAATTTGACTCTGCTGAGTCGAGCATTGATACATGTTGCTAATTTGTTTTTAAAATTTTCATTTTAATATTTTTTTTAATACGTTCAGAGTAACTTCTACAATTTCTCTCTCACCTGTATTCTGTCTTACTGCTTTCAACGTCTGCCACAGCAGTTCCTTCCGATTGTGCGGAGGGTAGCAGCTCCTCCCACTTGACCTATATGGCTTGCATGGTTTGCAGTCCAGTGTTTCTTTTGACACTGGCTATCAAGTTAGGAGGCTGGCCCATATGTGCAGTGGACGCACGCAGTGGGTGGGCCGCCGGCGCGCCAAAGGCAAGCCCGTCTGCATCCGTACGCGCCTGGACTGCGCCCAGCTCCAGATCCCCTGGCAGTTTTAGCTCTGAACAGTAAATGAACATCAGTTATACAAGTAGGAGGTAAATTACCCTAAGGATTGCTCTCAAGGGTGCCCTAGTCTTGATATATCCTCTCTCTGGATGGGTAATAGGGGTAGTTGTGAAGTATGTAGCTACTCCCCGTTAACACTCGACCCACCATTAGACTCCCACACACCTTCGTCTAAATATTCTCCTTGCCTTTCTCCTCCGCTACACCATTGTGCACTGGTGAATGCCCGATCCGTGATCAAACATGCCACAGAAATGTACATTCATATCGATTCTCAGAAGCTTGACATTTTGTTTACTACTGAAACCTGGGCTAACTGCTCATCCACACCTGATCTTATAGCCGTCATCCCTCCTGGCTTTGCCATCTGTAGACTTGATCGACCATTAAAAAGAGGATGGGACTTGGACTTATTTACAGGGACCAGATCAAAGCCAGATTTGACACCTCACCAAATAAAGACTGTGATGCCCTATCTTACTGGTTTGATGTAACTAAAAATAAATCCTTTAGATGTCTGCTTATTTATTACCCACCTGGCCCAAGCAATAGGTTTCTCAATTCCATTAGTGAACTACTTGAAGGTTTGGTTTGTAAGTCTGAATTGACTATTTTGGGAGCCCTAAACTTCCATCTTTACCAAACTGAAGAAAAACAGTTTAGAGACTTTTAGAAATGGGATCTCTGGTTGGCTAAGGCTTGCGCCAAAGCCAGGCAGAGACCACCACTCTAGTCAGGGCAAGGAGTTACACGCCAAAGATAACCCCTGCTCACCCCCTTGGTAGCTTGGCACGAGCAGTCAGGCTTATCCCGGAGGCAATGCCATTGTCCCATAGAAAGACAGTGGTCCAAGCCTTGATAATGTCTAGGCTGGACTATGTGAATGTGCTTTATTTAGGTATTCCCAAGTACTTATTGAACTGTCTTCAGGCTGTGCAGCACTCAGCCGCCAGAGCAATTTCTATGGTCAGGCCAAGAACACACATGACGAGTCACCTGAGATCACTACATTGGCTATCAGTAAAAAATAGAGCAGATTTTAAATCTCTGGTGTTGGCCTTCAAGGCGTTGCACAACAGTGGGGCACAGTATATTAGAAAAATAATTATGCCCTATACTCCAGCTAGGACCTTGAGGTCATCTACCCAACATTTGTCGGTAATGCCTAAATTCTGTAGGGCAAAGAAGGGTGGACGCTCCTTTCAGGTGGTAGTGAGTAGCTTATGGAACTCGCTGCCTTTACTCTTGAGACAAGAAGCAGAGCTCCTGAGCTTCAGACGCCAACTCAAGACCTGGCTGTTCCAGCAATAATGAGATCTATGTATGAGTGGGAGTTCAATTGAATTTGAATTTAAAATATTTATAAAGCGCACAACTGCCGAGCGGTTTCTTGGAGCTGGGGATGCAGACCCATAGACAGGACAGAAAGCAGGCTGCTAATGTGGAAAGGCTTGAGAGAAGAGGAATGTCTTGAGAGCTTTTCGGAACTCTAAATAGTGAGAGAAGGACCTAAGGGAAAGGGGAAGAGTATTCCAAAAGGCGGGGGCAAGGGTAGAGAATTTCATGCCTCCCGATTTCTTCTTCCTAAAACGAGGGACAGCGAGAAGGGATTGGGAGGAGGAGCGCAGCTGTCTGCAAGGGATGTAGGCCTTAATTTCAGAATTAATGAAAGCAGGTGCTGTCCCTGCCCCGGCCTGAAAGGGGATACAGCCCATCTTGAAGAGGGCACGGCCTTAAGTAAAGGGGTGACGTGGTGAGACTTAGGGAGATTATAAACAAGTCGGGCGGCCTGGTTTTGAACCAGCTGTAGTCACCGTAAGTCATAGGCAGGGACACCAGTGTACAAAACGTTGCCATAGTCAAGGCGGGAAATGACCATGGCTAAAAGAATGAGTTTAAGGACAGAGAGGGAAAAAAAACGTGAAATCTTTTGAATAGTGCGGAGAATCAAAAAACAGGATGAGACAACTGAGCTAATCTGGGAGGGCAGGGTGAGATGATAATTCAATTTTATCCCTAAAGTCTTCACTGAGGAAGAAGGGGGGGAGGAGGACCCAGGGAGGAAGGCCAAAATAAAGAATTCCAGGGACTGGAGCTACCACCTGTAAGGACCAATACGGTTTTATCAGGGTTTAATTTCAGGTGGTTGTAGTTCATCCAGTCCCTGATAAAAATCATAACAGATTGGAAATTGTGAATGGACTCTGGGGAAGAGGACAGATTAAAGATAAGCTGGAGGTCATCGGCGTAGTTGTAAACCGTGACCTCCATTTGCTGTAGTGCAAAAACAAGAGGAAAGATGTATAAATTAAACAAAAGGGGGGGACAGGGAAGAACCTTGTAGAACGCCACAGTTACTGTGTCTCTCTTTCCAGGGTATTTTCTTTTTCTTTCCTTAGCGCCGGGACACTCTTTGGAGTACCCGTGTGCTTGTACAAATGCCCCATAACATAAACATTAACAATGTGTAAAGTGTTTGCGCACCACCCACACAGCAGCAAACACTAGGCACACCACAAAAGCAGACTCCACACAAGGTTATATAAAAATAGCCTTTGTATTATCATAAACACATTAGAAACCTAATCACACAAGTACATTGTTCCCCCTGGCACTAGGCTGTATTTACAAGGGATTATATTACCCAAGACCGGGCCAATTGGGCCCCCTCTACGGGCATCTTCATTCAAGTACTGCCCCACGTTGGAGCGGCCCGCTGTCCTGTGGGGCCGCTCAGGAACAACAGGGACGACTAGGTGGGTGTCTTACGAGCAGCCGGCCCGCTCGGGACTCTGCTACTTCCTGGTTTCGGCCCACCCCGTAGCAGGCAGACTCTGCTGGCCTTCCGGATGGGGCCTTCTTCTGCCAGGCCGCGGCGCTGATTGCACAGCAGAGATGTGGGGTGGGCACCCGTTTTTCTCTCTCTCTCTGTCTCTGTCTCTGTCTCTGTCTCTATCTCTGTCTGTCTCTGTCTGTCTCTGTCTCTCTCTGTCTCTCTCTGTCTCTCTCTGTCTCTCTCTGTCTCTCTCTGTCTCTCTCTGTCTCTCTCTGTCTCTCTCTGTCTCTCTCTGTCTCTCTCTCTCTCTCTCTGTCTCTCTCTGTCTCTCTCTGTCTCTCTCTCTCTCTCACTGCGAGGTGGGCTACCGCCTACTCCCAAAATATAAAGTGGGGTGGGCTCCCGCTAACGGCGACAAAAATGCGGCAGGGCACGCACGAATGCAGCAGAAACGCAGAGTGGGCTCCCGCTCGTATTCTCCAGCGCACAGATGCAGGGTGGGCACCTACTTGACAAATAGCAATTGCGGGAGAATCCGTATGTCTGGATTCCCTCTGTAGATGAGGCAGCTCAGCTCTGTGGATTATAAATAGAAGCACTCTCCAAGCGCCAGATCAAAGTCTTGAGCACCAACCCCAGGACAAGGGAAGTGCTGCCAATCGGACACAGGCGCGCTCCCAGGGAGGAAAGTCCAAGGCAAGAAATGGAGCACTCTTCCCAGCAAATGAAGGGCAAAGCCCCCCCCCCCCCCCCCCCAAATAAAAGGCAAAGTTCAGGGGGCACAAGGCTGGGCTCAGGCAGGCCAGCACACAGGACCCTCCAGCTGGGAGGCAGTCCCTTGTGGGGGTTCCTCCTGGAGCCCAGCAGCAGCAGCCCCCCAGCGTCTGGACCAGCACAGCAGAGCACATTTTCATGGGGTCACAGCAATTTCTTTTATACACATATCCCCTTTGTGTCACAGCACAGGGTTTAGGGATACCAGTTAGAACTGGTACAGGGGAGCTTTGGAGCACTTTGTTTTGCTCAGCTCTTCTCTCCTTTGTCAAGTGGGGGCTCAGGGATTAGACGCACCACAGGGGGCAGAGCCAGCATTGTGGAGGGATGGCACAGCCCTGTTCAGGTCCCAGATGCAACTCCTCCCTCCCATCTACATGCAGATCTCCCATTTCACCGCTGGGCAGACTCATCCTGCCTACTGGAGCCAACCACACCATCCAGCACCTGTTAATCACAAGCCAGACATGCTATTCACATTAGGCAGGCAGACACACAGAACACAGAAATGCCAACTTCTAAAAGTGGAATTTCTCCACCAGTCACCATACATCTGCCCACACCATTGTGCAGCATTTATTCTCACGAGTTCGCATATACTAAACTCGACCCTGCACTCCTCTCACACCAGGATTTACCAAGGACACACATATCCCCCATGCATTACTATGGGAGGACAGGCCATTCTCACCACACGCACTCAGAGAGCGCACGCACTTTACACTGGGCCACAGTGCGCAGAGGCCAAAAACGACTAATATCAGGTCACAGAAAAGGCAAAAATTTTAGGGGTGAACCTGCCAAAACGGCCAAGTCCAACAGAGACCTTTTGGATGCTATGAATAACTTTGGGCTTATCCATTTGACACAGACCCCTATCCATATTGCTGGCCACTGACCTGGTTGCAAGTCCAGAGGTTTTACCTCTCCCTTGGTTCGACCACTCTGCCATTGTCTTCGAGCTTAGAGACACCAAGAAACTCCAAACTACCAGCTCGTTCTGAAGTCCTACCCTCTATCGAGCATGGAAGAGCACAAACTTCAGTCAACTCCAAGCTCAACTCTCGGAGGACCTTCACCTGATGCCGAAACAGGTACTCAGGACTATTCCCCGGGGACTCTCTGAGGCTTTGTACTCCTCTGGCGCCCACTACTCCGGACCAGAGTGTGGTGGTGAATCCAGGCACCAACAGCGAGCCTCCCCTGCCCCATCTCCTCACCTCTGCTGTT
Organism: Lissotriton vulgaris; assembly: GCF_964263255.1. Taxonomy (NCBI): domain Eukaryota; kingdom Metazoa; phylum Chordata; class Amphibia; order Caudata; family Salamandridae; genus Lissotriton; species Lissotriton vulgaris. The sequence goes on along the minus strand of NC_141691.1, from coordinate 229,814,106 downwards.
GGGGCTTCCCGACGCCCCGTTCCCTGGCTGGGTTGTTGCTGACCGGAACTGTGTCCGGGGAAGAGACATCTTTGTTTTTACTCCTCTGTCACAGCATAGAGGATGGGTGGCCCGACTCGGCAAAACAGCTGATTTTGCTGTGGCTCTGTGAGCTGCCAGAATCGGTAATTCTAGCTCACTTATTTCAACTTCTTTGAAGTTGATTTTCGCCTTTCTGGTCTTGCTGTCATCGCGCTGCCTCTGCTCCAGTTTCCACGCCACCTGGTTCTCAGGCACGTCTACAACACCATTGCCGTCACTTCCACTGCTCTAGACGTTGTGTGTAGAGCAATGGTGGTTTCTGCAGCATCTGGAGACTCTTTGGCTTTGTCCATCTGAAACTTGGGGACTGACTCTGTGCTTGCCTTCATGTTGGGGGCAGTCAGTCTTTTCTTTAACACTTGGGTTTGTTTTTTGGTTGCTTTTTGGTTTTTAGGTCTCGCCTATTATATCCCGCAGGGATTAATAGGCGAATATATAGTAGGCAAAACAAAATCTCTGAAAAACAAAATGTGAGGAGGGTCAAAGGGGAAATAATTTAAAGACCTGTCAACTCATGCCCCTATAGTCAGAATCAATACACAGAAAGAGTAGACCAGGTCTAGGGTGGTGTGCTGCCCTGAATGGTGAACAAGGGTCACAGGTTCATGTGTGAAAAGGGTGTGTTGAGTCACACTGGGCCAGACAATTCCCATCAGACTGTGGCGGCATTTCATCATATGGGGATAGGTGGTCGCTCCATACACCGCCCATATCTTTACGTGACGGTGCGACAGTGGAGAGCGGCACACTGAGCCACAGTCATGCTCAAGGAAAAAGAAATTGTGAGATAAGTGCAGTGCTCTAGAAGAAGTGCTAACTAAAATTGACTACCTAAACGAAGTACCTATAAAGGTTGGCGTAGGTGTCAAGATTAAAAACACGCCTAGTAGTGGATGAGTGAGACTACATTATGGCGCTGTGCAGAGTGGTCAACTAGTTTCAGCTTTGCGGAGTATTACTCCAGCTTTCATCAGGACCTTATAGGTAATAAGCTACTGCAACAGGGTGTGTTAAGTGTACAAAAGAAATAGTAGAATACGTGCATTGCGCTGAAGGAAGTCATATATCTCCCCAAAGCTTGGAACCTCAATGTCCACAGGAGACAGAAAGGAAATCTTCTTCCTGTCAGAAAAATACAAAACATACCATGTATCCCATTACACACATGAAACCAACTAACCCCACAAACACCATCAAAACAAAACACACCTGCAGGAACACTTTGCGTTCCGCATAATACATAAGCATACTAGCTTCATCACATGGAGGCATTTCCTCCTAGTGATACTCACCCAGCTTTGTGTGGGTGAAAGCCCCACCTCGCCCGGCAACCGCTCGGGAGAATGAGGCCCCGCTCTGATGTGTAGAAAAAAGGACACAATTAGCACTCAATACTTATGTGTCCAACCTAATAGTTTTACACATACAACCCAATAGACGTATGATAGACTCCCCTCTGACCTGCCATAAACCAACCCCATCCCTAAACTGACACTGATTACTTGAGGTAGGTACCAGGCCCTGGGAGAGAGGACAGAGGATAATATCCATGCCACAGACGACCATACGTGTCTCCATATATAATACTAAGACTGCGTGTCACATGGTATATAGCAGCAAACAGATTGCAGGAACCAAATTGCTGCAGCTAGCCAGAAAAGACCCAAGTCTGAGAGAATTGTTAACTACTTGGTATAGGGCAGTTTTACCATCACATCCTCACTAGACTTACCTATCCGTCGGTACCCGTTGCTCTGTGTCGAGCGGAAGGGGAGGCACCGAGGGAACCGCCTACTTCGTTTAAGTACCGGGGCTTGTTGACTGTGAAGCCAATTATAGCCATGCCCTTCAGAGTAAGCAAATCTTGTTTAAATTGAAATACAAGTGTGATCACCTGCGTGAGCTGGAGACGCGCAGCAGACCTCACACAGGCGCCAGAGCCCGTGAGTCTGGCACTAATCTTGCCGTGCATGCGCACGGGGGCAGTCAGTCTTTTCTTTAACACTTGGGTTTGTTTTTTGGTTGCTTTTTGGTTTTTAGGTCTCGCCTATTATATCCTGCAGGGATTAATAGGCGAGTATATAGTAGGCAAAACAAAATTTCTACCTACTGCGGATTACGTCCAGTTCATGTGATGCACTCGTGTGAGACGAGCGTGCACGTCAAACCCATCAGCCTTGCACCAGACTTCAATGGAATGTGCTCCCATGCTGCTACCCCGCCACTCGGCCTCACTTCTCACTCACACCCCATATGCTCGTTCCCTCCCACTCGCTCGCTCCCCTGCACCCCGCCCCCTCCATCAGACTTCAAAGGAATGCCTCCAGCTCACCCGCCCCCTGACTCACCAGATGCTTCCTATATAGAAATATTCACTATTTCATCTGTTGTCATATAGTACTTGCTACTTCCTTTTTTCTGTTTTGTGGAATTTTACATTTGACCGGCTACGTAAGCTATTAATATTTCTTTTTAAAACCTTAATGACTATGTAAAAGGCGAAGATCTGTTTCTCCTTGGTGTAGGGTTACAGCCTTTCCTTAAAGGGACGCCTTTTCAACCACATTCTGTTTCACTTCACTGTAGGCGCGTCACCCAAACAAAATATATACCTAGAAGGGCTAGGTTACGATCTACATGTGGGCGGGCTATGTCTTATAGTCAATAGGAGTATGTGGCAATTAAAAGCCTTCATACAAGAGATACTATCAGTCCGTTTTTAACACAAGCACCTTTAAAACGCCATATGTTGATGTTAAGGCATAAACATAATTTGCATTCCGCCTTACTGTGCTTTAGGTCGAGTTTATTAGCTAGCGCATGTCCTGTCTGTTGTGAGCCATGCTGTGGTTTACAAGAAAATACAGGGACTTGAAGCCGCCCGTTGCTTACCTTTGGTTGGCTTTTGTTACTCTTGTTTGAGTACTTCTTATTCTTGTCCCAGCTTGTCAACGTTGTGTTGTCTCTTTCATGGAGCATTGCCTCTTTACCCTTTATGTGGCGCAGTGGCCAGTCAGTCGCTGCCGCTCCCCGGGAAAGTTTGCTCGAGCTGTCTTCTTCACTAAACCCCACCTCTCAGTCTTGTTATTATTACGTGCTACTGCTGAGCACCACAATCAACCAGTTTATTTTTAGTATTGCGCTATCCATGCTTAATTTGTTACGGGAAAGTGCCGAGGCTATGATCTTGCCACAGCTATACCCAATTATTTTTGGTTACATTGCATTTAAGCGCTACAAAATTGGTTTGTTTGTAGCTGCGTTTTCGCTGTTTACGTAACTACTTCCGATAGGTTAAAAATAAATTAAATGCGTCTTCATTTGTAGTTTTATTTTTATTATTACGTGCTGCTGCTGAGCGCCACATTGCAACAGTTTATATTTAACATTGCGCTATCCCTGCTTAATTTGTGACTGGAAAGTGCCGGGACTTTTAACTTGCTGCAGCTTTACACCAAAGTACATTATTTTTTTATTTAGTGAATCTCCGAGCAAACTTTTTTTCCTAATTTTAGTGGTGCCCTTTGTTACTTTAACTACTTCAGCATCCTGCTGTCCTTGATTTGCATGCCACAGATGCTGAAGGCAAAAGATTACAATCTTAATTAGCCTGCCTGGTTTCCTTTCTCAAGTGTAGGGATTTACACATAAAGTCACACTCCAGTAGACTTTCAGTCTGCCTTTTCCCCCCAAACAATTTGAGTTTAGTTGCAAACACATAGCTTCAGCCTTCCTTTTAAGAAAGTAAGTGCTGGTGTTGTAAATGGGCATCAGCTTTACATTTTATATGTATTTTACTACAAACATGCAAGTAACTCTACAGTTTTGTTTCTTAAATAAAAAGGTTTTTGTGTGCTTCTTACTTTTAGGGAATAGCAGTACTTAGTACAATACACACAATCAAAAATATCGCCTTTAGTGGAGCTACGATACCAACTCAATTTATGTGTACCTACAAACACTCGGCTACAGCCGCTGTCCTAGTACATAACTTGCAACAAATAAAGGGCCGGTGCTTTTATGAGGCAGCACCTCTACACTGTGTATTTTTTTAATTAGCAGAACAAAGAGCATATAAGCTAAAAATGTACACTGTATTAAAAATGCAGTGTTTTTTCTACTGCTTAATTTGTAAGGAAACGTGCTGGGGCACACACACCCCACCACACACACAACCACACACACATACAACCACTCACACATACAACCACTCACACATACAACCACACACAAACACACAACCACACACATCTATCTATCGCCCTCACTCTATCTATCACACCACCACAGCATCACTCAGGGGCACCACAGCATCACTCAGGGGCACCACAACATCACTATGCGCTACCACATCACTGAACGCCACAGCAACACTCGTCGCCACCACAACATTTCTCCGCGTCACCACAGCATCAATCTGTGCAACCATTCAACAACAACTGGTTCAAATATGTTCTCTCAATGTTTCAAGCTTTATTACAAATGTCACAAAAAGATGTTAATATTTCACTTCTGTTCTTGGATTTTCGTCACAATAAAATACACTGAACATAATCTTCACAAAAGGTATTTAGAAAAGTTTAAGCTATTGCCATTATAAATTACAATAACTTTTATTTAAGTATTAATTATTTTAAAAATTTTAAAGCCAATACATCGAAGTCACGTAAATACAAAACATGTTGCATTACAAGTGTCACATTTGCAAAAGTTAAAAGTATTGGCATTGTAAATGACAAAACTATTAATTTTTCTATTTTCAAAACAAACACATAAATATAAAATGTGTCATTTACAAGACCAATAGCTCAAACTTTCCTAATGCGAGACCTATTGCATTGCAAATGCTTGTTTTTGTAGCCAACCTTAGAGTGCACTCTGGAATTATTCCTATTTTTCTCCGAGCTTTGTAAAAGTTCTTCACTTTTTCAAAGGATAACAGTTTTGATATTTGAGATTTCAGCGCCACCTACTGGCCTCTTCCAATACATCTACCAGATAACAATTCACATTCATGCCACATCGTTCTATAGGAAAGTTCCTACCTATACTTTGTTTTTCTAAACCCATCTTCAGATTCCCTGCATATTTTGCTCATTTGTCTCTAGTTCTTTGGTGCTTGACATATCCTTCCCCCTCCTCCACTCACCTACCTGATTCCTCGCAAGATAGCTTAATGGCCCCTCTCTCTCTCAGACCTAATATTTGTATGGACATACTGCTACCTTAATTATTGTTAATTATTGTTTCCTTTTGATGGTTATCACTATACTGTTTTTAGGTCTCGCCTAGACGAAAGCAAAAGTGAAGCTTTTGCTGTCTAGGGCGAGACAACTTATGTAATCACTTTCGGGGGAATGTGGACAGCAGACTGTCACGCGCTTCTCCTGCCGGAGATTTGACCTCGTGGGCACGCACGCCCAGCCCGGCGCCGTGCACGTCCCCTGCCACAGATTCCCTGAACACACACATGCACACGCAGGCAGGAAGGCACACAATCACGCGCGCACCCACCCCTACTCCCCCCCCCCCCCCCACTCACCGGCACCCTCGCCCCCGCCGCACACACACAGGAGCACACCTACACACACGCACGCACACAGAGACCCCCCCCCGCGCCTCCGCCGCATACATACAAGCGCCCCCCCCCCGTTTTGCGCCCGGCGATCCTCAGCTTGTTGAGGTATTTTTCTGAAAACTGCAATCCACTTTGAAGCAGGGTTCATTTCTCTCCGCCAGGTACTTCTGTGGAGTGATCGATGGGTTCAACTAGAGCAGCGAGTGTTTCTGATCAAGGGGAGCTGCGATGTGAAGGTACATTGTCAGCTGCTATGCGGTGCTTTGATGGGATAACCTAAATTCGTGTTGGCAGTGTCTGTGCCAGTGCTGCCTTACTACCGTGAGCACCTGCAGCACAGCGGAAAACGTTTGCTGCTTTCTGACCCGTATGTCAGTAGCACTGCTAGACTTACCTTGCTTGGCAGCCATGCTTCCCCACTTCACATCCGAACGTTCCCCGGGTACGCTGCGTGCCTCCGCTTTCGCGCTAGTACATCTGAGGAAGACGCGGCCTGCTGATTGGCTGAAGCCCTGTTGAATTCTCCCTCCCACTGTTTGCTCCTGATCACGTGATTACACAGCCTCCTTCGGATGTGTGTTTTGAGGGCAGGCAAGTGCAGGTTTCTGTTTGGGCAGACCGGTGGTAAACCGTGTGAAAGCACAAGCTTCAATAGGTCTCCGGGGCGGCCTTTCCCGGGAGCGAAGGTTGAGCAGGTAGCTGGAGAACGCGCTGTGTGCTGCCAGCTTTGTAACCTCAGATGTCACGACAGAGGCAGAACATTGCAGCGTATTGTGTCTGTGCTCAGAAGGGACAAGCGTGAATCTAAAAATGCCAAGGTCAATGTTTAACTTTGCTGGAAATATTCCATCTTCGATGAAATGCAGTGTTTTCAACTATAACTCGGAGCAAGAACGGAACAGCAACTTCCCAGAAGTTGTTACTCCTAGGGGTCTGTCCCTTCAGAGCGCTGTTAGGTAGTACAGAGTATAAATGTAGAGAACGGTAAGAGTACAGTAGGTGTTAGGGTTATAGACAGATATTTTTAATTGTGGTTCTTGAAGTTCAGTTGAAGGCAATAAGCAGTAGTGTGGTTTTCAGACCCTCATACATGCCAAGGTTTTATAACCGGGAGCATGAAAAAATCTAGTGCATGTATTTTTCCATTGACTTCTATTGAAGTAAAGGCAAGTTCAGGCGGGCTACATCGAGCCATTTTGGGCTTGGAAAATCTAGAGAATCCAGCCTGATTTGGGTCTGTTGGCTCGTTTTACTGCTTGTTCTTGGTTTTTTTTGCATCATTAGGCTGCCTGCCGGAGGAGACCGGTCTTGACACCAAGCTCGTGTAGCGCATTCAAATTTGCTGCACAGCGGAGGTGCCCCAGACAACTGTATAGCGACACAACAGCTAGTCACTTGCGCTGCTGTTGTGGTGTTCCCGGGCTTGTCATGCGTGCAGACTCTTTCTCCAAAGCCTCACGGATAAGTTCGCTGTGGCATCCTAACTAAGGAATTAAAGCAAAGAGAGCGAAGGGGAGGGGTGATGGTTTGGAGGAATGAGACTGAAGAAAGAGAGGAGGTTCGCACAGAGCTCCCCACACCCCTGTGCTCCGCGGACCCCGCACTCCTGCCCTTTCGAGCTATCCTTATCAACAGTGGCAGATCTGCTCGGATCCGTGATCCAGGAACAAGCGCCCATCCGGATCCTAGGGGGCCGCGCGCCGCACCATGGGGGCACAGGTATGGAAAACTTGACTTTTAAAGAAAGAGGGATGGAGAGCTGGTAGCGCTATGAGGCGGTGGGGGTGGATTGCTAGGGGGGGTGGTCATTACATGAGCCTATATGTGCAATATCTGTCATCCGGGAGTCGTGTAATATGACGGGGAAGAGGTGAGTATTTTGTGTGCTTCTGGGTTTTAGTGACAGAGCCATATATGACATGCCTAGTGCACACAGCACAGTGATGTGTCGCTTATTGCACCCCCTTCCCCAGTGTTCATTGTATCAACCAGGGGAAGATTATTTTTTCAAACCGACCCTTCCTTGCCCTGCACCCCTTCTCATTACTTATGGCCTAGTACCCTTCCTACCCCTGAGAATTGTATCCTCCACGCCACCCTATCTCCCCCCACACCCGCCCCAGTAGGTAACCTCACCCCTGCCATCCGTGGAACTTGTGTCTTTTTCTCCAGCTCCTGCCAGCAGTACTTCTCATACCCCTAATGCTGCAAGTCTACTTTTCAGTAACACTGCACTTTAAACAATGCAACCTGCCACGTTCAAAGGTTAATTCTAATTGCTCCAACATCCCTGGCAATACATAAAGTTCATGATCGTCGGGGTCCGGTTCGAGGGCGACGTAGGCATACTGAGGGTGCTAAGCGTCGAGGGCGGTGTGCCGAATACGCTTCCACCCCCCTCCTGAGATCCATGGTGTTTATTCCCAACACCTAATAAGTGCAGAAACGATAAGTAGAAGCCTCCTAAACCAGGAGTAATTAGGAATATTTTATTCATTCCTAATTTTTTGCACTTTTTTCACTTTAAAACTTTTTTCACTCTCACGCCCCTAGGTAAGGGTGGGCCTTAGCGTGCCCATACCGCCAGGGTTTTACCACACACAGTCCTGATGAATTGCCGGGTAAATTAACACCGTTTCGATGGCAAGAAACATGTCGACTTACTTTTAGGAACCCCCACTCAATTAAAGTGGACTGTTTCCTCACATATTTTAATTCCTGAGTCTTTAGTGATCACTTAATAAAGTTTTTGATACACTACTGACTATTTTAAATACCCCCAACACTCACTAGTCCCTATTGCACTCAACACGCCCTTAACTCACTATCCCGCTCCGCAGTAATCCTGGCGTTGCAGCACACCAAAGAGACACTAGGTCTCTTTGGTGGAGCCCAATGATGAAGCATGTCATCACCAGGTGGTGAGTGAGGGCTTTCTTCAACATCCCAGTGTGGTTGTGTTTGTGCTCCCTAGAACGGCTTAGCCTGTCCTATAGACACTCTTTTCTTGATTTTTGACTATTGACCGGGGAACAAGAGTGTCTGCTTACTCTCCCTACCTCTCTTCTTGATACAAATACATAAAGTTTGCCTGCACGTGCTGTTCACTTTCCTAAATCTTGGCTGCACGTCCTGTTCGTGAAGGATTCTACTCTGCAAGGCCACACAAGGGACATAGTATAGACCAAAACTCTGGCCCAGGTAAATTGCAGGGGGTGGGTGGTCTAAGGGCAGGGGTGCAGAAGTAGGGGTGCGAGAGGTAGTGCAGTGCTTACAAGCTATGGAAGAAGCTGCACAGAGTCAAGTGCTTTGTAATATTTGACAAACTGAAAATGCTTGCAAAGTACATTTGATAAATATTTCAAAATATTTCAGCAGTAAGAAAAGTTCAAATGAAGCTCGTAGTTTTTTTGTGATTCTGAAGTGTGATTGTTGCAAAGATTTTAATAGGATCAAAACAAAAAGACACTTTACATGTGTGATGCACACATGAGAGATATGCACAGAAAATCGATTTCCACGTTTTATCATTTGTGTCATGCAGGGTTAGCAGTAAAGCTGCATAATTGATACAATTGTAGTGCCCAATTGTGCTCTCTGTAAAAGGTAGTGCACTAGCACACCATGCTTCAGTCAAACACTTTGGTAGTGCACTCGCCCACCATTCTCCTGTCCAATCCTTTCTCTCTTCCACTCTCCTCTCCCTCGCTCTCTCTACTACTCAATCTACTCTACTACTCACTCTACTACTCCACTAGTCACTCTTTACAACTCACTCTTTACAACTCACTCTTTACTGCTCACTCTTTACTACTCACTCTTTCACTCTTTACTACTCGCTCTTTACTACTCGCTCTTTACTACTTGCTCTCTAATACTCACTCTACTACTCACTTTACTACTCACTACTACTCTCTACTCACTCTCTAATACTCACTATACTCACTACTACTCACTCTAGTCCTCTCTACTACTCACTACTACTCACTAACTATTAATCACTCTATTACTCTCTAGTACTCACTCTACTACTCTACTACACACTCTACTATGCACTCTCTAACACTTACTCACTATTACTCACTCTACTACTAGGTCTCGCATTTGCAAGAGATTAAGCGATTGGCATTGTAAATGACAATGCCATTTAGTTATCTATTTTCAAATCCAATACATAAATACAAATGTTGTAATTTACAATGCCAATAGCTCTAACTTTTGCAAAGGCGAGACCGTTGCATTGTAAATGCTTGTTTAATATGATCAATCTGGCGTGCTACCCCTAAAATTACGCTATCTCTATAATTTTTGTTACGCTTGTTTGAACCTTCTTTTTACTTCTTGAATGTTATAATGAGTGCTGGTGTTCCATCACTACTAGCTTCCCTACTCTTCCATTACTATTTTCATTATACCACTATGTTCTTAATGTGACTACTTTGATGTGCTTCCACTATAATTTATACTATCTCTATAACTGTTGCTCCTTTTGTTGAGTTTCACTGGAATACTGATGCTCTATCGTTATTATTATTGTTACTCTAGCACACCCATTAGCATTTCTCTGTTGTGGTTCTCTTTCCCCTCTTTTCTATATCTCTGACTTCTGGCCTACCCTTTGGTCCCCCCACCACCCCCCCCCCTCCACTCACTCCCCTCACTCTCCTCCACTCCCTCACCTAACCCCCTAGCGTTTCTCCCCCTGACCTCCTATCTCAAACGCCTCCTACCTCTCACCTCTTTGTCCCACCCCCTCCCCTCTATTCCTCACAATTCACCCGCAGACAGCCCTTCCTCCCCTCCTGACCCTCCACTCTCATACGGCGCCTACCTCTCACCTCTTCTGTCCCACCATCCTATCCTCTTTTTTCCTCCCTTCTCCCCCTGACGCCCATCATGCCTCCTCCCATCTCCCATACTCACTCCCCCAGATCCCGCCCTCTCTAGACATGGTCCAAATTCCTGGAACATCATATCTGTTCCAACTTTACCATTGTGGCACTTAGATCGGATAGAGTGACGTGGTCCGACCACAAACTGGTCCGTTTTGCCTGGCAGGTGGATGGACTCGATAGAGTGAGTACGGGTCCGGTCCTGGACCTCCCTCCAAAGATCAACATTGCCTCCTTTGAGCGAGCCTTAATTGAGTCCCGACCAATAATCAGCGGGGAGCTGGTAGAGGCGGTTAGTGGCTTTAATGGGTGGTTGGAATGTGCGGTCAAAGAATCCACAAAGCCTAATGCCCCGTCCCGACCTCGCTGCATCCCGTCTCAGCCATGGTTTTCGCCCGATCTAAGGGATTTGAAACGTGGCTGTAAGAAATTAGAGCGGGCTTGGAGACGAGACTATCAGCCAGAGGCTAAAGCAATCCTGAGAACTGCCCAGAGGGAATATCATGCCGCCATCAGATTAGCTAAGGGCGGTTACTATGCTGGGAGGATTGCTAAAGCTAGTAACAATAGCCGTGAGATCTTTTCTATTGTCAAAAGCTTTTTATCCCCTGTGGCAGACTCACCACTGCTTCCCTCTTCCTCTCAATGGTGCGAGGAGCTATCCTGTTTTTTCAGTGAAAAAATTGAAAAAATTCAAAGGGATTTGCTCGCTGCCTTGCCCATAGGCAATATTCTGATGACTACTGCCTCTCAAACAGTCCACTGCCCCGCACAGCAGTTTCTGGATTTTTCAGTGGCAGAGGAGCCTGATGTCCAGGCTCTCCTTCAGTCCCTGAAATCGGGCTCACCTTCTGACCCTTGCCCTGCCCGGGTTCTCTCTGGAATGGCGTCTACTGTATGTACTGAGGTCACCCAGATTGTGAACCTTTCACTGTCTTCTGCCACGGTTCCGGGATGCTGGAAGCAAGCTATGCTGCTCCCTTTACTGAAGAAGTCAGGGCTTGAGGCTACAGTACCGGGGAATTATCGTCCTATATCTTTGCTACCTGCCCTGGCGAAGATCTGTGAGAAGGTGGCTTTTCGCCAACTGGACAGCTTTATCGAAAAATCCAATGCCCTGCACCCGGCGCAGTCAGGGTTCAGAGCGGCCTTTAGCACAGAGACCGCTTTGGTGGAGGTGACGGAGGCCATTCGAGAGTGCTTGGATGGTGGCGGCAGAGCGGTCCTGATTCTTTTAGACCTCTCTGCCGCGTTCGATACCGTCCCCCATAATCTCCTCCTTGCTAGACTGTCTGAGATTGACATTGGCGGCAGGGTACTGGCTTGGTTGTCATCCTTCCTTTCTGATAGGACGCAGCAAGTATGGATGCCGTCGTTTGCCTCAAAGGCCAAACCACTCTGCACAGGGGTCCCTCAGGGCTCCACTTTGAGCCCGTTGATGTTTAACGCCTACATCACCCCTGTGATATACCTGGCCGAACAGCTTGGGGCTAAGGTCATCGGATACCCTGATGACACCCAGCTGCTCTTTACCTGGCCGGATGACCAGCTGGATACAACGGCTGTTCACCTCTGTCTTTCCTCAGTGTTTCATTGGCTGGCGATGGCCCAGCTTAAATGCAACGAGGATAAGTCAGAGGTCCTCTTCTATGGGTCTTTCCCCTCCAACTTTAAGAATGAGTTGTGGCCCCCTGATTTTCCTAGTCCCAAGGTGATGGGAGGCCCGGCTAAGAACCTCGGAATTTGGTTTGGAGAAGACCTCAGATTTGAGAACCATATCAAGAAGCTGTCAGGGACCTGTTTTGCTACGCTAAGGGCTTTAAGAAAATTCTTCCCTCTGCTGCCCAGAGAAGCTAGGGAATCGGTTGCGCGTGCCCTCATCTTGTCCAGATTGGACTATGCTAATGCTTTGTTTTGTGGTATCCCGGCCTATCTGGTCAAACGACTGCAGGTTGTCCAGAACGCCGCGGTCCGCCTTTTGTTTAGCATTCCGAAATGGCAGAGTGTTCGGTCACACATGCGCGCACTTCACTGGCTTCCTGTAGCTCAGAGAATTATGTTCAAATCTCTCGTGCTGTCATTTAGAGCTGTCCACGAGCTTTGGAGTTCTGGACTTTTTGGTTCCGTCCAGAGGTGTCAGGGTACAACACCCAAAGACCCCGGAGTTCCACCTGCCTTGGTGCACAAATGAACAGAAACACGGGCTTCTCGATGGTGGCGTCAAAGACCAAAGGTTTATTACTGCAGGGACACAGAAGTCACAGAATCTACGCACGGGCAGAAACTAGGAGCCTGTTCGATTTGTACAAAGTGGGTCGCTCCTTATATACTAAAAATTGTGCTCTAGGCAAATATTTCACATGTCGGTACATTCCCAAACCTTTGTGTCTCTAAACAATAAATATTTGGCGTTACACAGGAACTGTCGATAAAATCTGATACCAAACATCTACGAAGAGGGGTTCCCACTAGTTCATCACAATCCCCTGTCAATATTGCATTCAGGACCCGGACCGCCTCATCGTAAAGTTCGTTACCTCCCCCTAATAAAGGCCCAGAAGGAAAGGAACAGAGCCAGGTGCAGAAGATAGAAAAGCGGGATAAGAGATGTTTGTGGGTTGTAAATGGGCAAGGCTACCGGCTTCGGCCGCCTAATCATGATCAGGTACAATGGACACGAAGACCAGTTTGGCAGGACTGGCCTTGGGCAGAGGAGGCAGCCTTTGTCGAGTCATGCAGCTACAGCGTGATCTGGTTTAAGGTGCACGTGTCATGTAAGAGGTGAATCTCCGGCTAAGGCTACGTGTCCTTAATCAAAGTGGAGTAAATGAAATGATCAGAGGCTATTGCATATGTGAGGGCAAGGAAACACAAAATGGCGGCCATAATCTAAGATGGATGCCGTGGGTATATCAGAAATATGTCAATGGAAGGAGTGCTCTTGCTCGTAGCGTAGCGAAAACACTAGGATATATGAAATGGATCATTTGCGGTTCACTGATACCATTTTTATGTATTTCCGACAAACTTGAAAACACGGGTTCAAGTCGTCACGGAACCGTCACGGAACCTCAGACCCTCCTTTTGCCCTTACATAGGCAATTACTCAGTCTATGTCAGAATCTAGTTCTATGCTCATCAGGTCAGTGACATGTTGTTGTATCATCATCCTTTCTCGTGTCTTTTCTCCAAACGCAGGTGGTTTTCTGAGACAAGTCGCAGCACAAAGACTACACAGAGCAGGACCACACTGGATAATCAGACAACATGAGAATAGGAATACTAAGATGACACCAATGACCATTAGAACTTTCCATCCCCACGCTGAGATCAGAGTCCAAAACCACTCCATGAAGGACCAGTTTCCCTTGTCTACATGTATTGAGTCCGAAATCTTGTGCAACTTAGAGATCGCCTCGTAGACTGTTGGAGCATTATTAGGAATAAAGACACAGCAGCTCGATTGGATCATTCTGCATACCCCACCTCGATCTGCAAGTATAACATCTAGAACCATACGGTTCTGCAATGTCATGAGCCTATCCGCCTGAAGCTCAGCTGTCAGATTGCTAAGGGCACCAGCAGTTTCAGTAATAGTAGATTCAACTACCCGTGTTAGCTGACGTATGTTTCTACTATTGGCCATAGGTCCCCAGAACGGAAGGAAGCCTTTGAAGAAGTCTCCAGCTTCCTGACCAGCGGTATCTTCCTTGCTGAAGACACCTCTCGCTACTCTTGTTCTGTGGTAATCAGGTGAAGCAGTGTATGTCGGAGGCAATAATCGAGCAATATAACATGATCCTGAGAAGTCGGCAGGCAACCATGTATAAGCTCTGTCTCGACAAATGAAATAGGTACCCCTAGCAGTAAGAAAGGCAGGGGAAGAGTTAGCCGGGAACACATAAGTCTCTACGCACTCACTCCTCCCTAGCTGAGCTCTCGGATTTCTCCCATTACCTTGCAAACAGACCTGACCTCGGTGAGGTACGACCCAGATTGGAGTTGAGCTTTTACGCTTGCTTTCTCCTAAACTAAGGCGATACTCTGAAGTATTCCAACTTAAATATACTCGCAATTCGTCTCTAGGGTATGATGGAGTATTATTGACGTCCTTGACCATGTCAATAATTCCCTGGACTAAGGCTTTGTTGGCAGAGTTATATTTAGTGGAACGTGGTGGACGTGGAGGATAGGTTTCGAGAGCATAAGCAAAGATGGTTTGGAAAGCCTGAAATGATCCATTATAGCTGTAAGGCAAAACCAGATATGGAATACCTTTATCCATAGTGTGAGGTATCAAGCCACATACCCAGCAGTCTGTAGTGTTAACTACCAGTTGGTGTTGGTGCAAGAGCTGTACAAAAGTGTTGTTGGTGAATTCTGAGCGTCGAGCTTGCTCATGTTCTGGAAATGAGTGAAAATAGTGTATAGAGGAAACAGTAGAAATAGCAGGATCAAGGGGAGGTACTGTAGAAACTGGCACAAAAATCAAATTTATGCTAAAGACAATTCCACCCACCAATGTTGCTAAAACAATCAAAAATGTAACGGCACATTGCATCAAGAAACATTTGCTGTGAAGAATTCTATTAAGTCTGTTTCTGCGAACGTAAATCACATTCTTTCGTTGCAGCGCAGGAAGCTCCATCTTCTACAATCCGCTCGCGACCACTGATGATGTGTACGTAGATGAAAATGCCTCTATCAGCCCTGGGAGTTCCCAGAACCAACAGAAAGATCGACCTTGTGTCAGACCCCTGCAAATTCAAACTAGGCACACAGCCACGACCCTACGGCTACCCAGACGGCAAGGCAATTTTAAAAACAATAAACAATAGCAAACTTCCTGGCTGAAGGCAAAAGTTCAAAATATATATAAATATATCAAAATCACAGTATGCAGTTGCCTGCTTTATTAGTCCTTTTTATGGCTTCTAAGGTTGTATCTTTTCTTCGCTGGTACTGTCTGATCGGAAAATAGTGTATCACTAGCAGCTGTTGCAGAGTTTAAGTTCGTAGATAGCAAAGTTTCTTGTGATGCTGGAGACAAATGTTCAGTGTTCAAAGGAGTCCTTTCAGGAGGAGAGTCAAGTTTCAAAGTGTCAGTAATCAAATCGGCATCGCTGAAAGGGACAAATTTCGGAGTTGTTTCAGCTTCGGAGGCACCAATTCCCTTCTTCACCCAGTCGTCGTAGGGCAGCGGCAGTGGAACACGCTTTACGTGAGAAGCGTGGATCCAGTGCTTGCGACCAGCAACACGTACAGCTGTCCTCGTCGCCAGCAGGACCTGGAAGGGGCCGATGTAGCGAGGCTGAAGATTCTTTGTCCTCGCAAAATTTCTGACCACCACGTGGTCGCCGGGTTTCAGCTGATGCCCTGGACTCTCCGGAGGTTTTGGCAAAGCATCAAAGACCTGTTGATGAATAAGACTCAATTTAGCAGTCAAGTCGTAAAGGTAGTCTATCAACATAGGATATTCAATGGAGCAAAAGTGTTTAGGCCTCGGCACACCCCAGATATTTGCCGGACGGCCAAACACAATCTCATATGGAGAAAGCCCTATTCTAGAATGCACTGTTGCTCTCGTTGATAACAAAGCCAAAGGAAGTGCGTCTGGCCAAGCCAAACCTGTGGATGCTTGTATCTTGGCTATCTTAAGCTTCAGAGTGCCATTGTAACCCTCGACTAAACCAGCAGATTGGGGATGGTTTGCACTATGGAATTTTTGTTTCAATCCTAGACCAGCACACACACTCTGCATAACTTTCCCTATAAACTCACTTCCGTTATCTGACCATACAATCCGTGGCATTCCAAACCTAGGGAAATATTCCTTGAGAAGAATTTTGGCAGTAGATAGAGCAGTGTTGTCCTTTAATGGGTATGCTTCTATCCACCTGGAAAAAGCACAAACTACCACCAGGACGTATTTTAAATTGTTGCAGCGTTCCATGTGAATGAAGTCTAACTGAATCACTTCAAAGGGACAGGAAGGAGGAGCGAAATGACCAGCTGGAGTTGGAGTTCCCTTGCCAGGATTATGCATCAAGCACACCATACAATTTTTCACCACTCTCTCTGCACACTTACTGATTCCCTCATTCTTCCAAACCGGAGCTAACATTTTACATATCCCTTTAGAACTTATATGCGCCACTCCATGCGCCATCGTCACTACTGCAAGCACATACGCATCAGGCAACATCCAACGCTGCTGTTCTGTCAAATCAATCCAACATCCATTCGAGTCCAACTTGCCCGTACTTTCTCTCCATACACGTTTCTCTTCCTCAGTCGCTTCTTTCTGAATCTCTTTCACACTTTCCATAGTGTCCTCACACATTCCAGACTCAGCAATCCATCTTGCAGACGTAGCAACGTACATTCTACTCATCGTGTCTCTAGCTGTCTGTTTAGCGGTTTCATCAGCAAAGGCATTCCCACGACCAACATCATCCGTGATTGCTTTATGAGCACTGCACTTCACAATCGCAACTTCAGTCGGCAAGGTTAGAGATTCCAACAAGTCGTTAACTAGCTGACCATGTTGAATCTTAGTCCCATGGGACGTAATGAAACCCCTTTCTCTCCACAACCGGCCAAAACTATGGGCCACGCCAAATGCGTACTGACTATCTGTAAACACATTCACTCTCTTTCCCTCAGCTAAAACACACGCTCTCGTAAGAGCTATTAATTCTGCTGCTTGGGCAGAATTCTGACTCACTCTTGCAGTCTCCACAATCGTCTTCAAAGTCGTTACCGCGTAGGCAGCAGTCACATCACCATTCTCCAATTTAAAACATGACCCGTCCACATATAGCGTACCATCCGGGTCGGATAGGGGAGTATCCCTCAAGTCGATGCGACCTTTTGTCTCTTCCTCCGTTTTGAAATAACAGTCATGTGGCTCAGAATCACTCGACTCTTGATCAGTCGGCAACAATGTTGCTGGATTCAATACATTGCATCTTTTGATCTGAATATGACTCGCTAATA
Source organism: Lissotriton vulgaris (assembly GCF_964263255.1). Taxonomy (NCBI): domain Eukaryota; kingdom Metazoa; phylum Chordata; class Amphibia; order Caudata; family Salamandridae; genus Lissotriton; species Lissotriton vulgaris. Next base: position 229,796,556 of record NC_141691.1, on the reverse strand, counting down.
ACGTCAGCTCGTAACCAGATAATCTCGCACTAGTAAGGTGTTGAGTCTTCGTTCGGTTCATGAGTGTATCCACTGCATGAGGAACCATGACCACTAGCATATTGTTCATCACCAAACCAGCAGATTGTCGAATGGAAGCTGCAGCTGCCGCTGTAGCCCTCAAACAACTAGGTAACGCTCTGGCTACCGGATCTAATGTTGATGAGAAATACGCACAAGGGCGTTGTTTATCACCAAACTTCTGTGTCAGAACACTCAACGCGCAACCTTCTCTTTCGTGAACGTAGAGCGTGAATGGCTTGCTGTAATCAGGTGTACCCAATACAGGAGCTGAACATAGTGCTTTTCGTAACTCAATAAAACTCTCTTGACATTCATCAGACCATGGCACCGGACTTGGAACATTTTTCCCAGTCAAGGCTACCAACGGTTTCGCTAAAAGTGAAAAATTTGGGATCCACTGCCTACAGTAAGAGGTAATACCTAAGAAGGCACGTACTTCTCTCTGTGTGCGTGGAACACTCATCTGCGTAATTGCTTTTATTCTCTCTGGGGTCAACTTCCTTCCCTCCTTTGATAAGAGGTGACCTAGGTAGGTTACTTCTTGGCAGCAGTATTGCATCTTGGAAGGAGACACCTTATGATTCAAATTAGACAAATGATGCAATAACGAAATTGTAGCTGCTTTGCAAGTTTCCTTGTCATCGGCAGCCACTAAAAGATCGTCTACGTATTGTACTAGGGCAGAACCTGGAGGAAGGACAAAAGAATCTAGCTGACTTTTTAAAGCTTGACTATAAATGGATGGACTTTCACAATAGCCTTGTGGAGCGCGTTTAAATCTGAAACTGCGACCTCCTAAACAGAAGCCGAAAATATCCCTACTTTCTTCAGCTATCGGAATGCTGAAGAAAGCATTCTTTAGGTCTATAACTGAGAACCATGTAGCTGTAGCAGGTATCAATGTTAACAAGGCAGTAATGTCTGGCACTACAGGAAACTGCGGAATTACAATCTTATTAACTTCTCTAAGGTCTATGACAAACCTATAAACTGGAGGTTTTGTAGGGTCAGTTCGCTTCAGAATCGGTAATACAGGACTGTTACAGACATTTCCTCTAGTTTCTTCAACTACACCCTTCTTAATCAAGTCTTGCACAATCAGTAAAAGTGCACGTTCTCCTTCACTTGAGATTTTATATTGAGGAATTCTTGGAAATTTTACATTCGCTTTCAAAGTTACTACATACGGTGGAATTTCTAGGAGACCTACATCGTTGGGACCAGTCGCCCAAAGAGAATCAGGGAGTGAACGTAGCTCCGGCGGGAGTGCGTCCATTGACAAGTACATCGGAGAGGTGAGTCTTTTACCCAAAGTAAGCTGTACTCCTTCCGGAGAACAGTACAATGTCGCATATAGTCGTTTTAACAAATCTAAACCAAGCAGATTTTCATTACAACCTGTCGTCAAAATCAGGGGTGCTTTCAAGTGACACGGTCCAACAGAAATAGACAAAGGACCAGATATCGGGTTGTACACAGGGGCGCCTGAAAAACCTACGGAAACATTTGTTGAGCCAGACAAAGGTGCGCCAGGGAGTTTCGCATGCATTATAGAACTTTTTGCGGCACCAGTATCCAACAGAAACGGTTCGACTACACCTGATGTTGCTACTGCGACATAAGGCCCACTCTGATCCACTGGAACTGATACTACTCCCTCTCTCTGTCCATGGCTGTCCTAGTACCCATTTTGTTGAAAACCCTCTTCTACTTCACAATAATCTTCAACAAGATATTGTTGAGATCTATTTTGCTGAACAGATTGTCCATTTCGTTGATCAAAGTGATTGGAGGGACGATCATTCGTTTGCGGAGGCATAGCACCTCGTCCTCGTCCTCTAGAATTCTGCACAAAACCACCACGACCTCTCTGAGCTGCTGCTGCATTATTTTGCGCTAAGATCGGACATTCATTTTTATAGTGACCCTCTTTCTTACAGTACGCGCATTGATTCCATTGATATTGAGGCCTTGATGTACTATAATCTGTCCTTTGGTATGAGTTTTGCTGCGTATTAGTCTGATTCGTGCGAGGCGGATACGCCTGCTGCAAAAGAACTTTAGTTTTTAAATCTTTCGTTTTCTTTTCTGATTTCTCCTTTTCCTCTTTATCCCTATTTTCGTAGTACTGCGCAGTCGCAAGTATTTGCGCTGTCGTAGATACAGCCCACGCACTTTCTGAGTCTTTTAATTTATTGCATAATTCAGGTAACAAATTATGCACAAATTTATCGACAAACAATCTTTGTCCTCCTTCTGTGCTCATATCCTGACCACTATGATCTACAAAAGTCTCTTCGAACCTCGTGAAGAAGTCCGAGACGCTTTCGTCTTTCTTCTGTTTACACGCTGACAACTTGTCCCAATTAACACGCAATGCTGGCATCAGAGTCTTCATTAAATCAATTATTCTACCTGGCAGATTAGCGATCAAAGGTTCGGGTTTCGCACCACCTATTTGTTGAGCATCTGCTGCAGTGATAGCTGCCCAATCACCACCTAAAGCAGCCTGATGATCCTCTCTACGAATTTTAGCCCACACTGGTTGCGGAACTACGTTACCAAATAACATATCAATGTCGGCTAAGTTCATTATACAAGCCTCAACTGTCTGCGCTAATTCCTTGTAATATCCAGCTGGATTCTTACGTGGATCTGGCAAGGCCTGTTTCACTGCTAACACTTCTGCTCGCTTCCATGGAATATGTATCCATACTCTTTGGAACTGCGCTGGAGCAGCTGCAATTCCTGCATTATCATCACGTTGTACTGCTTCGCGCCAAATTGGAGGAACCTCCCTCATAGGATATTGGCGACTTAGCTTCATTTTACCTTTCTCTAAATCTCTCGGCGAACGAAGAGATGGATCACTCCTAAAACTTAAAATGAGTTCCATCGCTTGCTTTATTTTCTCACCCACTATCATTCCAGCAGCAAACTCCTTTTGAACCCTAATTAAATCTTCCAAATCTGATTCGACATCGTCTTCTTCTATCTCTTCACGTAACAACGAGCACATCTCATCAAAGACGTATCGTTGCGTTGGCTCTCCCCATTGCATAAATGTCTCTAACACATCTCTCGTACTATATCTTCTACCCTTCGAAATCCATCTGAGAGCCGTGGAGTCTAAAACTCCCCGTTCCTCAGTACTAGGAAGCTGACTCCGTCTCTGAACAGAGTCAGGAGTAGGAGTCTTAATCAGGGTTTTATATATCGGAGACAGCATATTAGTAACTGAATCAGTGATTCTTCGACGAACAGAAAGTGGAGTTAGTACACTCGCAGACATAGAGAATGCAGTAGAGGTAGGAATAGATGACGAAACAGTAGGAGTATCGAGGAAAATAGCTTCTGGAGCAGTAGGTACAGTGGTAGGTATAGGAGCTGGCAGTGCGGGAAGAGGAGGAGCTGTAGGAACATTTACATTCACCACAGGAAGTATAGGAACTTGGTTCTGAGGAACAGGAGCAGGAGCACCAGGTTGTCCAGCAACCGGCAATTGAACATTCGGGATGAGCGGAGCCGTAGCACCTTGTGCATACGGTGGAGGTGACCGTAACAGATAAGACAGCAGAGGATCGTTTTCGGAGTCCTCCAGTATCTTAGCCATTTTCGATGGCAAGGCAGGATAGCACTTGTCAATCGCTAGGTTATGCTCTCTAATGGCTACATCTATGACCTTCTCACACTCGTTAGCCTGCAACTGTTTAGTCGCTTGCTCTAGAGTTAACTCTTCTTGTTCCTTTTGCTCTTTCTTCAACCTTTTCATTTCTCTCTGTTTGGATTCTTTCCGCCAATAACGAAAAGAGTCAAACATTGCCGGCCGGGCTTTCTTCCTAAATAATTTCGCTTCTAAGTTGTCGAGAATCTCTTGCTCAAAACTACCATGCAGTGGCCAACTAAGGACACCATCCTTCTTACAATAACGGACCCATATCTCATTATAAGTTATAGGACCCACGCCATACTTACAATATAAATCATATAGGGGAGTCCCAATCGGAGGAACCAGACAAGAGTCCTCCAATCGTGAGTCACTGTTGCAACTAAAACAAGACAACATTTTCCGACTTACCATTTTCAGTCCGGAACACAAAACAAACAAACACGAAACAAATATGTGCACTCGAACCAAGAACTTAGGCCTACCAAAACGAACTGATGTATCGATACCCAAAACTAAACCAAATAGATTATCGTAACTAGAACAACCAATGATAATCTAACAAAACCAAACTAAACCAAGAACCGATCAAGGATTTTTAACAATCCTCACAAAAGTAACCAGCTAGCTATTACTAAATACTTAACTGAGGCACTGAAGACGTCACCAAGGAGAAACCCGTCACGTTTCGCCGTACTAAGGACTGCACCACTTCGGGTCCAAGACAGGGCGACGGTCAAGGCAACGGCCCACTGCAGCCGTCCTGAACGGGAAACCCTCGTGGAAGAGAACTTCAGGGCCACTTTTGCGATATGCCGGGATCGATGAAGTGGGGCGCCTCCCTCAGGAATCTTCACACGAAGCTTCTCGAACTCTTCAGGCTTTTGGACCGGTACCGAATGACGTCGCCCCACGTTGGGCGCCAATTGGAGTTCTGGACTTTTTGGTTCCGTCCAGAGGTGTCAGGGTACAACACCCAAAGACCCCGGAGTTCCACCTGCCTTGGTGCACAAATGAACAGAAACACGGGCTTCTCGATGGTGGCGTCAAAGACCAAAGGTTTATTACTGCAGGGACACAGAAGTCACAGAATCTACGCACGGGCAGAAACTAGGAGCCTGTTCGATTTGTACAAAGTGGGTCGCTCCTTATATACTAAAAATTGTGCTCTAGGCAAATATTTCACATGTCGGTACATTCCCAAACCTTTGTGTCTCTAAACAATAAATATTTGGCGTTACACAGGAACTGTCGATAAAATCTGATACCAAACATCTACGAAGAGGGGTTCCCACTAGTTCATCACAATCCCCTGTCAATATTGCATTCAGGACCCGGACCGCCTCATCGTAAAGTTCGTTACCTCCCCCTAATAAAGGCCCAGAAGGAAAGGAACAGAGCCAGGTGCAGAAGATAGAAAAGCGGGATAAGAGATGTTTGTGGGTTGTAAATGGGCAAGGCTACCGGCTTCGGCCGCCTAATCATGATCAGGTACAATGGACACGAAGACCAGTTTGGCAGGACTGGCCTTGGGCAGAGGAGGCAGCCTTTGTCGAGTCATGCAGCTACAGCGTGATCTGGTTTAAGGTGCACGTGTCATGTAAGAGGTGAATCTCCGGCTAAGGCTACGTGTCCTTAATCAAAGTGGAGTAAATGAAATGATCAGAGGCTATTGCATATGTGAGGGCAAGGAAACACAAAATGGCGGCCATAATCTAAGATGGATGCCGTGGGTATATCAGAAATATGTCAATGGAAGGAGTGCTCTTGCTCGTAGCGTAGCGAAAACACTAGGATATATGAAATGGATCATTTGCGGTTCACTGATACCATTTTTATGTATTTCCGACAAACTTGAAAACACGGGTTCAAGTCGTCACGGAACCGTCACGGAACCTCAGCTTGGCCCCGGCTACCTGAGGAAGCGCTTCTCTTTCTACACTCCCTCTCGCTGTCTCAGGTCAGCCTCGCTGGCCAAACTGACTCTTCCCCGCTATAAGCGGGCTAGGCTGGGCGGCCAATCTATTTCTGTGGTAACTGCGAAGGCTTGGAATGCTCTCCCTCTTCATTTGCGTACCGCCCAGTGTCTATCCAAGTTTAAGAAGGATCTCAAGACCCATCTGTTTGTTTGTTAGGTCTAGGCTGTCTCTCTGTGTTATGTTTGGTCACCTCCGCAACGCGCCAGGATACTCCCCAGTAGCAGAGCGCGCTACAAAACAACCTATAACCTATAACATAACATACACATCCAATCCATCCAAACATGCCAAGACAAACTTTAAGCATAAATTACTGACTCATCACCCCAAAACGCTCATAGTTGACTTCTACCATAGCCTCACCTGGAAAAGGATGCTCCTGAACTATCTCACAATCACCAAATCTGGAAATATCCCATATGGTTTCAAACTATCTACCTCCCCATACCCAGCTTTTAACGGAGAAATTTCCATCTCCATTTATAAAACCGCAACATTCTTATTCAAGCACCTGATCATCACCTCAACACCTTTGATCACCTCTACAGTTCCCTGACTGACCTTCTATCCAAACCTGCCCCTAAACCCTATCCCTCCCAAACGTCGGTCGCCCACATTTCCCTTCCACCAGCCCTGAGCCCACATCCCCTAGACACCCTCATTGAGCCTCCCACCACCAAAATCCCCTCCTTATCTAACGACCGACATCCACAAACCCACCTCGCTACCGATGACCTCTCGACATCTCCCGAATCCCTCCCCCTGAACGTCCACCCTCCAGACGCCCACAACACCTACTATGAACTACACTCCCCCCCACGCAAGCGCAGACAATTAAGTCCTGGCTCCTTCTCACACTGCTTCCCACCACTCCCCCCACTACACCTATACTGCTAGCACTGAATACCACTCCTCCCCCTCATCATGACCTCACCTCCCCCCTCCCCAACATATCCACTCCCCCGGCCTCACAACCTACCTGCATGAGTGACCCCTCCACCTCAACGTCCCACCTCACTAGCTCCCCTCTGACCCCGCCACACTGCATCTCCCCCCGCAACACATCAGGCTCTCATCTCCGGCCAACACCGTACCCCCATGCCCGACCCCCTCCTAGCCGCCAGAGCTAACGCTTGTTGTAAACGTAACTAGGACCCTAATTAAATATTCCCGATGTATGCCCTTATGTGGTTATAACAAATCATTATCCTTATAAAGGCATAAGAATCATATCCATATTTAGTAATAGCCAATGCAGTCCAAATACGGCAAGGCTACTTCCTTAGACTCCTAGAAAGTACAACGAGTTCTTTAAACAAACCAAACCTCCAGCAACCTGGGAATTCCCCATGCTTTTGTTTTGATTTGTCCTTGAACTCCTGCGAGTCCTGAAAGTACTGCCAGTTCCTAGAGACGGTTCTTATTGACGTCTTATGTCCACCCTTACGTCAAACACTGCACCTTCCAGGTATAAATATACCAGCATTTGCCTTAAGCAACACACGGTGGTTTGGAGCAGAGCGGCTATCTACTTACCCGAAGCCCAGCTGATGCGAGTGCCGAAGGAAGCCGTCCATCCCATTTGACGCACTGAGAAAGACGCTGTCTTTTCTCCTGCCGAGAAAATCCAGCTCCAGTATTTCCAGTTACCCTTGCGGGTTACTGGGAGATCGAGTCCTGAGAACGACATACAAGACCTGCTTCATTCTAAAACCAAGGTACGGAGCTGATTAGACCCTTAGAGAATTCTTGATTCAGATTCTTGGCAAAACTAACTTAACTTAAACTGCAACTCCCTTACTTCTTCCCACGTACTAGGCTTAGGTTAGGTACACTGGGGTAGGCGTATTTAGAAGCACCAGTTGAGTACGTTTAGTCAACTTTTATCATTGTATGTAATTGTATATATTTTATCCGTTTTAAGTATCATATGGCTCAGAAACCATATCAATGCTTTTACAGTATTATTTCATAATACTCCTTTTACTGTAAGCACTTTACTTTATGACAAGTATGGCAATTGTGGCAATTCATTTCTCTTGCATTAGAAAGAAGACTACTCAATAAAAAACACCTTTTATTGAAAACGCCCATCTCTCTATTTCTCTGCACTCTGGTGAAACTAAGTAGGTGCGATTGACTGAGTGAAATAGCTATCTATTGTTTTCACATGACTCTGGAGATATACTCCTTATTCTGGAGGGAGCAAAGTTGTCATGTTTATGCGGTTGTCAGAAGCTAATCCCTTCTTGTCTAATCAGGGAAGTTAACTTCTCCCTGTTCATTCGAGAAAGTTTCTAGTGACCTCTGGCCTAGCTGGCATACCTAATTAAGTCTAACATATTCAGTAGAGACCTAGTCGACCTCAGTCCTACGTCTAAACTGCTGTTTATGTTATTCCAATGTGCAGAGCCTATTGGGAATATAGGAACTACACTACATGGCGTCCAACGTTTGGTAAGGCGATAATCTAACGCAAGATACTAGAGTAACTCAGTCGTGCTTTTTCACACGGACCTCTTTTCCCGTGAAAACTCCAATAGACGTCTGGAGTGGGTGAAAGGTTAATATCCGCCGAAACTTCGTAGGAAGAGATTCCTATGTATTAGTTTTCGGTATAGTCAACGTTGAAGGATACAGTTTTCCAAAATATTGTGCACCTAATCTTTGTTTCCTCAAAACTTGTCAGTAAAAATGTCAGACAGCGAGGACAAAAGGGACAGAGCTAGACTAGCAGCTCAACTCGTAGCGGACAACACACTTGTCCGAGATAAGGACCCGGATGCAATAATCATCCCGGTCAATATAAGAAAAACCATAACTATAAAACTTATAGAAAATGGAGTAACATCAAGAGGTGGTACAGTCGTATTTGTGGTAGAGGCACATGAATTTCGGCAAACAGAAGTATTCTATTCCTGGATACATTTTCCAGCAGCACATGCTGTAACACATGAGTTCCACTACTACAAAATAGCGGAAGCACCAGAGGAATACTCTCCTTTCGAGGAAGTTGAAATTCCACTAGCATACCAAGAGCACCTGCTTTGGGTTAATGGCGCCCTAAAACATCAAAATCACATTACCAGGCTCGGTCCACTAGGTAGACCAGGAGCCACATGGCCGGTTCTAGCCAGCTACATACCACACCCCGACATTGAAAAAATGTCAAGCGAAGAACTCTTAGTCAAAATAAAAGAATTAACAAAAGCATATAGAGAGTTAGTTCAATTAACAGTTGACGGTACAACCTACCGACTAAAAACACTAATAGAAAATCCTGAAAAGACTCATTAAAAATAATCTCAATTCTCAAAAGAAGAAGTAGGAGGGTAATAAACAAACCTCTCCCAGAGAAAAACAGTTTCAGTCCAGAGGAAGGTCTCCCCAACGAAGAAATAGATCTCCAGAAGGGGGAGGCAAGTCTCAACAAAGGGAGCCCTCTGAAAAAAGATACAACTTAGAAATAGAGACAATTTGAGAAAACCTGACAGATATCAAGATATTGATATACGTCCCTCTCGATCTTTTCAGACTTCCTCAAAGAAATCGGAAAGAAGAGGACGGTCAGAACATAAAGAAGAGCACGTAAAGTCCAAAGACAAGGAACCTGCTCACTAAAGTAAAAAATTACAATTTCCCAGAAAGAAGGTAGCCAATATTAAAGTAAAACACGCCGAGAATCCTGAGGACACAACTGAAAAAGGAGAGTGGGCCCAGACAATGCTAGACAGCGCAGCAGAAGTGACAATAACTCGCAAGATCCTGATGAATCTTCTGGAGACAGTGGACACGAATGAATACATTCAAGTGGAAACTGCAGACACCCGAGTGAGCGTGCCCCATAAACTATAAGAAATAACATTACATATAGAGGGAGAGAAAACTAGGAAAATAAGAGGTCTCTTTTGGGCTATGTTATCCTTCTAGCAGAAAGGGACTGGCCACCAGAGTTTGTCAGGGAGTGCCCACATGGCGAAGAAATGATTATGCCTGCCTTCTCAAATAACATTCCAATTCATAAAAAATACATGCTAGAAAATGGGCAGTGGCCCAAGCCCCTGCATTATATAAAAATCATGTAGGGTGGGATGAGGATTCTCCTCACCCTAAAATCCAGTCAAAAAATCAACCTACTGCACAGAGGCAGTATCCTGTTAAGCAAGAAGCTAAAAAACAAGTAAAAGAAATTTTAGATCAACTTGAATATCAGGGGGTGATTGAAACATGCACCTCACAAATGAACAATCCTTTGTTTCCTGTCTCCAAGCCAGACGATTCATATCGTCTAGTTTTGGACTAGAGACACTTAAACTCCTGCTGTAAAACATTTGCAGTACAAAACTCACACAGTGCAGCACTAATGAATAACCTCGTGCGCAAGAAATATAAAATGACATTAGATATTTCAAATGGTTTCTTCTGTCAAAACATAGCACCTGAAAGCAGATATTTGACCGCTTTCTCCAGCATGGGGACCCAAAAACAATTTTGTCGTCTCCCACAGGGATTCAAGAACAGCCCAGGATTATTTTCAGCCAGGGTAACAGAGTTACTACAAATATATGATGATGAGGCATTATCCTATGTCGATGACATCTATCTTACAGACGATGACCTGGAGACTCACTTGAAAAGAGTGAACACCATAATACTTCGCAGCTGAAGGGTACAAATTCAACTTTAAAAAATCACGAATTGCCCATCTGACTGTCCTATTTTTAGGATATGAATTATCAAGTGAAGGCAAAAGCCTAGCAGACAACTTCTTAGAGAAGTGTGCAGTACTCCAAGCTCCAAAAACGCTGAAAAAGTTACAATCAATTCTAGGTTTCCTGAATTTTGGAAGAACATACATTCTAAATTATGCAGAGAGGTTAAACTTCTCTACGAACTAATAAAACCTGATTTTAAACCAATTAATTGGACTCAAAAACACGCAGAAATTTTAAGATCATTACAGACAGACATGTTAAATAAAACAAAACTGCAAACGCGCGTAAACGAACGCAACCTCGTAATCTGAGTCATCCAAGGAAGATGCAGATTCACATACCTGACCTCTAATGAGGGAGAAACGGTACCAATAGCATACAAATCACACTTGTACACACAAGCTGAGATGAAATTCAGTTCTACTGAAAAAATTCTAACTGCGGTTCAAACTGCTGTAGCAAAAGAAAGAGCCCTAGCCCAAGGGAAAAGAATATCTGTTTTAACAGCAGTATCAGCCCTTGAGGCAGTAACAAGACCAGGCATTCCAAATGCTATAGCTCTAGATCCAAAATGGATACAATGGGAAAATTCTCTTGCTACAGAAGACGTGAAACACGCTTTTGATCCGAAGATGAAAAAACTAGAAAATCTGGGATACGAACATGAATGCCCCCTGTCAATCGAAATTATGCCTCTCGAACAGTACATCTGTGTAATCTACACGGACAGATTTGCACAACACTACGTTGTGGAAAAACAAATTTACAATGCTGCATGCGCGATTGTTAAAGGTCGTTGGCGCTTAGGTAAATTCAGACCGATGGTCACTAAAACTGAATCACTCAGAAACTGTACAGCTCAGCGAGCTGAAATAAGATCTCTAAAGATGGCGCTTGAAAATGCCGATCGCGAATTCCACCCTCTATAATAGTGTGCGAATCGCATTACTGCATCCAATCTTACAATAATTCCATGCAGACCTGGATAAAAAACGGTTAAAAAGATGAGACAGGTTCCACAATAAAGCATAAAAAACTATGGGAACAAGTAGTTCTTTTGCAGAAAGAACCACAAAAAGACTCACGTGATACATACTCAGAGTCTTCAATGTGATGGTGTTCATGTTGCAGGGAATTCATTGGCTGACAGAGCCACAGCGGCAGTCGATCACTCGGCTTCCGTAGCTACAAAAAAGCGTACGAAAAAACAAATAGATGGCGAAATGCTGCTTGCAGTAAAAGCTTCAATGTAAGGCAATTATGCAGCGTTACCTCTAAATTATCCACTCGAAAATACATACATAATTGATGCGAACTCCGTTCCGTTTGCTCAAATCCCTGGAGTGGGGGATAGAGAAAGTCTTAATAACATGCCAAGAAATTTTGTAGGAGGTATCAGTCCGTACGAACTTTTATTTGGTACTAGAATGATCACCCAGGATTTGGATTGTCAGACTTCAGTAGTGCAACAAAAAACCTTTGATATCAAAGATCGTTTGGCTGTTTTGCAGGACTTAAATGAAACAAGAAAAAGTCTGAGTAACGAAAAGCTAAAGCCAACAACCACTGAAGAAAAACCACCTGTCCAAGCAAGACCTGTCTGGATTCCAAAGATTGGGGATCTGGTCAGAGAAAAGATCGCGGTGAAGAAGGAATTTGGGCCTTCTTACAGAAAAGCAGTACCTGTCTTAGCTGTCAGCGGAACAAGATCAGTAGTACTACTGCCACTTGCTGGAAAAAAGGAGAACCGAGTTGTATCAATCGACCTGGTGAGACCACAACCATGTGGCCGATAATAAGTAGTAGGCCCAGTGGACTCCCAAGAAATAGCAGAAGACCAAATCTTGCTACAATCCAAGAGGTTCAAACTGAGAGACTAATCACATTTGATAAACCTTCAGTGAATAATAAAGGACTATGCAACAAAGCCATGGAACTTGTGCCTCTTGATACCCAAATTGCAACAGTTCGTCAAGAAACACCTATCTACAATGATGTAGCCTCGGACTATACAAATGTAACAAAAGAAAATCCAAAGATCAATGGAAATCCGGAAGCAATTCCACCAATTGACAGAACTGCATCTGGCTACTTTATCAACTTTGATGACTTTTCCAATGATCCAAGTGAACATGGAGACAAGCCAGCAACAAAAACTTTCAAAGAAAAAATTACAGAGCTCTTTCATCAACTGAGAGAAACATATCTAATTTCACCATAGATTAAATTATGGATTGTGTTAGGTCTACTTTTCCTCCTTCTGTGGCTCATCTCGGTTTTAAGTTTGGGTAGATTTATTGATGGAAAATATAGTACAATGGACACAGCAAGTTAGAACATCAACTTGGTCCTGAAACCACACAGATCCTCTCACATCGAAAAAAGAGAACTATCATCAGTGAACATCACAGCCATCCCTATACCTGGTGGTATAGCATGGGACAAAACTGACTATGAAATTTATGGCCCGGATGAGCTCTTGAAATATCCACACCAATTTAAGATCTCCTTAAGTGACTTTGTATCACCTAGTACTTTCCCTGATGATTGGGACTATGAAAATATTAATAATATGATGTCAGATTTAGAAATGTCAGCAAAATTTACAGAACATGAATATTTACAGGGTTCGTCGAATTATGAGGAAATGTATTGTTACAATCACTTTGGGCATCATTATCTGCATAAATCTGCAAATCCTAGAAATGTTTTCAGTTATAATCAATGGGAACATTGTCCAACTCCACCAAAAGGCAGTTCAAGAAAATGTTATGAGAAATTTCCATACTTCTCAGGGTTTAATAATATTAATCCAGAAACGTTTTATTTCAAAATGTTAAAAAAGACAGGAGTGAAAAACATGTTGACAAATACTAAGCTGATTTATTCTGAAAAATGTTATGTAAAAATGTCTACATTTGGTTTTGAATTTTGGAAAAATAACATTGAGACAAAAACCATCTGGGGTACAAAAGAATGGCAGGTACAAGGTCTAGAATCATTGTTTAGAGCATGCATGATCCCAGAACAAATAATGTTCCTGAATGACACCATTCAACAAACAACCTGCCTTGGTTTAGCTAAGATAAAAGATTTAAACAACCCGTCTATACTAAAGCCTATGCCTGATAGAAACACCACTACAGATGAGGGGTTAGACGTGTCCTATATTTTAAAACAAAACAGAACACTTCCTGATTGAAACAAATGGTTGATCTGGCCCACAGACACTAATAACTGTCAAGATAGATTCCTGAACAAAATACAGGGATTCAAACAGAACAGGCCAGACCCAAGATATTCCCAGAGACAACTTCCAGGGATAGTTACAGCATACAGTGTAGGAAAACTATGCCTTGACTGGCTACAGAAATCCACACTTCCCGAAATTAAGCAACACTTAACTTTACTTAAAGAAGGTGCTGACTTGCGAGATTTCTTACTGGGACCTCGCAAACCGCGTCAAAAACGTTTCATATACGCCGGTATATACGCAGCTTACAATGAAGCTTGGAAAGTTACACAAATTGAAACTGCAGAAAAATACGAGAAATTGATCGTATTAATTTGGAAAAAATCCTTTTCTGTGGTGGACAATGGGTTAACGACTCTGTCCTCCAGAATTTATTCACTGGACAGCATTGTATCATCTGCTATTGATATAATAGAACAGGATATGCTAATGTTACAACATGGTCAATCCCAATTGCGTTCTATTGTACTGCTAGGCTGGACGTTACAAAACCTCGGTTCAGGCCAGGTGCCATGACGTCTAATCAACATAACGTCATTATTTTCTATCTTTAACCTTACAGATAGACAAATCTCGTTGGCACAAAAAGGAGCAGACTATACGGTGCTGAGCATTGAAAAACTAGAAAGATTACCATTGACAATGTCAGAAAGACCTGTCATTGAATGAATAATACATGGCACCATTACAATCCCGATAACAACTTTTCAGTTTCAATACTGCCAAAAATATATACCAGCAGGCCTGTATGAAAGGTTGGGTAAAGGATACATCCAATCAACCTGGAATTTACCTTTTACACATAAATGTTATAGTGAAGGGAAAAAAATAGGTATTTCTTAGTGGTAACAATTGTAAAAAATCACTAAGCGGTACACTTCTGTGTCAAGGTATTAACTTGCATGGAGCCTGCGAAGGTTCATCAAACAACCTTTCATGTCATCTGCACGGCACCCCTGCTACACAGATAGAGGCCTTTTTCAGACCACTTTCCAACGGTAGCTACGTTATATTAAGTGACCACAGCTGTTGTGGCATGCTAGGAAAAGCCTATCTCGTGAGCGTCACTTCCAGGGTCATTTGTTGAATGCAAGTATTGTATCCAAACAGCAATCCAGACATGGAGGCAGCAATATGGCCTTCTGGGAATATCTCTTCTATTCGAATTGATACTTTAAGCAGAATGAAGTCTATTCTTTTACAAACAACTGTGCCTTTAACCTCGTCCAAAGAAACGTATGACCTGCAAGTTGCAAGGACAGCGGCAGAGATACATACCCTATTATCGACAAATTGCTCCGTGCATTTCGTAGAAATGTTAAGCCAAATCTTAAACATGTCAGATACCAGTGGCATCGCACATGTATTTAAGACATTTTTTTGGGACTGTTAGCACCCTTTGAAACAGTTCTGGGCATCTTCCCGAATTTTGTGCATTCTCTTTTCGGTGGCCTGCCTCTTATTTTGGGACTCTTAGCAGGAATTTTATTTTTGTTCCTTCTGCTCCGATATGGCAAGCCAAGTCACAGACAAAACTCAGGCTACGATGGAAGAAACGATCCTAGCAATACGATACCGAGACCGTATCACTAAGGTCCTCGGATTGGCCCGGCTAAGAGATCTGAATACTACCTAGTTTCTTTCATTCAGACCAATCTGGCAAAATTGCATCTTACCTGTGCTTCGATGTCTGCTATGCAGAGAAGAATGCGTGTTGGACGTCTGTCTTACACTACCATCTGCAGTACCAATGGATATCGATGCTTTGCTTTGTCCGGTAACGACTCATGCAACGTGTTGTCCCCAGCGGCTACCGATTCTGATGACGGCATTCGTTGAGACTTCACCATTACGATTAGGTGGCGGTGAAGTAAGAGATGAAAGCGGCACCACACAGGTACAACCTTCTGTGAACATTGCTGATCTAAACACCGATGATGACAATGCATCGCATATATGCACTATTTCTGATTTTTCAGCATTGGCCCAACTTTCACCTACTGTTGTAGACACATTTTTTTCTGGTCTATCTGAGGTAATGTTCTCTCCTAACAACGAGAATAATATTTGAAATAGAGAGCACACAGCGTTCCCTGAACTCTGAATTAGGCCTTCAGTTTTTATAAACAGCAGTGCTGAAAACATTTGGAACTATTTTTTCCCATGAAAGCAAAAGTATTTTTCCCAATTTCCAAAATATTTACTTTTTTTGGCACATGATACTCTGCTTAAAGTAGAACTATTCTTAGAGAACAGATCTTCTATTCTTAGAGACTCTAGAGACAATATTTTGAAATCCGCCTCTAACACATGTACAATCTTGTATGAATATGTGATGAAATGGTCTCGACTTTTTTTCTGTATTAAGAGCCATCTCATGAATGTAATTTTCGTGATTCATTCAGTCAACATTCTAAATGTGCAAAAATGTTATCTGAATGATACCACTGCTTGAAAGCGTACAGTATAATACTCATTTTCGTGTATCTATACCATTTCAAATGCATTTGATGTATTTTGGGGTGGGCTGGAAAACACATGCATACCTATATGTTTATATATTGCTTAGTATTTAGTAATGATGGACATTATATGTGGAGTGGGTGTTGTAAACGTAACTAGGACCCTAATTAAATATTCCCGATGTATGCCCTTATGTGGTTATAACAAATCATATCCTTATAAAGGCATAAGAATCATATCCATATTTAGTAATAGCCTATGCAGTCCAAATATGGCAAGGCTACTTCCTTAGACTCCTAGAAAGTACAACGAGTTCTTTAAACAAACCAAACCTTCAGCAACCTGGGAATTCCCCATGCTTTTGTTTTGATTTGTCCTAGAACTCCTGCGAGTCCTGAAAGAACTGCCAGTTCCTAGTGATGGTTCTTATTGATGTCTTATGTCCACCCTTACGTCAAACACGGCACCTTCCAGGTATAAATATACCAGCATTTGCCTTCAGCAACACACGGTGGTGTGGAGCAGAGCAGCTATCTACTTACCCAAAGCCCAGCTGATGCGAGTGCCGAAGGAAGCCGTCCCTCCCATTTGACGCACTGAGAAAGACGCTGTCTTTTCTCCTGCCGAGAAAATCCAGCTGCAGTGTTTCCAGTCACCCTTGCGGGTTACTGGGAGATCGAGTCCTGAGAACGAGATACAAGACCTCCTTCATTCTAAAACCAAGGTACTGTGCTGATTAGACCCTAAGAGAATTCTTGATTCAGATTCTTGTCAAAACTAACTTAACTTAAACTGCAACTCCCTTACTCCTTCCCATGTACTAGGATTAGGTTAGGTACACTGGGGTAGGCATATTTAGAAGCACCAGTTAGGTATGTTTAGTCAACTTTTATCATTGTATGTAATTGTATATATTTTATCCGTTAAGTATCATATGGCTCAGAAACCATATCAATGCTTTTACAGTATTATTTCATAATACTCCTTTTACAGTACGCACTTTACTTGGACAAGTATTGCAATTGTGGCAATTCATTTCTCTTGCATGAGAAAGAAGACTGCTCAATAAATAACACCTTTTATTGAAAACGCCTGTCTCTCTATTTCTCTGCACTCTGGTGAAACTAAGTATGCACGATTGACAGAGTGAAATAGCTATCTATTGTTTTCACACAACTCTGGAGATATACTCCTTATTCTGGAGGGAGCAAAGTTGTCATGTTTATGCGGTTGTCAGAAGCTAATCCCTTCTTGTCTAATCAGGGAAGTTAACTCCTCCATGTTCATTCGAGAAAGTTTCTAGTGACCTCTGAGCTAGCTGGCATACCTAATTAAGTCTAACATATTCAGTAGAGACCTAGTCGACCTCAGTCCTACGTCTAAACTGCTGTTTATGTTATTCTAATGCGCAGAGCCTATTGGGAATATAGAAACTACACTACACACTCAACCTTATCGCTCTGACACTCTCCAAGATTGAACTAAACCTCTCAAACGTTCAGATGGAACTTATGAGACTCAGAGAAGACTTCAGCGTTCTGAACAACACGGCTCTCCTCAATCAGAATCCCCTTCCCCCTTGCCTCACTCACCCCTCCCAACATAACCTCTGGAAAACTATTCCCCTCTACAACAGATCTTCCAGGCCGCATTGTGCTAGGTACAGTCTCTCCCCATCTGCAACTACGGACCTATGCAACTCTTACCTTCCCAACCCCCTGATCCCAAACGCACCCCCAATTTCTCCAGCATCCCAGTGATCTTGGGAACGAGCATAACTCCCTCCTCGCCCAGACCTCCTACCCAACTTACCACCATACACTCATGCACTACCGCCAACCCTAAGCCCCTATCCTGCATGCTCGTTAACTGACGCTCGGCTGTCCGACACACAACTGAAATATCCGAATCCCTCCTTAGTGAATCCATCAACATCCCTTTCCTTACAGAATCCTGGCTTAATGACCACTCAACGGCCATCCTTGATCTACTCACCCCCCATGCCACTCCATCATTAGGAAAGACAGAACAGGCAGAATTGGTGGTGGCCTAGCTATTGTTTACAAAAATCTAGTGCAACTGTCCTGTGTTAAAAACGCTGAACACTTAACCTTCGAATACTTTGGCGCTAAATTCATTATTCAGGCCCCCCCCCCCCAATTCGCCTAAATAATATCTAACACCCTCCGGGTGATCCACTTCCCTTCGCTGAGGAACTAGCCGACATTCTTTCACAATCCTCTCTCTCCAACTTGAAAAACATCTTCCTTGGAGACTTTAACATCCACTGGAACAATACTGCTGACCCCACAGTCACCCATCTCTTCAATCTTCTAGAAATCAATAGCCTTCTTCAACTTTGTCACTATCCCACCCACACCAAAGGTGCTACTCTCGATGCCATCATATCCAGTAATAACCTGGCTACCATTTCCAGCATCCTTCCCATTGACTGGTCTGACCATCACCTCATCCTGTTCAAGATCGAATCCGCTCCCCTCCTCCCGCCTATCAAAAATCACCCACCCTTGAAATGGACCAGAAACCTCAACCAAATCTCTCCTGGCGAACTGGAGTCTAAACTACAAGCTCAACTTCTTCTCACCCCTCTCTCCCAAGACTCAAATGAGCTCCCTGAACCCTTCAATAAGACCACCAGTGAGGTCATAGACTTCCTAGCCCCTTCCAAACTAAAAAACAAAGAACCATTTCATCTAAAACTTGGTTTAACTCTGATCTCAATGACAAAAGGCGTTCACTTAGACTGACTGAAAGATCTTGGAGACAACACCCATCCGCCGCCCACCTTGCCTATCTCAAAGCAGCTAGATCATCCTATTAAAAAACACATCTTCAAGGAAAACACTTCCTTTTTCCGAATACAACTCGATCAGGCAAAAAATAGACCCAGAGAACTATTTAAGATTGTTCGCAACCAAAAATCCACAGCCCCCCCTAAACTTGCTACCTCAACAAATAGATGTGAGGAAATTGCCAACTTCTTCTCTGATAAAATTGCAAAAATCGAGAACTCCTTCCATCTAACTATGATCACACAAAATTCCCCTTTTGTCGCTGACAATACACTTATCGATCCTCCCGTATTGACTCTGTCTCCTTACCCTTCCACTCCCGCTCTCGCTTATACCCCTCCAGATCCCAGCCTTCCCCCTCAGCAACTACAAAACTATGCATCTTGGTCTAATTTCCCCCCGTGACTGAACTCGAAGTCTCTAACGTCATAAACGAAACTTAAACCATCCTCACACACCAAAGACCCTATCCCCTCCAGTCTTTTCCAGAATCTCAACCACATCATTGCCCCTTACTGGACCATCATCATCAACATCTCCTTCTCCACAGGTTGTGTCCCAGACTCTCTTCAACTTGGTCAAATCACGCATATACCTAAAAATCCCACCTCAGACCCTATTGACCTTAACAACCTCCGCCCTATCTCTAACCTACCTCTTCTTTCCAAAGCCCTGGAAAAATGTGCTCTTCTCCAATTAGATAAACACATTAACAACTTCAACTTTTTTGACCCCTTGCAATCCAGCTTCAGAAAAGGCTGCAGCACGGAAACTGGCATGCTAAATATAAACGACATTCACGCTTCCCTTGACAGCCGTGAATCATGCTTACTCATTCTCCTTTACCTCTCTGCTGCCTTTGATGCAGTCAACCCAACTCCCTCAAGTCCCGCTTTGGCCTTAACGGTTAGGTCCTTAAATGGTGCACCTCATTTCTCCAACACAGAACACAACAAGTAAAAAATTAACAACTGTCTATCCAACCCCTCTCCGGTTTCCCTAGGCGTCCCCCAAGGTTCTACTCTCTCCCCTTCACTCTTTAACCTTTTCATGGAACTTGTTACACTCATCCTGAAACAAGCAGGGATGAACTACCACCTCTATGCCGAAGACACACAACTGTACTATAAGATTAGGTCCCACACTGATGTACTTCTTCTTAACCATACCTTAAACAAGATCCAACACTGGTTCCACTCCAACCAACTCAAACTCAATCCAAAGAAAACTGAAATCATCCTCTTCTCCCCTAAAAACAACGGACTGCTCGCTCTCTTTGTCCAACTCGGTAAAATCTCTTGGTTTTATCGTTGAAAAAAATCTATCCTTCAACGACCACATAAAAAACTGCGCTAAAGGAGCTCTCTTCACTCTGTCACCTGAAGAAAATCAAACCCTTCATCCCACCGGAAGACTTCAAATGGGTCGTCCAATCCCTGGTACTGTCAAAAATCGACTAAGGGAATGCTATCCTCACCTAGCCCCACTCAGATCTGTGCTCCACCTAGCAGCCAGGCTCATCACTGTCTACAAACGCCTTGATCACATCTCCTCTGCCCTGAAGGCTCTCAACTGGTTGCCCGTTCATGGTAGATCCTCCTACAAGACTGCATGCATCACACATAAAGCCTTACACCAGAATGCCCGCTGTACCTCACAAACAAACTTTAAAAAGCGGGCATCTCTAGAACGATGAGGAGCACAAACACCTTCCTCCTCATCCCCCCCCCCCTTATTCAAAAAGAAAACCACTCAATCTCACGCCTTCTCTGGAAAAGCGCAGATCGTCTGGAATGCCCTCCTTAACCCTTTCGATGCTGATGACAAGCTCAGCTCGTCATGATGCACGGTTGAGCTGTGCTGATGACGAGCTGAGCTCGTCATGACACCAGCAAAATGGCAATTTCCAGCACAGGACGGGAAAACTGCCAGCAGCCAAGGTGTTAAGGAATAGCGCTCCAACCCCTCCTACATTGCCTTCAAAAAAGACCTTAAACTGCAACTCCACAGCAAATACTGGGCTCCTTAAATCATACCTCTGACCTCCCTATCCTCCTCTACTTCACTCCCTTCCCTCCCTTCCCCCATCCCCCCTTCTATCTCCCCCATCCGATGTAAAAATGTATGTAAATGTATCTGCTCTTGCCTAGACCTCAATGAAACATTTGTTTTTATTCATTATTTCATACTGTGCTTTTTGAGCAACTCCTATAATCTTGTTTTTCGCACATGTAAAGCGCTCTGATACCCCCGGGTCTAGCAAGAGCTTTAAGAAACCTTTCAAATAAATAAAATAAATAAATAATCAAGCTGGCTTAACAATGCCCTTTAACAATTCGCCCCTTGGAAACTTAAACATAAGACAATTAAGCCTTCAGAGCCCTAACACTGCGAGGCGCTCCAACTAGAAAAACAAAAATGCAGACAACAGGAGAGAAGATGGAGGCTTAACAATGAAACTCAATAAAAGGAAATTTATAAACGCTCTCTGGCCAAATATAAAAGTCTATTGGTCACAGCAAAAACACGTTATTTTACAGCTCAAATAGAACTGTCTAATAATTCACCCAGGGAACTTTTTCAAGTTATTAACAAACTCACTAGTGTCGGTAGCCAAAGGATGTAACATTAGTCAAACACTTCTGCGTTGTCACTTCCGTGTGGAGTGCTGCAGGGGTCCTCCCTAAGTCCTTTTCTATTCTACCTATAGCTTGCCCCGCTGATTCAATCTTTTGGTCCATCCCTCACCTAAGTAGATGACACACAAATTGCGGTCTCTGCGGCCAATTAGGCCAATAATATGAGTTTTATGCTTCATATTTGTATGAAAGAAATCTGCACCTGGATCTGCAGGCATTGCCTTAAGCTAAATTCAGAGAAGACGGAAGTGATGTTCTTTGGAAAGAATCATTGCTTTTGGACTCCCGAAAAGATGGGCCCACATCCTACTCCATCTCGCAAGGTTAAAAGCCTAGGAGTGATTCTGGACGACAAACTTAATTTCAATAAACAAGTTAATTCCATCATATCTACTTCCTATAATACACTAAGAATCACCAGAATTATCTTTCCTTATATTCCAGTCAGTGCCATAAAAATAGTTATCTCCTCCCTCGTTTTATCTAAAATAGACTACTGTATTGGCCTATACATCAATCTGCAGAAACAATACCTCAATAAATTGCAGGTTTTGTAGAACTCAGCCACCAGGGTACTGCTCAATCTTCCAAAAACATTAGTCTGTCTCTCTGGCAATTAGAGTTACATTGGCTGACTCTCAGTAATCGCATCAAATTTAAAACTCTGTCTTACTTTCAAGGCCCTTCATAGCATAGGTCAAGATTTTTTAAAAAATACCATCTCCTGGTACACTCCTAACAGGAACCTTAGATCTCTAGGTACATATACACCCACACAATCTAGATTTAAGAAAACTTGATGGGGCGGCAGCAGCTTCCACGCACAAGCCACTGGACTTTGGAACACTCTTCCTCCCCATATCAGATTCGCATGTTCGCTGCTGGCTTTTAGAAAGCTTCTCATTTCGGGCTTTTTAACTTTTAATCTGTCTCTTACACCATGCTCCCGTACTATGCCTAGCTATCAGCGCCAAGACAACCACGGGTACTCGTTGCGCTGTATAATTTAATTTAACATAACATCTGGGATCGTTATTGGGGAGGAATTCCAGTGCAGCTCGATTGTGCCAGCCACAATAGAGAATTTGCAATTCAAGATTGCATTGTTGTGCACAAACTAAAAAGCATAATGTGTAATGCACTACTTGAGGTAAAGTCCGTACAATAATTATAAAGAACACAGAGTGTAACAAAGTAAAGTACATAACACAGGGTTGAAGGACTGCCCTGCCTGAAGATCAGAATGAATGAACAGAAACATCCAACCCTACAGTAACACTGAGGAATAACAGATGGGCAGGATTGGGTGAAGAAGAAAGGACTAACCTAGAATTAATGTAGGAAACATAGAACCCAGGGGATACACACTAGGGACTATGCTTACAATTTAAGTTGTTGGTAGCCGGCCACTGTATGGTCTGTGCTTCTAGGGTACGCTATGAAGAATTTACCTGCCAAGAGGACTCTGACATTTCAGAAGCTCCGACACTCGCACAGACTATCTACCCTGTTGAGAAAACAGTCAGAGTGGCTGTTTCTGCTGCTTAGGCTTCTGATGCTGCTGCTATTTTGAGATATACACTGAATGCTTTTGAGGTCTATTAGAACATTGGAATGTTGGGAGCTCCATTGAAAACAATGGAGTGCTCTGGGCTTATAATGGCTGGTATAAGCCTGGAGCTCCAACATTCCAATGTTTTTTGTTCACAGCTCTGGATGTGAACAAAGGCTTCAGGGAGCCTGAGGGGATTCCAATCCCCTCACGCTTCCAAAAGGCTTTGTTTTTTTGTTAGAACATTCTGCCACTAGACGACAGAATGTTCTAATAGCCTTATAGCCCTTCGTAGATGGGCTATACCGCTATTAAAGTCCCTCTCCCTTGTTAAAGGCCCTCGCCTTCGGCTCGGGGCCTTTAACGCTGGAGAGGGCCTTTAATAGCTGGTATAGCCCTCTACGGCGGGCTATAAGGCTATATTGAACAAACATGCTGGAAATCAATCTTTCAAATTCCAAAATCATTGTGTTAGTAACTCTTTTGATGCACACATTTGTTTGTAGATTGAATAGATTTGATAAGATTTTTGGGGAAAAGTAAGATCTTCACTAACGCCAGACCTAAAAAAGAAACATGCAAACATGATTAATGAATAGCGCTGTCTTTTTATAGCTGGTTATGGTATCTAATAACCGCACTTCCTAAACAAGATAACTAGAATTCAGCTATTAAAACGTATAAGAAAGTGCATACATCCAAGTACACACAGTAGCTATCATTTAGCAGCTGCCTATCATGTTGCGACTTGCAGTCTTGCAAAAGACTACTTAATGTCTTATCACCAAAATGTAATGGAGCATAAATGGGACATTGTAACAATCCAAGTGCCAAGTCCATCCAAGACGTTAAACTATGAAAACACATGAAAGCCAGGGGTGGTTGGAGAAAATTGAAATCCCCACCACCCCCACCCCCACCCCCTCTCTGTAGTTCATTTTACATTTCTAGGCACTGTTCATGAGATTAGGTCTTCCAAACATACATACAAACATAAAGCTGTCCGAGTCTACTAAAGGCATATGCCAGTACAATGCCCATTTGAGTTTATGCGTTCAGAGAAATAATGAGCAAACCTTGCCTTCAGCAGGGAAGTTGCCACAGGATATGTTTGTAAACAAAAGGATTTGGGCTGAAACCCCTATGAGAGTAATATGTTTATTTTTGTGAAGGTCATTTTAACAGACTCCATTTTAAAAGTCCTTCTCTTTGTTAATTAAATAGCATAAAATGACGTGAAATGTTGGTACTTGCAACGAGGTAGCCATTAAGTAAAGGCAAAGAACATTTAGTGCCCACTGAACAACTAATAGCATTTGAAGTCCAAAAGACTGTTTTTTTGGAGAAGGCACGTCTCCTTGTTTTGCTAGCAAAGACATGGTAGGTGGACAGGGAATCTGGTACACCAAAGTTGGTTTTACATCACAACCTGTAAAATGACAAACTGTGAACGTGAGCTTCCATATTTTAATACTATATAGATACTTCTAAAGAATTAGTTACATTACAGAATGCATGTCAATTGGTATCTTCTGAGCATCAAAGTTATGGGACAAGCCCAGCCCGCATTCTTCAACTATTTCTTTCACCAACGGTTTGCGCCAATTGAGAACAAGCATTGGCAAAACCAATAGGTCACACCTATGCTAGGGTTTGCCAATGTGTTTTAACAATGTACGCCAGTGTGGCTGTTGTTCAGCAAGACTAAAAGCTACTGGCTTAGAAGAGAGTGGAGTAGAGAGGAGTGGAGTTTTGTATAGTGGAGTGACAGAGTGCAGTGCATAGAGTGTCATGAAGTGGAGTGTCATAGTGTCATTGAGTGGAGTTGTATAGAGTGGAGTAGAGTAAAGTGCAGTGGAGTGTCATATTCTGGAATGGAGTAGACATCATAGAGTGGAGTGGTATAGAGTGAGTTATCGTAGAGTGGAATGGCATACAGTGGAGTAGCATAGAGTATCATAGAGTGGAGTGGCGTAGAGTAGTGTTGCATAGAGTGGAGTGGCATAAAAAGGAGTGGAGTAACATTTTGTGGAGTGAAATGACACGGAGTGGCATGGAGTGGGGAAGAGTGGAGTTGGAGGATCCTCTTTCATGGATATAATTATTAGAACACACATGGGACATGGGCATTACACCGGGTCCCCTAACTCTTCGGGGGTCCTCAAACCTTCTGGAGGCCCCATATGTAGCCCAAGACCAATGAATATCTGTGAGCTATAGAAGGCCCCACCTATGCTGGGGAGGCTTAATTTTTCATTATGTCACTGCAGTGGGGGAGGAGGGGTGAATAGTATGTGTTGTGTATGGTCAGTAGGTGCAAAAGATGAGAATAGGAGGGTGGCTGTTGCCACTGTTTAGCTACCGTTTAGATGCTCTTCCCATTGAAAAGGCATGTTTTTATTTGAACTGTAGTATTTTCCCCAAACTACTGTTTGTTATTCTGTTGATGGATGTTTGTTTTCCTTTCAACTGTATTTCTGCATACACTTTGTTTTCTTTTTTGGATCAAACTCTGTGTTTCCTTTTTAGGTATTCAAAGAAGATCTGAAGGAGCTGAGGTAATCTAATATGCCTAATAATATTGTGCATTTTTTGTTGTTTCTTCATTTTGGCTTCAATGCCAGTACCCTTTAATTTAGTGCAGAAACTCCACTCTCTCCACAAACTGTTGTATTTGTATATGTGATCTTTTCAGCTCACTTTTGTATAGTGGCCCAGATTCCAGAACTGGAATTGTTCAGTCTTGTTACTTGGCACATTGTGTAGGCATTGATAAGTAGTTCATTTTCCAGAGCGTGGCGTTTTTAGTTGTTATTTTGAGATGGTCACGTTTCAAGACAGTTTGTTCATGCAACCATTTTGTCTCTTCTGCCTTGCACTAATTCCCGTGTGGTTTGGTTGCCTCACCATGTCTGGTTGAAGGAAATGCATCATAATATTGTTAAGGCTTGAGTTGTGTTCTTCAGTTCAAATTAGAATTAGACTTTATGCAGGTGTGGCCAACACTGATGACAGATTGAGAGTAGCGACTGACATTCCGACCTATTAGAGAAACCATCACTCGGACCTGGTGATAAGTTTCATCACCTGGTCGCTCCACTTCAAGGATGCAAGTCCATGATTTGGCTTTTCGTAAGCAATTAATTTGTGCTCCCTAGAGGAATTAAACTGAGTTGTATCCTTATTATTTACATGGGGCCATATTTATTATATGGTTATCAGAATGAGTTGGATATGTTTCTGTCTTGATGTAGGCCAACAGACCCCATGGCCTTCAACAGAACTTGGGCCCTGTCTGTGATGGTAACCAATGTGTGTTTCATAACTTTGCCTCTCACACAAGACCAGACAGCACCTACTGTCTTACTGCATGTGGCTGCTTTTGGTCTCTTAAGCGGTGTTTTCACCTGTAGAACAATAGTTAAAAACTGCACAGGTTAGAACCAGCATCTTCTTTATTCCCCATTCGCTGCCACTGTCCATATTCAGATCAATTGCTTTTTTAGTAGATTTAGGTTTTTATATAAGCAACTTCTAGAAATATCACTACCCTGTAGTGCACAGTCCCCTGGCACTTTTATTAGCACTCCATGCAGTGTATGCATTATGGTTTGTACTATTGGAGTTTTTGTATTCTTAACTCACCTACTCAAAAAAATATATATTTACAACCTGGAGCGGATGGGAGGAGTGACATATGAAATTCTATTTCATGGTATTTAGCAAAAGCATAGTGAGGTTTAGAAAGTAAGGGCCTGATGTAGTAATTCATGTTGCAAAAAATCTGGTGCAATTTGTGACCATCATTTTTGCATCCGGTTAAGAATTTTATGAAAAACCTATGTATTAATATGTCGATTCGCTATATTCTGATTAGGAGTTGGTCAAATTTAATATTAATGAGATACGTTACAAATTGTGACCAACACTGACTGGTGGCCATCACAGAGATGGTGACCTACCAGGTCAGGAGACTACCATGTCTGTAATGGCCATTCAGTGAAGTAAATCGATTTTTTGTTTGTTTTGTTGTTTGTTTGTGTTTTATAAAAATGTGTCTTGTTTTCCTAACTGGAAGCATGTCTGCATTTAAAAAAACGTTTTCCTCTTTTTTTTAAAGTTTATTTGATAGCTGGCAGTAGTCCTCTGGATCACTGCATGCTTTCCAACAAATGTTTATATTTTGACATTCACAAAGGAGGGGGGGTCCACTTCCCCAACTGCGGCCCCAAGCCATTGCCAGTGGCTGAGATTAATTCAAGCATTCCATCCATCACCTTGTTTTTGATGCTGTTAGTGTGAAGGGGATGTCCAGACATGGATCCCGTGCTCTTTGTGCCACTAGAACCAAGCTATACCTGGCTGATGAGCCCTAATAATCGCAAACCCGTTCCTGGATTTCTTGTGTCCCGGTTCAGGCTGAATCGTTCCCACTGGAGCAGGATCAGTACTGATTTGCATAAGACTGGGCCAAACTGGGGAGCCTTGGTGGGAGACAAACCATGAATTGAAATGCGACCCGTGCTTACTCTGACCTGAATCATTATCCACCGTAGTTGTTACTTCCGGATGAGACCATCACCTACCATTTGTTTATCCTAAGGGCGGACACTTTCCACAAGATAGATATACATTTTATCCATGAGTACAACAAACTCCTTGGGGAAACCTTATCCAAATCACATAGAACCGTGCAATTTCTGCCCATGCTCAAGGAGATGTTGAAGTCTGCGACAGACACGTTCAAGGAACCAGTCAAAGCCAGCGTGGTGACACCTAGGGTAATATAAAAGAAATATAAACCCTACCCCAAAAACCATCCATTCATAAGAGGTAGAAATGTATGTTTATTTTGAAGCTCCCACTTCTCCGTCCACTCTTTCTTTTGAAAGCGGTCTGTCACAGCAGGAGCATCCCAAAGCTGATAGCCCGACAACACAGTCCATAGGAGTGACTAGAGTTCACACCTGGATGTCAGCTACAGTGATATGTGTATCAAAAGGTTAGTCCAGGGCCCCAGCCCTACTCCTTATGATTCTCTTATAGCCCATCTCCTTCATGAGATGTGCCCAGGCCCCTGCCTTGTAACCTCTCATTGAATCAAAGAGCACCCCAGGGAAACCAGGCTCTTGCTTCTCCTATATATGCACCCCACCCAGCTTAAAGGAATGCAGCTATACACAAATCTGTCTGGAGAGTGATACACTACATCCTCTCCATGTTTTACTATACAGGTCTGGGTTTCCCAAAATGGAACTCAAGGTCCTCTATGTAGTGTACCATTCACCTGTACACATACACCCAGTGTGTGTATACAGCGTACACCCACTGCATAGCACTGTATCCTTCCTGAATTGTACTACTCATAGGCACATATACACCCAGCTGATATATTTAATATGCACGCATTACCCAGCACTACATCCTTCATGTACTGTTCCACTCATGAGCACACTTACATTCAGCACATGCATTTAGTATGCACGAATTGCACAGTACTGTATTATTCCTGTATTGCACCCTTCCTAGGCACACATACACTCAGAGCAGATAGTCCACTCATGCACTGCGCAGCACTGCACACCAAACCAATGTAGGCCAAGGGTGAGGTTAAGCCCACAGCAGCAGCGGAAATGTATATATACATGTGAGCCAGTATGCGTCACTCCAGTGACTGAGGTTAAAATGACTTGTTCACCACTAATAATCACTACACGTGATGCTGCCGCCGCCACCACCACGCAGGTGCTGCTTCACTCCTGGTGAAGGCAGTAGCCTTCTACCACCATGCGGGTAGCGGTTGGTGCAATCTACTCGGTCCAACAAGCCCACCAGGGGCGGCTCCTCCATGTGGGTGGAAGACCGTCTCCCCACTGCTTACTCACAGTGCGAGAAGCAAAAACATAAAATGGTGTTTTAAATACCATTTTATGTTTCTACGTCTCGCACTGCGAGAAAGCAGAAGGCAGGGATTGTTTTGGGGCAGTGGGGCGTTCCTGCTCCAGGCAGGGGAGGAGTGGCTAGTCCACTGTTGTGGGAGCTGACTGTTAGGTCGGCCCCAGGGCGAACCAAACCAGTCATGCACACTCTGTATTTTCTCGATGTAGGCTACATAGAGAAAATGGCCTATCCATAGACGCCTGTAGGGTCGGCGTCCTAGCCAATCATGGCTTAGGGGAGGGGAGGGAAGCTGCCTGCTTCCTGTTTGGCTAGGAGATAGTAGACGTGACGCGGGACCGGACAAGATGGTAAGTTTAATTTGCTGTTTTCTTTAACTTAAATTACCCTCTGTTCTAAAACCCCCACCCCCGGGCGACATGCCGGATGCGACTGAAGACCACAATCTTTGAGACAGACCTATGCCATGGGGCACACGCATAATCACTCCATGCTTGCCTATTACAATACAAATCAGCATTTGTGATCCAGATCTCAGTACAGTTATGGAACTCAGGGCAGAGATGCATGCCAAGTACCATGCAGATGACTTTTCCGAACCAATCATGGCACTGAGGTTATTAGGTGCTTTTGTAAAATGCATACTCGCGGGGTGTAAAATGTAATCCCGCCACTTGGCAGCCACAAAGTATGTGTTGGGTTTAAAACACATAAATAAAATGCATTGTCATAATCATTCATAATCTTTATTCAGTTACATTGAAGATACAATTTGCAGGCTTACAACTTAGCAATAAATAAGATAACATTTAAATATATTGCTGTCAGTAAAATAAAATAGTTAACATCTAAAAACATCTAATCATACTTGAAAATACAAGTTTACAAATTAGGTACAAATGTAAATCATGAGGTTCGCGGAGAGGAAGGAAGATACATCTGGTGGAATATTCAGTTTCTAGTTGAACAAATTGGGTGCATATTGGGTTCACTGTAAAGTTTCATAATTGCGAATGTCTCCGAAAGGGCAAAACATCCAGGGGAAGTGCCAATGTGCCAGTTCAATTATATATAAAGTACAGATTTTGACCACTAGGGATAATAAAGTGCAAGTGCAGCAACTTATTTCCAGAAGGAAGGTACTTCCAAAAAGAATAGCTCTGTAATGACAATTCAATTATAAATGAAATGCAAATTTCAACCACTGAGATTACTAAAGTGCAGATACAACTATCACAGCAATCTCTTCTTGATTTGATCATCCATTATTTATAAAATTACAGGGTACTACAAGCTCATTGGTTCCATTCTGCTCAGTCTGGCATACGTATCATAACCCTAAAGACATCAACATTCCAGACCTTTTCCCTTTACAGCTAATAAATATCTGCTTAGACTAAAAACGATTATTTGGGATTTGTTAACTTTTTAAATTCTCAATGCTTCTAAATATGACCTAAATCCCATATTCCGACATATTGGCTTAATCCACTTTTTCATGGAGATGGTATATACGGGACAAAATGCCAATAGCTTGAAAGCTTGCAAAAGCTAGACCTATTGTATTGAAAATGCTTGTTTTTAACATTGTGAGATTTGCTGGTATTCACAGGATGCTGAGCTTGCGCCAGATTCAAACCTGGTTTCCCACATGTCATGGTCAGATTACCGCCAAGAGCACCTCAAGCTTAACCAGACCCATGCGTCAGGTTGAGCTTTCAGTGGCTCTCCCCCACCCCCTACTATTGGGAAAGTTAATGCCCATAAAATAGGAACTTAGTCGTATTAACTAACATTTTCCTTAGCCTCTCATTTTACCCACCTTGCCTTAGTTACCAAACTGAGCATGTCTGCAAATTGTGTATAAAAAGACCTAAGCATCCCATATTTTCAGGACAAGGGATTATTTGACATGGAGACCTCTTTCCACGAGGGGTGAAAAGTAAGTTGCTGCATGTCAGCTGACCACTACCCCAGTGGCCAGTCCCAGCGGCGTCTCCTCCACTAAGATGGAGGAGCATCGCCCCACTGCTTTGCAGCAGTGAAATAAAGGAAATTTAAAATGATAAGAACTTGAGGTTATTATCTTTTTATGTTTTATTGATGCAGCAGGTTTGTGGATGAGGTGGTGCTGCTCTGATGACAGAGGAGCAGGGGAGGAGTGGTTTGCCTACTCCAAGTGTGCATGAATGTTTGGCCGGCCAAACTGTCATACGCAATTTGCAAGTCCTCCACGCAGTCTGCATTACAACCTGCGTGGAGAAGTTGCCCAGGCGCCCATTCCCTGGCTGAGCGGTGAACCACAGCACTAAAACCAATCACAACACTGCATTGCAGCATTGTAATTTTCTTAGGGGACCTGGGTGCTTCCAGTTCCGGCCCCAGGGGAGGGATGGTGACCGAGAGACAGAGGAGAGACACCACAATCAAGTTAGGTTTTTATTTTTCTTCTTTTTTAAACCCCCAACATGTTCAACCCGATCCATGCCAGTCCTCTGCTCAAGCGTTCGTAAGCTTGTGAAAATGTATGATTTTCGTTAACCTCAGTACTTATCATATGGTATTTTTGATACTTCCTCAAAAATGTTCTTAATGAAAATCATAGGTTCTTGGTCTGTTGGAAAACCAGATGAACAATTACATTTCATATTGTGAAGCAGTTCTAGGCATAGCTTTAAGTGAGCTGGGTCCTGCAGGTGCTCATCATGTGCTGAAAGGGTCGCCTATTGGCTCTCCGTTTTTGTCCTCACCATCAGCGTGAAAAAAAAAATTGAACTCTGCAGCAGTATCAGCCTTTACTGTCTTTGAAGTAACTTCAAAGAGACTCGTTATAGTTCTTTCAGTCCCATCATTTCAGAATGGAAGCGTTTTCAATATTATATACAGCAAAGTCATAGTTGTTGCCTAGTTATTTTATTCAAATAACAACCATTGGCAAAGCCAACGGTCCTGGCTTGTTGTAGGTGTAATGTAACTTGGATATATTATCTATCTGGATGCAACAATGAAAGCAGTAAAATACCAGACTTGCAGCACACTATGCTAAGCTCGGAATTTTAACTTGGGTATTTTTAATCTACGCCCTTAATTACATCAGCCCTTTGAGGGACCCCCAGTTTTTTCATTCCACTTAAAACCCTGGTCCTAGGTTATCACCTGGACATGGAGGAACCGTATATAGTACCACTGAGAAGGAATTTGGAATTGCCGTGGGTGGCTTACTTCCCACCTTTGGCAGTTGTGAGCCTCAAGTCAGCTTCGACTGTGGGTAGCCTGAGGTGGAATGCATGGACTTTTCTTCACCAAGTACCCAGGATAGTCTTTGTGGCATCGTGCACAGTTTGGCCTAAGTGTCATACCAAAGTTTACCGTTTGTATGTCCCTTAGCTCCTCGACAGCCTATTTGTTGCTGAGGGGGTTATCAGAAGGACAAACAGTGTAAATTCGGACTATTCTGAGCCCATTTTCCCTACAGTCTGTCCTTACTGTCTTCATCCTTTCTGTTTTCTGAGTTCAGGCTAGCGCTATGAGACCATAGGGTGATATATGCGCTTAACAGAACCAATACATAACTTAACATAAAGTGTAGAAAGTAAACATGGCACTGGCACACCGTTACTTTCTGTTGCTGCCATTTCGTCATGACTTCTTGGAATAGGGGTAGCAAGGATAGGCCTAGGCGTGAAATTTCATTCTGCTTGTGGGCTTTGCAGAGCTTTTTCCACTCCGTCTAGCATGCAGAATTCCCAAAAACTCTGCTCCACATAGCGCAGTGGAGTTTTTTCGTCACACGCGCTCGCCAACATTAAGTTTGCAAGTGAGGAAAATCCTACTTCAGACCACCTCCCGATGACATTTCTCTATGCGGGTGATCACAGATAGCAGCTTCCTCTCGAAGGACATCTACTTGAGCAGCAGAAAGAAACAGTGCCCTCTTGTGTTGCGCATTAAACCGTCCGCGCTGGTTTTCCAGGGCCGGCCAAATACCCGGAGCTAAAAATCAGCACGAACGACGTTACCCAACACACTCCTCCTCTTGTTGACCTCCACGTAGCGCGGCGGAGTATTAGGGTCATTTCACGGAGTTCCGCATATCGCAACTCTGCGAACTCCAGCCAGACCTTAACAAGGTCCGTGTGAGGGGTACCAGAGGCTGTGCATGGCATAGCAGTGACCACCCATGGGTACCCCTAAGTGATGCCTGTCCTAGAAAGGATGTTGATGAGTAGGTTACTCCAGACTCTCAGGGTAGTTTCAGTGGGTTATTTTGACAGTATTGCTTTGGTGGAAGGAAGGTGTATCTGGGCCTTGCTTTTGTTCCTCTGTTTCGGCAGAAGGTATTGCATCTCAAGCGGACTAGCAGATTGTGATTAGATGGAATGATGTTATTAAATGTCTCTCCAATGTTGACGTGAGTTGTGTCATGTAGTCCAATGTTCAGACATTGCGGGTTATGCATGTAGGCTGGGGCTACAGGGAACTTTCTGAAGTTAAGTCTTCGAGGCTTGTAGGGGCTTGAAGGCTGGTTCTTAGTACAAGTAATGGGTTTGTTTTTAATTTGCGAACACATTGTTCCTAGAATGTTGCCAGGAATGAAGGGGAAGGTTACTTTATAATGGCAATCGCTATGAATTCTACTTATGACAGGTTGAGTTGTATGTGGTCGGCTGCCACTCTCTGCCCGAGTGTTAGTTAGGCAAGACATTACATGCAGCATATCTAAAAAGCAAAGAATTTGGGGTTAAAAGTTGAAATGATGTGGTACCTTCCCAAGCAATTCCAAAAGAAGACGGAATAGCATGGTCTATGAACAACCACTAAGAAATCTAAAAGGAAAGAACAGATTTGGATGGCTTATTATTTAGAAAGAAGAGCACAATTCAGCTACTTTACCCCAGTCCTAAACCAGAGCAAAGCATATCGAACACTATTTCATTACCAATGGAGTTAAATACAGCACCGAGATCCAGTAGAGCTAGGAGAGCAAATCTGTTGACCTCTAGTCTGCAGAGTAGGTAGGTAGATGGGTAGAATAAGAATGGGGTCTACGGTGGTTAATATAAATCGATAACCCTCCTGATAAGTGGCAGGAATTATTGGCAATGTCCCAGCCCATCCTCGGACACGCAGTCTGGGATGTAGTTTCACTACAGGCCACTTTCAATTGTATGTTTGAGGTCCTTTGGTTCTGATTTGAAATAATTGCTCACATTTTTAGGTCGAAGCCTGCATTGCAGGGCATGCCCTGCTGCAGGCAAAAAGATATTGTGAGCAGGGGATTTCAGTATGGCGTGAAGCCACGCCCCTTTTTTCCATTGGCAGGCCTCTGGAAACGGAGGCCTGCCATTGGAAAAAGCTCCTGTTTAGCAGATTTGTATGCTCGAGGACTCCATGACCTGCCTTACGGTAGCACAGCAATATTTTTAGAAATATTGCCTTGGCAACCATGAGGCAGGTCAGGGAGTTCTGGAGGGGCGGGATTCAGTATCCTGTTCCCGCCCCTTTTTTTTCGTGTGCGTGCGGTTTTCGTCATTGTTGCCTCGTTCTCCTTGCTGGAAGGAGGCATTGCAGTGGATGGACCCTCCTTGTTTTATTTAGCTTTCGAGCGGCAGTACTTTAGCTGACGAGTCTGGATGTTATAACCGGTTGTGCTCTGCCGCCTTCAAAGGAATGTGTGCGCTCTGCCCCCTGCCTGCGGAGGCAGGACTTTTGCAATGCAAACCAGGAGGGGTAACACAGTTTAGATTCGAATTAAACCGCAGGACTTTGATGTGCTGCTGAAAATTTGGTGAAGTGAAAAGGGGGAGTAGCTGTCACTTTGCGTTTTCTGTCCGGTACCAGCGTTTTATAACACCTAGTTGTACGTCCTCCCTTGTGTTAGTTTATTCATATTTTTAATTCAGGTGCACGTTTTAATACATCCGCGTTAAGGTTTTACTTTGCCATTATCATCCTGAAAATGAAAAAGTGAAAAAAAAGGCCACACGTATGTCACAAATGCAGAGAGTTACAGCGCCGGCTAATTCTAGCCCATCTATAATGATAAACACCCTTCTCAGGCAGAAGTCCTATATGATTGTGTACGGCTTGTCCATACATTAACAATGCCAGCGCCTCTTAAAAAGTAATGCAGGCCGTCCACGCAGGTCGCCAGTCAAACCTTAACTCAACTCACTCCTACTGAGTGTTTTGTAAATAAGTTGCGAGTCTAGTGTTTTAATTCATACCGCAGTCATTGCTAGGCACCTCGAACAGCAGCCGAGCCCCGGAGCACGCAGGAGCTGTTGGGCGCGCCGGGATTTGCCAGTGAAAGGTGCAGTGTTTGAAGGGGCTTGCAGGTCGGGTCGCCAAAACAAAGCGCCGGTGACGCAAGCGCAGCGCCAGGAAGGGCCCGGACCTTGTGAAAGCACTAGCCTCAGATTTGTGGACTGCTTCCCTGACCTCTGTTTAATATATATGAAGTGAGTGGACTTTTAAAGGCAGCGGCTCCTTAATCTCCTAAAGTAAGCACTGTATGTTAAAGGCACGTCTGACTTAATGCGGAGTGCAGCCAAATAAAATACTAAAAGGGGAGGGAGGGATACGCTTGAATAATTAATCTTTGTAATATGAATCAACGTTATGAATGGGCCTCTTTATTCGTGTGTGTTTGCATTGTGTTTCTGTGTGGGCAACCATCTATACATATTAGTGTGTTTGTACGGATGTGTGTGTATGTGTTCGTGCCTATTCACGACTGTGTGCGTATGTGTGGTGTGTGTGTGCGCCTATTCACTCGCGGGTGAGTGTTTGTGTGTGTGCCTCTTCATTTGTATGGTTTCCCGAGTGTGTGCATTGTGTTGGTGTTGGCACTCATCTATGCATATTAGTGTGTTTGTAAGGATGTGTGTATATGTGTCTGTGCATATTCGTGTCTGTGTGTGGTGTATGTGCCTATTCACAAGCGGGTGGGTATTTGTCTGTGGTGTGTGTGCCTATTAATTTGGGTGTGTTTGCCCGAGTGAATGTGTTGTGTTTATTTGTATGCGCGCCACACTCATCAATGCATATTAGTGTGTTTGAAAGGATGTTTGTGTGTGTGTGTTTCTTTTTTATATATGTGTAGTTACCTATATGTGTGCCTGCGTTTGCAGTGCCTAAATGCATTTTTGTTTGTGTGTCTGCGCTTGTCTTTATATATGAGTGTGTTTTTAAGGCATTGCATGAATAAATGTGTCTCTGTTCTACGCCTGTGTGTGTATATGTGTAAGATAGTGTATTTGTTACGGCTACACTGTGAAATAAACATGTATGGAACTTGGCGACAATGAAAAATAAAAACAATACACTTGTTCCAGGTCCTCCCCAAGCCTTGTTTACTCTTAATGTTCCTTTAAAGGGTGTCATTTCATACCAACGGGTACCCAGTTCGACGTGTTCCTGCCACACGTGGCATTCAGACTTTGTATGTGTAGTAAGCCTGTTCGTATTTTTTAAACTGTATTTGATTTCTTTCCAGCTTTCACCAATGTTCTTGGCTTAAAGTGCTTTAGAATGATTTGCTACATGTTTCGAGAAACTTGTAGGGGAACCGTCTTTCATATTATATTCTCTTTATACTCATTTTCTTAGCACAATGAGCTTTAAAATACACAATCTTCTACTACTTTCTCCAGATACATTTTGGAATAGAAAACAATAATTGCAAAACACCATTAAAGGTAATGTGCACTTCAAAATTTCACAATAGTTTGTAATTTATTATCAACAAATTCATTGGGTGACCCCGTACTTTCCTCCCCTAAAATCCCTTTTGCATTGTTGTTGGGTGGGGGCATGTTCCCAAAACATATACTCCTGAGTGGGGCCTGGATTTAAGGCCTAATATATTGAATCTTACATTGGTTCCTTACAATACACTCACATAATAAATATGTACAGAATGTTGGGGGTACTTCTTGTGTGAACACAGACATTTATTTTGAGAGGTTGCATAGACTTGTGTGACAAAACAAATTGCTTTGTTTCCAAGCAAAAAAAAACATGCACTGATAGCAAATAGTATTTTCTGAATTGCCAGTGTTTTATTAATTAACCAATGCATTTTCTAATCTACTGGGTTCTGTTCCGTTTATTAGAATGT
This sequence comes from Lissotriton vulgaris, assembly GCF_964263255.1. Classification (NCBI taxonomy): domain Eukaryota; kingdom Metazoa; phylum Chordata; class Amphibia; order Caudata; family Salamandridae; genus Lissotriton; species Lissotriton vulgaris. The sequence continues at coordinate 229,759,392 of NC_141691.1, read as the reverse complement.
CATGATAGGAAGACAATAATGCGACAATAAAAGCACCGGGATACTCCGTGGAGTGGCCGTGCGCTATAGAAGTATAAAAATAACATAACATAACAATGTACTGCATAAGTAGCATTTAATAAGCTGCATTATTTGCATTTTCCATACCTCCTAATTCAACCAACATTGTTTCAGGAGTTCTGCCAGTCACACAAGCTGTATCAATTTACGCTTGATTTTAAAGTGATCCCTACACCAATCACACTCTCACTTTGCTGTTGTAAATCCTAACAAGCATTGGCATAGTCAATAGGTCTCGCCTTTGGGACCTTATAAGTGTTTAGCCATGCAACATTTGATTTTGTTGAACTGTGATATTGTGCTGCATAACTAAATACTTATAAGGTCCCAAAAGCGAGACCTGTTGGCTATGCCAATGCTTGTTATTTATAGGTGCTAGGGCGCCATCTTCTTTCCATGCCATGCACCAAATGGGTCGTCTTGCTAGACAATTGACATATCTCCAATGTGATTGATCAATAATTACTTTTTGTACAAAACCTTTCATACAACCATTCTGCAGGAATGTGTCTTGTTTGTGGATTAGAAGGAGCACGTATTCCAAAAATGTCCACTATTAGACATTTGGAAATAATGTTTTTTGAACTACACAGGATACTTTGTTTGAGGTATAATATGAAAGATTTTTGCGAGCTTAACTTTACTTTTTTATTCCTATTTTGAAGGATACCAGAAGAATTCATTGTGGATCTAACCAGCGTAATCTTTGGAAACAGGTTGGTGTTCTTTGTATAATTTATATTGAGTTGCATAGGTGGGGTCATTTAACTCATATGCTAGTGTTCACCCCACTACGGGAAGTTAGTGTCCAAACAGTACAAATCACTGATCTGAGTATGAAAACTAAAGTGTTACTTGGCTTTCCCAATGAAATATCCAAGCAGAAAATCCTATTGGTAACATATTCACTTGTATCACAATCCCTTGCGCCCTTCCTTGCATTCCACTATTTAGCTGAACTCCACATCACCTTTGGCATACTTGCAACCTGCCACTATTGTTAAATCTTCCTTATCTGTCTGAGTGTTTGTGCCATAAACTGCCGAGTAGATCTTGCATTGATGAATTATAACCACCTACTGCATCATGTCCTTAGCACCAGGGTGCCAAAAACTCAATTTAGAACCCTTAGAGTGTATGAAGGACTAGTGTGTCCAGTGTGATCTCTTGCCAATTAAGTATAAACCCTGCTGTCTGCTCCATTTTCCCGGAAATGTTTGACTAGTGTATGTCCTCTGGATGAGTCACTGACTGACGATGCATGCCAACTGAGGGTATATAATGGTTGTTTGGGGTAGTTTATGTATTTGTAAAGCTAAATAAAGAATTCAAGAGTTTGGAGAGTGATTGTATTATTCAAGGTTTAAGTTATATTCCAAAGTAACAAAAATAGAGAGACCACCAACTTGCAGCTCTCTTGATGATTGGGTTCCTAAATGAAGAAACCACTAGCCATTAGGAGGTCTTTCCTCATTACCAGGTGCTCCGCAGCGGTAATATGTACACAAATTGAACATTAGTTCTGTAACCTCTTATTTTCAATTCTGCTCATCGCTTACCAATAGCCATGTCATCTTCTTTTTCTATGTACTGGAAGACGCCAAGTTCTTGAAGATACTGCATCAAACCAAGAAACCCGGTTACCTAGCATTGAAGATTTAAGATGGAGAGTTGATGTGGCTATTTCGACAAGGTAAAGTGTATCAGAGATAACTTTCTTACCTGAGCAGTTTTCAAACATTTCTAATGCTACGTTGACGATTCTTCACTAAACGCGAAGATAAAAAAGCTAGTGTTTAACATTTAACCCCTTCCATGCTGATGACGAACCCCAGCCGTCATGCACTACGGTGCTCGTGTGCTGATGACGGCTGGGGTTCGTCACGGCCCGGCCCTGTTCGTGCTGTTTACAGCACACCAGGGGAATCTCGGCCGCATGGAAGGGGTTAATACTTCTAAAGTGCAGTATTGGAGCAAAGTATTACACAGTTAATAAAGCAACACATGGATAGACATTATACTTCGACTTTATATAAACAGCATCTAATCAAACTGTTAAGTTCAACATAAGGCCATGAAGGTCGAAACCAAGACAGAATACTAGGATATCTAAATAGGTTACATTTACATACATAATAGCTATGTAGAATTTAACTACTTGGTGATCACAGGGAAAATCTGGCGGTGATCTGAACCTCTGGATTTCCAGTGTGGACCTTTGTTCTAGACTTGTGACAAACATGTGTTTATTCAGTTATATATCACAAAATAGATGTGTAGAGGTGGGACGGGAACATGTATTTAAAATTATGTGAATACACACTTTTCAAAACCTCAAATAAATATTCCTTCCACTTAGCTGATCTCCTAAATTGTTACCACTACCGGTTGTGTACGTGGTGCAAACAGTGAAGGGTGACTAGCATGGCAAATGAAGGTATCGAAAAAAAGTAATTTCTGAATGTGTATCTTTCCTAATACTGAATGTACATGTGTGGCATTGGTTGACAATCTGGCCCAAAAGAAGGTTATAGTTGTAGCCGCAAAATAGGCCTGAGTAATTTGCCTGTGGGGAATGTATGCCCAGTGTCTCTGCGTCGGTTTCCGATCTTGAATTAACTGCACTCTGGTGACACTGTGGCAGGGTCATTTAGAGCATGTGATTCCGATTCTGAGAAAAGGTGGGAGCTATTTGTCTTTTTCCCATGCTGTCTGGTACTAGTATGGTAGATATAAAGGCTCCAGTTCTTATGCGCTCCGCAATAAGGGCTACCACCCACTACAACTCACTGATCAATTCTGATCTTCCTGAGAATTTAATTGATGAGCTTACGGCGATTTTCAGTGAAAAAAACTATCTTAACTCGTAGGGAGAGAAAAAGGAAAGAATGTTGCACATATGAGGTCCACGTCTCATCTCCCTCACCTAGAGGATGGCCTTCTTTTAACTAGGACCATAAAATTGGGCAGGCTACATAAAATGCCTTACTTGATGCTCTATTTATAGCTACTCATCAAGTACCATATAGAGAGTACGGCAATTGAATGCAGGCCAGTTTTTAAGTCAAGCCTAGCCAGCCCATGAGCTGTCTCTCCAAGGCATTCTTTATTTACCCAGTGGGCTTACATCCTGCCCACTGCTTTTCATTTGTTTGTTTGTGTCCTTTAAAAATCCTTGCTTGCTAGTGGTAAATCCTTCCTCTTTGTCCCTCCTTTTTCTCTTTTGTTTCCTCCCACGGAGCAGGGACCAAGTACTGTATCTTTATGCTTCAGTTGTTTATGTTAGGGGGAAACTTAAAAAAAAAAATGTTTCCTGCTCGTGTCTTCTGTGCATATTCAGCATTATTCCCTGTCTGGGCCGTCCCTCCACCCGCCCGTCGCTGCTTGCCACACTAAACCCCTCCTCCACCCGACCCGGCTGTAACCATTTTCTTAGTAAGCTGTCAAACTGGCAGGCATCTCACACAACACATGCGCTGCTGTTTTGAGTCGCTTGTTGCTCCGACGGTCCTGTAATTCACCCCCACCATGCCCATCTCCGCTACTGCGATATAGGTCCGTACAGTTTTATTGCTGCTCTTTCACTCCCAGTCACAAGGGAATGGGATCCTCCCTTGCAAATCTCACACCGGCTGCAGTCGGCACAGAAAGCCATGCAGCCTCCCTAAGTGTAAAGACTCAGATCTGACATATCTACAACCACAGCCTAGGGAAGCTACACGGACCTCCAATTCCACCAGCAAGTTGCTGCGTCCACATCCCGTAGCAGGGGAGAAGAACTCAGGCCGGCGAAGAGCAGCAACTTAAAAGTCCATTTCCACCATGTTTAAATCCAAAGTCATAGAAAAAACACTAGAGCGTACCGGAGTTAGTTTCTTTAAATGTGTGCATGGCTAGTAATTGTAATACCCCTATTAAGACAATGAAGAAACTGCCTTATAACAGCATAATGTTTTTTCATTGCATGCGTAATCCATTATCTGATGCCCTATCAGGGAAGTTGTCATTCTTTCTTAGTACACGACTACCGTTTCTCTACACTAAACATGTCTGCAGCTTTCGCGCTCTGTCTGCTCCCAACTTCCAGCGAACAATGGTTTGATGCGATTAATCTCTATGCTTAATTTAGGCGCCGAAACCCACAAACGCGCAGGGAGACACACAGAAGCAGCACAGCAGCTTTGAATTGGAGGGTTCCTTCTTCAGAAGTGGCATTCTGTCATTGCATTTTCTCACAATCTCTGTTAAACTTTTGGTCTTGAGCCTCGCAGGCGTGAGTTGTGGTGCTGGCTATTGGGGAGTGGGGGGGCAATTAGAATGAGGGGCTATTTTGTATATTTGCAAGACAGGTGGTTGATCACACATACTCTTCCCCTCCCCCTTGTTTGACAGTTAGCACTACAGCCTTTTGTGTGCTCTGCACTTCTGCCCTGTAACACTGCGCCCTGCCCTGTCTGTGTTCTGCGCCGCTGACACATGCACATTTGCATTTGTACGTGCAAGCAGCAGTGCCTTCTGCCCAGTGTGTACAGAGAAGCATACCCATCCCTGCCCGCGAGTGCGAAGGAGCACTGCTCTGTGTAGCATCAGCACCACTGCCCATCTACTGCAACACCCAGCACTGCCTAGGGTCTTGAGTGTGCTGGACACCACAGTTCTTTGCGTGCTCCGCGACTGTGCCCTGTGCAGTGTGTGTTCAGCAGCACTGCCCGAGCTTGTTCAGCAGGACTTCCTTCATGCCTCACGTGTGCTCAGCACCACCGCCCTCTCTGTTCTTTACAGCATTGCGCCATGCCTTGTGTGTGCTCTGTAGCCTTACCTCTGTGTCCCATGTGTGCTCAAAGATCAATTGATGGGCAGAATGCAGAACAATGTCATACATTCACCCCAATACAGAGATCTGGGCCTAAATCCATTGTTTTTTTGCTCACCATGCAATTCCAGTTTGGACCCAGCCATTGCTTGACTCCAGTGGCATGGAGTGCAAGGGACCCACGTCTGGGCATACCTGTCCCACTAGGGGTGACAAATGGAAAGAGAACAATTGATGGACAAAATGCAGAACAAAGTCCTACATTCACCACAATACAGAGATCTTGGCCTAAATCCATCGTTTTTTGCTCCCCATGCCATTCCAGTTTGCTCAGCAGCATCTTCTGTTTCTGTGTGTGCTCAGTAGCACTGCCCTGTGTGTTTTCAGCAGCACTGCCCTGTGTGTTTTCAGCAGCAATGTCCTGTGTTTCAGCAGCACTGCCCTGTGTGTTTTCCGCAGCACTGCCCTGTGTGTTTTCCGCAGCACTGCCCTGTGTGTTTTCAGCAGCACTGCCCTGTGTGTTTTCAGCAGCACTGCCCTGTGTGTTTTCAGCAGCACTGCCCTGTGTGTTTTCAGCAGCACTGCCCTGTGTGTTTTCAGCAGCACTGTCCTGTGTTTCAGCAGCACTGTCCTGTATTTCAGCAGCTCTGTCCAGTGTTTCAGCAGCACTGTCCAGTGTTTTCAGCAGGACTGGCCTGTGTTTTCAGCAGCACTGCCCTGTGTGTTTTCAGCAGGACTGGCCTGTGTTTTCAGCAGCACTGCCCTGTGTGTTTTCGGAAGCACTGCCAGATGTGTTTTCAGCAGCACTGCCCTGCGTGTTTTCAGCAGCACTGCATTGCGTGTTTTCAGCAGCACTGCCCCGCATATTTTCAGCAGCGCTGCCTTGTGTGTTTTCTGCAGCGCTGCCCATTGTGTTTTCAGCAGCGCTGCCGTGTGTGTTTTCAGCAGCGCTGCCGTGTGTGTTTTCAGCAGCGCTGCCGAGTGTGTTTTCAGCAGCGCTGCCGTGTGTATTTTCAGCAGCACTGCCCTGTGTGTTTTCAGCAGCGCTGCCGTGTGTGTTTTCAGCAGCAATGCCCTGTGTGTTTTCAGCAGCACTGCCCTGTGTGTTTTCAGCAGCACTGCCCTGTGTGTTTTCAGCAGCACTGACCTGTGTTTCAGCAGCACTGTCCAGTGTTTTCAGCAGCACTGCCCTGTGTGTTTTCGGAAGCACTGCCAGATGTGTTTTCAGCAGCACTGCATTGCGTGTTTTCAGCAGCACTGCATTGCGTGTTTTCAGCAGCGCTGCCTTGTGTGTTTTCAGCAGCGCTGCCTTGTGTGTTTTCCGCAGCGCTGCTCGTTGTGTTTTCCGCAGCGCTGCCCGTTGTGTTTTCAGCAGCGCTGCCCGTTGTGTTTTCAGCAGCGCTGCCCGGTGTGTTTTCAGCAGCGTTGCCGTGTGTGTTTTCAGCAGCGTTGCCGTGTGTGTTTTCAGCAGCGCTGCCGTGTGTGTTTTCAGCAGCGCTGCCCTGTGTGTTTTCAGCAGCGCTGCCATGTGTGTTTTCAGCAGCGCTGCCGTGTGTGTTTTCAGCAGCGCTGCCGTGTGTGTTTTCAGCAGCGCCGCCGTGTGTGTTTTCAGCAGCGCTGCCGTGTGTGTTTTCAGCAGCGCTGCCGTGTGTGTTTTCAGCAGCGCTGCCGTGTGTGTTTTCAGCAGCGCTGCCGTGTGTGTTTTCAGCAGCGCTGCCCTGTGTGTCTGCAGCAGCACTGTCCTGTGTTTTCAGCAGCACTGCCCTGTGTTTTCAGCAGCACTGCCATATGTGTTTTCAGCAGCACTGCCATATGTGTTTTCAGCAGCACTGCCCTGTGTATTTTCAGCAGCACTGCCCTGTGTGTTTTCAGCAGCACTGCCCTGTGTGTTTTCAGCAGCACTGCCCTTTGTGTTTTCAGCAGTACTGTTCCATGTTTGCTCAGCAGCACTTCCCGTTTCTGTGTGCGCAGCAGTACTGCCCATGCCCTATGTGTCTCATTAGCACTGTCCTGTGTGTGCTCAGAAGCACCCCCAGTTTCTGTGTGTGCACAGCAGCACTGCCCTGTGTTTTCAGCAGCACTGCCCTGTGTTTTCAGCAGCAGTGCCCTGTGTGTTTCGAGCAGCACTGTCCTGTTTGTGCGCAGCAGTACTGCCCCATGCCCTGTGTATTCTCAGCAGAACTGTCCTGTGTGTGCTCAGCAGCGCTGCCCGTTTCGATGTGTGCTCAGTACCACAAAAGCCCTGTGCATGCATAGCAGTATTGCCTAATGCCCTGTGTGTTCTCAGCACCACTATCCTGTACCTTGCATGTGCTTAGTGAAATTGCCTCATGCACAGCATGTGTGTTCTCAAGGTTTGCATTACATGTTGTAGTTGCACCTTTGATGCTGTACCACATGGGGGCGCAGCTAAACCAGCAGTGACGTCTATGTGTGCAGCCTGCCTTTGGGCTTCATAACAAGTTCTCCGGCATCCTTCAAAGTTTAAACCATAGCTTGGCGAGGCGGTTAGTGGCACGTCGGAGATAGGTAATAATTCTAAAAAGTGGCTTCGTTCCTACTCGTATTGAATGAAAATTATGATGCGCACATTCACCCTGATACAAGCCTTATTCCACCAATGCAATCTCAAGCCAATCCCTAATGTATCACAACAGCTTCTTTCTAGCTCATGGTCTTGGGTTTTGCTGATGCTGCTACCACCAGAATAATGTGCTGCATGGCTAAACACTTATAAGGTCCCAAAGCAAGATCTATTGTTATGAACCCCAATGTACCCAGATATAGGCCTAGGTAGTTACAAAACCTTTTCCTGCATCTGTCCTATCATTGCTCTACATAACGGGTCTTGCACTGACTTTTTACCTAGTTAGGTGCTACATGACTGTCGTGTGTTTTTCTCCAGAAACTAGCCTCATGTATTATGCATGAGGATTCTCTGTATCAAAGCAGGATTACCATCTTCTGCATAATAACTCTGTATAAGGGTAACCTCTATTGTCATCCTTGCCCATCATGCCAATAGTACACTTGTAGGTAGAACCCTTGAGGGTACCTTTCAGGTATATAAGCACTACATCTTCCCTGGGCAAACCAGAGGAGAAAAATACCTCCATGCTGACACAATGACGCGAGACATGAAGTTTCTGAAGCAGACACTCCAGCATGCAGCGGTCTGACATCCCTTGCGGGGTGTCCATCTCGAGACTAAGACGGGGTCCTTCGCTATCCCACATCAGGTTGGCTATATCCTAAGGGGATTCTTGGCTCTATACCTACATACATGCTAGGTACACTTAAGTACATCTAGTTAGGGTTGCATCGTAGGAGTACGTATTATTATTGCCATGTATCTATATGTCTGCATATATTCATTGGTTTAGCACTATGGCAGAATTCTACCTCTTTTTTACTCAGTTGGTGCTAATAACCGTATGTATCTTTCTAGCTTATGGTTTTCACAATACACATATTTTATACTAGAATGACGCTAGCTCAATAAATGTTTATTGAAAACATCCCCATCGTTTATTCTGTATATCTCTGAGACAAAATGAGCACGAGTGACTGAGCGAAAAGCACTGTACTGTTCCCTTTCCACAATCTCTGAGGGGATAGGGTTGTCATGTTCGATTCTTTCCAAGGAGCTATTCGCTCCTTGGTAAGAGGGGCTCATAGTGGTACTCTGAGCTAGCTTGACTAGCACACTAACATATCCTTTGGAGGTGTCAGGAACCAGTCTGTACACCAATCCCTCAGTTCATGTTGTCTAAACGTGCAGATCCTATATAGGTTTGTAGGAACTGCATAACACTATTGGCCATGCCACTCGCTATTGGTCTGATTATTGTTGTGGATCTTGTTATGTTCTTATCAGAAATCTGCTGTTTTGTTATAATTATCTTTCCATGGTATCTGGATAGGGTTATTTGCATACTATGTAATGTAATGTAATGTAAAAGAAGTTTATAAAGCGCAGCTAACACCCAGCGGTTTCTTGGCGCTAAAGCAAAAGGAGGCCGACAGTCCGTGGGGCCAGAAGCGTTAGTTGTAGGCATTACAAAACAGGTGGGTTTTAAGAAGGGACCTAAAATGGGTGTAGGAAGAGGCTTGTCTCAGGCCTAGCGGGAGGGCATTCCAGAATAACGGGGCAAGGAATGAGAACCTTAGTCCTCCCAGTTTTTTACGTTTGAAGGTCGGGGTCCGAAGTAAGGCCAGGTGGGAGGAACGAAGATTGCGGGAGGGAACATATGGATGTAGTAGTGAGGAGACGAAAGAGGGGCCTGTGCCTGCAAGGGATTTAAAAATTATGCACCCCAATTTGAACTTACAGCGTTCAGATACACGGAGCCAATGGAGGGATTTTAACAGAGGGCGGACATGTTGTTGTCTGGGCTGATGGTAGATAAGCCGTGCCGCCTGGTTTTGTACAAGTTGTAACCTCTTCAGTTGGTAGGCCGGTATGCCAACGTAGAGCGAGTTGGCATAGTCTATCCTAGAGATGACTAAGGCCAACAAAGCCAGGGTAAGAGCCTCGGTGGTCAGGAAGCCGGCAATCTTTCGGATTTTCCTTAACTGGTAAAAACTAGAGGAGACTACCGCGTTGATCTGGGGCTTCATAGTGAGATCGTTGCTGATGATCCCGAGGCTTTTTACTGAGTTGACAGGGTTGGGGGGAAGGCCCAACTTCGTGGGCCAGAAGGTGGATTTCCAAGGATTGGCAGCCCCCCCGACGAGCAGTAACTCTGTCTTGTCGGTGTTGAGTTTCAGATGGTTCACCCCCATCCAGTCACTGATGTGACAGAGGGTGGTTTGGAAGTTGTCGATGGAATGGTCCGAGGAGCGAATATCGACCAACTGAATGTCGTCTGCGTAGTTGAACGCGGTGACACCGCTGCCGCGTAAGGACCGAATGAGGGGAGTGAGGTATAAATTAAAAAGAAGAGGGGATAAGAAGACATGGTCGACTAGGATGTTATGGTCGACCGTGTCAAAGGCGGCCGACAAGTCCAGGAGCACCAGTGCCTGACTGGTGTTGGAATCAGCCCCTCTCTGCAACTCCTCCATAACTGAAAGTATGACAGATTCCGTGGCATGGTTGGGTCGAAATCCGGCTTGTTGGGGATCAAGGAAGTGAGAGTCTTCAATAAAGGTGCTCAAGATGTTGGTGACAGGAGACTCAATGACTTTACTAAGTTAGGGGAGGAGGGAGATAGGGCGGAAATTACTCATAACCGTGGGGTCTGCCGTAGGTTTCTTCAGAATGGGCACAACCTCTGCTCTTTTAAATGACATGGGGACTAGGCCAGAGGAGAGATAGTTGTTCAGCAATGCCAGAGGGGGGGGAAGGGCAGGCTGTAAAGGCCTCACGGAGAATCAGGGGAGGGCAACAGTCCGTGGGGGATCCGGAGTTAACCTTTTTTAAGAGGGCAAGAAGCTCCGTCTCCGAGATTGGAGGAATCTGAGTCAGCTGCGTAGAGTTGGGAGAGAGCAGAGAAGGGTCAGGCCTAGGGGGGTGGGACGGGGTCGAAGATAGAATGCTGTTCTTGATATTGGCGATTTTCTCCACGAAAAAAAGATTTAAAGAGTCACAAAGGGCACGAGAAGGAAGAGGTTTAATGGTGACCCTATCTGGGTTTGACAATTCCTCCACGATAGAGAAAATATCCTTGGTTCTAGTGGAGGAGTCAGTAATTTTTTTGGAGAAGTAAGTGGTCTTAGCTTGCAGGACTGCTAATTTGTATTCCTTAAGCAGGGTTGTAAATCGTATTTTCATGTCAGGGGCGTAGCCGCGTCGCCACCGGCGCTCAGCCTGCCTGAGGCCCAGCTTCAGGGCTTTGAGGTCCTCAGTGAACCACCTTTGAGCGTCATGCAGGCGTTTAGTCTTAATCTGTCTAAGTGGGGCCACAGTATCGCTTGCTGATTCTAGCCAATGTGTAAGGGCGGAGGCTTGGGTATCGATGGATCCAAGAGTAGGGGGGGTGGAAGATCTAAGTAATGTGACAAATTCACTGAGATCGGCCATGTTCCAATTCTGGGCCGAAAGGTTACCTTCCAGGACTCTGCTAGGGCAGGGGGCAACCGTGAGGGAAAAAGAAATCATATAATGGTCTGACCATAGACTAGGTGAAATTGAGAGAGCGGTTAGGTCCAGGTTGGAGGTCCAAATCTGTTCCAGGGTGTGACCCTTAATGTGAGTTGCTGATTTTATGTGAGAGAGACAGTTCATGCTAGCTAGAAGGTCGGAAAATGTAGCAGAGCAGGCGCTCTCTTTGACGTCAGAGGGCCAATAATTGAAATCACCTACGATTAAGATTTTAGAGTTATTGATGACAAGTTGGGAGAGCATGTCTCCAAACATTGTATGGAAATTGGGCATGGACTGAGGGGGACGGTAGACTAGGACACAGATGAGCGGGGTCACTGGAGATTCAAGTCTCAGCACAAGGTAGTCGACCGAGGGAATACCGACTGAAGTCAGGGCGGAGAATCTAATAGAATTCTTAACAATCACTGCAACCCCACCTCCCGATTTTCCAGAAGCTCTGTTCGCTTGGATGATGTAGTAACCAGTGAGGGTTGCCGCAAGAATGTCAGGGACAGACTCCTCATTGATTGAAAGAACAGGTAATTAGGAACAAAGGTAATTGGTGGACATAAACTGACATCAGACAGTAATGCCCCATGCCCCGGCCAGCCGCGGACGGGCGCAGACGGGCTTGCCTTAGGCGCGCCTGCTGCGCTCGTCCGCTGCGGGTCCGAGGTATACACATTTTTTAAGGCGGCTAGTGGGGGGGGGTGTGGCCTCGTGTTAGTGGGCGTGGCCTGTGGTCTGCTCAGATGATGGCGCCGAAGAAAGATTGCCCCCGCCCGCGGCACGTTAACCTCCGCTGCGCGGGATTGACCAAGTGGGAGATAATGCCCAGGAAAGCAGGTATGAATAAAATCAGAATACAGTTCACAGTTTTTTAAAAAGCATTACAATCGCTCCCTGCTTCCGCCTCAGGAGTGTCAGGATCCTAAGCGCGGGCTCGTATTCAGCCCGGCGTAAGGAGGGGGCGTGGCCTCGTGTTAGTGGGCGTGGCCTGTGGTCTGCTCGGATGATGGCGCCGAAGAAAGATTTCCTCCGCCCGCGGCAGCGTTAACCTCCGCTGCGCGGGATTGACCAAGTGGGACATAATGCCCAGGAAAGCAGGTATGAATAAAATCAGAATACAGTTCACAGTTTTTTGAAAAGCATTACAATCACTCCCAGGCTTCCGCCTCAGGAGTGTCAGGATCCTAAGCGCGGGCTCGTATTCAGCCCGGCTTAAGAAGGAGGGGGGGCGTGGCCTCGTGTTAGTGGGCGTGGCCTGTGGTCTGCTCGGATGATGGCGCCGAAGAAAGATTTCCCCCTCCCGCGGCAGTGTTAACCTCCACTGCGCGGGATTGACCAAGTGGGAGATAATGCCCAGGAAAGCAGGTATGAATAAAATCAGAATACAGTTCACAGTTTTTTAAAAAGCATTACAATCGCTCCCGGCTTCCGCCTCAGGAGTGTCAGGATCCTCGTACTAGTTTATATTATTTAAGTTTTCTCCCTTTTAAGATCCATAATAAAAATGTAATGTTTGCTTTGTCTAGTCTAGAGAAAAGGTACACCTTTTAGCAAAGTTTAATGGTACGAGGTTTAGTTGCAACTTGATGTGAGGATATTTAAGTGAAAACAAGGAGATTCTAAGAGCCAATTTTGATAGTCAAATACAGGGATATTTACATTTGGTCAAAAAGGTGCCAAGCAGCATTCTCAAGGATCACAATTCCGGCCAAGAGAGGCAAGGGTATGCACATTTCCAAAGTTTGTAGAAACTACATTTTTCGGTCTGATTCATTATTAGAGCAGTTACAATGCCATAAAAAAAGAAACCTATCAGCACCAAGAGGAACAGTTGGTTATTAAGTACTTTTCAAGTGCACCTAGTCTTCGCAACTTACATTTTACCTTGAGTCCAAACATAGAATCAGTAAGAAGGAGTACAATTTTTTACCATGATGAGACAGAAATAAATGCAATTAAATGCAACATATAACAAGAATACAGAAAGGAAACCCGAACCGTATCCCACCACGTATATTAGAATACTGCCGAAAGTAAATACAAGTAGAATTACTGTAATATATTGTGTCAGACAGTGGCCACTCGGAGAGCAAGTTGGTTTTCGGTACCCAAGGAAAAAACCCTTGCTTAAGGTCACAGTTGATTGGAGAGGGGTTTAAAATCCAGTTGTTTTAATAAACTGATGTCATTGTTATAAGACTGAATACAATTCAAGAAAAGTATAATCACAAAAAACAATATCATTGGAGGCAGGCGGGTTATAATTTTACCTGAAATGACGGCAGCCCACAAAAAAGTGAGATAGCTGTGCCCGTCTAGACCAATACCTTGAGCAAGCTGATCTCTTCTTGTTTAGACCAGGTTCCCCATTCTAACAAGCATTGACATAGACAATAGGTCTCACCTTTTGGACCTTATAAGTGCTTAGCTATGCTGCACATTATGCTGTGCCGCCAGGGATTGAGGAGCTATACTATTATTATACACTGGGTCATGCAGTCTGATTCAAGAATACATGCTTGCCTCAAGAAAAAAATGTGTACAAATTCCAAGACTTTGTAGTGCACAGACGGAAAGAAAAGTGCCTCACTGCAAGTCAGCAGCACTATAACATTCTGTGTGTGGCTGTATCATTAGAGTATTGAACAGCCTGAAGAATTAGCCTATTGGCAAGTTATGCTTAACACAATAAGATGACAGATTTAACACACCTCCCGCTGTAAACTATGTACTGAATTTACAAAAGCCAAATTTTTGAGCAGTGGTTAAATCTTGCTATATGTCAGTTCAGGCTATCTCCGAAGCTAAAGACCACTAGTGATCTGTTCATGAATAACTTTTCAGGAAGCAATTTAATCTTTTGAACGTTTTTTCACAGGCCCAAAGTCAGCTGGAATTTCAATTATGCCAACAATCTTTAACTCTGAACACTGATATATTATATAGCTGGCACTAAGCTAGAGCAGCCTCGTGTGGTACCCTGAAGTTAACCCTGGGGCAGGAATTGCAAACTACTGTTTCAAGTCATAATCTGTGAAAAAGAGTCTGAATGTTACTTCTGAGCTTAGAACAGCTGTGAGATGCAATCCTCTCCTAGTCTTTATTTAAGGCAGCAATTACAAATTAATGAAATTAAAATCTTATTAGGGTAATTGGAAACTTTCAACAATAGAAAGCACGTACAATTTGTTGATCACTCATTTTATCCCTTAAGCGATCAGGCGAGTCTTATTGGACATCTGTGGTTGCATAGAAAACAAGTCCCAAGTTTTGAAGGGCAATCTAATGCATCCTGGGAAATGTAGTGTTTGCTCCCACTGAGTCAATAGGAGAGCAGCAACAATCATACTGGCGTTTATTTAGCATTTTAAAACCTTTTCCTGAAGTAAACACAATTAATTACCTGTAAAGTTGCTAAACTGAAAGCCCTGCTCATCTTTGGCACTTTTTAAATGACAGCGTTTGCTAAACATCCCGTGATTATGGGCAAATCACCTCTGCCTAAAAAAATCAAATGTGTCCTTGTGCAAAGTAACTGGTGCTTATGTAAAGCACTCCAATACCATCAGGTCGAGTTTACGCTATATAAAATTGCAACAAAAAAAATGGTAGCCACAGTACAAAATAAACAAACGGCATGTGTGCAGCCATAGAAGTATATTGGTTCCTTTTTTGAAGGCTCTCTTCCAAACTTTCACAGGACTTGAACACTGTTCATGGATGAAAAAGTGCAACTACAGTAATAATGAACAGGCGGTGTCGGTGTAGCCACAGTAGTACGCAGTGCCTGTGCAGAACTGGAGTTAGCATGACCTGTGCAGATGCCGTATAACATGACACACATGACACCAGAAACTGTCACTTGGGAACAAAAGTAAAACTAACTCTTTCCAACAAAACATGCTCCTGACAGATAATAAATGGGCCTTTCCTACCTTGGAAGAAGAATTCAACAGGAGGGCCTCCACACCTCATAGAAACAAAGGCGTTGCCCCTGCAAACTCCCACAGTCCTAAGGAAGCAACAAGGTTTCACAAAACAAGCAACACATATAAAAAACACAGCTGATTATAAAATATAGAACGAAGTTAACAAAATGGATGCTGCCACAGCAAACGTTACAGCGTGTTTATAAACTATACAACCAAGGAAACCAAATGGATGCTGTCAGGGCAAATGTACAGCTGAAACTGATTTACAACCAACACATAGAAAAAAATAGAGCAGCAAACGTTACGGTGTGTACATATATTTAAAATACAGCGGCAAACATTACATTGTGTTTTCGAACTGTGCAGCCGAAACCTATTTAGACGCAGCACATATGTAAAATACAGCAGGAAATGTTACGACGTGTTTTAGCACTGTGCAGCCAAAACCTATTTACAAGTCTCACATATAAAAAATACAGCCAATTTATGAAATATACAACAAACAAAACAAAATGAATGCTGCCTATAAGACGAGCAGAAACCAGCCAAAAAAGTAGTTTGCATAAACACACTGACAGAGCAAAGTGAAAGGATACAAATAATAGGCGCCAGCTCGGTGAGAGGGAGCAAGACACCATGAGGAGGGAAAAACACACCTTATCCACATAGAAGCAAGGGAAGCACAAATAAATTAATGAAAAGCGATGGGCGGGCTGTAAGCCCACAGAGTAGATACAGAATGTCTTAAAGAGACCGCACATGCGCTGCCTAGGCAAGACCTAAAAATGGGGCCAGTAAAATATGTTTTTGGCACTATATAAGTGTGGAGTGTGTTCCCAAATACAGAATAAAGCCCTACTCACTCATTTCTCTGGGGATCAGTCGATTTTTTAATTTAACAGAGTTTGCTTTACTTATTGAATGAGGGGATGTGCTTAATGATTTTAAGGCTGTAAACAAATTTAGCTCTGGAAATATATTGATTTGAAATGAGAAAGCATATTCAGTACGATTGTGTGAATAATTGTATGTAACGTATTATATGGATTATATGATCTGAGTGTTTCAAGAATGTTTAGAGAGCAGCATAAAGTCCTGCATGTTGGGTCACCACAAAAGGAAAATTTGAGATGAGGGCTAGTAAGAGAATGAACTCTCCTGCAACTACCATCAGGACTGAGCATACTTTAAATATATAAAGGAAATAATAATAGTAATATTGCTTGCTTGGTGAGTTAAAGAAATGCATCTACCCTTTGTATAACACCAGATGGTGTTTGGTTGTGTTTGATGCTGTTCAGCCTGGTGTCGCAAACACACAAAAGGTGATGTTAGGATAATTGCAATAAGTCTATAAGTAACAACTGGCAATCGCTCAGGATAGCATTACAACCCATCATTCTTTTGCCCACCATGCCACTTCAGTTTGGATCCAGCCATATGCAAATCAGTCTTGACCATGCTCCAATAAGAACAGTTGAGCCGAACTGCCAGGCAGTCCCTGAACTGGAACACAAGTTACCCAAGTGTGTGCCAGTGTGCACTTGATTGTCTGTCAAGACTTTTGGTTTTGGGAAGAGTGGACTGAGAAGAGGAGGACGTAGCTGGGAGTTTGTGACTGGTGACGGAGCAAATGAGAAGGAGGAGTGGAGGGATTATGCTTCTCTGTTGAGGCCTATTCCCAGCGGGTGTTTTATGTCCAGTAGATGGCCTTGGAAAAGGTAATAGGCCTCTTGAGTAAGAGAAGTCATTCTACAGCCTGAAGAATATTGGAAGAGTTCCGTAAATAATACTTAAAGGCTGACTGAAGGTTCAGCAAAATGGTTTAGTGACTAGCACTACATAAGTTAGTTTATAATAATTTTCATGATTGTTAGTATTATTGTTGGTATTTCGAAATGCCTAATGGTGTAAAGCCAATCTAGGAAACAGTCCAGGGTGGTTGTGAAGAGATGACTACATTCAGATATGATTGACGGTTATGTGAGAGTCAAGGTGCCACATGCTTACTTTACATGCTCAGTCTAAAGCAAGGTTATAAAGTGAAGATCAGAGCCTGACATAAAGCTTGCCCTTGAGAGCGAGCAGTTAGGCGTTGGTGAAAATGGGATGAAATCAAGAAGGGATGTTTAACCTATTCAAAGCCCTGCGTGTAGCTAAATTCTGCTGTAGCGCTATGAGACTGGCTGGTGGACCTATCTGGAACTGTAGTTTGATCACTAGATGCCCAGATGCAGTTGAAGTGATAGGTGCAGGATAGGTCATCTGTGGGGTATGTGTGCTTGAATAACCTTGTGTCCTAATTTTGTTATGGGGTTTAGACATTATCTTAATGTTCTACTCTGTGTTTTGTACATGAAGATGGAGATGTGCATAACACAATGATCCCCACTTGTCATCGCGCCTTTGCAGTAAAATCTTCATCATCGAGAAGCAGATGCATTGCAAATAATCCAGCTGCTGCCCTCCCCTTGCATTGTCATCACATTGTTTAATATGTGAAATTAAATTTGGCAGTATCAACTTCAACAAAGCGCTCTAGTCCCCAGTGACTGGGGGAGCATCAATAATGAATGGTACGAAATGGAGGTTTACTATTGCTCTGAATTCTTGATGTCTCCTAAAATTGATAGACACTCATGCATGGATGGATCACCTTAGGTGGTTCTTGAGGCTACGGTCTGTTTTTGTGATGACTGATCAATATTAAATGGTTAAACTGAGGAAAACAATGGGGTGCCTAAAGATGACGGGAAAGGCTTAACTGCTCTTGTTGCCTGTATTTTTCAATTCTTTCCATTGTTTGTTGAAGCAAATATAGCCTTATAGCCTGTGGCTGAGGGTTATAACAGTTGTTAAAGGCCCTGAACTAAGACTGTAGAATGAGGGAGAGGGACTTTAACAACTGGTACAGCCCGAGGTACAAGCGTTATAAGGCAGTTGAACATTCCACCCACTGAGGGTAGATTGTTCTAAATTAAAAAGGGAGTGACAGAAAAATAAAAATAGGAATTTTGGAGCAGAAGGCTTATACCAGCCATTATAAGCTCAGAGCCACCCCATTGCCTTCAATAAAGCTCTCAACATTCCAATTTTCTAATATGTATTACACTATCTTACTTCATTAACTTTTTAGTTGTGTTTTTTACTTTTAAAATATGGCAACGCTTAATTTACTTGATTTAGTACTTAATTAGCTTAATTTACTTCTGGATCTAATTTGGACTTTGAGGCAAGAAGGGTGGAATTTCTAGCTTTGCAAATTGATTGAGCTGCCACAGTCATGCTACAGGAATGGAGTATTCATCTGTAAGAAAAGTGGTGTATTATATGGTGTGGTTGTGCAACCTCCCTGTGAAATACACTTGTTATATCAATTTGGGTCCAGTCAGGCTCGTTTGTTCAACCTTGGCTCAACCCTGGGTTGCTGTGGCTTCGAGCTGTCACACTTAAACAAAAGAACAAGTGTAAAGCATTTAGAAATACCAAAACTGGGGGGAGGAGCCTGGCCAGCAACCATGATGGCCGCCTGACTCCTCGGCTCCGCTCGCCTCCAAACTACTTTCCCGGTTTCCGCGACATCCTGCACGCACTCCTTGGATTCCATGATGCTGGCGGAACCGGGAAGGGAGCCTGATCCTGCCGCTGTGCTTTGAAGCCGGCTCCCGGCAGTGGAAGTGCCGCGACGCCCTCACCTCCTCCGGACTCGGCGAGGCTGGCTCGGGGTCTTTGTTCTCAGTTTGAGCCTGGCCCCGTGTGCACCGACGATCGCCTGGGACTGCTGGACGGGGCTGGTTGCCGTGTTACCGACGCAGATCCTCGATCCTGGAACCCTGCCTGCCGCTCTCCCTGACCTGCACGCCGACGCTCCAGAAGCAACATTGTAGCGAGCCCTCGGACCTGAATCGGTTCCGCCGCTACTTTGTCTCATTGCAGGGCAGGGACGGACGCCATCTTATCGCCTGCCTTTGTCCTTCGAAGGTGACCACCCGAGACTGGGTCTGGGTAAGCATTGCTGCGTGGGTGATAAGAGACTGTTGCCCCTGCGCCCCCCGCCCGGGCTTGCTTCACTATGGACCAGCTGGAGTTATTGGGGGACGCTGGAAAGGAAGGCTATCGACCGGCGAAGCAACACTATGCACATCTGCTCCAACTGGATGACAATGCTGCGCCCTTTCTCCCCTCGGAGCCATTGCGACTACGTGATATCCTGAGCGCCCTGTCTGTCTTGAGGGCCGACCTGCGTACCGTCGCTGGGGAATTGGGGGGTCGGATGGGCGCGATGCTGTCCGCGGCCCCCCTATCTGTCCGTGAAAATCCGCTGCATCTGGCCGCTACGCCACATCCGGTGATGCATCCTGTTGGCCCCTCTGCCCCGGTCGCCGCTGAGGTGGAGACGGCGTGGGACTCCAATCCTGCAAGTGAACTAGTGGGAACGCCCCTGGGCAGCACAGGAATGTCTGGGACTGTTTTACGGATGGAGAGACGGCATCGGGCGCCATTTTTTGGGGCTCCCTCGATGGCGGCTAGCGGACTGCACTTCCCCTTCTTGGAGCGGTGGCGAACGTTGGGACTGGCTGCACGGGGTGATCCGTCACCTTGCGGCGCTCTCTGCATCATTAATGTTTTCTCGGCAACGGGCTGGATGAACGTTTGTGACCATTTTCCTATCCTGACGAGGTCCCCTTATCCCCTTATTTCATCTGCGTCGTTTACGCTCCAGTTGGACTGCGTCGCTGCATCTTATCGTAAGGGGCAAGGTTGAGGGTGTCCCCCTTCCCTTCGGAACTGTCTTCCTTGTACTGCTGGGACACTGATGGACTGCCGGTGGATTTCATATGTTGGTACTGTATTGGTGGTGGGGTCGGGGTAAGGGTGGCCGGATTAACGTACTTTGATAGTTTTTGACATGTTCTTACGGCCCTCCCCCGGTCTTATGTGATTTACACTTTTTTCTTTTTCTTTCCTAATTCTCTTCCTTTTCCCTTCTCCTTCTTCTTCTCAATTTCTCTTCTCTTACTACATTTCGGGTTTTTTGGGGAGATGAAACACTCTGCTAGGGGGGGGGGGTAGGCCGTAGCCTCTGCATGTGTGTAGGTGGGGGGGTACATTTTAGTTGGTGTTAATTTCTATGGTGCCTTTTGTTATTATATAATTTTTTCTTTCCTAGGCCCGTGTTAGGCAGACTGGGGGATGGGTGGTGGCGCGGTGTTAGTTGGGATGTTGCGTCCTCTCTAGGGGTATGCTTACTGTGTGGCCATCCTCTGGCTGGAACTTGCATGTTGCGAGCCGTACTGATTGATACGGGTGTTTGATGTCGAGTCCCACCTACATGGACCTAGTTCTCTTTTTCTTGCTTGTATTAGTGCGGAGTAGTACGACCTGATCTTAATTGTCGCGATGAAAACCTTAAAATTAACCTTCACCGATCCTGAGACATGGTAATATGGTAATTACAGTGTAACCCATTTAATGCTTGCCTTTAAAGAAGATATTACTGTGTCGCCGTAAAGTTGCATTGATGCTCAACTGTTATCGTGGCCGGCCGGAAGATTGTAGGCCCGTATTTGTTCTGATTTGACACACAATAAAGGTTTTCAAAAAAAAAAAAAAACAAAAAAAGAAATACCAAAACCAATTTATAAAAAATAATAGGTCTTATTTTTATGAATTTGTAGCCACCAAAACAAAGAACATCCACTGAAGGATTCCGTAGATACACATTTTTCAATAAATCGTAAATCGCAGCTTTTCACTCAAAAACTTGAATAAACACTGGTACCAGCAAAGTTTGGAAACTTTGTAAAACTTTAAGAGTTATGTTCAGGTATTCCAGCCCTCTTTGGGCGACCAATTCCGACGGGGTGGAGGCCAGCGGGGCCATTGAGAAGTAGTAGGACAGTAACCCTGTCACCAAGGCTGTCTCAAGTCCAGTTCCAGCCTCTGTGTGCAAACAGTCCTAGACTTTAATGGAGAGCTTGATTGGAGCAATACAGGATTCTGAAGATACTTTATAATGCTGAGGATGATACACTGTCTACTGGGGTCTTCTTGGGGCTAATGTTCAATCCATGGTCCAGGTGGAGCGACACATGCGTCGATGTCCCTCACGTTCCTTTTTGGACCAGCAAAATTCCTGTTGCAACTTGACTATTGGTCTCCAGTCACATTGAAAGCAGCGATTTCCTTTGGTGAAGGCTAGTGTCCATCTTGGGCGACCAAACTGCACTCCGAAGACTCTCCTAGGTCTGTCTGACTTGGGTGCAGGTGTTCAGGATCAGGACTTAGTCCTCCGGGTTGCACATTGGCAGTCAGTGGTGATCAAGCAATTGTGGCTATTGACTGGCCAAAACGGGCTTCTTCAGTTTTGGTGACTGTGTTACTGTAACAGGAAGTCAGCCAACTGACCCTTGGAGTTCATCTCTTCCGTCTGAGTTTCAGGAGTGACTTGCCCATGAGACAGGAACCACAGACACAGACCTCTTTGCTGGTCCAAGGACCAGCCAATGCCGTCCAGCAGTTGGTGCACCCTCTCTTGCCAGGTCCAGGGAACAGCAGGGCAGTCCTTCAGTCTAGAAGTGATCTGAGGTCTTTGTGCCAGGGGTGCCACATTTATGCCTGGAAAGTGTCCTAGCCAATGGGGTACTAGGACTCTCCCCACCTGATGACGGCTTCTTGCAATGTGTGGCATCTAGCTATCCCAGAGTGTATTGTCTGCCCTCTCCCAAGATGGTAGAACCCCTCTCTAGGTGTCTGTAGCATGGAAGCCTATCGCTGAGACGTGGCTCCCTGAGGGCTATATGCCCACGGAAAACCGGGTTGGCAACTGCTCTCTCCTTTCTATTGCCGACCACAACCCATCTAGCTCAATAAAAGAGCAGCCCCTCTTGTGTGTGTCCACCATTTGCCGTTCAAAGGCAGGGTACCCTTTTGAAGCTTGCCTTTTGGGATTACACCCTGTGACATCTCTTCCAGTAGCAGGCCTCTATTGTTTGAGCTTCTCAAAATCGTTCACACTTTTCCAGGCTGTCTTGTGGTCACCATCTGTGAGCAACCACTGGAAGACTCGGGCAACATAGTGGCAACTTTCTAAAAGGTACCTTTTTTAAGAAATGCTAATTAAATTCAAATTGGGCATCAAGCTGAGTTTAATGTAACAATTAGTTTGATACTTCGAAGTATCAACTAAAGGAGTCCTATTCAGAAGAGAGCACATCTGAGTTAACTTTTCCGCAGTAAAAATGACAAGTTGGGGGTATTTACTGTTAGGACAAATAAAAATACATCTACTCTTTAATATACAGCACCCTGCTTTGGGACTTGATAACCTGCTCTAGGGTGATATATATATATATAAATTAAAAAGAGAGGTTTCGGCTTTGCTGTTAGTGTAAATGGCACCGTTGATTTAGCAGATTTAAACTTCAGTGGCAGGCTGGGAGCCATGTTTTCACGTTGTTACCCCTAGGGTTTGTTGTTTTGCTTGGTTTGTCAGTTTTGGGAAAGAAATCTAATCATAACAAAATCCATTTGAGTGATGTCATACTTTTTGCTGTTGGCATCAATTTTCATTCAACAAGACTCTGTCGTCTGTTGCATGTCCTGTTACAACAAGTTATTGCAGGGGGCCTTTCAGTCGGTTGCAAATTTTAAGTGCCGCAGGTGATGATTGACATTTCTTATGGATATGTCAAACACTATGGTAGTCTGTTATATGCTGTCTATTCCCACATAGCCATCCCCTTGAGGGAGCGCTCTGCAGCGCAGCGCAGGTACCACTTGTGCTTGGTAAACCAGAGAAAGTCCAAGCTGCTTCCTGATGTACTGGGGAGCGAGGCAACCCATCTTGCGCGGCCCCCTTGTGTAAAGCATAGTCACCCCTGTCAACCATTGGCCAGCCCCAAGACAATGTGCATGACTGCAGGACGCCGCAGCACCCCCTTAGTCATTCCTACTCCTAAGCCCTTCCGCCTGTAAATCGAGCATTGCAGAATCTGGCCACACATCTCAAACGCTGCTAGTGTAAACCGTCCATTTGACACAATCTGTTCATCAAGCTTAAAGTTATGTTCGAGTCATGGTACATCATGCGAAAAGCTGTGTGATTTGCAAATCTTCAAAATTAGGCATATTTTTCACGAGAACTTATTTTCATCCTTGTCTTTTAATGTGAAATTTTAAGTGTTTTCAAAAGAGACTAGCTATGTTCTTGAGAAGTATGCGCAGAGATCATGGGTCATACTATAGGACTGCTAAACACACTACTTGCTCCCTCCTTGGAGGACGGGGATGGGTGTAATAGTCCCCGGGAGTGAGATTCCTTGTGATTGGCTCTCAGATTAACGTTTTAAGAAAGAAACTTAATGTCAGAATCCACTTAAGAGAATGTTGCCACTGATAGTGCTGGGAGGGGCTCACACACGTCTTGTCTGCTCTTTTGCTATGTGTTTATTCATTTGAAATGTGCAACCGATTAACGTCAAATTGTCATAAAACCAAATACTTTGCTTTTTCATTTCATTATGCATCATCTAGTCACCTGTGTGGCAGCTAAGTACCTCATGTGATCCGTATATGTGTATATAAGGATCATAAGGTGGCGCCAGTGTGGTTTTGTTGATGTACTGCTGAATCAGAACATTTTATTTGGATTGTAATCGTGTATAACGGATATGATGTTTCATGGATTAATTTCATATAAAAAGTATGTATTTATGTCTACACCATTACGTCA
The DNA here is from genome assembly GCF_964263255.1 of Lissotriton vulgaris. Lineage (NCBI taxonomy): Eukaryota > Metazoa > Chordata > Amphibia > Caudata > Salamandridae > Lissotriton > Lissotriton vulgaris. The sequence continues at coordinate 229,735,756 of NC_141691.1, read as the reverse complement.
TTGTTTTCTTTATACATTATTGTCGCGCTGATGTAATTGGATCGTTTGTTTGACCAGCATAAAGATTAAGTTGTGTGAAAATAAATTGTCCATATTTGTCTTGTAGACCATGTGATCTTTGACATCTTCCGTCAGCACTGGTATTTTAGCCAAATAAACTTTGCACTCTAGTGCTTATGGTATTGATTTTAACATTCTGCCAATAAGCCTGCAAACCCCATCATGCAAAATGCTGCTGTCCAATATCTTTGTTGCAGGATATTGATATGATTCTTTCTTGTACACAACTCAATAAGGCCCCATTGTACTGTGATGGACAATGCTTCACATCAGCCTGGGTCTCCACTATGCACACAGTCCTGTGCTCCTGATGTCTACATCACATATTGCTCCACTCATATACTACTCCCTGGATGCCCATCACTCATTGCTTCTCTGAGGTCTGTCACCAAGGGATCACTCTCAAGTACATCACTAGTGCACCCCTGGTGCTTAATGTTATCAGATGATTCAGTGTCACAAGGTACACATCTCTTGACTAAATTATCCTTGGAAATGACAAAGTGGTTCTGAACTTAAGTCAGTTGATTCAACTGAGGCGAAAACTACCACAACTCCCAGAACGCATTGTCTGGTGAAAGCCTCAGAATACCAATCCGAGCGTTTCAAGTTCTGGCGATGTAGACCTAATTACTAGCTAAAACATGGTATCTGAATAGAATGTAATGCAGTGATGTCCACTGTTTTACAGTTGTATTCTAGTGGATAAATCTCTGTTAGCAAATGTGCTGCTCATGGTTCCCAGCTCTCTCAATAAAAACAGTGTGATTTATTTCAGCTCATTGGCCCGTGCCTTGCAGCCTTCCATATTGATGCAGCTGAAGCTTTCCAATGGGACAGCTCATCGCTTTGAGGTACGTCCTGGTTCATAACGTTTATTTTATACTCTTGGCATGTATTATATTTTGTTGGGAAACTGCAAGTCAATAAAATGTTTTATGTCTAATAACGTCCTCTACTTGCCTCAGATTTTCAACACAGGAAGTAGACTTTCTCCACACAAGTTGAAGCTATGTAAGATACAACCATATTGGGGTTGGGTTCTCTCCTGCTTTGGTGCCGTCCTGGGCTGGAGTAGGTGGTTGGAACCTAAATGAGTCCTTTTACTCCTTAACCCTGACCTTGACGGCACCTGTCCCAAATTGACACTGCTTTAGTTAGTATTAACTGTGGCGAAACGTTATATCGCTCGCCATTGGAAAAATGAACACCCGCCTCCTTTCCCCTGAAGAGTGGCAGTAAGTGTAAGACCACTGGATGGGTATGGCGAAACAGGTGTATAGAGCATGAGGTTGCCTCAAAATCACATGAAAATATGGAGGTGGTGGGCAAAATAACGGGGCAGTATCACACCAGGTCTGCAAAATTTGAAACGGAAATCTGCACCTACAAGGGATAACTGACTGCAAACCACTGCAGACTGGACCCTGCTTTTTGGGGGAGAGAAGCGTGCTTGTGGGGACTGGTATGGAAATGAGGGAGGGTATGGGTATACGCATAATGGTTCTTTTTCTTGGACTTCAGTCTTGACATTGGTATGTTGTGTTATGTACTGCTACCCTGCAGCACAAAATCCAATAAAATATAGTTTTGAAAAATGTTTTATAGCTTTGTCACATATGTGGTCAAGAATGCCTCCCAATCGAGGCATGCTGCATCATGAGAACTGTCTTGTTTACTTTTAACCTATGTCAACACAGGAGGGACGTAGAGCTAAATATTTAAAGAGGTCCTGCACCCATGCTCCTCCTAGAATGCTGTATCAAACTTATCAGGGGGAGTAGTTCCTCGTACTTGGGAGAGTCTACAGACAGGTGGAATTGAAAAGCCGACCACTGGGATCCCAGGGGACCCGCAAGGTCAAATCTTGATGCTGTCACACACCTGGTAGGGTGGGTGTCATGCATCATCATCGGGTGCTCCTTGTCAAGCCGGCACTGCCATGCCTGACGGGTCTGGTGCTCTTTATCAGAGATCTTTTCATCTGTCGTAGCCCTTAAATGAGTGCATGAGAAGGACTCATGTCAAAAATAGGGTGATGATAAGGGTGTGGATAAAATAGCCTTACGGTAACCTAAGGAGAGTTTTATGGGGTACAGGTATCATGTCTAAATAAAAAAAGAGGAGCTATCTTCTAGTAACAATGTACCATAATAGCTATCAATCAAGGTGATAAGGTGGGGTCAACATGTTTCATTCCTTAGTCTTCCAGGAGGGTAAAATGGCATTTCATCAGGACCGAAGATGATATACTCATACCCTATATTAATCAGTGAGACACCCTCTGAATGGAAGGGTGGCCACTTGTAAAGTACAATACTGCACCTGATTTCATGCAGGGAGCAAATTCCACGTAGAGAAAGGTGCAAACAAAGATGTAAACAAAACAAAATTCAGCAGGCATTACACATTGAGGAGGAACCTTCCACCGTTTAATAAAGGAAACCGCTACTACACATTCATAGTAACTGCTTGAATGTATTCCCTAAATAGTAGAGTTCTATCCCAAACTGGGAAACCTTTCTTAAGAACAGCACTCACAGAAAATATCAATTGCACACCCCACGGTTAAAATAGCACATACAGGTGGCTGCAAATGGTCAGTAAAATAAATGGTGACATAGCATAGGAAAGAACTGGTGACATTGTATTGGAAAAAATTCCCCGAAAGATCAGTACAATCAACAGGTAAAAACGTGTTTGCCTCAAGTCCTTACCCGAAGGATGAGAATGAATTGCCTCTTAGGTTAGGCAGAGGGTCCCGGCGTAGGTACGGGACAGCTGATAGCCCAAGAGAAAGTGCCAAAGTGTTAGAAAAATATCTGGCAGAGTATATAGTACAACTCCATAAATGAGAGGTAATCACACAAGGCACTTACTTGATCAGCACGGGACATTATCCCTAGACCTACCCTCCTCCTTCAACCTAAGGTTAGTCAGTGCACCGGGGATTGCACGTCAAGTAGCGATGTATGGCCCAGTCACGTTGTGCACAGAGTACGGGTGCCCCGGAGTGCCAAAAAGTGAGTCAGACCAGCTTCACGAACCGAGAGTAAATAAATGGTTTGGGAAGGTCCTGTAGACTTACAAAAGTGTTGTTCCCAAAATACCTGAAAAAAGGCCTCTGGAGGAAGGAACTGCCAGAACGACCAGCGGCCCAATGATCTGGCCACGGTCACTTGCGTTGTCAACATCAAATTGAAAAGCTATGATGGCTACGAACAGGGCGTCTGGTCATTAACTGGCGACCATGTTAGAAGGACTGGAGGCTCCAAGTAATGCACAATATAGTTTGGTTTACGTTTAAGGCACTGAACCATGACAAGACAAGGCGCAGACATGATGCCCAAAAGTGGTTTACCGCTGAGCTCAGCGCACAAAAACTCAGTCTACGCCAGGCAGAAAGATGCTGGCGCCGAGATTACTCCCCCAAATCAAAAGAGATTTTCTCGTCTCGGTTGAAGGAGTACAAGGTAGCAATTACTGTGGCCAAATCATGTTACTTTTCAAGCAAAATCCTGAACTCCTCCAATAAATCCAAAGATATTTTTTCTATTGTGGATGAACTATCTAACCCGGAAAGAGTCGCCCTAGCCCCCCTCCCTTCCCAACCCCTGTGCGACTCAACCAATTTTTTGTGGATAAAATTATCAAAATTAAAACCAGCATCTCCATTTCTTCACCTGCTCCCACATCTTTTTGTGTTCCCAGTTATTCTTATACTCACACTCTAACTCACATCCCCCTCATTTCAAAGGATAACTTTTTATTACTCCTACACAAAGTCTCCTCTGGCTCTCCCAGCGATTGTTGCCCCCCCTCGGTCCTCCGAGAAGCTTTTACTTCCTGTCCAGACCCCCCCTTGCTCTTTTGAACAACTCTTTGACTACTGGGGAGGTTCCTGGATCCTTCAAACAGGCCGAGGTGGTCGCCATTCTAAAAAAACCCTCGGCAGACCCTTCCATCATGAGCAACTATCGCCCAATTTCTCTTCTTCCTTTTCTTAGCAAAGTTTTAGAGTCGCACGTCACTCATACTCTCAGTTCTTTTGTGGAAGACTCTAGTGTTTTGGACCCCCAGCAGGCTGGATTTAGACCCGCGCACTCCACAGAAGCTGTCATTCTTTCTGTCATGGAGGAATTGCGCAGGGGAGCGGACGCTAACATCAGCCAGGCCCTGGTCCTCCTGGATTTGTCGGCCGCCTTTGATACGGTCGACAATGATATTTTGGTCGACCGTGTCGGGGAGGCCGGCATCCAGGGCACCGCCCTGGCCTGGGTCCGCTCCTTCCTGACCCAACGCCACCAAGCTGTCAGGCTATCCCAGTTCTCTGCCTCCCAGGTCAAAATTACCTGTGGCGTCCCACAAGGTTCTTCCCTATCCCCCCTCCTTTTTAATTTGTATCTTTCCCCACTAATCCGTGCCCTCCGACAGTTCAACGTCACAGCGTTCAACTACGCTGATGACATACAATTAATTTTCAACATTGATTCCTCTGCTGATTCCATTGTCACCTTCCAAAACACCCTATGCTTTATTAGCAATTGGATGAGCTCAAACCACCTGAAGCTCAACCCCGACAAGACCGAGCTGGTTCTTGTCGGGGGTTCTTCCAACCCTTGGGACTCTTCCTTTTGGCCTGTCAGCCTCGGCAGTCCACCCCGTCCTGCTAACTGTGCCAAAAGTCTGGGAGTCGTCATTAGCAGCGACCTCTCTATGACGCCCCAGATCAGCGCGGTAGTCTCCTCTAGCCATTTTCAATTAAGGAAAATCAGGAAAATCTCCCGGCTACTTACTTCCGAGGCCCTCACTTTGGCCCTGCTGGCGCTAGTTATATCGAGACTCGACTACGCCAACGCGCTCTATGTAGGCATTCCTGCCTACCAACTTAGGCGGCTTCAGCTGATCCAGAATCAGGCTGCCCGCCTGATCCATTTTCTCCCAAGAGATCAACACGTCGGCCCCCTCCTAAAAAGCCTCCACTGGCTTCCGGTAGCTGCCCGCTGCAAGTTCAAGCTGGGCTGTATCATTTCCAAATCCCTTGCCGGGCAGGGCCCCCTCTTTATTTCTTCCCTCCTCCAACCCTACGTCCCCTCTCGTACTCTCCGGTCTTCCCAATTGGCCTTGTTATCCATTCCCAGATACAAGAGGAAGAAACATGGCGGGCTTAAGTTCTCCTTCCTGGCCCCCACTTTTTGGAATTCCCTCCCCCCTGCCTCTCAGGCTGTCCACTTCGTACCCCAAATTCAGATCTTCCCTTAAAACTTTCCTTTTTACTGAATCCTATAATTAACGGCCTCTTTGCTCCCTCATCTGCTCTCTTCATTTTGGCGCCAAGAAACCTAATGGTGTTAGTTGCGCCTTATAAATTTGTTTAACATAACATAACAACCACATAACTCCAAAATACCTCGCCCAGAAACTTTTCTTTTCTAGAGGCTCTTGCTGTCTCTATTGCTAAGACTAAAGATCTCTCTCAACTCCTCACTTCAGGAAAGTAGATTATTTTCAAGCAACAGCCTGAGAGTATGGTATGTCCTCTTTTTACACATTAAAAATAGCCCCTCTTTTCAAGACTTCAGAACCCTGCTTTTGAGGAACACCTGTCTTCTAGCTTAACACTTTATGTTCTTAGTAAGTTAATTAATTCTTCCTTTCTCTCTTAGTGAGCTTGAAAGTCTGTTGTATGTTATTGAACTGCATTCTAAGATCAAAATGTAAGAATACCTGTTACTTATTTATTGGCAGCGCTGCTGCAGGTCTGAAAGATCAATGTTTTCTTTCTCTGAATCGCTCATATGGACAAACAGGGTATTCACAGTTAGCATGAGTTGCTAACCTGAAGCAAGCACAACGAATTGGCCAAATAAAAACCAGGCTTCAGCCTGTGATCTGCTATGTCCCTGACTTTATAAGTCCACCTTGTGCCTTGAAAGTTGAGAAAGGAGCTTGAAGTAGAATGTGGTGTTATAGTCCATTTCTGCTGCCCAACCCCACTATGCTTGTGAAGACACATTAAATGTGCAGCGTTTTCTACGATTTTCTGTTTTAAGACTTGGTACTGCCGCTCATATTGCAACATAGTACCATTTGTTGAAATCATTTAGCTCTTGGCTTTATCTGGAGCCTGCATGTTAGAAAGCGGGTTATTAATTTGTGAAGGGAGTTACCTCACAAACTCAATAAACATACATTAATTAGGCTAAACCACAATTCTTAAAGAAATCTCTCTGATCAACCACTGGTAACTCTGGAACAAGCTGCAGACATTCCCCAGAGAAACGTGTTTTAAGCTTAGGCATTACCAACTATTTTAAAAGTCAATGAAAAAAATCCCAAACTGATCAAACGAGAACAAATGAACTGGTAAAAATATGCCAAAATGATCAAGGCTGCATAAGGAGAACTGGAGAATACATGTTTGAAGTGTTTAGGCAAAAAGTGCCTTGACAACATAAAGCGCCAATGTCATTTAGCAATTCACGGTTGACCGGAACTAGTGGGCAACCGCCAAGGAGCAGAGGTCGGCTGCACCAAGAAAGTCACACTGTACAAAGTGTTTACCTTAGGACTTACTCTACTTTTTGAAGCTCAAACTCTTTCAGTGGAGTAAGGTTCCAGGTTGAAGCTGGTGAGGGTCCCTCGAAGTAGGATATTTCATTGTTAAGCTCATGCTGAAGCAGCTGGTTTTTGCACCAAAAGCTCATAGCAGGGAAAAGCTTTGTTTTAGCCGCCATGGTCGCCTTGAATAGATTGGCAGCCTCACCTGATCCAAGGTTCATTTTTAGGGCCTCCAGATCAACCAGTGAGGAAGGCTAGATGCTGTAGTCAGGCAGGGCAGGACTCAGAAAGGCTGGATAACTCTACCATTAACCTTTATTGCGATATCAGCGGAATCAATTTTCAGTGTTGCTCGAATATGAATTTACCTTGAAAAAGGTGTTTGGCAAATCTGAAAAAGACACGTTAGTGATAGATTCCTTACCTTAGAATATCCCCAGGCGTCAGACTGGATCCGGAAACTTTTGCGTAGCAGTACCCTTGCGCGTCGATAGGCGTCGTCTGCGGCTCCGCGTCCGTCGTGGGCGTCGTGATGACGTCGTCGGAGTACTTAGACGCCGCCTCCGCGTCCTGACGTCAGTTCTTCTTTTTTCTGCGCCAGCCAGCGCAGATCTGAAAAAAGCAGTAACCCAGTCAATTTTTGACTAACTTTTTTGTGATCATTTTTGATCCTCCTCGAAGTGTTGCGACTCCGATCGGTGCCGTAGGGATGCCTGGTTTCAAGCATTGTGATGATTGCGACTGCACCATGTGGGTCACGGATACTCACCGACTGTGCCTCACTTGTCTAGGCGTCGACCACAACGACGAGGCCTGCCCCGACTGTCGGGACCTTTCGAGGAAAGCCAGGCGGGAGCGGTCCCGCAGGCGGCTCGAACTCCGGCAGTCGGCCCGCGCCGAGTGAGATCCCGGTCCCGGTCCCACGGGAGGTCGAGGGACAGGTCGCGGGGACGGAGCCGTCACAGCTCCGGGAGTCGGCACCACTCCTCCGGGTCCAAGTCGTCGGGTAAGAAGCACAAGAAGTCTAAGAGACATTATCGCTCTTCTGACTCCCCCGACTCTCGCGTGATGCGGCCGGGGGTTTGGGTGACACCGCCCACGCGGCTCCTTTGGAATCGCAGGCGTCTCGTCCCGCCCCACACTCTCCGGTCCCTGGGCAGGACGCGACGCCGGAGGAGACTGAGCGCTTCCTCATGGCCATGAGGTCCCTTTCTCCTCCGACGGGCTCCGCGGGCCCAGCGGACCCGTCTAGGGGCCCTAGCGGGTCGGGGGCTTTGACCCAGACGCCGTCGGGTGCTTCGGCCCCGACGCCGCCGGCGCCTTCGGGCCCGGCGCCGCAGGGTCCCACGATCGCGACACCGCCGGTGCCTTCGGGCCCAGCACCGCAGGGAACAGAGGCTCCGGCGCTGCAGGACGCCGCTGGACCTTCCGGTGGACCTTACGACTCCCCTGGCATCGGTCGGTCCGGTGTCACCTCCGGCGCCGTCCTCGGGCGGCGCCATCCCCAATACCTCATTTGCTTCGGTTCCGACGTCGGAGCGGCGGCGCTGGGCGCCGCACCCGACGCCGTTTGGAGAATTCCACTTCTATGAACCGAACCCATTCAATTACAACCCTGAGTCTCAGGAGATGGGTGAAGAGGAGGATTGGGAGGGGTCTGAGGACCCCCTGACCAAGGAGTGTCCGTCTCATGAGGACTGGGCAGGAGACCTTGGGGAGGCCAGTGGCCTGGACACCTCTCCAGACACTGGGTTTGTCTCTCCTCCTACCGTGGCTTCGGAGGAGGGGGCTACCTATGGTGTGGTGTTGACGAGGGCTGCCAAGGCCTTGGGCCTTGAGCTCACCGTTGCGGCCGTGAGGACTAACCTCCTCACAGAGGTCCTTAAACCGCAGTCATGCTCGGCTGAGCCTCTGCTGCCCTTTAATGAGGCCTTGACCGACGTTCTTTTGGGCACTTGGTCCAGGCCCGCTACGGGTTCGCCCGTAGATAGGAACGTGGCCAGACGCCACCGCCCGGCTCCGGGCGACCCATGTTTCCTGTCCTCCCACCCCACCCCTGAGAGTCTGGTCATCCAGGCCTCTAATTCCCAGACCGCATTCCCGACGGCTCCGCCGGGCAGGGAATCCAAGAGGTATGAGAATTATGGTAAAAAGATATTCTCCTCCCTTCGCTTGGGACCGCGGTCTTCCAACACCGCATGCCTCTTGGGCCGCTACACCCACTCTCTGTGGGAGACGGTGGCGGAGGTGCTGCCAGAGTGCCCGTTGGAGGTACGGGCCAAACTCTGCCAAGCCCTTGTGGAGGGCCGAGATGCAGCCAAGTATTCGATCAGGTGTGGGCTGGATACCACCGACTCGCTAGGCAGAGCGATGGCTACGACGGTGGCGGTGAGACGGCACGCCTGGCTGAGATCCGCCAATTTTTCGGCAGATGTCCAGAACACTCTGATGGACATGCCGTTCGATGGCCGTCGCCTATTTGGCGACAAAGCGGACCACGCGCTTGAGCGCTTTAAGGACTCCAGGGCTACGGCCAAGTCCTTGGGCCTCTCGGCCCCGCGCCAGCAAACGGGTTCCTTTCGTGGCCAAGGAAGGGGTGTCCCCACACGTGCCACCAGCCACTCACCGCAGACTGTCATCCAGCGCACCGGCGGCCGTGGAAACCGCCGCGGAGGCGGTCGGGGAAACGGGCGAGGTCAGTCCACACCTTCCCCCGCAGCATCCGCCTCTAAACCCTCCTAGTCCGTGCTTTTCGGCCCATGTGACGCCAGTGGGGGCAGGGTTCGCCATCACCACTCTCACTGGCGCCCTGTCACTTCGGACAGGTGGGTGCTGCAGATCGTCCGGAGGGGCTACTCCCTCCCCTTCGAGACGACTCCTCAAGCCATGCCAACGCAACACCACCGCGTATCGGGGGATCATTTGCGGCTCCTGCAAGAGGAAGTTTCGGCCCTCTTGGCCAAGGGGGCCATTGAGCTCGTTCCTGGGCCAGAAGTAGGACGTGGTTGCTACTCCCACTACTTTCTGGTACCCAAGAAGGGCAAAGGGGGCCTACGCCCTATCTTGGATCTGAGGAACGTCAACGGCTTCCTCTGGAAGGAGAAGTTCAAATTGCTGACTCTGGCTCAGGTCTTAGCTGCCCTAGACCCAGGAGACTGGATGGTAGCGTTGACTTGCAGGACGCGTATTTCCACATCCCCGTCCTGCCGGCCCACTGGCGTTACCTGCGGTTCACGGTAGGCCACGAGCACTTTCAGTTTACTGTGCTCCCCTTCAGCCTTACCAGCGCCCCAGACCCAGGAGACTGGATGGTAGCGTTGGACTTGCAGGACACGTATTTCCACATCCCCGTCCTGCCGGCCCACTGGCGTTACCTGCGGTTCACGGTAGGCCACGAGCACTTTCAGTTTACTGTGCTCCCCTTCAGCCTTACCAGTGCCCCACGGGTGTTCACGAAGGTGATGGCGGTGTTCGCAGCTCATCTGCGCAGGTTGGGGGTCTCAGTCTTCCCCTACCTCGACGACTGGTTGTTGAAGGCGGGCTCGCCCCAGACAGCCGTCAGCCACCTCCAGACTACGGCGGATCTCCTGCACCAGCTGGGGTTCTCCATCATTGTGCCGAAGTCACACCAGTGTCCCTCTCAGAAGCTCCTTTTCATCGGAGCGGTTCTCGACTTGGCGCAGTTTCGGGTTTACCCGCCCGAACAGCGGGTTCGGGATATACAGGCCCTGATTCCAATCTTCCGGCCTTTATCCCGGGTTTCGGTCAGGTTGACGCTGCGGCTTCTGGGGCTGATGGCCTCCTGCATCCTTCTGGTGCATCACGCACGGTGGCGGATGCAGGCTCTGCAGTGGGACCTGAAGTTTCAGTGGGCCCAGCATCAGGGCAACCTGTTCGACCATGTCCTGATCTCGAAGGGCACTGCGAGACCGCTGCAGTGGTGGCTCACGGACCGCGATTGGGTCAACGGCAGATCCCTCTCCCTTCCCCAACCGGAGCACGTAGTTGTGACGGACGCGTCCCTCCAGGGCTGGGGAGGCCACATGTAAGAGGCGGAGATCAGAGGCCTCTAGTCTCCGGCGGAGTCCCGGCTCCATATCAACCTTTTGGAGCTGCGGGCGATTAGTCTAGCACTGAAGGCATTCCTCCCGTCTGTCCGAGGGAGTGTAGTGCAGGTGTTCACGGACAACACCACCGCCATGTGGTACTGCAACAAACAGGGTGGGGTGGGGTCGTGGACCCTCTGCCAGGAGGCTCTGCGCCTCTGGCAATGGCTGGAACATCAGGGCGTGTCTCTGATAGTTCAACACCTGGCAGGTTCTCTTATCACCAGGGCGGACAAACTCAGCCGCCGGTGCATGATGGATCACGAATGGCGTCTGAACTCGGACGTGGCGCAAGATCTCTTTCTGCAGTGGGGAGAGCCTTGGTTAGATCTATTCGCCACCGAAGAGAACGCGCAATGTCATCAGTTCTGCGCGTTGAAATTTCCAAGGCGGCACTCGCTCGGAGACGCTTTTCGTCGCGAGTGGAGTTGCGGTCTGTTGTACGCCTTTCCGCCTATACCACTTCTGCCCAGAGTGCTGAAGAAAATCAAGCGCGACCGGGCACAAGTCATCCTTGTGGCTCCGGACTGGGCACGAAGGTACTGTATCCCGAGCTACTCAGTATGTCAGTCGATCCCCCGGTTCGTCTGCCTCTTCAGGAGGACCTTCTGTCGCAGCAGCAGGGGACGGTCCTCCACCCGAACCTGTCCAGTCTCCACCTCCATGCTTGGAGATTGAGCGACGACAGTTGAGGCCATTTGACTTGCCTCCTGAAGTCTGTAACATCATTCTGGCCGCCAGGCGTCCCTCCACAAATTCGGTATACGCCTGCAGGTGGAATAGATTTGTGGCATGGTGCACAGCAAAGGCTGTGGATCCCCTTAATGCCCCCCTTTCTGAGGTTCTCCTCTTTCTTCTCTCTCTTGCCCAGCAGGGCTCTGCTCTGGGCACTGTCAAGGGCTATCTCTCAGCTCTTTCAGCCTTTCTGAGGCTGCCTGACCAACCTTCTTTGTTCAAGTCCCCTATCGTTAATCGATTCCTGAAGGGCATCACTCATACGTTCCCTCCTGTTACCTTCGTGATGCCTCAGTGGGACTTGAATCTGGTTTTTACGTTTCTGATCTGTGCTCCCCTTGAGCCACTTCACAACTGTCCTCTTCGCCTTCTTTCTTTGAAGACTGCCTTCCTGAGAGCCATCACCTCTGCCAGGAGAGTGAGTGAGCTCCAGGCTCTGTCTTGTAAGCCTCCTTTCCTTTCAGTCTATCCGGACAAGGTTGTTTTACGAACAAGGCCCTCCTTCCTACCCAAGGTAGTCACGGCCTTCCACATTGGGCAATCCATTACCTTGCCCACCTTCTTTCCGCTACGCACCCCTCGAGAGAGGAAAAGAGGCTCCACCGTCTGGACCCAAAACCTGCGCTCTCATTTTATTTGAATCGCACACAACCGTTCCAGGTGGATGATCAACTCTTTGTTTGATACGCGGGCGCTAAGAGAGGGAAAGCGGTGCACAAGCGGACCATCTCCCGGTGGATCATCTTGTGCATCCAGGCATGTTACTCCTTGGCTAAGAAGGAACCCCCTGTTGGGCTGAGGGCTCATTCCACTCGAGCCACAGCCACTACAACTACCTTGGGCCGAGGTGTGCCCTTGCAGGACATTTGCCAGGTGGCTACCTGGGCCTCGCTGCACACGTTTGCACGACATTATTGCCTGGACAGTCAAGTCCGGAGGGATGACTACTTTGGCCGTTCCGTCCTCCAGGACTTTCTGGTGTGATTATTGGTTCGCAGACCCACCACCACGGGGTTGGTATTGCTGGGGTATCTATTCTAAGGTAAGGAATCTATCACTAACGTGTCTCTTTCAGATGCACAAGTTACTACTTGTGTAACGATATATCTGTAAGAGACATTAGTTAGTGATAGATTCCTTACCGACCCACCCATCCTCCCCGTTCTGCAACCGATATCTAGGGTTAAGGTCATCCCCTTTCAGGGTCCTAGTTTTATGGCACCAGTGTTGGTTTTTGGCATGGCTCTGCGCTTCTGGCGCGGAAAAGCTGTGTCTAAGAACTGACGTCAGCACGCGGAGGCGGCGTCTAAGTACTCCGACGACGTCATCACGGCGCCGACGACGGACGCGGAGCCGCAGACGACGCCTACCGACGCGCAAGGGTACTGCTATGCAAAAGTTTCCGGATCCAGTCTGACGCCTGAGGATATTCTAAGGTAAGGAATCTATCACTAACTAATGTCTCTTACAGGTATATCGTTACACAAGTAGTAACTTGTGCAACAGGAACAGTTAGTTTAATTAAACACTACGGGAGTTCAGCTTACAGAAACAGTTCTGGGGGCGCATGTTTACTGTATTACTGTGTGTGCTGTGTCTTGCTTGGCTGTGTGTCCCTTAAATAGGACTGGGCAGAGAGTCGAGTCCTTGCTAAGAACTGGCAAGCAGTAGAAGGACCTTTAGAGGATCTTTTGCAGCTTCTATTGTGAGTGGAGAGTGCAGCAGTCACACACTCGTTGCCGCATTACATGCCACTCGATACTAGAAATGAGCACCATCCATTTGTTAAATGTTTCTCTCTGGTGTATATTAAAGTTAAAACGTAATTATTGGCATAAACAAATATACAGTCACTGCTGCAAAACTGCATTCCTTCACATATAAAGTTGAATTACATAGAAATGTACATTTTTCATCCATGATTTTGCAGTTGAGGTTGAACGCAAAAGAGCATTAAAATATGCCTAGCAGATTGTTGAACTTTGCCGTGCCAATGCTTAATTTGTAAAATAATGAGTGCTGGTGCCCAACCCACTGCTCAAAAGACAGCGTCTAGTGCTATTAAATGTTCCTGCGCCAAATACTAAAGCGGAGTTGTCCTGAATCCAACTCGGGCCCCTTTAATCCACTGCCAGGCACCCCCTGCTCTTTATCTCACTCTTGCAGGCTCCTGCTTTCTCCCTCGTTGACGGGTTTTCCAACTTCTGTTTCCAATTTGTGTGTTTTCACCTCTTCTGTTCTCGGGGGATGTCTGATTAGGAAAGTAAATGCCAAATGGGCCTCACCAGCCCCAACAATTAGTTCAGGTGGGCCTCACTGGCAACCACCGGTTTAAATTAACCACTGGCCATGCCAGCCTCTTAACTAAGGGGGGGGGGGGGGTTATTGTTTTCTGGTTACTCCCTTGTCCCTAACCAATTAGTCTACACCATACTTATGTGACAATTAGCATATATACAGCTTAGCTACCTCCCTATTTTTTATGTTATGCCCCTTCATACCTTTATGCTGTTAGGCCTGAAATCTAAGTCCTGTCAATGTATCCTTCCAGCAACTGGTAGCAAATGGTTCATGTCACCCTATTGAGCCCCTTCCACTGTGCCCATTCAACGCAGGACCCCAATTTGAACACTCCAGAGCTCCCTTTCAGAGCAGGGTTGTGGCCCATGTGAGGAGGGGCCCTATGAAAAAGCATGTCACCTGGCAGGTGAATGAGGGGGTTCGTCCTTAAAAAGCCAATCTCCCAATGTCGGTAGAAGTGCTTTTTTATTACTCACAAGTCCTGTTTCCACCAGGGTGCCTGTAGTATGATGTCATAGTTGGACCAACAATTGGGAACACTGCTCCCAGCCCCATAACAGGTGCAGATGGGACAACTGCAGTGAAAATGCCCTTTCCTTTTGGAATAGGTGCAGCAGAGCAACAGCCGTACACGCATAGTGCTTGGACAGAAGCAATGCAAACTTATTCTCATTGTTAGACTGTTACAAATCAGGCAGCATCAGTGCAAGCTCACCTCCTCGAAGAACAGATATTGCATCACAACCGTAAAACAAGCTTTCCTCTCACATAAAAGGCAGTTGCAGAGCAAGCTTCCCATTTCTGCTGAACGAACACAGCATGGTAGAAGCAGTGCAAACTTCGATCACTTACTGAACATGAACAACAGAGGCATGCTTTTAAATGGGAGAAAATGGAAATGAAAAGTTACCTTACTGATGAACTCTTCATTTTAATTTTTGTAACCTGTATTGCATTTACAAACAGCAGGCCTTTTGCTCCCAGTGGCCAATAAACACTGTTCCATATTTATAACAGATTTCTTTTTATTTTTAAATGGGAGAAATTTAAAGTGAAGAAAATATTTCGATGAAACAATAAGTCTTAATGTTGTTCTCCACTCTCAATTCAGCCAGTTAAGTCTTAATGTTTTATGAAGTATATTTCTTCACTTTAACTTCCTCCCATGTAAACAAAGATCTGAAAGAAACACGTTAGTGTTAGATTCCTTACCTTAGAATATCCCCAGGCGTCAGTCTGGATCCGGAAACTTTTGCGTAGCAGTACCCCTGCGCGTCGGTAGGCGTCGTCTGCAGGCGTCCCCTGCGGCTCCGCGTCCGTCGTCGGCGTCGTGCGCCGTGATGACGTCGCTGGAGTACATAGACGCCGCCTCCGCGCGCTGACGTCAGTTCTTCTTTTTTCCGCGCCAGTGGACGCAGATCTGAAGAGCAGTACTCCGGTCTTTGACCAAGTTTTTCGATTGTTTTTTCCTCTACTGTGCCTGATAGGATGCCTGGGTTTAAGAATTGCGATGACTGTGAGCGCACGATGTCGGTCACAGACCATCACCGCCTCTGCCTCCGGTGTCTGGGCCCTGACCACGACGTGGACTCCTGCGTCGACTGCCGGGCCCTTACCAACAAGGCTAGGCGGGAGCGGTCCCGCAAGCTACTGGAGCTCCGGGTGTCGGCCCCACGTCGGGACCGGGAGCGGTCCCGGTCCGGCCGGAGGTCGAGAGAGCGTTCGAGGGAGCGGTCGCGGAGCCGCGCCGGGCGCTCCGGAAGTCGACACCACTCGTCAGGCTCGTCAGGTAAGAAGCACAAGAAGTCGGGGCGTCGTCATCGTACCCCCGACTCCCCCCGACGCTCGCGCGATGCGGCCGGGGGCTCGGGTGACCCCAACCCCGCGGCTCCGCGAGAGTCGCCGGCGCGGCCTGCCTCATACCCTCCGGTCCCTGGGCATGGCGCGACGCCTGAGGAGATCGAGGCGTTCCTCATGGCCATGAGGGCGCTCGCTTCTCCGACGGGGCCTACGGCGCCTTCGGGCCCAGTGCTACCGTCTGGGGGCCCTAGCGGTTCGGGTGTCCCTGCCTCGGCGCCGTCGAGTGCTCCGGCCCCGGCGCCGCCGACGGCTCCGACCCCGGCGCCGCAGGGGCCTTCGGGATCGGCGCCGGCTGGTCTTCCGGCCTCCCCGGCGCCGTTGCCATCGGGGTTACCCCCGACGCCGCCCCCGCGCGGCGCCGGTTCTCCGCTGCCGGTTCCGGCCGGCGGTGGGGTTCCGACGCCGGCTCCGGGCGGCGCCGTCCCCTTACCTTCTCCGACGCCGGACGCGGCGCCGGACGGGCGTCGCTCGACGCCGGTCCCGGCGCCGATGGGGCCCATGAACCCCGAGGAGCCGGTCTTCATCATTGACTCCGAATACGGAGAGGATGAGGAGTACGGTGAAGGTTGGGAGGGGTCCGAGGACCCTCTGGCTCGCGAGTGCCAGTATGACCCGGACTGGACAGGTGACTTGGGGGATGCCAGTGGTTTGGACGGCTCTCCTAACCCTGGTTTGATCTCTCCTCCAACCGTGGCATCGGTGGAGGGAGCTGCCTATTCTGTGGTGCTGATGAGGGCTGCCAAGGCCTTACACCTTGAGCTCCCCGTCGCGGCCGTGAGGCCTAACATCCTCACCGAGGTCTTTAAACCGCAGTCACCGCAGTCATGCCCACTGGAGCCACTGCTGCCGTTTAATGAAGCCTTGTCTGACGTTCTGTTGGGCACGTGGTCCAGGCCCGCTTCAGGTGCGCCTGTTGATCGGAACGTGGCCAGGCGCCACCGTCCTTGTCCGGACGACCCCAAGTACCTGTCTACCCACCCCACTCCTGAGAGTCTGGTGATCCAGGCCTCGACCTCCCAGTCCGCATTCCCGTCGGCCCCGCCCGACCGGGAATCCAAGAGGTATGACCAGTTTGGCAAAAAGGTCTTCTCGTCCATTAGTTTGGGCCTGCGGTCTTGCAACACCGCCTGCCTCTTGGGCCGCTACACCCACTCTGTGTGGGATACGGTCGCGGAGCTGCTGCCAGAATGCCCCATGGAGGTGCGGGCAAAGCTCGGTCAGGCTGTGGCTGAGGGCCGAGATGCAGCGAAATATTCAATTCGGTGTGGTCTTGATACGACCGACTCGCTGGGCAGAGCTATGTCTACGACTGTGGCGATTCGTCGCCACGCCTGGCTGAGATCCGCCAATTTTTCGGCTGATGTCCAGAATACCCTGATGGACATGCCGTTTGATGGCTGTCACCTGTTCGGTGACAAAGCGGACCACGCGCTGGAACGCTTCAAGGACTCCAGGGTCACGGCCAAGTCCTTGGGTCTCTCGACCCAGCGTCAGCAACCGGGTTCGTTTCGTCCCTTTCGTGGCCAAGGAAGGGGCGCCCCCACACGTGCTGCCAGCCCCGCGGTGGCGGCCGTGGAAACCGCTGTGGTGGCGGTCGGGGACAACGGCGGGGTCAGACCACACCTTCCCCCGCAGCATCTACCCCAAAATCCTCCTAGTCCGTGCTTTCGGCCCCATGTGACGCCAGTGGGTGGCAGGGTTCGCCATCACCACGCTCACTGGCGCACGATCACTTCGGACAGGTGGGTGCTGCAAATCGTCCGAAGGGGCTACTCCCTCCCCTTCGAGACCTCTCCTCCAGCCATGCCACCGCAGAACCACCGTGTGTCGGGGGACCACTTGACACTTCTGCAGGAGGAAGTTACGGCCCTCTTGGCCAAGGGGGCCATCGAGCGCGTTCCTGGGCCAGAAGTAGGGCGTGGTTGTTATTCCCACTACTTTCTGGTGCCCAAGAAGGACAAGGGGGGCCTACGTCCTATCTTGGATCTAAGGAACGTCAACGGCTTCCTCCGGAAGGAGAAGTTCAAGATGTTGACGTTAGCTCAGGTCTTGGCTGCTCTAGACCCACAAGACTGGATGGTAGCGTTGGACTTGCAGGACGCCTATTTTCACATCCCCGTCCTGCCGGCCCACCGGCGTTACCTGCGGTTCATGGTAGGCCAGGAGCATTTTCAGTTTATCGTGCTTCCCTTCGGCCTTACCAGCGCCCCACGGGTGTTCACAAAGGTCATGGCGGTGGTCGCAGCCCATCTGCGCAGGTTGGGGGTTTCAGTCTTCCCCTACCTAGACGACTGGTTGTTGAAGGCGGGCTCGCCCTAGACAGTCGTCCACCACCTTCAGATGACGGCAGACCTCTTGCACGACCTGGGGTTCTCCATCAATGTGCCGAAATCACACCTGTGTCCCTCTCAAAAGCTCCTTTTCATCGGAGCGGTTCTGGACTCGGCGCAGTTTCGGGTTTATCCTCCGGAACGGCGGGTTCGGGATATTCAGGCTTTGATTCCCATCTTTCAGCCGCTATCCCGGGTTTCGGTCAGGTTGACGCTGCGGCTGCTGGGACTGATGGCTTCCTGCATCCTTCTGGTGCATCACGCTCGGTGGCGGATGCGGGCTCTGCAGTGGGACCTGAAGTTTCAGTGGGCCCAGCATCAGGGCAACTTGTCCGACCACGTCTTGATCTCGGAGGGCACTGCGAGACAACTGCAGTGGTGGCTTACGGACCGCGATTGGGTCAGGGGCAAGTCCCTCTCCCTTCCCCAACCGGAGCACGTTGTCGTGACGGACGCGTCCCTCCAGGGCTGGGGTGGCCACTTGGGAGAGGCAGAGATCAGAGGCATCTGGTCTCCGGCGGAGTCCCGGCTCCATATCAACATGTTGGAGCTGCGGGCGATTCGTCTGGCACTGAAGGCATTCCTCCCCTTTGTCAACGGGAGTGTGGTGCAGGTGTTCACCGACAACACCACCGCCATGTGGTACTGCAACAAACAGGGCGGTGTGGGGTCGTGGACCCTTTGCCAGGAGGCTCTGCGCCTCTGGCAATGGCTGGAACGTCAGGACGTGACTCTGACGGTTCAACACCTGGCAGGTTCTCTGAACGCCAGGGCGGACGAACTCAGCCGTCGGTGCTCGATGGATCACGAATGGCGTCTGAACTCGGACGTGGCGCAAGGCATCTTTCTGCAATGGGGAGAGCCTTGGTTAGATCTATTCGCCACCGAAGAGAACGCGCAATGTCATCAGTTCTGCGCGTTGGAGTTTCCAAGACGGCACTCGCACGGCGACGCCTTTCGGCGCGAGTGGAGTTGCGGTCTGTTATACGCCTTTCCGCCTATACCACTTCTGCCCAGAGTGCTGAAGAAGATCAGGCGCGACCGGGCCCAAGTTATCCTTGTGGCTCCGGACTGGGCTCAAAGATACTGGTATCCCGAGCTACTCAGCATGTCAGTCGGTCCCCCGATCCGCCTGCCCCTTCAGGAGGACCTTCTGTCGCAGCAGCAGGGGACGGTCCTCCACCCGAACCTGTCCAGTCTCCACCTCCATGCTTGGAGATTGAGCGGCGGCAGTTGAGGCCATTTGACTTGCCTCCTGAAGTCTGTGATGTTATTCTGGCAGCCAGGCGTCCCTCCACTAAGTCGGTATACGCCTGTCGGTGGAACAGATTTGTGGCATGGTGCACAGCAAAGGCTGTGGATCCTCTTTCTGCCCCTCTTTCGGAGGTTCTTCTGTTTCTTCTTTCTCTTGCCCAGCAGGGCTCTGCTCTGGGCACTATCAAGGGCTACCTTTCTGCCCTTTCAGCCTTTTTAAGGCTTCCTGATCAGCCTTCTTTGTTCAAATCCCCGATTGTAACTCGATTCTTGAAAGGCATCACTCACATGTTTCCACCTGTTCCGTTTGTGATGCCTCAGTGGGATTTGAACCTGGTTCTGACCTTTCTAATGTGTGCTCCCTTTGAGCCCCTTCATTCTTGTCCTCTCCGTCTCCTGACTTTAAAGACGGCTTTCCTGGTTGCCATCACCTCTGCCAGGAGAGTGAGTGAGCTCCAGGCTCTTTCTGTCCAACCTCCTTTCCTGTCCATTCATCCTGATAAGGTGGTTCTGAGGACTAGGCCTTCTTTCCTGCCCAAGGTTGTTTCGGCCTTTCACATCGGGCAGTCCATCACCCTCCCTTCCTTCTTCCCGCCTCCGCATCCTTCAAAGGATGAAGAGCGGCTCCATCGTCTGGACCCAAAACGTGCGCTTTCGTTTTACATGGATCGCACACGCCAGTTCCGGGTGGATGACCAACTGTTTGTTGGCTACGTGGGTGCGAAGAAGGGACGGGCGGTCTGTAAACGAACCATCTCTCGATGGGTCGTCCTCTGCATCAAAGCGTGCTACTCTTTGGCTCGGAAGGAGCCTCCTGTTGGGCTGAGGGCCCATTCCACTCGGGCCACGGCGGCTACCACTGCCCTGGGCCGGGGAGTCCCCTTGCAGGACATTTGCCAAGCGGCTACGTGGGCCTCGCTGCACACCTTTGCGAGGCACTACTGCCTGGACAGTCAAGTCCGGAGGGATGGCTTCTTTGGCCGTTCTGTCCTCCAGGACTTTCTGGTGTAGTTTGTATTGGTTCGCAGACCCACCACCGGGGTTGGTATTGCTGGGGTATGTATTCTAAGGTAAGGAATCTAACACTAACGTGTTTCTTTCAGATGAACAAGTTACTTACCTTCGGTAACGATATATCTGTAAGAAACATTAGTTAGTGTTAGATTCCTTACCGAACCCACCCATCCTCCCCGTTCTGCGAACTGATACCTAGGGTTAAGGTCATCCCTTTCAGGGCCCTAGTTTTTACATGGCACCAGTGTTGGTTCTCTCATGGCTCTGCGTCTCCTGGCGCGGAAATGCTGTGTGCAAAGAACTGACGTCAGCGCGCGGAGGCGGCGTCTATGTACTCCAGCGACGTCATCACGGCGCACGACGCCGACGACGGACGCGGAGCCGCAGGGGACGCCTGCAGACGACGCCTACCGACGCGCAGGGGTACTGCTACGCAAAAGTTTCCGGATCCAGACTGACGCCTGGGGATATTCTAAGGTAAGGAATCTAACACTAACTAATGTTTCTTACAGATATATCGTTACCGAAGGTAAGTAACTTGTTCGTCTGTATTTTTTCTGTTATAAATATGGCACAATGTTTACAGGCCACTTGGTGCAAGATGCCTGCTGTTTGTAAATGTGACACTTGGAAATGGGAGAAAATGTAAATGAGGAGTTTTGTGGAATCCAAATATACATAAAGTTAACTCTTTAGTTGCATTTTCTCCCATTTCAAAGTGTTGCCTTTATACTAAGTAGACTTATTGCTCTGTGTCTGGTACACATGATGCCATACTTATAACTGAAGATTGTAGCCATTATTTTAAGTGGGAGAAATTTTAAAGTGCACAAAAATATTCCATATTATTACATCAGGAGAGCCCAGGTTGCGATTTCGGCCTGGCGAGGGTTAGGAGAACGGGCTGCACTGCTGTTGGCGGACATGGACAGGGCGTTTGACTCCCTGAGCTGGACGTATTTATTTGCCCTATTGGGGCGTCTGAATCTCGGGACCCGATTTTTAGCATATGTGCGGCTCTTATACACGGACCTCATGGCCGCGGTGCGAGTAGGTGGAGGGGTCTCCCGCTCTTTCAGTATCCGCCGGGGGACGAGGCAGGGTTGTCCCCTCTCCCAATATCTATTCGCACTGACGATGGAACCCTTTGCGGCATGGGTGCGGATTGACGCCCAGCTGAAGGGCTTCCAGTGGTCGTCCGACGTGGCTGATAGAGTGGCTATGTATGCGGATGACGTGCTGTTTTTCCTCACAGACATTGAGCGCTCGGGACCTCGCATTTTGCGAATATTACAAATCATTGGTGAAACATCGGGCCTCTATATGAACCCTAGTAAGTCTACCCTATGGACCCTGGGGGGTCCGCAGCATGTGGGGGACTGGGCCAATGAGCTCCAGGTGACCGCTGATGGAGTGAAGTACCTGGGAGTGTACCTCACAGAGGATGCCGCCGTGGCCCGGGAGCGCAATATCACCTCGGTATGGGACCGTGTGCGGGGGGACCGTGTGCGGGAGGACCTCAAGGTTTGGGCCAGAATGCCGCTTTCCATACATGGTCGATCCGCCATCTTTAAGATGGTGGCGCTTCCTCGCCTGCTCTATCAATTACAAAATCACCCAGTGCTGATCCCACAGGATTGGTTCCGGCGTCTTAACACAGCGTTGAGTGGCTTTCTGTGGGAGGGGGGAGCTGTTCGGGTGGCCCTACAGACTTGCTTTTGCTCCACGTTCACGGGTGGGTTCGCCACCTTGGACGTCCTTCCATACTACCAGGCGTCCCACCTTCTGGTTTTGAATGATTGGTGGTACGCAGATAGGAGAGATCCCGCCTACGTGGTGGAGCGAGCCCTGATGGGTACTGCCTCATTGCATACGCTCCTATACTCGACACCCCTTAGGAGGTCCCTGCCGTCTATTACGCAGGTGGTCTTCCAGATATGGCAGGCTCTGCGTAGGGTGGGATGGTAGAATGTCCTAACGTTGGAGACCCCACTGTGGCAGAATGGTAGATTGCCCCAGCTCGCTGCCTTGGTGGGCTTTAGGGAGTGGGACACAATTGGCATCTCCTCCCTGGGTGATGTCATGTCAGGGTGTGTCCTTAAGTCCTTCGATACTCTAAGGTTGTTGAACGTAGGAGTTAAGAACAAAGCCCTTGACTGGATAAGGAGTTTCCTAACCGATCGCACCCAGACTGTCACCATGGGTGCATATCTGTCAGCGGAGGTAGAGATTTCTAAAGGGGTGCCACAGGGCTCCTGCTTGAGCCCAACACTCTTTAACATCTATGTGGCACCCCTGGCAAGAGTGATGCGGAAATTTGGTTTCATCCCCGTGTCATACGCGGATGACACGCAACTCCTCTTCCCTTTTGAAACTCTCACCGCTGAGTTAAAAAACTCCTTCTCTGCTGGCTTGAAGGCCGTTGCACAGTGGATGTCCACCAACTATCTACAGTGCAACGTTAGCAAAACAGAAGTTATGCTATTCGGTGAGGCCAAGCTTCTATGGACTCCGGATTGGTGGCCTTCTTATCTTGGTATGGTCCCAGAACCCAAACAGGTCGTGAAAAACCTGGGGATCCGCCTCGATCAGGATCTATCACTAAAGCAACACAGCAACCTTGTTGCAGGCTCATGCTTTCATGTCATCAGCATGTTGCGGAAAATTTTCCTTTATTGCCAGACACGTTTAGGAAGACCTTAGTGCAAGCCCTTGTTCTGAGCCGCATTGACTACTGCAATGGCCTGCTTCTATCTGCCAACGAGGGAGTGCTGGCTAGACTTCAGGTAGTCCAAAATACTGCGGCGCGCCTAGTCCTGAATGCCCCTCCAAGAACAGCATCCAAACCTCTTCTACATCAGCTTCACTGGCTCTCTATACGACAAAGAGTAAAATTTAAAATATCCTGTATTATTCATAAAAGCATAAATGGACAAGGCCCTACCTACCTGAAACAGAAATTCACCCCTTACATCCCCTCCAGGTTGCTCAGATCTAGTACAAGCCATCTATTGGTAGTACCTCGTGCCAAAAAGACCAGACACGGAGGCATAGCGCTATCTGTAGCAGGACCCATTTTATGGAACCGGCTTCCTCTGACTCTTAGACTCTGTACCTCTCATTTAAAATTCAGTAAACTCCTTAAAACTGTACTGTTTAAGAATGAGATCTAATCCACATCTGTATTTTCTCCACTGTATATGTTAACCGGCCCAAAAGCGCAGAGATACTCCAGCTGGAGTCGATTCCAGCGCTATATAAGCTCGTAAATAAATAAATACGGGAGGAATTTGAGATGCCTCGTACCCAGTTCTACAAATATCTCCAATTCCGGCATGCACTTACTCCATACCTCCAGGGGGTGGAGGAATTACCTGAGTTTAGTCCCATCGAAGCCCAGCTTTTTATGGGGGAATTGCCTGACAGGAAGATATCCCGTATTTACCAAACCTTAGTGCGACATAGCTCCACAGACCTAGCGCAGCTTAAAACGATATGGGAACAGGATGTTGGGGAGCTTGATGAGGAGGACTGGGTTGAGGCACGGGAGGTACCCAGGGGAGCGGCCATTTCCATGCGCTTGCGACTTGTACAGTTCCGGTACCTCCATCGTACATATTACACTAGGCAGCGCCTGTGGAGGGTGGGTTTAATAGCCTCTCCAAATTGCCTCAGATGTGAGTCAGAAGTAGGTACGCTGCTGCACACTGTGTGGGAGTGTAGGGTCCTACAGAGGTTCTGGGATGGGGTGTTCCGATGCTTGAATGAGGCCCTGGCCTGGGGACTCCCGAGAACTCCTAAGCTGGCCCTCCTCCACGTGATGGCCGATGTGGGGGGCAATCGCTATAAGCGGCATCTTCTCTTGTTGGGACTAACCCTGGCTAAACGGGACATAGCGAGGTCCTGGAAGGCGCCCCGAGCCCCCTCACTTATAGCTTGGCAGAATGGGATGGACTTCTGCATGGCTCTGGAGCAGCCGATATATGTGGCCAGAGGCTGTCCTCAAAAACACTATAAGATCTGGAAACGGTGGGCAGACTACCGGGGTCTGGAACTGGACCCGCCACCTGAGGAAGATGCATTTCAGCTCCTCTGACAGCCCGACAGCTCAAGGTCCGGGCGGATGTTGTGGCACACTTGGCAGGAGGTTCATGTCCTCAATACCACACGGGCGGATTCTTCAGCGGCGCGCTCGGGGGGGAGGGGGGTTGGGGGGGCGGAGGTAGGTGGGAGGCGGTGGGGTGTTTGATCCTGGTTTTTTTGCATATATTTGATTGACCATTACCAAATAATTGCATGTATTAATGCTTT
Organism: Lissotriton vulgaris; assembly: GCF_964263255.1. Taxonomy (NCBI): domain Eukaryota; kingdom Metazoa; phylum Chordata; class Amphibia; order Caudata; family Salamandridae; genus Lissotriton; species Lissotriton vulgaris. The sequence goes on along the minus strand of NC_141691.1, from coordinate 229,711,224 downwards.
ACAATTTGCTACTAGTGATTGTCTCTGGTGTTCAGAGCATTGCTTATAATATTTCTCATGCAATCAATAAAATCTGTGTTAAAAAAAATAATATTCCATATTATTAGCATTTCTGAGGAATATTTTTCTGCACTTTAAATTTTTCCCATTTAAAAATGTGGTTATATGTTTGTGTTATACTTTTAAATCTGCCACATATGGCAAAAGGTATGTCCCGTGTCACAAGTACATAGGCCAGTCTCTCAGTCATACATACACATATATCCCATTAATACAAACACATGTTCATACATCCCTAAAGACCACACTATCCCTCGCACACATGGCACCTCTGTCATAGTGCTCCTGGTCAAAGTATTTTGTTCAAACCATAGTATTTGGCTCTATGGACCATAAGCTTAAACTCATTGAAGCCTGCTGTGGAGGTGTCTGGTAACAATGTGTAAGTTGTTTGGCCTTCAGTAGCTCACATGGATTTTCACTGAGCTACAGAAAAGGTTGGAGACCTCTCTTGTAACTATTTTGGAGTAAGTTAGAGTACTTGGGTAAAGCATTTGTGAAAGATGTTGTTTTCTTATTTTTATTTGTGTGTGATTTTCTATGTTAGCCTTGGTAAACTTACAGGGCTGAGTGGGTCAGTGGTTTTATGTTGTGTTAGCTAGTCCTGTGAGCAGAGTCCAGTGCTTACCCATGAGTAGCACCTCCTTATGTGCACATGCTCGGGCAAAATTAAGCACGTAGTCACTGAAACAGGGTAATATATATTTTAAATTTGCCATATTTTTTTTTTTAGGTTCCAGTTACAAAGTTTCAGGAGCTAAGATACAATGTAGCCCTGCTACTGAAGGAAATGAATGATCTGGAGAAAAGAAGCATTCTTAAAATCAAGGATTGACCTGTGCCTTCATTTACCAGAACATACCCAAAACCAAGTTATGAGATTGATAAATGTGTATTTTATAAGACCAACAAATAATTTTTGTCTCTGCAACTGGAAGCTTATGTGTAAATGGACAAAACTGTTTTAGTAAATTTGAAGTTACTTTTGGTAAAGTATGATCCCTTATCTTTCAACCCTGATGTTAACATGCAATTTACTTTTTATATTAGAATAGAAAATGTATGGTAGTACTTTGCACTGTAAATAGCATTTTTCCTTGTGTATTTTGAAATGCCTTCATGAACGTTTTAATTTCAGCTGTGAGAACCATGAAATAGTCATTTTCTGTATGATTATTGAATGGTGGGTGTCACACCTTTATACTATTACTCATTTGAAAATTATCATTTCTTAGAGGTCTGTAGCCAAAGCATGGCTGTTGCACTCTGATCTATGTGCCTCAGTGAAATTGATCTGGTTGTGAGAGTTACTTGTGATCTTTAGATTACTACCACAGAATTCCCTGCTTTAAGCAGTGAGGTATTTTTGGCCAATTTCTTCCAATCAGTGAATCCATAGTATGATAAGTTTCTCAATGAGTGGGTCAACAGTCCAAGGTCTGGGCGCCTCCTGTTGTGGTGTATGGCACAGAAAGAGCTTCTCGAGTGAACCTCCTGGGAATGGTTAATAAAAATGTCACATCCTAATTTTGCTTCCTTATGATATATATATATTCACTGAAAAAAACATAGGTTTCAGGCCTTATATAGTTAGGAGTTAGCATTTAAAAAACCTTTAAAATTCACTCAAAAACTAAGTTTTAGGGGTGTTATAGTTAGCTGGACATTTCACTCATACAAAACCATTGAAATTGCTCCTATATAGTTAGTTGTACTAACTATATTTTGCGCACCCGCAATCCCCTGCTGATGATGTCACATATTACATCATTCATGACATGGTCAGTGACATCACTGATGACATTTCAAATGACAATACTGAAGGCATCATCCAGTGAATGTGGTTTGCTTCGTTATTTAAATATGCATTATATATATAGCAATTTGCATTGAAGAATGAGTGGATATATAAAAATAAATATTTGGATGGAGGATTTAGTAGCAGTGTAATTGACTGTTTACTTGACCAATTTATGGTGTCTCACTAAATATAGTGGATAGTGACTAAACTGTGTGAATATCTGTATCACTTTGTCAGTTTTTGTGTAAACTGGTTCTCCAGTTGGTTACTAGCTATGTGAAAGTCTATATTAGTTATTGATTAGTTAACTGAGTATTTGTATGGGAGAGTGAATGTGTGTGTGGTTCGGTGGGGGGGGGGGGTGGGGGGGGGGGGGGGGGGTTGTGACTGCCCAAAGATGTGTGAATACTTGATTCACTAGATATATGAAGTTAAAACTACATGTTCTGACAGTTGTTTGGGTGAGTGAATATCTTTATGGGTGTGGTGATGAGCAAATATATTTCTCAATGGTACAAGTCCAACAAACTAGAAAAATAAAAGGCAGTGTATGTGTCAGTTGTTGTATATAAATAAGTATACATAAGACTCAATGATTGTGTGAGTGACTGTATGGATAACTGTATACTTGTAATAATGATTTTATAATTCACTAAGTATGACTTACTATCTAAATGAATAGACGAAGTTGTGCTTGTATAAGTGTGTAGCTAAGTAAATATATAAGTATGATCCATTGTTTTTCCTAAGTGAGTAGGATGACTTCATATGTGAATAGGATCTGTGCTGGTGTGTAATGTCGATATAGGTGTATAAGTATTTTTGATAGTGTTCTATTGTTCATTGACAGCATGTATGAGTGAATCTACAGCTAAGTGATTAGATGTGTGTGTATACATCTATGAATCACTGAGTGGGTTTTTAGATTCTTGTATTGCTGTGACAATGGATTCTAATATGATACTCTGTATTTTACAAAGTGATGAAAGATTTTACTAGTGTATGAAAAGGTGTATGTGATTGTCTCGTGGATGATGTCATCAGTGATGTCATCAGTGATGTCACTGACCATGTCATGAATGATGTAATATGTGACATCATCAGCAGTGGATTGCGGGTGCGCGAAATATAGTTAGTACAACGAACTATATAGGAGCAATTTCAATGGTTTTGTATGAGTGAAATGTCCAGCTAACTAAAACACCCCTAAAACTTATAGTTTTTTGAGTGAATTTTAAAGGTTTTTTAAATGCTAATACCTAACTATATAAGGCCTGAAACCTATGGTTTTTTCAATGAATTTCAAAGGTTTTTTTAATGCTAATTCCTAACTATACAAGACCTGAAAGCCCACCAGGAATCTCCAGTATGCGCCAGGGGACTGCATTGCAGAGAGGTGTAATGAAGCCACGCCCCTTTTTACACCTCTCTGCAACGCAGCCCCCGGGCGTGTTTGCAGAGGGGGAACTAATTCCCCTTGCATACTGAGGGTCCATGGGGGCCAACTAGCCCACCTTGAACCTGCAGTATGCGCCAGGGGGCTGCATTGCAGAGAGGTGTAATGAGGCCACACCCTTTTTACACCTCTCTGCAACGCAGCCACCGTGCATGTTTGAAGAGGGGGAACTAATTCCCCTTGCATACTGGGGGCCCGTGGGGGCCAACTAGCCCATCTGGAACCTCCAGTATGCGCCAGGGGGCTGCATTGCACAGAGGTGTAATGATGCTATGCCCCTTGTTACACCTCTCTGCAACGCAGCCCCCTGGCGCGTTTGCAGAGGGGGAACTAATTCTCTTGCATACTGGGGGTCCCTGAGGGCCAACTAGCCCACCAGGAGCCTCCAGTATGCGCCAGGGGGCTGCATTGCAGAGGTGTAATGAGGCCACACCCTTTTTTACACCTCTCTGCAACGCAGCCCCCGTGCCTGTTTGAAGAGGGGGAACTAATTCCCCTTGCATACTGGGGGTCCCTGGGGGCCAACTAGCCCACCAGGAGCCTCTAGTATGCGCCAGGGGGCTGTGTTGCTTTGCCCCGGAGGGCGGCTGTCCCCGGGGCAGTGTGGGGTGGATTGGGCACCCCCCACACTTCTTTATCACTATGCCCCCGCGATTTGGTCGCCCTGGGGGGTAATTTTTAAAAAACCTACCTTGTGGGACCACCTTAACAGGCCTAGCGGGTCGGGTGATTCTACCCTGCCCCCTTTTTGTGTTCTACACGTTTGTTTTTCTGCTTTCTTGTGCCTCAGTCTAATGAGCACAAGATGGCTGCCAACACTTCCTGGTTTGGAGTGTTGACAGCCAATAAGCATGCAGCTTTCTCGGAATGGTGCGCGCACCATCCGCGTACCGTATGCATACGTACGCGGACCCGTGCGCGCGCACGGTACGCGCACTCCGCGATTTTTCGAAAAAAAAGAATATTTTTTTTAACCTTGGGGGGTCCTAGTAGAACCCCCTGAGCAGGCCTAGGAGGAATGGGTGCTTCTACCCTGCCCCCTTTTTGAGTTTTACACGTTTGTTTTTCTGCTTTCTTGTGCCTCAGTCTACCGAGGCACAAGACGGCTGCTAACAATTTCTGTTTTGGAGTGTTGACAGACATTGGCAGCCAATCAGCATGCAGCTCGCGCACGCGAAGGTCCGCGCACGTGTATATATATATATATATATATATATATATATATATAATAACCACCGTCTCCTTCACGCAATCGTTCTCTCCACGACCACGCCTTGCGGACACAGACACGGACCAGAGATTTTCGGATGCTGTTATTCTTTATTCAGCTGTCGCCGTAACGTTTCGGCACAAAGCCTTGATCACATGACAGCGCAACAACATTAGCAGTGATTATTTAAAGTGCACAGTGCTGCTTCATGATTGGGTGATTATTTTCATGAGTATAGAAGAAAGACTCGCAATTATTTCTAAGCATGTCATTCACTTGGGATAATGCACGATACAATTATACGTATAAAATGAATATATTCGTATAAAATCATGCCTAAATTAATATTTATGTGTACATTTTCGTAGATATAACAGGTTAAATCCCGATACGATTTTCAACATTTAAAAAACATTCAAAATAGTGGGTTAAATCCCTTAACCATATCATTCCTGAAATTTGATGAGCCCAGTCTTTCCAACTATAATAAAACATACTTTCTAAGTGTACAATAAAGTGCATTTCCGTGCTATTTAAAATTACGTGAACTAATTTGACTGAGTAGGACTGAGCCCAGAACCTTTACTCATTGTGCTACATGACTGCTTTCAGTAGCCCCTCCCTCTCCATTGTGTATTTATCATTTTGTAGTAGTTTCTAGACGATCCTCAGACCCATTATATATAATATGCAATATATGTCTAACATTGTTAAATTTACAATAGAGGTGGCATTTTAAATTCATTACCAAATTAATCGTAAGTTATTTCCATATACTCTTTTCTTTCATCTTTGGACTATGGTTTTTTGACATTAGATTCTGCTGAACATTAATATATTAATGGACTAGGGGGTGAGAAGCTCCAATAGGGTAGAACTGTTCAACTGTATGCTTTCTCTTCTTACATATTGCATTAGTGCATCGATTGAGGTTTGATGTTTAAGTGGTTACTGCTGTTATACAATTGGTTTCCGATTGTTATCCGAGGAATATATATTTCATTAGTTGATATTATGCTTTTAAAACAATAAATAACATAAAATCCCTAAAAAAGATTTCCTAATCAGTATTTAAATAAATAGTTATAATAACTAAATTTATCTACATTGATATATACATTTCAATCATTCCTCTTTTACCCCCATTCCATGCTGGTGTAGATTTTTTATTTTGTCTACCCTAATGCAAACATGTGTATAAATCCTCAGTGAGGTTCAACCCCCCAGGCTGCTTGCTGTTTAATTTCAAGATATAGTTGGTTTCCAATTTACGTAGCTTGGCCTCCCTATTGCCTCCCCTCCTACTCGCAGTAATAGCATCCACCACATAGTATGTCAGTTCCTTGTTGTTGCTCTGATGGTGTGTTTTAAAATGGCGTGCCACTGGGTAGGTGTTGTCCTGTGATGTTATTGCCCTGAGATGTTGGAGTATTCTTCTATGAACAGGGAGCTTAGTGCTCCCCACATATCTCAATTTACATGGGCATTCCAGGATGTATATAGCGTATTCTGTTTTACACGTTAATACTTTAGTGATCTGATGTTCACAATCGCTAAAGCCATCTTTATATACCCGTTTGTTAATACCATGCATACAGGCTTTACAGATTTTGCATCTGAAAAATCCCTGGTTGTTTTTATAACATGATGTGGTATCCAATATCTCAGGGCATGTGACAACCACTCTCTCTTTCATGTTGGGAGCTTTACTAAAAGTGATGGATGCTTTCCTGGGGCGGTCCTGGCCAATGATAGGGTCTTTACTTACTATTGGCCAATTTCTGTCAATGATTTTACGAACCTCCCTATGCTGGTTACAGGACCCTATAATTATTCGAAAGGGCTCAATTTTCATCATCTCATTGCTGCTTGTCATATTTAGCTGGCTTTGTGTCTCAGCCGAGACATCATAGCGAACAAGCAGCTTTAATCTGTCCATGGCCATGGATTTCTGTATTGCTTGTCTGATTGTATTGATGTGGTAACCACGTTCCTAAAATCTATTTGTACTGGCTTCCTGAGCTTTTGCTAACTCCCCATACTCACTACATAATCTTCATAGTCTTCAATATATTATAGTTAGCTGGACATTTTACTCATACAAAACCATTGAAATTCCCTCGTTATAGTTAGTTGTACTCACTATAACTCGCGCACCCGCAATCCACTGCTGATGATGTCGCATATTACATCATTCATGACATGTTCAGTGACATCACTGATGACATCACTCAGTGAATGTGGTTTGCTTTGATATTTAAATATGTATTATAAATACACTACTTTGCATTGAAGAATGAGTGGATATATAAATATAAATGTGTGGATGGTGGATTTAGTAACAGTGTCATTGATTGTTTCCTTGACTAATTTATAGAGTCTCACTATATATAATGTGTAGTTACTAAACTGTGTGAAAGTCTTCATTGCTTTGTCTTAATTGCTATGTTAAAGAATATATTTGTTATTGGTTTGTTTACTGAGTATTTGTATGGGTAAATGAATGTCTGTGGTTTGGTGGGGGGTGTGTGATTGCAAAAAATGTGTGAATAGTTCATTCAGTAGGTATATGAGGTTAAGACTACATGTTATAACAGTTGTTTCAGTGAGTGTATATGTTTATGGGCGTGGTGGTGATGAAATATTTCTCTCAATGGTACATCTCCATTAAACTTGAAAAAAAAGGCAGTGTATGTGACAGTTATATCTAATTAAGTGTGCCTAAGACTTAGTGATTGTACGAGTCACTATATGGATAATTGTATACTTGTAATAGTGATTTTATAACACACTAAGTGTGAGTTACTATCTATATAAATAGTTGAAGTGGTGTTTGTATAAGTGTGTAGGTGAGTAAATGTAAGTATAATCAATTGTTTGCATAAGTCAGAAGGATGTCTTTATAAGTGAATACAATGTGTGCTGGTGTGTAATGTTGAAATAGGCGTATAAGTATATTTGATAGTGTTCTGTTGATTATTCACTGCATATAACACTGAGTCTATAGGTAAGTGATCAGATGTGTGTGTATAGTTCTATGAATAACTGAGTGGGTGATAAGAAATTTCTATTGGTGTGTCAATGGTTTCAAATCTGGCACTTTCTATTTTACAGTGAGTGATGAAAGTTTATACTAGTGTGTGATGAGGTGTATTTGATTGTCACATGGATAATGTCATCAGTGATGTCATCAGTGATGTAATTTGAGATGTCATCAGTGATGTCATTGACCATGTCATGAATGATGCACTTTTTGTGACGTTCCGGTGGCGCAGAAGACTAAGTGATATTTATCAGGCAGGACTAAGCCACTTTTTGTGGTGTAATCCTGCCTGATAAATATCAGTCCCTTTAATGCAGTGTCCTGCATTAAAGGGTTGTGCAATGGGTGTTGCTGGGGGCGTTCCCAGCAGCATCCATGGACTTGAGTAATTTATAGCATCCTCTAAGTCAGTCTTTCAAAAATTCCAAAGTATAGGACATGATAATCCAAATCCAAATGTTTCTCAAGAAAAGTCATAAACCGTGTCCGTGGGTCATATCTGCCCAAACGCCGATATTCCGAACGATTGAAAATTACTTTTCTTGAGAAACATTTGGATTTGGATTATCATGTCCTATACTTTGGAATTTTTGAAAGACTGACTTTGAGGATGCTATAAATTACTCAAGTCTGCCCGAATTGTGTGGGTAAAATTGATACCTAGTCACTTTGAATAAGAATGTACTTGCGTCTCGTCAAACGTTTGGAAGAAATATCTAGTTATATGACAACAGGATACCAACATAACTTGAAGGAAATAAGAACGCCCTGAAGAAGTTCTGTTCTACAGAACGAAACACGTCGGCTGGCTGTGGTACATAAACTTAAGGAAAATAAAAGCATTTGAATATAGACCAAGATTCAGCGCTTCAATAAGGACTCTAAGTGATATGATTTGTTTGGACTTGTTGTGCAAGTGGTGCTATGCCAAACTTTGGAATATTCTCCACTACTCTCTACTACTCACTCTCTACTACTCCACTACTCTCTAATACTCACTCTCTACTACTCATTCTCTACTACTGTGGTAAATATAATTTACCGTATACTTTTTTTCCGTATAATGGCAAGTAAAAGAATAGCTCAATTAAAATGAGAGGCAGAGTCCGGGGTGTCTGAGTCATAAGGGCTTTAATTCAGGATGGCTCGAGCCATGGAAATCAATTCCATCAATACAAGGGTTCGGGGGTATATGCAATGATGGCAAAAAGATGTCAACGATTTATTAACAGTACATGACATATATAGTATAACGGTGCAATAGCAATGAATACAGTAGGCGTGACAAGTGAATGTGCGTAGCAAAAAGGCGTGTACAAAGGCGTGCGCAGAGGTGTGTGCTGGAAACGTCACAGAAAAGTGTCATAAGTGGGTGGATACATAGAAGATACATGGAAGATTCTGCAGATTCAGCTGAAATCTGTAACTTGGGTGCGCGCGGAGCTGGTATGACGTGTGATTGACGTGTGTCTGGAGAAAGCTGAGGGTCTGACTTTTAGCACTAGTAGAAGAGACAGAAGTCTGGTATGTCAGATCGACCTGTTCCTATAACCTGTCTGATATCTGGTATTTGGGGTAGGTGTAATCTGAAGTAAAAGGTCTCTCGGGCAGAGGCTATTCTATACTGGATGCATATGTGTTTAAGTGCAATACGCGGGGCCATGGGCCTACCATGGTAACGGGAGCTATGAATTACATGAGGGAGACAGGAAGGCTTGGCCCTTTGCTCTGCAGCCGGGGAGCTGTTTACCTATTTCACTAGACAGGAATGTGTTTTCGAGGAGGCAGAGCCGGCTACACTGATAACTTCAAGGCATAGTAATGTTTGGCAGGCAGGCCATGCCGAGCCAGGCACCGCTTCGCTTGGCAGGAAGTAAGGCAGAGGTCAGGGATGCATCTCCACGTTGCAGCTTTCGGAGACAGAAAGTGGTTCAATGGCAGGAATCAGGGCCTAGCTCTGCAGAGCCAGGAAAAACGTGAAAGTGCATCATGTAAAGACGTTGGCAAGGCATAGTTAGGAACGGAATTATCAATCCATTCATGGTGGATCTGATAGAGGACATGTTAACGTTGGACGCAAATATATTTGCGTCTTCAGATTCGGTTGCGGAGGGAAGTTACATGCACTTTAAACTCGTACATGGAGACGATGGGGTACTCGTTAGGGGACATACTTGACCATAAAAATTTCAATTACCTCACTACTCTCTACTACTCTCTCTCTACTACTCACTCCCTACTACTCACTATCTACTACTCACTATCTACTACTCTCTACTACTCATGCTCTACTACTCTCTACTACTCACTCTACTTCTCACTCTACTACTCTCTACTACTCACTCTCTACTACTCACTCTACTACTCACTCTCTACTACTCACTCTCTACTACTCTCTCTCTACTACTCTCTACTACACTCTACTACTCACCCTCTACTATTCTCTCTCTCTGCTACTCACTCTCTACTACTCTCTACTACTCACTCTTTACTACTCTCTACTACTCACTCTCTACTGCTCTCTACTACTCACTCTACTACTTACTCTCTACTACTCTCTACTACTCAATCTCTACTGCTCTCTACTACTTACTCTCTACTACTCTCTACTACTCACTCTCTACTACTCACTCTCTACTGCTCTCTCTCTACTGCTCTCTACTACTCTCTACTACTCTCTACTACTCACTCTCTACTCTCTATTACTCTCTCTACCTCTCTCTACTAGTCTCTACCTCTCTACCTCTACACACACGCACATATATATATATATATATATATATATATGCATATATGCACGTGCATTTATATATATGTATGTGTGTGTGTATATATATATATACATACATACATATATAATCTGCATATCTATATAAATACAAATATAAATGCATGCATATACATATATGCATACATATGCATGTTATTTACATGAAAGTTTGAAAAACACTAATAAAAGCAAAGCTAAAAAGCCACCTCGTTACAAACAGAATGGCTTTAACTTAAACGAGGGCGAGAGCTATTGCATTTTCAATGCTTGTTTACTTTGGTTCCATCAAGAAGGTATTCAGATGTGTCACACATTTGCCTTAAATTCTGAATGTTAGCACTCTAGTTGCTCATTAGATCACTGTAGTAAAGCTACTGCTCACCAGGGAAGTCTGCTGCTGGTATTCAGAGTGCATGTTTCAGTCTGCATGTCAGAATTTTTTTATGAAATAGAAGAGAATTTGAGAAGTCACTCAAAATGTGCCCTAATTTTTCTTTCTGAAGCACTAATCATACTTTCTATGGGAAAAGGAACCCCCTCATTTTGTTCTTTTTTAAATTAAATGTTTTTCGACTGACCACTTCATTCCTATCAAGATGGCTTCTGGTGTGCCATACTTTTGTCATAAGTAAGACTGTTAACGCTCTAGTTGTTCTTTAGAACACTCTGGGACATTCTGTGATTGGGCTATACTTCTGGGTGATATTTGGACTACATTTGGGCTCTTTTGTCTCTGGTGGCCATCTTGGGAGACTGCATGTCAGATTTATTTAATGAAATAGAAGAGGATTTGAGAAGTCCCTCAAAATGCCCTAATTTTTCTTTCTGCAGCACTAATACATTCTATGGCAAAATATACCCCCTCATTTTGTTCCTTTTTATATTAAATGTTTTAAGAGTTAACACTTTATTCCAATCAAGATGGCATCAGGTGTGCCATACCTTTGTAATAAGTAGGACTGTTAGCGCTCTAGTTGTTCTTTAGAACACTCTAGGAGGCTGCAGTAGAACACAAAGGAATCAACTGACAGTCTCTGTCCTTGTTAGATGTACATGTTTTACTGAGAATGTCAGACTTCATTCTCACATGACTGAGAAAGACAATGTGAATTTACAGAAAATATGCTTTCAGCTTAGCTTATAGATCCCCTTCCAAACCACTGTCGGAAAAGCATGAGATAATAGTTTTCTTTCAAACATGATTCATGATATCCCAGCAGAAGGCTTTTTCACATGGTAAAATCACCTTAGAACACATCACAATTCCTAAAATGAGTATGGTACCATCAACAAATGATTTATAATATAACTAAAGTCCTAAAACCTTCTATTAACTGCACTGCTTTTTAAAGAGGTGCTATCATGTATATTGGTCCCAAGATGGCTGCCAACACTTCTTGGATGAAGTGCTGACAGCCAATCAGATCTCACGATGAGATGTGTGGTTAGGCTCCGCCCAGATATATAATTTATTTTCCTTTTGATTTTCTCAGGAACTACTCGATGGATTTACACCATTTAAGCAAAAGCTTGATCTGCGAACCAAACTCTACCTCTCTGCCAAATTTGGTGTAATTCCGTTCAGCCGTTCGGGCTGTAGCCGGGTCTAATCGTCCTATGGAAAATAACATGGGGAAAACACGTTTTAGGACCCCCCTTTTTTCTTAGCCCCCACTTGACGAATCCCCCCAAAACTTTCAGGGAAGGAGCGGAGCGGAGCCGGCCATCTTCTTAGAGAAATTTGCGAAGATTCATCAACCAGCGCCAACGTTATTCCCAATAGAATGTTGCGGATTTCCTATGGAAACTAGGTCCTAACTATATATACACCTACTGGAGACCGCCAGTAGGTAATATATATATTTATATATGCTGTGGTCGGTCTGAGTTCCTGCTTCGCCGTCCAAACGGAAGTGGTTGGAATTGCTGGTGCATATATATATATATATATATATGTGTTCAACAAATGCACCCTTGCACTCAGGCCTGCACTCCACGCTGTTTGTAAGATGATTCCCCGAGGCAGCACGCAGGATTTCTGTCTTCACTTTTCACCATGCCCAACACATTTCGAGGACAACGCCTCTTAATCATGGGCCACACAGACACAGAGAGGCACAGAAAAGCTCACCTTGGGTTTTCACTCTTTTATTAGTAAATATATATATATATATATATATATATATATATATATATATATATATATATATATATATATATATATATACTCTTCCCCCCCCCCCCCCCCCAAAGGGAAGCACACACACACTCAAAATAAATTTACAAGAGTGTTTAATCCACAGAACTCAAGCCCCTGCAAAGCTTTTCAACTATACAGCCTTGCACGTGCATGGGGTGGCTGTGAAACCAACACCGTAAATAGAATGACAAACCTAGAAAAATGACTCGCTGTGAGTGGTGCTTAAAAGTTACACAATAAAATGCCGCTAGCTAGAACTGGTAGTTTTTATACACATGGTAGCAACAATATTTACTTCATATTGTCAGTCGCTTGTCGAGTTTCAGGTTTGACACCTTACTTATGTTGGAATTTACATGGTTTTAAACCCTATGTAGCTTGTCTTGATCATTTGAGTATTGTACCTCGATCGTAATATGTTTGTTTTGAATTACCATGAGATTATTTTGTCAATTTCATGTGACTGACATTATAAAGTGAATATTGTTGCCACCATGTGTATACAAGCCACTCGTTTCACAGCCACCTCATGCATGAGCAAGGCTGAATATCCGAAACACGCTGCAGATGCTGGGGTTGTTTGGATTAAACACTCTTGGATCCGTATTTAGAGTGTGCTTGCTTTCCTTTGGAGAAGAACGGTCATTTACCCAGTCGGGGGCCACTCCTGACACCACGCGCCACTCCCGTAACAACTGCTTGGCTTCTGAAAGACAAAAATATAGAAATATATATGTATATATGTTCTAAAATATGGATCTAGTATTCACTGATTACGTTCAGAAAATGTTGAATAATTTTGTAAAACCTATGGTGAAAAAATTGTATTATTTTACTGATGAAACAGTTCCTCGTTTGCTATTATTTAAAAAGCATTGGCAAAGCCAGTTGGTCTAGTTTTGGCTTCAGACCTATTGCCTTTGCAAAGCTTTTTTTGTTTGTGAACAGTTTTTGTATGAATACACGCATAGGAGGAAAGCAAGCATTGTCTAAAAGCAATAATGTTTCTTTTTTATGTAAAAGCACACCATGCACTAGTAGTCCCTGGCACTGAAGGGCACTAGATATTGGGTAGATGTGCACATTGCAAGAGTAGACTGCCATCACTTAGTCAGGTTAGCCAGTGGCTAAAGTGAAATGACCCTTTGCCCATGTTATAGGATGCGGTTGATGGAATAAACGTGAATGCAACTGCAGTCGACCAAAGGATGTAAAGGGCTGAGTGAAAGCCCCTGTTGGTAAGTATGTATAGTATAAATGTTTTAGTTAAAAACAAAGTGTCTTGGCTAACACTAAAACCTTCTTCAGTGATATTTCATCGGCTTGAAAAGGAAATCGTATCTTTTTTCCAAGGCTGAACCCGTCCTTCTTTAACTTGCCTTTCCACGAACATTTTCCCTCCACAACAGTAACTTGACAGTTATTGGAACTGGAAGCAGAATACATGAATGTCCTTGTGCAAGCACCACCATTTTCTAATAATGAAGTGGTTTGTAGAAGGAGGCTATATTCAGTACTGTAGCAATATGGAAATAATTCATTAACATAAATAATGATATTTTCTGCTTTCAGGGGGGCATTTTCAGCTAACTCGTTAACCCAAGTTACACAACGGGATCTTCAAGAGCTTAATTTGGAAATAATACAAACACCTACCAGCAGAATCCATTATGTAAATATTACACACCTGGCTTATATTATTAGGGCCAGACTTTCCGCCAAGTAAGCCTTGGTTCAATGGAACTGTCAGTAGGGATTTTGAGGCTTGTGATTTTTAATGTCTTTGGTGTTCAAAACAGTAACTGTACAAGCTAACAGTCTTCCCCCCTCCTCCCCCGAGTTATATAGTGCAAACAAACCCTTGTGGAAGGGTGATCACTTCATTCAATGTAATCTAATACACAGTTTACCTACAAATCATTGCTATCGAGTGTGTTAGCCTAATACTTTCAATGTTAGGAAACTAAGGCTAAGACACTCTGAATGCATTTGGGAGTCACAGGAAAACCCAGCAAAGCAAGCATTGCCTGTGAGGAGTTATGTGGCCACCCAACATTAGATGATGACATTGTAGCATCAAAAGGGTTTTATATTGTTTTTAGGGTTTTATATTGTTCCTGCAAGAGCAGCCTAAGTTCTGTAGCAACTGGAAGAGAGTTCCATGAATTACTGTTGTTTTACCTGACAAAGAACCACTAGTTCAAACTCTTTTTATTGGCAGAACATCGAGGAGTCGTTTCTTTTCAGAGCCCAGGGAAATCTGTTTATTAGCTACCTTAAGGTGGATAAAGATCCTTCGGTCTAAGGTATAAGATTATGATTTTCCATTTGCTTCATTTAGAGATCTTTCAAGCAGGACTCCAGCTTATCCCAATAGTAATTGTCAACAGCAGTTTCCCAAATGTGACAGTTCAAATTCCTATAAAAGGTGCAGAACTTTGAGTGAGAGGGAATGAACATGGAAATGATGAAAGTATAATCAATTCAGGAGTTTGTGCTGATAAACTGAACAACTCGACAACCTGATGGCACCTGGCCTTTTCTCATGGATAAAGAACTAGCGTTGGCAAAGCAAGTAGTCTGGGTTTTTTTGGGGTCGTGTTTGGCAATAGTTGGATGACTGTGTTTGTTGAACACAGGTGTCCAATGAAGAAAATATCATAATGAAGCCATATCTTGGACTATTACTATACAGAAGCTGGCCCAGGTTCCCTTTGTAGACAATACTGCATTAGTAGCGTTCAGCAGTACACTCAAAAAAGAGTACTTTGAACAGGAGGAGGTTGTGTTGTATGTTGTGTACTTAAAATGCACAACCTGCAAAATACTGTATAGAATATACTTTTCACCAAGGGCCATCATTTTTGTTTCATCCTTAAGAAAGTCTAATGTGAGAAGTCTTTATTTGGTGAAAAAAGCTGTATTTTCGATATGTTATGACTGCTACATGAAACAAATGAACACGCAGGAGAGATTTGTGATTCGCATACTTGCTTATTGAGAGGCTAAGGCATTCATAAAAGCAAGCACTTGCTAAACAAAAAGCCATACATCAGCAATTAAAATGCTTGTCAGCAAAATCAATACTTCAAAGATGACACACTGGGTCGCAAGCTATAGGTCACAACTACATGATAATAAAAGGTCTGCTTGATTACCATCACCAAATCCTAATGGTATTGCAAATGCAGCAATGTAGCATCCTCAAAATGTCATGGACTAAATTGGCAAGTCATCTAAGCAACGGAAAAACCTTGAAAATCTCTTAAAAGCCATTGGCTGATGGCTTGACTGCAGGACCTTTCTGTTGCTCTATTTATTCTACATTTAGGAAAAATGTGTTATATGAGGTCATTTAGACCGGTAAGGTGTCACTTGTGTCACATTTATTTTATTTTTGTATTTTTATTTATGCAATTTGTTAAGCACACAAATACCCTTAGGTGTCTTGGCGCTGTGGACAGCTGAGTTGAGAAAGACTTGCGGAAGGAAGGTTTATTGATTGAATAGCCACGTTTTTAGTAGTTTACGGAAAGAAAACAGAGTAGGGGTTGTTTTGATATGAATGGGGAGTGTGTTCCAGAGTTTGGCAGTGGCGACAGTAAATCTTCTGTCACCCCAGGAGTTCTTTTTAGTTCTGGGGATAGTCAGCAAATGAGCTGCTGAGGAGCGTAGTGATCTAGTCGGCCTGTAGAAACATAGACTTCTCTTGAGGAATTCAGGTCCTGTGTTGTTGATTGCCTTGTAGGCAATGCAGAGGGCCTTGAATTTTGCTCTACTCTTAATAGGCAGCCAGTGAAGTTGTCAGAGTACCTTGGAGATGGGTTTGAACTTAGGAGTGCCTGAGAGGATTATTGCCGCTGCGTTTTGCACCATGTGCAGTTTGTGTAGGACTCTTTCCTGAGTGCTAATAAGTAGACCGTTACAATAGTCTAGCTTGGCCATAACAAGTGTGCTGATGAGAGTCCTACCTGCATTAGGAGGTTGGAAAGGCAGGAGTTTTTTTATCATCCTGATGGTGAAGAAGGATGAGGAGACAATGGAGTTGACGTGATGAATAAAAGATAATTTGTCATCAAAGATGGCTCCCAAGTTTCTGACTTTAGTTACAGGGGACGGAGGTGGGCCTAAGTCTATTGTCCACCAGGAAGGAGACCAGCTTGGGCAGAGATTACCGAATATCATCACCTCCGGCTTTTCGGAGTTTAGTTTGAGACAATTGTTTGCCATCCAGGAGCGGATAGCAATAATTCCCTCTTGAAAGTTAGCCAAGACTATTCCGCCATTGTTGTGGATATCTAGCACATGTAACCAGTTAATTGCAGGTTCTAAGTATACAGTGAGCCTCCATGAGTATACTTGACCCTTTCGGTGCAGATGACAGCATGGTTTCGTCATGCGCCACAGTGCTCGTGTTTGTATGACGGAACCATTCCGTCATGTGCACACAACTATTAAATCCCTCTGCTGTAAACAGCAGAGACATTTCCCATTAAAAAAAAATATATATATTTTGCCCCGGGAGGTATTTTAATGACGACCTCGTGCTGACGTCATTACATTTAAACTGGAAATGGAATGAGCCGATTCAGTTTCACTGTTTCGGTGCTCATGAGGCTATCTCGGACCCCCTAGCACCGAAACACACAAGAGAGGTATCATTGGAAAGGGGAAAATCTCCCCTTTTCTATGGTACATTTCCCTCGTAGATCCCTGCCTGGGGACCATCGCAGGAGAGCGATTCCCAAACAGGGATTCTTCCCCCTCCCAGGCACCATGGATGTGGGAGTGGCCCCGTGAGCAAGGGCTTTAGCTCCCCCCTCAACATATTTGCATACAGTCTTTCTGCCCCCCCCCCCTCCCACCGGTGGGGCAGAAAGAACACTAGGCACCAGGGATTTATTTTATTTGTGTGTATAGGGATGGGGTGGCCCAAAAGGGCATGGCAAATCCCCCAGCCCCCCCAAACTACCTATCTGCCCCACTGGGTGGTAAATAGGAGTTTTTTTCCCCGGATCACTTGGAAACCTGGGACAGTTTCTTTTTTATTTTGTAGGTCAAGTTTGCCTGGGATTCTGGGTAAGAAAATGTTGGGAGATCCACGCAAGCCACACCATCTCTGGACTCCTCTGGGTCTCTAGTTTTCAGAAATATCTGGGTTTGGTATGTTACCCTAGATGCCGCCAAGCCCGGGGCCAAAAATGCAGGTGTCTTCCTCTCAAAACCAGTTTTTTTTTTTTGGTGATCGATAATTTTGAAGTCTCCACAGTACGTTTTGGGGCGTTTCCTGTCGCGGGCACTAGGTCTACCAACACAAGTGAGGTATCGTTTTTATCGGGAGACTTGGGGAAATGCTGAGTACGTGGAACTTTGTGGCTCCCCGCAGGTTTCGGAACTTCCCACCATGGAAAATGTTTTTTTGTTTTTTTTACAAAGTTTGAGGTTTGCAAGGGATTCTGGGTAACATCCTGCTGAGACCTGTTGGACCCGGAATCTCCGGTCCACCTAGGGTAGCTTGGCACAAGTGGGAAGGCCTAACTCCAAGGCAATTGTGTTATACTTGTGTCACACTCAACTCAGCAACACAGCGTACCTCCACTAGAAAAATTACCCCACACCGTCTTTTAGAAAATTCGAAAAGCTTTATCTTCTCTGTAAGTTTGACTTCAGTTGCATTAGCCTTAACACCTCATCATTCTAAATTTAATGTTCTTGACTCTGTGAATCTATGACATGGCACAAATCATGTAATGCTAATGAACCTTACTTTAGCCATTGAATTAATCAGTAGGATAGATTCAAACAGAACCCCATTCAGATAATAGCTCGATTAAATATAATATTGACTAGTGGAAGGTCCTGAGACAGATCAATAGCAAGACACAATAAGCAGAATCCGCATATGTTTGCTTCAATTGTCTAGCAAAATAGTGCTTAAATGGAGATAATTGTTCATGATGACACTTCAACTTAAATTCAGTTACCAGTTACATTCACCTTTTTAAGTTTGTACATTAGTTTTACAAAAGAATGACAGATCATGCATTTAGTCAGGAGAGGTACACTTCCTAGCTCGTGAATAACCCTGCCTTTAGTTGGTTATTTCACAATGACTTGTATGATTAAAGATGGTTCAGCAGCTGTTCCTTAGTTCGCTGGTCTGTTATGAAGTAAGAGAAAACTCCCCGATTGGTTCTGCTGACTACAGCTTCCCAGACCCACCATCCATTCTTCTTCTTCCGATCCGGTTGATGCTGGCAGTCTGAGGGGCCAAGGCTTTCCTCTCGGGGGAATCAAGTGTTAATTATGGCCCAGTTCGGTAAAAGCAGGCTCCCGGAGGCAGGTTCCACCCCGAAGGCAGAACACGCTTTAGTCTCTTCTGCTTCCGCTGCCTTCGCGTTTCTTTCTCCACACGCCCAAAGAGAGAGTGAACTCCTCCCCTCCCAGCCTCTTTTAATCCCGCCTCACTCTTTCCGGGTGCTTCTCCCGTTAGTCCCGGGATGGGGCTCTACCCAGGTCTCCTCCGCTGACAACAACTTCCCGACGACGGCCCCTCTGGTTAACTCTGGTGCCCCCGGGCTCTCCTCAGTCGGGAACTGGTCCACCAACGGGGCCCGACATCTGCTCCCGCCTCCTGTTTTCCCAACGTGGGTTCAGTCCTGAGGACGCTGTCGACTCCAATGTATAAGTGCAGCATCTCCCACCTCACGAGTTCCCACAGACCCGCAGCGGAGCAGCCACACAAGCACGGGGAATACAGGACCACCTGGAGTCTACCAGAGATTCAGTAAGTTCCTCGTCACGGGGTGGGGGCAGACTCAGGCGGGACACGTAAATACAGTTGTGAATCTGATCGCGCCGGGGCACTGAGTGTCAGCAAGGGCAGGGGCCTAACTCTGCAAGGGTCTTAACTCCAAATAGGAGGCAGACTTAGCTGCCCTCACCTGACAATCTCCCTCAGTCCACATCCCGGCTGTCCCACCTGGGGGTAGGCACACGCCTCTTCAATGTTAGGGGTACTAAAAGTAGATGTCCTGGCCGGGTCAGATTAACGGGTGAGGGATAGCATCAGCAAGTAGAGAGAGCAGCCTCAAGAGCTAGTCAAACCGCCCACAGTGCGCCAACCTCCTCGCTCCACAGCCTGTACTCAAGCTTGGACACACTCCTCAACAATCACCAAAATGATAGCTCAACATTCTACCTTATATAGCCTGTGCCTAGAGTGTCCAGAGAGGACCAGAAGGTTCTGGAATCCCTCATGTTACCCTATGGCACTAAGCAATGAGGTAAAACTTGACAGTTGGGAGGCCACTATTTTGTGGAAGTCCTACTCCAATTCCTCCATTTTAGAGGGGCACCTGCGCTTCATTGTTAATTAGTAACAATGGAGCCCCCAGAGACCTAGGGTCAACACCCCAAAAAAATGCAGTGGACAAAAATTCAAATAGGCAAAAAAGGGAGAAAAATTAGGAGGGACCACCCAAAGGACTGACAGGTCTAACAAGACCCACACAAGTCACCGTATCCTGGATTCTGCTGGTTGTCTAGTTTTCAAAACTGTACAGGTTTTCTAGGTTTCCCTTGGTGCCGGCTGAGCTTAGGTCCAAAATCCACAGCTAGGCACATTGCGAAAAAAGGGTCATTTTTCAGTGTAAAATGAGGATGGGTCCACGTTGTGTTTTGGGCCGTTTCCTGTTGCGGACAATAGGCCTACCCACACAATTGAGGTACCATTTTTATCGCAAGACTTGGGGGAGCAAAGAATAGTAGAACATTTGTTACTAACTATTGACTTTCTATGCATTTCTGCCTTCCAAATGTGAAACAATATGTAAATACGCATTTTCAATGCAATAGGTCACGCATTCGCGAGCGTTTAAGCTATTGTCATTGTAAATGACAATGCCTTTTATTTATGTTTTTTTTAAGAGCAACACACATTATAAAAGGCATTGTTATATTTAATGGCAAGACCTCAAACTCTTGCAAATGCGAGGGCACTTTAATGTTGGCCGCGTCCATTTCTGTAGACGCTGATCGCATATTCAGGTTACAATGAGCAGCGCCTAAACAAAGGTGTGCGTCCAGCAATAAGGTGACAGCACATATGGTGCTTTCACTCAGTGATTTAAAAAAAAAAAAGAATTTGAAAAGCTTCTGTAGGACAGCCGCTAAAGTGAGAGCAGATCGCGCAGTATATTAATTAAATAAGAGTGGCCACTTTATTTAAAGCAAACCGCTTTGTAATTTGAATAAAAAACGCTATTAAAATAAAAGTGGGCAGGTGCTGCGAAGTCGTGGGTGGAAAATGGGAAAAGCATTAAACAAAATAGTGCTCCCCAACTTATATGTCAACTAAGAATGAGCAACCCAATATACCCTTGAGGGCTTGGGCGATAGGTATGAAAGGGTAATTGTGCCGTCAAGGGTTTTTGTTATACTGTTGAATATTCAGAATTATATATTATTTTGTGGTCCTAAACATTTGACACCACTGATGCACAATTTGTGTCAGACAAAGTTTTTAGACAAATAGAGCTAATACCAGACGGTAATAAAAAGAGAGAGCAATAGCAGGGTGTATGGAAAAGTTCTGTTTGTTTTAATTATTCACAAAACAAGAATAAAATATACATGGGTATACCATTTGTTGCAAAAGCTACAATAGGAAAAATATCAATAAAACAGCCTATTTGCAGCAATTGTTGTAGCTTATCCACCTATTTACAGATTCTATCATTACAAGCGGTGGAACAAGCGCAGTCGACCTTTCGGTCTCTAGACTTGCGTTATGGAGACCATCCTCAGGACAAACAAATCAAATCGTGCATACCCTTTCTTATAGATTAATGAAGATCATGGAGTTTAAATGGGCCTCAAATTCAAGTAGATGGTAGCGCTGAGAGCAATCATCTGTAAAGACAGGAATCGACTGATTTTATCTCTGCCTGTTTAACTTTAGAGGTGGCGCTGCTGATAAACACGTACATCTAGTCTGTACTTCAGTTCTCTGTATATTTAAACGATTGGCAGGCCCTCGGTCACTTTTACATGAAGTTCACTTAACAGCAGTCCTGGCTAAACAAAGGTCGAAGGCGATCCTCACAGTTCAGCAAATCAAAAAGGAGAGAGAGGACTAGATAAGCCAGTCCGGATCCCCTGGTTAATATGTATTATCAATAAAGGACTAGCTTAGTTGTGTTTTTGGGAGACTCAGTGCGTACGTATGACGGCAAACCAATTGGTTTGGTTGTTAAGCCCTCACCCACCAACCTAGTTGGTGGCATGCTTCATCATCGGGCCCACCACAGTGACACCGAATGTGTCCCGGGTGTGCTTCGACTCCAGATTACTGAGGAGCTGGTATACTTCTCTGAGTGTGCTGTGAGGGGGGTGTGTGAGAAAGTGATTTAAAAGCTATGCAGTGGGTCCCAGTTCCCGAGGGTATATGGATAACTTTAATATCTGGGCCCCTGCTAGCAAATAAAAAGGCAGTCGGACGTAGTGGAGTGAGTTATGGGCTCCCACGTCCTATGTGGTCTACATGTTTCAGCCAGGCCTTTTATTTACATCTGGCTTTCCTCAGGACCAATGAGTATGTGTGGGTGAAAAAAATAAATAAATTATATTAAGTGATACGTGTTTGTTAATAAAAGTGTTGCACACGCTAAGGTACTATACGTGTATGGAGGGGGATTCCCTCCGCTTTAACTTGCTATTTGCTGTTAAAGCCTCCTGGGTCACCTGGCAGGGGGAGAGGACCAGAATTGTCGGTCTGCGAGCTCCTTGAACCTGTAGTCCTGCTGCGGTGTCCCGAGTCAGCTGCTGCCTGTTGAACTGTGAGGATCGCCTTCGACCTTTGTTTAGCCAGGACTGCTGTGTTAAGTGAACTTCATGTAAAAGTGACCGAGGGCCTGCCAATCGTTTAAATATACAGAGAACTGAAGTACAGACTAGATGTACGTGTTTATCAGCAGCGCCACCTCTAAAGTTACACAGGGAGAGATAAAATCAGTCGATTCCTGTCTTTACAGATGATTGCACTCAGCGCTACCATCTACTTGAATTTGAGGCCCATTTAAACTCCATGATCTTCATTAATCTATAAGAAAGGGTATGCATGATTTGATTTGTTTGTCCTGAGGATGGTCTCCATAACGCAAGTCTAGAGACCGAAACGTTGACTGCGCTTGTTCCACCACTTGTAATGATAGAATCTGTAAATAGGTGGATAAGCTACAACAATTGCTGCAAATAGGCTGTTTTATAGATATTTTTCCTATTGTAGCTTTTGCAACAAATGGTATACCCATGTATATTTTATTCTTGTTTTGTGAATAATTAAAACAAACAGAACATTTCCATACACCCTGCTATTGCTCTCTCTTTTTATTACCGTCTGGTATTAGCTCTATTTGTCTAAAAGCTTTGTCTGACACAAATTGTGCATCAGTGGTGTCAAATGTTTAGGACCACAAAATAATATATAATTCTGAATATTCAACAGTTTAACAAAAACCCTTGTCGGCACAATTACCCTTTCATCTCACCCCAACTTATATAGCAGAATGAATGAAAGGCGACTTATACCGCACAACTTTGCCCAAGGGCATCAAGGCGCAACAACATGTAACAACACCAGTAAAAGTCCAGTCGTTACGGGAGGTAACAAATGCAGACAAGGTGGTACCAAATAGGTCTAACAAGCCCAATAATAACTTGGAAGCCAGCGTTTACGACAAACAATGCCACAAGCCAATTATAATGTGGGTGGGGCTTTAAAACCATACTCCACTACTGCAAGCCTCGCAGACCAGCAAATGCGCTGCCCAGGCTCAACCTAAAAATCCCGTGAAGCAAATCACAAAGCAAAAATTAGCATGGAACAAGCCACATGAAGGAAATTACATGGAGTAAATCACACTGGGGACCAAATTACACAGAACATAAGTTCACAATAGAGCAAATCATATAAAGCAAAGTTGTGGGGGTGGAGTTATATGTAGTAAAGCTTAATCAGCCAAATTTATTTTTGTTGCTGGAGACAAATACATGCATGTATGAATGAGTCTGCCTAAACAGACTTTTTAAGAGGACTCCTGCGAAAACTATTAAGGTGTAGTACTGTGACACATACAAAAATAGTGAATTTCCGATATTTTGAGTAAAGGTGGGTGAGCCACTGGAAGATCGAGCCAGCTTGAGCCTGAAGCATGGCACAGGTCGGGGTCCTGTTGGAACCTCGAGCTGAGCTTTCATGTGGCTTCTGCTTGCCACGCTCGCTCTACCCTCATACAGAAAGAGGTAAACAAAGCATTAACATATGAAGTAAAAATGAGAGACAAACAGACAACTCTTTGGTGCCTGATTTGTCCAAAGTAAAACCAGAAAACCTGCATTCATCGCGGCTTCCTGGTTCACTAAATTCAATTGTGTGATCTTGGGCAAATATTTTATTTTACTGATCCTCCTTTTTCTTCACTCTCACAAATGAAAGCACCTTCTTATTTACATGGGTTTACAACACCATCTGTACGAAAACCTATTGTGTTTGAACTAATAAAGAGAAATGTCGCTCTATCTTTAAGAAAGCATCAGGCACATACACTTGTCACCACACAAATACACATAAATACTCACGGAGACGCACACAAACTGTTAGAAATGGTTGTCTATAGTTGGCAGAGGTAGGTACCTTTGTCTAAATGGGGACCCTTGCTTCTAGTCAGGTTAAGGGGGATACACACTTTAGATAACCCCTGCTCACCCTCTTGGTAGCTTGGCACGAGCAGACAGGCTTATCCTAAAGGCAATGTGCAGAGTATGTGTACAACCACTCACAGAAACAGTGAAAACACTACAAACAGACACCACACCATCTTAGAAAAATAAAGCATCTTTATTTAACCTAAACAAAGCCAAAACGTCAAAATCCAAAATACAGTTAAAAATATGATTTTCAAAAGGTTTCAAGAACTTGTACCACAGAAAATTATGAATGTGTGACTTTTCACCAAAGTTTCTGTAGATCCGTCAAAGTTCCAAAAGCCAAACAGCTGCAGAGTCGGAAAACAAAGAGATGCAACACTCCTGAGACCTTGGGGAGGCGATGGGACCGTTCTGCAACAAGCAGAGGATGAGTTACGTTGAATCCGGTCTGTATGGGGAGTGATGCGTCGATTCTTTGTGACGGTTCTGGTCCGCGGATGATGCGTCGGAAGAACTTGCCGCACAGGTATGATGTATGGAAACCTGGGATGCGTGACAATCAATGCAGCGGCATCATGCTCCTCTGCGTCAGTCCTCTTCAGCCGTGATCCTTCGTTGTGTCGATTCTTGCAACAGTGACAGGCGCTGTGGCGGTTTCCGCAGAGGATAGCAGTGCATAGAAAATCTTCTCACGCCATGGAGATGCGTCTGGGAAAACAGCCGCAAGAAGAGCGATGCATCGATATCTGTAGTTATTTGAGTCTCTTCTTTCTTCCAGCTCCAAAACAGCGGCAACAACCTCCAGATGCCCAAAACTGGCACCAGCACCTCTTGGCAGGTCAGAACTCATAGCAGCAGAGTTCAGCAGAGCTGGGGGTGAAGTCTTTGTGTGTCTGAGACTTCAGAACAGGAGACCAGCTCATTTCAGGCCCTAGGAGATCTCCTTCAAGCAGAGGACACAGCAAACAGCAAAGTCCTACTCCTTTCCTTGGCAGAAACAGCAACTACAGGCCAACCCCAGACACACAGCAAGGGCAGTACTTCTCATCAGTCTCTTCAGCTCTTCTCCTTGACAAAGATTCCTCATGAATTCCAGGAATGATCTAAAGCTCAGGGGTTTTAGGTCTTATACTTATAACCCAAAATGTCTTTGTTCTCTTTGTGCAAGGGACTCTGAGCCCAGTTCAAACCAGTTCTGGGAGGTACTCTGCAAGTGCACAACAACATCCATTGTCAGTGTGAGCCTTGGCTCCAGACACACCACAGGGGGACGGAGCCAGCATTGTGGAAGGCAGGCACAGCCCTATTTAGGTACAGGTGCTTCTCTTCCAACCACTCCAAATGCAGATCAGACCTATTCAGCCTAGTGCTGTCTCATCCAGACTCTTGAAGCCACTGCACCTACCCAGCCCTTGTCACTCCAAAGCCGGACAGTCAATCCACAAACAGGCAGAGGCAAACACAGGATGGTTGAACAGGAAAATAGCCACTTTCTAAAAGTGGTATTTTCAAACACACAATTTAAAAACCATCTTTTCTAAAAGATGTTATTAAATCCTGAGTACAGGGATTCTAAACTCCATATTTATATCTCATCCCTATGGGAAGATATGCTTGTAAAATATTACAAAATGTTCCCCATTCTGTCCTATGGGGCAAGATAGCCTTTCAATAGTGAAAAACGAAATTGGCAGTATTTCTCTATCAGGACATGTTACACACACCAGTACATGTCCTGCCTTTCACATACACTGCACCCTGCCCAGGGGGGTACTTTAGGACTACCGTAGGGGTGCCCTATGTGTACGAGAAGGGAAGGGTAGGGCCTGGCAAGTGGGTGCACTTGCCAAGTTGACATTGCAGTTAACAAACTACGCACAGGTTCCGCAGTGGCAGGCCTTAGACATCTTTTCAGGGCTACTCATGTGGGTGGCACAATCAGTGCTGCAGGCCCACTAGTAGCATTTGATTTACCAGCCCTGGTGCACTCATTGGGCTTTACTAGGGACCTACTGGTAAATCAAATACGCCAATCATGGATAACCAATCACAATAACAATTTACACAGAGAGGATATGCACTTTAGCACTGCTCAGCAGTGGTAAAGTGCCCAGTCATATAGCCAACAAACACAGGTCAGGAAAGAAAATAGGAGGAAGAAGCAAAAGGTTTGGGGCTAACCCTGCAAAAAGGGCCATTTCCAAAACAAACACGTCTGATTGAAGCACCGTGCAAGAATCATCCCAGTGTCAACAAATAACTGAAACTGAAGCAGAAGAGAACAGATGATACAAGCCTTCCCCGAGACATTCATACAATTGAATCGCATTAAAGAAATCTCAGGGTTAAGTAAGTGGCCAGCAAACACCGATGTGTTGGTTCAGAATCCAACTTGTAAACTAGTGCGCCTCATATACAACCTAACGCGTGTAATGCTCATCACTTACCAGCATAAAGTTTTTTGTTTTTTTTTTAACTATAATTATGTTTTACATGTTTAATATAGAATGCAAACTTTACATAATGCACTGAGTCACTCCTGTTTATTTTTGCCAGACAAGAGACTCGGGTCAGAGGAAGACACTCTGGTAATTTGGGCAGGATCACACAACGCAGAGCAGAAGCAACCAATTTGCAAACCCGGATCTCTGGTTCCAAAGAGTGCAGTGTAGTTACCAGATCACTTTTCATAATCATACGAAACCAGACACGCTGTATTTTTGAAGACACAAAATGCGAGAGTCGTCGCATAAAAGAGTACTCAGATCAACTATTCTTATGCCACTACTCACTAATGGCAGGCACGCAGCGAGCCCCCAGCTACCAGCAAAATATCTTTTCACTGAGTGACTGAAAATAAGTCCACGAAGCAGGTATACATATCCACTGAGTCCCTCAACGCCAACAGTACAGAAAATCAGAGTACATACTAGTGCACATGATATAGGAGCACGTGACAGCCAAAACTGTAATCCGGACAGCGAAACTGAGGTGTGAGGTGGCGCTGTCAGGAGCAACAGCAGATTCAGAAGCCGAGCATAAATGAAGTGATTTTACCGGGCGTCAGAGAGGAGTTTACAACATCTCTCAGCTCCGCTACGGTTCTGAGCAGGCAGCTTCAAACTTTGAGGCGGGGGTCAGGAGGGGCGTGTGTGGGAGAGAGAAGACTGACCCCCGCCAATGCATGCTCACACCACTGGGGGATAGACACGCTGGGAGGGGGGGTCAGTGCGAGCGCGTGTATACCACAGCGTGTCACTGCTGAGTAAGTAGGCAAAGAGCGAGCGCCAATGGGCAGCATTGTCTGTTTTTTTATGTTAATATTGCTGTATTAACAGATCGTTGAACATTCTCCCAGTCAGATGACCATGTGCAAACGCAACTTTGCTCCTGTCAGTAGTGGTACTGGTTTTATTTTATTGATCAGCATAAAGAGTACCTTGATGATACCGCAGATTAATAAGTATTCAAGTAAAAGAGTGACTGTTGAGCCTTAAAACGTGCCCCAACACTGTCTGCAGCTTAGACAAATTTCCTCAGCGCCTTTCACCTCTCTGGCTGCTTTCTTGCACCTGTCACGGGCAGGTCTTTCACTGAAATAATAACACCACGCCAGTGCAGGCCCTAGCCTGCTTCGCATCCTGCTGGAACCTAATGATTAAATCTGTGGCGCTCCTGAGCCATTTCAGTCGGTTCTCATGTGCTTGTACCGTTCGCGAGCGCAAGCTACCCGCGCTCACACACATCGGATCCTGCATGCACGCGCGCATGCAGGGCAACCCTGGAAAGAGTGGACGTGGATACATATAAAAAAAATATTAAACCTGAGCAGAGCGTTGTGTACACAATTTAAAACAAGCATTTGCAATGCAATAGGTCTCGCACTTACGCAAGGTTAAGCTATTGGCATTGTAATGACTGCATTTTATTTATGTTTCAAAAACTAAAACATAAATAAAAGGCGTTGTCATTTGCAATGCCAATAGCTAAAACTTGTGTAAATGCGAGACCTGCTGCATTGCAAATGCTTGTTTTATAAAAACTTTGCAGAAGCAGTGTTTTACGGAAAGGCAATATGTAAATGTGGGCCACTTTTTTTTAGCGTGCCTGTGCCTATTTATAATCCTAATTCGACTCTGCCCCAAAACACTGGCCTTTCCCAGTGCCTGGCTGCTCTCCGACCCTCTGGCACAGACCTTTCACTACTTCTGAGACATAATACCCGGTGCGTGAGGAAGAGACAGTCGAGGGTCAGGCTCAGACCTCAATGGGCACTCTCCATTGACTGCTTCTGAGACATCACACAGGACGCTTTAGGAAGAGACGGGTCAGGTACAGCCCTAACCAGGCACTGCTTCTGTGACATCACGCCTGGCGCGTGAGAAAGAGACAGTAGATTGTCAGGCGCAGACCTCAATGGGCACTCTCCAGTGTCTGCTTCTGGGACATCATGCCCGGCGCGTAACGAAGAGACAGTTGAGGGTCAGGCACAGACCTCACAAGGCACTCTCCATTGACTGCTTCTGAGACATCATGGCAGGCGCGTAAGGAAGAGACGGAGACAGAGCTGTGAGAAACCCCCTCTGGCCCTACACGCGTGAGAGGTCCTGGGGAAAGGTGAGAGATTGACCTGGCTGCGATACTGAGCACCCACCAGAGGCACCGTCTGGGGCTCCCCGGGGAGGTCAGGGGTGAAGAACTGGGGTGGCCCCTCATGGGGCAGATACGGTGCTCTTGCACGTGTTCCAGGTGCCGCGATGCAAGCTAGAGGAGTTGACCCCCTCACCCTCTGTGGTGCAGTAGAACACAACCATTACTGGGTGTAGTAGTTGGGTCCTTGGACCCCTTGTAGTAACGTACCTGCAGCTAAGGGTGGGGGTGCGACCAGTCCGAGGAGGCATATCATGGGGTTCTGGGCATGCAGGTCGCAGCCTGTGGGGCTGGGGGCATCAGCTTTGGTATTCATGGCTGGCAGAACCCTAAAGGCAGACAATGGACTGAAAGAGACAGAAGTGGCTGACCTAGAGAGAGAGGTCCCACCCAGAGTCGGCCGTTGCATGCGCGAGCTGGGAATACCAGAGGGGTGGCAAGGAAAGGCAAACTCAGGTCCCATCCTTCTACTCTACGGCCCTAACTAACCCCTCTACAGGCCCACAAGAAGGAAATAAAATGATCATATAGTAGAGACACTTGTAGATGGCGTTATCGTCAGGGAAACTTGCGTCCGGATTTATGCAGCGGTACTTAACCCGCTGAGATAGCTCATCCCTATTTATGCAGCAAGTGCTTAACCCGCTCAGTTATCTCATCCAAATTCGTGCAACGGGTCCTTAACCCGCTGAGCTAGCTTATCCGGATTTATGCAGTGAGTGCTTAACCCGCTCAGCTGTCTCAACCGCGCGCAAGGAGTGTTGAGTCATATAAAGTGAAAGGAATGTGTAAAGCAACACCATAAATTAAAACATTAACATGAAAGAGTGATGAGTAAAGAAAGGGTCCTGCCAAGGCAGCAGCATGCGAGCTTCACAGTTTATAAATTGCAGCCTGAAAGGAATTTAAGTGGAGCGCGGCCAGCCGGAAGAAGTCCATGGACAGCCTTTACCTTGCTGGAGCAAGCAGCAAGGCGCAATAATTGCTAACGGATGGCACCCCTGCTCTCTCCTGCAAGGCACACGCCGCACATGCCTGAGGGCCCATTGGAAACAGTGCAGAACATGCACGAGTTGCCAATAAAGCCCGGAGCGATTCCAAGAGGCCCCTCTAAGCAGCGCTTGTGCGCTACTAGGCGAGTCCTAAAAACAAACATCGGCCATTGTGCCGGCTGCTTTAAATGTGAAAGCGCGCGCGGCACGCTGAATGTAACCACAGCACATCATTGTGCCTAATTTAGATGAAACTCAGTGACTAAAATTGTACACGTACCGTGTAACAACAAAGTAAAAGGGCCAGTAACCATGGGAGGATACAAATGTCGACATGGCTGTACTAAGGAGGGACTAATAAGCCTCATAATGAATCAGAAGGCCGCTTTTACAAAGGATATACACACAAGCCAATGAAAAATAAGGCCGGGGGGACTGGGCGAAGCTTCTCTCCGTACTGAACTACCACAGCTCTTCGCAGAGCAGTGCTTGCGCGCTGGCTCACGCTTGACCTAAAAAGAAGTCATATTAAAAAATGTCCTCTAATACTCATGCTAGTAAGGGTAGCCACCATTTCGGTTATGTGTAAATAACCACTGCTTCTAAACTGTATATTTTTCCCCATTTAAGAAATACGCTGGTTTCCTTGATACCTATTTTTCACTCTTTATATTTTACCAAATGAATTGCTATATACCCGGTACACAATGAAAACCCAATGCAAGGCGAGCTCAGTTATTGCCTCTGAGTAACTCAGGATCTTGTTGAACCTACAAGTCTTGTATATCCCTGCAACCAGAAGGGTATAGCAGACAGACGTAACGGTATACTAATTTAAAAAATCTGCCATACTTACAAGAAGTTACAGGTGACAACATTGACACGATTGGCTAGTTTTTCAACTCAATTTCAATATGTTTTTATTTTATCTGTTAGTTTCTATAGGAAACCTTGAAGGATCTACACAACTGACCTCTTGCTGAATTCAGACTTTTGTCCTCTTTTCAGAAATATATAGCTTTCCGGGATCCATTATTACTCTCACACCCATTTCTACTACTAACTGGAAGCACAAAAAGTGAAGTAGTGTGGCTCACTGGTTAGAGGCGGCAGACCCGAGAGCAGAGGACGGCCCGGGACCAGGGTTCGATTACCGGCGCGGCAAGTTTCTGGACCAGGGTCAGCGGACTCGATAATTCTCTCGCCTCGGTGCCCACTCTGATCAGCGATCACACTCGGCAACTCTGGGCATTAGCTTGCCTCATCTTCACTAACGGCCCCACCAGACCGCTGGGGATGCCTGGTCTCAGCCTGGAGATACCCATTAAGGGACCATCTCTCAGGGAAGCCAGGAAGGGTTTCGCAGCGGTCGAAGCGCCTTGGGACCCTACGGGTAAGTAGTGCGCTATATAAATGCCTATACATACATACAAAAAGTTGGAAAAATAGGCTATGCCCCAGTAAAATGCTAAAACTGTGTAGAAAAGTTTGGTTTTCTGATAAGTCTGCCTGTTCCTGAAAGCTGGGAAGATGGGGATTTTAGCACCATAAACCCTTTGTTGATACCATTTGCAGGGGGGAAAAAAACCAAACGCTTTCTTCTGCAGTAAATGTTTCCCATTTTTCCCAAAACACCAAAAATGTAGCTGTATTCTCTAGGGGAATCCGCAAACCCTGGATACCTTTTAGAATCCTCAGGATGTTGGAAGAAAAGGATGCAAATTCTTCATGAATACTTTATGTGGACTAAACGTTACAGGGGCCTAAGCCCGAACTACCCCAAGTAGCCAAAACAAGGCTTAGCACTGGTGGGGAGGGGCGGGGGCGGTGGGAGGGGGAGGGGGAGGGGAGCTGACAAGCAGAGAAGGAGATGAACCCAGTAAGCAGCAGGGTTGGCATGAGGCTGGTTCTAACACTGAAGCCATTGCCATTAGTAAAAGCTTATTTGTGCAATGTATTATTTAGAAAGTGCTCACTCATCAACAGTTAACTTGGTGCTAGAAGATTTACAGAACAGGAGCGTAAGTGGATACTGATCTGTGGGACTAAATGGTTTCATTGCACATTATTTAAACAGCCACAGTTGCAGCTGTATTCTGAAATGCAAATGATTTTTAGTGATTTCTATAAGAACCATAATCCAACTTCCAGTCCTTACCCGCTTGCTTCTTGAACTGAAAATGACTGTGATCAATTTTAAAATCACCAAAGTGCAGAAATACCACTGAGTAGAGGAAGAATCTCAGTGCTTTTGATGGCACTGCCATGCCTACCCATAGAAGGGCTTGTGCACAATACAAGTGACATTGAGCTCCATTCTTCCTCTCAGCCTGTAACCAGTGGGTGGCCCTCAGTACTGGGGAAATATGGTTGTAACTATTTTTTTGGGTTTCAGCAGTGACTGTGCTGAGTTTTGTAATATTTGAAGTTTACCTAGTTCCTTTTTAGCAAACCCACATAAATACTATTATGACAGCCCAGATGTTACGTCAGTAGATGGGAATCATAAAAAACTCTGTGTTAGAAAGGTCTTCCCAATTAAACCTCTTTGGTCTATTGTGACAGCTATAATCATCATATATAGGTGAAAAACAACCTATTAATTTTCAGGAGATGTGATGCCTGTTTTAAATACGTGTATGTTTTCTTAAACTTTTGACAAAAATTTGTCTTTAAAATAGTTATTTTCAAGATTGTTTTACTGGTCACAGTAGGAGATTATATCTCCTGGAAGTGGACTTCATTCATTTAGCAGTCACCTCCAATAGAAAAGCATGTTTTGGATAGATACATGTACAAATACCCTTCTGTATTGTATGGTAGTATCATTTGCATAGAGCTTCATATACCCGACGAGGCCACACAGTGCTTTTCGGTGGACAATTAGGAGAAGTTCAGTTTGGTGTGCTTGGTTGGTAAAGCATTTTATTTAAATTTTTACTTATTTAGATGTTTTTTATAGCACAAAAGTCATGAGTGTCAGAGCGCTTAACGAAAGAAAAGTAGATAACTTGCATCGAAAACAAGGGAGAGAGAAACTATCATAGATAATACAAAATAGTAGTAAGCATGTTACAAAAGAGTAGGAATGGTGAAACCGTTTCAGAATGAAGACTGTTTAAAAGCCCTGCAGATTCAGAGTAACTATAAATAGGGTAAATATAATAGAAACTGTAAGAGACAAGTGGGTGGGGTCCGGGTTACAAGCGCAGCTAAGGAGGGCATGAGGGTTTTAATTCTCAGAAGATATTCCTGGATAATGAGGGATGTAGATCTCTTTTGAAGGTCTCGATGGGTTGGTGCAAATTTGTTAGGGATTGTATTCCAAATTTTCAGTGCACATCCAGAGACCGAGCTACAAATATTTCTTTCTTCCTGAACTTGGGCGTTTTATGGAGAAGTGGGTTTGCACTCTATGCGGTGTGACAGCCACAAGATGGTTGTAGCTTTTGCACCAAGTATTCTGAGTACCTTTATGCTGGGCTTAGTGTGTGTTGCAAGCAACTTTGAAGATGCTTCTGGTTTCTATGGGGAACCAGGTGAGGCAACTAGAACCTGAGGAGATGCGGTCAGATGATCCATGATGACTTTAGCTTCAGAACTGCCTACATCAGAGCTAGCTGGATCTGGTGGAGTCCTGTAAGTAAGGCATTCATGTAGTCCGATCCATAGATGACCAAGTGTTGCACAACCTGTTTAGAAGTCAGTGTCAGGGATGGAAGCTTTAATTTGCTTCAGCAGAATGAGCTGGATCAGCCACACTTCATTAAGTATTTAATGTGCTGGCAGGTTTAGGTGCTTGTCAAGGGTTATCTCAAGTGATTTAGAGCACTCAATGATTTTGGGGATGCAGCTTAGGACGTTTTTCGAGTTGAGTCATTTTCACACCTGGAGAGAAAGTTGAGTGATGAGATGAGGAATTCTGTATTGAAGGCATTAAGCTTAAGGTGGCTGAGTGAAAGCCAAGCCTGGATGTGTACAAGGATGTAGCTGAGTTAGCAGATATCCTCTAGAGATGCCACTTTGAGATTGAGCAGGTTCATCTTTGTATAGATGATACAAGATGTTTGCCTATTTTAGGATGATTGTTACAAGTTCGATGTACATATTTGAGACAATGGAGCCTTGTAGTAGTACCATGGGCAATGGTTGTCGGGTCCACTGGGTGCCTGTCCCATTTGACTTACTGTTGTCTGTCTTCTAGGTAGGAAGAAACTAAAAAGGTAAGTTCCACCTATCACCATTCTTTCCTCAAGGGTGTTAGGTATATCATTTTGTAGTTGACAGTTTCAAAAGCAACAGATAAATATAGGATGATAAGGAGGCACTCCCATCCAGGGCACAGGGCATTGTCCATGATCTGGAGAATAGCTATTTTGGTACTTAAGCTGGATCTAAAACCTGACTTGTTTAGATCGAGCAGGTCTGTTTTTGATTGGTTATCGAAGTTGCATTGTGACACGGCGTTCATGCATTTCATCCAGGAATGAAAGGTTTGTTACTGGGCAAATATAATTCAAGTTCTTTGAGTCTGCTCCTGTGTTTATTCAGGTTGGAATAACTTGACACCATTTTAGGCAGTGTAGGTCTTTACCCTGCACCAGTGATGTGTTTTTTAAAATATGTTTATTAACATTTCAAACCATGAAAACAACAGAACAACTGCAAAGCAGCGGGAGGTGGATAAATCACTCACCATGAACAGTATACGTAGGCTTTCCTGTTTTCAGTTTCTATTTTTGGTAAATTCTGGTGGTGTTTTTTTTGTTGTTTTTTTTTTTAAGTTCTTTTTATTGTTGCATCAGAAGGATCATATACATAAATAAGGTTCACACGGTAGAGCGTCAACATTCCGCTCTCGCCGCCGGTCATGCAACTTTTCTGTTGTTATTGAATATCGTACCCTTCATATTGAACTTATTGGCTCTTATACTAGCAACATAAATAAAACACATAAACCGAAAAACAAGAAGAACCCCCCAAAGCAGCAGTCCACCAACCCTGGCTTTCCCTCCTCCCTTGCTCCCGTCCCCCCCACTCATCCGCTGTGTTGCACCCGGAGAATGCAGAGTCCTGAGCACGGTACCTACAGTACAAATACATTGTTCATTAGGGTCCACCTTACATAGTACCTCGTCTAGTGTCCCATTGACCTCATACGTTCAGTTCGTATTGACTCATTCTAGTCCATGGTAGTATCTCCATTTAGCCCATATTTTCCGGAATTTTTTGGGGCAGCCTCTGGCTTTATAAGTCACTCTCTCCGCCGCCATGTACAGATCTAGCCCTCTCCTCCATTCCTCCAGATCCGGCTTTCCGGGCGCCCCCCAGAGGCGTGCTATGTCCCTTTTTGCCACCACCAAAGCCAGCAACAAAAAGATTAGCAGGGGGCGGGTGAGATCTACTTCTGTGGTCATGCCCAGGAGCGCCAATCTAGGATCCCGCGGGATGTCCACCCCCAGTACCTCGCCTAGTTCCATGAACACAGCTTCCCAGTATTCTTGAATAACTGTACATCCCCAGATTATATGGAAAAAATCGCCCGTGTGTTGGTGGCATCTAAGGCATGCAGTGTCGGCAATCCTATCCATTTTAAAGAGCCTCACCCTGTCAAAGTAAGCTCGATGGAGCACCTTAAATTGTATTAGACGGAGTCTCGACTTTATTGCCACCTCACAAGGGTGCATGAGAGCGAGTTCCCAATCCAGATCCTCCATGGTTCCCACGTCTGTTTCCCACTTGTCCCGTAGGGCCTGTAGGTCACCCAGCATATTATTCGTCAGGGTCCTGTACGTTAGTGATACCGCCCCTCCCCTGCATTTGTTCCTGTAGCAATCTGCCCTCCAGTGGTGCATATTCTGGGATGTCTGTAAGTGTAATGTGTTGTGCCTTCCATGCATGTTGCAGTTGAACGTATTTGTAGTACTGGGTGTTGAGTAGGCCAAATTCATCTTTAAGCGCCTGAAAAGTTTTCAATTCCCCCCTTGCTATCACGTCTCCCACAGTGGAGATGCCAATGTCATCCCATCTTCTGAAGCCTTTCAGCTTGTTGAGCTCCCCTAGCCACTGGCAACACCATAGTGGCATCTGGCGGATGGGCCTCTTGTCCCACCCCATTCTTATTGTCGCTCTACGCCACGCCGACAACGTAATTCTGGTGGCAGGGAGGAGCTGTTGACCCCCCTTCCCTCCATAGAGGAAGTGTAGTATCGTCGTGCTCGACCACTTAGATCTCTCCAGTGCATATGTGTGGTGGTCGGCTGCTGCGTGTAGCCACTCATTGATTGGGGCAAGGTATTCCGCCCAGTAGTAGGCCTCTAGGTTAGGAAGCGAGATCCCCCACTATATTGGTGTTGTTGCAATCTGGTGGAGTTTTTTCAGTGTTTTCCAGTAATTTCAATACCTCAAAAAACTGCTTTTCATTGGTTACTCATTTTCGAGCCATAAAAAACAACTGAAACCGTGTTTTACTGGTGTTTATGGAACGCTTTGCTTTTATTATTGCTTGCTTTCTTCATTGATGCATGGTATATAGACAGTGTACGTACAATGTATATGAGGTCCAAATACAATATTACAAGCCAAACTTATTGTAGTACACCATCCAATATTTCTTCAGTGAGTCTTTGGTCATTCGTGCTCTCTCTTTTCTTAACATGTAAACTTTTATTTGTGAAAAGGCCCTATCCACATTGGCACTTGAGACTGGCAACGCCAAATCAGCCAGTACACTTATTTGCCAACTCTAGGCCACTGACATAGCTTCCATGCCAATACTGGTGCACCAGAAGGTTGAAAATCTCTGGGACAAGTTCTGCAACATATGCGTTGAACTAGATGCATATGCCCTCAGAATTATTGAAGCGGTCAAAAATGAAGCAGTACTTTTCAAAGTCCTGAGAAATCTCCCTTTACGGAATGGATCTAGAACTTGTGCAGAGTGCCTCAGGGAGGGTTGGTGAAGAGACATTCCTGTGCATCATTGCAAGCCATTTCGCATGCATTTTAAAATAACATTTCCTGAATTGCTCCTCAACATTTCTTTGCGTGGCAAGCATTTGAACATGGGACCCACATGGTATAATTCTTTGAGACTGTCCTTGCATACTAACTGTAACTTGTATTGGAGTTTTCCTTGAAGTGCATTTTTATGTAAAGTGTTAGGATAGTAGCTCATAGGCGTCAGTCTTGGGGTGGTTATCTAATCTTATCTCGGGACCTGGAAATACCTGATACTCGCTGTGGTAACTGACATTTGATGTTGCCAATGCTTTATTACAAAAAAAACATCTTTGACTGTGATACTAAATACTCAGCTATTATAACACATTTTGGAAAAAACATGAATGCTCTTTAATATCTAGCACAGTCTCTACTGCTGGGCCTTGTATTATAGTGGGTTATGAAGGGACTAATGTGTATCTCTGTAACCATGGTAGGCATATTACATGTAGAAAAGTATTACCACCTAGTGATGGCATTTACTGTTTGCACTCCTAAACATACAACTACACTATGTAGCTTAATGTTGGGAAGGGGATGGTTTTGGGAACTGGAAAACATCAACTCAATGCCTCATCAGGGGTGGTAGGCGCTATATAAATACAATATATATATGTACAATTTATATATATATATGTATAGCCAAGGAGTGGAGCCTAGATGCTGTTGCATTCCAGCAGTGACGTCAACCGACGCCACGGCCTTTGGGACAAGGAGCCGATTTGTTGCAGTTTGAGTGTACCAGCGGGGACCCAAGCCATACAGCATGACCCACTGGGGTTTTAATATTAACATTTGAAGTTTGAACACAACGGCTCACTAGAGAAAAACTCGGCACAACAACACCCAGCAGGCCATGTGTTGGCCACGCCCACTGAGGTGGGGGCATTTCTACATCAAATAGCAGTGCCGACAATCGTGTCAATATCTTCGTCCAGAGCCTCTGATGAAGTGGCAACACGAAACGCCTCAGGCTTGGGCTGAACTTTACTCCTGTGCTGCTGTTATGGCTGTCTTTCTGCCAGCCCTCTGGAGAAGGAGAATGATGGAGAGTGACTCCAGCCTATCACCCTCATAGCATAGGGGTTAGGCCGATAGACAGGGACCCTGTCTTATAGATATAAGGGCATTTTCGTGCCATTTTCCTTAGAGTAAGGCTTATGAATTTAAGTTAGGGGTTAGATATATGGGTATTAGTCATGATTTACTCATTTGCTAACATGCCGATCTGTTTCTCATGGAGCTATGTATATTATGGGCTCCGTAGGCCTTAAGCGAGACAGACTCCATTTTGCTTTCTGCCTGGTAGCTCGAGAAGGCTTTCTAGGTGAAGTGTAATGTTTTAGTTTCAAGCTGTTGTTCGCTTGGAGAGAACCGGTTCAGGCTGACCCTTATCGAAGGAATGTATTTTTCTCCACTCCGAAGACACAACTTCAGGCCGGCCGGCTGGGAAAGTGTCCTTGGTACGGGGAGGTACAAGAATTTGGTGGGCGGCAGGTTACTGGCCGTGAATTTCCATGAAGGAACGGGCTTTGATATTAGCGAAGGTGTTAGTCTTTCAGTCAGTCAGTCCGTAGGCGGCATCTAGCCGTTAGCATCTCTGCCATTATTCATTTTCATGGTGGACAAGTCGCCATCTTTGAAGTCGGAGAAAGATTTAAGACCGAAACTCTCTGAAAATAGACTGAACGAGAAGTGGCGCGGAGCGCACTAATGCAGAGAGAGAGAGAGACGGTAGCTAATTAACAGCAAGGTTCCGAGGTCCTGAGGGAGAGCAGACGAGTTTGAGCCTATCAGTGCAGACGTGTACCTGTGACGGCTGAGGGTGACTGCAAGGCGAGCCAGGACCCAGAGACGAGACAGGAGCCTAGATGACTGCCGAGTCCCGATTTCCCATTAACCAGGTGAAGTCCAACCGATCCTTATAGTGCGTGCACCCTAATCTTTCTCTTTTATTTCTTGTGCAAATGTAATGCTGCATAGTAATGTGATTTATGCCTATTGTTAATAAATACCCTAATTCATATAGAATTATTGTGTATCTGGTGCTTATGTTCAATCTTGGTAAATGGCACTTCTAGTTAGACACTATTTAGACGAACGGATGAGAAATCCCGATCAGACAAATGGTAACTAAATAAGGAGGGAGTGAGTGGACCTTTGATGTCGTGAGCACAAAGTACATTATATAATCTGAATCCATATCCAAAGTTATTACTTTAGTTTTATCCTAAGTAGACTGTCGAGATATCATCCCAATAATGTTTCATAGGAATGTGGTCGTCGTTGATATGCGGCGTTAATGAGAACGGCGGGAGGGATACTGCCGTGTAAAGCCACCGGATTGTGGTATAAGACTAAGTGAGAGCGTCAGGGGGGATACTGGCGTTTATGTTTCGCAGGATCGCGAACGCTGGAAAAGGGAGCATTGGGTTCTGCAGGCCCGTGTGTAGACACGCCGGATTGTGTGTCAGATCTGCCCTGGGGTAGAACGGTCTGGGTCGAGGCGACCGCGAGGCCAACTGATGTGAATAAGATATTGTAGAAAATCCATATATGTATATTGTCATTCCCCATTCTTAGGTGCGACCTGTATATTCATCGTTATATCTACTCAGTGTAAATACGATCTAAGAAGGGAAGGTGAGTACGTTTTGGCTGGGTCACAGGGGCCCCTGGGGGCTGATCCCATCTAAACAGAAAATCCAGCCATTACATCTGGCGTCACGAACTGTTTACGAAGCCTGTGTGCATTGTGTTGTTTTCATCTCGTTGGTTTGCGCTCGGCTTGTACGTATAAAATTTTGTTTATAATTGTGTATATATTTTTTGTGTATCATTATGTTTGTGAAAAAATCATCGTCGGTTTTCAAATTACCGATTCAGATTCCCGGCTGGGAGTCTACGCCTTACGAGGCTTTGGCCCGTGAGTGGGCTGATTCTACTGGTTTGAGCGAAAATTGGTCTTCATTCTTGGAGCAGGCGGAGCCTGCTGATGTGATTTCGTGCCTACAGAAAGCGCCAGTAGTGAAGGGTGATGAGCTTCCTATTTTAGGACGCAGAGGGTGGATTATTCTTAATGCATACAGAATAATGCATGAGAGGGTTGTGCAACTACAGAAACAGTTTAAAGATTCGGAAGGACAGTGTGTCGAGTTGCAAAATGCGCACACTTTGTTGCGTTGTCAAAATAAATTGCTTGCCGATAAACTTGAAACATATCAGACCATTGCCGAAAGGGCTGCGGTCCGTATTGCACGATATAAGTATAAACATCGTCGTGGACGTGTGTCTTCACGCAAAGTGCGTATGGTTGTAGCAAAGGCTGGAATGGCTTGGAACCCCGATGAGTGGGACGGTAATATCTGGGATTCTCATACTTCTGACTCCTCGGCAGAGGAGGGTGACAAGCGCGAGTCTCCTCGCTCCGGACGTGATTGTAAATCTGCTTCGTGCATTGATTCAGCTCCCGATTGTGACCGTGCTCGTTCTTCCCGTGCGGATGACGTAGCTTGCCCTGATTGTGATGTTAAATCTAAGATGCGGGCTTCCTCGGAAGCTCTTCCCGCAGTTTCTGCTCACCCGATTTTTCGACGGAAATTACAACAAGCCCCTGGTAATCCGGGTGGTATTGCTCTTGACTGTATTGAGGATTTTACTCAGCAGGAGATCAGTGATATCCTGCAACGATTTAAACAACGACCTGGTGAGACCTTGCTTACCTGGATGGTGCGCCTTTATGAGCTTGGCGCCTCCGGTATTATGCTCGATGCCGTTGATTGCTTACGATTTTGCTCTTTGAGTTCTGATTCTACTATTCAGGACCATTTTCGGAATTTTAATGGTAATGTTCAAACTTCTTTGCTCCAGCTTGCGTCTGATGGCTGTAATCATAAATATCCAACTGAGTCTGATTGGCCCTCTGATGAAAAGCCGTGGTATACTCTGCGCGATGCGTCGCAACGTTTAAAGGAAGAAGTCATGAAAACCTGTATCTTCCTTAGTACTGCTGACAGATTATTGGATGGTCTTTTAACATCTTCTGTGCGTAATCGCATTATCCGTTCTTCTCCTGTTGCTTACAAGCAGGTCATGATGACATTGTTGATTAATCAAACTGGCAATCCTTTGTCTGCTGTACTCGAGTCTGTTCGTCAGCTTGGTGAGCTGGGTGAATGGTTTAAACCTGAAAGACAATCCCGACCTGAGGGTCGTACTGGAGGGGACTATAAGTTCTCTAGACGTGACATGTTTCTTGCTCTCATTGCTGATGGTGTCAAAAGGGAAGAGATCGATGGTGAACCTAATAATATCCTATGGGATATGTTCCGTAAGCGTGGTTTGGATCGGAAGGAAGGTGCCCGTCGTGTGCGAAAGAATGATTATGATCATGGTTCGGATGACAGTGGTGATGAGAGACGACGTGTGAATTCTGATCGCCGTGATGACCGGCGCCAAGAACGTGGTGGTTCCCCCCGTCGTAGTGATGGGAGGGGGAGAGAGGATGATCGTGAAAGGGGAAGAGATGATCGTGGTTCTAGCAGACATAGAGATGCAAGGAGTTATTCCCCTGATATACGAAGGAGGGAGGATCGTAATAGACTCTCTGACCGTAATTCACAACTTTTTGAACATGATACTAATCCGTTTCGTACTGGAGACGGATATGAACAAGAAATTCTGATACCGAAGAAAACTGAAAACATCTACCCTGATCTGTCTTGGTTGACTGAACGCAGGAAAAATGACTAGGAAATAGGTCAAGCTCCGGTACGCAGGTGGGCCCACAGAGATTACAGACCATATGTAGATATTGAGATTTTTTGGAAACATCGTAATATCCAAAGGGCCCGAGCGTTGGTTGATACTGGGGCGGAGGCCACTTTAATTCATGGCAAGTCGAGAAAATTTCATGGACAATCTTTCACAATTACCGGGTTGGGTGGTAAGGAAACACCCGCAGTTCAAACTGCACTTGAAATTAAAATTGGTAGGATTCCTCGTAGAGAATACTCTGTGTTGGTTGTGCCGCTTTTGGAATACATTATTGGAATTGACATCTTGAAAGGTATGACCTTGCATTTAGATGATGGTTATTATCAGTTTGGTACTAGACAGTACATTTCGACCAGACCCGTACGGGTTGGCCGTTTACGCATGCCACCTATTAAGATCCCTTTAGCAACGAAAGTGATTTCTCAGAAACAATATCGCATCCCAGGTGGTCATGAAGAAATTACAGCTACGATTCAGGATTTGGTTGACGCGGGAGTCATTACTCCGGTCACATCCGCTTGGAATAATCCTGTTTGGCCCGTGCGCAAAAGTGACAACTCTTGGCGCATGACTGTTGATTATCGAGAATTGAACAAACATACACCTAAATTGACTGTGGCAGTGCCCGACATTGTTACATTGATTGAGAGAATTCAAAAGCATCCTGGTACATGGTATGCTTCTATCGATATTGCTAATGCATTCTTTTCGATTCCAATTGCCCCCGAATGCCAAGAACAATTCAGTTTTACATGGAATGGACGTCAATTGACGTTCCGGAGTCTTCCTCAAGGCTATGTACATAGCCCTACAATCTGTCACCGGCTGGTGGCGGAACATTTGTCTGAAGTGCCTACGATTCCACAAGTTCAGATTTGTCATTATATTGACGACATTTTGATTCAAGGTGAAACGCAAGACCAAGTACAGTCTCATTTAGATCAGATCATTGACTGTTTGCGAGCAAAAGGCTGGGAAATTAATCCTGATAAATTACAAACTCCATCCCAAGCTGTGAAATTTCTAGGAATTAATTGGCATGAAGGTCACAGAGAAGTGATCCCACAAGTTAAACGTAAAATACTTGATTTTGCTGTTCCCAGAAATAGGAAAGAGGCGCAATCCTTTATTGGGTTGTTTGGATTTTGGCGCCAACATATTCCACATTTGAGTCAAATCTTGGCTCCACTGTATCGAGTCACTCGTAAAAAGAATGCGTTTGAGTGGGG
Source organism: Lissotriton vulgaris (assembly GCF_964263255.1). Classification (NCBI taxonomy): domain Eukaryota; kingdom Metazoa; phylum Chordata; class Amphibia; order Caudata; family Salamandridae; genus Lissotriton; species Lissotriton vulgaris. The sequence continues at coordinate 229,668,326 of NC_141691.1, read as the reverse complement.
TGAACCTCAACAGACTGCTTTTGATTTGGCTAAAGAAGCTATTCAGTATGCTTTGGATTTGTGGCCCGTGAGTGAGGGTAATGTGGATTTGAATGTGTCCGTGGAAGGTCTGTATGCCAATTGGAGTTTGTGGCAAAAGCAGGGCAGACAAAAAGTGCCATTAGGTTTTTGGACCAAAAAGCTACCAGAGGCTGGTGAGCGTTACTCTCCTTTTGAAAAACAGTTGCTTGCTTGTTATTGGGCTCTGGTGGACACCGAGCAATTGACTTTAGGCCATGCTGTGATTTTGAGGCCTGAGATTCCCATCATGCAGTGGGTTTTGAGTTCACCGAAGTCCCATCGAATTGGACATGCTCAGGAGGCTAGTGTGATTAAATGGAAATGGTACATTCAGGACAGGGCACGTGTGGGTCCGAAAGGTGTGGCGGTTTTACATGAGCGAGTGGCGCAGGCGCCCTCCAATGAAGCTGAGAGTGAGCGTTCGGTTCCCGTAGTGCAGGAGTCTCCCGTGAAGTGGGGTAAATCATTTGATGATCTGTCCGTGGAGGATAGAAAACATGTGTGGTTTACGGATGGTTCTGCGAAGTTCATTGGTGACAAGAGACATTGGAAAGCTGTCTCCTATAACCCGACTACTAAGAAATTGTTGAGCACAACTGGAGACGGTAAGAGTAGTCAATATGCTGAACTCTATGCGATTTACCAAGTTTTGAAACAAGAGTTACCAGGTACATGTCATATTTTCACTGATTCTTGGTCCACTGCAAATGGACTAGCGGTGTGGTTGCCTACATGGCACTCGCACAATTGGGAATTGCACTCCAAGGAATTATGGGGTAAAGAATTGTGGCAAGAAATTTGGGAACTGCTTCCGCACAGTACTGTAACAATCTTTCACGTGGATGCTCATACTCCAATAGATTCCCTTGACAAATTTTTCCATAACATTGCAGATGAACAGTCTAAAATTTCTGAGGCAGTGGTTGACATGCAGGATTCTGATTTGGCGGGATTGGCGAAATGGGCCCATCAGAAAGCAGGACATTTTGGAGAGAAAGCCACTAACAGGTGGGCTGCTGATAGAGGAATTCATATTCCCTTTTCTTTAATTAAAGATGCCATTCTACATTGCCCCATTTGCCAGCATTCTAGAAAGAAAGTGGTGCCTCAAATTGTTCGAGGTCACTTACATCGAGGTAAATTGCCCGCCCAAATTTGGCAGATTGATTATATTGGTCCGCTCCCCATGAGCAGAAATTGTCAATACGTTTGTACAGCAGTTGATACTTATAGTGGCCTTTTGGTCGCTTTCCCTTGCAAGAATGCTACCCAAGTGAATACAATTAAAACCCTGGAACTGATTATTCTATATTATGGTGTCCCATTCCAAATTCAATCAGACAATGCATCCCACTTTCGTGGAAGATTGGTGCAGGAATTCTGTATGGAAAACAATATCGACTGGGTATTTCACATTCCATATTATCCACAAGCTTCAGGACTGATTGAGAGAATGAATGGCTTGTTGAAAGAACAGTTGCGCAAGTTGACTGATGACCGTTACAGCCAGTGGAGAGATGTCCTACTTCAAGCTTTATTAATTTTGAACAACCGTCCTTTGTTGCATGCTGAATCTCCTTTGATGCGTTTGTTTCCTCCACATGTTGATGCTAAACCTAATTCTGTTGCTACCACTGTTATTTATTGGGAAATTACCCCCGGTGCTTTGGCCCCATGTAGAGCAACCCCAGGTTCCGCAGGCCTCGACCTGCATGCTTTAAATGATGCACACTTCCCAGGAAAGGATCGAATCATTGTTGAAACTGGCATTGGTGTCTCTATACCTGCCGGTAGTTTTGGATTAATTGCCCCTAGATCTGGCCTGGCCCTGAAAGGTGTTCAAGTCCTTGGTGGTGTGATCGACAGTGATTATCAGGGAGAGATTAAGGTTCTCTTGCTTAATAGCAGTGAGATGGATTTGTTTATCAAAAAGTCTGACCGTGTTGCTCAGCTATTGATTATGCCTGTCCTCAGTGGTGAGATCAAAAAAGGCTCTGCCCCAACGTTGCTAACTGTGCGTGGACAAAAAGGCTTCGGATCATCTGATCTTCCTGGAGCTAAAATATGGGTGCAATCGCCTAAAAATCCTCCTGAACAGGCTGATATTATTGCGACCGGTCATGACAACACCGTTTTGGTGATGATGCCAGGGAAAGATGGCTGGGAAGCTGTCCCAGCTGACAAATGTTATTTACGAGAATGATTAAGGCCTGTGTTTGTATTCTTTCAGATCATTCTCTGGACTGCTGCTGCAGGATGTGTCGGCGCTGGACTCCTTTTGGCCTGCTACGCCGGGAGAGGAAAGGATCTACCGACGCCGAGTGATGGGATAACAAGAGCTACGCGATCCGCGTGGCAGAAGTCCTCCAATTTCTGGATCACACTCGCGAGGCGAGTGACGAACTCTCCGCATTTTTGTCTTACCCCCATGAAGAGCGTTACTGACATATTATCGACCTGTTTGGTCGCTGTCCCCGCATCTACTGAAACCCTTCGTCATGTATTTAATATATCCAGTGCCCGACCTAATGTCATTTTGGGCGACTTCTTGGCCCATGAATATTGTCCCTCATGTACTCTTCTTCCAGACCAAGATGTCCTACTTAATTCCAGAATCACTACTTTTAACATTACCCCTGGTGACCTTTGCTTCATGATGACCTGTAATCCTAAAGCCATCTCTGAATGTTTGCGGTTGAAACTCCAAGCCGCTACTACTTTTTCATTTCACCAGCGTTTGTTATGTATGAAAAGACTTCCTAATTCATGTTTTTCAGTGAAGAACAATATGACTTGCAAAAGTTTAGTTGTTGCCACTAGCCATTATCGTTCAATGTTGTTACCGGCTGGATGGCTCTTTTCATGCGGGAATTCATCTTGGCCCTATATTCCTGCGAATATTTCTGGTGGCCCATGTGCCATCACTAGATTAAGTTTGCTAATGTTTTCTTCACATCCTCCTTCACATTCCCGTATTGTTCGAGACTCTATGTCATTGCATGAAGACTGTGATTCCTCTGTTCATCTTTTTTCTAGATCAGAATATCTTGGCTTAGCTTTTTCTATAATTGGTGTTCCGGCATTGGCCGTTTATAATGCCAAAACAATCGGCAAAATGGCCTGCTGGATGGTCAAATCGATCAACCAAACGTCTACTGTTTTATCAGATTTATTATTGGACTCCCAAGGTGAACGTAGAGCTATTTTGCAGAATCGTGCCGCTATCGATTATTTGTTGCTGAAACACGGGCATGAGTGCTCTGATTTTGAAGGTCTATGCTGTTTTAATTTGTCTGACCATTCTAAAGATATCCAATCCCACATTAATAAACTCCACGACTTGACTGCAGAAATTAGAGAACACATAGATCAGGGTTTCTTTGACTGGCTTTTTAATTGGCTCCCTGACATGCATTTTTTACGACAAATTTTGGGAGGAGTTATTATTTTTGTCTGTATCCTTATAGCGATTTGCTGTTTTATTCAGTGTATCCCTTCCCTGCTACAATTTTTTAGACTTACGAAGAATAGTAGATCAGTTAGTTTTGTTTCATATTATTCGTCTACTGACGTTAGTTCCATTTAGTTATTGGTAAATAGACTGGAGTCAAGGGGTGTAATGTTATGGCTGTCTTTCTGCCAGCCCTCTGGAGAAGGAGAATGATGGAGAGTGACTCCAGCCTATCACCCTCATAGCATAGGGGTTAGGCCGATAGACAGGGACCCTGTCTTATAGATATAAGGGCATTTTCGTGCCATTTTCCTTAGAGTAAGGCTTATGAATTTAAGTTAGGGGTTAGATATATGGGTATTAGTCATGATTTACTCATTTGCTAACATGCCGATCTGTTTCTCATGGAGCTATGTATATTATGGGCTCCGTAGGCCTTAAGCGAGACAGACTCCATTTTGCTTTCTGCCTGGTAGCTCGAGAAGGCTTTCTAGGTGAAGTGTAATGTTTTAGTTTCAAGCTGTTGTTCGCTTGGAGAGAACCGGTTCAGGCTGACCCTTATCGAAGGAATGTATTTTTCTCCACTCCGAAGACACAACTTCAGGCCGGCCGGCTGGGAAAGTGTCCTTGGTACGGGGAGGTACAAGAATTTGGTGGGCGGCAGGTTACTGGCCGTGAATTTCCATGAAGGAACGGGCTTTGATATTAGCGAAGGTGTTAGTCTTTCAGTCAGTCAGTCCGTAGGCGGCATCTAGCCGTTAGCATCTCTGCCATTATTCATTTTCATGGTGGACAAGTCGCCATCTTTGAAGTCGGAGAAAGATTTAAGACCGAAACTCTCTGAAAATAGACTGAACGAGAAGTGGCGCGGAGCGCACTAATGCAGAGAGAGAGAGAGACGGTAGCTAATTAACAGCAAGGTTCCGAGGTCCTGAGGGAGAGCAGACGAGTTTGAGCCTATCAGTGCAGACGTGTACCTGTGACGGCTGAGGGTGACTGCAAGGCGAGCCAGGACCCAGAGACGAGACAGGAGCCTAGATGACTGCCGAGTCCCGATTTCCCATTAACCAGGTGAAGTCCAACCGATCCTTATAGTGCGTGCACCCTAATCTTTCTCTTTTATTTCTTGTGCAAATGTAATGCTGCATAGTAATGTGATTTATGCCTATTGTTAATAAATACCCTAATTCATATAGAATTATTGTGTATCTGGTGCTTATGTTCAATCTTGGTAAATGGCACTTCTAGTTAGACACTATTTAGACGAACGGATGAGAAATCCCGATCCGACAAATGGTAACTAAATAAGGAGGGAGTGAGTGGACCTTTGATGTCGTGAGCACAAAGTACATTATATAATCTGAATCCATATCCAAAGTTATTACTTTAGTTTTATCCTAAGTAGACTGTCGAGATATCATCCCAATAATGTTTCATAGGAATGTGGTCGTCGTTGATATGCGGCGTTAATGAGAACGGCGGGAGGGATACTGCCGTGTAAAGCCACCGGATTGTGGTATAAGACTAAGTGAGAGCGTCAGGGGGGATACTGGCGTTTATGTTTCGCAGGATCGCGAACGCTGGAAAAGGGAGCATTGGGTTCTGCAGGCCCGTGTGTAGACACGCCGGATTGTGTGTCAGATCTGCCCTGGGGTAGAACGGTCTGGGTCGAGGCGACCGCGAGGCCAACTGATGTGAATAAGATATTGTAGAAAATCCATATATGTATATTGTCATTCCCCATTCTTAGGTGCGACCTGTATATTCATCGTTATATCTACTCAGTGTAAATACGATCTAAGAAGGGAAGGTGAGTACGTTTTGGCTGGGTCACAGGGGCCCCTGGGGGCTGATCCCATCTAAACAGAAAATCCAGCCATTACAGCTGCACAAGTGTTGCCCTCGCTGTACCTGCAATAAATGAATGCTGGCAAATTACTCCCTTGTCGTGTGGCTACTCTACAGCAGGCAATCTTTTGGTTGGTTTATGTTAGCGGCTTTGCCTGAGCCGCGGAGTGGAGCCCCGATGATGTTACATTCCAGCTGTGACGTCAACCGACGCCACGGGCTTTGGAACAAGGAGCCGATTTGTTGCAGATTGAGTGTACCAGCAGGGACCCAAGCCGTACAGCACGACCCACTGGGGTTTTAATATTAACATTTGAGGTTTGAACACAACGGCACAAAAGAGAAAAACTCGGCACTACAATGCCCAGCAGGCCATGTGTTGGCCACGCCCACTGAGGCGGGGCGTTTCCACATCAAATAGCAGTGCCGACAATCGTTGTGTCAATATCTTCGTCCTGAGCCTCTGATGAAGTGGCAACACGAAACGCCTCAGGCTTGGGCTGAACTTTACTCCTGTGCTGCACGGTGTTGCCCTCATTGTACCTGCAATAAATGAATGCTGGCAAATGACTCCCTTGTCGTGTGGCTACTCTACAGCAGGCAATCTTTTGGTTGAATATTTATTTATTTATTTATTTATTTAATGATTTTATAAAGCGCGTAGTAACTCAGTGAGCATCCCAGCGCTGGCCTGATTCTCCACAGGTTACTGCCAGCCAATGAAGTTATGTCTGCGGGAAAAGAAGGGTTTTCAGAGTTTTTCTAAACTGGAGATAGTTCGGTTCTGTCCTGAGTCTACGTGGTAGGTGGTTCCACTGTTTGGCCGTGTGAACCGAGAAGCGACAGCCGCCGGTCTTGGCTTTTCTAGCTCTAGGGACAACGAGGAGGTTTTCTGTACTGGACCGGAGATTTCTCTCCGCTTTGTAAGGGGTTAGTATTTCTTTGAGAAGAGGAGGGCCGGTGTTGTTGAGGGTTTTGTGGGCCAGACAGAGGGCCTTGAAGACGACCCTTTCTCTGACTGGGAGCCAGTGGAGAGATCTTAGAGCCGGTCTGGCGGAGGATCGGCCTGGTGTGCCAGTGAGTAGACGGGCTGCGGCGTTTTGCACTTTTTGCAGGGAGTTCATGGTGGCTTCAGGGGCTCCTAGATAGATGGCGTTGCAGTAGTCTAATCTTGCCAGGATTAGACCCTGAATGAGGAGCCTCCTTGCGGTATCAGGGAGCAGGGGAAAGATCTTCCTGCAGGCTCTAAGTAGTCCAAAACATGTCCCTGCCGTTTTCTTTGCCTGGGTTTTGAAACTCATATCCTTCTCGATCCACACACCAAGGCTCTTGACCTCTTCCTTGGGTGCGGGGGGGTCACCTAGGCAGCTGGGCCAGAGGTGGGGTGGCAAAGAGGGCCCCTTGTGGCCCATCAGGAGGATCTCGGTCTTAGACCCATTCAATTTCAGTGAAGAGAGATTCATCCATCGGTGAACTTCTGAGAGGCAGCTGTGAAGGTTGGAGGGGGTGTGATGGGGGTGAGAGAGGGTTACGACCAGCTGGGTGTCGTCGGCGTAGTTAATAATGGACACGCCGAACGAGCTGACTCTCTTCTCCAGTGGGGCCATGTACACGTTGAACAGCGTAGGGCTCAAGGATGAGCCCTGCGGTACTCCACACCGGAGGGGGATAGTAGATGAGCAGCTGCCGTTTTCTTGCACCTGGAAGGAGCGATCGGATAAGAAAGATTCAAGCCATTTCAAGGCCGTGCCATTTAGTCCGATTTCTCTTAGCCGATGGATTAGGGTAGGATGGTCTACAGTGTCGAAGGCCGCACTGAGATCCAGGAGGATCACTGCCACTGATCCCCCTGTGTCCAGAATGCATCTGGCCTTCTCCACCGCTGCCAGGAGGGCGATGTCCGTGCCCTGGCCTGGGCGGAACCCTGTTTGTGAGGCTGCCAAGAGGTTGTTATTTTCTAGGTATGACGATAGTTGTTTGTTTACCAGCTTCTCTGCAACCTTGCTGCTTCCAGGGAGAAGGGATATAGGCCTGTAGTTGGAGAGGTCCTGCGGGTCTGCGGAGGGTTTTTTCAGTAGGCCTTTGACTACTGCCGCTTTCCAGCTGGGGGGGACTGTGCCCTCCGCAAAAGAGGAGTTGATCAGGGCCGTGAGGGGAGGGATGATGGTGTTTGACACTGTTTTTAGGAAGCGGAGGGGGGCCGGGTCGAGTGGGGAGCCGCTTTTAATTGAGGCCAGTGTTAATCCTACTTCTTCCGTTGTGACGGGGCCGAAGGTGTCCATGGAGGGAAGGGGGTGATATGACGGCAGAGGAGGGTTGGTGGTGGAGGTAGTGAGATTCTCTGTGTTGTCCTGTACGGGGGGTGGTAGAGTGAGAAGAATTTTTTGAATTTTCTCGTCGAAGAAAGTGGCTAAGTTATTGCATTTGATTTCAGCTTCTTTGGGGTCGAGGGGTTTGAGTGGGGGAACCGGGGCGTGGAGGAGTTCTTTGAGAACTGAGTAGGTTTCATGGGCCGAACAGGCAGCGTTTTTAATTCTGTTTTCATAGAAGCTTGTTTTGGTGTTGCGGAGCTCTTTTTTATAAGATTTTACAGAGGCCCGGAAGGAATCCTTATGAGCCTCGGTTTTTTCCTTCCTCCAGGTGTGTTCATTCCTTTTGCAAGTTTTGCGCAGAAGGTTGAGTTCCGGGGTATACCAGGGAGAGGGGTTAACTCTCTTGATGTGTTTCAGAGAGTGGGTTTTCGGCAGAATGGCGTCGAGTGATCGAGTGATCCAGGAGCTGAAATCTTTGTCTCCTACTAAGGTGTCCTGGGGGAGTGGGGAACGTTTTCCCTGAGTTTGGCTGCCCAGACTTCTGGTTCTAATTTCTGCCACCGTCTGGCGTACGTTTTGGTTTTGGGAGGTGGGGGGGGGGGGGTGTGTTACCGGCTTTGCCTGAGCCGCGGAGTGGAGCCCCGAATCTGTTGCATTCCAGCGGTGACGTCAACCGACGCCACGGCCTTTGGGACAAGGAGCCGATTTGTTGCAGATTGAGTGTACCATAGGGGACCCAAGCCGTACAGCAGGACCCCCTGGGGTTTTAATATTAACATTTGAAGTTTGAACACAATGGCTCACTAGAGAAAAACTCAGCACTACAGGGCCGAGCTGGGCATGTGTTGGCCACACCCACTGAGGTGAGGGCGTTTCTACATCAAATAGCAGTGCCGACAATCGTTGTGTCAATATCTTCGTCCAGAGCCTCTGATGAAGTGGCAAGACGAAACGCGTCAGGCTTGGGCTGAACTTTACTCCTGTGCTGCACGGTGTTGCCCTCACTGTACCTGCAATAAATAAATTCTGGCAAATTACTCCCTTGTTGTGTGTCTACTCTACAGCAGGCAATCTTTTGGTTGGATATGTTAGCGGCCTAGCCTGAGCCGCTGAGTGGAGCCCCGATGCTGTTGCATTCCAGCGGTGACGTCAACCGACGCCACTGCCTTTGGGACAAGAAGCCGATTTGTTGCAGATTGAGTGTTCCAGCGGGGACCCAAGCCGTACAGCACGACCCACTGGGTTTTTATTACTAACATTTGAAGTTTGAACACAAGGGCTCACTAGAGAAAAACTCGGCACTACAATGCCCAGAAGGCCATGTGTTGGCCTCGACCCCTGAGGCGGGGAGTTTCTACATCAAATAGCAGTGCCGACAATCGTTGTTTTAGTATCTTCGTCCAGGGCCTCTGATGAAGTGGCAACACGAAACGCGTCAGGCTTGGGCTGAACTTTACTCCTGTGCTGCACGGTGTTGCCCTCGCTGTACCTGCAATAAATGAATGCTGGCAAATTACTCCCTTGTCGTGTGGCTACTGTACAGCAGGCAATCTTTTGGTTGGATATATATATATATTTATATATATATATATATATATATATATATATATATATATATATATATATATATATATATATATATGTCTGTCCTTCTCCCATCTGTGCTGCTGTCAGAGAACAATAAATGATGTAAATTATCCTTGTATTTAATGTAAAGGTAGTGTGGCAGGAGTAATTGCATGGGCTGATTCGCTAGTGTAAGGGGACTTCTCTCAAGGATTGGAGAAGGGTGGGTGAACAGGATGTCTGGTTCGAGCTTTAGGTTTAAGCTTTGTTGGGGTGGAGTGGGTTACAGTATGTACTCCGTGGCACGAGCCAGCTGTTTTTACTATTGATTTCCCTGGAAGTGCCACTCGCATTGAATATAGCAAGCACGCACATTTGCGACCTACCTGGCAAAACACTGGGGAATCCAGGTGCACGCTCATATGGAGGGGATGTTTGCAAGGAAAATACACTTAGGGCGCAGCATGCGATCCTTGCCAGGCAGTACCCACACACCTTGCAAAGGAAGACTGCCATCTGCAGACACTCAGGGATAACTGGCTGCCACTGGAGGAGAGAGTTGGAGTCTGGAGTACACTGTGTAATGTAACAGTTGCTCATGTACAGCACTCCCATATCTTCAAGCCGAATTTGTGCCTTATAAAACGTTGGTCGGATGGTGGTGAGATATCAACCCTACCCGGTAAATACTGACACCCTATTGTGTGGAATTTACTAGACTTGGCTAACTACCTCTTAGTTCAAGTTTTCAATTAGAAATGGGAGCTAACTTGGGAACTCAGCACTTACTGCACCAAATTCTGCATGTAGCAGTATTTAACAGGTCATTTTCACAATTATATTATCACAGACCATTAGATAATATTAAAACGAAATGTCCTGCATAATGTGCATTTTCTTGCCATATAAATAATTTATTCCACTCTGCTGGTTCAGTCATGTCTTGGCGCAAAATTACAGCGGTCCTGAGCATAATAATTTGATAAAATTACTTAGTATTACTCTTGGTTAAACAATACTCCTAAGCAGCAACACCTTATAAAAGAGGAAGGAGATAGGAAGAGTCTGCCTGTGTGTTGCAAATTTCAAATGTGTGACCTTCCTAGTAGTGTCAAGTTTAATATTGGGTTGATAATAAGGATGGCAGAGACATAGCAAAGGAGACAAGTAGGGATAGTTAACTATATCAGGATTGCTCCTTGACGAAATATGACTTTTTAGCAAATTTTCGTTGAAATCGTGTTTTAAAGTGTACGGTTTGCCACATTTTTTAATTTTTCACAGCAAACCCCCGTGCTATTCTGACTCGCTTGCTGGAATTCCAGACAACCTTTATACCACACCATTTTCTACGATCACAAGCAGCAACTGGTGAGCAGGTGGGGCAAGGGCAGAGAGGGCAGCGTGCGAGCAGAAAGGGCAATGCTTGCGGAGGGAACAGGAGCAGATGTTTCAAAATGATAGGCATTGCCCATTCTCGAAACGTTGCTAAGCCCGCAGCAATCCTGTCCTACCTGCGATTCTTCTCAATTTATATTCAGGTGTAGGTGTGGCCTTCTTACTGTGGCATCGCATCAGGTGAGTGCATCTGGTCGATTAACAACATTAATTTTATTATTGATAATCATCACAACCCCATCATCGTTACAATACTTAAAATGATACTAATAGTGATTAAACAATGAAAGGACACTCACCTAAATAGCAGTAATTTTATCGATCTCGGAATGGTGAAAAGCAGAGTAGACCCGGTCTGTCATCGATATACTGGTCTCTTGGGAAAAATGTTAGATTTTGTATACTAACGGCATGTAGGCAGAGGCGCAACTAGAACCACGTTTGGAGGGGGGAAAGGGGGGGACTGACTCTTCCAGCAATATGCAGAGTGGAGATGCAAGGGCTCTAAGAGGGGGTGAAAAACAACAAAGCCTCGTTAGCAAGTGAATGGTCTTTTAAAGACCTGTGAAGTGCTCGGGTGCGGCTGCAAGAAAACGGACGCCAGCCCACAGCAGCTCAAAAACTGTGTGTGTGTGTGTGTGTATGTGTACTCCCGGAAAGCTATTTCAGCCCGGGCGTCACACACAGCAGGGGAGCTGAAGCCCTGTGAGTCCAATGGCCTTTGCGCGCCTGCTTCTAGGCAAATTTCATGCAGTTGTGTTAGAAATTGGGCACTGTTGTCTGACAGTAACTGAAGTGACTGACTCGGCCACAACTCTGCCGGACTGTAGAGGCAGTTGCCTGAATCACAACCACAACATTGGCCAGTCCTCCTCTGCTAGCGGATTCGCTGTGTCCGCAGTGCGCACCCAGATCTACATAGGAGGCTCATCCAGTCGCTGAGCTATCGTAGTGGCCAAACATGCTGGCACTGAGGGAGAACTCTCCTCCGGTTACTTGGAATTACTGATGCGTAACTTGGATGCCCGTACGTTTTCATAATAATCCGAACACGAAGATGGCGCCCCCAAACCTACAGTCTCTTGGAACAAGGCATTCTCCTTAAACCCAACTTGCCCTCAGTGAGGATACCCTAAATATCAGCACAATGGCTTTTTCTGATCAACGGCCTGGTGCCTAGCACCGGGAGCACAATATTAGCATTGGCTTGTCGTAGGGCATTATTTGAGAGATAATCGCCCTTCACCCACAATATGCAAATCAAACCGAAGAGGGTGCATGACGTTAGTGGACGTCAATGAATGCACCTCCACCACTGAACGAAGCCCGCCAAATTTACCCATAAAACAGCTCCCTTGCAGAACTTATCTACTCGATCTTGAAGCACTGGCGGTCGCCGTCTGCAGTGTGAGGTGTGGGGGGACCGACATAGTCGCACATTAATTAAAATACGACCTGAACCCCGCCCCCCAACCTTGCCTAATTAAATGGGTAGTGACTCATATTATTCCCTGCGGTTTGCTTCCAGTGCAGTTCTGTTTTGTACTGCTTTGGCTCCCTCAAGTGACCAAGTTGTGCAAATGTGAAAACTCAGTGATACTTGGTTTAAACCGGGTTAGCTTATTTTCGTCCGGTAGGGTATTGTCGGACATAATCGGGTTAAACTGAATTCCAGACAGCCTAAGTATACGAGATAAGCATATGAACCAGCAGCATTGTAGTATCCTAGATCTAATGTGGTTCATGCTATGCTAGTGGAATTCTCCCTGAATTATGTAATATGGAATGTTGGGAGTCAGAGGCTACAGTTGAGAAGGGCTGAGCAGCATGCTGGCTGCTCCTGGTGGGGCTGAAATACTGGAATTGTAACTACTTCAATAAATACTTCTGAAACACTACAATCTGTCTGGATCTTGTATAACATGTCAACAATAAAAGGGGAGAAACAAGCCAATCCTCACAAAAGTAATGTGTAACGTATATTGAAGGTAAGCAGGAGCTCATTCATCCAACACCAGGGCTATAGCCGTGTAAAAGCTTGGGCCAAACACACGCCACACTCTAGTAGAACCTTGTAAGGTTGCTTCATCGCGGGGAGCGGTCCCCTCTGTGTGATCGTGGGTGAGGGGGCTTTCCGAGGAGAATCACCCATAACAATGATTTCCTCATGATCTAGAATAGGACAGGCTAACACCACCACATCCCATGCAGGAAGAATAGGTACCCTTCTGACACTCCCAGGCCTCCTCTGTACGAATTGCCTCTCTCTCGCTATCCGCCCACTTAACCTGTTCCTTCCCGCATCTGTACAAATCTGGCCAACAAATGGATTACCAGTTCATTGTTATTTGTCTACAAGCAAGAATCAGTACTAGATCTGTAAATCTATCTGTTACTTTCATAGCTGCAGTGCGTTTGTGGAAGCCCAAAAAGTACAACTAGGGGTTGAGTGCAAACACCCGATCAGCAGCAACACTAACCACCTGAAGGGCAGTAGTCCAATATGGAAGTAGCAGGGGAAAGGCCCACCACATATGAAAGAAACCTGCATTTTCTGCACCACTTCTGAAGCAAGATGATGTCACAGCTTGGGAAAAAGTATGTAGATGCCCCGGAGGGTGAGCTAAGCCCGATGTAAATAATAAAACTGGATGAGCTTGAGCGAGCATTTCTAGACACCCATGGGGTAAACTCAAGCAGGTTCTTCCAAGCCGAATTTAATAAGGGTGACCCTAATTCTGCCTCCTAGCGCTACTGCAGTGTCATCAGATTTCATTGCACCCCCTGTTGGAGAGCCCTAAAGAGCAGAGTAACCACTTTTGTATGCCCCGTAATGAGGAAAAGTAGTGCAAACATTCATGTTTCGCCGGTTCAGCAATTCCTCAACACCACCATTCACTTACCCATAGTACCAAGGCACTATGTAATAACAAATACCCAGCTGGGAGGTAATATGCCTTTTGGAGTTCTGAGAAGGGACAAAATTTACCACCCTCAAAGAGAGCACCCAAAATCGTGACACCAGCTGCCATCCACCTACGGAGACCCGACCATCTCCTTGGGTGCACCCAGCCCCATTGCCATACACGTCCTTGGTAAGGCATGGGCCCAAACAAAGCGTCTGTTTGTGTAGATGGAGTTTCCCCCCACAGGTGCCCACACCATTCCATAGACATAACCTCCAGTGAGGCACCCACTACAATTGCGCTGCTAAGTAATAAAGCTCTAGCACTGGATTTGCAAGCCACCCTCTGTCACTGGCAAGCACAATTTCCTGAATTCCACACCGCATTGTGAAGTGCCCCAGTAGAACAATTGTATGTCTTTTGCTTTCTCGACCCCAGTATAACGTCAGCAGCATGCCATCAAGTTTCAGAATGAACTTCCTTGGCAGGTCCAGCAACAGGGCTGAGAATAAATAAAGGAGGTGGGGCAGGATGAGTTTTTTTTTTTACCTGGCCACTTACTGATAGTGGTAGCGTAGTCCAGAAAGACCTGAAACGTCTCAAGCTAACGATTGCATGGTCATAATTTCCTTCATACAGCAAGACAGCAAAGCGATAAATGACTACAGCATAGCATCTAATAATATGTTATTCCCGCCATAGCATCAGGGCTTTAGGCAGACATCTACCCCCCTCTGAATCACTCCGGAGGGGGTAAATACAAGACTCGTCTCAGTTGACCACCAGACCCGAATGACAACCAAAGTCCATCCCCGCAGATACAGCTCCCCAGACATCAGAGTCTCCTCTCAAATACAGCAGCATGTCATCTGAGTATAAGGATAGATAAGTGCCATCAGAGGAAAGAAGCATACCTCAATAATGGTGACCTAGGCAGACCGTGTACTAAAAGTGTTCCATGGCTCGAGCAAATAATAGTGTTGACAAGGTGAAACCTAGCTTGGTGCCCTATTCCACCGAAAATGCCTCTGAAACAGGCCAGTGCGGATCTTGGCCAGTGGTCTGAATAAAGCAGCTTCAGCCACTTAAAGGAGAGGCCAAGCCTATGATGAACAAGGCTGCACATAAAAATTCCCAATGAAGCAAATCAAATACCTCCCAGATGTCCATGGACATAACCAGGGCAGTTGCTGGTAATCGCTCTTGCTGGTCCAAAGCCAGTAGTAATTGACAGATGCTGGGCATGGTGCTGTGAGTGGGAATGAAACCAGACTGAATAGAGTGAACTAAGATGCACATATGCAGAAGTAATTGAGTTGCCAGTTCCTTGCTCAGTATCTTGTAATCAACTTTGAGCATTGACAGAGAGTAATAGGAGTCTAGGGACAAGTACAGAGGCAAATTTAGAATAAGATTCTATCACCAGACTATCCAGCCCAGGCATATTCTTTCTTGCCATGTCCTTAATCGTACCACATATTTCCTGCTCAGTAACATCTGCATCTAATCGCTCCGCCACCGCGCCATCGATGGTCACCAGGGAGGGAGCTACAATATAATTAAACATAAACCTTTAGTCTTGTAGTTCCTAGGACCCCCAGGACCTGCGCGTTTTGGATGACCTAAACTGAGGGCTTGGTGTGCAGACAGACTCTGGACACCCCCACAGAATGAGTCGTCCGTTAGACCAGCTAGCTCTACAGTGCCACTATCACCCCCCTGTATTCTACATCGGCGTAGGTAGGTAACCACTGAACATGATAACCCTGATTCCTCAGGTATTGTGGAAAACAATACGGCATCTTTCGCTCAGTCACTCATGCTTACTTTTCTCAGAATACACATATAATGACGATTGGAACAGTTTCAAAAATTGTTTATTGGTCAAGCGTCAGTCTGGTATTAAACATATTTGCTGCTACAATCAATAGACAGGAGCAGACAAATGAGATCGCTAGTAGCAAAATCGTAAATAATAGATTCATTTCTACCATAGTGCTAAAAAGGTTAATATCAGGAGATTATATAAACTACTTTCATTGGTGTACTCCTACTGTGCATAGCCTACCTAAATGGACCTAACCTAGATATGTAGGTGAAGAATGTGTATGTAGGTGCCAGGATATGTCCTAATGGAGCTAAGAATCCCTCGGGAAAGTGCTTACCCCTCACCTGATGGTTGTGACTGAAGGACCCAGTCTCTGCATCAAGGATGGCACCCTGCAAGGTATGTCAGGTCTCTGCCTGTCGAAGGATCAGCCTGCAGAGTCTTGTGCCAGCCTAGAAGGAAGTCTCCTCTATTTTGTAAGGGAGAGTGAGGGTCTTTTATACTGAAGTGGTCACTCCAGGGTTTTTTCTAGAATCAATATGTTTTGAAAACATTTGCTAATCCTTTTCTAAACAGAAATGATTATGCACAGCTGGCTGTTGGCCATGGATGAAAAAAAGTGGTGACCCTTATACAGAAAAAATCTGCTGTGCCTGGGGACGTTTATGTATGTCAGGTAGAGGAAGTAAGATAGGGTACCGGGAGCCTTGTGTCGAATAGACAGAAGTAAGCTCCTAGGTAAAAGGTCACCTGTGTAGGTCCGTTATGTCATGTGGTTGGGGCAAAATGTATGTAATTGGTATGTACATGATGGGACTATCCTATAGGACATGACACCCACTCCTCATCAAAAGGTCAACAAGTTCAGCTAGGTATTGATAGTAAATGCTAAAAAGGCATAAAAATCATGTGTATTAAAACATACGAAGAAGCATTTTAAAAGTCTCAAAAAATATCCCTAAAAGCAAGGTCTATAGTAAAAGCATTCTTCCCTTAAAAAAGCATTCAAATAGGCCTGTTATATGTTTGTATATATTATTGTTGTTTTTCTAGCACCTTGAAAGCCACTATGTTCAGATAGAGTCAGTTTGACCTTCAATTTGGTACATATTTGAAAATTTGCCAAACAGTTCCCAACACAGGAAAGGCCAGATTGTTTAAGAATCCTGCGCTGGAGACCACATCACTGAACATGGCATCCGCAGGAGGCAGTACCTCCAGTACTTCCAGTATGATTTCTAGTGAGCAGAGGTGGTCGTCTCTGGTTCCCACGGCAGCCGTCGGGGAGAATTAGATACATGTGTGCCTGACACTGATGCCTGCACATCGGTGGTGGGGCCGACCTCCATCCCAACAGCAGCTGAAGCGTCCTGTGGACGCTCTAGGAAAGCCATCATTAACATGGGAATATGCTGTGGACAACTGTGCTCATGGACCTGCAAAGGTGCCAGGAGCTTGTCTATGTCAAGCGGGGCAACCAATAGAAGTGTCAGACAGCGGTCCAACACCCATCTGAATCCTCAAAAGAGGCAGCGGAATACTGGCAGGATGCAGTTAAGCCAGGTCGATCTGAAAGACAGGAACCAATGCTGACTCTGCTCTCGAAGGCGAGGTATACCCATGAAGAACACCAATCGCTCATGGCAACGGTGCTCCAGCAGTGTTCTCTCATGTCTGGAGTGATGCTGACATCCATTGCAAAGCAATACAATTAAAACCAGATGCCCGCCACTGAAAGCGGGACCAAAGGAACCCCTCCAAAAACGCTGCCAAGTACAGAGTGCATGAATGATAGAATCACTCCGAAAATGGTTTGAAAGGTGGAAACAGACTTGATCCAATGCACCTAAATAAGTGTACTATCCCCCGCGTATTAGACATGTTAAAGATACGATGGGCCATTTCTCCGAAATGGAGCAGTAGGTTAATACGGACCAGAGCCTGAATTTCTGCTGAGTACCTTGCAACTTGGAGATCAAACATCTCTCGGGCTGAGGTTCAGGCCTCATTTTGCTGAAACAGCATGACTTTCAGTTTGCTCAGAGAATCAAACCCTATGTTGGAAACATTCAGTGAAGGCCACGGTGGTGCCTCCCTAACTGTGCAAGCTGGGGGAAACAATACTTGCTTACAACAAATAACCCTGGAGTTCACAGTCACTAGATAAGCAATGCCTTGTGTCTTCCGCAACAGCCTTGGTCATTCAGCATCAAGTAACTCCCATTGGAAAGTAACTCAAAAACTGGATGAATTACAGCAGCTGGGGAACCCTTCAGGTAGCAGAACAAGTTTGTTATTGACGCATTACACGCTCCGTGAAGCAAAACTTATTTGCACACTAAAGACCCACTCAAGACCTTTTCGCAGTTTGAACCACTAAAGATAACCTCCTCGTCCTTGCACCTATATGTGTATGGCAACTCCCAGGTTTCTTGTATCTACCCTTCGCCCAAAGCTTCATACCTGCCTACTGTGTAATATTTCAGTCAGTACTGAAATTGTAATGTTGTGATTGGCAGTGTGATATAGCCATGGATTAACCATTCTGTAGACTGTGACTCTGCTACAGTAAAAGGTAACATCTCAAATTTTTCAATGAGCAGCATGGTGTACTTCGCATCTCTGCGTGCCATTGTTATTTGTCTGTTAGATTGTGAGCCGAAAACAAATTTGTGTCTTTAATGTATCACCATGGAACGTGGCCAGAACGCAATGATTGAAGCGTCCACCTTAAAAGCATAATAGCGCGTAGCTGGGATTGGCCATGTTGTAGGATGGACAAATCTTGTTCTATTATGTTGATGGCTGAACACAAAATGTTGCCCAGTGAACAAATCCGAGACGAGAGTGTGGTCATGCCATTGTGTACCACAGCTAAGGCCTTTTCTAGGTTAATTCTATCGATTTCACAAAATCTCTCACAGTTTCCTGTTGGGAAACTTTCCAGACTTCATTGTAGATGGCATATAGGAAACATTTTCTACATGGTTTCTTAGGACCAAACAAAAAAATCCCTAATATCCATGTTGTGTGACAGAAGAGACAAGCGTTGTTTCACCTGTGATAGTGTTGAGTACTTTAGCTGATCTAGGCACAACTTTCAGACACTGTAGGAAGTCACTACCCCTGGGTCGTCTGTGTGTACATAGCGTGGGTCAGGACTATGGATACTAAACCCTTCGGTGGTACCCTTGAATCCTGAGTTACGCATATTCGTGTCTACAGGCCAAACCAACTAACCCTTCCAATCGGGAGATGATGAATTGTATGTACTTATTTCATGTGTCTCCTCACTTGTTAGTATGTTATTTGCAATACCCTTAACAGGTGTGGATGAGGGGATGCTCTGTGTTCTCAGGTCTTTAATTTAACAAACCCGTAACAGGTAGTCTGTTCCACTGTTCTGTTCAGGAAAATCATCTGTAATGGTATAAGGCAAACTCTGAATAAAACCTCAGTTCCCAGAACATGCCACTCTGTTGTTATTGTTATTGTTATATTAGATTTATATCGCACCAAATCGCCTACAGGTCTCTAGGCGCTCGGATATCAATGGAATTTACACAATAACTTCATGCAACACAAAGAGGCAGTGCAGCAGCCAACCTACATTGCACCCAGAACCTTTCCAAGCAGCAGTGTTTTTAAGGACTTTCTGAACCGCAGGAGATTCACTTCTCTGCGTAGACCCTCAGGCAGCGTATTCCATAGCTGAGGGACCAATACTGAGAAGGCTCTCCCTCCCTTGGTTACCAGTTTGTACCGAGGGCAGACCAGCAGCTGAGAATCAGAAGATCTGAGTGTTCTTTTTGGGCTATACACTTCCAGACGGTCTCTGATGTAAGCGGGTGCATGGCCATAAATTTCCTTATGGGCCGTGCATAGACTCTTAAACTCTACCCTCTCTTTTATGGGGAGCCAATGCAGGCTCTGTAGTAGGGGAGAGACCTTGGTCCTTCTGGGGAGTCTAAAAATCAGTCGGGCCGCGTCGTTCATCACGACCTGTAGTCTATTAGTCAGAGTTTTGGGTAGACCTAGATAAAGGGCATTCCCATAATCTATTCTTGAGATAATTGTTGCCGCTACAATTGAGCGCAGCATGGACTGAGAAAGAACGGGAGCTAGCTTGCGTAACTGCCTGATGATATCCGTGCAGCTCCCAACAACAGAGGAGATTTGGCTGCCCATTGACAAGTCACAGTCCAGCTTAATCCCCAAGCTCTTTACATTTGTGCTCGGCTTCGGAGTTGGCCCTAATTCCTGTGGCCAATAAAGATCGCTCCAAGGTGAGGTGGTAGATGGAATTACCAATACCTCGGTCTTGTCTGGGTTGATCTTCAGCAGATTTTCAGTCATCCAACCCACCGTATACCTCAAGATGTTCTGCGCTTGGGACTGCACAGCCCCTGTGTTATCCATACTCAGCGCAAGCTGAGTATCATCAGCGTAGTTAAAAACTCTGCAGCACATGTTGGCCAGGGATGCAATCAGAGGTTGTAGGTAAAGATTAAACAGTAGTGGGGACAATGCGGAGCCCTGTGGCACCCCACACTCTAAAGTCCCCACATCTGATATCAAATCCCCCAGTTGTATCCTCTGTGTCCTTCCCAAAAGAAAGGATTGCAGCCAATTAAAAGCCAAGCCTTTGACCCCAAAGTCGTCCAGTCTTTCCAGGAGCAGGGCATGGCTGACAGGATCGAACGCCGCTAACAGATCTAAAAGAATCAGGGCGTTCGATTTCTTAGTGTCAGCCATGCCTCTTAATTCATCCAGCACCGAGAGCATCACCAACTCGGTGCTGTGATGTGCTCGAAACCCTGCCTGCCTTCCATTCCCGGCCAAAGTCATCGAGAAAGCTGTCAACAACCAGCTCGCCGCCTTCCTCGAAGCCAACAAATCACTCGACCCCTCACAATCTGGCTTCCGAGCCAAACACAGCACTGAGACCGCCCTCATCGCAGCAACAGACGACATTCGAACTCTACTGGACAATGGAGACACTCATCCTCCTCGACCTCTCTGCAGCCTTCGACACAGTCTGCCACAGCACCCTTTTAGAACGCCTCAGAAACATCGGAATCCAAGGAAAGGCACTGGAATGGATCACCTCGTTCCTCACCGGAAGAACCCAGAGAGTCCGCCTCCCACCATTCAAGTCCGAGGCCTCTGAAATCATCTGCGGCGTACCACAAGGATCCTCACTCAGTCCCACCCTATTCAACGTATACATGAGCCCCATCGCGACCATCGCCCGCCAACACAACCTCAACATCATCTCTTACGCGGATGACACTCAACTGATCCTATCCCTCACCAAGGACCCCAGCACCGCCAAAACTAACCTACACGAAGGAATGAAAGAAGTCGCCGAATGGATGAAACAAAGCCGTCTGAAACTGAACTCAGACAAAACAGAAGTCCTCATCTTAGGTAAATCCCCCTCTGCATGGGACGACTCCTGGTGGCCGGAAGCCCTCGGAAATGCACCCATCCCGACAGACCACGCACGGAACCTTGGCGTCATCCTGGATTCTTCACTCTCAATGAACAGACAAGTCAGCGCCGTATCCTCTTCCTGCTTTAACATTCTTCGCATGCTCAGAAAAACATTTCGCTGGATCCCCTCCGAAACAAGGAAAACAGTCACCCACGCTCTAGTCACGAGCCGACTGGACTATGGAAACACCCTCTACGCAGGTACCACCGCTAAACTCCAGAAGAAACTACAACGAATCCAAAACGCCTCAGCCAGGCTCATATTAGACATCCCACGCAACGAACACATCTCTGGTCACCTCAAAGACCTCCACTGGCTACCCGTCAATAAGAGGATTACTTTCCGTCTGCTTACCCACGCACACAAATCACTCTACGACATCGGACCAGAATGCCTCAACTCTCGACTGTCCTTCTACACCCCCTCCCGCCAACTTCGCTCTTCCAGCCAAGCCTTCGCCACTGTACCTCGCATCAACAAGACCACCATGGGAGGCAGATCCTTCTCATACCTGGCTGCCAAGACATGGAACTCACTCCCCGCTCACCTTCGCCTCACCCAGAATCACCTAACGTTCAGAAAACAGCTTAAAACGTGGATATTTGACAAATAATCCTCCTCCCCTTCCTAAGCGCCTTGAAACCCTCTGGGTATGTAGTGCGCTATACAAATTTTATGACTTGACCTGACTTGACTTGACCTGTCGCTTGTGGAGTAAACAATGAGACTCCAAGTGAAGGGATAGGGACTTTAGGACATGCTGTTCTAGAATCTTAGAAAGAAAGGGCAGCTGGGAGATTGGTCTATAGTTCTTCAAGACCGCAGGGTCCGCACAGGGTTTCTTCAACAGGGGCCTAACTCGCGCTTCCTTAAATTCAACAGGTAGGTATCCCGTTTCTAGTGATCTGTTAAGGAGAGAGATAATACGCTCCTCCAAAATGGGGCGTGCTACGCGAAATGCACTAGGGGGCACGGGTCCGCTGGGGAGCCAGATTTAGTTCTACCCATCAATTGCTCCAAACTCAGCGCATCAATCTCTGGGAACTCCACAATGTTAAAATGAGTGGGATTATAGGGGTCAGGGTGTAGGGAAAGTCCATTCACCGTATTACTTTTTATTTCCGAGATGATGTTCTCCACTTTCTCTAGGAAATATCCTTGAAAGGTGTTACAATTTATGGTAATTTCTGAGCTTTCCGGTTTCTTGCTCAGCTCAGATAAAATTTTAAAGGTCTCTTTCTGGATATTCCCAGCCTTGTTTAAGCGAGACTCATAATGCTCCGCCTTTGCTTGCAGTATAAGTTTTTTATACATATGAAGGGAAACTTTATACTGATCCCTAGCTATGTCATGTTTAGTTTTCCTCCAGGATCTCTCCGAAGCCTGGAGTTTCCTTTTATGTTCCCTCAGGAGCGGGGTGAACCAAGGAGCTCCTTTGCCTGGTCCTTTAATGAGCTGTGTCCTTTCAGGTGCTATCTAATCGATAGCTTGACACTAGCTCCACGTTAAATCCGTGTATTCCAGGTCCAAGTTGCTTCCAGCACCAAAAGGTCGGGCCACTTTCGGAAATGTCTCAGTCAGGGTTTTTAAATTAATCTCATTCCATTTACGGGTTTTCCTAACTCCCCGAGACAAGTGGCTTAAATGGCCATCAATATGGACTTCACAGTTCCCTAAATAATGGTCAGACCATATACATGGTAGAACGTCTCTGAGGATCACGTTTGAATCCGAGGTCCATACAAGATCAAGGGTGTGACCCTTGATGTGTGTGGGTCGGGGCGGTGGGTGACATTTCAAAGTGGTGGGGCGCTAAGTGATGTGCATACAGCACCATAGGGAGCGAGCGCAGGGAGCGAGCCCGAACCCCAAAAGGGGGGTTTGGGGGCATAACCCCCCCCCCCAAATACATTTTGGAAAAAAAAAGAAAAATCGTGCATTTTTCAAGCAAATTTGAGAAAGCAGTAAGGTTAATAAAGCAATTGTGAAAGTGCAGTTATTACATTAATAGATGGCATAACATAGGTAACAGCTTATTCAGTATAACCACAGTGCTTCATACATTCCGTCCTATTATGCTCAGGTGCTGAATTCAGACTATAAGACTTTCATGAAAATCTCAGCTCTAAGAGTAGAAGAAGTTGCACAGCAGTTGGGTAACAGCCTTCACAAAGCATTGGGAAAATGAGAGGCAATTACTTGAAAGCAAACTGAAAGCAATGCATCAAGTAGTAACTTAAAGCAATGCATCCAGCAAAACAGTGCATGCAGTCAACCATACAAAAGTAAACTAAAGCAAGTGTGAACCTGTGAACCTTCACTTTGAAAGCAGGGTGCTAGTCAACAGGCCAGTGACATACATTTAAACTGAAGAAGAGTACACCTCAGCATGCAGGCACCAACATAAAAGCACCAAGCAAGTCAAACAGTTTAATGAAAGAAAAATTAAAGCAATACTTCCAGCAAACTAGACAGTGACTCAAAAAGTAAACTGAAGCAAGTGCACACTGAAAGGAATGCGCAGTCATAAGTCAGACATTCACATAAAGCAACTTACCAAGACACCCAATCAATTACATGGGAAAAAACTTGAGCCAATGCACCCAGAAAACTAGACCAGCACACCAAAGCATCCCACCCCTGATAGGATGGCAGCTGGGCTCTTAGGGTCACCTCTCAGTTTTTTGGCAGGGCTGAGCACCCCCCCAGTTTTATGCCCTGTGCGCCTGAAGGGGACACAGGCAAAAGGGGTCATAATGGGACATCTGGCACAGCCACTTTGTAATCGAGGTCACCCACCCAGCTCAAGACTGAGTTACAGGCTGATCTTAAATCTTTAAACAACCACAAGGGTCTCCAGCTAGTTGGTTCTTGAGCCAAAAGAGTCCTCAGCTCACTGGGAGTCTTTACATCGCGCCTGAGATGACATGACAATGTTCCTTAATCTGGAGCAACTGTGGGGACTGGTCTGGGTCTGACTTGGTTCATCAGAACTGCCCCATACCTTACTGCATTAAAAACATTCAACAGTTTCTGGAGTGAGCCACTTGTACAAGTGGACATAAGTACACCAAAACTCTGGAACTGTCACAAGTAAGCAATCTGAAGTCTTGGCAGCTGTAAATAAACACTTTGACTGTCAGATCACCAATTAGCAATTAAAAGGCTTAAAAGCTCACAAAAAGCAACTTAATTACTCCAAATGTGAATGTCACTTCAGACCAGCTTTCGCCTTTCCCTTTATTTTCACTCTACACACTCCAGCAGGCTGCAATCACCAGGGAGGAACACATCCAGCTCACAATTTGACTTCCCAACAACAAAACAGCAATTTAAAGAGTATTGGGTTGTGACAATCAAGGGTTCACCGGTTTGGACAAATGCCAAACACCTTCACATACAATGAAATCTCCTACCTTTCCCAGACTGCAGCCTTCAATATTTATGCTGTTCGCACGCCATATGCAGAGCTCTTTTATCATTCGCAGAAGATGGTGCAGTCCTGTCACATACACACAGTCCAGGCACTGAAGAAACATTGTTCGAGCTTCGAGAGATTACTATTGAATTCCAGTGACATCTACATTCCTTCCAAATTGTTATGAAAAATGTGAAATAAAGATGCTGCCAGCTCAAACACATTTTGTCAGTAAGCCTTTAAATTATCTTAATCAGCAGAGAGCGAGGCTAAGACTCGAACAACACTCAGGGCTTTTTCTTGAGTCTCCGTTTCACATTGTGTTGTGTGCTACACGTATACATATTTATGTACAGTGAAAATATGTATACATTTAGCACACGTGGCTAACTGGAGGTCCGTGAAAAAAGTCAAAAAAATAGTGAGTGCTGTTCGATCACAGCGCCGGCTCTAATAGATCCTGTGATTCGGGGCAAATCGCTTCGCCTTGTGGTGCTTACAAACCTCTGAGCTAGTGTAATGTAGCCAGGGTGGGTGCACAGGTAATACCCACCAAAAACAACAAACTCTCCTGAGTGAAAACCACGAGGCTGTTAGACTGCACAGCTTAAATAGAAAATGCCTGGGCTACCAACTGTACTCTGTTGGACCTCACCTGTGATCTCTATATACATAGGGAAGGGATACACATGGATATACTCTAAGAGTCACATAGAAATGGAAGAGTAGAGTTTTGGCCGGGGCTGTGCGGGGGGGGACGTGGGGGGAATCTAAAGGATACAAGGTTGGCAACCTGCCCATGGCGGGCTACTGTCACAAGCACAAGGAGGGCCTAAATCCACGGTATTTCCGGCTGCCTCGGTGACACTTGCTACGTTGCTTTTTAGGTCTTGCATTAGCCAAGAGCTTTTAATTTTAATAAAAAAAATAATATATCAGACAAATGTAACTCCTTAGCTGCAAAGACACGGGGCCCTGTCGGTGGCCCTTCATATAGACAGGGGGACACCTCTCACAGGGATTAACTCTTAACTCACGCAAGAGCGCCTCTCGCAAACTTAAGGATTTTATGGGGGCACCACGCACCGAAATCGTGACCCTCGCACCGATAACGAGGGCTTTTTTTTTTAAGGCAAACGCAGCTCCCAGGGTCAGCCCCCCTCCCCCCCCCGCGCCCGCAAAAAACACAGACAAACGCATTCCCAGTACAGACAGGGTAATCCCTCACCAGTCAATGCCCACTCGGCAGACAGAGCCCCCTCAAGGGCGAACAGATATCAGATTAATTATAAATTACATATGGTATCAAGTACCTGCTGAAGTACATTATGTGCATATCGCTACTACTTAATAGAGGACCTAGGTTGTAGGCCGAATCCCTGTTAATTCTGCACTCCTGAAGCTAAAGGAAGCCTGAGGTATCATTAACCCTGGCAGTGCAGAGTTAACTCTCCCTATACCAGGCATTCATAATGAGAACCATAATGGCAAATTGGTTTCAGAACATAAAATAACTTCCTTGAACTGTGCAACAGTCTAACACACACCTCAGCAGATCCTTGAACACACACATCCCCCACACACAATACCCCACACACCTGGAGGATATTGCACATAATAAACAGAGGGCATCACGATTTTCATGAAACCACCGTTTTTAGATTTAGAACGAACATAGATTGCACCTGATTTGAAACTCATAGCAACACTTAAAATTAGCCTGTGTTTTCTAGAAGACAGCGTTCTAGTATTCGAAGAAAAATAACAGGCTTTTCTGAGCACCTGATCGGCATTCGGATCTTTCCATGTTTTTTTAATATTTTTTTATATATCGATAACTCAACCCAAAAGTATCAGAGCACTTGAGCACCAGCTGCATTACAGATGGACACATTCATTTAAGGCTTGAGGAGATTAAGTGATTCGTGCGGATTCACAGGATGTTTGAGCGTCCCTGCCGAGACTTGCACCTTCTGAGTTTTCAAGGTCATCACACCTAGCCGTTAAGCCACACTCTGTCCCTCTAAGGTAGCTAAGTGAACTGAATGCCTGCCTTAAGTAAAGAAACATGTTACAGTGTTTGAAAAAGCTAGGTTATGCTCTTGTGTGTAAAGATGTCTGGTTTCAAGCACCATATAATTGTTTCCTCAAATGCTTGTTGCATTGGGTGGTGGTGGTGGGGAGGTGTTAAAGGTCCCTGACACAGTCATGCAACTCGGAGCATATATTAGGCACAAATGCTCCTTTTTTTAAACGTGACTCATCCCTGCATTGCTTTACATCGCTATGAAGAAACTCCGAAGGGACGGGTGTGAGTAGGGGTTTTGCCTGGCCTCCAGAGAAGCTAAAGTTGACAGGTATATTTGTGGTCTGGAAACAAACTGACGGCTTTAGATTCAGCCACCGCTTAATATGGGTTTAAACCCTTGGACGTTGTTCTTTGCAGGGCTGCACGTCACTGCATGGAGAACATTCGGTTTAAAGACGTGTGACTCCTCCTCTATTAACTAATTTTTTATTTGGTTCGGTGCTTCTTGCGTGATATGCAGTATGCACTATGATGCATGTTGAGAACCGATCAACCAAGTTTATGTAAGGTCACAGGGCCCTGTCGGTGACCCTTCATATAAACAGGATGACACCTCTCACAGGGATTAACTCTTAACTCACACAAGAGCCCCTCACGCAAACTTAAGGATTTTATGGGGGCACCACGCACCGAAATCGTGACCCTCGCACCGATAACGAGGGCTTTTTTTTTAAGGCAAACGCAGCTCCCAGGGTCAGCCCCCCGCGCCCGCAAAAAACACAGATAAAAGCATTCCCAGTATAGACAGGGTAATCCCTCACCAGTCAATGCCCACTCGGCAGACAGAGCCCCCTTAAGGGCGAACATAGGACCCCTGGCGTGGGGAATGTGACCCGTTGATAAAGACAGAAGAACCTCTGGCAAACACGAGAGCTCCATGCTCAGAAAAGAGGGTCATTTGAGCTAACCTCCATATTCCCATAAAACTAACACCCCACCTCCCCCAAGTATTAATTCATCTGACCGATATCCAACACATAAGAAAGACAATTGCGGGGTGGGAGGGGGGACCGGGGAATTAGAATAAAGAAGGGAAAACTTACCTGACCGCCAATCAGCGTCGCCTGCATCTTCTAAGTTCTGGGATCTTGGCGCCTTCACTGGAGCGGAAACCCCACCCTCCGTCCTCAGCCAATCCTGGCGCTGGAGCAGCGCCAGGATTGGCTAGGGAGGCACATTTGCTGCTCGCCCTGTCGCCCTTTGGAAACCCGGGCTGTGGCAGCAAACAAGCACCCCTGGGTCCCGCTGGGGAACTTACAGTGCGCATGCTTGAGAAAGTTTCCAACTTTCCCAAGCATGTGCACTGTAAGTTCCCCAGCGGGACGGTCTGCTGCAGCCTGAGTGTGGACTGTCACTCAAGCTGCAGCAGGCCACCCCCCCACGTGCAATTCCCGTCGGCGGCTGATCTGTTGCAACTTGCAATGCAATGTATTTTATTTAGAAGATTGGCCGGCGGCCGCGATGCGGGTCCATGGTGGCTGGTGGGGCTACGCCCCTACACCCCAATGGACGCACCGCTGCTGGTGTGGGTACTTCCACGAGTTGTTTGAAGCTCAAAGAGGACATTATGGTATCCAATTGGCGTGTAACCAAATCCTTATGAGGATTTTCTCAATGTAAATTAAAGTCTCCAGCTACCACGATTTTTTTATATCTCGTGCAGAGGTCAGACATAATGGGAGCAAATAAATCATTGAATAGTGGGGTAGACTCAGGTGGACGATAGACCGACAAGACTACCAGGCAAGAATTATTCAAGGTAATCTTTACCCCTAGCAGGTCAGCTAGGTCCACTGTTTCTGACAATATTCTTCCTACTGACAGATTCTTTTTGAATAGGATCGCTACTCCCCCCGTGCACTTCCTGCACGGTTGTGCCATATCGCATCATAGTTATTTGGGAGAGCCGCAATACTGTCTGGCATGGAGTTATCACCCATCCAGGTCTCTGTGAGAGTCAGAACATCAATGTCATTATCCTGAAGCAGAGTATAAATCTCCACATGATGTTTATGGAGCGACCTAGTATTTAGACTGGCTAGCTTTGCCAGAACTGCGGGGTCTGATAGCAGCTCACCGTTATCTAGTTGGAACAGCTCCTCCGACGAGTAAACTAGCCGGTGGCCAGAAGTCCAGGCCACGGGGCCCGTCCGTGCGCGGACGCGCGCATATGGGCTGGACTTTGGCGATGCTCTGGTGAGCCCGCAGCGCGTGACCGCTGCGCGTCAGCATGACCGGTTTAAGTTTAAGTACCGTGCAAAGCTTCTGGGCCTTCACCCCCCACCCAAGATGTCCGCCGCAGTGCTGCTCGAGGGAGAAAAGGACATGCACCAAACGCGGTGTATTTCAAGTATTACAGTGCAAGTGAGTGGCCGATTTAAAAACAGGGTAGAAGGTAGAAATTAGCACAAAGCAAAATGACAAAACGGGAATTTATTTATTTATTTATTTATTTATTTATGCGACTTTTAAAGCGCGCAAATACCCATGGGTGTCTCGGCGCTATAGATCAAAAGTAGTCAGACAGAAATAGTTACATGGAAAGGGCAGTTTACTGAGTGAAAAGCCAAGTTTTTAGCTGTTTCCTGAAGGTCATAAGGGTGGGGCTGGTTTTGATGTAAGTGGGGAGAGAATTCCAAAGTTTGGCGGTGGCTATTACAAAGCATCTGTCTCCCCAGTTGACTCTTCGGGTGCGGGGAATATTAACACAATGATAGGAAGAGGAGCGCAAGGTTCTGATGTTGTTTTTAGGTTTAAAGGCCTCTCTGAGAAAAGCAGGACCGATATTGTTGATTGCTTTATATGCTATACAGAGGGACTTAAATCTGATGCGGTTTTTGATGGAGAGCCAGTGAAGGTTTTGCAAATGGGAGGAGATGGATTGAAATTTGGGAATTTTGAGAAGGACTCTGGCTGCCGCATTCTGAACTAGCTGAAGTTTATTAGTAATTTTGGCCTGTGCATTCAAAAAAAGAGCATTACAGTAGTCTGTACGTGAGAAAATTAGGGAGGTAATGAGAGTTTTTGCGTGAGTACTGGGGATATACGGTAGTAGCTTTTTTATTTTCCGTAACATGAAAAATGAAGAGGACACCACATTGTTAGCATGATGGGTAAATAGTAGTTTATCATCAAATATTACCCCTAAGTTCCTCACCTTGGTGACCGGGGTGGGGGGAGGGCCTAACTTGTCAGGCCACCAAACGGGAGACCAGTTGGGTTCAAGTTTACCGAAGACCATTATCTCTGTTTTGGAGGAGTTCAGCTTTAAGCAATTGGCAGTCATCCAGTCACTTATTGCCAACATGCCTGATTGAAAGTTAGCGGCTACATCCGCACCGTCTTGATGGATAGATAAGACGAGCTGTGTATCGTCGGCGTAGGTTGTAAGGCTGATATTGTGAGCTTTGATTACCCTCGCCAAGTCCGACACGTATATATTAAACAATGTCGGACTTAGCGAGGATCCTTGAGGAACGCCGCATGGAAGTGAAAAAGTGGGCGAGCAAAATTGTCCCATTTTGACTGTTAGGGATCGATTCTCAAGGAATGAAGATATGAGATTTTTTGCTTTGTGTGTAATCCCCAGGGCAGAGACACGGTCGACCAAGGTGGTATGGTCGACCGTGTCGAAGGCTGCGGACAAGTCCAACAATATCAGAACCGCTGCTCCCCCTTTGTCCATAGTAGACCTAATCTCATCCGCCGCTTTAATGAGTGCTGTTTCTGTGCCATGTGCCTGTCTAAAACCAAATTGTGTGTCGTCTAAAAGATCGTTGGTTTCAATGAAGTTAGAGAGTTGCGTGTTCATAAGACTCTCAAATATCTTAGATGGAAAGGGTAGGCAGGCAATGGGCCTGTAGCTAGCTGGATCTCCTGGGTCTAGGTTAGGCTTTTTAAGAAGTGGGCGTATGACTGCTTGTTTCCACACTGAGGGGTATATTCCTGTGCTAAACATGGTGTTACAAATGTTAGCAATTGCTGGTGTAATAATGTGTGAGATCGAATTGAGGATAGAAGGTGGACAAGGGTCAGTAGGGGAGCCGGATTTGATTTTAGTTATGAGGTGTTGGATGCGCTCTTGGGAGGTTTCTTGAAAATGAGAAAATGTGACTGGGGTATTTGAAAGGTCAGGTGAGGATATCGATGACTCGGAGTGAGTGGAAGGAGCAAAAGTGCTAAAGATTGACATGACCTTGTCAGTAAAGAACTTGGCAAGAGAGTCACAGAGTTGTTGGGATGTGTCCTCCGGAGGTGCCGGGGGATTGGAAAGCTGGTTCACTACCTGGAACAATTGCTTAGTGGAATTTTGTGCGGAGTTAATTTGTGACACAAAATAGTTAGTCTTCTGAGTGAAGATTATTTGTTTATAATTCATCAAGGCTGATTTATAGATTAATTTGTCAGATGGGTGATAATGCTTGCGCCATCTCCTTTCAAGGTTTCGGCAGTGTTGTTTTTGCCTACGGAGGTCCTCCGAGAACCAAGGTGCTGATGGAGTATGCCGATTTCTATTGGAAGTTTTGAGGGGGGCGAAGGTATTGCATGCCTGGGTGAGGTGTGTAAGATAATTGTTGGATGCTATGTTAGGATCAGAGTAGGTGTTTTGCAGTGATTCCGTTAACATTGTGGAAAATTCAGGGATGTTAAGGTTTTTCCAATTCCTTGATGAAATATGGGTTAGTGACTTAGGTGGTGCTGTAGTCATAGGATTAAGTTTGATGTTAAAATATACCACCGAGTGATCAGTCCATGTAAGAGGTTCTACTCTGGAGACCGTGATGTCATTATTGTTCGTGAAAATCGCATCCAAAGTATGTCCTGCGATGTGGGTAGGGGCTTCAACTAATTGATGGAGGCCGGCCGCTAGGCAATCATTTAGAATAGTGATAGAGTCTGTATCATCTGTCATCTGTTAATTTAAAAAGATGCTTGCAATAGCTCCTGCAATATCGCCCCTATGAGCGCGCTACGCTCTGGGCTGCTCCTTGTAGTTGCAGAGTAGTTTCCAGTGGCAGGCCGCCTAGTTTACCCGGTTTAAGTACCGGTCTAGCGTCCTTGTGACGACTAGACCGTGCAAAGCTTCTGGGCCTTCACCCCCCACCCAAGATGTCCGCCACAGTGCTGCTCGAGGGAGAAAAGGACCCGCACCAAACGCGGTGTATTTCAAGTATTATAGTGCAAGTGAGTGGCCGATTTAAAAACAGGGTAGAAGGTAGAAATTAGCACAAAGCAAAATGGCAAAACGGGAATTTAAAAAGATGCTTGCAATAGCTCCTGCAATATCGCCCCTATAAGCGCGCTACGCTCTGCGCTGCTCCTTGTAGTTGCAGAGTAGTTTCCAGTGGCAGGCCGCCTAGTTTACCCGGTTTAAGTACCGGTCTAGCGTCCTAGTGGCGACTAGACCGTGCAAAGCTTCTGGGCCTTCACCCCCCACCCAAGATGTCCGCCGCAGTGCTGCTCGAGGGAGAAAAGGACCCGCACCAAACGCAGTGTATTTCAAGTATTATAGTGCAAGTGAGTGGCCAATTTAAAAACAGGGTAGAAGCTAAAAATTAGCACAAAGCAAAATGACAAAACAGGAATTTTAAAAGATGCTTGCAATAGCTCCTGCAATATCGCCCCTATGAGCGCACTACGCTCTGCGCTGCTCCTTGTAGTTGCAGATTAGTTTCCACTCTGTTGTCCCCCACAGATAGATTTTGCATCTACGGTGTATCTCCAGTAGTCGAAACCCTGTATAGACAGTTTGGAGATAAAAGGTGCGGAATATATCAGCGTAGTATTAGCATAATCTTCTTCGTTGTTGCATTCGTTTGTGCAAGTTTGTAATAAAATGATTCTGGGTCTGATGTATTGAACCCTGAGACGTATGCAAATTTCTGTGCGAATGTGGCTGAACTACCCTTTTGTGGTGTCTGGCAATGTTCTCTTTGATGGTAAGTGTGTGGCGCAGTTACTCTATGCAGAAAATTATGACCATAATGCTGGCAACAAAGCATGGTATCGTAGTCAGTTGTATCTTCATACAATTCCCTGTAAGAAAATGCAGCAGACTGTTCTAAATCTGAAAGCATAGTATTTACGGTGTTAATGTCCCAATCATCAGAGAGTGCACTGGGGGTAATGAAATCATTTAAAGAAATTTTAAACATGTGGAATTTTTAAATGCTCTGTGGGGCCAAATACATCATATGTATCGATATCCCAAACTATACCATCAGGCACTGGAATTGCTGTGATGACGTATGTGGTTTCAGGACCAAGTTCATAGATTGTACTGCATAGGGTTCTGGGAGATAATGTCCGTTCAGAAGCAGAAAAAAGACAGTCACTATGCGAATCCAAATTAACAAATATACTATCCCTGTTGCAAATCAAATATGCAACCAAGGTGACACTAAGTAAGTTTTTTTGAGCAAAAGATAGAATTGTAGAAATTTCTCTTTCTTTGCTATGAATGGTGTTTGATCAGGTTCACTGGGATCTGAGGAGAAATCATCGAAGTTGATGAAGTAGCCAGACACAGTTCAATCTATCTTTTGTAGCTCAGCAGGTTTTATAGAACTGGCAGATGTGGGGTTTGAAGAAACAATAATGTAGACATCATTGTTGGGCCGAATTGCAACTTGCATTGTTGTTTCTTCTTGAAGATTTTCAATTTCAATTTAAATGATTTGTGCTCCATTATTTGGTACTCCTTCACTTTGTGTAGTGAATTCTTGAAAGGTTATCAGTCTTTCCATCTGAACTTCCTGTATAGTAGCTAGAGGAGATCTGCGGCTCCTCAGGACCCCACACGGCATACTGTTGAGAATCGGCCACATTACGCGGTTAGATCAGATCAATGGAGACAAAACTTTTCTTTTTTTTTGCTGGCAAGAGGCGGAAGAAGTACTGTTCTTGTTCCCACAACCCCCAGGACAGGTACAGGTGTTCTGTAAGATGGCCCAAACTCTCTCCTGTCCACGATCTTTTCCCTGACCAGGTCCCCAATCTGCGGAACCTAGGCGGGTCTTTCCGTATCTGGCTTCACTTCCCCAGTGGCGGTGCGTTTGAATTGCACATTCTTGTCCCAAACAGTATTTCATAAGGGGTACGGCCTCCCAAGGATTTTCTTGGCATATAATTGAGTGCCCTCTGGACCCCGTATATGTGGTTGACCCAATTACACCTAATAACCTAGCTGTTGAGGATTGCTTTGGGTCCCTGTTTCTCCTCTCCACCACCGAATTTCCCTCGGGATGGTAGGGGAGAAGTACTGCAAGGCCACGCCCATACTTTCCATGGCTTCCTTGAAAGCCCGAGAGCTAAACACAGGGCCACGGTCAGAATGTAACGTGCCAATTGCTTATGTCCCGATATATATCCTTTATAACAGTTTGAGCGTCAGCCAAGTGCTGGGACCAAACCCATAGGAATCTAGAGCATGGATCCACTGCCACAAAGATGTACTTGTAAGCCCCGTCTGAATTTAAGGGGCAGCAGTGGTCCAAATAGACACATGCGACAAATCTGTTTGAACTCAGTAATGGTGTTTGTGGTGGCCTGTGAATGGTTGAATCTTTCATCTGCTGGCAATTATCGCACTTCAGGACATAGTCCTTTGTTTGTTTTGTCAGCCCCGACCACCAGTTACGCTGCTTCAGTTATTAAATTGTGGCAGTGACTACTGCGTGTGCAGAGCCCAGAACTTCGTGTGCAGCTAGAATTAAACCTAACCTGCGATCTTTGTTTGATATTACTTTATTCCCTACTCCTGGAATTTGAGCATACAATATGTTTTGTGCATCTAACTTGTAGGAGTACTTGAGAGGAAAGCCTTTTGACAGTACAACAGAGCCGTTCTTTGTGGCATTGATAGCTACTAGTATATCTCCATCTATTCTCTTGTGTAAACTAGTGATTAAAGAAATGGCAGCAGTTTGCACTGAAACCTTGGCAGCTTCATCAGCCAGTGATTCCCTTCAACGTGTATGCCAACACGCTGATGACTCAAGGTATGAATAACTTGAGCCTGTGGCAGACATGCTTTCAGCTTTGCCACTTGTTCCCATAACAATTTATGTTTTGTCGTGCCACCCTTGGCATCTTTAAACCCATTCTGGCCCCACTGTTGAAGATATTCGATGTAAGATTGCACACAGTAAAATGAATTGTCCACAATCAGTGTGGGGTATTCCTAATCTGTATACTGTAGTGCCAGTATCAGGTCTTTCCGTTCTGCCAGCTGCGCTGTACAATCTCCCAAAGATTACGTATTCGTATAGCTGGGATGGGATTTACTTTCCCGCATACGACCTTTCACAATAGCACATGCAGTCCTATATTGCTGTTTACTTCCAATGGCAGGTTAAGCAGAACCGTCAGTGTAAATGATGTATTTGTACTGATCTAGAGGCAAGTTTTCATTCGGGAGAGGGTATTCTTGTTCATATTGTAGAAATGCTTGTGTTCTAAGTTTTGGATCGAATCTATATTCTACATCTGTTGCAGTGAGAGAATTAGATCATTGTATCCAACGTGGATGCAATGCCTCTGCATCTGGAATACTGGTCTTGGTTACCGCTTCTAAAATGAGATTTGTATGCGAGTGGAACTGTCTCACCTTCATTAAACGTGATGTAGGTATATCCTGATAACCCGGGGATGACCCGTATTGTAAATGTAAATGTAAATGTACAGGAATTTATATAGTGCAAATCACCGAGCGGTTTCTAAGCGCTTGCCTAGGGAACCCGTCCTGGTATTCCCCTGTGAGATAACCCCGGCAGGGTATCCGCAAGGTGAAAGCCAGGCATCCCGCCGTGAGGGGCCGTTGTGGAGATTAAGCAAGCTATTGCCCAGAGTCGCAGAGTGTGAGCCCGTGAATCGAGTAGGCACCAGAGCGAGAATTGTCGCGTCCATGGACATTTTAGGACTCAAGACCCCGCCGAGCCGGGAATTGAACCCTGGTCCCGGGCTGACCTCTGCTTCCAGGTCTGCCTCCTCTAACCAGTGAGCCACACTTCTCCACCTATTACCAGGTTGCGGACGTTTGCTCGTGCCTGCAAGTGTTTTGAAGCCATCATGTCAGCTTGAACTGAGCATAGAGCCTATGTATGTTTTTGAGTCCACTTGTTCACTTTGAAATCTGGTCTGATTAGGTCTTAGAAAGGTTTGACTTTTTCTGCGTAGTCATGAATGTATGTTCTGCCGAAATGTAGAAATCCTAACAAGGATTGTAAACCCTTTATAGTCTTTGGAGGATGGATTAGCGCGCAGTTTTCAAAAATATTTGCAGCCATGCTTTTCCCTTTACTTGACAGCTCATATCATAAAAATAGGACGTTGAGATGGGAAATTTTCGTTTTTTTGAAGTTAAATATGTACCCCAACTTGGCAAAACCAACAATTCTGTTGTTCACCCTGCACAAGTGTTCAAGTAATTCATCGTCCGTCAGATAAATATCATTTACGTTGGACACTTTCTCTTCATCGTAAGTTTGTAACAGCTCTGATACTCTTGCCAAGAACAGCTCAGGCTGTTTTTATAGCCTTGGGGCAGACGACAAAATTGACGCTAAGTGCCGAGGGCAGAAAATCCTGTCGAATATCTGCTTTCAGCAGCTATATTTTGGCAGAAGAATCCATTTGAGATATCTAGTGTTATTTTGTATTTCTTCCACACAATGTTATTCATTAATGCAGCACTATGTGCATTCTGAACTAGAAAAGTTGCTGTGCATGTGTTCAAATGTCTGTAATCTAAAACCAAACGATAGGTGCTGTCAGGTCTCATTACGGGAAAAAAAGGGTTGTTCATTGGCGAGGTGCACGTTTCAATCGCACCCTGGTATTCTACTTTGTTTAAGATTTCTTTCACCTGTTTCTTCACCTCATTTTTAATAGGTTACTGTCTCTGTGGAGTTGGAGTCGTTTTTAATGGGATTTTGTTGTGTTTGGACTCCACGTGTCACCCTACATGGTTGCGGTATTATGCTGGAGCTGGTGCTTGTGCCCACTCCTGTGCGTATGAGTGTTTTAAGAGAACAGGAACGAGGTCAGAAAAGGCAGGCAAAATGACGCTTAAACCTTTTGGGCAATCCATTACAAATTCAGACGGCCAATCTTTTTCTGTTAATAGGATGTAATTTTCAAATGTCACATTTTCCCAAAAAAGACCTTTAATTTTTCTTGAGATGTCCCCCTCTATGTGGTGATTCATTTTGTGTAGACGGTGTGGGGCACTCACTCTTGAATCAGATGTTTCCACTGTGATGTATTATCACTAACAAGGGGGGGGGGGGATATATCGAAATGGATTCGTTCTCCCTGGTCAAATGTACATAAACAAAAAGAATCCACTCCTTGAGTGTAGAGCGTATCCTCTAAATGTGGGGAACACCCTTGTTGTTTTTGGTCCCCTCACACACCAACAGGCCCCTTGGTGTCATGCTTCATCATCGGGGTCATCCTACCCCTCTACGGGGTACAGCGTGCTGCGACCTACGGATACGCGGGAGCACTTAAGATGACTATGTGTGGTGAGGATGGGGTATTTTAAATGTGAGTGTATAGTGGGGTTTAGATCTAAGTGAGTGAAGTTTAAAAAGAACCTGGCCTGTGGGGTAACAAAAAACTTTTAATGGGCCCCCAGGCTGGTGCTATTAAAATAGAGTGTGGGAGGTTAATAATGCAAACAATGTGCATTACCTCCTTTCTGTGTGCGTCAAGATGTTTCGGTGAAAACACCTTCTTCAGGACGGGTACACAAATCCCCACCTTACTCATGTTTCTCTATCTTATATCAGGATTTCTAATAAAAGTGAGATTTTTAAAGTGCAGGTAATAATGTACCTAACAAAAACGTTGCTTATTGGTCGACCTGTTGAGAGAAATAGACAAAAAAATGTTTGTGGTGGTCTACTTTTCAAAACCAAAGGTTACGGTGACCGGTGGTTACAGGTGACATGATAGTGGTAAAAGTATCAGACTATAGGTGTCCATTGTGCCAATAGTGGAAAAAAGGGACAAACTAGACTCACTAACATATAACATAAAACACACACTTTTTCTTTGTAAATTCTGCATTTTAGCGATATTTAGAACATTGCACCCTTAGTGGTTAGGGGTTGTCAAATATACTGTTGGGTGCTACTGTGAAGAAAAAAAGAAGAAAAGACACTACATGCCCCTATACACTGGTAACATACTGTTTTGTAGGGGTAGAAATGCCTCATGAGCCCAATGTCAGGGTCCCTTTCTGCTATTTAGTACCTGTCAAACAAATGGAGTCTCAGTCTTATTTTTACTTACATTGGCGTCATGGAGAAAATGCTACTATCTATCTTTTCTACTCACAATTTCAGCGAGGAAATTCCTCCCGACCGACCCCTCCATGGCTTTGGTGGTTGTGTCAAAGGGAGTGCCAGGTTCCGGTATTTGTACTTTTTTGAAGTTCCTATCATTGATAGATTGGATAATTGGCGTTTCCTGCCTGCCCTTGTATGGGCTTGATGCCGGTTCTGCTCGCATCCCCATGCCTTAGTGTTGCGTTATCGCGCATGCGTGCTGCCTGAGATACAGACGTGTATGTCTGTGAAGCCGCGCATGCATTCTGATCACCCTCACGTGTGTTGCGCTCGTTGGGTTGAAGCGGGCGGCACAGACGTGTGTGTCTGTTGAGCCGTGCATGCGTTCTGCTCACCCTCACGTGTATTGCGCTCGTTAGGTTGAAGCGGGCGGGCGCATGCGTGTACCGTTCTTCTTTCCTGAACTTTATTAAGGCTAATTATTGGAAAAAAGAAGTTACTACAATAACGTTATGGATGTGTTACTTGACCATTGATGGGTGTTGGTAAAACCCACTAGATATTCGTGATACATCCTAAGAAATCTTGGACGGGATCCTATGGTGTATGGAAAGGTGTAGTTCACCGGGTAGATCGGGTAAGGCTAGATTGGGTTCAATGTTAGGCACATCAATGTAATGGCTCTGTCTTTCGCTCAAGGCTCTATAGTACATTGGAACCGGTCGGATGGGGTTCTTCTAAGTTAAGTGAGTATTACACTATCAATCCATCTGAGTGGCCGCTCCCCAGTGTCCTCCTGTGGCATTTGGTATCGTTACTGCACTGCTTATTGCTAGTCTGCCTAATTATTGCTGCCGCTGTGTGCCTGGCTACCGCTCTGACAAGTCTGCATTTCTGATTTTAAAATCGCCGCTTTTCTGTATTTTGCGCGTTTCCGCTGTGCTTGGTATTGTTACTGCACTGCTTGTTGCTAGTCTGCCTAATTATTGCTGCCGCTGTGTGCCTGATTGCCGCTCTGACAAGTCTGCATTTTTGTTTTAAAAATCGCCGCTTTTCTGTATTCAGCGCGTTTCCGCTGTGCTCCCCCCTCCGCCTCCATTTTGTGTATGTTGTTGTTGTGGTCATCTGTAGCCCGCCCCGCCTCCCAGCTGAGACGCCCTCCCACTGACCAGAACAGCGCTTCACCACCGGAAAACGCCGTGACTCGCTCCTCTCCCTTGAGCTGAGTGATCGCTACCCAGTGTCCTCCTGTGGCATTTGGTATCGTTACTGCACTGCTTATTGCTAGTCTGCCTAATTATTGCTGCCGCTGTGTGCCTGGCTACCGCTCTGACAAGTCTGCATTTCTGATTTAAAAATCGCCGCTTTTCTGTATTCAGCGCGTTTCCGCTGTGCTCCCCCCTCCGCCTCCATTTTGTGTATGTTGTTGTTGTGGTCATCTGTAGCCCGCCCGCCTCCCAGCTGAGATGCCCTCGCCCCTCCCCCTCCACCACCCATATATGACAGGAGTTCCCGCGCGCAGCGTTCACGCGCAGCGACCGCGCCCCATTCGCGCCGAAGGTGCGCCAAAGGTAAGCCCGTCTACGCCCGTCCGCGCCTGGACCGCGCCCAGTGCCAGACCCCCTGCCCCTCGCATTTCCCAGCCCTCCCGCATTACCTACGATGCTGCCACCCTCCTAGCCCTTAACCCCGGTCGCGCCCCCA
Source organism: Lissotriton vulgaris (assembly GCF_964263255.1). NCBI lineage: Eukaryota > Metazoa > Chordata > Amphibia > Caudata > Salamandridae > Lissotriton > Lissotriton vulgaris. Next base: position 229,628,955 of record NC_141691.1, on the reverse strand, counting down.
ACTGCGTCCAAGCCACTCCAGGACACACCCATGGACCTTTCTCTTGCTACTCCTGCAAATTCATCGGCACCGACAACATCCCCGCTGCGACCACACCACAGATTCCCGACCCCAATCACCTACAATGCATCCTGCTCAACACCCGATCGGTCCACAGACACGCCATTGACCTATGGAATCTACTAGACACCACCTCTCCAGACGTCGCCTTCCTAACAGAAACATGGATGAACGCTTCCTCCGCCCCAGACATCACCATTGCCATCCCTGAAGATTATAAGATCACACGCAAGGACCGTACCGGCCACACAGGAGGAGGAATCGCTATCGTCCATAAAAAATCAATCCGCATCTCAACCAGCTCTGACGTCAACCTCGCCAACTCCGAACACCTTCACTTTCAGATCCACATCGACCCCAAGACCACACTCAGAGGCACCCTCCTATACAGACCACCAGGACCCCGCGCAAAATTCAGTGAAGACATCACGGACTTCATCACTCCACACGCACTCCCCTCCAAAGACTACATCCTTCTGGGAGACCTCAACTTTCACCTTGAAAAGAACAACGACCGCAACACCACCACCCTCTTGGACAACCTCGCCAACCTCGGACTTAAACAACTGGTCACTTCCCCCACCCACATCGCAGGTCACACACTCGACCCCATCTTCACATCCAGCAATCATGTCTCCTTCAGCCACACTACGAATCTCCTCTGGACTGACCACAGCTGCGTTCACTTCACCTACAACAAGCCAAAACCCATCAACCACCCCCAACCAACTCTGCAAAGAAACTGGAACAAAATCACCATCGACCAGATCTCCTCATCGCTCCTTCTAAACACCCCAGCCCACTCTTCTAACCCAGACCAAGCCGCCGCCAACTTCACCCTATGGTTATCCAACACCGCCGACACTTTAGCGCCACTGAAAAAACGTCAAAGCAAACCTGGCAACAAGAAGGCCTCTTGGTTGAACGATGATCTTAAGAAGTCCAAGAAACTCTGCCGCTCCCTAGAAAAGGCCTGGAAAAAAGACCCAACCACTAGCACCAAGGGCGCCTTCAAAAACGCCACCCGCACACACCACCAACTAATCCGAAAGGCCAAGAAAACAACATTCAAGGACCGACTTGACAACAACGCCCACAACAGCAAGGAACTTTTCAACATCATCAAGGAATTTACCAATCCCTCGGCCAACTCCAACAACATCACCCCCTCTCAAGTCCTCTGCGACTCCCTAGCCTCATTCTTCCACAACAAAATTGCAGACATCCACAACAGCTTCGACAAACAACCCGGAGACCAACCCACCCAACCTTATGCTGAACATTCGCCCCCCATGAACACCCTTAACGACTGGAACCCAATCTCCACTGAGGACACCATCCGCCTGATGAACTCCATCCACTCAGGATCCCCCACAGACCCATGTCCTCACCACATCTTCAACAAAGCAGACTTCGTCATAGCACCGCACCTCCGAGACGTCATCAACTGCTCCTTCAACTCCGCCACCTTCCCGGAAAGCTGGAAACACGCTGAACTCACCGCCCTTCTGAAAAAACCCACAGCGGACCCCACCGAACTCAAAAATTACCGCCCCATTTCGCTCCTTCCATTCCCGGCCAAAGTAATCGAGAAAGCTGTCAACAACCAGCTCGCCGCTTTCCTCGAAGCCAACAAATCCCTCGACTCCTCACAATCTGGCTTCCGAGCAAAACACAGCACTGAGACCGCCCTCATCGCAGCAACAGACGACATTCGAACTCTACTGGACAACGGAGACACAGCCGCCCTCATCCTCCTTGACCTCTCTGCAGCCTTCGACACAGTCTGCCACAGCACCCTTTTACAACGCCTCAGAAACATCGGAATCCAAGGAAAAGCACTTGAATGGATCACCTCGTTCCTCACCGGAAGAACTCAGAGAGTCCGCCTTCCACCATTCAAGTCTGAGGCCACTGAAGTCATCTGTGGCATACCCCAAGGATCTTCACTCAGCCCCACCCTCTTCAACGTATACATGAGCCCCCTCGCGGCCATCGCCCGCCAACACAACCTCAACATCATCTCTTACGCGGATGACACTCAACTGATCCTTTCTCTCACCAATGACCCCAGCACAGCCAAAACTAACCTACACGAAGGAATGAAAGAAGTTGCCGAATGGATGAAGCACAGCCGTCTGAAACTAAACTCAGATAAAACAGAAGTCCTCATCTTAGGTACATCCCCCTCGGCATGGGACGACTCTTGGTGGCCGGAAGCCCTTGGAAAAGCACCCATCCCGACAGACCACGCACGGAACCTAGGCGTTATCCTGGATTCTTCACTCTCAATGAACAGACAAGTCAGCGCCGTATCCTCATCCTGCTTCAACATTCTTCGCATGCTCAAAAAACATTTCGCTGGATCCCTACCGAAACCAGAAAAACAGTCACCCATGCTCTGGTCACGAGCCGACTGGACTACGGAAACACCCTCTACGCAGGTACTACCGCTAAACTCCAGAAGAAACTCCAACGAATCCAAAACGCCTCAGCCAGGATCATATTAGACATCCCACGCAACGAACACATCTCTGGTCACCTGAAAGACCTCCACTGGCTACCCGTCAATAAGAGGATCACTTTCCGACTGCTAACCCACGCACACAAATCACTCTACGACATCGGACCAGAATGCCTCAACCCACGCCTGTCCTTCTACAACCCCTCCCGCCAACTACGTTCTTCCAACCAAGCCCTCGCCACTGTACCTCGCATCAACAAGAACACCATGGGAGGAAGATCCTTCTCATACCTGGCTGCTAAAACATGGAACTCACTCCCCACTTACCTTCGCCTCACCCAGAACCACCTAGCATTCAGAAAGCAACTTAAAACGTGGATTTTTGACAAGTAATCCTCCTCCCCTCCCTAAGCGCCTTGAGACCCTCTGGGTATGTAGTGCGCTATATAAATCTCTTTGACTTGACTTTTTTTCTTCACAGGAGCACCCAACAGTATATTTGACAACCCCTAACCACTAAGGGTGCAATGTTCTAAATATCGCTAAAATGCCGAATTTACAAAGAAAAATTGTGTGTTTTATGTTATATGTTAGTGAGTCTAGTTTGTTCTTTTTTCCACTATAGGCACAATGGACACCTATAGTCCTATACTTTTACCGCTATCATGTCACCTGTAACCACCAGTCACCGTAACCTTTGGTTTTGAGAAGTAGACCACCACAATACATTTTTTGTCTATTTCTCTCAACAGGTCGACCAATAAGCGACATTTTTGTTAGGTACATTATTACCTGCACTTTAAAAATCTCACTTTTATTAGAAATCCAGATATAAGATAGAGAAACGTGAGTAAGGTGGGGAATTGTGTACCCCGTCCTGAAGAAGGTGTTTCCACCGAAACATGTTGACGCACAGAGAAAGGAGGTAATGCACATTGTTTGCGTTATTAACCTCCCACACTCTATTTTAATAGCACCAGCCTGGGGGCCCATTAAAAGTTTTTTGTTACCCCACAGGCCAGGTTCTTTTTAAACTTCACTCACTTAGATCTAAACCCCACTATACACTCACATTTAAAATACCCCATCCTCACCACCCATAGTCATCTGAAGTGCTCCTGAGTATCCGTAGGTCGAGCACGCCGTACCCCGTAGAGGGGTACGATGACCCCGATGATGAAGCATGACACCAAGGGGCCTGTTGGTGTGTGAGGGGACCAAAAACAACAAGGGTGTTCCCCACATTTGGAGGATAGGCACTACACTCAAGGAGTGGATTCTTTTTGTTTATGTTCCGCTGTGATGTATTCATTCAATACTGCTGGCTCCAGAAGTTTCTTCAGCTTCTGGTGAGCTATTGTTACTTCTGCCGCAATGTCTAGAATCGTCAGAGCCCATTCCCATTCAGAAGCAGAGTCCTCAGTAACCTGGGAATGTCTGATTTTAATCCAGCTACTTTCTTCTTTTTGAATTACGCCTCTACTTTTGGTTGCTCCTTCTGTGTGATAATAACATCTGAATTGCAATGTGCTTCCCTTTTTACCTTTGGTTTATCTTCAGTCATTTGTTCTGACCGTCATTCCCTCTCCGAGTTTTTTGATGAACCCTGAAAGGATTGTGTTTCAGTACTCTGATACTTGTCAGGTTTCTTAATGTTATCATGATTTCCAAGGTTACAACTCTTTTCAGAGGACTCCCGTTGGGGAGACCCACCGCTTGATCGTGAAGTGGTTCTTTTATTGTTATTATTTTTTGATTGATTACTATCCCATTTCCAGGGGCAATGGGTGACATTTCAAAGTGGTGGTGTGCTAAGTGATGTGCATACAGCACCATAGCGAGCGAGCGCAGCGAGCGAGCCCGAACTCCAAAAGGGGGGTTTGGGGGATAACCCCCCCAAGAAAATTTTGAAAAAAAAGAAGAAAAATCGTGCATTTTTCAAGCAAATTTGAGAAAGCAGGAAGGTTAATAAAGGAATTGTGAAAGTGCAGTTATTACATTAATAGATGGCATAACATAGGTAGCAGCTTATTCAGTATAACCACAGAGCTTCATACATGCCGTCCTATTACGCTCAGGTGCTGAATTCAGACTATAAGACTTTCATGAAAATCTCAGCTCGAAGAGTAGAAGAAGTTGCACAGCAGTTGGGTAACAGCCTTCACAAAGCATTGGGAAAATGAGAGGCAATTACTAAAGCAAACTGAAAGCAATGAATCAAGTAGTAACTTAAAGCAATGCATCCAGCAAAACAGTGCATGCAGTCAACCATACAAAAGTAAACTAAAGCAAGTGTGAACCTTCACTTTGAAAGCAGGGTGCTAGTCAACAGGCCAGTCACATACATTTAAACTGAAGAAGAGTACACCTCAGCATGCAGGCAGCAACATAAAAGCACCAAGCAAGTCAAACAGTTTAATGAAAGAAAAATTAAAGCAATACTTCCAGCAAACTAGACAGTGACTCAAAAAGTAAACTGAAGCAAGTACACACTGAAAGGAATGCGCAGTCATAAGTCAGACATTCACATAAAAGCAACTTAACAAGACAGCCAATCAATTACATGGGAAAAAACTTGAGCCAATGCACCCAGAAAACCAGACCAGCACACCAAAGCATCCCACCCCTGATAGGATGGCAGCTGTGCTCTTAGGGTCACCTCTCAGTTTTTTGGCAGGGTTGAGCACCCCCCAGTTTTATGCCCTGTGCGCCTGAAGGGGACACAGGCAAAAGGGGTCATAATGGGACATCTGGCACAGCCACTTTGTAATCGAGGTCACCCACCCAGCTCAAGACTGAGTTACAGGCTGATCTTAAATCTTTAAACAACCACAAGGGTCTCCAGCTAGTTGGTTCTTGAGCCAAAAGAGTCCTCAGCTCACTGGGAGTCTTCACATCGCGCCTGAGATGACATGACAATGTCCCTTAATCCAGAGCAACTGTGGGGACTGGTCTGGGTCTGACTTGGTTCATCAGAACTGCCCCATACCTTACTGCATTAAAAACATTCAACAGTTTCTGGAGTGAGCTACTTGTACAAGTGGACATAAGTACACCGAAACTCTGGAACTGTCACAAGTAAGCAATCTGAAGTCTTGGCAGCTGTAAATAAACACTTTGACTGTCAGATCACCAATTAGCAATTAAAAGGCTTAAAACTCAAAAAAAGCAACTTAATTACTCTAAATGTGAATGTCACTTCAGACCAGCTTTCGCCTTTTCCTTTATTTTCACTCTACACACTCCAGCAGGCTGCAATCACCAGGAAGGAACTCATCCAGCTCACAATTTGACTTCCCAACAATAAAACCAGCAATTTACAGAGTATTGGGTTGTGACAATCAAGGGTTCACCGGTTTGGACAAATGCCAAACACCTTCACAAGCTTTCATACAATGAAATCTCCTAGCTTTCCCAGACTGCAGCCTTCAATATTTATGCTGTTCGCATGCCATATGCAGAACGCTTTTATCATGTGCAGAAGATGGTGCAGTCCTGTCACATACACACAGTCCAGGCACTGAAGAAACATTGTTCGAACTTCGAGAGATTACTATTGAATTCCAGTGACATCTACATTCCTTCCAAATTGTTATGAAAAATGTGAAATAAAGATGCTGCCAGCTCAAACACATTTTGTCAGTAAGCCTTTAAATTATCTTAATCAACAGAGAGCGAGGCTAAGACTCCAACAACACTCAGTGCTTTTTCTTGAGTCTCCGTTTCACATTGTGTTGTGTGCTATATGTATATATATTTATGTACAGACTATAGCTCCATACAGTGAAAATATGTATACATGTAGCACACGTGGCTAACTGGAGGTCCGTGAAAAAAGTCAAAAAAGCAGTGAGTGCTGTTCGAGTCACAGCGCCGGCTCTAATAGATCCTGTGATTCGGGGCAAATCGCTTCGCCTTGTGGTGCTTACAAACCTCTGAGCTAGTGTAATGTAGCCAGGGTGGGTGCACAGGTAATGCCCACCAAAACCTTTGGGTCGAGTTTGCAAAACAACAAACTCTTCTGAGTGAACACCACGAGGCTGTTAGACTGCACAGCTTAAATAGAAAATGCCTGGGCTACCAACTGTACTCTGTTGGACCTCACCTGTGATCTCTATATACATAGGGAAGGGATACACATGGATATACTCTAAGAGTCACATAGAAATAGAAGAGTAGAGTTTTGGCCAGGGCTGTGCGGGGGGGGGGGAAATCTAAAGGATACAAGGTTGGCAACCTGCCCATGGCGGGCTACTGTCACAAGCACAAGGAGGGCCTAAATCCACGGTATTTCCGGCTGCCTCGGTGACACTTGCTACGTTGCTTTTTCGGTCTTGCGTTAGCCAAGAGCTTTTAATTTTAATAAAAAAAATAATATATAAGACAAATGTAACTCCTTAGCTGCAAAGACACGGGGCCCTGTCGGTGACCCTTCATATAGACAGGGAGACACCTCTCACAGGGATTAACTCTTAACTCACGCAAGAGCCCCTCCCGCAAACTTGAGGATTTTATGGGGGCACCACGCACCGAAATCGTGACCCTCGCATCGATAACGAAGGCTTTTTTTTTTTTGGCAAACGCAGCTCCCAGGGTCAACCCCCCTCCCCCCCCCCGCGCCCACAAAAAACACAGACAAAAGCATTCCCAGTACAGACAGGGTAATCCCTCACCAGTCAATGCCCACTCGGCAGACAGAGCCCCCTCAAGGGCGAACAGATATCAGATTAATTATAAATTACATATGGTATCAAGTACCTGCTGAAGTACATTATGTGCATATCGCTACTACTAAATAGAGGACCTAGGTTGTAGGCCGAATCCCTGTTAATTCTGCACTCCTGAATCTAAAGGAAGCCTGAGGTATCATTAACCCTGGCAGTGCAGAGTTAACTCTCCCTATACCAGGCATTCATAATGAGAACCATAATGGCAAATTGGTTTCAGAACATAAAATAACTTCCTTGAACTGTGCAACAGTCTAACACACATCTCAGCAGATCCTTGAACACACGCATCCCCCACACACAATACCCCACACACCTGGAGGATATTGCACATCATAAACAGAGGGCATCACGATTTTCACGAAACCACCGTTTTTAGATTTAGAACGCACATAGATTGCACCTGATTTGAAACTCATAGCAACACTTAAAATTAGCCTGTGTTTTCTAGAAGACAGCGTTCTAGTATTCAAAGAAAAATAACAGGCTTTTCTGAGCACCTGATCGGCATTCGAATATTTCCATGTTTTTTTAATATTTTTTTATATATCGATAACTCAACCCAGAAGTATCAGAGCACTTGAGCACCAGCTGCATTTTAGATGGACACATTCATTTAAGGCTTGGGGAGATTAAGTGATTCGCGCGGATTCACAGGATGTTTGAGCGTCCCTGCCGAGAATTGCACCTTCTGAGTTTTCAAGGTCATCACACCTAGCCGTTAAGCCACACTCTGTCCCTCTAAGATAGCTAAGTGAACTGAATGTCTGCCTTAAGTAAGGAAACACGTTACAGTGTTTGAAAAAGCTAGGTTATGCTCTTGTGTGTAAAGATGTCTGGTTTCAAGCACCATATAATTGTTTCCTCAAATGCTTGTTGCATTGGGTGGTGGTGGTGGGGAGGTGTTAAAGGTCCCTGACACAGTCATGCAACTCGGAGCATATATTAGGCACAAATGCTCCTTTTTTAAAACGTGGCTCATCCCTGCATTGCTTTACATCGCTATGAATAAACTCCGAAGGGACGGGTGTGACTAGGGGTTTTGCCTGGCCTCCAGAGAAGCTAAAGTTGACAGGTATGTTTGTGGTCTGGAAACAAACTGACGGCTTTAGATTCAGCCACCGCTTAATATGTGTTTAAACCCTTGGACGTTGTTCTTTGCAGGGCTGCACGTCACTGCATGGAGAACATTCGGTTTAAAGATGTGTGACTCCTCCTCTATTAACTCATTTTTTAATTGGTTCGGTGCTTCTTGCGTGATATGCAGTATGCACTATGATGCATGTTGAGAACCGATCAACCAAGTTTATGTAAGGTCACGGGGCCCTGTTGGTGACCCTTCATATAGACAGGGGGACACCTCTCACAGGGATTAACTCTTAACTCACGCAAACTTAATGATTTTATGGGGGCACCACGCACCGAAATCGTGACCTTGCACCGATAACGAGGGCTTTTTTTTTTAAGGCAAACGCAGCTCCCAGGGTCAGCCCCCCTAACCCCCCCACACCCGCAGAAAACACATACAAAAGCATTCCCAGTACAGACAGGGTAATCCCTCACCAGTCAATGCCCACTCGGCAGACAGAGCCCCCTCAATGGCGAACATAGGACCCCTGGCGTGGGGAATGTGACCCGTTGAAAAAGACAGAATAACCTCTGGCAAACACAAGAGCTCCATGCTCAGAAAAGAGGGTCATTTGAGCTAACCTTCATATTCCATTAAAATTGACACCCCGACTCCCCCAAGTATTAATTCATGTGACCGATATCCAACACATAAGAAAGACAATTAAGGGGGGACCGGGGAATTAGAATAAAGAAGGGAAAACTTACCTGACTGCCGATCAGCGCTGCCTGCATCTTCCAAGTTCTGGGACCTTGGCGCCTTCACTGGAGCGGAAACCCCGCCCTCCGTCCTCAGCCAATCCTGGCACTGGAGCAGTGCCAGGATTGGCTAGGGAGGCACATTTGCTGCTCGCCCTGTCACCCTTTGGAAACCAGGGCTGTGGCAGCAAACAAGCACCCCTGGGTCCAACTTTCCCAAGCATGCGCACTGTAAGTTCCCCAGCGGGGTGGTCTGCTGCAGCCTGAGTGTGGACTGTCACTTAAGCTGCAGCAGGCCACCCCCCCTGTGCAATACCCGTTGGCGGCTGATCTGTTGCAACTTGCAATGCAATGTATTTTATTTAGAAGATTGGCCGGCGGCCGCGATGCGGGTCCATGGGGGCTGGTGGGGCTTCGCCCCTACGCCCCAATGGACGCACCTCTGCTGCCCATTTCTTTTTAAAAGAAGAGGGTGCTTGCTTTGGGTTATCCATGTCAGAATGACTCACCACTTGTGGTTTCCATGCTTTGGCTCCCAAACTATCTCTACCTAGTGAAGCATAGGTGTTCTCGATTATTTTTGGTAATGCACACTCCTGGTTTGTAGGAGCTGTTTCCCTTATATGTTGGTGTAAAGCCACTGCTGCTGCTTCCCCCTTGATGTTGCTCAGCATAGTTGCTAAGACTTGGTCGAAATTAGCCATCAGTTTCATCCCCAAGTCTAGGGCAGGTCATTCCCTGTACTCCTTTTGTATGTTTTAATACTTCAGGAATAACTGATATGGTTGGGGTACCATGTATTCTAATGTAGACTGCAGCGAAAACAGTTCCCTATGTGGTACAATCCTCAATCGAGGAAACCATTCCCATTGACAAGCAAACTGTTAACATTCCGTGTTTTTCCTGCGTACCCATATGGGGAAATACTACTTCCAACTGTGCTCTTTTTATAGCAATCCAGAATGATGCTTGATCCCTCTTTAATGGGAATGCACCCATTACTGCTTTTAGTGTCTGTGGACTAATTGTTGATGTGTGTTGGGTCTGGACTGTTCCAGGTGGAGCAAATCTCGCAAGTTGTAAAGTGAGTGTTCGCATGACGAACTGGACAGCATGTATAGCCTGACTACTTCTTTGTAAAGTGCATGCACTTCCCCTACTGGGAGTGTGTCTATCTCAGGATTTGGAGTGTAAGTCGCTACGACTGGCCATGTCGCTCCTCCTATGCTGAGCAGACCGAGTCCTACGACCGAAGTTGTGTGATTTAGGGCGCCTTTAAACCAGTTTTTATGTTGCTGGTAAGTTAACAGGGCTTCAATGTCCTCGTATGGGATGTATTCCTGCAGTGGGTCTACTTCAATGTATTAGTGGAATAAATGTGTCTGTCGATCTGCAGGTGGGAATTTCACCCAGAAATGGAATACCTCTGATCCAAACGCCTTGTGTGCCTCAATCACAAAATTAACGTTGCCACCTGTTACAGGTACGCCATGTTCTAACAATCTCAGAGTTACTGCCTGTCTGCAGTTCTCTGTGATGTTTAGGGCGTTCGCAAATTCGTCTCCTTCCGCGGTTGAATTGCTACTCGCAGATTCAGTCATTTTTGAAAGGAGAAGGTGGTAAAGGTTTAAGAGGTAGGTTTTTTATCTCAATATTGGAACTTTTTATCCTTTACAAGCTTGTCTAAACCTTCAGCCAATAACCAGGATGTACCTGCTCAGCTGAGGAAGATACTCCTTCCCACTTCAGATGTCTCTGAACAGTGTGAGTAGGGTTTTCTGAGAAAGCATGACTAAACTACTCAGATTTTATTGTTAATATAAGAACCAAGCCAACATTGGCGGTGCCATGCTGTTTAGTTCCTGGGACCCCGCAGGACCTGCACGTTTTGGATGACCTAAACTGAGGGCTTGGTGTGCAGTCAGACTCTGGACATCCCAACAGGATGAGTCAGCCGTTATACCAGCTAACTCTACAGTGCCACTGCCACCTTCGTGTATTCTACAGCGGTGTGGGTAGTTTCTGGCAACCACTGAACATGAAACCCTGATTCCTCAGGTATCATGGAAAACAATACGGTATCTTTCGCTCTGTCACTAATGCTTACTTTTCTCAGAATACAGATATAATGACAATTGGAATGGTTTCAATAATTGTTTATTGGTCAAGCGTCAGTCTAGTATAAAACATATTCGCTGTGACAATCAAGAGACAGGAGCAGACACATGAGATCGCTAGTACCAATATCGTAATTAGTAGATACATTTCTACCATAGTGCTAATAAGATGAATAAAAGCAGATTATATAAAACACTTGCATTGGCATACTCCTACCATGCATAGCCTACCTAAATGTACCTAGCCTAGATATGTAAGTGAAGGATTTGTATGTAGGTGCTAGGACATGTCCTAATGGAGCCACAAATCCCCTGAGGAAGTGCTAATCCCTCACATGAGGATTCTGAATGAAGGACCCCGTCTCTGCATCGAGGATGGCACCCCGCAAGGGATGCCAGGTCTCTGCCTGTCGAAGGATCAGCCTACAGTGTCTCGGTCCAGCCTGGAAGGAATTCTCCTCTATTTTGTAAGGGTGAGTGAGGGTCTTTTATACTAAAGTGGTCACTCCAGCGTTTTCAACCAGGGCACACAATTTCTCCCATTCCTCTAAAAGCGGCCTCCTACCTTCTGGGGTTTCCTCTAGCACGCAGGGAAGACCATCGAGCACCGCATCTTGCCGCTGAATGTCAGAATGTAACTGGGTCTGCACGCCTACCCTGTTAGCTATACAGTAACCCAGGACCACCACCTTCATAGTCTCCGATTCCACCTGCTCCGCGGTGGCGTTATCAAGGCAATATTTTTGAAATATGCTCGCTCAACAGCACCCAGAAAGCCTGATCCTTAAGCAGCTTGGGGTCTAAACACAAAGTTGGGATGCTGGATCCGGCGAGGCCCACACAAGGGAGCAGGGGAGTGGTCGGAATGAGCTATCACCAGATACTCTATTCCGGCTACCCTACTGTACATTTCACTACAGGTATAAGTTCTGTTGAGCCGAACCTCGAGATCATACAACACAGAAAGGAAGGAGTACACTTGGGATTCTGGATTCGGCACTCTGCAGCAGTCAACAAGATCACCCTGAAATGCCCAAGAATGGGCTGCCTCTGCCAACATGGTACACAGGGGCAGGTGCGACCTGCCCAACCCTAGGTCCACCAAGAGTTAAAATCGCCCCCAATTATTCTCAAGTAGGGAATCCTCAAGGACAGAAGAGGAGTCAGGCTAGTCCAGAATGAAGACGGGTCCACATTTAGGGCATAAGCATTCAATAGTGCCACATCCCTGCCATCCAAGTGACCCAATACCAAAACATACCAGCCATCGGCGTCGGTGATCGGCCTGTGCAAGTGGATGGAAACCCCAGGTCTTAGTCATATAAGCGCTCCCCTTGAAAAGGCAGAATAAGTGGTAGCATAGAGTTGTCCCCGCCAGCTTTCCTAAAGGGTCCGTCCATCTTGTTTCATAAAATGTGTTTCTGGTAGGACACAATATGTACTCCCCAACACTTAGGAGAGCATGTTATATCACCTAGCAGGAGAGACCCCATACATCGCAGATAAACAACTTAACCTGAGCTGACATGTGCAGTGAAACAAAGAAACAGAGACATGAGGACCACGCTCACACCCCCCCACATAAACTGCGAGGAGCATGGAGAGTGGAAATAGTCATCACTATAGTTTGCAGAGCAAGCCAGGTGTCGCAGATGGTCGTCACTGTTGAGTGAACATACTGTCTGGCATTGCAGGCAGTCAGTTCTGGAGATTTGCATTGCCGGTCTCCACGGGCTGTCAATACTGTAGAAAAGTGCAGATCTAGCGTTGCCAGGCATCGCTATCATTTCACATTGGCTGGTGGAAAGAACTTGGCACAAACAAGTGGGTGTGAAGATCCCAAATCTTCAGGATGTCTAATTTCTTTGAAAAGGGGTGCTCAACTCATGTCAGACCAAGGGTCCAGGACCTAATGGGCACCTCTCATGGGCCTACAGGGCTCAGGCCGGTCCAGGCAGCAGGTCAGCTGGGAAGATGCAGGGAGGCCATATCAGGGGTAGCTTGATATGTCTCAGGAGGTCAGTCTGCTGACCCTTGGAGAAACTTCAGCCTAGGATTAAGGGTGCAGCCCCAGCCTTCCTTCTCAGCAAGTAAGCAGCAGGGTAGCAAGCCATCAGGATAAGGAGCAGCACAGCAGTTCTTCTGTAGTATCCAGAGGTGTACTGGAGAGTTTGGTCTGACTGTCCAATATCCCAGCTGTAAAGTAGGAGAAGCTTTTAGGGGTAGCCACTTCCAGAGGTGCTTGGAATTTCCTGCCCCTCTGTGCTGGCCCCAGCTTGTCTGAGGGCACAAAAGGATAGTGTCAAACCTTTTTGGAGTGTGCTTAGGCCAAGTCTTTGTTATGTGAAAGGTAGGTGTGGGTGACAGCTTCGCCCCCCCTTTGTCTCACTGTCTGGGAACAATACACAAAGACCAACTGCCAGCTACACCGAGGCATGTGGGCCAGGTTACAGGCTGAGGGCACCAAATGGTTGGGACAAGAAAATGCCAACCTTCTAAATGTAGCAATTTCAGAATTGTGACTTAAAATCTGACTTTATCATGAAAGAGAGTTTTAAATTGCAGTTCTTTAGACACCAAACTCGATAATCCAATCTGCTCCCAATTGAAAGTTACCACTAATTAAATGTAATAAGGTAACCCAATCTTATCCTATGGGATAGGTAGGCTTTGCAGTGGTGAAAGAGGAATTTGAGTTTTTCACTACCAGGACAGGTAAAAGTTAAAAGTATGTGCCCAATTTTTTTAATACACTGCACCCTGCCCTCTGGGCTGTTTGTGGCATACCCTATTATTGACTTATCTGTATTAAAAAGGAAGGTTTGGACCTGGTAAAAGGTTTATTTTGTCAGGTCGAAACAGCAGTTTAAACTATATACACTGGCTGCAATGACAGGCCTTAGACCTGTTTAAAAGGGCTACTTGTGTGGGTGGCACGAGTGCCGCAGGTCCACTAGTAGCTTTTGATTTACAGGCCCTGGGTACATGCAGTCCCATTTTTATAGAGACTTACAAATAAATAAATGTGCCAATTCTACCATGTTTAAAGTTGAAACCACAAGCACTGTAGTACTAGTTAGCAGAGGTTAATTGTACAGAGTCCTAGAAGCCTACAAACAAGGGTTCAGAAAATAGGATGGTGAAGATACAAAGTTTGGGGAGGTCCTGCAGAAAGGGTCAAGTCCAACTTTCATGATATTAAAAGCAACCTCTTTCCTGGACTAAACTAATCTGAATTTCTTCCAGATTCATGTTGGCTTTATGAGTTGGAGGAATGGTTGAGATGAAATCTGGGCTTCTTTGTAGCGAACTCTCGATCAAATTGATTTCTTCGAAGAAGAAGTATGACAGCTCCTTGCTTTTGTCATCATATAAAGTGTCTGAGTTTATTCTTGGGCTTGGTTGAATGCATGAGAATCTCTTATAGTTTTATTGGTCTGTTTCTCACTTGGTCCAATTGCAACCTGAAACAGGAGGCGTGGGCCTAAAAAATGCTGGCTTTGTGTCTCCTCCTTTTGCCATGTTTTAGATATGAGCTTGTGGATGTGGAGCTTTGCATCTACCTCCGTTCACTCAGTCTCAGTTGTTGACTTCCTTCGTGAAGGCTAACATTGCACCATTGCGCAGAGGATTTTGCATTTTCAGACTCCTTGGAGCTAGCTCATCCAGGACATTTGTCAAGGTTTTGTCAGCTGGCTGGTAGTTAGCGGTTTAGCGAGGGTCTTTTTGCCTTTAGATTCTGATCCAGATTTTCAACTTGCCCTGTGTGAAGCTCCTTCTACATTGAGGAGAATCAATCAGTCAATCAAACAGCATTTGCAGAGTGCAACACTGTCACCCCTGGGGGTATCTGTGCACTGTGTTTCTGTCAAAGATCCAGGTCTTGAGTTTGTTTCTGAAGTCTGCCAGTGAGGGGGCTGTACGGAGTAGGAGTAGAAGGTAATTCCAGGTCTTGACAGCGATGTAGGAGAAGGAGCGGCCATTGCTGTGGTTACGAAAGATGATGGGGGTGTGTGCGAAGGCAAGTGAAGAGGAGCGCAGATGTCTGTAGGGTAGGTGGAAGTTCAGTCGGCGGCTGATGTAAGCATGTCCTAGGGCTTTGTAGGCGTACATGAGGATCTTGAATTGGCATCTCTTCTGGATGGGGGGCCACTGGAGGTCTCTCAGGTGGGGGGCAATGTGGGTTTATTTGGAGAGCTCAAGGATGAGCCTTGCTCAGAAAGTGATAAGGAAGTGGTCAGATGCGGGCGCTAGGTGGCGCTGGACCAAGATGGCCGCGCTGTAGTGGGGATCTTGCCTGGTTGAGCCGCTTATACTCCGACAGACCATCCTAACCGGCTCTAATCACTCTCAAAACACCGGGAGCGTGTTCCTCATCTTGTGCTGAACGCTCCGATACCAAGGACCTCTCTAGGAGACCTCTGAGGCGGGAGTTAGCTGCTGCAGACCGAAGGAGCGGCTCCTCGCGCTTATTGGCGTGCCTGCTCTCCCGCGGCGGAAGGCTACGTACCACCGGGGACTCGGCGGCCTGTTCCTCATCGGCAGTCCGGGGGCGGGCGGCCCTGAAGGCTCAACTGTGCGGGTCCGTATGGCGGTAAGAGGACATCCCCCCCCCCTGTGGAGAGACCTTCCCGTGCGCCGCACCCACATCGGCCCCACTCCCCTGCTCAGAGACGGGGCCGAGCGCGCCTTCTCGCTTGCGGCCGCAGCCTTCTCCTGCTCTTCGCGGGCCCGGCCGTTCCCCCTGCGGGGCCTGTTCCTTGTTGCCTGCTGGAGCCGCGTGACGCCCCTGTGTTTGTCACGATCACTGCTTGCTGCGGGAGAGACCTCCACTATCCCCTTCATTAACCATTTTGGCTCGAAGGGCGCCCTGATAGCTACTCCCTCTACAGACCTGCTTGGTGACACGGCTGGCCATCTGGACTCCTGGAGAGACCCACATTGACCCCTGTGATGCTTTGAGCCCCCCTCCTTGGCCGCACTACCGCAGTTGGGGTCTCTGCTGGTGGGGACTGAGTGGGGGCCACGCTCCCTTGCCCATTAGCCGCCATTTTGGTGGGTCCAGGCTCGTGCACCGTCGTATACCCTGCCTCTGTAATACCCTCTGACCTCTCCCCACTGACCGGACACCGCTGGTGGCCCTACCCCCCCACGGTCTTGCGATAGCGGCATCAGGGTCTCAGGGGCGCGCCATGGGCCGTGGCGACGCCAAACAGTCGAAGATCCCATTCGAAACTCGGAAGGCGACCAAGATGACGCCCGGGCCGGGCGACAGCCCTACTGCTACCACGCCGCCAGACGAGGACTGGAAGTCCCTGCTCCTGGGCATGAGGCACAGCCTAACCAGTATCGACGCCAAAATCAACAGCATGAACTCTCGCATTGATGGCATTGTGATGAAACTAGACCAACACGATGCGCATCTTAAGGAGGCGGAGGACAGAGTCTATGTGCTGGAAGATGGAGCCGCCGCCACGCGCCGCCAGGTTTCCCAGATGGACAGGCTCCTCAAAGTTATAGCAGAAAAGAATGAGGACTTGGAAGCCAGGTCCCGAAGGAACAACGTCCGCATCCTGGGCCTGGCGGAATCCACCAACACTGGGAAAATGGAGCCCTTTGTGGAGGCCTTAGTGGTGGAACTATTTGGGAAGGACTCCTTTTCCCCACACCTAATCTTGGAACGGGCACACAGGTCCTTGACGGCCAAACCACCCCCGGGTGCTACCCCCCGGCCCATCATTGCCCGATTCCTTAATTACAGGGACCAGGATGCAGTACTCCGCCGCGCCCGGGAAATCGGCACCGTGGCCTATGGCAACGCCACGCTGTCTTTCTTTCCAGACTTTACCCCAGCAGTGCAGGAGGCCCGGCGGAAATTTGCGCCGATAAAAAAGAAACTGCAATCTCAGGACATCTCCTATGCCATGCTCTACCCTGCTAAACTGAAGATCTCCTACCACGGCAAGCAGCCCGTCTTTACAACTCCGCAACAGGCCGAGGATTTTCTGAAGCAGCAGAGCCGCGACCGAGCTGGGCGACACGCAGAGGGAAGCAGATCGCGCTCGGGCTCACCGTTGGAGCAGCAAGATTGACTACGTCCTGAGATATCCAGCCATTTGCAGACTGCATACACTCCCAGAATGCGGCTCCAGGTCCTTCATTCCCGGTGAGGTACTCTTTACTAACTTTCTTAAGGCCGGTTTGAATACTAGACTTGGTTCAACAACCTACCTCCATCCCATGATGGGTGATCCGGCTGTCGGCTGGTGCCTTTTGGGTGTGACTCGTGAGGTAGGGGGCTGGTCAGGCGCCCCTGGCAAGCTTCCCCAATGGGCGATCCCCGAACTTACCTATTCCCTTCCAGGGAAAGTGTGACTTTGGACTGTTGGTATATCATGCTCTGTTTCTTTGGGATGTTGGGTGGGGTGGGAGGTGTTCTATGCCCGGCGGGTTGGGTGGCCGGTGTGGGTGGGTTGGGGATTTGATCTCTTACAGTCGTACTCATTGTTATTCGATGTGCACTCTGGTGTGGTTGATCTATGTGGGGCTGATGCTTGCTATCTGTTTACATGGCGTGGCGTTTCACTCAGGGGCTGGGCCTCCGCACTGTGGGCATGCCTATTTATGTCTCTTGTCATGGGTGAAATAGAGGGGTCATCCCCCATCCAGCGAGTTAAATTGATGTCATGGAATATCCGGGGGCTTAACGACCCTCGGAAGAAGAGGTTGGTGTTGGGATATCTGGCAAGGCATGATGTCTCTGTCGCAATGCTGCAGGAAACACACTTAATGTCGGGAATGTCTCCTCTATTCGCGGCCCGATGGGCCTCTAACAGAGTGTTTTCCTCATACTCCAACTATGCTAGAGGGGTGACAATTTTGGTGAAACGTGGTGTGCGATTTGTTCTGGAGGGTTCAGAAGCTGACTCAACGGGCAGATTCTGTATGGCATGGGGTAGGCTATACTCACACAGGGTCCTCTTCGCCTGTTATTACGGCCCCAATGTAGATGACCCGTCCTCCCTTCTCACGCTGTGGGGCAAGATCCAATCTATGGGGATTCCGCACATAATCCTGGGTGGTGACTTTAATACGGCGATCCACCCCAATGTGGACAGATCCCATCCTCAGTCCCTACATTACACGCATTCCCAGCGCGCCCTGTTGAATATAGTTGAGGAGTGCCGCCTGCTTGACATCTGGAGGCACCTGCACCCAACACAGCTGCAAGGCACACATTACTCTGCTGTACACTCCACCTGGGCGCGCCTGGACTACATCTTTTGCTCTGCAGGGCTCTCCTCTTGGTTAGTTTCAGCATCCCACCTTGCTCGCACCCTCTCTGATCATGCCCCGGTTTACATTTCACTGCATATCCCGCACGATGTGTCTCCCTATTTGAATTGGCGCTTTAACACGGCGCACCTCACCGACTCCGCCTTTAAGGCAGAGCTCGAGCAAGATATCCAGGACTTCTTTGACCGTAACATTAACTTAGTTTCTAGCATCACCACAGTTTGGGAGGCTTTTAAAGTCACTGTCAGAGGATGGTGTATTGCCAAGGGTGGGGGGGGTCCTTAGGTCCCTTAGGGACGAATTGCGTAAACTTGAACATGAACTGAAGCAACTCCACAGCTAGAGCGACACTTCGGGAAAAATTGAATGACTACGCCGAGCTGGCTGACAAGGAGTGCAAATTCCTTGGTAAACCGTATGTGGCGCGCGTCTTTGGTGAAGGCGACAGGCCTGGTAAGGCGCTGGCCTTCGCAGTAAATCCCCCCAGATACCAAAACTACATCACGACCCTGCTGGATGAACACGGTGTGCCTCAGCAATCACTTCCGGGACAGCTTTGCGTCCTTTCCCACCACTACTCTAAACTCTACACTTCCCAGCGATCCAACCCCACTCCCCTGCACACCTACCTGGACGACACTGCACTTGCGTGGCTAGGTCCATCCCAACAAAAATTCCTTCATCACATCCTCGAACTCGAAGAGATCACTGATGCGATCATGTCTATGAAATCCGGGAAATCGCCAGGTTCGGACGCTTTACCGATTGATTTCTATAAGGCCTTCATGCATATTCTTGCTCCAATCCTGCAACAGGTTTAGTATGCAGCAATGGAGGAGGGTATCCTGCCGACTACTATGCGAGAAGCTCTTATAGCATCCTTGCTAAAACCGGGCAAGCCACCCGAGTCCTGTGACTCGTATAGACCCCTATCCCTCCTGAATTCGGACGTAAAAATACTGGCGAAAGTCTCAATTTGTTGATGGAGCGGCTGGTTCTACCTGACCAGGCAGGCTTTGTCCCCAACCGTGCCACTTCCCACAACCTGCGCACCCTCCAGGCTGTCATCCAAGACATCACTCCCAAGTGTGAGGCTGCAGTCGTGTTCTTGGACGCCACCAAGGCTCTGGACTATCTATTGGCTCTGTTAGAGAGAATGGGGTTCCCTTTTAGCTTCCTGGATTGGATACGACTGCTTTACCGCCAACCGATGGCATCGGTGCTGCTGAACGGATCTCGGTCTGCTTCCTTCGAGATCCAACGTAGCACGCGACAGGGATGCCCCCTGTCCCCGGTACTGTTTGCGCTCGCTATAGAGCCCCTAGCGGCCAAACTGCGACAGCACCACAATCACCGCTCCCTTATATACCCGGACAGGCAGTTGCTCATTGCCCTCTATGCTGATGATCTGACCCGCTATGTCCACAAACCCAAAGAAAATCTTAATCCCCTTCTCCGTGAAATCACTAAATTCAGTGGCTTCTCGGGCATTCAAATTAATTGGTCGAAGTCAGCTCTATTTCCACTAACTGCCATAACAACACAGTTCCCCCTGGATTACCCTTTAATCTGGGAAGCGGATGAAATCAAATATTTGGGTATAACCGTGACGAGGTGTCGCGACATTACTATCAGAGCCAACTATGGCACGGCTCTGGACGCGTTGACTGATAAGGTCACCAGGTGGATTCACCTTCCGCTATCAATGGCTGGCCGCATCTCGCTGAACAAAATGGTTGTGCTGCCTAAATTACTATACTTGTTCACTAACATCCCATATAATACCGGCCCCCACTTCTTTCGCTCCCTCACTTCCCTAATGTCCAGGCTGATCTGGGGTAGTAAGCAGCCTCGAATTAGCATGCGCACACTAATGCTTCCTTACGACCAAGGGGGCTTTGATGTCCCGAACTTTCGTAGGTATTACGACTGCGCACAGGCTAACTTTGTGGCTTACTGTCTCCACCCCCCCCCCCCATTTATGGCTCATTTGGCAGTCGAAGACGGCTACATGAGGCCGATTCCACCGTCGGGCTATTTGTACACAGAAACCAAAATCTCAGAGTGTGACCCCAGTACGGTGGACTGCACTGTCCTTGCCTGGAGGCGCCTGGCTGAAGCATTAGGCACACCCTTTCTATACTCGCCCCTGATGCCACTCTCTCATGACCCCAGACTTCGTATCGCCTGCGAGGAAATTGGACGCAAGATGCTCACGCGTTTGGCGCTGCACACATGGGGGGACCTGTACCTTCAGGGTACCTTCAGAACATCTGCACAGTTCTTTGGGGATGTTTCCCCATCAGTTATGGATACCTTCCTGTATGTCTGCTTGCGTCAGAACGTGAAGGCTGTCACCCCAAACTTCCCGGACGAACCAGAGACGGTACAGCCCCTCCATACCCTCCTCCAAACCGACTCTCCAAAGCATGTTGTCTCGCTATTATATAAACACACTCAGGCAGCCGGTTCTCCACCTGCATTACGAGCTCGACATGACTGGGACGCTGATCTACAGACCCAAATGACTGATGACCAATGGACGGAGAGCTGCGCCCATGCTGTAGCCGTAACAGGCAATGCTCGCCTCTGCCTTATACACTTCAAATTTCTACATAGACTTTACTATACTCCAGCTAAACTATGTCGTTACAGGCTCCGAGAAGATGACAGATGTGCTCGCTGTGGGGCAGAGGGTGCCGACTTTTTCCACCTCGCATGGGCATGCCACAGGGTGACTGCCTACTGGGAGGAGATATTTGCGGCCGTATCGGACATGATTGGCGTATCTGTGTCTCCCTGCCCTAGGATAGCATTGTTGGGACAGACGGACCTTCCTATGCAAGCCCATCGTGAATTCTTTGCTCTGAGTTTCCTCATAGCGAAGCGTCATGTGGCGTGCCGCTGGGGGCGTGGTAGCGCGCCCAAATTCAAGGAATGGCTTGCGACGATGTCTACCTGGCAAGACCAACAGCATACTTATGCCGAACTTCTACCCCTCAAGTCACGGCCTAAAGACATATGGGGCCCACTTACTGCGTATCTTCTGCGACGCCAGGCTCTCGAGTCTAGGGACTTGGACACACCAGACAGAGCGGAAGCGTCAGGGTCGCCTCATCTTGGGCCTCACTCCTAATCTTTCACCGCCACACTGCCCTTTGGGTTCCTAGGGTGGTTGAGGTTGCAAGCTCCACCATCCACTCCCTCACTTTCCTTATGTTGGCCTGATTAGAACGTCATGACCTTGCTCCACTTGTTAATCCTCTCGCCTTTGGTGCTGCCTGCCCCTCCGTTCCCCCCCCCTGGTATCATTCACCCCCCCTCCTTGGTCCTTGGCTGGCGCATTAGGGGGATCATTAGTGCTGCGCAGGCGGTCTGTGGGGGCTGGATGTTCACCTCTTTGCCTCTTTGCGACAATTCCAGGTGGGATGGGGGCGGTGGGAGAAGAGGGCTAAGACTGGCTTCATCAGCCACACCAGGCCGCAGAACCACACAATTGCGCTGTTGTTGACTGTTGTTGTTTGGGGGAGGGGGGGAGAAAAAACACTGAAAAAGAAAGCCTGAGGCATTCACTGTCTTCTATCTGCTTACACCTCCGTTCTTCTTGAATGCTGCCACACACGGCTCCTTCTAGTTTTCAACGCGGCCGGCCCTGAGGGGTTGTAGGCAGCTTGCTGTGTCAGAAGTTATCCTCTTAATTTACACTGCATGCTGGACTCTGAGATTGCTGCCGGCCTGCGCCCGCAGGATGTAGGCGTTTACAGCTGTGTACCTGATAACTGCCTCAATAAAGGTTTTCACAAAAAAAAAAAAAGGAAGTGGTCAGATGAAATCACCTCTGGAAAGGGAACATGCACTCTGATTGAGTACGATAATAAAAACAAACAACAAACCGTGTTTCATGGTGTGCGCCTGTTGGAGATAACACCAGATGGCAACTGACGGGGGGATAGCAGGGGCATGAACAACACAAGGGAGGGACACTACGATGGACAGTGGGTGGAGGGGAGCAGGGAACAAGCAACGCAGCAGAGGGAGGCAGACAGCAGGCACATGCACTCTTCTAGAGTGCATCTAAAAGTGAAAGAGAGGGACTGTAGGAAAGTAAAAATGATAAGAATTACGTTTTCTCTCCTTTTTCCTTTGGGTAATTATTGCAGGAAAATGGGTTTCTTAAAAGCACTAGTACTCATTACTCATTTAAAATTATTTATAGGCAGTACATATGCTACATTTGGTGTCCAGATCAGTTTCTGCCATTTTTGTCCTGGTACACAAAACCTTTTGTGATATGAAATAAAAGAAAATATATTTACTTCTATCCGTACTGCACGTACAGCTAAAAAAAGTTCAAATCATGTTTGTTCTGTTTTTTTGCACCTGTGCCGTGCACCTTTTTTGTTCCACTGCCCTCAACATGTATCTTGGAAAAATCTCACCTCTATCATCTTTAGAGCTCATTGCTAAATAAAGTCTTTCAAATGTGATACAAATTAAAATATAAGTAAAATAAAATTGCCTCAACATTTCCCTTAAAAGGTTGTAATTCTAGAAACGGAAGGAAAAAAGTCAACCAAAACTCATCAGTAGGTGGCAGCATTGCCCAGTTCTTCAGCCTCTATCTGTATGACAAATTAACTCTTCCCACTGGAAATTTTGCAAAGAGGGTGTACTTTATTGATTTCTTTATTTATGCATTTTTATATAGCGCTGACTTTACCCGAAGGTGTCAGAGCGCTTCACAATAGGAACAGTAATAATACATGATGAGAAAATTACAAGTGAAAAAATTACAAAAGCAAACGTTAACTTACATGAGACAAAAGTGACAAATGTGAGCAAAAAAAATACAAGAGGTAGCAAACTGTACATTACAGGAGGAAAAAGTGACATGTGTGCAAGTTACAAAGGCATACAAAGTACAAGTAGAGGTATAATACTTCAATAAAGGGTAGACCCTCAAACACAAGAACAAACGTTACGTAGGCAATGGTGGCCCTTGTGCAAGTATCTAAAGCAAACAAAATGTAAGAGGTAGCAAACAGTGTGTTACAAGAGAAAAGTGATGTGTGCATGTTACAAAAGAGTACTAAACACAGGTAGAAGGATAATGTTGCAATACTTGGCAGACACTCAAACCACAAGAACACACCAGGAAGGCATTTCCATAGAATTTTCTATAATGGAAAGTCTTCCTTCAGATGATAGGGAGGACGTGGATTAAATTTGGAAGTGTCTTTGAAGGAGGAGAACTTTGAGGTCAGTTTTGAAGGCCTGGGAAGAGGTGGTGGTCCGGAGCTGAGGCGGAAGTGAGTTCCAGATTCTCACCGCTTTGCCTGAAAAGGATTGGGCCATCGATCTTTCCTTTTTGAAAGTGGAGGTTCAAGCAGTACATTTTCCGCATTATGTGATGGTCTAGAGTCTCCAGAGAGTTTCAGTTTATTCGCCAGGTAGCAAGGGGACGAGGAATGCAAGGCTTTGTGGGTGATACACGCAGTCTTGTAGATATATCTTGCCTCAATGGGAAGCCAGCGGAGGGTGGATAACATGGGTGTGACGTGGTCGCTTCTTTTGGCCCCAAAAATGAAACGAGCTGCTGAATGGAGAACAGAGTTAAGGGAGGACAGATGGGATTTGGGGAGGCCAGTAAGAAGAGAATTGCAGTAGTCCAGTCTGGAGAGGACCAGCGATTGGACCAGGGTTTTAAGGTCTTGCTCCGGGAAGAAGCGACGAATTCCCCAAAGAAGGCGCAGTTGGTATCGAGCAGACATTGCAATGGAATTGATGTGGGAGACTAGATTGAGTTTTTTGTTGAGTATGACACCAAGGGATTTTGCGCTGTGAACAATGATAGGTTTATTGTTAAGTAGATTCATCTGATCCATCCATGATTGAACCGGGGGAGGAGAAAGCGAGGAGGAGAGGAGGAGGAATTGAGTTTTACTAAATCTGTTACCACAGCTGAGGCGCTAGGTGGAAGTAGCGTGTTGCTCCCGCACTGTTCGCCTGTCACTGGCTCTGGAAATTAGACGCCTGAAGTAATCAAGGCTGATTGCCGAGTTATATGTTCCGCTGCTTGTTTTTGCTACGTCACACAACAGGAATTATGTACCTGGGGGCAGATGTATATGCCCCTTGCGCCACTTGTGCGTAACTTTTCCCATGTTAAAAGTGACGCAAAAATGGCGCAAGAGGCTTGTAAATCTGCCCTCTGATATTTAACAAACATGTTCTCACTCCTGTTCAAGCAGACATTGAATATGATTTTTTGGGGGGTGAGAATACCTGATTATTTTCCAAGTGATCTTAATGAAGAAATGTTATTAACGAGCTAACGATAGCCATAAGGGATACTTGCATTTGATACCCTTGGTTCAGTATGAATGCAATTATAGATTAAACACGAAGGTGACTGTTTTCCAGCAGAATTAATGTTGTTCTTATTGTATTTATTCTCACATTTTAAGCATAGTTTTGGGATTAATTTTGAAATACTTATTTCTCCTTTGCGCAAAGGCAGCCTGCATCATGTAAGCCTTTATTACAATGAGATGCTAATTCAAGCTAAATTAACATTGAATAGTTGTAGATGTTTGAAGCAGATCGCCGTGGTTTAAATCTGGGATCAAAAAGGCCATGGTTTTTAGGTCTCGCCTGAGCCAGCGCATGCTCTGCATGTGAGACATTTAGAAGTGGAGTTTTAAAAGTCCGACCACAGCTTTGTGTAGCATACAGTGTGTGGTTACGCGCACAGGCATGAGCAGAGGCGCCATATGGCTTTCCTTTCGTTCGGCCAAGCGCGCGCGCCTCGCTTCAAAGCCCCACACCTTCCCCCACCACAGACTTTTTTCTTTACTTAAAGCACCACACCCTGAACCTCTGTTATTGTTGGCTTGGCAGTTAATATGATTTTGGAAAGCATTCTTTTTTTAGCTCCCATACTACATCCTATTTGCATCTCTTCAATCACGCTTAGTATCATTGGGATAACCTGTCTATTTATAGAACGGGATAGGTCATTTTAAAAAACGGGCTTCCCCCCCTTTTGAGGGAACTTTTGTATAAACATTTAGTGACAACTGCATTCTGAGCGTTAGGTATGTGTGACGGTCCGTTAGACCTTCAAGTGCACCGGCTGCTCTCAAAAGTTATTGCTGTGGTTGTTGCCCTCAGCATGGCGACGACGACAGGTGCACTTCAGCCAGAGTGCAGCCCTAGTGGCCACAGTTGACCTTCCCAGCTACACCTTTCATGCTTTATGGAGAGACCACATGCTGAATCTAAAAAGGTGCAACCATTCAAACAAGCATTGTCATAGCCAGTACGTCTCGCTTTTGGGACCTTATACGTATTTAGTTATGCAGCACAATATCCTTAGTGCAACAACATCAACCTCTGCATGTCTAAACACTTAAAAGGTCCCAAAGAGCGAGACCTATTGGCTATGCCGATGCTTGTTTCACAGGGGAAGAATCAACTGCAGCATTTTTAGGTCGAGCCTGAGCCAGCGCACATGCGCTTGTGGCCTGGCGTCTGCTGTAGTGGAGTAGGGAATAGAAGCCCGGCCCACTATCCGCCCATATTTGCCATTGGCCTGTGTCATTGTCTGTCCTAAATGCTGGCTTCTGATTGGTAAATAGGCTTATTAGTCTCTTCTTAGTACCTTCTGCCTCTTCTTCATTTGTCACCTCCCATGAGGACTGGCACCATTACTTCAGTTGTTACACGGTCCGTGTTCTCAAGTCTGTGAGGAGTATTTTCTTTATTGATTTTCAGGCAGCCGGGACAATAGCGGCCACTTCTTTCCAATGCAGTAGGTCTCGTATTTAAATGCGAGATCTAGTGAATTGCAAATATTTGTCATCGAGGGGTGGGGTGGCTAGCAGGGGTTGCCATGCACTAAAGGAGTACGAGGGAGTCGGGTACTAACATTATCATTTTCCTTAGCTTTATATGGCGCAAACTGGACCCTGAAGGTGTCAGAGCGCTTTTTGTTACGCACTGGAAGGCTCAATGATTTGCCCAGAATCTTTGGTGTTTCGAGCCAAACTTCAAGGAGGCCGCCCTTCCTTACATCCCTTCCGCCTTGGATGCTTTGCTTCGCAACAGGCTGCTGAAGCCTGCGGTCCTTGTAATAAGCAGAGTTCCTCCTGCCTGTCTGATAGAAACACCCACAACAGAGTGAAGTCAGAAGCTGGTCATGTCTGCTAGGATTGGATCTGAGCCACAGTACTTCAGTCACCACTTGGCAAGAGAACCCTCAGATCTGCGCTTGGAGGTGCACGGACAAGCATGGGTGCTGCCACCGGGAGGTCCGCGCCTTTCCATCCGCTCCTTCTCTGCATCTGTGGAACATGCCAGGTATACTCAGAGCAGCTACTTCTGTTTCTCCCTGGACTTCTACCGTGCCAGCGATGGAAGCTAAGGCACACTGGGGCCCTCAGTTGTACACAACACCAGGGGAGAGCCCGGTTCATCAGCCGGGCCTGGTTCTTCAGGGTGGATCCTGGGACTTAGCTCATACTCTATGGGATTATTTAGGGTATGGCAGACTACAGCCTGCCATATTTAGAGAGCTCTGTCTGCCTGGCCAAGATCTCTTTTCCCTTCAGAGAAGGCACAATGGCTCTGCTGAAGGCCCTGTACGCCCCTGCTGGTTAGCTGCCATATTTCATGTGTTCACTCGCTATTTCTTTTTTTAAACAAACTCTCAAAACGGAGGCTATTTAAAAAATAAATAAACTAATGGATCCTCCAACCTGGGATTTGACCCCCTGGCGCCGAGGGACAAAATTACAACTTGGCTTGCCTAGCACTAAACTGCTTACTGGTGAACCTCTGCTGCTGCCTTTCTGTCCTGAACACATGATGTGATCCTGGGCAAATCCCTTTACCTCCTTGCAATACCAGGTCGTGCTCTGCCAGTGCTAGCAGTGTTGGTCTGCACGCCATCTGCGGTTATCAATCACTACAGAACTCGCATTTACAAGTCATTTAAAACGGGATTTTGGCACAGATAGAACAGAGATGCGAATCAAAACAATATTAAAATGACCACCTAGCCTTGCCTGCCGTGTTGCTTATTCCTTAGTTAGAAGATTTCTAAGCAGGCTGGTGCCTCTGATAGGCTGTAGGATTTGGTGCAGTGTCAGTCGAATGACAGGCTCTGCTGGGGGATTCGATGGTCACTTCTCCTCCACCCGTGCATATTCTGCTAATTGAGGCATTACTGTCACTGTGAGTCCATCTGCTAAACTAAAGTTATCACCTTAAACAACTTGACATGTAGTGGTCTTGGTAACATCAGTGTTTCACCAGCAGATGAGTCTACCCTTCCACAGTTTTGTATCCACTTCCTGTGGGCCCTTCTCCTTTCTATTATTTGTTCCCTTCAACTTCTCTAGTTTTCTTTCCCATTCCCATAGTGTTCTTTCCTTATCATGGGTTTTCTCCTCGGCCCTAGTTTCCACTCCTCTGTTTATCTCTCCATTATGCAAAATATCTTCCTACTTTTACCAGTGTCTTCCAGCTATTGCTTATTAAGTTTGGCATTAGCCAATTTTTTTTACTTGACTTAGATATTAGGTGTGATATTTTTACGTATTAGGGCTTCCAGCCAGCACTGTTCATCCACTGGTCTGTTGTTGCGTCATCTGCATTCTTCTCCTGCCCACTGCTGCATGTAGCATGGGGCAGTGTGTCAGCCCACTTCAGCCATTGGCTACCTTCACTGTGAGAGATCGCATTCTACCCTGCCACAGGAGCACATCCACAAACCAATCCCCTTAAGTACCATGGACTACTATGGCAATGTGTGCTTTTTAGCCAGTCATTTTTAGATCAACAAGTACCTGGCTGCTTCCCCAAACAATAAAGTTTTGTGAAACCCATGAAAAACGAAATCAATGACAAAGTGAAAAAGCTGGTGAACTACAACAGGACTATTGGCTTTGCGAATATTTATTATGCTCTCCTGTTATATAACTCTCAACTCCTGTTTCTGTATCGAATCCTGTTACTTTTGCATCCCTATTTTTTCTTTCCTATACTTTTCATATCCCCATTTTATCTTTCCTTCCCCTATTTTGGTTATCCCTCTACCAATTTCCGTCAAGCCGATCTTACCCTTTACTTCTCGTTTCTTTATTGCCAACTCTGTTTTTTTTTAGGTCAAACCTGGGCAGCTCATGCGCTGCTGCGAGGCATGCAGTATTGGAGTATGGCTTTGAAGCCCCGCCGACTCTCTGCCCATATTTTTTTTTTTTTGTAAAATTTTTATTTTGCAGTACACAAAGGGAACAATAAACAAATTACACCGCATCGGGCGCGCAGATGATCCCACACAGTGGGAAAAATAGTAGATCAGGACGAGACAATGATACAATGCTTAAAGAAAGAGCAGACAATGAGCCCTAACAGGCGCAGGACCTGGATAGTATTGTACATGGCTCCATGGCTGGAAGTGTCCGCAAATCAAGCTGGGAAGAGTTCAAGAAGCACAAAGGTGTAGATAAAAAAGTGGCCTCGTCCGATAGGCACAGGTATCCCGATTGCAGCCCGAAGAGAACAAAACAGAACCTCCCACGTCCCACCCTCTACCCCCCGTGACGGCGCCACACACATTCCCCAGTCATCCATCATGCACACTTAAAGCTGAAAGAGATGTAAGGTCCTCAATGACGCTGGGCATACTGCAGAGGGCAAACCAGTAGATAGGAAGGACACCAAGGGACCCCATATGTGCTTAAAGTTTTTGTAATTGCCGAGGAAGATGTCCGCCATTCTCTCTAGACTCAGGAGTCTCCACAGCCTCGCGTGCCAGAGTGAAATCGCCGGTGCCTCCTTCCGTTTCCAGGCTGCTGCCAATGTGAGCTTGGCAGCACCCAAGCAAAGCCATAGGATCTTTTTGTCCGCACGTGTTTGGTGCTCAAGACTGGGGTCCCTCAGGCCCAGGAGCACGGATGCCAAAGAGTTGTCAATAGGATACCGTAGAATATCTTTAATATGTGAGAGGATCTCATCCCAGAATGGTTTGATGATTGGGCAGTCCCACCAGATATGGCGGAAGTCCCCCAGTAGGCCACAGCCCCTCCAACACTTATCCGATACAGTAGGGTATATACGATGGAGCCGGGCCGGCACCATATACCACTGTGTGAGCGTTTTCAAATGCGCCTCCCTCAGGAGGATCGAATGGTTGAATTGGGTCAAATCCCTCCATAGTGCCGTCCATTCACCATCGGTGATATCCCTCCCCACCATCTCCTCCCACTGCTCCATGTAACGCGGCCTAGGAGATAATGCGGACTGAAGCAGCAGTTGGTATAAGAAGGAGATGGCTCCCTTCATGGTGGACGTTTTTAGCAGGAAAGCCTCGAATTTGGAGGGAGGCCTCGTGGCTGCCTCCTGTATTCCGGGTGATGTGGCCCAGTGAAGCAGTTGTAAATGCCTGTATTTATCAGATTGCGGCACCTGGTAGTCCCGCACGCAGTTTTCGAAGGTCAGGGGATCAGGGCCATGAAACAGGTGGAGCAGCGCCCGGCATCCTCCCTCTCTCCAGGCGTCAAACGGGCCCTCGGTGAGAGCTGGTGGGAATGCCGGATTGAAATGCAATGGGGTGAACGGAGATGGGAAGGTCGTCCACCTCTCATCCCCTACCAAAGTGTCCCACACCTTCAGTGTAGTTCCCGTAGGCGTACTGATGTACGCATTCACTGGGCGATCTCGCTTCGGCTTCCAGGCCAAATCCCAGATGGACCGACCTGCCACGCTTCGGTCCATATGTAGCCAGTGTTTCTCGGAGAGTTGCTGTGACCATTCCACCATGACTCTGAGTTGGGCAGCCTTATAATAGAGATGTAGGTTCGGGAGGCCGACCCCTCCGTCAGATCGCAGCCGTCGCAGAAGTGCAAATGAAAGACGCGCCCGACCGCCCTGCCATACATAGTTTAGGATCAACGTTTTGAGCTGTCGAAAGAACGAGGTACCCAGTGGAATGGGTAGGGCCTGGAAGAGGTACAAGTATTTGGGAAGAAGAACCATCTTAATGGCGTGCACCCTACCGAGCCAGGACAGGAATTTGGGCTTCCACTTCTCCAGTTCAGCCCGCGTCTTAGCCAGCAGGGGCGGGAAGTTGGCCGTAAATAACCTGCCCACCGTGGGGGTCAGATGGACTCCCAGATAAAGAATCGAGTCCGATGCCCAAGCCAAAGGTGTCGAAGCCTTCGCCCGCGCAAGTTCGGCTTGTGATAAGGTTAAATTCAGAACATAAGACTTGCCATAATTAACCTTAAAACCGGCCACCCCCTCGAACTCCAGCAGGATATCCCGCACACAAGGAAGAGAGCTAGCGGGATCAGCTACCGAGAGCAGGACGTCGTCCGCAAAGAGAGAGATTTTGTGTTGCTCCCCCGTGAACGGTATCCCCTTCACCCCTTCGTGTTCCCTCACTGCTATTGCCAAAGGCTCTATACTGAGCGCGAATAGCAAGGGGGAGAGGGGGCACCCTTGTCTAGTACCTCGCGAGTGTTGAAAAAAGGCCGACAGGTGGCCATTCACCGCCACTCTCGAGCGCGGGCTACAGAAATTTGCCTTTACCATGGTGATGAACCTATGGAGAAACCGAATGCTTGCAATGTGTGAAAGAGAAAGCCCCAGTCCACACGGTCGAAGGCCTTCTCCGCGTCTAGGCCCACCAGCACAGCTGGAATGTGATACCTGTCTGCCTTCTCAATAAGATGGACCACCCTACGGGTATTGTCGTGTGTCTGGCGTCCTTTAATAAAACCGGACTGATCCGGATGTATGATCGCCGGAAGCAGGTCCTGGAGACGGCTTGCCAGTATCGCCGAATATAGTTTAGCATCAATGTTGAGTAGGGCTATGGGACGGAATGAAGCACATTGCTCCGGGTCCTTCCCCGGTTTCGGCAAGACCGTAATCATCGCCTCCGCCAGGGTCCCTGCGTTTACCCCGGACGTCGCCATGTCATTAAAGAGAGCAACCAAAAAATTGCATACCTCACTCGCGTATGTCTTGTAGAAGACCGCAGTGTACCCGTCCGGGCCAGGGGCTTTATGTAATTTCAAGTTTTTAATGGCGGAGAGAACTTCCTCCCTCGAGATCGGCGCTTCCAACTGGGTGTTCCACGCGCCAGAGACCTGGGGGAGCGACAGACGTTGCAGGAACGCCCGCTGCGACTCGGCATCCAGCATGTCGCCCGTGTACAGATCGGCGTAGAAGCGGCCAAAAACGTCCGCCTTCGCCCCGTCGCGATGATGGAGCACTCCCGCAGGATCTCTGATCCCCCCCTATGTATTCTCGTTCTCTCTTGTCCCGCAACTGCCGGGCCAAGTGTCTGCCAATCTTATTGCCACTAGAGTATGAATGCCGACCCAGCCTCAGGAGAGTAAGCTCGGCCCTGTTGGCATAGTGCGCCTTCAGCTTACCCCTGACTGCCGTCAACGGGCGGAGGGTCACTCTCGAAGGATTAAGTTTATGAGCCCTCTCGAGTTCGAGCACCTCAGCCTCCAGCGCCTCCCGTTCCTTCCTACGCAGGGTGTTGAGCTGCGAATTCAGGCCCAGGCACGTCCCCCTTATCGTAGCCTTGAACGCGTCCCACGTGTTCGTCAAAGAGGTATCCGATGGGGGGTTGAGATCGAAGAATTCCCGGATGGCCAGGCGCAAGGCTTGGTTCGAAACCACGTCCCGAACCACCGACGCCGGAAAGTACCATTTCCGATTTGCGGTGTCAGGAGGCGACCAACAAAGAGTAAGCACCGAGAGGCTGTGGTCCGATACCGAGATCGGAAGAAGGGCGGCATCCAGTATGTTCCCTCTGAGGGACTGACTAAGGAAGATATGATCCAAGCGGGAGTAGGAGTGATGCACGTGTGAAAAGAATGTGTAGTCCTTCGTGGTGGGGTGGAAAAATCTCCAGCCATCTACTAGACCCAACTCACCCACCCCCTGCTGCGTGGAACCTGAGAAAACCCCTGTATCTGCCCTGCGCCCCCCCGAGCTGTCTAGATCCCTGTCCCACACCAAATTGAAATCCCCCAGCAGGAACAAGAGCCCTTCCGCAAAGTCCCCCACCTTCACCAACAAGTCCTGCAGATACTTGTTCTGGCCCGCGTTGGGCAAATACACCACCACAAACGTGCACAATCAACCCTGTACGTGCCCTTTAACCATCAGCCAACGGCCCTCCCTGTCATGTCGCACCTCCACTGGTTGAAAGTGCAACGCAGCCCTGAAGAGGAGTGCCACCCACCTATGTTTCGTGACAGCAGATGATCGGTAAACAATGGGGTAAGCCCTATGGCGGGGCCTCAACTCATCCTTTCGCGCCAAGTGCGTTTCTTGCAATCCAACTACATCAAGGTGGTGATCCGTTAAGTATTTCAGAACCCTCTGCCGCTTCTGTGGCGAATTCAAGCCCTTGACATTCCACGTTCCTACGCTAAGCGGCATTGCAAATATAAATCCCCGAAACTGCTCTCAGAACTCCATGCGTCCCCAACCCCACAACCAGTCCAGCCCTCATGCAATAGATGACCAATAGTCTCCAAAACACCCGCGTGGCAACATCTCCAACAATGAAGGGTACACACAACAGCAACCCCACACCACTCAACCCCCAAGGCCCACCGTCACGGGTCCCCCCCCCAACATCCCGAACACCCCAACTCCCCACCCAGCCCCAAATGAAATGTTATCAAAAACCGGGGCATAAACAGAACAAAAAGTGCAAAAACAGTACTCATCATGTCCAGGAGGCCGAAGTCCGTAGGGAGCCTCCCGTACAGGAAGCAGGCCGGGGGGGACTAACACACTATCCCCCATGGCCACAGTCGGGGATGTCTCCTCCAAGAGTACTTTCAGATCCCCCAACCAGAAGGCCCGAACCACTCCGGCGCCGATCCATCAACCCCTCGAGGTCACGCCGCTCCGGAGCTGTGCTGCGTGTCGGCCAACGTGGCCGACGCCACCGATGCTAATGCTGCGCCCCTTTCTTGCAAGCTGGCAGAGAGGTCCGGTCGCTGTCGGATGGGCGAATCTCCCACCCTATGCCATGAAGATGAACGGTGGCGCCTCCGAGGCGGGGAGGCGGTCGCGGCCTGCGATGGCGGCACATCCGCAAGGCCCAGAAGCTCTTTCGCGGCCTGCAGCGTGCGGATTTGAGCAAGACGGTTCTGCCATCTGAAAATGATCCTAAAAGGGTGCCCCCAGGAATAGGCGATGCCTCTCTCCCTCAGGAATGTAGTCACCGGGCGAAACTCCCGCCGCTTTTGCAGGGTAGATGCCGCCAAATCTTGGTATAGCTGGGGCGATGTTCCCGGAACTGCAGCGACGTGAGGGTTCTGGCCTTGCGTAGGATCCGTTCCTTAAGCTGGAAATCATGGAGGCACACTAATATGTCGGGGGGGTCCCCCTCCGCGACGGGGCAGCCCAACCCTGTGCACTCTGTCCATCTGTATCTCCTTCGTATCCTCCTCGTCCAATACGTGAAGGAACAAGTCCTGGACATATCCCCGCAGGTCCCCAGCCTCACTGTCCCATGGCACCGCCCGTATTCGGATGTTATTTCTACGGGAGCGGTTTTCCAAGTCCTCCGTGTGCAATTGCAGGTCTAGGTTTTGCTCTGTAAGGCGAATGATATCCTGCTGCAGCAGGTGAATGTCGGTTGCCACGCTCAGATTCCGATCTTCCAGGGTTGCCACCCTCTCGCCTAGCCCATCCACATCTCTCCGTACCTCCTGCAAGTCGGAGGCTAGCTGTGCCCTGAGTTCGGATATGTCCTCCTTAATGGAAGCAAAGAGTTCGGACATAAAAGCTTTGGTCGCCGGGGCCTCATCATCCGACTGCTTCGCTGATCCACTGGCTCCAGGGGAAGCCGGCTGTTGGGAGGATTTCGAAGCATTATCCTTCTCCTGACCCCGTTTGCGTTGCATAGCAGGCATGGCGGCTCACCGTGCTCCGGCCCAACGCCACGTGGCCAAGTACAATGGCGGACCGCGTCGGTCAGCTCAGGCACACACCAGACTTCGCCCTGTAGTCCTCAACTGCGTCTAGCTCCACGTGCTCAGCAGTACGATCCTTGAGCCCCACCGGTGTTCAGGCAGGACAAAGTCTAGGTGCTGTCGTCTGCCCTCCGTGTGATGCAGGTGGCGTCAGAATCCGTCGGGTCGACCCGTTCACCCTCTCCAGGCCAGGGCAGGGAAAGCGCCTCCGCTCGAGGCCAACTCCCCTGGAGTGCAGGTGTCTCGAATGTCCCCCTCGGCAACACCCGGAGGCCAGGGAAGTCGCTGGAGCAACCGCCGCCAATGCTCCAAACCGTCTGGTCACAGCGGCTCTCCACCTTCCGCCAGCTGCGATCCCTCCAGTCGAGCCTCAGGGCCCCGCCCACCGCCTGTGCCGGGCGCCGATGTCAGCAAAGCCCGGTGTCTCGCAGGCCGCGAAGTCCGCTCGATCTCAGGAGCAATCTCGGGGCCGCACCGCGCAAGTGACCACACCAGGGCCAACCGCTCTGTCAGGCGGACCTCTCCACCACTCCCGAGGCGGGAGCGCTCCCTCCGAATCGTGCTATTAGAAGCTTTGCAGGATCGGCGCCGGAGCGGCACGAAAAGGCGTCCTACTCTGCCGCCATCTTGGCCACGCCCCTCTGCCCATATTTTTAATTGGCTTGTGTCATTGTCCTTCATAAACACTGGCTTCTGAGTGGTTATTATGCTTGTTAGTCCCTCCTTGGTACCGCCTTGCCTGCATTTGTTACCTCCCATAACGACTGGACCTTTTACTGGTAGTCTTACAAAGCCTTCTTTAAAGGTCGTTGAGCATTATTTTATTTAATGTTCTTCCTCTCTTCCACCCACTACCTCGCAGCAACTGAATGTTTTTATTTAAATTTTTACTAATGGCGGTCCGCTTTGACTATGCGTCCTCGTTTTTAGCAACGCAGTCTGCATTTAGCAGCTGCACTAATTTATTTATTTTGTTAACCAGCGACCAGGCAGCGCTTTCACATTTATGGAAACCGTGCCCCTTTCTTTACACAAACCATTTCTAAAGAAAGGTATGCACCTGACATTAAAGGGAAAGTGTGGCATGGGTGCTTTTACCCCCAAAAAAACATCTGTTTGTCAACTTGATAAAACAGATGCTTTTTTCGGTCAAAGCCCTGTGTTGCCATTTCACTTTAATGTGGGACACATCCCTTTCTTTAGACATAGCTTGTTTAAAGAAAGGGGCGTGGCCTCCATAAATGTGAAAGCGCCGCATGGGTGCTAGAAAAACAAATATTTGCAATGCAATAGGTCTCGCATTTGCGAGAGTTTAAGGTATTGCATTGCCAATAGCTTAAAGTCCAGTTAATGCAAGACCTATTCCATTGCAAATGCTTGTTATCTGGGTGTCAGGACTGAGAATAATTCCATCTGATAAAATCAGTTCCATGAGCGCATCAGAATAATTGCACGCTAAACCCTTATTTGCACACAGCTACTTGATGGCAGTATGTTTCCAGTATTTACAGCCCTATCTTACAGTTTTCATATTCTATTTTTAGACAAGATTGACTCTGCGAAAAAGCGATCGTCGTGGGTAGTGTATGGAGTGCGGGCATGAAATGAAAACAAGCAGGTTTGAAAAGCTGCAGCCACGGGGAGATTATGTAAAGAAGCACAGCGCAAGCACTGGACAGGCAAACAAAATATAACACTAGTTCCACATGCAGATGACAACAGTACTTGGGCCTCAGGAGACTGATGAGAGAAGCACACTGGGGACAGCAGGCTACAGCCAATAGAAATGAAGGAAAAGGAGGAGCCAAGATGGCGGCGGAGACGGACGTGTAGTCGCCCGGCTCCCCGATCCTTTCTTACCTGCAGCACTATCCTGTTCTCGATCCTGGCACAGTGTCGTCGCGGGAGGAAGCTGACGTCGCGCTGGTACCGGGGGTGTTCCTCCGGTGTCTCTACCCGTCTGCAATCCGACGATAGGGCATGCTGCCCTGCTCACTGTGACTGCGCCCCGGATCCGGGACCCCGTGTCCCTGCGCACCGCCGGAGGGGGATGTGACTCGGAGGGCTGTTGGAGCGGTGCAGTACTGTACGCTCCCAGGCGGACTGTATGCTGTGGGGGCGCCTGTTTCTGCCTTCGCTGGAAAGTGCACGTCGCCCGACTGTGGATCCATTCGGCTTCTCAGCTCCCGTGCGACACAGAGGTGAGACGCGCTGCTCTTTTCTACCGTCTGTGTGGCCGGCGGCCATGACTAGCCGTTTCACTCATTCCTGCCAGCATCTACGAGAAGGGGTTTCTTGCTAATCCTTGCTTACTGGAGACGGACCCAGCTATCCGGAGATTACACCCCGTCTGTCCACTGTTAGCTTGCCTCCTCGATCGGCGAAACCCCTGGCAGCGCAAACATGGCGGACGTCCCCTCTGTGATTGTTATGGGCTCTACCTCGGCTTCTGAAGCTGCTACATTGAAGGCACTTGGGCGGTGTGGTGGACGCGATGATACCCTCCGGACTGCGGACACGGCGGGCTCCCCGCCTGAATATACCCGCGCCTCTATTATGAGCGCACTCACTACATTGAAGGTGGATTGGTATGAGTGCTCCCGAGCGCTGGGAAAGAAACTGGACGAAGCCGCACTTGGGCTTAAGGAGGTATCGTCTGGCGGCTTACATCCTCCCTCCGACCGGCCCCCTCACGGCGAGGTGCGGGCTACATTGTTGCAGCGCGCCTGTGATCTTGAACACACTTCTGAGTTTGGTGTTTCAGAAACCCTGCTGTCTGCCGATCCCGGCTTTGGTACAATGTTTCCTATCCTGTTTAAGGATTCCACTCCGGCATCGCTATCCTTCCATGTGGATCAGCAGGCACAGCTTCTGGCCTTATTGAACTTCTACACGCTTCGCTATGCTACTTCATACCCCTGTGAACCACAACTTCAGACGGACTTTGGACTGTTGCCCTTCTGGTCTGCCAAAACTGTGTGTGCCTGGAAGTGGCCATTTTGTCCTGGGTGATCATTTCTTTACCGAGTGCGGCCATCTTGTCCCTTTGTTCCACCTGAGGCGGGGCTTTCCTTTGTTCTACCCGGGAAGTGCTCACAGCGATGGCCAGCCCTGGCCGGATTTTGCCGTTCAGGCCAGGGCTGAAGATATTTCCTCGTGGGTTTTGATCGGACGGATGGCGGAGACCCGGACTGAACTATATTTTGATAGGCTGACTGCATAGAATGTGCTCCTTTTTCCCTACTTCGGTTCATAATTTCTATGTCCTGTTCTTTATTCTGGTTGTGGGGGTTGTGATTACTATGCTGACCTGTGACTCCAGATATGGCTGACTAGATTCTCTCTTGGCTGTAAGTCTTTCGAATTTATTGATACACGGTGTGGGAGTTGCACATGGCTGTGTGAGTTCGGGTGACCTGCTTTTGGAAGGAAATTAGGGCCCTCCCCCGGGGTTAGGTTTTCTTGGGAGGTTTAGATTAGAATTGTCTTTTCTGGCTCCCTATATCAATGGTGACATTATATCTTTTTCTTTCTTTACTACCTCTGCTATATTTCGGGTTTATGGGGCGACAGACGCGCTGCTGGGGGGGGGGTAGGCCGTAGCCTTCGCATGCGTGTAGGGTGGGGGTTGTGGGATGGGTATTTTGTTTCTTTTTTGTTCCTATGGTGCCTTGTATTTTCTTCTAATTTAGTTCTTCTTCCTTCTGTCTTGGGTCCGTGTCGACGCTATTGCCGGGTGAGTGGCGGTGAATGCTGTTAGGGCCTTGTGTCTAATATCCTGGTAACATACATCCTGGCCGCCATTCTGCCTGGTGGGATTTGTCCTCTGAGTTGCTGGGCTGTGTATGCCTGTGTTGATATCACTACCTCATGTCTTCATGGACCCTGCTCTTTCTTTTCGTTTGTGTTCCACTTTTTATTGAAACGGAATAGTTGGACAGTATTGCTTGCAATGAAAACTTTAAAATTAACCTTCAGAACTCCTGAGACGCGACAGCAAGGGCTCTACAGTGTAACTGCTGAATGCTTATTAATTATACTGCTGTACTGTTGCGTCATCGTCTTGCATGTACATGTGCTCAACCGTATTTGTGGCCGGCCTGAAGGTTGTAGGCCACTATTTGTACTTTTCTAGATGCACTAATAAAGGTTTTCAAAAATTAAAAAAAAAAAAAAAAGAAATGAAGGAAAAGTAAGTGGCGAGCACACAAACCTATGAAAAGCAAGGGCGCGATGTAAGCCCCTTTTAAGATTTATATTGAATACAATAGATTTCACTCAGGTGAAACCTAAAAACAGGAGGGAAAGCAAGGAAAAAGCAGTTAAAATGAGAGAAAGGCAAGGAGAAGGCACTCAAAAAGCAGGGAAAAGCCTGGAGAAGGCCCTAAAAAACAGGGTGAAAAGCAAGGAGAAAGCAGTGAAAATATGAGAAAAGCAAGGAGAAAGCACTCAAAAACCATGAAAGTAATTAAGGAGAAATTACCTTTGGTAATTATTGTAGGAAAATGTGTATCTTAAAAGCACTAGTACTCATTTAAAATTAATTATAGGTAGTACATGTGCTACATTTGGTGTCCAAATCAGTTGCTTCTCCTCGTTTCCATTGCTTTCTAATTGCTTTTCCCCCTGTTTTTTTAGTTCCTTTTCCTTGCTTCCCATTGCTTTCTCCTTGCTCTTTTTCCAGTTTTTTGAGTGCTTTCTCTTTGCTTATCTCTCATTTTTACTGCTTTCGCCTTGTTTTTCCCTCATATTTTTGAGTGCCTTCCCCTTGCATGCCATGTTTTCATTGCTTTATCCTTGTGTTACCCCCATTTTGTGAGTGCCTTCTCCGTGCTTTTTCCTTGTTTTCATTGCTTTATCCTTGTGTTACCCCCATTTTCTGAGTACCTTCTCTGTGCTTTTTTCTTGTTTCCATTGCTTTCTATGTGCTTTTCCGCTATTTTTCAATGCCTTCTCCTTGCTTTTCCCTAATTTTCACTGCTTTCTTCTTGTTTTCCCCCCATTTTTTATAGGGCCTTCTCCTTACCCTCTCCCCCGCTGTTTTCCCTGCTTTCTCCTTGCTTTTATCCCCATTTTCTGAGGGCCTTCTCCTTGCTTTATTCTCATTTTCACTGCTTTCACCTTGCTTTTTCCCATGTTTTTGAGTGTCTTCTCCTTGCTTTTCCCTCGTTTTCACTTTCTCTTGCTTTTTCACCCATTTTTTGAGTGCTTTCTCCTTGCTTTTCCCTCATTTTCACAGTTTTCTCCTTGCTTTTTCCCACTTTTGAGTACCTTCGCATTGCCTTTCACTTGTTTTCACTGCCTTCTCCTTGCTTTTTCCTCGTTTCTACTGCTTTCTCACAGTTTTTCGCCCTGTTTTTTGAGTGACTTCTTGCTTTTTTCACTTTTTTTTTTGTAAATTTTTTTATTGAACCAGATCCAGACAGACAATATATACAGAGAAAACAAATTACAATCAACTCATTACAAATAATACATCAATAACTGAATCCACATAACAATTGAAAGAAGCGACACAGGGTTATAAAAAAACCAATATATCAAATGTTCTAGCAAATTAGATTAAATCAAGTTACGACTCCAGCTTTCCAATTTGTAATTGGATGCCATATTGAATCTCCAAGTTTCTTTGCTCTAGTTCCCCTAGTAGCATAGATAGCCGTCTCAAAACTAAAAACTGCTAAGAATCGGGCCAGCCACATCTGGAAGCTGGGGGGTTCTAATTCTTTCCAGCGGGCTGACAGAATGATTCTAAGAACAGCCGTTCCAATGAATAGCAGTCTTTCCTCATGTTTTGAAAGTTCTAACGAAGAGTCATAGCCAAAAATAGAAAGTGTTTCGGATTCAGGGAGTTTACGCTCAAATATCTCTTGCCAATAATCACTAATCGCGGTTTTAATAAAATCGAGCTTGGGACAACTGCTAAACATATGTATTAGTGTCGCTGGGCCCTGTAAACACCTGGGACACAGATAATTTTCCCTTTTGCCCCAGGTGAATAATTTGGCAGGTGTATAATAAAGGTTGAAGACAGTTTTATAAGTCTGTGCTTTAAGGTTGCTAGCCATAAAAAGTAAATCACTTAGTTCCAACACTTTATAAATATCAACATTAGGATTGCTAAGTTTAATTGCCCCGTTTGTTTCGGTTTTCTCTAGATCATCTTGGATGTTAGTTAACAAAATGTCATATAGCAATCCTATTCTTGTACTTGGTCTATTGACGGCTTCAATGATATCCACTCTCATTAAACTAAAAGGCCGGTCCTTTAGCTTTAATATTAGCATAAATTTGCACAAATTTGATATAGTCACCATTAGAAAGTTGATATTTATTTTTTACATCTATAAACGTAGTTCCAAAATTATTTAACAAAAAATCCTTTATTCTACAAATTCCAAGTCTTTGCCATTTCCTAGCTATAACATCATGGGAGAGACCATAAGTAAGTTTTGGTTGCCAAAGTGAAGTATATCTATTAAATTTCCTGATGTTCATATGCTTGGCAATCTTAGCCCGTACCTTCCAGGCACTACACACGATTTCAAATTTACCTTTCTTTCTGATATCTTTTGCTTCTATTTGCTGTAAAAACAGCCCTTTTGCATCTCTCCCAAGAACCAGCTCATATATTGATGGTAAGACATTAGCGTCTACTGTAGCTATCTCAGGACTAAAATTGACCAAGGATGACATTTGTTTAAGAAGTGCTGCCCAATGGTAAAGGCTAGTATTGGGAATGGCAAGCCCACCTCTATCTCTAGGTAATGACAATAACTTATGAGATCTCCTGATCTTTCCTTGTTGCCATAAGAATTTACTCATAAGAGAGTCGAGTATTTTTAGGGTCTTGGAAGCTACTGCAAGGGGAATTGCGCGGAACAGATATAGACATCTAGGCAGCACATTCATTTTAAGAAAGTTACCTCTTCCGATGATTGAAAGGTGTAGACCATTAACCCGATCCAAATCTTTTTTAATTTTTTCAATAAGAGGGTTAAAATTAAGGCCGGTTATTAATTTAACATCAGAGCTCATAATGATTCCCAGATAAGTAGCCTTATCACTCTTCTCTGATCGATATAATTAGTATTATCTGTACAAAGTACAATTGTCTTCCCCCTGTTCAGAGAATACCCTGAGTGAATACCATATTCAGAGGTTAGGGTCACGATTTCCTCCATAGCCTCAATCGGGTCAAATGTAATAACCGCGATATCATCGGCATAAGCCAAAACTTTTGTCACGTATTGATCACATATAATTGTATTGATAGATTGGCTCTCAAGAAATGTTCAAATTAATGGGTTTATATAAAGTACAAATAATAGGGGTGAGCAAGGGCACCCTTGTCTTGTGCCCCTGGTGATGTTAATATGACCAGATTCAGACCCTAATATCTGAAGTTTTGCTCTAGGTGATGTATGCATGGATTTAATAGCTTTGATAAATTTAGGGCCAAAATTATTATGTAACATAACTGGCCAAAGGAAGCTCCACGAAGCTCCAGATCAAAAGCCTTTTCGGCATCCAGTAGGATCATTGACATCCGACCCCCCGTGACAGACATGGCATCGAAAAGGGCTATCGCCCTACAGGTATGATCGGTAGTACTTTTACCGGGAACGAAGCCATGTTGCCAGGGGGACACAAGTTGTTCAATAAACCCACTGAGTCTCATGGCCATCCCTTTGGCATATAATTTGGAGTCCGAATTGATTAAGGAAATGGGACGATATGAAGTTAGTTGTTCAGGGGGTTTTCCTTTCTTAGGGAAGACAATTATATTTGTTTCGTTCCATGAATGCGGAGATACACCATTCCATTGGATCCCTAGATAAAGATTAAGGAGCAGAGGACATAGTTGATGACTTAATAACTTATACAAGTTTATTGGTATTTTATCGGGTCCAGCTGCTTTACCCGATGAAAGTGACAGCAGAGCAGTTTCCACTTCATGTAAAGTCATTTCAGCTTCTAGATCTTCCCGGGTAATATCATCTAGGGTTTTTGATGCCTCATCATTGTGAAGGAGGTTATTAAGAAAACAATATATTTCATTATCAGTAGATTTTGCTTCTTCAGTTTAGAGTTTCTGATAATATTGCTGAAATTGTTGAATGATATTGGGCGTTTAAGTGTATGTTTGACCGCTATCAGTTATCTGGCTGATATGATTGGATACATTTTTTTGTCTTGTACGTAGAGCCAGCTGCTTTCCAACTCTCTCCCCACTCTCATAAACATCTTTCCTATATGCTTTATATGTTTGGGCCGCTTTTTGACTAAGACTTGCATTTAACTCTGATTTTAACACTGACAATTGATACATCGATTGTTTTCCATCTAATCTTTGCGAGATGATCATAGTGTGATTTTCTTCTGCCTTTGCTAAGGCCTTCAGTTTCAAGTTGTAATTGATGATGTTTTGTTTTCTAGCCCTGGCTTGAAAGCTTAAAGGTTCCCCCCTAAGTGTTGATTTACAGCAGTCCCATACCACATTCCTTGTGGAGCTAAAGCGATTAATATTGAAGAATTCCTCTGTCCAATTTTTGATATGCATAATATATTCATTATTAGAGAGCAGTTTGCGATCAAATGTCCATTGTCTCGATTTTTTAGCTGAGGCTTCTACCATCATCATAAAGACAAGGGAGTTGTGGTCTGATATAATTTTGGGGCATTTACTGATAGAAGATTGTGTAGCTAAATCCCTAGTTGAAAATACATAATCTATACGAACGTGCTTGAGATGTGGGTGCGAAAAATAAGTGTACCCAGCATTCGGGTTGTTCTGATTTTTTACCTCCCATATATCAATTAGCCCCAAACTATTCACAAGTCTCCTAATTGCTTTATATACTTTAGGTTTTCTGCCAGTATAAGTCTGTTGTATAAGACTATTATTGTTGAGCATAGGATTAAGAGAAATATTGAAGTCCCCACAAATAATTAAAGGGCCCTGCCAAGTAGCAAGTTCAGATTCAAGATATGTAAAAACTGTAGGATCGTCCTGATTAGAGCCGTAAATAGTGCAGATGGTTATGCCTAAGGCAAGTTCCACAATTGCCCATCTTCCATGAGAGTCAGAGAGATGACTTACAGTCCACCTAAGTGTGATTTGCCTAGGATTGCGACCCCTCTTATATTATATGACTGTGTAGATGCCGCTAACAAGTTATAGCCTCTTATTTTCAATAATGATCTCCTAGCCCATGGCACATGTGTCTCTTGGAGACACAATATATCTACTGGGTTCAAGCCTATTAGCTCAGACCATCAACGTTGTTTCTCACTGTTCAGTAATCCCCCTACATTCCAGGTTTGTATAATCAATTTACCGATTATTCATCATAGCAGATTGACCAAAAGACTCCCTGTGTATCTTATTAATACAATTAGTTATTATCCATTTCAGAGATTTCTTAGTGTGTTTGATAGAAAAGAAATAAAAAAATGTTGTCTTCGAATCTGGTTGCTTTTCATTCTTGGTTTGAGTACCCCACCAACCTCCCCCCCAACCACCCCTAGCAACCCCACCCACCCCACCTGCTCCCCTTCACCCCCCCCAAAGTGTAGGCCTTCAGACTCAACCAGAGTCTGGGTAATGAATGCAGTGTATCACCTGAGCTACCGCTTCAACTAAATGAGAGGAATAATGAATAGTATTATAGTGTATTGAGAAAAGTTAAATAAATCAGAGAAGGAAAGAAGAATAAG
This sequence comes from Lissotriton vulgaris, assembly GCF_964263255.1. Lineage (NCBI taxonomy): Eukaryota > Metazoa > Chordata > Amphibia > Caudata > Salamandridae > Lissotriton > Lissotriton vulgaris. The sequence goes on along the minus strand of NC_141691.1, from coordinate 229,584,722 downwards.
GAAAAAGAAAAAAAAGAAAAAAAGGGAAACCCTCCATTGAGAAGAAGAAAGGAAATACGCTACTAAACGTATCTAAACATATCTATACAAACCTAGACAAAGCATGAAAAGCATGAAAAGGATGAAAATTATTATTAGCAATGGTATAATTTTTTTTTTTTTTTTAGTCTCCCGAATAACGTTATTGATTCTTAGTAAAAAGATGACTAAGTAATACACTGAAAAGTACAAAAAATTGCAAATCTAGCTTTCCATTAGAATTCTATTCAGACTATTATTAATGCAATTCTTCTAGGTAGGTTTTAGCTTTGATCTCAGAGACAAAAAATTTAGTCTGGCCGCCCCAGACGACCTTAAGCTTTGCCGGATTGTTCAAAAATGCTTGGGCTCCCTTCTCTTGAAAGGGTTTGATTAATGATCTTAGGCGCCAGCGTCTCTCCACAGTAGCGTGACAGAAATCCGGTCTAGTAAAGAAAGTAATTTCATTAAGGGTTAGTTTGTGATCAGGTCTCGCCTTTTCTGCCACTTCTTGCCTTAACAAAAAATTACCAAAGTACACTAGGATGGCACGAGGATATATTCCCGGTTTAGGCGGGGGGTTGAAGGGCATTCGATGGGCGCACTGAACTTCAACATCCCAATTCCAGGTCGTAAGTTCAGGCATCGCCTTGCTAAGTAGCTTCACAACAAAAGTACGTTTATTTTCACCCTCCATCTTTTCAGAGACCCCAATATGCGTAGATTGTTCTTGCGCTGCCGGTTCTCAAAATCCTCCAGCTTCCATTTAATGTCGACTAATTCGGCTTCTTGCAGCTTAATTTTCCCTGAATTTGCCGTTGCCTCGTTTTCTGTAGAGAGTACCCTTGCTTCTATTTCGGTAACTCTTTGCGAAATTTGGTTACAAGTCTTAGTCAATTTTTTAACCACCCCTTGAACCTTGCGTAGAGCTGCCCGAGATCGCTTACTGTCAATAGCCGTCTGCTCCCTAGGGGCAGCAATAGCTTATAATATTGTTTCAACAGCATTTGAGGGGATCTCATGACTATTGACCATGTCTGCATCTACATCAGACCCTTGTGTAACTTGTGTAGTTTGTATATAGTTTCGAGAGGTGGCAGGGTGTTCGACTGGCGCTCGTTGACTCAGCCTGGATACTGTTTTAGCTTTGGATCTGATTGTGTTTAATTGTATATCTTCCTTGAGGCTGCCTTCCTCCGAAGTATTAGAAAAGAGCAAAGATTCATCATTTTCATCTTCAGATTCATCACTAAGCTTTTCTTTTCCCTCGTCAAGTGATCCAGACTCTGACTCAGCCTCTACTCCTGTCTCATCTGAGAATGAGTAAAATACATTTGTCTCTTTATCGCCATCAAGAAAAGCTGGCAAGATGGCGGTCTGGCCGTAGACCGCTTTGCAGCACAACGCTTGAGCTCCGCTTCAACCTGTCTTTTCAACCGAGAACACCTCACACCTTACATCTTCGACTTGTGGTTTGAAATGCTAGAGTGAGCTTAGATACTCAGAGAGAGTAATGGAACGATGTAACGAGCAACTCACTCTCAACTATAATAGCGTTGAACATAAAAACGAGCAGGAAAACAAGAATTGGTGAGAGGTGGGTAAAAAATGAAACGGAGCATTACGAAACAGTGAGAGGAATCAGATAGATAAAGGGGAAAGATCGGAAAAATCCGAGGATATTCTTTTGCCTGGAAAGCTGAATTGTCATAAGAAGCCGAAGCCGAAACTAAAAATTCTAAAGGTGAATTGAGATGAAATTACTCGGCGCGGGCTTTGAAACGCCACATTCCGATGTACAAATACGGGAGACAACGGACTCGCTCGAGGGCTTGCAGGCACTGCTTGGCTGGCTCGTCTGTAGAATTGGGGGCGGAATCACTCACCGGTGCTCTCAATCGAAACGCCAGCGTCAGCAGGATTCCGGCGCCTCCAGTGCCTTCTAAAATCAAAGCGGAGGTAGAGGCAGAGGCGTCTTCTGCGTCTTTCGTTTTCCTTAAGCATTCACAAGACTGGAAGAAGCATTTCTCGGAGGGGCTGTACGTAGCGCTGGGACAGGCGGTGTGTAGACTAATATTCTCACCCTTATACCCTGCCGCGACAACCGGTTGCAAGTTCGTCGGAATAACAGCTAACGACATGCCATCTAAAGCAGCGTCTGCAGCAGCAGCCCGCTCAAGACTAGCGAAGGCTGCCAGAGCTCTACGTGAAGCAGAACTGGAAGAACAACAGCAGCAACAAGATACACCACAGAAAGGAGCAGGATCTGTATCTAGCAGCTGCACATCCACGAAGACCAGGAATAAAAAACAGCCTACCGCCTCTGCTGAGTCCTCACCACGACAGGAGGTGCTGGCATCCAAACGCAAAATAAATAAGGATAACACGCCGACAATTGCTACTCCAGGAAATACAGTTATTGATTTACTGATGAGAAAGCAAGGTGCTACAGTAAACACCTCTCAACCTCTATCGTTGCAGAGCCTGGAAACTGCTGCTAACTGTTTGGGTTCGCCTAAACATGCACAGCCTGATATAACCACCAAAACTGTGAGTATTCAAGTTATTGGGGAGTTTAATGAAGCGGAAGTAGTTGACCCACCGTCTGATACGGGTAGCAGCCAAGAAATAATTACGGGAAAACATAGTATGTCTTTCTCTGGGGCTGGTGAGAACATTATGGGTGTAGCTGAACATGCTGAAGGGCAAGACATGCAGATCCCCTCAGTAATTACAATAAACACTCCTAGCCAGGAAATAGTTGAGACTGAGATTGTGCGCACTAAAACGAATACGCTACCACCTATCCTAGCTATTATAGCTTTTTCCCAATTTTTGAGTGCCTTCTCCTTGCCTTTCCCTCATTTTCACTGCTTCCTCTTGCTTTACCCCCTGTTTTTTAGTACCTTCTGCTTGCTTTTCCCTCATTTCACTGCTTTCTTCTTGCTCTTTCCTTTTTTTCACTGCCTTCTCCTTGTGTTCCCCCATCTTCATTGCTTTCTCTTGCTTTTTCCCCATTTTTTGAGTGCCTTCTCCTTGATTTCCATTTGTTTTCATTGCGTTCTCCTTGTGTTTTCCCCCCTTTTTTTAGTGCCTTCTCCTTACCTTTTCCCCCATTTTCCCTGTGTTCTCCTTGCTTTTTCCCCATTTTTTGAGGGTTTTCTCCTGGCCTTTCGCTCATTTTCCCTGCTTTCTCCTTGCTTTTTAGGTCAAGCCTGGGCATCGCATGTGCTGCTCTGCGAGGCATGCTATATTGAAGTATGCACTTGAAGCCCTGCCCACTCACTGTCCATATTTGACATTGGCTTGTGTCATTGTCCTTCATAAATGCTGACTTCTGATTCATAAATAGGCTTGTTAGTCCCTCCTTAGTATCGCCTTGTCTTCATTTGTAACCTCCCATAAGGACACCCCCTTTTACATGTGTTGTTGCTTGGTAGGCTTTAAATACAGCCTCCGAGCACTATTTTGTTTAATGGTTTTCGCATGCCTCCTGTTGCAGGCAGGACACGCTCTCTCGCAACAGCGTTATTATTCTTTTTACATAGCACGGCGCACCACACTGCTAGTGGTGGCCGTGCCTTTGCTTTACTTGTTACATGTTTTTAACTATTTAATCTTTTGTTTAAATTGCCCCATGCTGCACTTACACTTTTATGTTGGCTGCGCCCCTTTCCTTAAATGAGGCGAGTCTAAGGAAAGGAGCGTAGCCACCATTAAAAGTTGAAGCGCAGCATTGGGCAATTTTACAAAAAAGAGCATTTGTTTGTCAAGTTGGCAAACAAATGTTTTTTTTTTGTGAAAGCGCCGCATACTAGCTTTCACTGTAACGGCAGCCACACCCCTTGCTTTAGACACTGCTCGTCTAAAGAAAGGGGCACGGCCGATATTATAGTTAAAGCACCACATGGGATTTTTTACAAACTAGCATTTGTAATGCAATAGGTGTCGCATTTCGAAACTCTTGTAAATACGAGACCTATTGCATTGCAAATCCTTGTTTTGAGTGCCTTCTCCTTAGTTTTCCCTCATTTTCACAGCTTTATCCTTGACTTTTCTCCTGTTTTCTGAGTGCCTTCTCGTTGCCTTTCCCTCGTTTTCACTGCTTTCTCTTTGCTTTTCCCGTTTTCTGAGTATCTTCTTGCTCTTCCCTCGTTTTCATTGCTTTTGCCTGCTTTTTTGCCAGTTTTTTTAGTGCTTTCTTCTTTCGTTTACCTAGTTTTCACTGCTTTCTCCTTTCTTTCCCCTTTTATGAGTGCCTTTTCCTTGCTTTTACCTGCTTTTTGAGTGCCTTCTCCTAGCTTTCCCTTCTTTTTCATTGCTTTCTCATTATGTTTTTGCCTTGTTTTTTGAGTGCCTTCTCCTTGCTTTCCTCTCATTTTCATTGCTTTCTCTTTTTTTCCATCATTGCCGCACCTGTCTGCTGCTTTTTTCCCGCCTCCCGTCTAACCCCGCCCACTGCCTCTCAGCACCCCACCCTTCTCCCAGGACCTACCTAATGGAGGGAACAGTGCTACCCAATTGGGCAGGCCCCAGAACCAGTTCTCCCCGTGCTGCTTCGTCGTTCTCCTTGCCGTTTCCCCTGTTTTTGAGTGCCTTTTCTTTGTTTTCCCCTCATTTCCACTGCTTTCTCCTTGCTTTTTCCCCCAATTTCTGGGTGCCTTGTCCTTGCTTTTCCTTCATGTTCATTGATTTCTCCTTGTTTTGTTCCCTGTTGTTTGAGTGCCTTCTCCTTTTCTTTACCCTTGTTAAAAATAAAAGGCTGGGGCAGATTTACAAGCCCCTTGCAACACTTTTGAGCCACCGTTGCTTCATTTTTGTGATGCAGCAGAGGCATAAAAAATGCAGCCAATTTACAACATGACTCATCTAGGGAGATGCGTCACATTGTAAAGCCCTGCATCAGGTATAATATATGCAGGGTAGGGGTTCCCACGCAGGAAAGCCTCGTAAAAGTGATGCAGTGTAATCTACAAGATTGCACTGCATCACTTCTAGGACGCCACTGCATCAAAACCTTACACCTGCTTGAAGCAAGCGTGAGGAGTGACGAAGTGTAGTGGAATAGGCCTCAAAATGCATTGCTGGAGATACGTCGTGCTTGTGACACGACTCCAGCAATGTGTGACTTTGCTTCCCCAAACAGACGCGTCAGATTTACTGCTGCATCTGTCAATCCTTGAGCCATGGTGCGCTGTATTGTAAATACAACACATCCATGGTGGTGCTAGAGCTTCTCAGGGTGGTGACGGGGAAAGTGACGCATCTCGACAGATGCGATTCAGCAATAGGTAAAATAGAGCTCTAAGGTCTATCACAAGTACAAATCAGTTATGGCAGGTAATCTGGCATGGTGCATAAGGTAGGGAAAAACCACCAAATTACCCAGCAACTTCTTCATGGCTGAGGTCAATTTCAAGTAGTCTCTTAGTTCCGGTGATAATTCCAGCCCGGAAGGGGTTCCTATAATTTCTGCGCCTGGAGAGGTAGACTATTTAATCTCATGTCCATACCTTTCCTTCTGTCCACTCTCTTTACTATCCCATTGTCTTCCTTCCTCTATCTCCCTGCAACTTATGTAGAAGAACTATAACTTCAGCTGACACAAAACTTGAGTGTCTGACTCGCTTTTGCCTCATTTTTTTCTAAAATGAGATACATTTTTCTTCCACAGACCTCCAAGCCCTGTGCATTCTAGTGGCAAGATCACACTGGCCTGCATTTCAATGGCAGAGAATGCTTGTCACAAAAATGACCCCTAAAGTTCTCTGAGGCAAGACACATACTTTACCCCAGCTTTAATGTGCCCGTGAAAATATTATTCCCATTTGCCGAAATGCAAAGAGGAAATGCATCAGCAGGCACGTTCCAATCCACTTTCCAGGCAGCGGACTCCATCCCAGTGGTCTTAAGGGGCACAAGACTGAAGTGTTACCTGGGGGCTTTCACTGCGATCAGGTCATGGTATTGTAGAGAGTAAGCCACTGCTTCTGGAAAACAGAACCCTGCATTTCCTAGCCAGTTCCTCTCTCACCAATTTCATTTGCCGCTGCAGCCAGGGATCAAATTTACAGCAGCTGCTTGGCTCCTCAGACTGAGATAGGTGAGCCACACTGTGACGAAGGAGGAGGTGGCTGGCCCCGGTATGAGGATTTGCTGGAGCGCCTGCCTCCCACAAGTTAATTCCAGCCTCAGGATGTGACGTCTGGTCGGTCCCTATGCGCCTCATTCTACATTATAGCATTAAGCACTGCAGCCTCTCAGAAGAGCGAGTCCCGACCCTGCGGAGGAGCATGCACACTTGCACGCCACAGTGCGCACTGCCAGCTGCCACTTTTATTTAGACAGCACTATAAACTGTCTTGACAGCTGAGGTACTATGCATAATGCGTGACATAGCATTTCAGTGCGGTGATCAATGTGTTAGTCCAACACCTGATGCATGGTACTTGGCAGGACTGAGGAAAGCCTTCCTGCACATACACAATCTTTACAGGCAGTTTGCTCTATCACATGGAAAGAGCAAAATACGAGGAGAAATAAAACATTTTTTCTCGTATCACCTGCTTAAGACCAGGTATTCCTTGGAGTATATTCAGTGCTGCCCCATACCTTGTAAATATGGGGCAGCTCAAAAAGCAATGGGTGTTGCCGCAGAACGTCCATTGCATTTCCCTTTCACGCTAAGTGCTACGTGAACAGGAGCATTGACTCTGCCTCGTAAATAAGGCGAAGGAGTTAACGCCACCAGAACGTCTGAAAATGTGACACTCTGGTGCTGTTAACTCATTGTAAATATGCCCCTTAGACTTTTTTTCCTTTGGAGCTCAAAATCTTCCAGCGGGGAAATCCTGGAGCTGTATCTAATTAAGTCCTTTTGATATCAGATACTTTTATTGCGGGGTCCTGCTGAAGTTCTGAAAGTCTTGGAAGTCTCAAGTTTTTCCAAGTTTCAACTTTTCAGACTTTCATGGAGCAGTTCCTTTGGGTAATCTCTAAGCTTGCAATTTTTTAAAGAAATAAAGTAGGAAAGGGGGGGGCGGAGCTAGCTCGCAACCAAGATGGCTGCTTGAGCCCTGAGCTCCCCCGTCTCGAGTAACGATCCTTCATCTTTCCTGCGTGTTATTTCATTATTAGCTGCCCTGACCATACGGACCGCGCCTCAGGATAGCTGTAGAATACGAACGAAGTGGGTCAGGATCCCAGCCCCACCCTCTTCACGCGGAGTGAGCCGCGTGGCCCTGGCGAGCCTGCGGGCGGGCGAGCTGCGGGCGGCATTAACTGCAGGGGGCAGAGGCAGTGACTAGGCTTCTGTCACGACGTCTGTGTTGTGGCAGAGGTCGACCCCGCAGTCGGCGGGGAACGTGAGGAGCTATACCCCACGCCGCTTGGTCCATGTGACTGCCCGAGTGGAGTGCGAACTGAGGAGCAGCGCAGGATGCGGCGGTACCAGGCGGGGTGGTGAGCACGCACCAGTGGAGACATCAGAGCGGCCCCGGGTGAAGACTGAGTCCGGGGCCGTGAGCACCAACTCTTCTGCGAGGGGTGAAGAGTGCTACTTAGCAGAGGAGGTCGATCCCGCGGTCAGCGGGGAAAGAGAGAAGCAAGTGCCTACCCCACGCCGCTGGAGACCGCAAGTCTGCCCCATGTAGGGTGTGCCCTAGAGGAGCGGCACGGGAGACGGAGGAACCCGGCGGGGAGGTGAGCGCACCCCAGTGGGGCCTAAGAGCGGCCCCCGACGAAGACTGGAACCTGGGCCGCGAGAGACAATGCCGAGACTGCTGGGCACTGGGGGTGCGGCCGGGAGGGCCCCCCACGGTGAGCAGAGCCCTGGTGTCCGGCTGGACTGCGATCCCCCCCTCGTGGGGACTTCTCGGCCGCCTTCAACCAACGGCAACTGGGAGCAGAGGTGACAGCTGCAGGTGAGGAGGTGCGGCAGGGGAGGCGGTCACAGAGCACTACTGCGGTGGAGATGGCCACAGCAGCCTTGCATGGAGGCTGGACTACACTGGGACACGGAGGCCCCTCTGGCCCCTAAGCGGCTCCCCATGCCTACAGAGTGAACGGTTTAAAGTGTTGCCAGCAGGGTTGAGAAACGTTGGGGTGCGGCAGCTGGGGCTACACAATAAGCATGGGCGGAAAATCCGTTACGCTCGCGGATTTTGCGGATTGTCGGTAAATTCGCAATCCGCGAACTCTTGCAAATTTACCGAAAAACCGCAAATTCGCAAGCAGCGGATTTTTTTGCTTGGTGATACAATATTGGGGCGTGCGGCGTTCACTTACTGTCATTCAGCGTTTGCCAAGTTGTTTTTCTTGATATTTTGCGAGTGCTGCGCCATTTTGGATCTTGCTGCGGGATCCCGCGGGAGTTTGGCGATGCATCGCGAGAGTTCGCAATTGCGAACATGTAGATGCGGCGGGCAGCAACAATCTCGCACTCGCAAAATTACAAAATTTGCAATTCTGCACAAGAAATCCACCAGCAAGCAGCATAAACTTTCTGAAAATGATGATTTTTATCATAATAACTCCTCAGGTTGACCTTTGCCTGCACTTTTTTTTGCAAGGAGTCCATTTTGGGGGTGGGGGGTGGGGAGGAAGGAAGTGCCCAACAGAAAAACAAGTTTTGCAAAACTGAAAGCACTCAGCAGGTGCAAAAGTTCAAACTCATCATTAGGAGCATTCCCTGTAGTGCTTCCTGAGGGGCCCCTCCAGAGTTCAGTTGCCTACTTGCAACTATTCTATGACCCTGCTCTGACCCTCACAGCAGGCTCATAGAATAGCTACAAGTAGGCCACAAAGGTCCTGGGAAAAAAATTGCACTGCAACAGAAAGCAAATTACAGATAAAGAAGCAGGTGCCAGACAGGAATTTTAAATTCAGTGACACATTAATCGACCCCAAAATAATTCATGTCAGTTGAAGCAGGGCAGGTGTGCTTGCTTTCCCCCCCCATAATCTACAGTGATGAACCAGAAATTAATTCATGTCAGTTGAAGCAGGGCAGGTGTGCTTGCTTTTCCCCACCATAATCTACAGTGATGAATCAGAGGGTGGCAGTGATGTACCAGAGGGTGGTATGGGTGAACCAGAGGATGGCAGTGATGAAACAGAGGGTGCTGTGAACCTGTGATGATGAGCCAGACGTAGAAACAACAAAGTTGCGACCGTTGCGAGCCGACAAGTAAGTTCGAAATTGCGAACTGGTACAAAACCCTCGCGAACTGGCAGAAACTTTTGCGAACACAAAAAAAAATTGCACATTCGCGAGAGTTTGCGGATTGCGAATTCGCAAATACGCAAATTCGCGAACGCCAGATTTGCAAAATTCGCCCATGCTTACTAAACAGTGCGGGAAGCTGGTCACCTTATCTCACGGGCACAGGAGCGTCCAGGGGCCCTGCACCGCTGCCTTTAAGAGTACACTAGCAGAGAGTGAAGTGGGTCTAGAGCGCGGCGATTGACTGGGACCGGATTCAAAAGCTGCGGTGGCTCTGACTGTAACCCAGGGGATCCGCAAAGTTCCAAAGCTCCCCTGAGGGACAGGGCACGCCGCGTCTGAGTAGTCACCTGCAGGGCTCGCCACATTTCTGCGGAAAGGCTTACCATGGGGTGGAAATTGCAGAGACCTCGGCACTAAGGTACTAGGCCCTGACTATACCCCCTGCGATAGGGAGACATACAGCGGCAATAAGATGGGACGAACTGACAGGAACCAGTCTAAGCTGACGTTTGACCCGAAGAGGCCCAAGACTAGCGAGTCCACACCAGGAGGAGGGCCCTGAGAGTTGGAACCTATTGAAGAACCTCTGCAGCAGGATTTCCGCAGCCTTTTGCTTGCCATGGAAAAGGGCCTACAGGGGGGGATTGCCTCCTTGGGATACAAGATGGGCGCTCACCTATCGCATGGACCGCATGGCGGAGAGGCTCGATAAACAGGAGGAATGTATAGACATGTCCGAACGTCGCCTAACGGAAGTGGAGGAGGCACAGACGACCCTGGACTCGGAACACAAACAGCTAGGCAGAGTGATTCAGATTTTACAGGACAAGACGGAGGATTTAGAAGTCCGCTCTCGGAGTTGTAATCCCTGTATTACGGGTCTCCCGGAAACCACACAAACCGGGAATATGGAGGTGTTTGTGGAAAGCCTACTGAAGAAGCTACTCGGGGACACTGCATTTTCTGGAATGTTTATGGTCGAGAGGGCCCACCGATCTCTGGGCCCGAGGCCGAAACCTGGGGCGCCTCCTAGACCTATAATTGCGAAGCTGCTAAATTACAGGGACCGTGACGTGGCGCTGAAACTTGCCAGAGAGAAACAGCTGCTACAATACGAGGGGTCGGTGATCTCCTTATTCCCGTATTTCACGGCAAAAGTTCAGAAAGCAAGAAGGCAGTTTGTGCCGATGAAACAACAGCTGCGTGAGATGGGAACGGATTATGCGATGCTGTATCCCATGAAGCTACGGGTCAACAGACAGAGGAAGTCTATGATTTTCACTGACCCTAGGCGCTCCAGAAGGCCCTCAGAGAATGGCGTAAAGATACCCGGTCCTCCCTGAACAGAGAGCTACGGGACGAAGCAGCGGGAGGTCCTCTGGATGAACAGGACTAACTAAGATGTACCGCTACGGATAGTTGAGCATGTGTTTTGACTGTTGGGCGGCCCGGGCGGTGGTGCCAAAGAGTAGGTGGATTGATCTGGGCCTCATGTGGACTTTTCCCAAGGTTGCCTTTAAAAAGGTTTTGTGTTGCGGGATGGGGGGTGGGGAGAGGGGAAGGGAGGGGTGATGTTCAGCCTGATTTGATTCTCAAGGACTTCCAGACCTGAAGTACATGCTGTCATGAAGCTATAATGAACAGTCGTACAGTGAGGAGGCGCTATGTGCAAGTATATAACTTATGAGTCATTGGAGGTGGAGTGGCCCTGCGGATGAAGGTGTTGGAGCTACCACAGAATGTGTGGTCCCATAGGAAGTGTGTATAGCGCAGACATGGTTTAGGGGTACACACATGCAATATGCTGTTACACGCGAACTATACTTGATTTGAGACGGGGTGGGTGGTCACTAGGCATAGTACCGTACTGTGATTTTTCTGCTAGCTACCTACGTCCCCGCGTGAATTACACTTTTCTCAGAAAGTTTTTGTTTGAAGTTACTGGGGATGTAGAGGGGAGAGTGTGGGGTTTTGCAGGGGTGGGGAGATACCTGCGGCCTAGTTGGGGTAGGGCAGGCGTGGGAGGGCGATGGGAGGGGGGAGTTGCGGCAATTTCGAGTGCCACTTGAACAACAGGGGTGGGACAATATATTGTTTTTGGGGGGTTTTGTTGTTTTTTTGGCATAGGTGTGGCAAGGCATGGCGGGATCGCATACGTTCAGGACACATTGCTGGGGCCCATACACCGGTTACTAACATACAGATGACACCATCTGGGGAGCCCCCAGACACACTGGTGCTGATGACCTGGAATGTCAGGGGTCTCAATGACCATCGTAAGGTCAGTAAGGTCCTACAATATCTCTCCAGACACAGAATTGACGTTGAGCTCTTACAGGAGACTCACCTCCACCCAGACAGCCCTATATTACTATCCAGGGGTTTAATGGGTAATGTACACACTGCGGGATTCACATCACATGCTAGGGGGGTTCTGTCGTGGATTAACCCTGAGGCACCACTGAAGTTGACACCACTGGAGACGGATAGGGAGGGACGGTACACTATCTCGAAATGCTGTGGGAAAGGCATGGAGATCTGTATAGTGAATACCTACGGCCCTAACTACGACCACCGGGAAACAACCTTTACAACGCAACTTTTACTACGCACTACCATTACAACGCAACTTTTACAACACAACATCAATTACAACGCAACCATTACAATGCATGACACTACAACGCATACCACTACAACGCATGTCATTACAACGCAGTCATTACAACGCATACCATTACAACGCATAGCATTACAACATATAGTACCCTTACACTATACAACACTTACCCTACTGTTGCACCCCCTGGAGTTAGAATAGTAATTTTTACCCCTACACTATCCAACACTTACCCTACTATTGCACCCCCTAGAGTTAGAATAGTAATTTTTGCCCCTACACTATCCAACACTTACCCTGCTGTTGCACCCCCTGGAGTTAGAATAGTAATTTTTACCCCTACACTATCCAACACTTACCCTACTATTGCACCCCCTGGAGGTAGAATAGTAATTTTTACCCCTACACTATCCAACACTTACCCTACTGTTGCACCCCCCTGGAGTTACAATAGTAATTTTTACACTTACCTTACATACAATGTAATGTTAGCGTTGTAATGGTATGCTTTGTAAAGGTAGTATGCGATGTAATGGAATGCGTTGTAAAGGTAGTTTTTAAAAATTCATTGTAATGGCATGCGTTGGAATGGAATGCGTTGTAATGGATGTTGCGTTGTAAAAAATGTGTTGTAAAGTTATGCGTTGTAAAAGTATATGTTGTGACATCATACATTCACGACCACCCTGCCTTTTATTCAGATTTGACAGATACGGTGCTGGAGCGCTCGGGGGGTGCCCTTGGGGGGGGCGATTTTAATATGACAAGGCAACCCAATATAGACAGATCGGACGGCCCTGAAAGATGCCCCTCGGCTTCCGCCAGGTCGCTAGTGACTTCTATGACACGACTGGATATGTGTAGAGACACCAACACCCAACTCAGGGAAATTATACTCACTACTCTGCACCACATAATATCCACACTAGGATTGACTATTGGCTAGCCACTACTCACTTAACCCACAATGTGCAGGCTTGCACTATATTGCCACGCACATACTCGGACCATTCACCTCTACTGCTGACAATTTCCACACCTAAGAAGCACCTCCTACCGTTTGCTTTACACTTCCCACCTTATTCCCTGCTGGACGACTCCTTTAAGGTGTAGTGTAGTTCCTAGTTTCCCACTAGGCCCTGCGCATTGGAATAACATAAACAGTAGTATCGACGTGGAACTGCTTATATTCCAGGCCTCCACTGACTATGCTAAACTTAATTGGGTTGTGTTACCAACTAGCTCAGAGGTCACTGGAAACTTTCTTCTCTGCATAGGAAGTGATCAGCTTGCCTGGCACAGACAAGAAGGGATTCAGTTTTCCAACAACCGTGCAACATGACAACTTTGCTCCTCAGATCAAGAGTCGATCTCTAGGGTCGTGTGAAACAATAGACATGTATTTCACTCAGTCAGTCTAGTGCAGTTTACTTTCACGAGATGTAGAGAATAGAGAGACGGGCGTTTGTCAATAAAAGGTTAACATTTATTGAACAGTCTTTCTTCTCGTACAAGAGAAATGTATTGCCACAATTGCAATAATTGTTATTATGAAAAGTACGTACAGTAAGATAAGTATTGCGAAATAGAACTGTAAAAGCATTGATATGGTTTCTTAGCCATACAATGGTTTAAAAGTAATAAAACATATATACAGTCATATATACATTAGGCTAACATACTCAACTGGTGCTTCTAACTAAGCCTACCCCAGTGTGCCTGACCTAAGCCTAACACGTGAAAAGGGGAGTAAGTAAGTAGCTTTAAGTTAAGTTGGTTTTGCCAAGGTTTGTTTCAAGAATTCTCGTCTAAGGGTTTAGTCAACACCATACCTCTGAATAGAATGATGGAGGATTGGTATCTCCTTCAGGGGTCTCTCTCGATATCCCAGTCACCCGCGAGGGTAAACCGGAAGCGCCGGGACTGGATTTCTCTGTACGAGAAAGGCAGCGGCTTCTCTTCAGCGCGTCGAGGAAGGAGGGGGGACAGCGTCCGCGGGCAGCTGGAATCTGCTGGATGTCTTCGCAGAGGACGGCTGTTCAGCTCCTTAAGCGTACTGCACCATAGGTCGCGCTTTAGCGGCGATAATGGTATCAGCAGCTTCACCACCACAGGATAGCAGGCTGCAGCGACAGAGTGCTAGATTTACCAACACAGGGTCATGCAGGCAGCTGGCATCAGCAACAGGCAACGAACATTGCTTAAGGCAACGTTGGTAATATTTATACCTGACAGGTGCCGGGTTTGACGCAAGTTTGCTGGACATAAGACGTCAATTAAAGATGTCACTAGGAAGTGATAGTTATCAGTTGCTCATTAGAGTTCCATTACTAATCAAAACATAGCAAGCGGGAATTTCCAGGTTTGCTAAGTTTTTATCTTGTTGAAGAACTCGGAGTGTTATCTAGGAATATCAGATAGTGACTGCTGCTCTGTCATTGCACTAATTGGTCGCAAAGGAAGTAGCAGAGAGTCATGCTGGAATGTGGCTCTGTTCGTGTGAGGCCAGAGATGACTTTTCAGAAAATCGCACTTGAACGGTTATGCCAATATAGGGAATAAAGGGATTTATAGCCGAATAGGGGCATAAGGTCACAGTATCGATCAGGAACCTAGATTAACACGCAACACCCACTCCACGGGTTAATGTCCATCAAAATTACTAAAACTAAGCAATTAGATACATGTGTAACATTGCCCACCCCAAAATACATAAATGCATTCGAAATAGGCGTACTAGTAATACATGGAATTTAGGTACTGTACGTTTTTTTTTTAAAGCATAGTAATCATTCAAAAAATTATTGCATATGAAATCAATGAACGATTATGCATAAAGAATTACACATGAAGTATCTCTGACAGAAGAAATGCGAGATAAATCATCACATAAAAATGCATTGTAATAACATGTGTGCTAGAGGCTGGTGTAATGTTGTTATGTCTCTAGATGTGTTTAGAAATAGAAGTGTGAAGCTTCTGTTCTCTAAGAATAGTTTTTACGTTAAGCAAAGAATTGTTCGTGCCAAAAAAAGGTCAATATTAATAAAATTGTCCAATTCAAAGAAAATAGATTTCCAAAGCTCTTGGCAGTTATTGTTGCTCAAAACTGAAGGCCGAATTCAGAGTTCATGGGAACACTGTGTGTCGGAAAGCTTCTAAAAGTTATTGTTTCTCTGTGGGTGAGAACATCGTATCAGACAGGCTCTCAAAGAAATTGGTCTACAAATTCAGGTGATAGTTCAACCAAATTAGATAGCGCTGTAACTTGGCAGGTGTGAGAATGATTGCTGTCATCATATTCGGGAGCAGCAATGCTCATAGCTCGCTGTACCTGGGTGATGTTGCTTTTGTCACTCGCTCCACTGTTACCACTTGGCTGTAGTACAGGAGTCTCCACAAATGCCGTCATCAGGATTGGTAGCCGCTGGGGACAACACAATGCGTGAGCCGTTATTGGACTGAGCAAAGTATCGACGTCCATTGGTACTGCTGATGGAAGTGAAAGACAGATGTCCAACACGCATTCATCGCCGCAAAGCATACACCGTAGCACAGGTAAAATGCAATTTTGCCATATCGGTCTGAATGAAAGGAACCAGGTCATGTTTAGATCTCTCAGCCTGGCCAATCCAAGGACGTTAGTTATCCTGTCCCGGTAGTGCATTGCTAGGATTGTCTCTTCCATTCCCATGGGAGCTATGTCTGAGCCGAGGCTTGCCATAACGTAGCAGGAGGGTCAAAAATAGAATCCCTGCGACGAGTCCCAAAAATAATGGTATGCCGCCAAAAATGGAGTGCACAAAATTAGGAAAGATTCCCAAAATTGCCTGGAAGGGTGTTAGCAGTCCCGTAAAGACTGTCTTAAATATGCCTGGGATGCTTGTTGCACTAGACATGTTAAGGAGTTGGCTGAACATTTCTACGAAATGCACGGGGCAATTTGTTGATAAAAGGTCATGAACTTCAGTAGCCGTCCTTGCGACTAGAAGATCATACGTCTCTTTAGATGACGTTATAGGCACTGTTGTCTGTAAAAGTACAGATTTCACTTTGCTTAATGTATCAATTTGTATAGAATAGAGATTCAGACGAGGCCAGAGGGGAGTCACTATGTCTGGAGGCCCGCTCGGGAACAATGCTTGCATACAACATTTGACCATGGACGTTACTTCTATTAGATAACTTTTTCCTGGCGTCAGGCCACAACATCTGTGATCCGTTATAAGAATGTAACTCCCGTTTGCGAGTTGCATAAAGAAGGGCTCTATCTGAGTTGCAGATGTGACTAGCTGGTGGCATGAAAGGTTGTTTGAATTTCCATCACATGCTCCGTGTAAATTAATACCCTGACACAAAAGTATACCGCTTAGTGAATGTTTACAGTTGTCACCACTAAGAAATACATTTTTGTTGCTGTCACTATAGCAAGAATGAGTGTATGGTAATTTCCATTCGGATTTTACATATCCTTTACCCAATTGTTCATATTGGCCAGCAGGTATGTACTCAAGGCATTTTTTAAATCGGAAAGTTGTTATCGGAATTGTGATAATTCCGTGTATTATCCATTCAATGACAGGACTCTCTGACATTGTCAATGGTAATCTCTCGAGTTTTTCGATGCTCAGGATTGTATAGTCTGCTCCTTTCTGCGCCAAACTGATCTGTTTATCAGTAAGGTTAAAACTGGAAAATAATGACGTTGTGTTGATTAAACGCCAAGGCACATAGCCTGAACGAAGATTTTGCAGCGTCCAGCCTAATTCTATAATAGAGCGTAATTGAGACTGGCCATGTTGTAACATTAGCATGTCTCTGTCTATCACATCAAAGGCAGTGGATACAATATTGTCCAACGAATATATTCTGGAAGACAGAGTCGTTAACCCATTGTCTACCACAGAAAGTGATTTCTCCAAATTAATACGATCAATTTCTCGTATTTTTTCAGCAGTTTCAATTTGCTTTACTTTCCAAGCCTCGTTGTAAGCAGCATAGATGCTGGTCGCTATGAAACGCTTTTGACACTGTTTGCGTGGTCCAAGAATGAAATCGCGCAAATCAGCACCATCTTTTAATAAAGACAAGTGTTGCTTAATTTCAGCCAGTGTGGATGTAGTTAGCCATTCTAGGCAGAGTTTCCCTACACTGTATGTGGTTATAATCCCTGGATGTTGTCTCTGGGAGTATCTAGGGTCTAATCTGGTCATTTTTAACCCCTGTGTTTTATTCAGGAATCTATCTTGACAGCTATTTGTGTCTGTAGGCCAGATTAACCACTTTTTCCAATCAGGATGTGTTCTGTTGAAATGTAAAATTTGTGACACGTCTAACTCAATATATGTGGTTGTGTTCTCATCTATTGGCTTTGGTATAGACGGTGTTTTAAGGTCTTTGATCTTAGCTAGGCCAAGACAAGATGTTTGGTGTATTGTGTCATTTAAAAACAACATTTGTTCTGGTATCATGCAGGTTCTAAATAGTGCTTCTATGCCTTGCACCTGCCAATCTTTTGTACCCCAGATTGTTTTCGTTTCAATATTATTTTTCCAATAATCAAAACCAAATGTCATCATTTTGTCATAAAATGCTTCTGAATATATCAATTTAGAATTTGTCAGCATTGTTTTCATTCCGGTTTTATCTAACAGTTTGTAATAAAACGTTTCTGCATCACTGGTGTTAAACCCTGAAAAATATTTGAATTTCTCAAAAAATGCTTTAGAACTGCTTTTAGGTGGTGTAGAACAATGTTCCCATTGATTGTACATAAAAACATTTCTAGGCTGTGCAGATTTATGCAAGTAATGATCCCCATAGTGGGTGTAACAGAATAACTGCTCATAACTAGATGAACCTTGTAAATAATCATGATCTGTGAATCTAGCTGACATTACTAAATCAGACATCATGTCATTAATACTGTTAAAGTCCCAATCATCAGAGAATGTACTTGGTGTCACAAAGTCACTTAAGGAAACCTTTAGTTGATGAGGATACTTCAGGATTTCGACCGGACCATAGATCTCATAGTCTGTTTTCTCCCATACTACCCCACCAGGTATTGGAATTGCTGTGACATTTACTGTTGACAGTTCTCTTTTCTTCACGTGGGATGATCTGTGTGGTTTCAGGACTAGGTTGATGTTCTGACTTGCTGTGTCCATTGTAATATATTTTCCCTCAATGAATTTTCCCAAACACAGTACCATGATGAGCCAAAGCAGGAGGAAAAATACACCTAGACCGAACCAGAACTCTAGCCAAGGGGAAATAAGGTAGATTTCCTTCAGTTGATGAAAGAGTTCCGTTGCTTTTTCTTTAAAAGTCTTTTTTGTTTCTGGCATCACTTCGGGGTCGTTTTGATCTTCAGAGAAGTTGTCGAAGTTGATGAAATAACCAGAGGCAGTTCTGTCAATTGATGGGATTGTTCTTTCAATCTGTCTCTCGGTAGCACTTTCTGATGCCACATCATTGTAGACTGGTGTTGTTTCTTGACGAACTGTTTCAATCTGTGTTTCAAGAGGCACGAGTTCCATGGCATTATTGCATAGTCCTTCATTGTGCACTGCAGGCTGATCGAATGTGATTAGTCTTTCAGTTTGAACCTCTTGGATTGTTGCAAGTTTGGGTATTCTGTTGTTTCTTGGGAGTCCACTGGGCCTACTGTTGATTATAGGCCACATGCTTGTGGTTTTACCAGATCGATAGACACGACTCTGTTCTCCTTTTTACCAGCAAGGGGCGGTAGCACAACTGATCTTGTTCCGGTGACTGCCAAGACAGGTACTGCTTTTCTGTAAGAAGGCCCAAATTCCTTCTTAACCGCGATCTTTTCTCTGACTAGATCCCCAATCTTT
This sequence comes from Lissotriton vulgaris, assembly GCF_964263255.1. Classification (NCBI taxonomy): domain Eukaryota; kingdom Metazoa; phylum Chordata; class Amphibia; order Caudata; family Salamandridae; genus Lissotriton; species Lissotriton vulgaris. The sequence continues at coordinate 229,565,995 of NC_141691.1, read as the reverse complement.
GGAATCCAGACAGGCCTTGCTGGGGCTGTTGCGGGTGGTGCCTCGTCAGTGGTACTTGGCTGTTGCTTTAACTTTATGTTGCTTAATGATTTTCTTGTTTCATTCAGTTCCTGTAAAACAGCCAAACGATCCTTTACATCAAAGTGCGTTGTTTCTTCTTGTACCACTGACATCTGACTATCGAGGTCCTGAACTCGCATTCTAATTCCGAACAATAGTTCGTATGGGCTGAAACCTTTTCGAGAATTTCTTGGCATGTTGTTAAGACTAGTCTGGACACTTATTAAATGTTTGACCCACCCAGCGCCTGAACCTAATACCTTCGCTGTTATAGATTGCTTTATGTCCCGGTTTTTTCTTTCTACCACACTATTCCCTTCCGGGGTATGACGGACAAGAATACCGCAACCCAATTCCCATGCTAGCCATGGCCTCCTTATAAGCTCGAGAGCTGAAAGCAGGACCCTGGTCAGAATGGAACGTGGTAATTGCGTATGTGCCGATATGGACTCGCAAATCTTTTATAACCGTTCTAGCGTCAGCCGAGCGCTGGGGGCCTCATTTTTTTTAAGTGCTTTTCGTCTTAACTAATTAATAGGACGCAGGTTGGGGTGCAGGCAGCGTTACGCTCTTTCTGACTGGTAGCCGGTAGCAAGGTTCGCTACTGCGATCCCTATTGCAGTTTTCACAGTTGTTTGCATATATTTGGTGTTCTACACTCATTCCCGGCCACCAGTATACTGATTGTAATTCAGTCAGAGAAGCCTTAATTGTTTGGTGTCTCAGACCCAAACCCATATGTGCGTCTGCTATTAAAAATATTCTCCTGTTCGTGTTTGGAATTACTCTGTCCCCCACTCCAGGGATTCGAGCAAAAGGAACGGAGTTTGCATCGATTATGTATGCATAATTGAGTGGATAGTTTATGGGTAGTGCTGCACAGTCGCCTTTTACGGTCGTTTTTACTGCCAGCATGGTTTCCCCGTCTATGTATTTATCTGTACGCTTTTTTGTGGCTACGGAAGCCGGGTTAGTTGCTTCCGCGGTGGCTGTATTAGCCAATGAATTCCCTGCAACGTGAACGCCATCACGTTGAAGACTCTGTGCGTGAATCACGTGAGTCTTTTGTAGTTCTTTACTTAAAAGAGCTACCTCGTTCCAGAGCATTTTATGCTTTATTGTGGCACCAGTGTCATCTTTGTAGTCGTTTTCGATCCAACTCTGCAGTTTATTGTTGTAAGAATTGACGCAAAAATGAGAATCGCACACTATAAGTGTGGGGAATTCGCGTTCTGCATTTTCGAGCGCCATCTTTAAACATCTAATTTCAGTTCTCTGAACCGAACAGTACTTTACTGATTCAGTTTTTGTTATTTTCGGTTTGATTTTACCGCACCGCCAACGACATTTAATGATCGCACATGCTGCGTCGTAGGATTTTCTCTCTACGTTGAAATGCTGTACAGAGCTATCTGTATAGATTATACAGGCATATAGTGGGAGAGGCAGAATTTCGATTGGCAGAGGATATTCTTCTTCATACTCTAAATCATTCAGTTCTTCGTATTGCGGGGCGAAATAGTATTTCACGTCTTCCGCTCCTAGAGAATCTATGCACTGTATCCATTTTGGATCCAGTGACACTGTAGGCAGGTTTACTGGGCTGAATAGCGCCTCGAAGGCGGATTCCGCTGTGAGGATGTTAATCCTTTTGCCGTGTGCTAGTTCTGGTTCATTTGCTAATGCGATTTGCACTGCGTTCACAGTTCTTTCTGTGTGACTGAATGTTTTTTCTGCTTGTGTGTACAAGTGAGATTTAATTGAAATTGGTACCTTTTCTCCCTCATTAGAGGTTAGGTATGTGAATCCGCATCTTCCTGGGATGACTCGGATTACAATATCACGTGTGTTGTCACGTGTATCTAATTTTGTTTTTGCTAACATGTCTGTTTGCAGTGATCTCAAAATTTCTGTGTGTTTTTGAGTCCAATTGATTTGTTTAAAATCAGGTTTTATTAGTTCGTAGAGAGGTTTAACCCTCTCTGCGTAATTTAGGATGTAAGTTCTTCCGAAATTCAGAAAACCTAGAATGGATTGTAAATTCTTCAGCGTTTTTGGAGCTTGGAGTACAGCGCACTTCTCTAAGAAGTTGTCCGCTAGGCTTTTCCCTTCACTTGATAATTCGTACCCTAAAAACAGTACTGTCAGATGGGCAATTCGGGACTTTTTAAAGTTGAATTTGTAACCCTCTGCTGCGAACCCAAGTATAATGGTGTTCACTCTTTTCAAGTGAGTATCCAAGTCATCATCTGTGAGATAAATATCATCTACGTAAGATAATGCTTCATCATCATAGATTTGTAGTAACTCTGTTACCCTAGCTGAGAATAGTCCTGGGCTGTTCTTGAACCCCTGTGGGAGTCGACAGAATTTTTTCTGCGACCCAAATGCGGAGAAAGCGGTCAAATATCTGCTTTCTGGTGCAATGTTTTGACAAAAGAACCCATTAGATATGTCTAATGTCGTTTTATATTTTTTCCTAACTATGTTATTCATTAGGGCTGCACTATGCGAGTTTTGTACTGCAAAAGTTTTGCAACATGTATTAAGATGTCTGTAGTCCAAAACTAGACGATATGAATTGTCTGGCTTGGAGACAGGAAACAAAGGATTGTTCATTTGAGAGGTGCATGTTTCAATCACCCCCTGGTATTCAAGTTGATCTAAGATCTCCCTGACCTGTTTTTTAGCTTCTTGCTTTATGGGATACTGCCGTTGGGCAGTTGGTTCACTTTTTAGTTGGATTTTGTGAGGAGAGTCCTCATCCCATCCTACATGATTTTTATACAATGCAGGTGCCTGGGCTACTGCCCATTTCCGTGCATATGTATATTTTTTGTGAATCGGTATGTGATTCGAGAAGGCAGGCATAATCACTTCTTCGCCACGAGGGCACTCCCTGACAAACTCTGGGGGCCAATCTTTTTCAGCTAACAGAATATCATAGCCTTTTGAGAGCTTATCCCAAAATAGACCCTTAATTTTCCTAGTCTTATCACCCTCCATACGCAATGTTATTTCGTATATTTTATGGGGCTCGCTAAGTCTGGTGTCGGCAGTTTCAACCTGAATGTACTCATTCGTGTCCACTGTCTCCAGATGACTCATCAAGTTCTTGCGCGCTATACTGATTTCTGCTGCACTGTCCAACATTGTCAATGCCCACTCCCCGTTTTTCAACTGTGTCCTCAGTATTCTCGGCATGGTTGATTACTCTAATACTGGCTACCTTCTTTTTAGGAAATTGAGATTTTTTACTCTGAGCAGGTTCCTTGTCTTTGGACTTGGTGTGCTCTCCTGGGTCTGACCGTCCTCTTCTTTCCGAATTCTGTGGAGAAGATCGAGAGGGACGTGTATCAATACTTTGATATCTATCAGGTTTTTTCAGATTATCCCTATTTCTAAGGTTATATCTTTTCTCAGAGGGCTCCCTCTGGGGAGACTGGCGTTCTCGAGTCGGAGTTCTTTCCCTCCGTCGAGGAGACCTTCCTCTGGACTGGAAAACTTTTTCCTTGGGAGTGGATTGTTTATTTCCATCCCAGCTCTTTTTAGGAGTGTTTAAATTATTTTTAATAAATAATTTTTCAGGACTTTCGAGCAGTTGGGGTTTTACTGGTTTCCCACCCAAGCTGTCTCTACCTAATTCTTCATAGCATTTTTCTATGATTTTTGCAAGCTCAACAGGATCTTTTATATCTGTTTCCCTTACCTTCTGGCGAATCGCCACAGATGCTGCTTCTCCTCTAATGTTGGCTAATAATATAGCCGAGACCTGCTTGAAGTCTTTCAGTAATTTCATACCTAGATTTAAAGCGGGCTCTGGACCGAATTCATTTTGAATCTGTTTTAACACTTCTGGTATTACCGCCATAGACGGAACACCGTGTGTTTTTGTATAAATGGAAGCAAAGACTGTACCCCAAGTGTCGCAGTCCTCCACGTGTGGTGCGATTCCCATAGGAAGGCAGATGGTCAAGATTCTGTGTTTCTCTATAGGGGTAGTATCAGGAAATACTGCCTCTATTTGAGTGATTTTCTGTGCTAACCAGAAAGGAATTTGTTCCCGTTTTACGGGTGTTTTACCAAGACATGACTGTATGTTCTGTGGTGTAATTTTATTTGTGTTCCCCTGGTGAGGGGTCAGCTGGTGTGAATTAACAGCTGGCTGGATTGTTGCAGTCCGCATTACATATTGGACTAATTGCCTATGTATTTTTATTAATGTGTTTAGCTGTACTAACAGCTCTTCCTTAGACATTCTTGCAATGTCAGGATGTGGTGTGTAGCTGGCTAGAACCGGCCACGTTGCTCCTGGTCTACTTAGTGGACCGAGCCTAGTTATGTGATTATTGTGTTTTAGGGCGCCATTAAACCAGAGCAGGTGCTCTTGAAATTTAAGTGGGATTTCAATCTCCTCGAAAGGAGCGTACTCTCCCGGAGGTTCCTCTATTTTGTAATAGTGAAACTCTTGTGTTGCAGCGTTTGCCGCTGGAAAGTTTATCCATGAATAGAATACCTCTGTCTGCCGATACTCGTGAGCCTCTATTACGAAAATTACTGTACCACCTTGAGGTGTCAGTCCATTTTCTATAAGTTTTAAAGTTATAGATCTTCTTAAGTGAACCGGGATGATAATAGCATCCGGGTCTGCTTGTTCGGGACCTTGCTGAGTCGCATCTACTGTGGCCCCAGAGGTTCCGTTGTTTTCTACTGACATTTAAAAAAATGCAGGTTTGCAGAGTAGGTCTCCAAGGAGACAAAGATTAGGTGCACAATATTTTGGAACACTGTATCCTTCAACGTTGAATAAACCAGAGCTTTACATAGGAATCTCTTCCTACTAAGGTCGGGCGGATTTTAACCTTTCACCCACTCCAGACGTCTATTGGAGTATTTACGGGAGAAAGGGGTCTGTGAAATATGCACGACTGAGTTACTCTATAAGTCTTGCGTTAGTTTATCGCCTTACCAAACGTTGGGCGCCATTTAGTGTAGTTCCTAGTTTCCCACTAGGCCCTGCGCATTGGAATAACATAAACAGTAGTATCGACGTGGAACTGCTTATATTCCAGGCCTCCACTGACTATGCTAAACTTAATTGGGTTGTGTTACCAACTAGCTCAGAGGTCACTGGAAACTTTCTTCTCTGCATAGGAAGTGATCAGCTTCCCTGGCACAGACAAGAAGGGATTCAGTTTTCCAACAACCGTGCAACATGACAACTTTGCTCCTCAGATCAAGAGTCGATCTCTAGGGTCGTGTGAAACAATAGACATGTATTTCACTCAGTCAGTCTAGTGCAGTTTACTTTCACGAGATGTAGAGAATAGAGAGACGGGCGTTTGTCAATAAAAGGTTAACATTTATTGAACAGTCTTTCTTCTCGTACAAGAGAAATGTATTGCCACAATTGCAATAATTGTTATTATGAAAAGTACGTACAGTAAGATAAGTATTGCGAAATAGAACTGTAAAAGCATTGATATGGTTTCTTAGCCATACAATGGTTTAAAAGTAATAAAACATATATACAGTCATATATACATTAGGCTAACATACTCAACTGGTGCTTCTAACTAAGCCTACCCCAGTGTGCCTGACCTAAGCCTAACACGTGAAAAGGGGAGTAAGTAAGTAGCTTTAAGTTAAGTTGGTTTTGCCAAGGTTTGTTTCAAGAATTCTCGTCTAAGGGTTTAGTCAACACCATACCTCTGAATAGAATGATGGAGGATTGGTATCTCCTTCAGGGGTCTCTCTCGATATCCCAGTCACCCGCGAGGGTAAACCGGAAGCGCCGGGACTGGATTTCTCTGTACGAGAAAGGCAGCGGCTTCTCTTCAGCGCATCGAGGAAGGAGGGGGGACAGCGTCCGCGGGCAGCTGGAATCTGCTGGATGTCTTCGCAGAGGACGGCTGTTCAGCTCCTTAAGCGTACTGCACCATAGGTCGCGCTTTAGCGGCGATAATGGTATCAGCAGCTTCACCACCACAGGATAGCAGGCTGCAGCGACAGAGTGCTAGATTTACCAACACAGGGTCATGCAGGCAGCTGGCATCAGCAACAGGCAACGAACATTGCTTAAGGCAACGTTGGTAATATTTATACCTGACAGGTGCCGGGTTTGACGCAAGTTTGCTGGACATAAGACGTCAATTAAAGATGTCACTAGGAAGTGATAGTTATCAGTTGCTCATTAGAGTTCCATTACTAATCAAAACATAGCAAGCGGGGATTTCCAGGTTTGCTAAGTTTTTATCTTGTTGAAGAACTCGGAGTGTTATCTAGGAATATCAGATAGTGACTGCTGCTCTGTCATTGCACTAATTGGTCACAAAGGAAGTAGCAGAGAGTCATGCTGGAATGTGGCTCTGTTCGTGTGAGGCCAGAGATGACTTTTCAGAAAATCGCACTTGAACGGTTATGCCAATATAGGGAATAAAGGGATTTATAGCCGAATAGGGGCATAAGGTCACAGTATCGATCAGGAACCTAGATTAACACGCAACAAAGGAGGAGCTGGCCACGTCCATTGAGCTGTTTTTCAACACCAACGTGGGTACAGTCGACTCGTTCTGGACCGTATGGGGAGCCTTTAGGTCATACAACAGGGGGATCGCCATTTCCAAGCATGCGGTGTTGCTCCAATCGATCCGGGGTCGGCTGGAGACCCTGGAGAAAAAGCTAAAAGAACTGGAGGCTCGGCGCCTAACAGACTGTAGTGATGCACTCACGCAGGAACTTGCCCGTACATTGCGCGAATATCATGAAGAGGCAGACTTTGTAGTAAAACACCTGAGAAAGTACGCCTCTGCGAGAACCTACGGGGAGGGGGGGAGCCCCGGATCGGTTCTGGCGCAGTTGGCCAAACAACGCAGAAACAGAGTAGTGATCCCGGACACAAGGTCCTCACCGATGGACGACCCGCTCTTCAAGGATCAGGTAGTAGAAAAGTTCCCTGAGTATTACGCAGCTCTGTATGCCTCCATTGGGTCCGCCCCGGAGGAACGAATACTAGACTGCCTCTCCCACATTGAACTGCCATGGCTGTCTAACCTACACCGGGAATTTTTGGTGCGTCTGATCAAGTGGGAGGAAGTCGTTTGGGCGCTATCTGCTATGAGGGCTGGGAGCGCGCCGGGGAGCGACAGCTTAACCGTAGCCTTCTATAAGGCATATGCTGACCTTTTGATACCTGGGTTGCTCACGCTGTTTGAGGACATAGCAGACTCCGGAGCAATGCCCCTCACTATGCGATAGGCGATATTAGTTGCCATTCTTAAACCGGGGAAACCCCCGGGAGATTGCTCCTCGTACCATCCACTGTCGTTACTAAACGTCGATGCGAAGATATTTGCCAAGTTGATAGCAAGCCTTCTCAGTCCCATAGTTAACTTGATGGTTGCCCCTGAACAGGCAGGCTTCGTGCCCAGTCGCAACCTCACTTGTAATCTCAGGACGGTGTTCGCAGCTCTCTAGCATACGTGCCCTGAGGTCCTTGCAGTAGCAGTCTTTTTAGATATGGAAAAGGCCTTCAACTCTGTCGAATGGCCTTTTATGAGACAGGTCTTAGACCGAATGGTTGTGGGTGCATTGTTCCTTCAGCTTTTAGTGGCACTGTATACTTCACGCACGGCCCGCATCCGGATAGGAACGCTGACCACAGACCCCATACAAATCAGCTGTGGCACGAGACAAGGATGCCCCCTATCCCCTATACTCTATGCACTCACGGCCGAGCCTCTTGCATGTGCCCTACGTGAATACCACGGGCCCAGGGGCATACTAATCCCCACATACAACCTGATTGTGTCCACGTATGCGGACGATACCCTCTTATATGTTCGGGACCCGGAGGCGCATCTTTCTGCGGTGCTACGCAAGGTGGTCCTGTTCAGTTCTCTATCGGGTATCCATGTGAATTGGAACAAATCTATTATATTCCCACTGACACCGGCTACGAGGAGGGTTGAGCCGGAATACCCACTTCAGTGGACTACTGAAGCAGTGCGATACCTGGGGATTCGTCTGCATACAGACTCGGATGTAGTCTTGAGGGCGAACTACAGCGTGGCCATCTCCAAAATGGAGGATGATATTGAAAAGTGGATCACTCTGCCATTGTCACTGATGGGACAGGTTTCTCTCATGAAAATGATGGTATTATCTTGTTTCCTGTTCCTGTTTAGCAATACTCCTATGGTGCTGTCCAATTCATTCTTCCAGCAATTACACTTAATGATTCGTCTGGCTTGGGCCGGGATACAGCCAAGGGTGGCGTGGAAAATTCTTACTCATCCGTATGCAGAGGGCGGCCAGAATTCCCCAGACCTGGAACTTTATTATCGGGCTGCACAAAGCGCGCATGCCTACCACTGGATTCACGGCCCAGCGGACATCCCGCATATACGCATAGAATCTATAGTTGCGACCCCTGTCCCCCTCCTTGCGTTGCTGTCCTGACCACAGGATCTCCGTACTGGTATTTTAGACTCGCTGAATACAATCACACATGCTTGGCACCATATGATGGGCGAACAGTCTTGCAGCCTGCTGTATGCCCCGAAGGCTCCCCTCGCCTGTTGCTCTTGGCTGGCCCCATGTAGGGACAAGGGGGTGCTGGCTGCGATGGGTTCATTGAATATACACAATATGGGGCACCTTTTCTCGGAAGGCACCGCACGTTCATGGGAAGAGTTCGAGACGGAGGATGTTCCCCATCTGCTGATGCCGCGTTTTCAGTTTCACAGGATGAGGCATGCGCTTTAGGACCTGCTAGGGGAGGAAATGACGGAGCCCCCGGTGGTTACGGCATTAGCTTACATTATAAACGCTAAGTCCCCTGCTAAATTGGTAACCAATCTGTATCGCATTGCCCTCTCAGAAAGAACAGCGGAGTATGCTAAACCTCGCTAGGCATGGCAGAGTGACTTGGCTATAGACTTGACAGACGGTAAATGGCAATACTGCTGCTCAAGCACGAAGAGAATATCACTCAATGGCCGTCACAGGTTGATAGATTTTAAATTCCTAAACAGGGTTTACTATACCTCGGAAAGACTTCACAGATACGGTCTACGAGAGAGCCCTCACTGTGATAGATGCAGAGCGCGGATAGCATATTTCCTACATGTGACATGTTTCTTGCCCGGGGATCACATCCTTTTGGCGCAAGGTATATGAGGAAGTGAATAGGGTCACGGATTCAACTCTGTCTCAGGATCCCCTGTTGGCTATTCTGGATTATTCTAAACCTCTCCAGAAGGATCGTAGAAGTCTGGTCGATATGGCCTTCCTCCTACCCAGAAGGTGTGTAGCGTTCTCTCGGATGCGAGGCCCTGTACCGACACTGTCGCAATGGGCTAATGAAATGATGTATTGCGGCACGCAAACCGAACTATACAGCGAACTGTTGCCCCCACGTAACAGACCTAAGAACTTTTGGTCTCTGTTTCTAAACAAGAGGCCCACACAGGACACTTCAGATGAGGAGGGTGCAGACACATATACACGGGTGGATGTTTTGACTGGGGACACATCATTTCTTTAGTGGAGGAACTACACCAAGTGCTCCTTTCGCAATGTGGACAGGTAGCATATATGGAGATTGACTGGACAGGCCCAGGGTAGGGTCCAACGATTGAGATGCTCTGACCTCTGTGGGTCTTTCATTGTCATGCTAGGATGGTCTACACTATTATTGTGTTTATGCAATGGGTGCTTTCTGTTGAAAGTTTGCTTTAATACTCAAACGATATATGCATTATCCAATGTCACGGTTTGATGCCAATGTCTTCTATGCCTGTTTATTTTCTGAAATGCCAATAAATAAATGTTTTAAAAACATAAAGTAGGAAAGATGTGAATGTCCCCTACTGCTCCACAAGTCTGTGAGCATGCCATGTATTACTGTTTCCAACAAGCCACGTGCCATGCCTTTCCTGAAGGCGCAATTCACAGGCAGGATGGCAAAGGTAAGTATGTGGCTTTTCAAGAGGCAGCTATTGTGTTCCACGCTTTCATTTAGGGCTGGCAGCTCGGATAACACCGGGCAAGACAATTGTCTGCAGCTGGATAGCCTAAGGAAAACTGATGATGCAAAATGACACAAGAAATGTTATATTTCACAAAACCCTTTGTTATTTAAAACCTATGTGGGGTTCTCCCGACTTGATAATGGCTATAAGGTAGGGCTTTGTAAACGCCGTCACCAGTACTCCATAAAGTTTCATATATTTTTGAGATTTCCATACATAAAGTGTGTTACTCTACATCAATTCTTGTATAATCTATAAAACCCCTGCCCAAAACATGAGCCTGCTCATTCTGGCAAAGGTGTGATATGTAAGGACAGGCAGCCCACTGATGCCTGTAGCGCTTACCTCACCGGTTACCTAAACAGCTCGCACAGCAGTCAGGTGGGTCTGAATGCTTACGTTCTCAGCCCAGCCTGGCTTACAAAACAGCAGTGAAGCCATCACCACCTTTTGTTGCTAAACCGCCAGCGGTTTTATAACCTGTCGCGCGCGGCTCCTAGCTGCCCAATGAGGAGCGCCGCCGCTGGTCACGTGGACGTGTTTTATGTAACTCTTCCACAAGCGACGGTTATTTAGAAGCCCGGTGCGATGCTGCTCGGCAAAGAGCACGGGTGGCCGCGCGATAGGAGAACAGGCGATCCCCCACACCTCCCGCAGCCCTGACGATGAGTCAGGAAGACGGCCAGCTCATGCTGGAGTTCGCCGCCGAGGCTTTCCAAGCGGGCAACTTCGAGTTGGCGGCCGAGATCTACGAGTGCCACTGGAGGGAGCGCGGAGACGCAGCCGGCTGGGACTGGGAGCTGCTGCTGCGTACGGCCGATGCCCTTTGCGGGGCGGGCAGGGTATCTGAGGCCTTGACCCTGTACCAGAGGGCCGCGGCGTGTGGGGAGGTGGGAGCCGGCCGCCTGGAGGCGGTGGTGCGGGCCCTGGCTGAGAGCGTACGGAGCCGTGAGGGCGTGTGCGGAGAGCGGCTGGAGGGCGCAGCTGAGTTCCTCTGCCCGCACTGCGGGGGCTTCTTATGCGACCCGGTGTCCCTGCCCTGCGGGCACACTTTTTGCCGATGCTGCCTGGAGAAGGACCCTGCGATGGTGGAGGTCGACCCTACGAGATGTGGCCCCTCCGCAGCAGCGCAAGACCTATCCGTGAGTCACACTGTCAACTGTCAACCTGGCGATGGAGGCCACACCCCCGCAGAAGAGCAGGTCAATCATGAAATGGACTGTGAGGGGAGTAACGCCCCCGCGGGGCAGGAGAGCTCGCGAGGGCTCCTGGCCGAGGACTCTGAAGAGGGAGCTCCCCCAAATTCCCATCAGACTGTGTGTCCTCTGTGCGGGGAGCCCGTAAACCCGAACACTGTCCGCGCCTACCGCACCAATGTGGTCCTCACCCATCTGCTGACCAAGTGGTACCCCTCTCGGGTGAAGGCCCAGCATCTCAGGCACGAAGGAAACGCTCTCTATAAGCGGAAGGAGTTGGCAGCAGCCCTACGAAAGTACGACGAGGCCCTGTGTTTAGGTAAATGCAGGGGACATTTATACTAGAATTTGCAGCTCAGTGGTGCTTTTACATGCGTTACCCGTTATATATGATGGTGCTAGGCAGCAATAACCTCCATTTCACACTGGAGTTGTTCAGTCTGGCCAAAAATACTTTGAGCTTCCCTGAAGCATCCACGAAATGTGGGAGGTGTTCCTACATAAGAGGGATATCCAATGTTTGTGCACGAATTCAGAATCCAATACCAAAGGACTACACACGATTGAAATTTAGAATAATTGCATGCAAAGTGATTCGATGTGGGTGTTGTGAAAATAAGACATTAATGGAGGTATGTTGGACGTCTCAGTTCTATACCACTCAGCAAGTGCTTAACTGTAAGGCTATACGACCTGGGCTGTAGTATTTCTCACAGAGGTGGCACAAGTTATCACATATTGAGCGTGCAATAAATGCAATAGTTTCTTGTCAGTACAATAGCAAAAGAAAACCCGTACTACTGATGTGAATTTGAAATCATACAGTAATTCAATTGCCGTATTTTATAGTTTACTGAAAGGCAATTTTCTCACATCCCCTGTGACAAAGAAATATGTGAAATAGTTACAATTGTTGCGAGTAAGAGGGCTGTAAATATATTTTGGGGGAGGTAAATCTGACATTAACTTATTTGGCCTATGACTGGTAGAAATCTATGTTCTACTTTGGAAAGAATGGATGTGCTTGTTGGTTGAACGTTTTCTACTATAGTGATAACATTTGACTGCTCCCTTCCCTTTCCTACCCTCTTTTTCCGTACACACATTTTCTGGTTCACACCTCTCCTTATGCACCCGACATCACCGTGCGTGTGCACAAAGTACCATATGCGGGCACAAGACCCTGGTTAAGAGAGAGGACTATTTTGACACATTTATGTTCTCATCTTATAAATGTGACAATTTTTTCTAGCATGGCATATTTTTCTCCCGCTGGCCTTTGGGTTATGTGGTGGGGACATGAATGTACACTGGGAAAGAAAAGTGGGTTCCCATTTCAATGTGAACATATTGTTCATAAACCTTCCCAGTTGTTTCCCGACCCAATTTGCTCACGCGCGCCTAGTACCAGAAAGAATCGAGTTAGCGCGCAGGCTGGATGTGAATATAGCACTCAAAGCACATATTTTCTGGCCCGATTTTCTTGCATTTAAGTCCGTACACCTAGAGATGTTTGTGCGTCTCCAAAAAGTACTGACTTCAAGAACATGGTAAGCATAAACTTGGACTCATAAAGAGTGCATTCTGTGTGAAGCTACCCTGCGCCTGCTGTCAGGTCAGATCCCAGGGTCGAGTGTCCGTGTCCAGGGATGCTCCATGCTCGGCACAGTACTTCCAGAGCCTAGGTGATGTGAGGTCGTGTGCCAGGTAACGACGGTGGCTCTAAAAATAGATGTGATAACCGAGAGGGACAATAGGAGCTCGCAGTGATAACTTTTCAGTGAGGTGAAACTAGGTCAGCAGCCCAGTTGCGTAAGCAGCTGCTCTGGATTCCCTGCCCGCATGTGAACTCGTTGTGTAACTCGCATGCTAACAAAGACATCACATGGGCCAGGCTCAGGAAACTGCCGAATTTTAATGACCACTAACCCGCATCTTCTGCGCTGCTTGTCGAGCAGTCGTCATTTCCATAGAATGACTACAGAACAGTACTATGTATCAGGGCCCAAAGTAACATTGATATATTTATAGTGGGCTGCGGAAATCATTACGTTGCCCACTTCTCTCTTGAAAACATGGCCACTGCTTGCTGTGTAAGATCGCTGAATATCACCGACGAGGCCATTTCCACGGATAATGGGAAGGCAGGGTGCTTCGTGGGTTAATGATCTGGTGTGAAACAAGGCAGGCCCAAGTTGTAAACTCGACTTCTCAAGATCATGGAATGGTGGATCCTGATAACAAACTCTCTCTCCCTGTGCTTCTGTACTTCTGTTTGCACGGATTATTGGGACTTAACAATAGGATGCTCTATGAAATAATGGACGTTTACATGGACAGTTTAAACCCCCTATTGATTCAGTATGTGTGCTCACGGACCAACTTCTGCACCGTATGATACTTATTGTATAGTAAGCCGCAGCAGTACATTGTTTTGGATTACTAAAAAGCATTTTGATTTCGTAAACTTTGAACGTTAACTGGTAAGGATGTCTGGTAATTCATTAGCATTGTTTATATTGAAGCTTTTAAACCGTAGTGTGCGAGCTGTGACTGTCAGCAGAAAAGGCACATTGTCTTTTCTAGAGATTATATGTTTAGAGGAAATTACGTTATTTGCTGTTCTTAGTATTGTAAAGGCAAACTTTCTCCTTTTCATGTTTTCTATTTATTACAGCACCATATGACCACGTGCTCCACAGCAACCGTTCTCAGATCAATATGAGTCTGAAGTGTATTGAAGCTGCATTGCATGATGCTGAAACTGTGTGCAGAATCCAGCCATTGTGGTTAAAGGTGAGCCCATGAAGAAGGCAAAGGTTGTGTTCATGCCATCACTTGCCACCTTCATTAGTCTCTGCGCCTTTGCACTTTTCATTGTATGACCTGTTTTTTCCCCTTCCTCCACATTTTTAGTTTTAGTTGTGTCCTACCATTAAACTATTCTGTGTGGAATGTGTTTAGTAGTTTTTGAATTTGGCAAACTAGAATGAAAATGAGGGACTTGGAATCTTTGTGTAGAGATGACTCCATGCCAGACTGTGACTCTAAATATTTGTTGAGGTCCCTGCTTACTTTGTTGAATGTACTTTTAACCGTTTGGGATTGCCCTCATTATTTGGTAATTTTGGTCACCACGTTTTTCAATATGGGTCAAATCATGAGTCGTGATCACATGTTGTTTTGGGAGTATCCCAATTTTATAGTAATTAGTCAGAAAGTAGGTCAGTTTTTTTTTACTAAGTAAATGCAATATATAATTATCTGTTTCTAAGGGTTTTCTTAATCATTTGGTAGACAAACTATGCTATATTTGTTGCGTGCTACTTGTATAACATTATTTTACTTCCTATTTAATGAAAGAGGGACCACACCAAAGGCTACCTTTAATCACCAATTAAATTCAGTGCTTGGGGATCTCCTGTACTAAGCATTGAAACACTGTATACATATAGTAACTTTAAGACTTAAAGAAGAAAATTCTGCAAGTAGTCACACATGTGTGACTGATTTGAAAGCATTAATTTGCACTCATTGTAAAAGTAATGGACAGAACTTTAATTGCAATTCCAGCTTAATATCTGTGCTGAACCCAAAAAACGACAGCATATTTGGATCCACGTATTTCATCTTTTCCACTGCTGAAAACTCCGTCTAGTGGAATGTAAATTTGAATTGTGTATTATTATTTTTAGGGTCATCTGAGAAAAGGCCATGCATTAGCCAAACTTGGGAAGACTGAAGAAGCTCTAAGAGAGTATTTGTTTTGCCTTGCCTTAGACATGAGTAACAAGACTGCTAAAATGGAGGCCCAGAAGGTGAGTTTTCACTGTCCCTTTTGTAGTGAAAAAGTTAAAGAAATTGATACTAACTCCTAGCATTTTGTTATTTAGTCTGTTTATGAGGATTTATTAGCCCAGGGCTTTCAGTAGGCAGTTGGAACATACACTGATAATACGATTTTTGATATTTATATGTGTAAGTCTACCAACCTTCTTTAAACACTCTCTGGGCACCTCTGTTGCAGGCTACCTTTATTCAAAGTGTATGATAAGAAATATCCTCGCATGTTCAATCACTTTTGAAATAAATGTGTATCTAGATGAAAGTTAATACATAGACGATTACATGATATAATGAAAATAAAAAATAGGGAAAATATTAATCTTACAGACAAAAACCCCAACACGCTATTGTTTAATATTGGACCCAGAATTCCAACATGCAAGTGTTGGTCATACAAAAATATATGACTGTGAATAATACAACACAGTATTTGAGCTAGACATCTTTGTTCAGCAGTCTTATTGTAGGATAATTGACCATGAGTAATTTGGATTTGCTGATTAGCTGCTCATGGGTTCTTACAAAACATTCAGGAAGTAGTTCTCTAGCAAGAGTGAAGTCAACATTTATTGCTGCTCTGCCATTGTCTCCTTGATGTACTTTTCAGACTGTAGCTAATAGTGCAGGCCTGGATACTTTCTGATGGTGTCAATGTCTTTTTTGAATTCAGTGCTTTTTTTTGCTGTTTTGGGTTGCCAGTTCGTTGTGGTCGGATTTGTTGGGGCCACACAGACCACAGGCTTCAGCAATGTTTAAAAGTATGTTTTTTTTACTGTTAACTGCTGTCCTACTCTGCCATGGTTTCCCTGTTGCGTTTCTTCTGTTTACGGTGTAAATAAAAACATTTGTATGTGGCTGCTCCATGTTTCTGTTATTGTATGAAAAGTCGTTTAACACTGAAATGGTATGAACTTTTTAAAAATCCTTTTGTACCACCCTTTTTACCAGTATAAAATCTGCCCAAAGCACTGTTTTATGATGAAGAGAATGTGATTCAGGGGTAAAGCATAATTGATACTTTGCTTGGTTGTTTTTTGTGTGTTAGATGCTGCATCACCCATATAACACTTATAACGTAAGAAACTAGGGGTCTCATGTATGTAACTCTTTTGCAAAGAAAAGTCTGGAAACCGCAAAATAACAAGCTTTGCCACCACAAATTACTATTTTCTTATATACAGAACCCATCATTAAAAGTTAGAAAAGTCTGTCTGACTTGTATAAGGGGATTAGTGACCAGATACAAATCGTAAATATGAGGGGGCATGAATTAGGCGTTCTATTTGGGAGTTGCAGCGGAATTTATAAATTCTTTGTGATATTTAGGCAGCACCGTTGAAAGCGGTTGGCAAGCAGTCATCTAGTGTCCCACTCCCACACCTCCCCGCCTTCCTCTTGATGTGTTGCCAAATGGAAATTTTTTTTTTAAATGAAAAGGAAACCAAATAATTGCACCTATCCTTTTAATGTACATGGGCAGTTTTTATTTTACTTTATTTTTTGAAGATGTTTCTTGAATGTAAGGGCAAAAGGGCAAATGCAAGGATGGTTGGTGGCATGCTGACCCTTGGATGCCACCATCCCTACATTTACAACCATTCATAGGAATTCACAAATTTGAACCAGCCTCAATCAATACTCACTAGACATGTCTTTTTATGACCTTCCTGCAATTGTACAATTTGAAAGGCTAGCTATTAATACCTAGGTCTCTTCGCTGTTTTTATGGCCATTTACAAACCAGTCAGTGTGCAAACTGTACACACTAGTTTGCAAATGAGTTTTGTACATTGAACCCCTAGTTTGCTAGCTGAGAGGCTTCACGTTGGCAAATACCAAGATTTAAGAAGGAACTTATCTTTGTGGTATTAACAGCGATAGGCGAAGGAATTGATTGCATTGATGGTCTGCTTCATGGCATGCCTTAATATTGATTAATGAAGCAGCATTGGTGCGTCAAGTCGACATTTTCAGCGTCTTTGAACATATGTTTGCTTCTATTGTGACAAAAACGTGCAATTATATGCTGGAACCAAGTAAATGTGTTTTCCTTTTTTCTTTACAACAGCTCCTTCTAAACTTATTTTCACTCCTGTCTGGAACGTCTCAAGGACAGATACCAGATATCCTGCAGGTGTTGTCACATCATTCGAGGTTAAAAGGAAATATTCTGAATTCATGGTCACTGGGTGGTGCCAGCAATTACCCACATAGTTCGTTAAAGGTAAATCACAGCTTGTTAGCCATTTTCTATTTTTTTGCTATTTTTGTCGTCAGTTAAAATGAATGGGGGCGGGTGCGGCTTAAAGGAAAATAGGTGTTATATATTGTCTGTGACAAAGAACAAATATTTGTCATGCAGAATCCTCATTGGGTAGCACTAGTTTGTTATAATATTTGAATTTGTAACAGGAATGAAGATGTGCGTGTTATATTGTTGCCCATTTATCTGCTATTTATTTTGTCGTGGGGAAATATCTCCGCTTTTCTAAAACGGAGGATCACTTTATTCTCTTTTCTACTTTGAGCAAGAGAGCTCCATTATTCTCTTATTGCAGAACTGTGGCTATTTTATTTTTGGTAGAACATCATTTAGCTTCATGTCATCAAGTTCCTAACACTATAGTAGACGGATTTTGTAGCGGTCTTCCATTTAGTACTTTGACAATGATAGCCAACATAAGCTAGGGGGTTACATATGCAAACACATTATGAAAATAATGAGAACCCTAGCAAGGACTTGCTTTACATTGTCTCTGATTCAGTAGATAATATACACATTACATGTCAGAATGCATGTTTTATTTGTGGTTGTATTTTGATACAATTATTTCTCCAGACTTCATACTCAGAGTAACTCGCATGTTAGGTGTGAGAAGCATAAAATTAAGGATGAGACTTTCTTACTCTATAGTTAAAACTCTGGGTGTTAGGCTAACATGCCTTTTAGATTCTTGAGAAATCTGCCTTACTTTCTTACCCTATGCAGTTTATACTTGTGTGTTTTATAAATCTGTTTCCTTTTTTTAACGTCCCAGTATTACTCTACACAGACGATGCCGTGATCTTGTCCAGGACCCCCATAGGTCTACAACGCCTGAAGGACAGGTTCTCGCTGTTCATCAAGGATAGAAAGTTGTTGATCAATAAATCCAAAACCTACATTATGGAATGTGGAACAGGGCGAGGGAAACCCCATTCCTATTTTATCAATGGGCACAAGGTGCAAACGGTGGATACCTTTAGCTATCTTGGCACCACATTTTTTAAGAACTGTAGCTGGACTAGTGAGCTTACCAATGTTCGGGCCAAGATGGCGAAATGCGCCCATGGGGTACCAAATTAGGGGACAAACGGATTAAAGACATGCTAAAAATCTATCAATTGAGATGCCTTTCCATTGCCCTCTATGGTGCTGGGGTTTGGGGACACGTCACGGCAGAGAGCCTACAGGTGGAGGAAAATCTCTTTTTAAAGAGACTCCTGTGTTTGCCCAAATCAGCCTCCAACGACCTGGTGCAAAGAGAGATTGGGATCCAATATCTTTCAGATCTGATTGCTTTAAGACCATTAATGTTATGGCGTGCTATTTGGTTGAAGGAGGAGACTTCCCTAAATAGAGCCATCATAAGAGATTGTCTCTCTACCGATAACCATTTAAAGATTCCTTGGATTAAATTTGTCATCAATAGTTTTTCAGAGATTTATGGTCTCGATATAAGAGAGGATAGCTATGTTGCTTCTAGTCTGTCCAAATCCGAGATGAAGACTGCCTTCATGAGCTATAAGTCAGAGAGGCGGGGGAGGGACTGTGGCAATCTCCCCACCTGTGTGCACTATGGAAGATATTGCGAGAATGTGGGCTACCAACCGTATTTGAGTCATGTCACCAGAGCTTCCCTCCAGTTTGTCTTAACGAGACTAAGGTTTGGGATCGTGCACCACCTGGTGGCCTTCCCCTGCAACAAAAAACATCCGACTGGTCCGTGCCCATGTGACAATATTTCAGCACAAAGCACTATGCACTTTCTATTGCTGTGTAAACTTTACGGTAACTTTCGTTCAGCCTTTTTAAAACCCATCTTCATCAAGTTTGGAGTTAAAAATGTACATGATACCATGAAGTTGCTTTTTAACATGCCCCACCCCGACGTTTCCTTTTTTACCACTACTTTCCTTCTTCATGCTATTAAGGCAATGACTAGTATGATTTTTTAACTGTTTTTAACCATGTATTCTGTACTGCATTTTCTACCATGTTTTTGATTGATTATTGTTTATGTAATGTAAATGTATGTGCTTTTATGGACATTGTCTTTATGCTCCGAATAAAGCCTTATGAAATTAAATGAAATGAACTGATGCTTTCAGAGGCAGTATTACCTATTGTTGCCGCTTTGCATTGTATCAGTTGATCCAATGGATAGTAGAATGTTGCATTTCTTATTCATAACCCCGTGATAGGAGGACTCAGTGTTTGATGCATTATTTAGGGACCACACAGTCGCAGTGTCTCTGTATCCCAAGTACCATCTCCTAAAGATAAAATGTTTATTTCATCTAGGTGATCATGGAGCAGAAAAGGGATTCGAAAATCCAAGAAAATCCAGTATCTACCAGTTGTGATCTAATGAATTCTGTACCTAAGGAAAATAAGATGAGCTTTCTGTGCGTTGAAAACAAACAGTCTTTTCTACTGGAGTCTGCGAGCCACAACGTCTTAAAAAGGAAACACTGTTCCTATAATACAAATGACACAAGGAGCTCAGAAATACCCAGCAAGCATATGAGAAAAGGTAACTATGTGATATGCATGGTGCTTTCTTGGTACTTGCCTCATCCTTTCTTCCCTCATTATCTTGCACCCAACCGGTCATCTGACATTGTTTTCCTCATCTCCCCGTCCGTGTCTCCTTCCCTCCCCCTCCTTCTCCCTCTGTGTTTCTTTGATTCAAACTGATGTAACTATGTAACCGATAATTCGCTGATTTAAATGATAACTATGTATCCTGTAACTCACTGATACTCATGTAAAGCGCTCTGATACCTCCGGGTCTAGCCCTTTTATGTATTTACCAGAACAATGGCATTTGAATGCAAATTTTTAGCACGTCCCAAGATGATGTATATCTGAAAGGTAGTAAGCATTTGAAAGCTACAATTGACTAACATGGCGTTCATATATGTACAGTTAACCCCTCCCCTGCTGGTGACGGAACCACTCCGTCATCAGCCACGGTCGTGCTGTGCTGATGACGGAGCGGTTCCGTCACGGCCCGCTCAGAACGCCTGCGCGGCGCGGATTCCGAGCCTGCACTAAACGTTCTATTGAGCGGGCGGGGCCGCGACGAAACCGCGCCGTCATAACCACAGCGCAACCGCGGCTGGTGACGGAGCGGTTCCGTCACCAGCATGCGCCCACCGCTTTTCCGCCCGCCCCCTTAGCACTGCGGCGGAATAGCCGCCGCAGTGAAGGGGTTAAGAGACTGCAGCCTTGTTTAAATGTCAATTGGAAAATATTGATTTGTTGGGCCTATTCAAATATTGTTATTGAAACGGTTTGTCAATTTTGCATTTTAGACGTACCTGGTACTCAAAGCTCCGAGACAGAACAATCCATGCCAGCAGAATGTATTGACCCAGCCGACCTGGACTGTTCATTGTGCATGAGGTATCAATATCTGCCTGCTGAGCGCCCTGACCTGTATTTTACACTTGGCACAGTTGATTTCCTTGTTTGTTAATTATGGATTCGAGACTAGTTTTTCTTTACAACCATTACTCAATGAATATGGTGTAAAACTAATTCAGCAAATATGCACTGTAATGTTTGAAATAATTGTGCAACAGTTAATTGTGTCCCGGAAAGCGCAGATTACTGAGCATTTTAAATCAATTTCTTTTACCGATATGTAGGGTCGCATTTTCTGTTTATTATTATTGTGATCGTTTTTTCAGCCTACAAGTATATAGATCATCACCTCTCAGTTAAACCGCTTTGACCATTCAATAGTCTTATGTCAAAGGTCAGAGTTCAGAAGTGATTTACTGCAAAATGTAGAGTTCTGACAGGTTACGTTGCCATCATTCCCAACACTGTTGGCTTTGCATAATGGATGTGATTGGAAAGCTGTGAAATATAAAGATACCATCACAATATTTAATCCATATAGTTCAGACTCCTTGCTGTCTTTGCCGATATCAGTTTGCTACACGTCTTCAAATTGCTCTACTATTGCCTCCATTATACATGAACCAAGGTGTACATAGTTTTCTGCCCTACGATTATTGGTGGGTATAATCTCTACACCACCTACCATGGTATTACCTGTAGCATGCCTCGGTGTAAACAATGTAGGGTCAAATTGGCATATTAGTCGATTGTGGTCACTGTTTAGCCATTGGTCTAGGACCATATTCACCCAAGCTACATTAGCATAAAAAAGTAAAGCATAGTTGCTAATGATTGGCCTTTTGCCTGAATGAAGCTTTTATCTGCTGGAGAATCTGATTGAATCTGTATATTTAAAGAATATAGGTCCCAAGCAAACATACATCATACATAGGAAGCACTTCCATGCCTGCTGTTTTTTATGCCAATATCAAAAGCAAAAGGGGGAGAGTAGAGGTAGGCTAGAGTAGGGACCTGTCCTCCATGGCACTATATAAATAATCAAGAGAGGCACCCTCTAAAGGGGAAAGGGAGATTCTTTACAATATCTTGCAGGAGATACGAAAAGAAAAGGTTTTCTTTTTCATAAAATCCTCACCCACCCAAGTTGCCCCTTGGTGGCATGCTTCATCATTGGTCCATCCCTGTCCTCTACGGACAGGGGCATGCTGCTACCAACGAATACGCAGGAGAACTGAATTGTTAAATATAAGGGGGTCCCTATACACCTAACCACATATGATAAATTTAAAGGGAGGGTTTTTTTGTTGTTGCAGAAATGAAAAAAAATACAAAATTTGTGGTAAAAAAACAAATGTATTCCCTACTTCAAAGAAGGTACGTTAAAATATGGGGACGTGTGAAAAACCTTAGGCGTCAGTACCTATTGTTTCCCTTTATGGACAATTAGTTTCATGCCTCTCCCCAAGGCATTTCGTCAGGACCTAGAAGGAAAAATGATGTTCCCACTCGAAGTGTCACAATTAACACAATTATTAATAAGAAAATGGTCAAAATAAATATACAGCACCTAATTGGCCTGTGTTAAATATCAAAAAGAATTATAATGCGATCATCATTGGGCCCCATGAGTCCATCAGTGAGTATGAGGGACGCCTGTAGTCAAACCTCCGTCAAGGCTACTCCCTCTCTGTAAAACCTAACCGTGCTCGACCGTGGTTCAACCTTGCTCGAACTTCAGAGACATGGTCGGGCACGGTCAGGTTTTACAGAGAGGGAGTAGCCTTGACGGAGTAGCCATCATAAACACTTTGTTATGCTATGGCTAGAGGATGGCAAAGGTATTCTGCCTATAGCAGTAGTCCCTCTTGATATGGAACAAGCAGACATATTTAGAGAACAGCCATATTTGATATTGTCTTGCTATCATCATTACCCAGTTTTCAATCACAATTAGCTTAGTAGCACAGGAGGCCATTCTTGAAGCGTCAACATTTTACGTGTACAATTGCAACCATTTTGTACAAGTTCATGTGTTGGAAACTGAATTAAGTATGCAGATTATATGAACTATGATTATAGTGTTGATGAATTTGATATAAACACATATTCAAGTGCCAATAAACAAAATGTCTTAATGGAAAAGGGTGCAGTGTAAAATAATTAAAATGTCTTTTATAACTACCTTATCTTTGATTAATGCAATTCACCTATTGATACATCTGCAAGCAAGGCTAGACAATAGCCTAACATTCTTTCCGTTGCAAGATATTGTTGTCTTCTGTTTTTTGCTTCAGGCTGTTTTATGAACCAGTCACTACACCCTGTGGACACACCTTCTGCCTCAAATGCCTTGAACGATGCCTAGATCACAACTCAGCATGTCCCCTCTGCAAAGAAGACCTTTCTAAGGTATGGCCAAGCGAAACTGAAGTTGCCATTGGACCAAACCTTCAGGTTCAAAGTAAACCACCAGTTTTCATTATTAAAGTGTACATCTAGATCGTATATATTAAGAGTACCTTACTTCCAGCCGGTTACCCCAACTAGCTATCTGGTGACTCTTCTGCTATGGTGAACATAGAATTGTGTAAAATCCATATTACTGCTCTAGCTCTTTTTCAAAGTACAGAAACAGTAGATTGGGTGCAATGCTATGGTTTGTCATACAAGAAGGGATATTTAAAAAAACACCTGTGATGAGATACATCTAGCAAGTTTTTCAAGAAAAGCCTAAGGAGCGTTATTTATGCATGATGTAAGATGTGAAAATCGGCTTGCAGTATGTCTAGCTTATTCTTGAGCTCAATGATTTGGGTATTTTTAAAGTACAGTCACCTGTTTACTCTGGAATTAGTTTAAATATGAATGTAACTGATTACAATAATACTCCCTCACATTTGAGCATCTTTCACAAATTGAACAGTTTTTTTCTGCATCGTAGGGATCTTTATTAATAGTCATAAACCTTAGAATAATTGCCCACTGCAATCCATGTTAATATATTTATCCATAAATTCATAAATGGGTTGTGGATGACCATTTAATGTACAGCAACTTGAGAAAACTGGAGCTTATTACATGCAAGATTGTTCCAAATATGTAGACTGACTAACTTGAAAAAACGTGCCTCAAAACATCATTACAGTATCTAAAAACTTTTTGAAACGTTGTGGGATAGGCTTACATTGATGAAACATAGTGAATAGTTTCTGTCCCTTAAAGACTGCACATGCTCTCACAACCCATTATGCTTTTCACTGGCAGTTGCCTCACAGAGCTGGTTCTTTTTTCCAGCTCTTATGAGGAGGATCCCAGAACACACTGGAGGTTTAACACCTCTGTTCTGTAATATTTCACTCCGAATTTGTGTTTTTTCAGTTTCACTCAGCACATTTACTAACTAACTACGTAGCAAACATGTTTTTTTATATTTATTTAGCAGACTTTTTTTCTGTCACAATGTCTTCCTTATTTGAAAAATGCACCTACTGTGAGAGAAAGAAGTCAGGTACTGACCTGCATAAGTTGTGCATGCTAAGCCTGCCATATTCACATTCAATCAAAGTAATTTGTACAGTGGACGGCTACCTCAGCAGGAAGACAGAAGAGTTGGATTGGGCGCCCATATCTACACTTGATTAAAAAGCCAGCTTGTTTAATCTTTCCTGAAGCAGTGTTCGGACTCTGCCATGCACAGATGAAAGGCAAGCAGTTCCAAAGCCTGGCCGTTAGTACCAAGAAAGACCTGCTTCCTCGTCGAACCTTGGCAAACATCGGTATGCACAAGAGTCGCAGGTGATTAGATTTCAAGGATCTCTGAGTTTATTTCTCAGGTATCTAGACCGTTGCCCCTAATGGCTCTGAATGCCAATGTCGGGGCTTTGAACTCAACCCTCTTAGCAACCGGAAGCCAATGAAGCTGCTTCAAATTGGGTCTGGGGATGTGATGATTCAAGGGTACCCGGCGAATCAACCTGACCGCCACATTCGGTATCATTTGAAGTCTATGGGTCAGGAAAGCTGGAAGTCCCAGATATAAGCTGAAAGCGTAATCCAAGCGCAATGTCACAATCGCATGCAACACGATCTTTGGCAGGAGGTGCAATAGTTTCCTGACTGATCTTAACTACATAAAGCAGGAAGATGAGATCTGCTGTACAAAGGTCAGAGTCAAACATGGTCCCTAAGTTTTTAGCTGAATTGGCCGGGTTTGGTGGCAGATTCAATTCAGTCGGCCACCAGAGACTAGATGGAAGGGGGTGCCATCTGACTGAAGAAAAGCACCTCCGTTTTGTCCATGCTCAATTTCAAGAATTTGGTATCCATTTGACAATGCCCTTTAAACACTCTTTGAGGTAGAGAAAGGCAGCTTCTGAATATTCTCTATCGAAAACACAAGTTGTGTGTCATCTCCATACGAAACAACCTTCACACCCCAGGTCTCAATAAGGGTGACTAAATGGGCCAAGCAATGATTGAAAAGCAGTGGACTGAGGGCCGAGCCCTGTGGTATCCCACAAGCCACAGGTTTAGGCGAAGACGAGAATGGGAAAATGAAGACTCTGTGAGTTCGATCTGCTAAAAAAGATTGTATCCATGACATCACAGTACTCTGAAAGCCAAAATGGCATAATCTATTCAACAAGGTAGAATGTGCTACCGTGTCTAATGCTGCTGATAGCTCGAGATTCACTACTATAGCAGAGGCACCGCCATCCAGAGCCTCTCTGACAGTCTCAGATACTTCCAGTAGAGCAGTCTCCATGCTGAAGCCTGCACGGAAGCCAGATTGGGTGTCGTGAAGCAAATCATTAGCTTCAACAAAGGTAGACAATTGGGGATGAGACAGTTTTTATAATATCTTCTCAGGTAACAATGAAATAGGCCTAAAATTGCTTTGCACCCCAGGGTTCACATAACTCACATTATTGTGTAATCTAATGGGTTTTTTCTCCTATGTCTATACTTGGCTATGGAACCTGTTACTCGTATGTAACTGTGTGACCGGTAACTTGTTGATCCTCATGTAAAGCGCTCTGATACCTCCGGGTCTAGCCAGCGCTATATAAAACTTTGCAAATAAATAAATACCTTCACAAGGCGTTACTGCCAAGAGAGGGATGATTTCCAATTCTCTACTCTAATCTAGCATTTATGACACTCAATAAAGATCTTACTATGCAGAATAAATGATTGCCTATTTGTAATCCTGGTTCTGAAACATGGGAATATTATTAAAGTTGTAAAAGGCTTTAAATTCTCCCTGGGTTCAACTAGGCCATTCGAAACAGTAGCTGCTTCATAGTTTATCATATACTCTTTATCGTACCTCAGAAAGAACTATCTCTTTGATGCAGCTGCCAGTACAAAGTAATGTGAATAGTGGAAGCGCCTGGAGTCTTGAAGGTTATTTACCACCCATCTTCAATGTAAGCCTATCAGGCTGAACTTTTCCCTCAGTGTTAGACAAGTACTCACAATTTTGCATTGTTGGTGCTACAGTGAAGTCTCAAGGCTGAGTTTTTGGGAATTTGTCGATCTAAAGTTCAGAAAAATCTTGTCTTTGCTGGTAATTTATGGGCAAATGTATTGATATGAAGTATCACGTTCGCAGCGGCAAATTATTCTGTAATTTATGACTTCATGAAGATTGACATGATGCAGAACCAGGAGTATAAGTAAATAACCATTTTTATTGAGTATACATAACCTATAGTGAGAAAATTTAAATCGCAAAGGTTTATTCTGAGTTCCTCAGTGTGTCACCAGATCTTTCTTTCTTTTTTTTTGTTTTAAAGTGTTATATGAGGGTTATGCTTTTTTGTTTCAGTACCTCGCATTGAGAAAATACTGTAAAACTGAATTGATGGAAGAGCTGATTGCCAAATACTTGCCAGATGAGCTCTTTGAAAGACGAAAGGTTTATGAAGAGGAAGTTGCAGAGCTTTCAAAGTAAGTAAGCTACAAATTCAGATTGGTCTTTTTAAAACTGTGATATAATATACATGGTTTGTGGAGGGACTGACCACTTGTTAATCAAAATACTTCACATTTCTGTAACAGGCATTCATGCTGTGAATGGTGGTAGGAGGCTGCTAGGCATATTCTGGGAGTGCTATTAAAGAACCTAGTTAGCTATGTGTAATAACAAGTCGTACATGAAAGCAATCTAGCAAATTAAATGTGTTACTTAAAAAAGCGTGTTGCAGAATACACCATTGCCCTATTGTAATGTGCGTGCTGTAAAATCTTTTCTATTTAAAATGTATTTTGGGTGTACATTCTGTGTGTAAGCAAGAAGTTGGGCACTGAGTAAAAATGTCTAAGGTTTAGTGTAAGCATATTAGAGATGAAGGGAATAATATATTGGTAAATGGTACAAAATTATACTAGAAGATTTCCCTGAGTGCAAATAAATGCGGATACAATGGCTTTGTAAACGTGTCACAGTATTGCCCCCAATGTCATCAGTGCTCGGAACGTGAATAGCAAAGAATTTCGTACTTCACAGTTGTATTCATCAGTATGGTCTCCTAAGTACGGCATTTATTGCTTCTTTCATCTTTGAAACATGGAATCCATGGGGGTGTTCACAAAGCCATTTATGAGTATGTGGAGTAGTATACCTCTGGTAATATTTCACATGCACTTAAATGCCTTAGCAAATTGACCCCAAAACATATACAATGTGAATATTTGGGAAATATGAATCTACAATTAGTATAACGAGAGATAACTTTGCCCTCTATGAACTTTTACAAGTATGGAGGTTGAACATTTTTGGCTCACCTTACAAAGGTATTTATGTGTACACAAATTAGTACTTCTATAGTACTACTTCACATAGTCATAAATGTTACATTATAGCTGGCCTTTGAAAATTGGGCCTGTTTCAGTGTATGTAGTACAACCATCCCAGCTCTTATCAGCTACCAAAGTGTCTAATTTAATTCACATCCGAATTGCTTAAAATTCCTTCCTGCAATGTGTAACATAACCTTATGAGACTCACCTATATAGCAATGTGTTTTGGGTGCCTTTGGCCAAATAAACGTTGTAATGAATAGAATTTTATTCTGGTTTGCGAACTAATTCTTCCTAGAATAATCTGGTTTTGGCTGCAAAGTGACTTGAGTGATTCCTAACACAGAGAAGCATATATTCATCATAAAGTGACTTTAAATCTATGTTGACTTATACTCCATTTAGCATTTCTCCATGGTAGGATCCTTGCTGAAATTCACCTACTCTGAATATCGCTGCGTCCCTGGGGGCTTCCAGAATAATTCATACAAGAGAAATCTCTCTATATACAAATCTCGCCAATCCTTTAACAATTTCTATACCTATGAAATGAGGCACTTTTTCATTTTTCTGTACACATAGGTGCCTTTCCAATAAGCATTCTCGACTGTAATATGACAAATGAATCTAAAAAATATGATTTGTTTATTTTTACATTTTGAAGAAAAATACTGCAGTCTTACTTTTTTGAGAAAGAGAAAATGAAAGAAAATAGCTGCATTTACACAGAGATCCCTTAACTAATGTCAGAAGAGAAACTGCACATTGCGTTTCATACTGCAGCTTGACCTAGGTATTCTACGAGCCAGAACTCGAGGCAGTTGGGTTCCAGTACATCTTACTGCACTTAAAGAAAGGATACTTGAACACAGGCATCTTCACAATTTTGATTAAAAATATTTTTTTTATAAATGTGGGCATTATTAGAGTTTGGCAGAATGGTACTCCATCACATATGTGAAGAATATCCAATCTGCCTTAAGTGCATTATATCTTCATGCATTGTATCGCAATGCAGGCAGCCCCCTTTTTCCACTGAGTTTGAGGCCTTCCTTATCTTTCAATGTCATCCTGGATATTTTTCAGCAAAATTAATAGTCCTTCCTTTTATGGCTGCCAGGGAGGCATAGAATACAGAGAGGTTATGACTGTTTCTCTACAGTGCATAATGCACTTGTAATATGAAAAATAGGATAGCTATTGTATTTGTGATGGAGCACTCGTCTGCCAAACTCTAAATCAGGCTCTTTTTTTTATTTCCTGGAGTTTTATTTCAGGTATCAGAGCGTTATACACAAGCACCTTTTACGTTGCATAAGGACACATTCATAGCTTTTGGACATTATTTTCTTCAGTTTTGAGACTCCCAGGCTTTTGACAGTGTGCGAGAAAGAAACAAACAAAGGATCCATACATGCTTTCGTTGTAGGTCCACAACCATGGTGTCGCCAGTAGATTATGGTATTACTTTTCAGGAGCTTTTAGCTAGAGGAAGTACAAAGCTAGGTATAGCTTTTGAAACTGTGCAGGGTATCTCTGCCATAATATTTGAAACCGTACACCAAGAATGTCAGTTGATGCTCCTTGTTCCAGGAATTCTGCAGCCAGTCATGAATATTTTTGAAACCCCGGCAGCTCATTAAGCCGCCACTCATCATCGTCTTTTCAAAATATACAGGAACACTTAGCATGAACCTTCTTTAGTTAGAAGTGATCATCTTCCAGATTCAGTAGGGAAGAATGGTTTTGGAACATCTCTGATACATTAAGAGCAGCAGGCCCTTCAGCCGTGTAAGCCGATGTGATCACTCACTACAGTGTACCCTCATTTTGTAGATTGTCTTCCTTCTGAAGATAATTCTGATTCTTTTGGAAGTACTTACGAAGGTAAGCTGGTGGCTAACCGAATTATTTGAACTTCGGCAGATGTTGAGTTTTCGCAGCATATGATTTCAGCCACAAAGATCTGCATGGGTGTACCTTGCAGGTCTCAGTCCTGATGCAAAGCAAAATATTGTGAGTCTATCCGTTCTCCAATACTTCGTTGTTTGGCTCCCATATTGATTGCAAGATGCTTAAAATAATACCTCATCTCTAAGCCGATTGGCTTAAAAGGAAAAAAAAATGTGTCTACATCCAGGTATAAGCACTGTCATCATTATCATCAGCAAGAACAACAAGACTATTATCGGACCTTTCAAAAGCAAGCCTAAGCTAATCATCAAAGGGAACCTTCCAGGGGGAGGGGCACTATAAAGAAGCAAAATAAACTGTACTCGAACATTTCTTATGTAAAGAGTCCAGGAGAGAATGATCTTTGATTAATAGCCTTGATTGTTTCAGATCAGACAGTATTTATTCAGTTTCATCATGAACATGTGATTTCCATAAAATATTAGAAAGTTAATAAGACGCTTCAAGGTGGATCTAACACACATTCCAAGATATTAAAAGCAGTTGTATCTCCCTTGTTAATAAATATTCTAGTTTTAAAAAATACAAGGCTGTAACATGGAGAACATTTTGCCAAACATTACTGTGTAGACTCAGATGCAAGACTAGATGCTCAAGTAGAACAAGTATCACTATTCAGTCTGGCTAGAGCAAATCCTTCTGAGCTCATTCTTGGGTGTTTCCTCTTATTGTTGCCCCCCTCAGTGAGCTTGTTATTCTACTCAGTTACAAGTGTTAGCAAGGATTCTACGATGTGAAGAAGCTACTTGCATATAATACTGGTCTCCATCACAGGTATCCTTTCTGATTCATAAATAGCCTCCCTCTCCAGGAATCAGGGGGCCAGGTCATGAGTTCTGTGAGTTGCGCTTTGTTAGTTTGACTTTAGTGCAGAACATCAAATGAGCTGCAGCACAATTCTCACAAGCTGTGCCTCATGGGATTCTCGCAGACTTAAATGCATATTATAGATATTTTCCTTACTTTAGTTAAGGGCTCTCTGTGCCTATGCCTCTATTTTATTTCATTTTCCCTCGTTCAAAAGTACAAGATAGGGATATTTTTTCTTTATAAATGGAAAACTAAATGGAAGAACAATATCTTTATTTTAATTATGCATAGTAAATCTAAAATACTGTTTAGAAAGTCACTTATGTGCACAAAAAAAACCGGTCTAATTTCCCTGGGGTGGGCATTGGTTAACATATGGTGATTGTATAAAAAGAAATTTCTCTTGTATACAGTGTTTCGGAATCCTGCACGGAGGAGAAGCTGTTCAGTGTTCTTGAATTCAACACCTATACCTCTCATGGAGAAATTATATCAGATGGTTGTAACTTTTTGCATCTGAGTCCAGGGCATGCAGACTAGTTGTCACTTGTCTATCTTGTAGAGACTGTAGTGCTGATAAAAGCATTTCTAGAGTTACCAAAACAGAAGTTACAGTGGAAAGAATATATAAATGACATGGGAGTATACTATTTATTTAGTCAGCTTGTCTTCCTTTTTTATAACTGGCTTTGTTGGTGTCAGATTCTTCTAAAATCGAAGTGTAGAAAGTTCATAATGTCGAAATGTAATATTTACTTGTGAAATGGCACCACATTTGTAGTTTGATGTGATAGTGGATGTATAGGTACTGAGATTTATTTTTATATTTTTTTAAAGCTTAAATACAAATGTGCCTATATTTGTCTGCACGATGGCCTACCCCACTGTGCCATGCCCACTGCACATATTTGAACCCTGTTACCGGCTAATGATTCGAAGATGCATGGAGACTGGCACCAAGCAGTTTGGGATGTGTATTAGCGACGCTGTGAAAGGGTGAGTGCTTTTCCATTATTCACCATTTGATTAGCTTTTTTAGGTGCCAAAGTTTTCTGAAAAAAAACATATTTAATACTTACTGTGAAGGAGACTGCTGCAAGTGTTTACTGCAGTGGCATGTGTCACTACAGAAGTAATCTACATACAAACTGTTCAATAAAAAAATAAAATTTCCTCCAGAAGAATCAAGATTACACCCATTTGTTTACTGGAGCAATGACATTTCAGTGTAATTTCTCAAAGTGGTTTGGATTTTGCAGCATCTAGGTGTTAACGGACAGGTTAGAGAGTAGAATTAAGCAATTGTGATACTGTGTTGGAATTAACTCTGCTCGCAAATGGGCCCAAGAATCTAGATTTCAATAAAGCCTCCGATAAGTTACTATTAATAGGGGAAGATTATGGAAAGCAGCTCTCACTTTATATTGATATTAGTCTGTTGATGTTGTCGGAGGTGTTGCATAAATACACTGTGAGGACTAGTCCAAATGAGTAAAAAAAACTACGAAACTGCAAAATTTCCCCCCCACCCCCTAATACAATTTTTACTCAGAATGGGCTCAAGAGGCGATCTGTTCTTGCACCTACTTTTTTAATCTGAATAAAGGACACGTCTCATAATTCTTGCGATCAGCAAGATACTTCCCCCTAAATTAGACGCAGTGCATGTCAATTTCTAAGATTGTTGACAACCTCATACTGGTGGGTAATACTCAAAAGAGACTTTATTCGGTATATTTCAACCATAAAAGTGCATTAAAACATACAGTACATACATCAAATTTCGTTATAAATCCAGATGATAAAAGAACTGTATACATTACATACAATGGTTCATTCATTGGTCCAGACAAAGTCGCAGTTTAAGAGCCAATTTTAAAAATTCAAGAACTTGAAGGGCACTATTACTGTATAGCAGTTGTAAATATAAAAAGGCTGGTCGTATCTGTTTAAAATTCATTTCCTTTAAAAGGGCAATTAAAAAGCGTTTACAAGGGAATTCATAGTATTTACATAAAAACATAAAGTGCATCATGTCCTGTGGAGACTTTCCATCGCAGCCACAGGACGAAAGATTTTTACAGAAGCTCTCCTTTTTAGATCTAATAAGCAGATGTTGAAACTGGTTAAATCTAAATCTTGTAAGCAAGAACTTGTCGTGAGTGCTGAAAGTGCCGAGTAAATAAGGCTCTGTTGTCAAACATGTTTTAACCATGATAAATTTCCTCACACTAACTTTTTGTAGCTCAACACCCTCCCTCTCAGCCTTCTTACGCTGAAAGAACACCTGCTTGACTAGGTCAATGTCCGCCTTCCCAATTCCTGATGGGTGTTCAAACAGATCAGGGCGGCCCATCTCAGTAAAACATGTTTTTAAGTACTTCAGCCAGGGAGTGCCTGACGCGTTCTCAAGAGCCATGAAGTCATTAACAATTAAATGTGTTAGGGGAATTTCTTCACATAACCACATTTTCAACCAACATAACAGAGGTCGTAGGGACAGGATATCGCTCAAATACCCCACTCCTAGTTCCTCATGTACCATGAAGTTGGAAGTGGAGGCCGGAACACACATGAGCCGTTTGTAAAACGAATTTTCTGTGGTCTGAAGTTGTTCCCCAACCATATAGCCCCAGAGCTCACTCCCGTATGCTGCGGTTGCTACAGATTTTGCGTCATATAGTTTAATCATAGCAGCCGTAGGTTTTTTACCAAGCTTTGACGCGAAGTTAAAAATGGAGGCATTGACCTTAGACACATCACATTTTTTTTAGCAAGTTGCGGGGCCCAAGACAATTTGGAGTCAAAGAGTACTCCTAGGTAGGAGAATGTACTAGAAAATGGTATAACTGCCTTATCTAGTTTGAAGGTGTATTGTCTCTTTGGCTGTTTCCCCACCTGCATAATGAAAGATTTGGAGTTGTTCACTAACAGATCTCTATCTTCCATGAACTTTTTGAATGCATTAAGTAGCAATTGAAGGCCTTTTTCCGTTCTTGCTAACAACACCGCATCATCTGCGTATAGCAGAACGGGGATGCTTCTATTCCCCACTCTGGGACTATCTGATTTCACCTCCCGTAAAACACCATCCAACTCATTTATATAAAAGTTAAAAAGGAAAGGGGCTAATATGCAGCCTTGCCGTACCCCCTTCCCAGTTCTAAAATCATCGGTTACTGACAGGTCTTGGCAATACCTTATATTTGCACTTGTATTGTTATGGAGGTCAATCAGAAAGTTTATAATGTCATTGTCCACTCCCTTATCCCTCATGGACCTCCACAGCTTCCCCCTGTTGACACAGTCGAAAGCTGAGGATAGGTCCATGAAGGCCAAGTGGACTGTGCCCTTTTGGACAATGGTATATTTACTTAGTAATAGAAAGAGGTTCAGACATTGAGTTGTGGTCGAGCGGCCATTACAAAAACCATATTGGGCGATAGACATGATATTGTTGTCCCGTGTCCAATCAGAGAGTCGCCGCAATACAATTCTCCCCACAAGTTTTGCCATGGAATTAATCAGGGAGATAGGCCTGTAACAGAGGGGGCTATCCCTATCCCCCTTTTTAAATATGGGCACAATGGTGGAGAGCCCCCATGATGGGGGGCATCCCACCATTGCGGCTGCGTTGATAACTGCCACAATAATCGGGGCCCAGAAATTGGGATCAGATTTAAAGAGATCCGGGGGTATCCCATCCGGGCCTGGTGATTTGCCCGCTGTGAGCCCCTCTATTCCCACCAAGACCTCTCCTATACTGACAATCATACAAGGACCCCCTAAAGTGCGTTCAAAGGGTACCGCATTAGTTTCACATCCCCCGTACAGTTGTTTAAAATGTGCAACCCATTCCTCTTTTGTAATAACACATTCTAACCCTTCCCCTGAATCTTTCACCAGGAAGGGTTTCTTAAGCACCGCCCAAAATCTAGCACTATTTTTCAATGTTTGTGGTTCCAGGATCTCAGCCCAGGCCTCATTCTTCAGTACCTCC
The DNA here is from genome assembly GCF_964263255.1 of Lissotriton vulgaris. Lineage (NCBI taxonomy): Eukaryota > Metazoa > Chordata > Amphibia > Caudata > Salamandridae > Lissotriton > Lissotriton vulgaris. Next base: position 229,531,636 of record NC_141691.1, on the reverse strand, counting down.
TTTCTTGTAGCAATGACTGATTTATACTCTTTACGTGATCTCTGAACTAGTTCCTTGATGCGAGGTTTTAACGACAAGGCCGCTCTGAGATCACGGGCCGCTTTAGAGCATTCCTTATTGAACCACTTCGGGCCCTCCCTCCCTCTACACGTTAGAGGTTCTGTCATTGAAATAGCTATTTTGTCAGTTAAGCTCTGAAAATCAGATAGAACCTGGGTTGGATCAGAATCAACCTGAGTGCATCTAGCGATAATATCTCTACAATTAGTTTGGATGTTCTGATATATGAGGGCCGGGGTGCACATAGACCATTTTAGGCGGCGCCTACCATCAGTTGCTGTTACCCTACCCTTACCCAGGTTACGACTTGCTCTAGCCACCCAGGGCCCCCTTAAGTGTATAGTCAGAGGGTTATGGTCACTAAATGGGTTATTGTCTATGGAGAATGAACGCACAAACACCTGCATGGGCACGGTTAACAGCATGTAATCAATGAACGTCCCCTTCCCATGCCCTTTAAAAGTTCGGGTAAGAAAGCGCTTTGAGGGGTCACATAATGCCATTGTATTGGTGAGACCATGTTCATTAAGTAAGTTATTAAAACAGGCCCCCTCCACGGTGTGCTCCAGGTGTAAACCATTTATTCTGGGACAGTACAGTTCCTGAAGGTTTTTCCCTAGGGGGTCACCACAAGGGTGAGTATTAAAATCGCCCATGATCAGCAAATTATGTGAACAGTCCCTAATTGAGGTACCTATATAATCACCTAAGGTTTCTAAGTTGCCATACCTTGTGGCATTGTTAATAGAGTTATAAAAATTGATCATACCAACCTTACAGTTGCCCGCAGATAAAACTAGACCTTGTATACCAAGGTTACTTGATGGCCTGCTAACAATTGTACATTTCAGTGCTACCGATATAAACATTACCATACCCCCCTTTGGTCTTCCCCGAGTTACTGATACAGCAGGTACAAAGTATGCCTTATAACCTTCAATATACATATCACATTTTACTGACCAAGTCTCTTGTAAACAGATAATTTGAAAGCCCCTAATGTAAGTTAACCAGCTTTCATCCTGCATTTTGTTTTCTAAGCCTGCTACATTCCAATATATAACATTATTTTTTGGTGTAGTTGGTGAAATCACCTCTATCTGTTGTACTGAAGGGGACTGTACGGTACTCTGACCCTCCGAGACCCTCAGTCAGTCGCAGGCATCCAGCCCTGAGAGCATTTCGAAGCGGTTATGTATGGGAACATTGTACCCTCTATTGTTCTGATTGTCAGCATTAAAGTTTGCTACCGGTGTCCGCCAGCCATTAGCGTTTGCTGCCGGTGTTTGCCAACCAATCAGCCCACTAATATTGTTATTGTACATATATGGTGCTACCGGAGTTGGAATCTGAGCTTGTGATATAGGTCTGTACCCACGAGAATTATTAGGGGGATTTTTAAGGGAGTTCTGGTCAGGCACATAGAAGTTTCCCAGAGGGCGCACACAGACACTGTTTACATTATAAACCATGAGGAAGCGCGCAGTAAGACCGTGGCGACATGTTGGGGGTGCTGGAAGTTAACAATCACACAATCCCCCGTGGTTGATTTCCTTGAGGGTCCAATCCAATTGACTCTTTCAGTAGATATAATTTGGTCGTAAAAATGAGATGGGTAACCACAGTTTTTATTTAGCCATGCCACTGTTTTGTTTTTTAGGGAGTCATGGGATTCTCCATGTGGTTGGGCTGGTACTTCCTCATAGCGCGGAACATTAGTTAGCACCACCACATATGGGACACAATCAGGCGGGAGATTTACGTTCCTGAGTCTGGCCCTCTGTGGGGCCGCTACACAGTTACCTAGAGGAGCAGGGGCCTGATGAATCGGCTGGTTTACTGGAGCTGTGGGTGCCACAGCCACAGCGCCAACCAAAGTTTGAGGATTTGACTGCCGCTTCTGCTGCACACTCTGTCCCCTGGCTACGTTCTCCTTCCCACCCCCAACAGGGATAGTTTTAGGGGTTGTCACGCCTGGTGCAGGGGTCATATATCCCGCCACCAAACTGCCCAGTCTTTCTACCTCAGAAGCTACCATGTCCAATTTGGACATTATTGGAGTGATTAGATCTGCAATTTTGGCCTCCAATTTTCCTACTATTGTATTTATTAGTGCTTCTAGATTGGTGTCAGACAAGGTCACCTTCCCTCATTATTACTACCCTCTTTATTAGTTTCTTCCAAAACCTGGTTGCTTGCACTGTTAGTATTAGTGGCTTTGGAGTTATTGGGTGGATTAGTGTGAGATTTAGTTTTTACAGACTTTCCCCCGCGCCTCCCCTGAGTCTTTCTGCACTTCCTCACTGGTCTTTATGGAGAAGGGACCTCCACTAGCTCTTCTACTGCTGAGTCTTCCTCCGAAGTGACAAGCAGGTCCATGGGCTTCTCAGAGTGCACCTGTGCCTTTACTACTACGCTGGGGCCCTCTGTACTGTGTGTGGCATGTTCTAAGGTGCCTTCTGGACCTTCTGTGGTCACATTAGACACGATATCCATGACAGGGGGAAGACTTTTGCTGCCTAGTGAGGCCCTGCGTTCATTGTTGATTAGCGTAACTTTTTTTACCAGGAAGTTGTCCATGGTGCGTAGGCCCGATGTCGCTGGGTCCATAGTAATTGTGGGCATGTTAGCAGGTGACAAGAAGGCTATATTAACCCAATCTCAAGCAACAGTTACCCTACAGCACAAGAATGAAATAGATTGAATTATGAGCTATAGAGAGTCTTACTTAAAAGTTCTATGTCCTTGGAACCAGGGTCCGTGGCCCGTCCCGTCCTCTTCCGGCCAAAGAGGGCCCGCCCTTTGCCCGGGCTTAGCCCGGCGTCCCGCTACGCGAGAGGCGATCCTTAATAAGGGGGCGTTTCGGGGCGGGGGCGTGGTGTCCAGGGGGTGTGGCGTAGATTAGTGCACTGCGCTATGGCTCCTGGGCAATGCAGTCCCTGGCGCTTGCTCCGCTTCCCCCAGGCTCCTCGTCGCTCCTGATGTCCCCGGTCTTTTCTGCACAGGAAAGATGACACGGTCAGCCCCTCGCTCCCTACGCGCAGCAGCACCCGCGAAGCGGGTGCTGCAAGAAGTGGTGTGGCGTGGGGTAGCGGTAATCCCTCAAGGGAGAGACTAAAGGGCAAAGCAAGTTCCTCAAGCCACGATTCCCGCACCAACAACCGCAGGCATCCACACAGTTTATGGGTAATACTCATATTAGTCTGTAACGCTTCTCAAGTACTCTCTTTAGATAGTTATTTTAACAGTGTAAATGTGAATTTAAAGAAGATAAAAATACAATTTTAGGGAGAGGTTTGTAAATGGACGTAAAATTCGGAGCATAAAGGATGGGAATGGCTGAGCATTAAATTGAAGTGATTGTCCTGGGTCGAACAGATGGGTGATTGGCTGCTAAATAAGCGAGAAGGCTGGCATACGAAGATTCCAAACCAAGTACCTGCTGCCCTTGCTATCTGTGTTGCACCAGCTTGAGTGAGAGTGCATACCACAGAGGTGCTGCACTTATCGCTCAGGAAGTCACAGGATTGAGCGACTACACAGAGGTTTGGTCCGTGCCTCTGCAGAACATTTCTTAATCTCATGCTGTGGACATTTCCACTGGAGGCAGGGACCTGCATCGGGTATCAATAGATGCCCAGTTGGTATTTCTTCTGTAGTGAGTTTCCTTTAACCCTAATTAATTTTGGGTGGAAGTGCTTCTGATTAGCACGTCTCATTGTAAGTTTAAATATCTATCCATTAGGATCCTGATGTGACCCAAACGACATTGCGCTTGGAAGGCAATGTTCACATTTTCTACTACTTAACCTTTCATTGCTTCCAAGGGAAAAGCAGAAAATCAAAACTAGAAATGGAACAAAAACTGCTTGGTTTTGCACAAAACAGAAGCCCTTAGCTACTAAATGACTATGTCATTCAGTCCGTCCTTTATATTTAACTAACAATATAATCATTTGCCTGCATGACTCAAATAGGAGGACAAGGTTACCTTTAAGAACTGTTTCACAGCGGTTGCGTAAAGTGGTGGCAAATTGCTTTCTATTTATAAAGAGACTGAGAACAAGGTGTCCTTTTAATCCCTAACAAAGTAAGAAAGGGTGTTCAATGCTACAGTGTTATCCAGGCTGAGTTACTTTAATGCTGTTCTGCTAGATAAATTGATTGACAAACTTAAGTTAATACATAATATGACAGGACACCACCTCCAGAGCCGGCCACGTATCCTTTCTTAGACTAGGTATATTGGTTAATGTTAGAGAAATGGATTGTGTTCAAATGTCTCTGCCTAACACTGAGCGTTCTACTGAAACTGACATTATGACTTACAAGATAGGCTCTAACATCAAACTTCACCATCTTCTAGACAACACTCAATCAGGAAAACTTCAAGAAGCTTCACTTGCTCCCCATTCACAAGCACAGCCAATTCAAACTTCTCACACACATCTGCAAAGCCCTACACAACACAGGACCAGAATACCTGAACAGCCGCAGACACTTTCACAAACCCACCAGACACCTACGCTCCCCTCACCCGCACACACTCCAGCATTCACAAAAGCAAAATTGGAGGTAGCTCATTCTCCTACATCGTACCCAAGATATGGAACAACCTCCATCAATACATCAAGACCTACTCCTCACTTCTTGAGTTCCGCAAGAAGCTGAAAACCTGGCTTTTTGTGTAGTCAGCTTAGGGGCCACAGACCTATACACCGGGCCAAGTGCCTGGATACCCTCAGGTGATTAATGCACTGTGCAAATCAACATAACATAAACTGTGTATGCCAAATACATGGTTGCGACAAAATTCTAAGGCCAAACTGGAGAAACCTATGTGTAAAAGAGAACGTTAAAGTTGACAGGCCTTTTCTGTGCAGGCAGCCAGGTAATGGAACGCTTTTGCATAATCTCTTAGATTGACATTTTTAGAAAAACCTGTAAAACATTGTTATATAAAAGATGAGGATTTTGCATGCGCTTATTTGGTAGCCTATGTTAATGGTCTGTCTTGATGCAAAGACAACCTTTTGGAATATGCGACGCCCTTCTAATAAAATAACATAACAAAATACATTAATCTTATGTGATTTCAAGTTTTGCATTCCCATTATAAGTAAGGGTTTAAAAATTCCACCATGTAAAGCTGTGTTAGTTAAAATTACATGACTGGCTGAAGGTGCTACATGGCATAGAGACATTTGAGCGCGAAGGACCCCTGTTGACATACTTTGTGGAAGTTCAGGCTTTGACCCACATCACCTATTAAAGCCAACATTGTGTTTTATCGTTTGTTAAACTTCAAGTAGTAGTAGTGCAGTGAAAGCCACCTCCCTTTATGGACACATGAAGATGTAGTGTAACAACAAGGAAAGCTTCTGTCCTAGCCAAAACTGATACAGATCAGGCAGCAGTGCACGTTTTCCTTCTCCATTGAAAAGGTGTAGAAGAGCAGTAGAAGCAGTGCAAATCCTCCTTCATAGAGATATAGCTCAGGGAGCAGCAATTCAAGATACTCTTCATCCCAGAACAGGCACAACAATGCAAGGTTCCATCTTTCGCAAAATATGCAAAAGTCATTGATTAGTGGCTTGTAAGTTACACACAGATCTCTGCAGTAAGTGTTAACCCACTGAACAGAGTTTGAGTGGATGAGTAAATGAATGCACGAGTACTGCTGCCACTCGCATTCAATTGTTTTTCTCTTCCAATATCCTTGATATCGGGTTTTCACCCTAAATCTCACTTTCTATGGTGTTGTGATGCTTCACTTGTATCCTCATGCCTCTGCTCTGAAATCTTTGGGTTCTCCAGCGTTGGATCTTTCATAGATTTACATGCTTCGAATATTCCATAACATTGGGGAACAATTCAAACGTGACTTTATTAATGAGTCTTTTGGATACTACCTCGCACCTCCCAGTTTTCTTATGTGGCAATCATCTACTCTCAATAGCGCTTTAGAAAGTTCGTCAAAGTAAAGACAAGTCTACAAATACAATATTTGCCACATACCGAATCCTAAAATGTATTCAACTGATGCCTCTAATTTGTTTTGCATTTCAATAGATTTGCAGATTATGGCTGTATGCTGGAGATCAGAAATGTAGAATTCTTCAATGATGGTCGCTCGGTTGTAGACAGCATTGGGAAAAGGAGATTTAAAGTAATACAGCATAGCCAGCGTGATGGCTATAATACTGCAGATATTGAATACATTGAAGACAAGAAGGTGGGTGTGAAAAGATGTTTAAAACCATAAGCTATATCTCTAACTTTATGTAACAGAAATATCATGTGCTCAAATAATTCTAAAAGCTATATATTAGAGACTTTTAAGTAATACATTTAGTGTGACTTTTATACGTTATTTGATTACACGATCAGAAGGCTTTATAATTAGAGGCCATGTCAACCTTGTGGGCATCAAATACTGTGCCATGCCATATACTTGCAGATAGTTGTAAGATGTTCATTGTCAAGTAGAGTACTATTCTCAAAGATGCCATTAATATCTATTAACCACTGTACATATTCAATACTTTAATTATGTCATAACGAACATTACGTTGCCCTCTTTCTAGAAGAAGGATGTTCACAATGATATGGCATTAACAGGACCACTGAACTAGATATTTACCCTGAAGTGTTGGACACTTTGCTAAAAAAAGAATAGCCTACATTCTGTCTCCATTGTGAATTCTTTTGCCGATTTTGCCCTAACACCGGCTGCTGAATGGCATTTTCATGCATTTTGCACCCTTTTGGAAAGTTGTTTTTTCATGATGTTTTTTTATGTTGCTTTTCTGGAACTGTGCCACTACTGTGTTATATTTAAAGGTTTCTGTATCTCATACAATGTTTTCGATTCAAATTTAAGTCCAGTACAACTCTATTATCTTTTTGGGGATCGCTTTGAACCATTCCAGTAATTCTCACCTGGATTGTTTCTAATCCTTTTTTTATCTTCTTGCATATATGTTTACTAGAACTAGGCACAGTACTCAAGGTAACTTAATTGATTGATACAGTGGAAACACAATATTCAATTTTTCTTTCCTTGATCACCTAACGTTTCACAAACTCTTCATGCTAGCATTGGACAAATGCATTCATTTTGGGAAGGTCACAGGCTCAAACCCCATGAATATGCTCATCCTATCATCCTTCAGAGGTCGATATAATGAGTGCTATTGAGTTGGATAATAAGTCCATGCTATCAGTGCCTGGAAACCAAACAAATGGCGCAGTGTACCATATAACTACTAATGCTACTAATTATTGTTACTGCCCTTTTACGCTGTTTGGAAACTTACGGTAATTGGATGTGATAACTCCAATGAAACCTAAATCCCCAACACACCATAGAATTGCAAAGAGTGCTCTGACTTAGTGTGTTGACAAATCAAGATTTTACTATGTATCAGTATTTGCATCTGTACTTCTGTCTTCAAATTTCTAATAAAAAATTTCAACACAAAAAACCCGTTGGTTAACAAGACCCAGTTTAATTTTTTGATTACAGAGCGTGTAAGGCTATCTGTGACAAGGTATAATCAGATTTATTATTTTATCTCCTGTGCTGGTTACATCTTTTCCCTTAGGGACAGTACAGAAATAGATATCACTACACTGAAAAATGAAATGTCCATAGGCATATTTGTGGCCCACCAAGCCCTTGGATCACCACAAAGTTATAATTGTAAATTGTATGGTACAGGAATTTAGCTCTTTTAAAGAAACCCATGTTATCTTCCATTATCTGACGAGAAAATCAAAACATTGTCAATAGTGTTTTATTGTGGAAACCCCCGTGCATATATAACTTAACCAGGGTTGTCATTGTGTAGTACTGTTGTACGTTGTTTCTTTTATTTACACTGCAATACTTCACATGCATTGTCACTGTGGTTCTGGTTGCACTCCGTTTCACCATGTTATTGTAGCCAACGGATGTATGACGGTACAACGCGTACCGTTACAACACTTACCTTTACGACGCAGGTTTAACAACGCAAGTCGTTACAACAACTTGCGTTGGGGGCGCTGGATAGTGAATATTTTAATTTACTATTCCAACTCCAGTCACCGTGGATAGTAGGGAAGGTGTTGGATAGTAAATTAAACTATCCCCTATCCTAGCGCGCTCTCCAGTGAAAGTCGTTGTAACGACTTTCGTTGTAAATCCTGCGTTGTAACGGTACCACGTTGTAACGGTTCCGTTGTAAAGGATGTTTCCCTAGCCAACAGCAAACCATACTGCATCAGCTACAGCTTGAGGATCCAAGAGTTTTAGAGCCAGGCTTCTGTTATAGTACTCTGCTCTTGAAATGTTCATTGTATCGCTTTTGTACTGATAAAAAAAAAAATGTCAATGAAATGGGGTTAAAAAGTTTTGAAAAACACTCAAATAGAGAAGAAAAACAATAGTTCATGAAAATCTGCTACAAATAACTCTTATGTTGCACGTATTTCTGGTGTGTGTAGGTAGGTATTTGGATTATGTGTTCATTAGGTATGTTAATGTTATTTTCAACGTATTTATCTTTTTTGTGATTGTCAATAAGAACTTAAAATCTTGGTGCACAGATTATTTCACTCCAGACATATCTTGATTAGTAAATATTACTTGATAGTACTTCTATTTTTAAAAATCCTAAGGAAATCTTGGCGCCAACTCTAACCATTCATTTGATACTTTTTCAGGTGCAAGGAATGGATTGTGCTGAACTTCTCGCTTTACATGACTCTGTTTATGATCAGGCTCATACATGGTTCAACTCCCTTAAAGAAGCACTTAAGAGTCGAATTCTTGGTCACTTTGGTCCAATGCCATCAAAGGATCCTGACCCACAGGTAAATTTTATTTTAAGCAGAGATTATTTAAAATTTGAAATTAAATTCTGTCAACAATACCTTTTAGCCAATTCAGCTTCTTCCTGCAGTAACAAAGTGCCATTGAAAACCCTTAAGGTAAACTATATTTGAGCCACTAAAATTGTACTTTGCTGCCTCAGTTCTGAAGCTTGAGAAAAACAACTTTAGTGGCTGTGCCCCCTCACTTTGATCAGTGTTAAAAAAGTATGAGTGACAGAAAATAACAAAGGCTTGTTTTAAACGATCAACAAAACATAGATTGCAGAAATCTTGCAACTTTAAACCCAAAACAGAGTATTGGCATACAAACGAGGTTCGTTTTGGCATTTTGTAACACTTCTGACTTTTAGTTATCTTATTTATTTTGTAATATGCCCGCTCGTGAAAACTGCCACTGGTACGGCAGATTTGTAACTTTCATTTATAATTTATGGATTTAAAGCAGTTCATAACCTCTCCCTGGTGGGCAAGCCCCTTGAGCTCCCTGGCCAACACATGCAACCCCCCCCTTCCTTTGTGATCACAGATGTGTGTCATCATTCTGGCATTCGTTCTATTTTGTCTGCTCCAGCAATCGTACTAGATGCATTTGCTCCTGGACTCGATGAGTGCAAAATTCCCTTTAGTTCCAAATTGCCATTTGAGATTTTTATTTCAGTGCAGCAGTAGTATACTTCTGCCTCCACGCTTGGTCCTCATCCTTGTATATGCTACAATCTTTGGAGTTTAAAGAATGTAATTCTTACTGGAAGTGCAACGGGAACTCGGTCAGATGCTACCTGTTTAAATCTTCTGCCAAACAAGTCCCAAACACCGCAACCATCTTAAAGCACAAGAGTGGCCAGTTCCTGGCACAGAGAGAGACTCTTAACGAGGAAGTGGCATTGGACCAAAAATGTCTATATTTTAACATGCCAAAAGAACAGATGTTGGACGGAATGCTGAACAAATCAAACATTTACCCCTAGTCACAGATCTGGGTTAAATCCACCCCAAACTGGGATGGAATGGTCAGCAAAACAACAATGGATTTAACCCAGATTTCTTGAGTGGGATGAGGGTTTGAAAAGTTTCAGCACTCCGTCCATCATCTTGTTGTGTTTTCTAGGTTCGCCCCAATTGGCCAAGGGTATGTTCAGGCATGGGTCCCTTGCTCACTAGGCCACTGGATTCAAGCTAACCTGGCTGATGAGGTCTGATACCCCAAAACCGGTCCCAGGATGCTTGTTTCTGGTCCACAGAGGACCTGCCCTCGCAGTTCGGGCTGGACTGTTCACATGTGGAGAAGGGTCAAGAGTGATATGCATATGGCTGTGTCCAAACTGGGGTGACATTGTGAGCAAAAGAGCGATGGATTTAACCCACGTCTCTTGACTGGGGGTGAGTGTTTAAAAAATGTCTGCACTCCGGCCATCACCTTGTTGTGTATGCTATATTTCAACACGGTCACAAGGGTGCTAAGGTTTTGAGTGTGTAGCTCTTTAAAGAAAAACATGCCAAATGTAGTAACCTTCTTCCTACCATGCCCCGAGATCCTGTCCACACTCCATAGTTGAATAACACCTGGCTAGGGAAAATACCTTCTGATAGTATTGATGTGGGTTCTGCGTTTGTCTTCCAGACAATACGCCCAGAATAGGCAGTCCATGTCCATTTTTGGGACCCTGAGTGTATATAAAAGTGTGTGTTTCATTGATTTCATTTAAATAGTTTATTTTCATTGTTTCCTATGGGGTGTAGTGTTTACTGTAAAGACTGCCTCCAATGTTTGGTGTTGCAGTGCTAGTTGTTGGCGATGTGCGGAGCTTGCATTACTCCAAGGCTGAGCTGTATGACATTTAAGCCTTTTTGTCACCATCAGGTCTCTAGTAGAATTAGAAGTCTTTTTATGAATGGCAATTTTGATACCTTTATGTGTATGTGTGGTAGCTTGTCCCTCCCTAAACCACTCCTTCAGTTGTCCTTAACTCAACCCGCTTTTTAACAGTTGGTTAAATTTTTCCATCACTTACGAGTATGCAGATCTCTGCCACTGGGGTAGAAATCTCCTTATAGAAAGGATAGGAGAGGCAGAGGTGGAGGTGGAGATCTCCACCATGGGTATGGGAATTGCATTTTGTAATACATGAAATAGTACTACTGGCATACTACTTTACGTCCTCCATAAACGCCTTTTGTGAATCGAGCTCAAAGAGGTATCACTTACTAAATGTTGTCATTACCAATATGCAAATATTGAGTGATGGACTAGAAGTGGTGATGACCTGGTAAACAGCTCAAGCTTGTGAATCCATGAAAGAGCCTATGCTACAGGAGGTATCTCTCAATATCAGGCTGAGAACCTCCAGTAGATAGTGTTTGTACAGCAGTATATCAATACAGTAATTAACATTGATAACAAGTGGACAAACAATGTAAACAATCTCTAGCCCATCCACCTCATTATATGACCTGAGCTCCAGCCAGTCAGGTGGAGGAGCTCAGGGTTCCAACGCGCCACAGATTCTTCTACTGTCAGATTTTCTACTGCTTTGATCAAGTAACCGTCGAAATCCCTTGAATTCCACTAAGTTTCTTTTCTCCACTGTATTTTGTGACTGAAACCCACCTAAGAAATTGTCAAAGACTATGACTACTTCATTTTTCTGAAAGCTTGAAATGTCGTTTTTTGTATTATGGTGAATAAACCATCGAATAATTCTCTCAGCCATGGACACTACAGGGTATGTGGCACTGTGTATGGAAAAAGGTATACATGGGTGACCTACACACTAAATGTATTTATTGCTTTCTGCAATCTGGTCACACAGAAAAGCATTACCAGATATCTGCTGCTTTAACTCCAAAACCTTTAAACACTGAGAGGGTAGCGTTCTACGTCTACTCCGTGACAAATCACCAGGTCTTCAGAAACAAAGCTCTCTGAAGTCTAAAAATTGCAAGCATTAAGACTTTGGATCATTGGAAAGCTACTGGGTCTACTTCAGAACCCAGTATTTCTCCCTCCAAAAGACCCTGTGTGCAGGCCTCGAGTGAACAGACTTTTGGTCATGGTGAAGTTCCACCTGTGATGTCAGTCGTTTCGCAGGTGAAAAAGAATTCAAGGTCAGTGCCTCCATCATCTGCAACTATGAATTATACTCCATTGACTGAAAAAATGTCATTAGAGGCATTACCAAACTTTTTTAAGTGTAGGTGTCGTTGTCACCAATAGTCCCATCATTAAAATGTTTACAGTCGATGAGAGATTACTCTGTTTTGACGAAACAACTGTTGACTACGACTAATCCCCCAAAGTCTGCTCCTTCACTCAAGAAATCATCTTATCAATGAAAAAACACTGCCATCATAATCGTTGGCAAAAACGTTAATGATGAGGAAACCAATGCCTTTAACAAAGGCATTGTCAACGAATAAACCACCTCTGTCGACGAACGTGTCGTTGATCACCAAACCATCTTGGATGAAGGCTTCAACAATGAGGCAGGAGCCTCTGCCGACAGACACACAGGCTTCTACCGTCCAGGGGATAAAATCTGTCACATCATTCACGTCATCACTAGTAGTAGCAGTGACAACATTATCTGCAGTGTTAGATTTCACTACAATCACCACTGGTTTGCCTCAGATTCTGATTACCTCTGTTACCCTTCTTCAGTTGGTACCCCCAGTGACAATTACAGCAAAATCACCAGAATAGTTCCTAGATGATTCAGAACTGTCTCCTGCTCAAACTGACAGGATCTGATGAGGACTGTGACAGAGATCAGAACTACACTTATGATGTTATGTCAGATCGGCCTCCCAAATAGAAAGTCCACATGACTTGGACATACATTTTGTTCCAGAAAGCTCAATGTAATGGCAACATAGAAGAATTTTATGACTGCCTAGAGCCAATCTACTGTAGTGTCTCACACAAAAAGCAGATTCCACACACTTCTATCTTTCAAATTGTAGAAGTACCATTTGGAAATTTTTCAAGTTATGAAAAATACAATGCTAGACCTTTATAGAGGATTTCTGCCAAATAGACCAATAGCCCCTTTCATGATTCGCCTCTAGACTTGAAACCCAGACCACTGACGTGCAATGAAAGAACCTGCCACATCAGATAAATATTTCTCATGAAGAACCAACGGCATTGCCAAGAAGAGGTACAGGGCAAGAAATACCTTCTGAGCTAGAATGTGAAGAAGAATACAATTTCCTCAATCATGACACAGACTCCACTCTTGAGGATAAACAAGATTCTAATTGGGAAGTAAATTTGCGAACAGAGCAGTCAATACTAGATCTGGTTATCTGGCTCCGAGGGTCTCCCCACCAGGCGACATTGACACCTTTCACATTTTAGTGGGTAGGCCCGCTCCAAAATCTAATTTGCTGGCGGCAGTGGTAAAGAAAAAAAATAGTTTTGATTTCAAAGATGAAAATGGAAGATTAGTCAAAACAATTGCAGTGCTTGATTATATTTAGGAAGAAGACCTTAGCTGCAATCAAAACAGGAGCCAAGCTAATAGCAAACCTCGAAAAGAAATACAAAGCAGCTTATACAGCACCTGTGTGCTTGCTGAACCAGATCGATACAAACTCCATGATCTCGGCTGCAAGGCAGACATCACATAACCCAGCAACTACATGTTTGGTTCCGACAGACAAAGAAGGCTGGATACAATTGGAAGGGGATTGTTGGGTTCACCACAACAGTAGTAAAGATTGGCAACGCAAGTGAAGTCCTGTCAAGATATCGCTGACTAATATGGAATGACATATTACTTTTTCTCAACAAACTTCCAGAGGATTGTAAAGACCAAACAAAAACAATTCCCACAAAGTGAAATCACATCAGCTGCCCCCATAGATACAGCCCTAGGGACATCCAACACTTCCTTTAGTCAAATGGCAACAGGGCAGTTGCAGGCGATGTTCCTGGATACGCACCACAACCTTCTGACCAGAGTTGCAGTCAAACGTCATCAACATGGCCTTTAATGGTCATCGGTTATTTGTATTGCATATTGATAAGGCCTTACAGTTAATTAAAACTAATATCAGAAGAGCAAACGTCTTAAAAATTATTCAAAAGACTACCTTATTTTTTCTATAAAAGACAATAATATGGGCAAAGGTCTTACAAGCTCAGGACTTCATCCACGTTTCCTCCCTACAGACAGGGATTATGTAAAGAGGCAAATAGGAAACAAACAACAAAGTAAGAGTAGAGGCCTGTCAGCAAACAAGGGCCATGACAGAATATGAAGAATCTGATAACCAGAGCAGCCCACCTTCATCATCGTACATGCCAATGACAGGAAAGGTGAAGTTGTATTTACCCACATGGTAAACTATAACATCAGATGGATGGGGACCTGAAGTAATAGACACAAAACAATTTACATTGATGTCGCCAAATACACCTCCCATCAAAGAGAAGCATGACTACTTGGAGGCACTGCTCCTCAGAAATTCTATAGGACCAGTAGCAGAAACCAAAAAATCTGGTATTTTATTCCTTAACTGCAAAAAGAACGGAGAGTGGTGACCATCATGGATCTCCGAGCATTAAATAAGGTTGTAAAAAGGCAAACTCTCAAAATGTTACCCACTGCAATCGATAAACAAGAATGATTATATGGCATCAATATATATAGAACAGGGTGCTACAAGGTAGGTCCTGAAAGGCCGGATCCATGCCAGATTTTTTGCATATTCCCGTTTAGATAAATGTAGTTGTCTCAAAAATCTGCCATGGATCCCGTCCTCCAGGACCGACTTTGGATAAGCCTGATATAGAAGATGCATATTTCATTCTGCTGATCCATCAAAAGCACTGGAGATACCTCAGCTTCATAGTAGATGGACATCAGTATCAGTTAAAATCACTTCTGAAGTCAGTACCCAGGGTGTTCATAAAACGTGTGGCTCAAGTAGCGGTTTACTTGCCTTGTCAAGGGAGAAGAATATATCTGCACCTCTACAGCTGGCTTATCAAAGCACCATTGCCTCAGCAAACAGTTACTGCACTATCTTAACTAAGGACCTGCTAATCAAAATTGGGTCTCACACTGAACATCTTTGAATCTCTCCTAGTGCTAATACAGAAAATATTGTTTTTAAGGGCAAACATCTCTTCAAATCAGCTAAAAGTGTACCCATCGCAAGAAAGGATACAAAAAGCGTCTCACTGTGATTCAGGATAACAGTAAAGACATTCAAAGTTCTACTAGGGATACTTTCTTCCTGCATTTTACTCATAGTACTTCACTGATGTGCAGTGCAGACTGGGGCCACCTTAAGAAGGCTAGGACGCATAGTGGAGACAAATAAAAGGCAAATGAGATGACTACAGAGAGTAAACCATAGATGGATATATGAAAAAATACATGACTTCCTGGATGGAAAAACAAATGTATATGCTGACCAACACCTACTTAAGATTTAACTACAGTTTCATCTAAACACGGATGCCTTAATGAAAGGCTGGGGGGCACACATGATGGATAAGTCAGTAAGCAGAGTATGGTCATCAGAAGAACAAAACATACATAAAAACTTCCTAGAATTGAGGGTAGTCAGACTAGCATTGAAAGCATTCCTACCTATGATAAGACAAAACAATGTCAAAGTACGACCGGAGAACATGACAATGCTTTATTATATCTGGAAATAAGGAAGAATTCAACCAACTGTCCTAAGAAACACAAAAACTGTGGCAGTGGGAGTAAAACACCTCATCATCCGATCCATAAAACCAGTTCTGTATTTACAGAATGAGACAACAGATGCACTCAGCAGAAAGCACATGGAGATCCATGAATGGGAAATAAACAGCAATCAGTCAGATCGGATCTTCAAACGATGGGGCAAGCTGCAACTAAAACGGTTTGCGATGCCAGCGAATGCCAAATGCCAGGTCGTCGTGTCCAGACTTTCAGGTAGAATTGTTTTTGACACACTTGTTAGAAAAATGTATCTTCTTCAATTAAGCCACGGTTTAAAGTTCCAACAACTTTCCATCTAAATGAAAAAGTACATCCACCAACCTTTTTTTCTCAACCGCCTACAGCTGCAGAGAAAGCGCTACACATCACTAGATATCTAAAGATGGGTAAAATTATATCTGAAAACTAAAAAAGACATTAGAAGAACTGACCAGTTGTTTGTTTCTCATGGAAACACTAACAAAGGCTTCCTTCTGTCTAAGTAGATCATTTTAAGATGGATCACTGCATGCATTTTATATATCCATATAAAAGCCGGCAGATATTTGAAATGTTGGATGGGACCTCACTCATAAAGAGACATGGTGGTGACCATGGTGCTGTTTGCATGTGTACCTTACAAGTCATCTGCAAAGCAGCGATCTGGTCTTTGACCCACATCCTCAACATGCATTACTGTTGGGGTGTCAAGTCATGAACTGAAACGGCATTGGTCATGCAGTGCTGCGTAACATTTTTCAGTAAAGTAATCCCTATTTCCTGCATAAAGTAAAATAAGATGCTGCTTTGGTAATTATAATTCAAGCATGTGAATCTATGAACGATACAGTGGTGTAGAGGAAAACGTTATTTTTCTGTAACTACATCTCCACCCCTTTTAATGAGGTTAATGCATAATTGCTAACAAATTATGAGAATGTGGCAGTTGGAGCCTCTGTGATGGGTTGGAACCCTGAGCATATCCACATCCTAGGCTAAAGTTCAGACCTCATAGGGCCCCATGCATCAAACAAAAAACCGGTCGCTAATGGGCAGATTCTCAGAATCTGCCCTTTTACGACCAGTATTTTTGCATTTGGGATGCATCATCCCAAATGGAAAAAACGCAATTTAAGGAATTCCAGAATTTGCGATTGCTTAAATTGCGATTGCATTTAAGGAATCGCAAATTACGATTCCTTAAATGCAATGCATGATGCAATTTAAAATAGCAATTTTGCTATTAGGGGTCTCAAATTACCATAAAATGAAACGGGACGTAATTTGCGAAATCTTTTAAAAATGCACTGTAGTGCAATGTAGTACACACACACACACACACATGCCCTTGGGGCACATTACAATTTTAGGGGTGGAACAGGGTGTCCTTTTGGCACCTTTGCACTCTTAAAATTGCATGCACAATTTGCGAGTACCTAATGGGTACTCGCAAATTGCGCATGCAATTTCCATTCATTCCTTCATTGCAACCCTCAATTTTCGATTCGCAATTGAGGAATTTGTAGAAATCGCTATTTTTTTTAGAGATTCTTACATGCATAGGCTTTTGCGATTCCTCAATAATCGGGGAATCACAAAAGCCTACCTTGATGCATGTGGGGAATAATGAGATGGATAGGCTAGAGATGGCCTACTTATATTTGTCCATTTGTTTTCAATAGTAATTGTTGTATTGGTATAATACTGTACTTCCATTGGCCATCGTGGGTTCCTAACCTGACTTCAGGAGATAATTAAATCATGCGAATCTATGAACGATAACAATGCTTTGGAACTGTAGTTACAGGTAAGCAACTTTTTCGTCCTTAGTACTTGCCTTGTCTGCTTTGAAAAGATGTAAATATACCACGTTTAGAAATGTAAAGCTATCTACAGAGCCTATTTTCTGACACAATTTGTGTACCTCCACAGGTTAACCCTAATGGTCCCTCCTGGTGTTGGTGGGTTCTGGCTGTCCTTCCTTTGGAAAACAAGGCACAACTTCCATTTCTTGCTATGACATCACTGAAGGATCGTCTGAACAGCATTCGACGTGTTCTAATGTTTATATCTCGCAGTCGATCACGATGATGTAAAAAAATATGTTTTAGTGTTTTACAAGGTATCCAGTTTCAGTAAGATTTGCCAAATTGTTGGTGGCATAACAGGACTTAAAATTGGATCTAAAGTTATCTTCTACTTGTGATTTCCCTGGGTTCTCGCACTTGTTCATTTGTAAATACATAACAAAAACACTCCTTAGTTACTAACCTTTGAAAGGTTGCTTATCCATTTTAATGTGAAGTTGTGTGTAAGTTACATGATATCCTTATACATTGGTGTTTTCTGAACTTTGCATGGGCCCTGTTACATATCGTTGTTGAAGGTTTATATTGTAATTTATTTTTGCATAACTGTCTTTGATATCCCAATTGAACTTGTAATGTGCTATTTAAATTGTAAATTAGCGGCTTAAATCTGTATGTTGCTTGTTGGTTGACTTGTGATTCAGGACCAGCTACATACGAGGTCTGCACTGAAAACACTCTTTAGCCCAAATATGTGTTCGACCCATTCTTTCTTTCATCAGTGTTTGCTCTGTTGATAGAAACTGTGATTATTAACGCCAAACCATTCCAAATATTTAATTTTGCATGGCTGAATGTTTTTTTTTACTGTGACTTTCAGTATGGGTACAGCCCCCATTTGCCTAACTAGATACCACCAATGAATTCTAGTATCTTCACACATTTTTTATTTATGCATGGCTTCACTTTGTTGCGCAGTATCATTTTCTAAAAGCATGTACATTTTTTGAGTTGTATGCTTCTATAGTTATTTTGTAGAAATATCATGTAAAATCTAATGTGACTAATCTCCCTCCGTCAAATTACATTTCCTCTTCGTGTTATTTGCACACTGTAAATTACCGTATTATACAATTTAGCAATCAGTCATACATTAATTTGTGCTATGTATCTTATCTGGTATGCAGTTTGTGCGCCAAGTGAAGTGGAAAGAGCGTATGGATCAATTCCAAAACAACAATATTGCAAATGCAGCATCTCTTTGGTTGGCTAATCTTTTGTGATTTGCGTAATATTTCAAATAATAAGTTGTGTATAATTTAACTTATTACCACAAGAAGATTATCTGACACTCTGGTTTTATGGCAGTGATATTTTATAATCAGAAATCCTTATGGAAAACAGATTGTCAAATGCCAGGAGCTGTGAAGAAGCAATATTGCTCATTTAAACTGAGATACATATTTTAGCCTTGCAAGATACAACAAATATTTCTTCCTCGTGTAAAGTACACACAAGAAACTAATGGTATCTGAATTACCATAAAGTGTAGCTTATTTGTAAAGCTTTTATGGAATCTTTAACAGTGGGATATGTCTTGTACCTCTTTTTGTGCAGTATGTAGTAGGATATCGTTTACAGGTTTAGCATTAATATGATGCAGGTGCAATGTGGTTCATGCGCTTTGAAACAGAACTCTTAAACTAATGTAGTAGTCATATGATTTCCCTTAATCAGGGTTGCTTATATAAAGTTATTGACAGTTGTCATAAAACTGAATGTTCTCCCATTTGGGATTATAATTTAGATGCTCTTAAAGTCACTTTACAAGTCACAGTAAGCTTTCAGTGTTAAGGTTCATGAAGAAAATATGAACGTGCTGCTAAAACAAGAGAAGGGAACCATTTATGAAGAATATGGGAATATTGATAGTTTGAATGTAAGTCTCCATTATTCCAAGGTTAACTTTCTTCCTGAATGACTTACTTTGGGTGCCATTTTTTCTGTGAAAATGCAGTGTCAAATAGTACTTAAAGAACAAATACATGTTTTTGCACGTTGGAAATATGAGGGCCTGTTCAGTCAATGTTTTCTTCCATTGCATGTTTGTTTGTAAATCCCTGATCGAAAGTGCAGAAAAATATTTTTAAAAGACACACTTTTATATAACTAAGTGCAGTAGTAAATGTCTTGACATGGGCCAGCTATACCAAGGATTTGTGCTGGCACATGTCCAAAGGGTATAGCAGGATTCCATATTAGTTGTTATGTGTATACCTAGCTACCTAGTTTTTTACTTTGGGCCATTAAATAGAAGTGTGACAATTGAGGGCAATTGTACACAACTAAGGGGCTTATTTGCAAGCCCCATGTGCCACCAGTGCTTCACTTTTAATATAGGAGAAAGTGGCATACCGACA
Organism: Lissotriton vulgaris; assembly: GCF_964263255.1. Lineage (NCBI taxonomy): Eukaryota > Metazoa > Chordata > Amphibia > Caudata > Salamandridae > Lissotriton > Lissotriton vulgaris. Next base: position 229,511,764 of record NC_141691.1, on the reverse strand, counting down.
GCGCAAGGTCCTTGTAAATAAGGCCCTAAATGTTTTACAAATAGTGTGTGAGGGAGTCTAGGAGAGGATGTTGGGTACAGATGAGTCAGGGAGCTGAAAGCGCCTAACTAGTGTAAATCAATGTCATGGATGTCAATTCACCAAAACACCAGTGGTGGTGGAATTTACTTCATCAATCTTTGATGACCAATAACAACATAGGGTTCACCCCTTATCCCCCCTTCATTACTCAACAACCTCCTATATGCTGCCTGGGGATTAAAGCAAGCATGGCACGGAAACTAAATAAGCTAAGGCATTGGAACAACAGAAAATAAGAATGTTTCCTAGAACAATGCTTACTTTCTGTTCCTGCTGCTGCCTTCTCGACCTCCTGAGATCAGAGAGGAAATGGCAATTTTGAAGGTATCAAAGGGCAAACTAAAGGCAGCAGCTGTTACTTCTGGCACTCCTGAATTGGCGTCCATGGTCTCTGCGCTATCCTTTCCTTGATTGAATCCTAAAGTAGCCTCCCATTCATTAAGCCAGGTTGATAGGTCTGGCTCTGTACAATCAGACCTTAAACTATGCAGCCTCATGTATGTAAATTCATGGGGTGGGCCCAACTATGCAGATTTCCACATTCATAACTGGAAATCACCCATAATGTCTAAATGGCATATTATCAAGAACGGCGTTACAGTTATCGCCGTTTTAGCGGCAGGAAACTGCCGCTAAAGCGGCGATAATGGGCTTGATAATATGCCCTTGTCAATTCCCATGGAAGCCCATGTTCTGGTGGGAACATGGGCTTCTATGGGAAGTCACAAGGGCATATTATCAAGCCCATTATCGCCGCTTTAGCAGCAGTTTCCTGCGGCTAAAACAGCGATAATTTTAACGCTGTTCTTGATAATCTGCGCCTAAGTTTCTTTTGTTTTTTATACATCTGTTTTAAAACTAAGTGTTGTTTTAAAAGCCCCGCTATTGCACTACTAGGTATTCTTTTAATCCTTCCCCACTCTTTGTCCCCTCTCTCCCATGCCACGTTCCACTTCTTCACATCCAATGTAAGTATTAGAAATCCAATTAAATTAAAAACCAAACACGTTTTTCCTTGTAGGGTTAGTTAAAGGTAAAATGCATTAAATGCATGCAATTAAATTAAAAACCAAACACGTTTTTCCTTGTAGGTTTATTTAAAGGTAAAATGCATTAAATGCAGGCACCACGATATGCTATTGACTTCCTTATAGGCAAGAGACTGTAATAAAATTCAAATGCAATGTTTGTTCTGTAATCCCGTGAAGATACTGTACTTTGTGCCTTACATGCTGTCTTTATCTTTGAAAGATAATATATTTCTTTATGTATTGCAATTCAGTGAGTTTGGTTTAATAGCTCCTATGATCATTTGGGGTGAACTTGTATCAAACTCTTCTGCTTGTGTTGTTGTCAAGCTACCTCTGTTTTTTATTACTTTTTTACTTTTTGTTCATGTTGTCAATGATATATAATAATTTGTATTGACATAATAAAGTCAACGGGAATACTATTTGTGGTGTTGCTTTCATATACTTATTTTGCGGTGGCTTGAAAATGTGTGAATGAATAATTTCTAAATGTATGCTTTAAGTTAGTATAACATTGAGCCCTTATTCCACAGCTTTCCAAACTTTTCATGTTGGTGACACACCTTTTTGTGAAAAACAATTCAGGGACACGGTAACGTGAGGAAGCGCAGCGAGCGAGCCCGAACCACCTATGGTGGGTTCAGGCCCCACACACACATACCCCCCCCCCACACACACACACACCCCACAAAACCCCCCACACCTCCCACACTTACCCCACACATACCACCCCACAGACACACCACCCCACACAACCCCCCCACACACACCCCACATACACACCCACACAAACCCCTACACCCCCCACACACACCCCACACAACCCACCCCAATCAACCGTATGGTGGGTTCAGGCCCCACACCCCATACACACATACCCCACCCCACACACAACCCGCACACACCCCACCCCCCCACACACACCCCACACAACCCCCCACACACACCCCACACACAACCCCACACATACCACCCCACAGACACACCACCTCACACACACACCCCACACACACACCCCACACACAACCCCACACATAACACCCCACAAACACACCACCCCACACATACACACCCCACACAACTCCCCCACACACACCCCTACACCCCCCACACCTTACCCACCCCCCACACACAGCCCACCCCCAATTAACCGTATGGTGGGTTCATGCCGCACACCCCACACACACAAACCCCACCCCACACACCCACACCCCCTCACACACAACCCCACACACACACACCCCACACAACCCCCCACACACACCCCACAAACATACCACCCCACATACCGCCCCACAGACACACCACCCCACACACACACCCCACACAACCCCTCCCACACACACACACCCCACACACAACCCCACATACCACCCCACAGACACACCACCCCCACACACACCCCTACATCCCCCCACAACTTACCCACCCCCCAATCAACCGTATGGTGGGTTCAGGCCGCACACCCCACACACACATACCCCACCCCACACACAACCCACACACACCCCTACACCCCCCACACCTTACCCCCCACACAACGCACCCCCCAATCAACCGTATGGTGGGTTCAGGCCCCACACACACACACACACACACCCCCCCCCACACACACACCCCACACAACCCCCCTACACCTCCCACACACACCCCCACACATACCACCCCACACCCCACCCCAAAGACACACCACCCCACACACGGACCCACCCCACACAACCCCACCCCACACACACACCCACACATACCACCCCACATACTATCCCACAGACCCACCACCCCACACACACACCTCACACAACCCCCCACACACCCTACAATCAACCCTGCACAGGACAAGGGGGAGTTGGAAAGTTATCATTGTACCACAGATTATCTGGTGCGTGGACTATTAGTGTAGCAGCAGCACGCAATGCACTCTGTAGGAAACCACCAGAAGGACTGCGCTAGAATACAAGCAGATTTATGACAATTGTGTTCATCTTGGCTAAAAATTCCCCAAGAGCAGCACTCAAACTGCTCTGTAGATAGGACTAACACTACAACAAAGCCAGGAAGTTACCATCCCCAGAATGAAATCTAACTACATGCAGCCTTTTGAGCAGTATGTAAAGAAAAGAACATTTACGATATCGAGCTGAAAAAGGCCAGCAAACTGCGAAAGTACAAAAGATCTTGTACATACAAAGGCAGCAACAAAGTAATAAAGTTACTGTGTTGATCAAAGCAAGAGGATAATAGTAAAGAGAAAAAAAATAAACAACAGGGTAGTGATATAAAGTCAATACAATAGGCAGGCATATATACCGAAATCCACACACTGCAGCTACAGAAATGGAATGCGGCTGGGGTGACAGCTTCAAACGACAGTGGTCATGAGTGCCCCTTCTACGGGAGATGAGGTGGGCATCAAGGGTTTCAGCCCCCACCCCCATTAGCATCAGAGGGCTTCAGCCCCCAGTCATCCCCCGTCGCGTGTGGCAGCCCGGGACTGCTCACAGCCGCACCCGAGCACTTCACAGGTCGTTAAAGACCATGTGCATGTGAATGAGGCTTTGTTGTTGCTTCGCCCCTTCTAAGAGCCCCTGCAGCTCGACTCTGCCGATTCCCGGCAGAAGTCATCTCATTGCCGACACACCTACGGCTGTGGTGCGACACAGTAATGTGTCGCGCCACACAGTTTGGAAAGCTGTGCCTTATTCCCTTGTAACTGTGTAATTAGTACAATAATTCACATATGTTGCAATGAGATATTTATTGTTGCTTATAGGGTTGGTGGGAATCATTGAATACCAAAAACGAGCATTGTAGCCACCGGAAAACGAAGTCGGAAAAACCAGATAGAAAATACTACAAACTTGAGAAGCACAGAGGTTCCCATAGAGTAACTAAAGAAGATAACAGACACAGATTAAAACATTAGTCAAATGTAAATAATTGTTGATGAATGCCATGATGACAGTAATTATCTTCATCCTGCTGGAAGTATAATGGATGTATGCTTTCACATTTGTGTAACACAAACATAGCTGGATTGCAACCAAGTTATGTACATAGTTAAGGATGTATACATTTGCATTTCACAATGAAATATTTAATATTACATTTCTTATATAGTTACAATTGTAAGCAACTTAAGCACTAAACCGTTTTTGATATGGAATACCTTTTTTCAAGGGGAATTATTATCTTACATTTAGTTTTAATTTTCTTCCCTGGTGTACGTCATAGGCAGTGATTGCTCTGTACTAACAGTTGCACCATCTCATATGGTCCGGGATGCCCACCACCCCTTCCACCACCAATCCCAATGGTAGGAGACAGACAGTTTGAACTTTTGGAAGGCAGGGGGTCCTCACAACCGCCTGGCCATATTTATTAAAATATGAAACAAAATGTAAAACTTTAAATTAAAAACGTTTCATGTATCATGTACAAAATTCAACTTTCATTACATTTGATGAAGACATCTTAAGGTCGTCCGAGTTCCCGTGCGGGGTATCCGTAAGAAGGACAGCGTGGACTCCCCCCCCCCCCTTTCCCCGCACTCTCTTCCGCGGGAGCGGATAACCGGTCCCCGGGAAATTCGTGGGAGGGGCATATAGCCGTCTCCCCCTGGGAGGGGCCTATGGCCGTCTCCCCCTGGGCGATCCCATCCGTAATGGGAGCCACCCCCCGTGGGAGGGGCCAATGGCCGCCTCCCCCGGGCGCCCCCATCCATAATGGGTGGCGCCCCCCTAGGGACCTTGAAATCACTGCTCACTGATCATGACCTTACCACCACAGGCCAGATAGTTGACCGACTATCTGGCCCCCCCCACACCCCCTATAGGTCATGTCTCCTCAATCCCACTAGCCAAGCTATCATGTCTCCTATCAATAAGTCATTCCCCACACTGGACAGGTGTACCCCATCATCTGAATAACAGTGATCCCCCTAGATACACCCATGAGGTATGCTTTGAAGATGAGCAGAGTGAAACAATTTCTCCATTTTATTGTTGACCCTCTTTACCGAATGGTTCAACGCTGTTGTGGACACTCCACCCCTCCACACCCTCCTCGGAATCATGTGTGACCAAGCTATTGTACACCCCGGGAGCGTCTTTGCTAACCAACTAACTGCAGAAAGTATGTGCAAGATTAAAATCCTCTGCCCAACCTTACCAAGTCATTGCCCCCAATGTGCACTATGACTACAGATGGCGGTGACCTGTGCCGCCCTAACAATTCTACCACAAAACTTTGCAGTCGGTCAATACACAGGCCGCCCTTCCCATGGAAGGACACCCTGAAACCATATTCCTCAGATGTGTGGATCACATCACCTGTCTTGAATATGTCCGCGGCACGCCTTATGTATGAGTGGCCCACGACCCAGACCACTCGTCTTCCATTCCTTGTTCCTGAAGTGGTGGTTAGCTGATACTGGGCCGGTCCCAATTTCTGCCCTGCGTCACAGGAAACTGTAATCCAAACAAAAGACAACAAGCGTGAGTTCACTTCTTCAGTAACTTACAACATGTGCAGCCGCACGTACCATTTGAAACAATTCGAAGATCAGCGGCCTAATTGTTTAACATTGTCTGCTTGCAGACCCCCAGCCGTTGCTTCTGTAACGGCCCCTATCCTGAATGAATGAGTCCCAAAATCACTCGGGTTCAAGCCCGCAGCTGCAATCGTGATTGCCAGCACCCTCTGGAACTGAAACTTTGTTAACGGGGTGCCGTCAGCATGTCGCAGCAAGGCCCCCCCCCCCCACGTTGTCAACCTTTGTTTTAGGTAGGCCTCAACATGCCTCACTGAACAACAGGGACTACCTGGAGCGCGCTGCAACACAATGCTATTCCCCTGGGCCTCCTGGTCTGTCTTTGACCTGGCTATCGTGATCAGCAGGGAATCCCCCCTCACTTGCGTGTGGTCCCTGGGCAGACCCCCTTCGGTATCCCTTTTGTTGGCAGCCACTAGTTCGCTTACCCGCAGGGCCCCATAGAACGCCAGCGCAAATGCTGCCCGGAATAGTACGACCTCGCTAGGTGAGGAGCATGTCTCCTCCAGTTTAGCCAACAAGGAGGTCAATCTGTCAAATCCTATTGGGTGCCGGGTATCCTTTTTGCAACCCTCTAGGCGCCGCCAGCCGCGCAGCACCTTTCTGACTATAAAGGAACCCGTCGGGTCCCTAATCCCCTGGAGCTGAGCCATAAACGATATGGCGGCCTTATACCGACTGGCGGTTGCCACCGACCGGCCCTCCTCATGAAGTGCCACTAAAAATTGGGTAAAGGACCCCTCCTGACCCCATCTATGCTCCCATGCAGGGCCCAAAAAGGCGCAGTACGAGCGGAACGCCCCTTCATAAGCTTTCCTTGTCCTGGGCACTAAACTGGCTGCCACGAGGTTTTGTAGTCCGGGCGCCAATTTGCCATTATGCTTCGGGAAATGGCGCTGCCACTAGCTCCGCTGAGGGTAAACAATCCCTGAAAGCCTGCATTTTGAAACGAGAGAGCGCATCAGCCGCATTATTCAGTACTCCCGGCACATGTTTTGACCCGAATTGTACATTTAGTCTCAAGCATTTCAACACAATTTCTTTCAGTAATCGCAATATCCACTTGCAGCGTGCTGCCTGTTGGTTAATGCACTCGACCACGGACATGTTATCAGACCAAAATATCACAGAGCGGTTTCGGAACTCTTTTGGCCAGGCCGACAGCGCTACCCAGATGGGGAATAGCTGTAGAAAACCAATGTTGCTCGTCAAACCACTTGTTTCCCACCATGCTGGCCATTTCTGGGCCGACCATCGGTTACCAAGGATCGCGCCAAGCCCCACACTGCCCGTAGAGTCGGTCCATAAACCTAGTTCTGCTGACGAGGCCGGGGCTTTGCTCCAGACTACACGGCCGTTGAAATCCGCCAAGAATGCCAGCCAATTGAGCATGTCCTGGCGAACCTCTGCCAATAGCCCTTCCTTTAGGCCAACCATGGCCTGGGCAATCGATCGGGAGAAAGGGCGAGCCATCGGTATAACCCTCAATGCAAAGTTAAGCTGTCCCACTGTTTGCTGGAGTTGGTGCAGTGTCACTTTGTCGTTCCGGAGACATTGCCACAAGGAGGCCCTGAATTTGGCAATCTTCTCCGCCGGCAAATGGAAGCAACCCTCCACAGAGTCTAGTTCGATACCCAGAAACTCCAGGGAGGTAGTTTGACCCACCGTCTTACCTGGCGCCAACGGTACCCCGAAACCACACATGAGCACGCAGAAATCCCGCAATGCCCGTGCACAGTCCCGAGAGCCCGCTGGGCTGAGAAACAGGAAATCATCGAGATAATGCATCACATGTTGGTGCCCTGAGGCCTTCGAGAATACCCACTCCAGGAATGAGCTAAACATTTCAAAATAGGCACACGAGATTGAACAACCCATCGGCATGCACATATCCATGTAGTACTTCCCCTGAAATGCAAAACCCAACAAGTGCTGATCCTGGGGATGCACCGGAAGCAACCTAAATGCGGATTCAATATCCGACTTTGCTAGCAATGCACCGGGGCCTAGGCGATTCAACATTACCACTGCGTCATCGAATGATGCATACCTCACACTGCAAATGTCTGCATCGATCGCCTCATTAACGGAAGCCCCCCTTGGTGCAGATAAATTATGAATGAGCCTGAATTCTCCCGGCTCCTTCTTGGGAACTAACCCTTATGGGGAACACACAAAATTGGCCGTTGGTGGTTCACCGAACGGTCCTGCAACCCGCCCCAAGCGAACCTCTTGCGATTTTTGTGGCGGCCACCGGCGGGTTGTGCTGAATGGACAGTTGGTTTTTGCATGAGGGGGCCCCCCGAAAATCACCCACCGGGATCCTGAAGCCATACGAGAAGCCATCTCGCAGGATCCCGGCAGACACAAGATCAGGGTATTTGTTCAGCCAGGGAGTCAAAGCCAGAATATCCACGGGCGATTGTTTGGACATCCGAGGGACTGTGTCAATCCTGCTTGGTACCCCCTTTTCCTCCAGTACTATTGCCTCTGGATCGGCAGTTAGTTTCGGGGTGGGAGGTGTTACCACAACCTGCGCAGGCATGCCTGAACCTGCATGTTCCCTGCGGCCTGCTACACGTTCCCCCAACATACTCCTCGCTTATTCCCATTCCCGCCCGATCTAGACTGAGTATCTCCCCGTAGGTTGGTCGAAAGGGCTGTGGATGTTTCTGCTGAAAGGCCCTGGAGCCGTTTGCACTCGACCCTGATCCCCCTGCCGCGCCCGGCAGGAACTGCGCATGCCAAGATACAGTATCCAAACAATCCCAAGTCAGTGTTTCATTAAACTCTTTCGCTTTTCTAAATGCCACGTCATACCCTTTCCATTCTTCCCCTCCATACTTCTCATGGAAGCCCGTGATCCTGCTCTGGTAGCAAGCAAGGTCTCCCAACAGTTCTGGTGATCGCTCACCCATAATTGCAACAAAAACAGAGAAAGCCCTGATCCAGTTCATCATGGACTCTTCCACCCTGAATTCTGCCATCTTTGCCCTCCATACACTGGGGTGCCATAAATCCTTCTGAGTCTTGGCATATTCTAACTCACGATTGTCTGTCAACAATGAAAACATATTGATATATTTGTTTGCCCACACCATCTCCTTTGTTGCCATTGGAACATGTTGCGCCAAGCATTCCTGCCTTGAGGGTACAGCGCCCTCCCCTATTATTGGGAGCGATCTCTTACCGGCTTCTGTTGTACCTCCGGTCGTGTCCGTCGACTTATTCTGATTTTCGACCGCGGCCACGTTCGCCACCTGCGGAGAAATAGAAGGCACGTTCGCTGTCCCAGCGCCCCTTGTCTGCTTGAGCTACTCGATAATCTGCCTAGCTTCTTCGGCTGGGTCTTCTACAGCCGCGGATCCCCCGCTCCCTTCTTCAACCAGGGTAACACAGCCGCCAACTGAATCGCTAGTTCTGGTGGCATTTGGTTGTCATCCAGCGGTGTGATAACCACAGGGATTGGCAATCCCCCATCCGGTGTGGGTACCGGGCTGGACGCTGGTGCTACTGGGACCAGTGGGACCTCCATCGGGACTGGGGCCTCGCTAGGACCCGCTTTTCCCTTCCTCTTTTTCCCCTTATCCCCCCCTGGGGTAATGTTTGGCAAAGCAGGCCCCACGATCCTCTTAGGACGCCCTGAGGGCCCTGCTTGGGCCTCCACTTGTTTCCGGAGGGCCGCTAAGCCGCGACCCAGCTGGTCTACTTTACCAAATCTTTTGTCCATCGCCGACACTTGGTTCACCAATGTGCGCAGCATACGTTCCATCTCGGAGCTCTTCCACTCTTCTTACCAGGCATATCTGCGTGCTGTTTTATCTCTGCCTGTTTTCCAGTAGCGACTCGGACTCCAGCTACGCCTTGATGACAGAAACAGAAAAAACAACGATTACGCGTTCAAAAACTGCAGCTTGTTCCCTTGAGGGCTCACGAGCGACGAGTGGTGCAGCCTTCAGAGCGCAGGAACAAGAGGACGCTTGCCTGGATTCCCGCGCCTTTTATCTTGCAGCGGGAAGGCGGGGCAGCGTCCCCATCCCGCCCAGAGGTGCACGGACTTCCGGGCGGGTGTTAGGACAACCCTTTTAGGCGGCGGGGGCGTGCTCCAACCACGCCGCTATGGGCATACCGGCCGGGACACGCCCCCGCCCGCAAAGGTTTCCCGGGGGGATCGGGGCACCCAGCCATACGTTCGGGGTGACCGAGTGGTTTCCCCTTTCCAGCTGTTGCCTCTATCAGACCGATCCAGTGTTATCCTAGGTGGAAAAAGTCAACAAGTAAACTTTATATTCAGTATTTCATTGATCTCCATGTTTTCCAGATTTTGTTTCGTTTATAGTATATATCACCCCCTCCAACATCTTGCTCTACTGCTATAAATCATGTGTCTTGGTAGGAAGCGCAGCGGACGAGCGCAGTGGGCGCGACGATTGCGCGCCAAAGGCGCGCCTAAGGCAAGCCCGTCTGCGCCCGTCCGTGACAGGCCGGGACTAAGGGCACGTCACTCTGCCCCGCTTATCACCTACACCCCGGACCTACTTCGTAGCTACCAGGGCCCTTGGCCCATCTCGGCCTCTATCTGCTCTCGCATCTCCTCCCTTGGTCTCACTCCCCCCACTCCCCCTCTCCGTCCTTTCTCTACAGCTGATACCTCTCTTATGTCTTGCAACACTGTTCCTTTATCCACCCCTAAAGCCTTTACGGCTTTCTACCTCAACACCCGGTCTGCCGTTGCCCACGCGCATGAACTCTCGGTCCTGCTGGATCTTCATGCCCCCGATCTTCTCTTCTTAACTGAGACCTGGTTCTGCGATGACTCCCTCCCTGCCCTTCTATCTACCTTACCGGCCACCTACTATGCCCTCAGGGCGGACCGCCCTTCAGGCAGAGCCGGGGGCGGCGTGGCGGTCATTGCACGTACCGATCTTCCCTTTCAAATGTTATCCCTGCCGGTCATTGCGACTACCGAATTTCTGGTGATCCGCACAGTCTCCACCTCCCACCCCCTGACCTGCTTCCTCACTTACCGCCCCCCTCAGTCCCCCCTACAGTTCCTCCCCGACTTCTTGGAGGTCCTGGCCACCATTACAGTCAACAATTCCTCCATTCTGCTCCTTGGCGACTTTAATTTCTGGCCCTCCGACCCCGCCGAATGTCCGTCATCGAAGGAATTCTCTGAAACCCTTCACTCCCTCAACTTCACATCCCATGTTCACTCCCCCACCCACACTAAAGGTCATCTGCTCGACCAGATCTGGTCCCTGAACTGCCCTGTGGAATCACTTTCTATTTCTCCTTGTTCTTGGTCTGACCATCACCTGATTTCATTTCTCCTTCCCATTCACCCTCCAGCCAAGCCCCCCCGGCCCAAAAACATCTGGGTCCGTTCATAGGGCCTTGTCAACCTTGAGAATCTCTCCTCCCTTCTCACCTCCTCTCTCCCCTCTCTTCAGGGCCTCACCACCGCCTCCCAGGTTGATGCCATAGATCAGTGGCTCTCCTATGGCTGCGACTCCGTTGCCCCGCTCAAACGCATCACTTCCAAACGCGACAAGGACGCTAATCGGTGGTTCAATGATGAGCTTAAGGCCACCAAACTAACAGTCCGCCGCGCAGAGCGGGCATGGAGGAGAAACTACTGCCCCACTTTGAAACTGGAATATTCCAACATCCTTATCCAGTATAAAAAAGGTATCTTGGAGGCCAAAACATCATATTTCTCCTCCAAAATCCTAGCCGCGGAAACCAGTCCAAGGAGATATTTACCATCGTCCACAACCTGGCGTTCTCGGACAGAACTACCCTCAAACCAGCCCCGTCCGAAGAACTCTGCCTCTCTCTCAACAATTATTTTATTTATAAAATTGCCACCATCAAGGCTAATATCCCTTCCCCTTCCCCCTCTTTTGTTGATCCCCAATGTCCCCCCCCAAGGGCGTACTCACCACCCTTCCCCCTATCCTTCGGGAAAGCTTGATTTCCTTGGTGCCCTTGGTCAAATCGAGCTCCCCGCTTGACCCCTGTCCCGCTCACATCCTCCGCCATATCTTTGTCTCTTGCCCAGACCCTCCCCTTCACTTCCTCAACAGCTCTCTTGCTCAAGGCATAGTTCCCAATCCCTTGAAGTCCGCGGTAATTGTGCCCATTTTGAAAAAACCTGGGGCAGATCCTTCTGTCCCTGCCAATTTCCGTCCCATCTCCCTCCTGCCATTTTTGGCCAAGGTGCTCGAGCGCCACGTCACCTGCGCTCTGAGCTCCTTTGTGGAGAAGCATGGAGCCCTCGCCCCCCGTCAAGCTGGCTTCCGCCCCGCACACTCTACGGAGTCCGTTGTCATGTCGGTCTTAGACACCCTCAGGGAGGGTATGGACACCAATCAGCACCAGGCCCTTGTGCTCCTTGATCTCTCAGCCGCCTTTGATACGGTGGATCACACCATTCTACTCTCCCGTATCAAGGCGGCGGGGATCGGGGGGACTGCCCTGGTCTGGTTATCCTCCTTCCTGAGTGACCGGACCCAGGCCGTTCGCCTGGGTGACTTCACAGCGGACGTCCGGAAAGTTCAGTGCGGGGTCCCCCAAGGTTCTTCTCTCTCCCCCCTCCTGTTTAATCTTTATATTGCTCCCCTGATTTTCTCCCTTCAACAGATGGAGGTCGCCGTATTTAATTATGCGGATGACCTCCAGCTTGTCTTCAATCTCTCTTCTCCCTCTGCTGTCCTAAACTTTCAATCTGTTATGCTCCATATCAGGGACTGGATGAACCACAACCACCTTAAACTCAACCCTGATAAAACCGAGCTGGTGTTGACGGGTGGTTCATCCAGCCCCTGGTCCCCTCTCTTTTGGCCTCCCTCTCTTGGTCCTTCTCCTGTTCCCTCCCCCTCAGTCAAAACACTAGGCATAAAACTTAATTCTCAACTCACCCTTCACTCCCAGGTTAGCTCTGTGGTATCTTCTTCTTTCCTCTCACTGCGCACTATACGTAGGGTGTCCCGTTTCTTCACTTTTTCTGCTCTCAAACTTATCATCCTGGCCATGGTGGTGTCCCGCCTGGACTATGGGAACGCCCTGTATGCCGGTATTCCTGCATACAGTTTGCGTCGCCTACAACAGATACAAAACCAGGCGGCCCGCCTGGCCTTTAATCTCCCTAAATTTCACCACTCCACCCCACTTCTGAAATCCCTACACTGGCTCCCCGTGCAAGCCAGAATCCAATTCAAGCTCGCATCCATTACTTTCCTGGCCCGACTTGGCCTGGCACCAGCGTTCATCTCTTCTGAGATCGTCCCATATGCCCCCATCAGGGACCTCCGTTCGTCTTCCCAGTCCCTCCTCACCATCCCACGCTTCCGGCGAAAGAAGTGGGGAGGTTCTAAATTTGCCACCTTTGCCCCTACCCTCTGGAACTCCCTTCCCCTTGAACTTCGCACTATTACCCTCTACTCACAATTCCGCAAACATCTCAAGACCCACCTATTCACGAAGTCTTTTGAATAACGCTCCTTCTGTCTTCCCTGCTGTTTAAACCTCAGATCCCGTTAGTTACAGCGCCAAGAAACCGCTGGTATACGTGCGCTCTAAAAGTACTTTTAAATTCAATTCAAATTCAAATCTGTGAATTTCTTTTGTTTAGAACGCACTGTCTCATGTATCAGCTCCAGTTGCTTAGTTTCAGGTTTTGTATTTATTGCTCATGAAAAAAACTGAATTGACAGCATGTTGGGATGGGAATGTTTCCTGTAGGTTGGGGACCGACTGTTATCATACACATTGTTTCCAGCCCTGTTCTTTTGATGTTGCAACCAAATGCATTTTGGGTCTTGTGGTCTTAGTTTGCCTCCACTGAGAAAATTAAGCCAACATAGCTGAATCCAGTGCTCTATGGGTTTAAAGACCGCACAGCAAACAATGTCAGTGATGACATAGAGTGAGGCGGTCATGAGTCCTCTGCATGGTAGTACAGATGTGCAGCCCTGTGCTGAGTGACTCCAGCTGTGACTTTTCTGGTATCCTCATATGTTCGGCCCATCATATGGTAACACTGTGTGTCCAGAATCACTGACAGATTATCGATTTCTAAAAAATCGACCTACTATAACATCGAGTCTCTAATATCGATAGCACTAATATCGACACCCTATACTTAACATGAAAACTACAATAATATCGAGCAATCTATATCGATGCACAAAAATATCGTCTACAGAAATATCGTTAGCATTATTTTCGAATACCATAATATCGACACTCAATACTACATATACCACACTACAATAATATCGAATACAAAAATTTCGATAGCACTATTTTCGTCAATATCAAAATATCGATAGCTAAATTACACTCTTTTTTTTATATATAACACCAATAAATCTATTGTCTAAGTAATACACACATTTCTAATTACTTCACTAATGTTTTTAGAAATTATTAAGTCACATTTAGTGTACAATATTGTGTTTTCGCAAACTAACGAAATTTGTATATAAACTCTTTGTAAACATACTTATTTAATACTTAGTACTCATTTTACATAATCTTTATTTATTACAAGACTTTTATTTTACATAAATATATCATTTCAATTCCTCAACATAAACTATTTAAGAAGATATATCTTCAATGTTTTACTTAAAAAAAATTCAAACTAACCAATTGTAACTCGTCTTTACATATCTGACCAATCAGATGGCAAACTTAATTACACATAGACTATATAAACCAATCACAAACAGCCATACAAGTTGCAGGAAATATTCTTCGTGACCACATACTGCCAATTTTGGGAGCACCATCTATATTCTTCTCTTCAAGAAAATTCGTCCTAAAACTACAAGTAAGTAATCATATAGCCCTGTTAATAAACTCTAATTTTTTTGTCTATTAATTATAGACGAAGATTTGTAACCTAATTTGTTGTTTCTTTATGTACTTTACCTTTAAACAGACTCTACAAACAAATCAAGTTATACTTCAACTTCAAGATACAGGACACTTTAAATTTAAAAAAGGTATCTACATATGTTTAACATTTACTTAACGTTCTTTGCCAATTATTGGCCTAATTTAAAACTCTATACTTTCTTTCTTAGCCTGTAAATCTTAATACATAGTGTGAAGCCTAAATTTTTTTAAGGAATAAACGTTACAATGCTGTGTAAAAAATATATTCTTCCTGTTCTTAAATATGTTTTAATGTGCTTTTACTCATAATACATGTGTCATCCTCGGTTCTTTTTAGCAATTAAGTAACAATGCTGTATAAGAAATGTATTTTTTTATATAACATATAAACGCATTAGTAATTTTCATCAACTTTCTCTCTAAACAGAACTCAAAGGTACAGAAAAGACATAATTCACATCAAAGAACAAACATTCTGCTACTACTATAATTCTCTTGGTAAGATCATAAATAAAACATAACTAGCCTTTATAACCTCTATGAAAAGTAATAAAAATAAAATGCCTCTTGTTATGCATCTGTTACTATAATCTTCCTGTTCTTAAATATGTTTTTTAGTGCTTTTACTCATAATACATGTATCATCCCCGGTTCTTTTTAGCAATTAAGTAACAATGCTTTATAACAAATGTGTATTATTTACATTACATATAAACGCATTAGTAATTTTCATCAACTTTCTCTCTACACAGAACTCAAAGGTACAGAAAACAGATAATTCACATCAAAGAACACACATTATGCTACTACTATAATACTCTTGGTAAGATCATAAATAAAACATAACTAGTCTTTATAAACTCTATAGAATGTACTAGAAATGAAAATGACTCTTTTTATGCATCTGTTAGTATAATATTGGAAATGTCTCTTTTTAAATTCAAATAAACAAAACAATTTTTAGAGACGTTATAACGTAAAACAAAAGTTACCAAGAAAAAAATTGTAACTTTTCCTATAACATACTTAATTATTTCTCAACAGACCGTGGCAATAGAAGAACAACATCTAACTGAACAAGCATCTACTTTCGATAAATAGAACATTAGTGGTGGTAAGTAAATTACTAGAAGAATACTAGCTTTATTTAAAATCTTTTATACATGTCAGATTATACTAATATTTGTATATTAACTTTTCTAGATACCAGAAATCAAGAATGACTGATAATGCAAGATTTATTACATCTCAGAAAGGCAAATTTTTGTTATGCTATATGGGCTACATTTATACTCAGGAGAAACAAAAAGACCTTAAAGTGAATTGGAAGTGTACAAAATATTACTCCAATAAATGCTATGGCCGTGCTACAACAAGGGAAACTAGTGTTATAAATACCACTGAACATAATCACCCACCAAACATCTCGGAAATAGAAGTGAGATCCACTCTTGAAAATATCAAGGAATTAAGTACCAGATCAGAACTACCTACCAACGTAATTCTGAAAGAATTACTACCTAAAGTTCCCAAAGAAGCAAGAGGTCAGCTACCATCTATTGCTACCATTAAAAGAACAATAGCAAGAACAAAAAAAGCAAGTAGACCCAATATACCAACGCCTAAAACTTTTGAAGAAGTCATAATACCGCCAGAGCTTGTAATTACTCATAATGACGAGCCATTTATATTTTATGATAATCATAGCAAGGACAAAAGAATAATAATGTTTGCAACTAATAACAATATTAAAAAATTAACAGAAAGTACTACTTGGATGATGGATGGTACTTTTTCTATATGCCCAAAACCTTTCTACCAGTTATACACAATTCATGGGCAATATCATAATACCTGTATCCCCTTCATATATTGTTTATTACCAAACAAACAAGCCACTACTTACTCAGAAATCTTACAAAAAATAAAGGAACAAAGTTCTGACTACTTCCCAATGAAAATCATCATAGACTTCGAGCAAGCTATGATTAATTCTATTTTGAAAACTTACCCACACACATCCATTCAAGGATGTTATTTTCATTTCAATCAATGTCTCTGGAGACATTTACAAAAATCTGCCCTTAGTGTTGAGTATGCAACAAATATAACTTTTGCATACCAAATAAAACATCTCATTGCTCTGGCATATGTACCAGTAACTGATGTGGCCGAACATTACAATTTGTTAATTGAAAGTCCTTTCTACACCCAAAATGAGCAAAGACTCGCCCCACTTTTAGATTACTTTGAGGACAACTGGGTAGGAAGACTACATAGGTCAGGCCACAGACGCCAGCCAAAATTTGCAATTCCCTGGTGGAATGTCTATCTACCAACACTCAACCAAGAAGCAAAAACGAACAATGCTGTTGAAGGTTGGCACAATGCCTTCCTCTCTTCTACTGGACGTACAACACCCACATTACACAAGCTAGTCTCAGCTATACAAAAAGAGCAAAGCTTTCAGGAACTACGTATGCAGCAATCAGTCATACAACTGAAACCAAAACTCTCTAGACAAACTGCTCAAATGTATATATATCTTCAACAGCAAGTCCAACTATATCCTACAACAAGAGGACTGGAATATTTAAAAATGATAGCCAAAACATTGAACTAATTGCTATAACTAAATTAATTGATAGAGATCAAACAATATCCTTAATGTAAAAAAACACATATTTTAATATAATAAAAAAATATTTATTTAGTCTAATTTATTTTTTAACACTATTCTAAAAAGACTAAATAAATATATTATTATATCACAATATTTGTTTTTAAAAACTGCTTCCATCCAAATAAAATAAAAAAATTTCTAACTTACCTTTAAATAGAACATCATAAAAATAATCCTTTACCGACAATACAATGTGTAAATATCAAAGACTTAATCCAACAAATCATTAATTATGTTTTCTTTAACTCTGCAAACACTATCCATCATCCAAAGTAAACGACTATGTAAATGCCATTTAAAATAACGACTGTTATCTTAAAGTGTGATAAATATTTCACAGAACTCAAAATTTAAAGGAAGAATGTAAATCATCTCCGTTCTAACAACTGAAACACACTTCCTTTCCCTTAAAAAAAAAATATCGGAAACGGAAATAGCTGTTTCAAAATACGAGAAAAAAAAACAGCTAAACAATCCCACCGACATAACACTAACGAGTATTCCAGAATATATAAACATAACATTCCTATTTATTTATAATTTAATTACATTATATCACATACTCATTAACTCCAATGATTTTAAATGGCTCAAAAATTCGTGACCGAAAATACGTATTAATTCTACTCCATTATATGTAAATAGTCATACTTTAATTTCCAACCCCAAAATAACAAAATATAACCTTTAATTATAATTTACAATACTTTAACAATATAAAAGTAGATTGGTACCTACTCAAAAGTGAATCTGCTTCCAACCGCGACTTTCCCTTTACCAAAATAACGCAAAAAGACAAAGAGTGGTTACAAAATTAACGATCCAAATTATATGTAACTGTGAAAAGTACTACTATAAATGTCGATTATTGTTATATATATGGCTCGAAATTATGTGTAATGTTACAAAAATTGTATATTATATTGTGAATAGAAATTGTTTTTGCCTGTATATTAATTATATATTACATACTTTTAATATTTATTACATTAAGTATGAAAATATAAAAATATTTAATGTAATATTTATTAAAATTATTATATAACAAAATGTGTAATATTGTATTTGTTTATCAGATTTAATTGTTTACAATATGACTAATATGTGAAAATTGTTATTATTAAAACATATTTATTAATAATAATCATCATACATAACAATATTGTAATGTTAAAAGAATCATTGATGATGATGTACATGTTCTAATTAGGATATTTATATTATATTATAATTTTAAAAGTGTTCATATGTTAATATCATCATCAGTATATCACTATATGTATTAAAAATTTGTGAATTATGTTTTTCATTACACATTTTGATGTTTTATTAAGAAACAATAATAGTATAATGTATGTATAATATCATACATTGCATTATGTGAACTAACCATTTTTTCTCTACAAATTAAAAGTACTTGTCACGAAATTTCTTGTAAAATGTGATTATAAAAAGGACATTATCCTCCATTTGTGTTTATATGTATACCAAAGATAGCGTAATAAAATGTATATCTGTTCGTATATTTCAAGTGTTGAATAAAAAAATTAACATGAAATAAAACTGGTGTGATTATTTTGTATTACCTATAACAAAATCATGTTAATGTATTTTTGCAAGTGTATTATAACTGTAATGTTCTATCTATTTCTATATACCACATGTAAATAAATAACATACTATAGACTGAAGTGATAAAAATTATTATTCATACACCCATATACATATAATATCAATATTTGAAAAACACATAATGAATTTTTTAAATATTCCGACGCCAATAACCATTTACTTTAGGTAATTGCTTCTCAAAAACCGTGATTAATTAACAATTCGAAATGCAATCACCATTTAATTAGAGTAAGTGCAGTACACAGAACATATTAAATTTACTCTTCCAACTCCAATTAACAATTAATTTAAATAACTGCAGGACATAAAATAATAATAAATTACTATAAAAAATCAAATGTCAAAAAATGAATAATGTAATATCATTAAATTTAATTTATTATAATAATTGTAATGTAAATAGAATCTTAATTTATGTTTTCCCTGTACCCCTATAATAAAAAACTAACCCTGAAACCTAAAAATACCCCTTAACCCACAAACTGAAAACTGACTCTGAAACCTCACAAAACTCCTTTACCCACAAACTAAAAACTGACCCTGAAACCTGACAAAACCCCTTCACCAACAAACTAAAAACTGACCCAGAAACCTAAAAATACCCCTTTACCCACAAACTAAAAACTGACCCTGAAACCTTACAAAACACCTTTACCCACAAACTAAAAACTGACCCTGAAACCTAAAAATACCCCTTTACCGACAAACTAAAAACTGACCCTGAAACCTAACAAAACACCTTTACCGACAAACTAAAAACTGACCCTGAAACCTAAAAATACCCCTTTACCGACAAACTAAAAACTGACCCTGAAACCTAACAAAACACCTTTACCGACAAACTAAAAACTGACCCTGAAACCTGACAAAACCCCTTCACCAACAAACTAAAAACTGACCCTGAAACCTGACAAAACCCCTTCACCAACAAACTAAAAACTGACCCAGAAACCTAAAAATACCCCTTTACTCACAAACTGAAAACTGACTCTGAAACCTCACAAAACTCCTTTACCCACAAACTAAAAACTGACCCAGGAACCTACAAATACCCCTTTACCCACAAACTGAAAACTGACTCTGAAACCTCACAAAACTCCTTTACCCACAAACTAAAAACTGACCCTGAAACCTGACAAAACCCCTTCACCAACAAACTAAAAACTGACCCAGAAACCTAAAAATACCCCTTTACCCCAAACTAAAAACTGACCCTGAAACCTTACAAAACACCTTTACCCACAAACTAAAAACTGACCCTGAAACCTAAAAATACCCCTTTACCGACAAACTAAAAACTGACCCTGAAACCTAACAAAACACCTTTACCCACAAACTAAAAACTGACCCTGAAACCTAAAAATACCCCTTTACCCACAAAATAAAAACTGACCCTGAAACCTGACAAAACCCCTTCACCAACAAACTAAAAACTGACCCAGAAACCTAAAAATACCCCTTTACTCTCAAACTGAAAACTGACTCTGAAACCTCACAAAACTCCTTTACCCACAAACTAAAAACTGACCCAGAAACCTACAAATACCCCTTTACCCACAAACTGAAAACTGACTCTAAAAAATCACAAAACACCTTTACCCACAAACGAAAAACTGACCCTGAACGCACAAAATGTACCTTTGATAAAACTACCCACCCTGATCTACTATAAACTCTACATCCCACTCCTAAAAATATGATACATTATTTTATTTAATATCTACTACATTATATATTTGTGAATCATTTTACTACATACACAAAATACCTCAATGTATAACAACAACCTAATATTGTTCATAATTTCGTATTTTAATAATATTTATCTAAAATTTGGGTTAAAAAATAAAATGAAATAAAAGGCGAAATTTGTACTTGTATGATTAGAGTATACTTTGTTTATACACTACCCACCCTTATCCCCTTGAAAATATACATCCCACTCATATCATAAATAGTCAAAGATGTTTTGAAATGATATGAAAATAGTATAATTACAAATATATTTTAGTACATTAACAACTGCAAACTTAAAAAATAAGTACTATATTCGAATAAATCGATATAATTTCGCTAAAATCGAAATATTAATTTTAATTTTATAAATTTCGCAAATTTTTATTAAATTGCGAAAATTTAATTTTTATAATTACCCTATAAAATTTTGAAACACTACCCACCCTTATCCCCTATAAACTCTACATCCCGCTCCTAAATTTATAGTACAAATATTATAAAAATGTAATTTAATATTTTAATATTTATAATATTTTTTTGTACATACAAAAAATGTAATCTTAATGTTTAATGTACTCCCTAAATTTCAATCTAATTTCGACTACTCCCTAAAAAAAATTTTAAATTTCGAAATTTTGAAATCTGAAGGAAATGCGAAATTTAAAATTTTAGAATTTCAATATACTTTTTTAAAACACTACCCACCCTTATCCCCTATAAACTCTACATCCCGCTCCTAACATTAATATACAATAATTTATTTAAAATATTATTATTTTGATATATTGACACAATTTAATAATAATTATCCAAAATCAAAGAACTAATCATTTAACAATAATCAATAATTTTATATAAAATTTCGCATTTATAAATTTTTGGATTAAAATTTCGCTAATTTATAAATTTACTTCAAATGCGAAATTTATTATTCCATATTTGCACTATACTTTTTTAATACACTACCCACCCTTATCCCCTATAAACTCTACATCCCGCTCCTAGACTTCTAACTAAAAATAATAAAATTTAATATAAAAATTATCTTATATATAAACAACATTTAAATAAATAATTACTTAACATACTTTAAAACATCACTTTTACATATCGATATTTTTGACAATCGATATTTTCAGCATCGATATTACTGATTTCGAAATTCATGTCTTCGATATTTTTGACACACACATAAATCGATATTTTCAACGACGATATTTTTGTTTTCGAAATTTCTTACCATCGATATTTTGGACTCGATATTATGTCACATCGACATTAACAACTCGATATTTTGACTGTCTACCGTGTGTCCACTAAGCCTAGCCTTAAAATTCACCACTAGATGCAGGGATTAGCTCTGATGTCTGCAGAGGGTGTACCATACAACCATCCATATACTGGAGAACGGACCGTGGTGAAAGCAGATTATTGTTCTGATTGATAATACTAAGCAGACCTTTTTAGGTCTTGCCTACGCAGCGCGCAAACGCTGCATAGGAGAGAGAAAGACCTGTAGCCGTCGGCACATCCTTGGGGGCAAAAACTTGCACGCTTTGCATTGCTTGCAATGGCAACGCGTGCACATCTAGCGATTCCCTTACAGGAGCGCTTGGCGCCATATGGTCGCAATCATCGCAGGCTCCCGCAAGGGAATCGTGTAGGCCCCATCGCCCTGCTGCCGCACGCATGTTTGTTTAAGCAGGCTGAGGGACACGTGATGTGCAGTCAGCTGCTGCTTCTTCCATCATTGTTGTCAGTACGCCTATTGAAAGCAACGTTAATCTCTTATCAGGGCTTAACTGAATCACTTGTTGCATTTTTGTCTTCAAAATCCAATTTCAGGTATGTGTCTGACATTCACTTTGCCAGTAAGAAGCAGTCTTTGAATGACCTAAAGTAATTTATGGGGTGAATAGTGAATTAGTGACTTCTGACGCATCCTGTAAAACACTATAATTAAAATTCAGCAAATCTGGCATGACCAGGGAGCAAATACAAAAAAAAGGTGCATGTCAGGAACTACATGGTGGCCATCTTAGAAGGGTTGTTTGTTTTTACAATGAGAGATCTGCTGCAGGAAAGAATGTGAAACATTAAAACATGTTTATTGTCTTTCATGCTCCACCTTCCATTAGTAAGTGCACGAATCCTATCAAGTTCATCACAAATAAAAAATAGTAAAATCAAATCCAAATGCATTTTAAAAGGTATCGTGAACAAATGTAGAATGTAAAAATAGAGCAGTATCTCCAGAGCACACAAACCTTGTCTAATGCTCCTGTGTTTGACGGTTTTCTGTAGAACCTTCAACTAAGCTACAAAGCACAGCAAATCGTGTTTATACTGTATGGTGAGTATCTTTGTTAATATTGTAGCCAGAAAGTAAAGGCGTTTTATTACTGTCCTTGGCTCCCCTAACGTTGGGCTTGTTTTAGTAGACCTGGCACATGTTTGGGTGTCTTTGCAATGTGAATCGTGCTTGTCTTGGATTTCAGGCCTGGCTAATCTGCCTGCCTTCCGTCAGTGGGCAGGCTCCAGCGACGGGAATGCAGAGATGCTGAGTGACTGACTATTCTGTGTAGAAACCTGCGGCCCGGGGCCCAGCCTGCCCATCTGTAAGAGTGAGCCAGCGCCCAGGCCTGAGGCCAGCTTGAAGACACCAGTGTCTCCCTTGAATGGGACTAGTGCTGGTGATTAAGTACTGGTCACAAGGCAGGCCACGGCTGACTGGTGTCCGGCTTAGCCATGCAGCTGCCTTTGTGGCGCGATCCGCCACCCGGCCTGATGTTGTATTGTACTCCTATGTCCGCGAGCTACGGGTCTCGTCCCGTGGAATGTTGAGGAGGGCTCGCCGTAGCCCGACTGTTGAGGCTGTTGAGGCTCGGCCATTATCCCGCTGACGAGGCTGCTCCTGGTGGCCAACTGAGGGCCCTTGTAATAAATATATTTACTTTATCTACTCTCTTTGTACTAGGTTTTTGATTGACTACTCCTGCTCCCCCTCAATTATCCCCGAGCTCCCCACTTTCCAATGGGCTAAGGCACCCGCTCAGATTTAACCTGTGCCGCTGCTCGAGGTGCTTCAGTGTTAGCATAGCTGCCATGGTTTCAGATTGCCATGTGTGATATTTTTATAAGTTCAGTTAAAATTATGAGTGACATTTCAACGACAATGAGTGACACTATCTTGGGAGCAAAAATTATGCAATGAAACAAGGGAAACTTGTAAATATCAGAAATTACAGCCATTTGAGCAACAAGAACTTCTTGAAACTGCCTCAGAGCACCAGAAATGGAAGGATACTAACCCTAGTGCTCCCTCCTGTAACCGGACTGTACTGTATACTAATGTATTATCATGATATTAAACAAGTTTTTCAGTAGCAGTAAAGTTATGTGTACAAATGCGGACACATGCACAGTTAAATACAAAAATACCTACTGGATGCAACTGATAGAGCAAAGAGAGCCCTAGTGGCAAAACACGCACAGGCACCCTGTAGTCTGACAATAAAACCCTCAAGTGATTAGTACTGGTACCCAAAAAGGATGACAAGACAGAGCAGCCCTGCGGCCAGTGCTGAGATTATTACTGTGAGACTGAATTTAAATGAAAAATCAGATCTTGCAGATCATGTAAACCTCAAGGATGATGAGACAGACCAGCACTGCGCCTGCAGATTTTACTGTGTCTCAATTAATAGATCTCATCTCACTGCAATGGGTGGTGGCGCGCTCCTCGCTATGAAGGAAATTACAACTGTGATCATCATGAGAGTGGACAGGGGACCTCTGAGGAATGACACGAGTCCCAGCCCAGCAGTGCCGAGAGAGCCCTATAAAAACTGTCACGCACTGACCCGAATTCTGTGATAAACTCAGTTAGTACTGTGGTGCCCAATGATAAAGATGAGGAGACAGACCAGCCCTTCGGCCTGCAGAGAAATTTATTGTGAATTAAATCAGATCTGCAGATAATAACCAGGTTCACCCAGGAAGGATGACCAGACAGAACTGCCCTGCCTGCAGATAATGCCATTGTGTGTGAAATTTATTTTTGCCCCAGTATTGGAACTTTCATAGATTCCCATGCTTTGTATCATTCCCCGTCGTCGGAATGGGAGCCTCGGTAGTACAAAAACCATAGAAACAAAAGAGAAAAACAGGCCTATCACTCTCTTTGTGTAAAAGAGACCAAACTTTTGCCAGGACCAATCAGAACAGCCTCACCCCCTAGAACCTTTCTGGGAGAGCTCAGAGCCTCAGATTTTTTACCGCACGTTGTGCTAGGGAGTCTCCACTGAGCTCTGCTCAGTTTGTTTTCTACAATCTTTGGATTTTGGATTACTTCTTCAATTTTTTCAACTACTATCAAGATGTCTGACAAAGAGAAGAAGGCCCTATTCAGGTCCTGTGCCTCTTGTGGGAAAAAACGACTTTTTGTGGAAGAGAAGCATGACAACTGTATTTATGCTTAAACCCGGACCACAAGGCTACCGACTGCAAAATTTGTAGAACCTTCTCTACCAAGACTCTCCGTGACAGAGAGGATCGACTTTTGACCTGGCTTCAAAAGATGAAGACTCGGAAGGAGCTGCTTTCTTCAGATGAAGAGGATTCTACATCTCTCACATCCTCTCACAAGTCCAGGAAGAGGGGTAGGTCTCCCCCTGGTTCTTCTTCTTCAGTTGAGCCCCCTCTTAAGGTCCCTCACAAGATCTCTGAGAGGGCTGGTCCCCTTCAATCTCCTCACGGAAGTGAAAAGGAGAGGCAGGGACAGGCTACTGGATTGGCTACAGCCTCAAAGGACAGAAAGGAGGTTTCCATTACTTCTCCCCCGTCCAAAAAAGAAAAGACCGGTGACAAACACTCTTCTGTCACTTCTGGAACCGGCCCGGAGAAAAAACAGCGTCCGTCGACGACGAAGACGTCAGGTATGTCGACGACGATTACTTCTGTGAAATTTCCCGCTGTTCTCCTTGGCTCCGTCGACGGGCTCGTCGTCGGTAGCGATCTCCAAGTCGACGTCTTCATCGTCATTCAAGGTTCTAGGTTCGTAGACGATTGCTTCTTCCACGTCGACGATGATGAGCTCCGGTAAGGTGCTGTCGACGGGCTCGTCGACGACGAAAACTACGTCGACGACCACGACGATTACTTGATGTGGCTCTTTTCTCTGGAGTCGCCATTAAAGATATATGCAGGGCAGCAATGTGGAGCAGTACTCATACCTTCACAAAACATTACTGCCTAGAGTCTGCAGGACGAGACGACGTGGCTGTTGGTCAAGCAGTTCTGCGGAATCTTTTTCATTGAGAAGTGAGCTTTCCCTACAATCCCTCCATCCTGGTGAGCACATTTTGCTTATTTTTCTTACTTTACTGTAAGTATTATTATATGGTTATGTGATGCCATGTTTTTGCAAAATGTGTCTTGGTGATTTACTGCTAGCTACTCTGATACAAAGCATGGGAATCTATGAAAGTTCCAATACTGGGGCAAGAAAACAAGTTACTTACCTGTAACTTTGGTTCCCCAGTATTGGTAACTTTCATAGATTCTTATGCGCCCACCAGCCTCCCATGGGAAAGCTCAGTCTTTTCACATGAGATAGTGGCGGTTTGCACAACAGCTACGAAAATCTGAGGCTCTGAGCTCTCTCAGGAAGGTTCTGTAGTAGGGGATCTCTGTGTATAGTCATAATCTAGTGAATAGTCCCGCCCATGTGCGTGGACCCCGGCAATCAAAAATAATCTCTTAAATTGTCAAAATCATGCAGAAACTGCAAAGACACTTAAGAGAGAATTTAAAGACAAATAATGCAGCCTATATCCACAGGCTACACTGTCCAGTACTTCAACTAGAAATTCCACCAAAAATAACCACACACAGCCCAGCCTGCCAGTTTCTACCATAGAGAAAACTGCCTCCCCCAGTCCCAGACTCAGGAATGATAGAGAGGAAGGTAGGGACAGACAAGCCCCATAGGCTGCCATTATGTGGCTTAAATAGGATACTGTGCCTTTAAGAGAACTTTCTAGACTTCTCCCAGTATCCCAGAATGCATAGCAGGTCCAACTTACTTTCAGTTCTTTTTTCCGGCTCCTGCTTACAGGACCCTGGCATTGAGCTCTCCCTTTTTCAAGGGTTTATTGAATTCGTTTTTGCACTTTTTGACTTTTAAAAGTGCTGTGATTACTGCTTGGTGTTCTCTTCTCACCCTTGTGCTGTTTTTTAGGCGTTTTGGGGCTCCGAAATGCCTGGCCTTTTTGTTAAGTGCCCAGCATGTGAGAGGAAGAAGGCCAAAAGCGACCCCCATGATGTCTGCATCGTGTGCCTTCCAGAAGATCATGGCCCTGAGGAGTGTGTGATCTGCCAGCAACTTTCTGCTAGGACACTCAGGGACAGATTGAAGATCAGGCTGGCTGGCCTGGAGGATAGGCGCCAACGTGCTGCAGGTGGGTCTGGGCAGTCTGGGAGGGATCCCTCTGCCTCTGCTGAGGCCCCTGGGGGGCTCCCCGGGGGCAGGAAGTCCAGCCAACGATCCCATTCTCCGTCGACGTCGAGGGCTTCGACGGCGGCGTCGAGAGGGATGACGACGGCGTGCTCCCCATCTCCCCGGGGCTCCGGGTCGAGACGGCGCGACGACTCGACGGCGAAGGAGAAGCCGACGTCGAAGCCGCCGTCGACGTCATCGTCTTCGTCGCCGTCGAGGTCTTCATACCGACGCCGAAGGCGCAGGGACGTGCATCGGCGCTCGCCGTCGAAGCGGCACCGACGCTCGCCGTCGAGGCGACACCGTCGGTCGTCGTCGAGGCGACACCGCCGATCGTCGTCGAGGCGACACCGCCGATCGACGTCGAGGGGCTCCTCGACGTCGGGAACATCAAGACGACGACGGCGATCGACGCCGAGGGCGGACCGCCCGACGTCGAGAGGACGGCGTGAGAGGTCGCGCAAGAGGGGATCGACGTTCGACGCCGAGGATGAGAGGGTCGACGTCGAGGGGACGACGTTCGACGCCGGAGTCCAGGAAGCGCCGTTCGACGCCGGAAAAGCGTCGTTCTGCGTCCAGCAGACAGCGGTCAGCGTCGAGGAGTAGGTCTCCCTCTCCCAAACGACGCAGAGGGGGCTCTAGCCCCAGGAGTCACGCCACTTCCAGTGGACGCAAGAGGAAGAGGTCTCCTGCGGATGGGGACGGATCTCCGCACCCGTCCCCTAAAGGTTCACCGGGCTCGGTGTACTCGGAAGTGTACACTCCTTCTCGACCCGGGACTCCTCCTCCTCCACCCGTACCGAAGGAGGACCCTCCACCAGTGCCACCACTGCCTGCGGAGGATCCTGTTCCACCTCCGGTCCCACCGCATGGGCCCGCCCCACGGCCGGTGGTGCCTCCGCCGAGGTCCGCTTCTCTGCCGTCACTGCCTGTTCCTCCCAAGGGGACCCCGAAACCGAAGCCCCGGGAGGATCCGAAGAGTCCCCGTGAGAAGCCACGGAAGACCCCTCCTCGCAAACCGAAGGAGCGCCCTAGAGCTGGCAGGTCCCGTTCTCGCTCTAGGCACAGATCTTCCACGAGGTCGAGACACCGCCATAGGAGGCGCGAATCTCGCTCCCGCACGAGATCGTCTGGGACCAGGGACTATTCACCTACGCTGTCGGGGTCGCCGGACACCAGGGTGTCCCCGATAGATGACCTGGTTGCCTTTCAAGACGTCCTGTTGAGGGGCGCGGCGAAGCTAGGCATTACTCTGACAGTGCCTACTCCGAAGACGTCCGTCATTTTCGAGACTCTACATCAGAGGCACATGTCTCGTCCCCTCCTGCCCTTGGTGCCGGGCTTGGAAGAACCGGCTATGGCGCTGTTTCTCACCCCGGCTGTGACGAGAGCGGCCCCGTCCAGACTACTGAAGAAATACCGGGCTCCTGACTCGGATCCGGCCTTCTTGAGAGCGGAGCCTCCGCCTGACTCCGTCATCGTCACGGCGGCCCGCAAGCAGCACTCCACCACCCCGACTTCTACGGTTCCTCCGGACAAGGAGTCTAGGTGGATGGACTCAGCAGGGCGAAAAATCTGTGGAACTTCCGCGACGTCCATGAAGGCGGCGAGTGCCACGGCTCTGTTGGGGCGTTACGACCGCGCCCTCTGGGACTCCCTCGAGCGCTTTGCGGAACATCTGCCTCGGGAGCAACGTGAAGACTTCATGGAGGTCCTGAGTGAGGGGATGCTGGTGGCCAACCAGATAATCAGCGCGGCTGCGGACTCTTCCCTGTTGGCTGCTCACGGGTTCTGCCACGGGATCAACCAACGGCGCCACGCCTGGCTCCGGCTGACGTCCCTGAAACCGGACGCGCAGCAGAGGGT
Source organism: Lissotriton vulgaris (assembly GCF_964263255.1). Classification (NCBI taxonomy): domain Eukaryota; kingdom Metazoa; phylum Chordata; class Amphibia; order Caudata; family Salamandridae; genus Lissotriton; species Lissotriton vulgaris. Next base: position 229,482,779 of record NC_141691.1, on the reverse strand, counting down.
GGCCAATCTGCCGTTTTCCGGGGAGACCCTCTTCGGGAAGCACGCAGATGATGAAATGGCCCGCATGAAGGCGGAGGCCGAAACACTGACGGCGGTGGGCCTGGAAAAGCCCAAGGAAACCAAGAAGCAGTACCGCCCGTTCCAACGGCGGTTCGGAGGGCAAGGCCGAGGCCGGGGACAGGCTTCGGGGCACTCGCAGCAGCAGCAGCCATTCCGTAAGCCGTTCCAGAAGCGGCAGAAGGGCAGAGGAGGCCAGCAGTCGGCTTCGGCGCCCAAGGGCCAGGCAGGGCCTAGGCCCTAGGAACTTACTTCCCCCGGATCCGTTACCCACTCCGGTAGGGGGAAGCATCCAACTTTTTCTGGCAGAGTGGAGAAAAATTACTCAGGACAAGTGGGTGCTGAATATTGTTTGCAATGGATACAGTCTTCGGTTCACCAGCCCTCCTCCAGCTATTCCCCCGGTCAGCTCCCAGTTTCAGCTGCGCGAGCTTCAGGCGGAAGCGGATATCCTGTTGAGGAAAAGGGCGATAGAAGACGTACCTCGGTCTCAGAGAGGAAGAGGTCTGTACTCCCGGTTCTTTCTGGTTCGCAAGAAGGACAAGAACGAGTTCAGGCCCATTCTGGATTTGCGACAGGCAAACAAGTGGATTCGCAGAGAAAAGTTCCGCATGCTGTCGTTGCACCAGATCTACCCTCAGTTGCAACAGGGAGACTGGCTTTGCGCGATCGACCTACAGGATGCTTACTTCCATGTGCCCATTGCACACAAACACAGGAAGTTCCTGCGGTTCCAAGTCGGCACCAATCACTATCAATACACAGTACTCCCATTCGGACTGAAGTCTGCGCCAAGGACATTCTCGAAGTGCATGGCGGTGGTAGCGGCACACCTGCGGAAGAACAAGGTGTTCGTCTACCCGTACTTGGACGATTGGCTGATCAAGGCATCCTCCTTCTCGGAAGCGCGAGCGCACTTCCAGAAGACGTGCGTTCTCTTGAACAAGCTGGGGTTGCACATCAACATGGCCAAGTCTGTCCCGACTCCGGTCCAATGCATACAGTACTTGGGAGCCTCCATCAATACGCTGTCAGCAAGCGTGTCTCCTTCGGAAGAGCGACGATTATCACTCCTTCGGAAGGCTCAGGCTATCATGTCGACTCCATCAACAACAGTGAGGACGGTGTCTTCTCTACTGGGATCGATGGCCTCTTGTATCTTCCTGACGCCGCACGCACGGCTACACATGAGACCGCTGCAAGAGTGCTTGGAGGATCAGTGGGATCAGAGGAAAGGATCTTGGGACGACAAGATTCGCCTGTCGCGGCATGCTCTTCAGTCCCTGAAGTGGTGGTGTTCGGCGGAGAATCTCCTCAGAGGGGTTCCCTTTCACAAGGACATTCCCACGCAGACTGTCGTGACGGATGCGTCTCTTCTGGGATGGGGAGCGCACTCCGGGACTCTACAGATTCAAGGCACGTGGTCACCGATGGAGGCCACGTATCACATCAATTTCCTGGAACTCAGGGCTGTTCACTTGGCGCTGAAGGCCTTTCTTCCGTCCTTTCAGACCAACTCTCTGCTTGTACAGACGGACAATACCACCACGATGTATTACCTCAACAAGCAGGGGGGCTCGAGATCGCGCACTCTGTCGCAGGAGGCGCAAGCGATCTGGCACTGGCTCCTAGCCAGAGGACTGACGATAACGGCCACCCATCTACCAGGTGTGCAGAATGTTCAGGCTGACGCACTGAGCAGACTGCTTCAGGAAAACCACGAATGGGTCATAAACGACGAAGTACTAGGAGAAGTCTTCGCAAGGTGGGGAACTCCAGACGTAGATTTGTTCGCCACCGCCGACAACAGCAAGTGCAGAGACTTCGCCTCCAGGTACTTCCAGCAAGGGACGCTGGGGAATGCGTTATGGATCGACTGGACGAACGGCTTTCTGTACGCCTTCCCTCCCATTCCCCTGATTCCGGCGGTGCTCATCAAGCTAGCCCGGTCCAGGGCTCGGATGATCCTCATCGCCCCGGAGTGGCCCAGGCAGTGGTGGTTCACGGACCTACTTCACCGGTCTCTCCTTCCTCACATCCGGTTGCCGTGCAGGCCGGACCTTCTCACGAAGTTCGGGGGACGGATGTTACACCCCAACCTCTCGTCTTTGAGTTTGGCGGCATGGCTCCTGAGATAGTGCAATATGGCCATCTGAATCTGCCCGACGATTGCATGGACATACTGAAGGAGTCCAAGAGACCTTCCACTCGGACTTCATACGCTTGCAAGTGGAAGAGGTTTTGTGTCTGGTGCCAGTCTAAGAACCATGATCCTACGACCTGTAAGGAAGATGTCATCCTTCCTTACCTTCTACATTTGGCGCAGTCTGGCCTTAATGTGCATTCCATTAAGGTTCATCTGGCTGCATTGACTGCCTACAGGAAATGCCCTTCACAGACTTCCTTTTTCCAGATCCCCGTGATCAAAGATTTTCTGGAAGGATTGAAGAAAGTATTCCCTCCTGTCAGGCTTCCCTCGCCTTCATGGGAATTGAATGTGGTGCTGTCCAGATTGATGAAGGAACCTTTTGAACCTATTCATAAGGCTTCGTTGCAGCACCTGTCCTGGAAGGCGGCGTTCCTCGTGGCCATTACATCGGCCCGCAGGGTGAGTGAAATTCAGGCGTTGTGTTGTAATGAACCTTATACTGTATTTCATGCTGCTAAGGTTGTTATGCGTACTCACCCTAAATTTCTTCCCAAGGTTATTTCTGACTTTCATGTCAACCAGACTATAACTTTACCTACGTTCTTTCAGAACCCTTCATCCCCAGCGGAGAGGACTCTCCATTCGCTGGATGTTAGGAGGGTGTTGAAATTTTATCTGGATAAAACCAAAGATATCCGTAGGTCTGACCAGTTGTTTATCAATTATGGATCGGTCAGGACAGGTCTTGCGACCTCTAAGCAGTCCATCTCTAGGTGGATTGTGTCCTGCATACAATTGTGTTATCAGAAAGCTAATAAGACCTTAGGAGGTAAGCCTAAGGCTCATTCCACCAGGGGCAAAGCTGCCACGACGGCTCTGCTCCGTAACGTGCCGATTGCTGAAATCTGCAAGGCAGCCACTTGGAAGTCGGTTCATACCTTTGCTAAACATTACTGCCTGGACACTGACGCCAGGGCAGACGCTCAGGTTGGACAGGCTTCGCTGCGGAATTTGTTCGCACAATAGTGGCATTATGCACTTATTCTCCACCACCGCTTAGTTGTGGGGATGGGCTTGCCATTCTATTCACTAGATTATGACTATACACAGAGATCCCCTACTACAGAAGGAGTAGTTTCTGTCCTGTAACTCCAGTTCTGTAGTAGGGGTATCTCTGTTATAGTCATAAGCGCCCTCCCTCCTCCCTGGTGGAGAATTCTTCATGTGAACAATGCGGCAGGTCTGGCGTTTTGTACGCCTTCAAAAAGAACTGAAAGTAAGTTGGACCTGCTATGCATTCTGGGATACTGGGAGAAGTCTAGAAAGTTCTCTTAAAGGCACAGTATCCTATTTAAGCCACATAATGGCAGCCTATGGGGCTTGTCTGTCCCTACCTTCCTCTCTATCATTCCTGAGTCTGGGACTGGGGGAGGCAGTTTTCTCTATGGTAGAAACTGGCAGGCTGGGCTGTGTGTGGTTATTTTTGGTGGAATTTCTAGTTGAAGTACTGGACAGTGTAGCCTGTGGATATAGGCTGCATTATTTGTCTTTAAATTCTCTCTTAAGTGTCTTTGCAGTTTCTGCATGATTTTGACAACTTAAGAGATTATTTTTGATTGCCGGGGTCCACGCACATGGGCGGGACTATTCACTAGATTATGACTATAACAGAGATACCCCTACTACAGAACTGGAGTTACAGGACAGAAACTACTCCTTCTAGGGGGTGAGGCTGTTCTGATTGGTCCTGGCAAAAGCTTGGTCTCTTTTACACAAAGAGAGTGATAGGATACAAAATGAGATGAGGCCTAGGCCTGTTTTTCTCTTTTGTAACTATGGTTTTTGTACTACCGAGGCTCCCATTCCGACGACGGGAATGATACAAAGCATGGGAATCTATGAAAGTTACCAATACTGGGGAACCAAAGTTACAGGTAAGTAACATGTTTTCTTCTGGTCAGACTGCGACTACAAGAAGGGTATCAGGACGTGCGCTATCTACTGTTTATTAGGAACAGACCCCACTGGTTGAAACAGGGCAGTGAACCAAATCGCCACTATCATTAATTAGTAATTACTCTGCTCTTCCCTGCGTTAGTGGTATAAGTCTCAGCCTATACTGTTGTTATTCAGTGCACTTCACTACATCATATGTGGCAGACCGGGGCCTCACCAACACTGTCCTTTGCCCCCATAGCTGTCACACAGAGCCCCCTGCTATTGTGCTTCCTTCACTTTAAATCAATCCAGCATCTTCCTGTATTGCAGTATAGGCAAGACGCTAAGCATGCCTGAACACCGAACCAAAGTTTTCAAATACAATAAAATACAATCATAAACTGGACACAATAAAACATTTCAAGAATAAAGCATGTTCACAAGGGTTCTCTGTCTTCTCAACAAAAGACATCACATTGGAGTTGCAAAGTCACTCTCCAGAGAATGCAAAATCAAGCAACAGCTCTGCCTCAACCTCACAAAATGGAAGTCATAGCTTAAAGACATAGGCAAAGTCAATATCTCTGGCTAAACACTTATAAGGTACCAAAGGCGAGACCTATTGGCTATGCAAATGCTTGTTATTATTTAGGCTTGACCAGGGCACCTACATTCTCCAGTAAAGTAATGATCCTCTAGAATATAATGCCCAGACCTAGTGCTGACCTGCCTATGTCCATGTCATGTGCATAATGTATGCATGGGGGCAGGTAACAAGACTCTGGTTAGTGTATGGTTGCAGAGACCAGTGCGATCCATTTTGAAGGCCCCTGCTAAAACATAGTACAAATTGGAGGGTGTAGTACAGCTTTCTCAAACAGCGATATTGTATTGCTAACATCCCAGAGTAGATGGGTATATCCTCAGACACTGACCTGTGGGAGGATGGAGGTTAATAACTGCAGCAGCGATGTTTGTTAGCAAGGACCTGCTGATCCTCCCTTCTAGCCACAGATTCCTTACTTTCAATTATTGCTCAGACGTCAGACTGGATCCCAAACTTTTTCGTCATCAGTACCCCTACGCGACAGTAGACACTTGTGGTACCCATATAGGCGCCGACATCAGTTCTGCACCAGTCATCACAAATCCGGAGAAGAGCTACCCCGAGTAACTTTTTGACTGACCTTTCGCCAACCTTTTGCCAAAGATATTTTTGAGATATTGTCTATTAGTATGACAGTAATATGCGAGGAAGGCTGGTCTTAAGCCCTGTGGCGCATGTCACCAGCAAATGTCGGTTACGGCCCAAACCTTGTCTGTCTTTGGTATCCCAAGCGCGACCACAACACCAAGACCTGCATGCGCCCCCAAGCCCTCGAGGAAGAGGTCCCTCTAGCTCCTTGCTGCTCGACGTGTGATGGTCTCGATCCCGGTTGAGAGGAAGGTCCATGGATTGTTCGTGGAGCCATTCCAAGCTCTCTGATCGAAGTCGTCTGGGTGTTCAGATAAGTCCCACAAACATAAGAAGACCAAGAAATCGAAGAGGTGCTCGGCTTTGCCCCATCCGTCAAAGTCATCAGATGAGACAAGGGAACCTCAGCATTTGAGGCCTGGCTCTGCAGTTGACCCTGCGCCAGGGCCATTTCCACCCGTCCCCAAATTTCCTGTAGCCGGAGCGACCCCCTTTAACATGATGAGTTTTATGAAGTCATGCAACTCATATTTGGACGGCCCATCCCTGCTGGTGTGCCATTGGGCCCCTACTATTTTTTTTCCTGGCGGTCTCGTCCGGGTGCTATGCGGCCCCCTTGGATACATGGACGGATCTGGACTAAAGCCAGTCTAACCACCTCAACCTTCCCTGGTGCCAGCTCCATTGCTGACGTCCCCAGTTGTGCCATCCCCATACTCATCCCTGACTCCAGCAAAGAACCAAACCGGATGCTTGTGTTATACGACTCTGGTGTCAACTGGAGGTATTCCCTCCAGGCCGGAGCTTTTGTCCTATTGTTGGATCTGAGGGATGCCAGTGGTCTGGACTTCCCCTCAGACATTGGTTTGGTCTCTCCTACTACCATGGCTACAGAGGAGGGAGCCTCAGTCGTCATGGTGGTGAGGAAGGCGACCAAGGTCCTGGACCTTCAGCTACCCTCTGATGGTCAAGTAAAACTTCTTGACGGAGGTGCTTTAACTGGGTGTGACCCCATCCGCACCACTTTTCCTGGTTAACGAAGCCCTCATGTTCATCCTACTCTGGGCCTGATCAAAGCCCTGCACAGGGGCTCCTGTGAATATAACAATTGCCGGGCGCATTGTCCCACCCCAGAGGATCCCAACTTCCTCACCCAGCCCCCTACCCTGGAAAGCTTGGTGGTCTAAGTCTCCACTTCCAGAGTAAAGCCTGGTGCATTTCCTACCACTCCATTTGACGGGGTAATCCAGAAAGCTGAATACCTTGGGAAAGAAGTTTTCTTCCCCCAGCCTGACTGCGGTCAGTGAACATCGCATCTCTTTTTGACCAGTACTCCCATTCACTCTAGGACTCTGTTTAGTAGGTGCTGCCTATGGTTTCGGAGGAGGCCTGACCCTTACTCTCCCAAGCTATTGCTGATGGAAGGGATACATCTAAGATTGCCATACGCTGTGGGCTGGATACTTCCAACACACTAGGCAGAGTGGTTTCATTGTCGATTGCCCTTGAGCACCATGTCTTGTTGAGAAATAATAGCTTTTCGGGAGATATCCAGGTCTCACTCATGGATATGCTATTTCTCTTCTGAGACAAGGTTTACTCAGCGCTGCAGCGCATTAGGGACAGCAGAGCTACGGCAAGGTCCTTGGGCCTTTCCATGGCCCCTCGCCAACCCCAGTCCGCCTCTCGCTTCTTTCGTGGCCACGGAAGAGGCTTCCAGCCCCATCTCCACCCTTCCAGCCACCGCAGTTCTCTGGCGTCTTAGTAGTTGCATAGCCGAGGATGCGGTAGCCACTGACCTTGTATGTCAGGTAGCCAGAGGATGGGCCGGTCCAACCCCCCCCCCACAACCTACCCTCCCCGAGGTAGCTACAGCTTCCAAAGTCTTTTTAGTTTGCCCTCTGACCATCATGGCAGGATACTTCATCGCCTCCACCACTGAAGGTTGATTACGTTCGATAGCTGGGATCTCCAGATTGTCTAAAAGAGCTACTCCATCCCCTTTGTAACAACACCTCCACTTGTGTCACCCAATTGCGACAGGCTGACGGAGGACCACATCTCCTTCCTCCAAGACAGCCACAGAGAGGGTGCCGGCATCAGAAGCAGGTCGCAACTTTCAGGTGCCCAAGAAGGACGGAGGCATTCTTCCTATCCTATACCTGCACTTTCTCAATATTTTTTCCTGAAAAAGGAAAAATTCAGAATGCTCACATTTGCTCAAGTCCTATCTGCCCTGGATCCGGAAGACTGTATGGTAATGTTGGGATTGCAGAATGCATACTTCCACATTACCGTCCTCCGTGCCCACAGACAATACCTGTTTTTTCTGGTAGGCCACAAGAATTTTCAGTTCCCCATGCTTCCATTTGACCTAACCACTGTCGCTCTGGTGTACACCAAGGTGATGGTGGTGGTTGCAGGTCCTCTGTGGAGATCAGGGGTGCCAGTCTTTCCCTATCTCGACGACTGGCTTTTGAAGGCAGACTCGCCCAAGGCAGACGTCTCCACCTCCAGACTGGGGCAGATCTACTGCACTCACTTGGGTTCACTATAAATGTGCCAAAGTCACACCCGGACTCTTTCTCAGATGCTCCTTTTCATCGGAGCTGTTCTGGACACTGATGGTTTGGGCTTATCCTTCAGAGCACCGAGTTTAGGATATTTAGCCTGTTGCTCATATATGAATTTATTTATTTTTTTAATAAATTTTTATTTGGTGATTTACAATTGCAGATACATAAAGAAAGAGAGAACAAAGATTAGACAAAGACAAAAAAAATACAACAGTGTTATAACGAGGGTTCAGAAAAAATCATACACATTTCAAAGAAAGAGAGATATTAAGGATAAAACTTAGAGAAGAAACAACAGATGATTAAGGCAGTATAGTCCTGGTTACATACGTTTAGCCACAATCTCTATTCTCATTACTCCAATTTTCAATTGGTTTCCAGATCTCGATACCACGTGCTCTAAGCTTTATCCCTTTACATGCAAAAATCGCCTTTTCTTGATTGTACATACCTAAAAGCCTAGACAACCAAATCTGAAAGTTAGGGGGATCAACATCCTTCCAGCGGGCTGTTAATATGATTCTATATACAGCTGTGCTCAAGAAGAGTGATACTTCTTCCGCCTTAGTATGATTCAGAGTGTTATCGTAGCCCAGAATATAGAGGGTGGGAGATTCGGCTACTGGATGCCCAAACACCTCCTGCCAGAACCCAGCAATCATTGTTCGCAGTGCTAGCAATTTATCACAATCATAGAGCATATGTAATAGATTTGCCACTGCTTTGCCGCACCTTGGACACTCTGAAGTAGGCCTTATCCCCCAAGCGAAGAGTTTAGCGGGAGTAAAATACAAATCAAAAATAGTTTTATATAGTTGGGCTTTCAAATTGGAGGACATAAACAGCTCTGACGATAGTATAAGAGACATGTCGATGTCTACATTGGGATTATTTAGTTTCCTTGACCAGCCCACTTCGGTAGATTCTAAGTCATCTTGTTGGTTTTCAATTAATGTGTCGTAGATGGTACCTATCCTAGTTGAGGGATTAGACAGACGATCAATTAGAGGAATATTATCCAGACAGATATTAACAAGTTTTGAATTTATGATTGTGTTGATTTGTATAAATTTGAATACACTGTTATTGGTGATAGCAAATTTAGATTGAAGTTGTTGAAATCTACTACCATTATTGGGGAGCATAAAGTCTCCTATTGTTAATACTCCTAAAGTTTCCCACCGCCTGGAAATAGCGTCATATATTTGAGGTGGTAGTATTAAGGAGTGCCATAATGAGATATATCTATTGTATTTGGGAATTTTCATATATCTCGAAATTTTCTTCCACGCTGCTCAAGCATTTGTTATAACCTTAAATTTAATTTTCTTATAATATGAGGGTTCAATCTGTTTCAGTAGCAGGCCATTAGCAATATCACTGATAGACAACTCGTAGATTGAAGGTATGTGATTGCCCCCCACCTCATATCCCAGTGGTTTAACATGAAATAATACCATCATCTGTTGCAGAAAGGCAGCCCATGAATAAAGTCCCAGGTCAGGTAAAGCCAAACCTCCTCTAGTGATGGGTAAGGAGAGCTTCCGGATAGATCTCCTAACCTTACCATAACCCCACACAAATTTACCCATTTGACATTCCAATCCCCTTAGAATACTGTCTTCCACAAGAAGAGGAATCGCTCGAAACCGATATAGAACCCGGGGTAGAATATTCATTTTGAGAAAATTGCCTCTTCCGATGATTGAGAGATGTAGTCCATCAATCCTTTTGAGTTCTTTCTTTATCTTTTGGAGCAGTGGTTCGTAGTTAATTTTTACAATCTCATCTATTTTGGCAGATATTCGAACTCCCAGATACATAGCAGATTCTACCTTTCTAGGATCAGTAAAGTGGATATTATTTGTGCAAATTACCATCGTTTTATCCCTATTTAAGGAATATCCTGATAATTGACCAAAGGCTTGAGTAATTTGTTCTATTTCTAATATAGCCTCCGTTGGCTGTGGTGTTATTATAGCCACATCGTCTGCATAAGCTAATATTTTGGTTTGGTAGGGGCCCAGTATAGCTGGTTTAATTGCCTCAGCCTGTAAAAGTTTAAGAATAAGAGGATTTATGTAGAGGGCAAAAAGAATCGGAGAGCAAGGACATCCCTGCCTAGTCCCCCGAGATATGTTAAAAAATCCAGATTCCTGGCCCATTACCAACACCCTAGCCTTCGGTGAGAAATACATTGCTTTAATTGATCTCATAAGGCAAGGTCCAACATTATTCTGATCTAATATTGCCCATAGGAATGCCCATGAAACCCTTTCGAAAGCCTTCTCGGCATCCAGGAGGACCATCGGCATATGGCCCCCCGTAGCATTTGTGGCATCAAATAGTGCAATAGCGCGTCGGGTATGGTCCGTAGTATCCTTACCTGGAATAAAACCATGTTGCCAGGGGGAGACCAGACGTTCGATGATCCCCCTGAGCCAATTAGCCAAAATCTTTGAGTACAGTTTTGAGTCAGAATTTATTAGAGCGATAGGTCGATAAGATGAGGGCAGCTGAGGAGGTTTATCTTTCTTTTGAAAAATTACAATATTAGTTTCCTGCCAAGACCTGGGAGGGATGCCACTAGATTGGATTCCAACAAATAAATCTTGGAGTAAAGGCGTTACTATATTACCCAAAATTTTATAAAACTCGAGTGGTATTTTATCAGGCCCTGCGGCTTTCCCCGCGGCTAACTCTGCGAGAGCAGTTTCCACTTCTATTTGAGTTATTTCTCTTTCTAGATCAAACCTAGTAGCATTATCCAATCCTACACCGTCTTCGTGCTCGCTTGCCCATTTTGATAGTGTTTCTTCGATTACATTTGATTTTAAAGAGTCCTCATATTTGTACAATTTCCCATAATAATTTTGAAACACTTCTAAGATAGTTTCAGGTGTTGTAAATACTTGGCCTTCTGATTCAATGCGCGTAATTGAGTTAAGAGATTTACTTTGGCGAGTTCGAAGTGCCAATTGTTTACCCACCCTATCTCCCATTTCGTAGATCTTATTCCGGTGGGATTGGTATAATTCGGCCGTACTTTGGGAGATTTTACTGTTTATCTCTGCTTTTAGTATCGCCATATCTCTTAAAATTGAGTCACCATCCGCATTTTGTGCTATTAGCCTAGTATGCTTCTCTTCTAGTTCAGCTAATTTTTGTAGTTGTAGTTCATTAAGCCTTGTCACCTCTTTCTTCTGTCTGGCTATGTAACTGATTGTCTCCCCACAGGCTGCAGCTTTAAAGCAATCCCATACCATATTTCTGGATGTGCTATATCGGTTAGAGTCAAAAAAATCCTGTGACCATTTTTTCATATGTTCTACGTATTCATTATTTACAAGCAGTCTTTTGTCGAAAGACCAACTAGAGCGAGGTCTGGCCATGTCATTTAAGTAAAAAGTGAGAGATAGAGGATTATGGTCCGAAATAATTTTTGGTAGTTTACTTATTTGAGCCAAACTTGCCCGGTTATTCGACATTAAAATATAATCGATACAGACATATTTATTGTGAGGGTGAGAAAAATATGTATAGCCAGGGTCATGACCCTGTTTTAGATCCCATAGATCCACCAGACCTAAACTTTCTTTTAATTGGGAGACAGCATTAAAAACTTTAGGCTTACGACCAGTATATTTAAATCGCACTTGTTTCTGTGGTGCACAAGCTCTGGGTAGAGAAATATTCAAGTCCCCACATAGGATCATTACCTGAGGCCAGGATGCTAATTCTATCTCCAAGTCGTTAAAGATTACGGGGTCATCTTGATTAGGGGCGTAGATGGAACATATTGTAATTCCGCACTTGAGCTCCACAATCACCCACCTGCCTAGTGGATCAGCTAGTTTACGAGTTGCCTCCCCCAAAAAGGATCTTGCTACTATAGCGACCCCCCTTGTCCTCGTAGTTTGGCTAGTACATACCAGTAAATTAAACCCTGAGATTTTCAATACATCCCGCTCTGCCCATGGAATGTGGGTCTCCTGGAGACATATTATATCGAATGCATTTGCCCTTATTAGTCCCCACATTCTTTCCCTTTTGCTCCTATCATTGAGTCCTGCCACATTCCAGGAGCACATTTTTATCTTAGCCATATCAACGTGTTATTATATTTAGCTCCACATCTGTTATGCGTATAGAAGAGTAGAAACAGATCAATCAACACCTTAACATCTTTGACACATCTGTTATACGAAAAAAAGAATAAAAGTAAATCAGACAAATCCTTAACATCATTGACATTTGTATCGTCATTTATGTTCCTCATAATGCATCTGGAACTGTAATCACCATATCTCTGCATTTTCTTCCCCCACCCTACCTCTTGACCCCAACCCCTAACCCCCCCCCCCTTACCGCCCTTAGAGGCAACCTGGGTTTTGCCTCACCCAATTGTTGATGGCAATGTGGTCCGAACGCCTAAGATTGAACCCAGCCTGTTATTTTACAATCCTAGAAAAAGTCATATATAGCAAATGAGAATAACTTATCAGTACTATCATATTCTTTATATTCAATTGCCAATTATTCAAGTCATATTTGATCTATAAAGTGTTCATATATTTTTACTAGGTAGTTTGAATCATATCCAATCCGTTCTAATCTTCTTCTTCCGTTTATTTGCCATTATTTTTGTTTCGCTTTCTCTGCGACATCCTTGAGGTAGGCCTCTGCCTGGATTTCGCTTGTAAAGCTCTTTGTTACACCTTTGTAAATTACTTTTAATCGTGCCGGATTTTGCAAAAAGACCGTCGCTCCTAGTTTTTCAAAGTGAGCGAACAGTTGTCTCATTCTCCATCGTCGTTCTACAGTAGCGTGCGCAAAATCCGGTCTTGTAAAGAATTTAAATCCTTTGTATTCTCTTTGAGCTGTGGGTCTAGCCAGGTCATATATAGTGTCGCGTACTAGATAATTTCCGAAATTGACTAGAAATGCTCTGGGGTATTGAGGTGATTTGTCCAAACGTTTAGGTAATGACAAAGGGAAGCGGTGTGCACGACACACTTCCTTGTCCATATCCCAAGATTTAAGTTCCGGAAAAGATGTTTTTAAGAGATTGGACATGAAGCCTCTTGGATCGCTTCCTTCTGAGCCCTCGGGAATCCCAAGAAATCGAAGATTATTTCTTCTTGCTCGATTCTCTTGATCTTCGACCTTTGACATTAGGTCCTTGATTAGTCCTTCATGGTCTTTTGCCTGCATTTGTAAATTACTAACGTCTGATTCCAGATTTTCCGCCCTAACTTCCATAGAACTCATTCTGTCTGAGATCTCCAAACATGTACTCCCTACTTTATTTATAGCACCTTCCAATTTTTGGATAGCGGCATGATTCCTTTCACTATCTTTTTTCACATCATGGTGGAAAGTTCTGATTGAGTTGAGGACTTCACTCAGTGAGGGCTCCCTGGGCTCCCTGTGCCTCAAATTCTCATCTTCACCCAGAGTGTCAGTAATATTCTTGTTCCTTTCGGATTCCAAGGTTGCTTTTCGGTGGGGACTTTCGCGTGAGAGTTTAGCTCTCCCTATGAAATATTCTGGGTTGCTTCCAGGGTCAGTAGTTTCGTCGTTAGTTATTTTTGGGTGTCTCTTATGTCTACTTCTTTTTTCCCCTGTTTTTTAAGTGATGTAGAATCATGTATCAGAGCTTTTTTTCAATGTCTGGTGAATACGGTTCCTTTATGGGATTTTCCTTCACGCTCGGCTCCTCACTCGGAGCACTTTCTTCACTTGATTCGCTGGATTCACTGGAGATTGACACTCCAGTCTCATAGATCTCGGACTCAGAGCCATCCGAGATTTCTGCTGGGAGATACCCCTCCATCGCTGGGTTTGTATTAGAGACAGAGACCATTTTAGAAACCGAATTGAATTCTTTCCTTGTGTCGGTCTGCTCTTGGTCTACTGTTGATGATACTGTTGAGAGTGCTGCTTGACTGGATCGGGCTACAATAGCATCCGCATCTTTTTGGGCACCTTGTTGATCCATCATGGTTGTAGCTATTTCATTAGGAGAGTCGGACTGTAATCTATCTTTGATTGCTGGACTGAATATGTTTGAGATTCTTGGTTGTGAATCCATCGAGTGACCAGTATTTTTAGCTGTAGCTTTTAAATTCTTAATTGTTTGTAATCTTTTTGCCTTTTTTTCCCAGGAGATCCAGGTTCTCCCTGCATATTGGTTCTTTTTCTGCCATTTTTACTATCTCCTTTTCCTTTGTTTTCTTTTTCGATTTTTCGGTCTCCTTATGGGGCTTCTGTGCATTGACGACTCTAGCTCTCCCATCTGGTTTGCTAGCTCTCATGTTGCCTTCGTTATTTTCATCGTAGTTTTCCGTTGCCTTGTAACCCCTGGTTTCGGGCCATCGCTGTGTCTCTTTTACTTTCTGAAGTCCTTGTGGGTTATCTTTAAGATTTCCTCTAGCATTCATATATGAATTTAACTTGAAAAATGAAAAGACAAGAGGCATTTGGCAAAACAGTTATAAGTTGGTTTAATAAATGCAGGGGCTGGGAGAGTATCGATAGAGTAGCGTCTGAAGACAGTCTCAGAGTACATTGGTTTTGGCCGTCATTTTATACATTTCACAAAGTGTAATCAAGCGATTTGTGCAATCTTCTTTGAATAGGAATCTGGGCCCAGTCATAAGTTATTAGTACAACCATCTGATAACAGGGACACAGGCGGTTCTCGACCACGAGGAGAGCTAGGGAAAGCCAGTGTGTATGTGTCTAGATGTCTGGTAGGGGGAACGAATGAACACTAAGTATGGTGTGTGCTCTGATTAGCTGTGCTCTCCATGCCACTGGAGTCAAGCTATCCTGGCTGCTGAGGACTGAAAGCACCAAACCGGTCCTAGGATGCTTGTTTCCAGTCCAGGGAGGACCTGGCCTGGCAGTTCGGGCTGGACTGTTCCCATTGGGCGCAGGGTCAAGACTGATTTGCATATGGCTGGGTCCAAACTGGAATGGCATGGTGAGTAAAAAACAATGGATTCCGGCCCAGATCTCTGTACTGGGGTGAATGTATGACAGTGTTCTGCCATCAATTGTTCTTTTTACATTTGTCACTCCGAGTGGAACGGGTATGCCCAGACATGGGTCCCGTGCTCTTCATGCCACTGGAGTCAAGTTATCCTGGCTGATGAGGGCTGAAAGCCCAAAACCGGTCCTAGGATGCTTGTTTCCAGTCCAGGGAGGACCTGGCCTGGCAGTTCGGGCTGGACTGTTCTCATTGGGCGCAGGGTCAAGACTGATTTGCATGTGGCTGGGTCCAAACTGGAATGCATGGTGAGCACTAAACGATGGGGCTTCTTTATGAGACCTTGCATCACTTTTGCGCAGCTGGTGCGTCACTTTTTGTGACGCACCAGCGGCTTATAAAATGCCCCATGTTACGTCATATTTACAACGTGATGCATCTAGTTGGATGCGTCACTTTGTAAACCCTTGCACCACATTATACCTGCTCCAGGTATAATGTATGCAGGGTGGGTGTTCCGATGCAAGTAAGCACCATAGAAGTAACGCAGTGAAATCTACGAGATTTCATTGCGCCACTTCTAGGACGCAAATGTGTCAATATCTTATGCCTGCCTCACAACCGGTGTAAGACTGACTCAGGCACATTTGAAATGGGACTTGCCCATGTGAAATGACACATTGCTGAAGTTGCGTCACTTTTGTGACACACTACAGCAATGGGTTATTTTTGCGCCTACAGATACATCAGAAATACTGACGTATCTGTAACTCCTTGTGACATGATGCGTCATTCTGTAAATATGAAGCATCCAGCATGTCGCAAGGAGGGCGCAATGAAAAGTGACGGATCGCTGTTTTCACACAGCGATGCGTCACTTTTCATAAATGAGGCCCGATGGATTTAGGCCCAGATCTCTGTACTGGGGTGAATGTATGACATTGTTCTGCATTCTGTCCATCAATTGTTCTTTTTGTAATGGATCTATGCAGGCATATAGATACATGACAGTAATAATGCGTACTCCTACGATGCTAACCCTAACTAGATGTACCTAGCATGTATGTATGTGTATAGCCAAGAATCCCCTTAGGATAGACCCAACCCCATTACCTGATGTGAGAGAGATCGTCGGACACCATCTTGGTCTCGAGTTGGACACCACGTGAAGGATGTTAGACGGAGCTTGCAACGCTTTGGTTGCAAACCTATCTTGTCACTTAATAGGGTCCCCAGCTGCAGTGATTCATCTGGTATTCAAACTACTCTTGAACAGGAGTTATTTGATGTTGAATGACTAAGGTCTGTGAAGCGTAATATCCTGACAAATTAGAGACCCACTTAACTAACTCTAGCAGTCTATACTGCTGAGAAACACTGCAGTGTCCCCATTCCTGCATCTAAATGTGTAAGGCAATTCCCAAAATTAATGCATGAATTCCCTACTAACCTACTGTGGGGTTCATCGATGCCTACCCTGAACTTGAACGATCTGTGACTAACGTCTTGTAATGTTCTTTGGGATCTAGTTAAACCAGCCTGGCTCCGTAGGAACCACCTTTTCACCCTACATAGGGCCTACTACTCTCCTCAGAGGTTTTCCAAATTCTCCACCGGTGCCCCGGTGGCCTGTGCCCAGTGTGGGCTAGTCGCGGCCTCTGACGCGCATATGTTCTTCGATTGCCCTCACTTGACGTCTTTTTGGGATTCAATCAGCAATAAACTTACATCTTCCCTGGGCTTTACTGTGGTTATAGACCTTCGCCTCGTGATCTTCGGTTTAGCAGATCAGAGTCGGAGCCCAGCCAAGAACCTTTTGTTCTACTCCATCCTGGTGGCGCGCAGAGAAATTTGTAAGCGATGGAAAGAGGTTTCCCCTCCTTCTTTACATGACTGGTGTACATCAATCCTCCAAATATCGAAACTAGATCTCGCCAGGGCTGGGAAGCCAGATAAAAGAGCTTTCTGGCATTTACTTGACCAATCAATCAATCAATCAATCAGTGACACTTATAAAGCGCGCTACATACCCGTAGGGTCTCAAGGCGCTGGGGGGGGGGAGCCGCTACTGCTCGAACAGCCAGGTCTTCAGCTTCTTCCTGAAGGAGAGGTGGTCTTGGGTCAGGCGCAGGTCGGTCGGGAGGGAGTTCCAGGTCTTGGCGGCCAGGTAGGAGAAGGACCTTCCTCCTGTAGTCGCTCTTCGGATGCGGGGGACGGCGGCGAGGGCGTGGTTGGCTGATCGGAGGTGGCGTTTGGGAGCGTAGAAGTTGACTCGGCTGTTGAGGTAGCTCGGGCCTTGGTCGTGTAGGGCTTTGTGTGCGTGGGTGAGGAGGCGGAAGGTGATTCTTTTGTTGACGGGGAGCCAGTGAAGGTCTCTCAGATGTCCGGAGATGTGGCTGGTTCGTGGGATGTCGAGGATGAGTCTGGCTGAGGCGTTCTGGATCCGCTGGAGTCTCTTCTGGAGCTTGGCGGTGGTACCGGCGTAGAGGGCGTTGCCGTAGTCCAGTCGGCTGGTGACGAGGGCCTGGGTGACGGTCTTCCTGGTCTCGGTGGGGATCCACCAGAAGATCTTCCGTAGCATGCGTAGGATGTTGACTGGTCCCACTAGTCATACTGGGGTTTTTTTTTTTTCCCCCAGGTCCGATGATTACGTAGCCAAGGTACTTTCTCCCTGCTAAGCCACTTCGCCTCTTTTTTGGCACATTGGTGGATATAAGCAATGGCGGTAACTGGCTTATGGTTGGCATCTGCCAACCGAGCAACAAGATGTCAAGATTGGTTCGGTGTTTGACGTAGCTGTTGTGTTATGGTAGTCCCACTCATCTCTTTACCCTTACCAGTCTTTGACTGAAGCAGCACGTCAGTTCCACTTACTAGCCTTTCTTCCTTGTTCAGTAGTTCGGCAGATCACAACCATGGTGGAGATGAGGACAAAAAAATTAATTCTCTACCGAACACTTCATACCTGCCTACTTGGTGGTACTGTATACAATATTGAAATATTGTTACTGGCAATGTTATATGGCCATGGATCAACTGTTGGAATAAAAATGTATTAGCTGTATTGTTCATGCATTGCACGTGTTAAATTAGCATTTTTCAGCACCATTTTAGGTTTAGCCGCCATTTTGAATCATTTCGCTAGCTATGTATTCCCTTTTTCGAGAGGCAGGCTGTGGAGATTGTTATTTCTCCAAGGTTAGGCCTTGCTCTGCTAATGAATACACTGTTCCTCTTAATGCATTCCTTTCCCATAGATAGAGGCGTTCTCACATTAGCCTAGCTGTAGACATGAATAGAATAACCTTGGCGTGTAGATAACGTGTGCCCGGTCCCAGAGTCGAAACTCATCTTACTGTACTCCTTCATTTTAGCTGAACCTGCTAGTAGATTTCCATTAAGGGCGGGACATTCTTGGTTCAGAAAGCATACATATTGAATCTATATGTTTGCTTAAGTCAGTCCCTCTGCAGCAATCTAAGGAAGCTGGTCAGACCGGACTCCGCTTGAGTGTACCTGAATAAAATATACTTGGCTTGTATTCTCTACTGTATTGTCAGGCCGTGACGACCGGTTAGGCACTGACTGTGGCCAAAACATGAATTCCCGGAAGCCCTGATAGGGAAAGACTACATTTCCCTGCGGGCATTGTGAGAGTTGCGCTCTACGTTATGCGACGTCACACAGATCCGGATATAGCCACAGAAGGAAGATCGGCTGCTGCTGATTATTCCTTTCTGACGGCCCATTCCCTGGTCTTCGGTCCTCCTGCACGGAGGCAGAATCTTTGTTATTTGTTGCCCCCTTGACATCTTGGATTTCGGTTCAGAAGCTACGGACGCCTTGGTTCTATTTTCCCTGAGCCATTTGCAGAACTCCTCTGTTGGTGAGACCACTCGTAAGTGGCCTCTTGTAGAAGAGTGTTTGGAGAACTTCATTCGTGTTTTGCTTCTCTGTTGGCGAGACCACAGCAGAGTGGCCTCTTGCAGAGAAGCACATTTTGGGATTACTTTAACGCTGCTCCTCTGTTGGCGAGACCACTCAATGGTGTTCTCATGCAGAGGAGCGCAGTGGTGCTTTTCCTATCCACAGTAAGGAAGAGAACCCGGACGTAAGAAGAGAGAGACGGCAGAGGGGTGCAGTATTGAAGTACCTACTTCATTTCAGGAACCACAGATATCAGTTAGGGTATGTAGGAAAGGGGATCACACTATTCTCCATTGTGAGGGTAGAAGAAGAATTCTATATCCTGCATTTGAACCCATTTCATTGTCTGTTCTCTCTTTATATATATAGTATCAAGCTGTAGGTGCGCACCTACTCTCTCCTCTCTTCTGATGTTGCTACCCTTCTTTATTTTTTAGGTCTCCTTCCCTGCTGTCCCTACCCTTTCCTTCCCTCGCTTGACTATCCCACAAGTCTGTGTATATTTTATTCCGGACTTGGGGGCAGTTGAGAGGTGGACCCCTTTGAGCATCAACACAACCCAGAGGAACCGAAAAGGTGGAACCTGACATGTATGACCGACTTTTCATTTGTATGGAAGGCTGAGAGGTGGTCGCAAGTGACCTGGGTGACCCTAATCGGGTCACTTCCTTCAATTGGCTCCCCAACTGGGACTCCATCGAGTGACCCATCCATGCCTGCGGACGAGTGAGGAGGTCAGGGCCATCGTCAGGTCAGATGGGCAGACCAGGGATCCCTGCACGAGAGAGTCCTGAACTTGTAGCTGCCCGTCTGTATTACCAGGCTGCGCCTCGCCCAGCGATCAGCCCGACTGGGGTCCTGAACGACAAACCCTTGGATATCACCGTTCTGACCTCCAGGGGCACTATCGCATTTATCACCTCATTTTCAGCATCCGCTTGGGTCCATGTCAAATTAGCATCGCTGAACGGGATGAACTGGGGCCCTTTTCATGCTCCAAATCCCCAATTCCCTCCTTACCCACTATCAAAGGGCAAGGGCAGGGGTACTCTCCGGCAGTTATGCAAATGAATCCAGTTATTTCAGCAGGCGACTTTTACGACTGTGCGGGTAGCAAGGAGGACTTGGACAGGTCCCTTACAGCTGGGCTCCAAACTCTTTTTCCGCTGGAAATTCTTCACCAGGACAAAGTCGCTGGGCCGAATATCATGTCCTGGCCCCTCGGGTAAAGGCGGTAGGAATCATGTATCTGTTGGTGAATGGAACACAGATTTTTAGTTAACACCCAGGTAATCTGTCAGCAAAGAATACTGGGGATATATTCACAAGAACGTATGATAAAAACCGCAAGAGTAGCGCAACGCAACTTTCAACATCGAAGCCTATTGCAGGAAAATAACCCCTTGTCAACGTGGAATTCACAACAAGGTGGTAGCATGCGATATTATTAGAACACTAAAGGAGGTCCCAGGGGAAATTTTGACGACCCTAACTGCTAAACCCCCTGAATACTAATGACACCAACAAAAATTAGCAGTAAGTCGGAAAGGCTAATAAAATTATGTATCCAACTTTCACTTTTTGAGCACTGCTATTCAGTTCCTCATTAGGCACACCCTGTTTACATCTGAGTTAGTGTGTTTGGTACCCCCTTGACCTGGTTATCAAAAATCTGCCGGTCTTTTGTGGTCCACCATTTCTCGAAAGGAATAAGAGATCCCAGATGATGAAGGGCGGTCTCGATGTTGGACTGATGGGAACTCGCTCACACTGTTAGCTTCTCCCTTTTCTAATTTCTGTTGGATACATAATTCTATTAGCCTTTCCGACTTACTGCTAATTTTTGTTGGTGTCATTAGTATTCAGGGGGTTTAGCAGTTAGGGTCATCAAAATTTCCCCTGGGACCTCCTTTAGTGTTCTAATGTATTTGTGCAGCCTCGGCTGCGGGTCCGGTTTTTAACTTCACCGCAGTAAAGGAAGGTAACACGTACTCCCATAGCCACTGGTTGACTTGCATGCTAATCTGGTGTGCTGTTTGATCTCTCACTAAACTATGGCTACCAACCTGGGGCTGAAGTCCAATCGATTCTAGCAGACAATCCAAGTATTTTAGACACATTGCCGTCTGTTCAGACAACAAGCGATGACGGATGGGCTAAGATCTTAATATTAAAAAAGAATCAGGCAAGGGTCTGTGTCCATGGCATCACAATGGCAGAGTACCTAAGGGGTAATTGTGCCCCCAGCGGACTAATTGTAACCAATGCCCCTCGCCTTTTCCTCGACGACAAAGATTTTCGTAGAGACTGGTATCTTATAGCAAGGAAGTGCACCCGGGATTGGTTGGTGCTAATCATTAAGACCGCTAAAAAAACAGCTGATAAAATACTAGTTGAAATTCAAACCTTGGAGGGCCAGATCAGGACTACATTGTCAGGAAAATTATTCGGCAAGGCACAGGAGGAAGGCAATAAGACCAGCAAGGAATTCAGGGATTCTATCCTGTTTAACAAACTCGAAAAATTCAAGAAGGACTTGGCAAAGTTTTTTGCTGAGAAGATTTATCCATATACAAGTGACACCTATGTACCTGTGCCCTTTAACAAAAATGGTCGTAAAGGGGGATCAACATACGGAACATCAAGTTCCGATGAAACATCTACTGATTCTGATTCCTCGAATCAAGGAAATACAAGAGGCGGTGCTAGAGGAAGGGGTAGTAACAGGAGAAACTGGAGGGGCTATAATCCATACTTTGGCCAACCTCAAATCCCGCCATGGTGGCAACCGACACCCTGGGGTCCACCATCCTTCCCCCACACTATCGGGTCCTTTTGGACCACAACAACCATACCCTGAATATAATCAACAGTCTTTTTTAGGACAGGGCCAAGGACGTCCTAGAGGTTGACGGAGGGCCCAGCAACAGGGACAAGTCCGTTGGAATCTTCCACCCGTGACAATGGACCTGAGGAACGCGAAGAAAATCCCTCAGGATCAAGCGGGGACATCAGCGGGGCCAGCCTCGTAATAAATCTCAGTAGTCATGTCCTTACTGACATCGAAGTCCTCAATAAAGGATTAGGGTTTGTAACTACTAAAAGAGGTGACCCTTTCCTTGCCCAAATCGAAATGGGAAAATTCTTCCGTAAAATTAGGCTACACTACTTGTTTGCTAATACACAGAGTTGTGATCAAGTGGAGGACACAGTGAACACTGGACTGAAGAGACCTTCCACCTTTAACCCGACTACTGTTGGGCTTCCAGCTAAAGTCTTAGCCTTTGAAGAGGCAGTAGATCATGATCTGAGGCAACTGTACCAACAACAATGTAACCCTTTTGTTAACCTGTCAAAAAAGGAACAAGAAGCAGTGAGGACTTTGCCCAACACAGAGTCTTTGATAGTCAAACCGGCCGATAAGGGCGGGGCAATTGTACTAATGGACTTAGACTCTTATCGAGACGAATGCCTACGCCAAATGAGTAATACCAAGGCATACTGTAAATGATCCATGATCCAACAGATAGACTCACTAATGTCATTGGCCATATAGTGGAGGAAGCACTAGCTGAGGGGAGGAACATCCAAAAAGAATCTCAATATCTCTGTACTGTGAACCCTAAAATGCCGTACTTTTACATATTGCCAAAAGTACATAAGACCCAACGGCCGCCACCTGGAAGACCAATTATATCAGACATTGGTTCATTGCTTGAACCGTTATCAACTTTTGTAGATTTCTTTTTGCAGCCGATAGTGAGGGAGATGCCCACCTTCTTAAAAGATACAAAGGATGTCTTGAGGATCCTTCCTGACATTGATTTCAATGAGGATTTGGATCTCCTAGTGTCGTTTGATGTGGAAAGTCTCTACACTTCCATCCCACAGACAGAGACGTTGGAGGTGATTGAAGAACTGCTGACCAACAGAGACCTCAATTCCATCACGCCTGTCAGACTCATCATGACCATGGCCACTTTGGCCATGACTGAGAATTTTTTCCAGTTTGAGGAGTCGATCTATCTGCAGGTTAGCGGGACTAGCATGGGCAGCATTTTTGCTCCTAGTCTCGCTAACCTGTATGTCCACAAATTTGAGCAGGCCCACATACTCGCGGACACCAACCCTCATCTTCGGTGTCTGCGGGTGTGGAAGAGGTACATAGACGACATCCTGGTAGTGTGACGGGGCACTGTTTAGGAACTCCACCAATTCCACTTGTGGTTGAATGGTAGGAATCGTTTTCTTAATTTCACCATAGAATTCAACAAACATCAACTACCTTTTTTAGATCTATTGATCTCTTCATCTGGAGGGGGATTACAATCGGAGTTGTACCGAAAGCCAATGGCAAGGAACTCCCTGCTAAATTATGAAAGCTTCCATCTGAAAGCCCTGAGGCACAATTTGCCCTTTGGGCAATTCCTTCGTATCCAGAGGAATTGCTCTACAAGATCTGCATTCAATGAACACTCGAAAGCACTTGAAAGAAATCTGTTGGTCAAAAAATATCCAAAGCGCCTGATTCTACATGCTAAGAAAAGGGCCTCCAACAATAACAGAGAGGATCTATTGGAGTTGGCACCCCCTAAACCCAAACAGGAGAGAATCACGTGTGTCAACACTTACTGCACATATTCCAAGAAAATTCAAAAAATTATAAAGAAACATTGGAAGATTCTAAACACGGGCACCGATACGTTGCCCCTTCCTTTGTTTGCTTTCAAAAGAGGACAGAATTTAAAGGATCAGCTTGTACACACCAGACCGAAGACAGCATCCCACGAGCAGTTGGTACTCTGTGGGATCTGCCTGCCGTCATGGGACATCATCCATGTGGCCACTGTGCGGCATGTCCACAAACAACTAGGACACACACCATCGACATAGGCACTGACCAACCATGGCAACTCAGAAGATTCACAAACTGTAACAGCTCGAATCTTCTCTACTTAATTACATGCCCCTGCAAAATGAACTATGTAGGGATGACAACAAGGAAAATTAAGTTAAGAATCTCTGAGCATAAAAGTTCCATTAGATGTTGTAGACAAGCTACGAAATTGACTAACCACTTCTTAAAAGTAGGACATCAATCCTCTGATCTGTTCTGGACAGTACTTGACCAACCGTGGATTCCACCTACAGTTACTGACATTCCCAAATTTCTTTTCAATTGTGAACAAAAATGGGTCTTTAGACTTAAGACAGACAAATCGGGGCTAAATGAAGAAATTCCCTGGATGTCACTCTGAGGACCCACCGCAATGTTTTTTTTTCAGCCTGATGTTCTACTCTATGTGTCTGACTTACTTGGATTACAGTTTGTGGGCATTCTACTGGATCGTTTGAACATTTATAGTGTCCAGGTTGTTCTCAGTAAGAGCCTGGAATAGTGCACCTTGATATATGATAAATCTCAAACAGCTCCTAGCAGACGCCAACAATACAGGCACCAGCGTTCGTTCTTTTAAACAATTTTTGGGAACATAACCTGTAAGGACTTGCTAACTCTGGTGTTAATATCGTGACATACAGATAACATAACACTCATGTGATACACTTGCCCATAATAAATGTGTTAAGCTGGGGTCCGATTTTAGGTCTTGGTCTATCAAAAACGGGAACTACATCTCCCGACTTTCGCTATACGTCGTGACGTGATTACGTCACACGCACGCATGCAGCCTACGTCACACGTACGCACGCAGCCGACGCCCAACGCAGAAGCAGGAATCAATTTAGCCACCGCCGGTACACCGCGTCGGTACCTCCCCACGAAAGAGCTTCAGAGGGACGACCGGTGTACCGACGGAGAAGTAAGAGGCTTACGCGTACTAAGGGACAGAGTTGCGTTTTTGTAGGCTATTGAGTTCACACCCTTCATACGATCTTTACTAAAGGGGGAAACTGGGGATTCCCTTTTTTTCGTGACCGACGCGTAACCAGAGATATCGGTCTAGGAGTCCCATTTATTACTAATTACCTAGAGAGTGAAACCAGCGATTTTTACCACCCTACGCTGTGTTTCGAAAATATAATCAAAACAATCGTATTTGTGAGAGTGCATGGCGCCGGATGCGGCGTGCGAGAGACTGGTGACATGCGGAGAATGAGGTATTCTTAACCTATTTTAAACAAAACCTTTCCATTCTTACTGCAGAGCGGTGCACCCACTACCTGAGCTGGTGCCAAGTGAGGTGGGGTTGTTCCTTCCCAGCAAATGGGTGAGTGAGAGTAAAAGATGTATATATGTGACAAATTGTGATTGTCCAGAACTGTTGTTTATTTAGTAGATAACATCACAATCAAAGCACGTTATTATAATCACTGACCGTGCTTTTTCTTGGTCTTTTTTTATGTATCCATACATTTTCCCTGGCTGAACATCTGGATTTAAAGTTGGGAAGACGAGTATATATTGCACTTATCAGCTGATATCTTTACCTTTTTAACATATAGCAGTAGCACTAATGGTCCTAAGGAAGCAGTAGGGGACCGATAGGCTCCAGTGACTGCAGAAACATGTCGACCTAACATTCTTGTTGGTAGTTATTTGTTACACTACCATTTGCACTGTTTTTATTGAGTTGGGAGTGAAAGGGTGCATATTAAAAGTTGTTTCCCCTATCACTACCTAATTTTAGAGCGTTTTCTCTTTTCTTTTATCACTTCAACACTTTCACTTTTTGAGCACTGCTATTCAGTTCTTCATTAGGCACACCCTGTTTACATCTGAGTTAGTGTGTTTGGTACACCCTTGACCTGGTTATCAAAAATCTGCCGGTCTTTTGTGGTCTACCATTTCTCGAAAGGAATAAGAGATCCCAGATGATGAAGGGCGGTCTCGATGGTGGACTGATAGGAACTCGCTCACACTGTTAGCTTCTCCCTTTTCTAATTTCTGTTGGATACATAATTCTATTAGCCTTTCCGACTTACTGCTAATTTTTGTTGGTGTCGGTAGCATGCGATAGACATCAGATAATGCAGCAAATGTCCGCATGAAAATCAACACCACACCGCAAAAATGCGATACGCGAACGCTAAAAAAACATGTGATGAGGCCAAAGGCGGTACAAAAAGTAGCGAAAAGCAGATACAGGACTGCAAATCTCATGCGTCTGGTGGGACAATGCACCATAAAAACCACAGAAAATATACACCAGAAACAAGCCAAAGCATGTAGCAACAGGAGACCCACACTGCCATAAAGACACAATCAGATGCACATTTACAGCACAGAACCACGCCCAGGGGTGCTCAAATAGCAGTCACACACCCATGTTGGCTGTGCGTTTGACGGCCTTGGCCCCTCCCCTTACGAATTGAGTGGGTGACAACAAAGCTACATGTCCAAGGTCCAACCCGCTGCCTGCGGTGACATATCTGCATCCGATGTACACAGCACAATGTAATGTTGTAGGGCCCAGGGCCCACATGCATACTACAAGACCACAGGGACACACGCAGATATCATGTTGAACTGGCTAAGGGCACATGCGCCCAGCCCCTTTATTGACAGGGCCACATGTACAGTGACGCCTGTGCTGGATGCATGTGGGGTGAGTGTAAGCCATTCCGCACAGAATGTCTGGTGCTGGCAACCACTTGAACATTGGACACCAGTGCAACGGAAACAGAAAACACATGCAATACAGAGTCAACTGCTGAGCAACATGGAGTGAGCCCGGAGAAAGTCCGGAGGACAGCCAACATGCAAACAGAAGTGTCCATGATTTGCAGTGCACTGGGCTTAGTACATTGGAGATGAGCGCACTCATGTGAAGAAAAAGTCTCGGGTTGTGTCCCTTCTATATATTCCTGATGCAGATACAGTGGGGTGTGTTAGAACTGCATCATCTTCCCCATCAAAGTCTCAGAGCCCCCACACTGTTTGAGGTGACATACCTGCGCAACCGCTCCACAGCACAAAACACAATCAGCAACGGGCAATGGCCTGCGGTGCACTGAGTCACTGGCACCTGGAGTGCTGAGCAGGGTATCAGGCTGATGACGGCATCCACGACAGGCCTGAGCAACTCCGTAAGTCTGTCAAGAGCACAGCTTTAACTCTGGCAGATGGCGTTTGGAGGTAGTCCATACCGGACCCACAGGCCCAGACGCTCAGGAGCACAAGAAGCGTCACTACTGGAGAAAGAACCAGCGTTACCTCAATCAAGGCGGTTCCACAGGTCCCAGTTGCGGCCGAACAACGACAAAGCCTTAGGTAAGCCGCCCACTGGCACAAAACCGACACCTGAACCCTTATCCCCTCACCAGAATCCTCCCACCCTAAAGAGCAACTAGAGTCTTTACCCAGCTCCTCAAGGACCACTCATCCGCACTCCCCCACCACCACCTCCTTTCACCATGACTCTCAACTCCAACCCCCTATCTTCTCCCCTCATAAAACGTCACGGACCAAACTCCTTCTCCATCACCCCTCCATCCAACCTCACTCCCAATGCAAGAAAATCCCTTAAACACAAACTCATCAGGCAATTTCCCAAATCCCTCTTCGCAGATGTCTACCACTGCCCCTCAAAAGGTCAAATAAAAATGGACCTCATCTTCCACACCACCAGACCAGGCTATTGGATCTCTAACCTGAGAGAAAATTGCCTAGTAACCAAAACAACCAAGACGATTCATAGCTGCATGCTCTCTTTCTACTCCCCGAATCATCTGCCCAATTACGGGACACCCTCAGCGACCATTTACTCCAATGGCACAGTCCTGATCCAAGCCAACAACGCCAATCTGGTGACTTTTGACCGCCTATTCCCCTCTCTACTTGCAAACTCTGTCACACCTGACACCTACCAAGACCACCAGCCCCATATGATAATCAACCCCCAAACACCACCCCCCAGGAACACCTCTATACATCCCTCATCTCGCGTCAAGCCCCATGAAAACAAGATCACGGCACCACCCACCACCACAGCCCACACTATAGAAGCACTCCCGAGGCGGAACACCCCCCTACCAGCTCCAGCGGACAATAAGACCTGCCCCAAGTCCCCCCACATCCAACCCCTACTCTCCCTCAAGAGTAACCGCCCTCCACACCCCAAGCTCCCCACACCTCCTCCCCAGACCACGTCCCAAGCAGGCGTCTCAACCCAATCAAACATCCTAATCAACCCAAAAACACAATACAACTAAAATATCCCCCAAAATCAACCCCCCCCCCCTCAGGAGAGCCCACACTGCCGCCTCACCCGCATCGAAAACCAAATCGACACCATAATGCAAGGCCTAAATGTTATCCTCACCAACCTCTCAACTCTCCACAACCCCAACCCTAAGACCCAGCCCACCCCCACTACACCCACACCCACCCCAGGCCAACTAACTCACCTCTCCACACTAACACACATCTCCCCTCCTCGCCTCAGGCCTGGAGACCCAGCAGAGCGGCGAAAGCCATGACGTGGGAGGAGGCGCTTGAACTGGCCGCCTCTTACACTAACCCCTCTACCCTCCCCCCCAGTCCTCTATCCAGGTAATCACCACTCTTAGAAACGATAATCCCCTCCGCAAACCTCCTAGACCCCCGATCTCCCCCATCACCATCCCTACCGAACCAATAAAAAAAGACTATCCCCGGACCAACTGCATGCTCATAAATTGCAGATCTGCCACCAAACACTCTACAGAGCTAGCAGAGACCATCCTCAACCATAACATAGACATAGCATTCATCACGGAAACATGGCTAGACGACTCCTCCCCTCCTACCCTAGATATGCTTGTCCCGCCAGGCTATTCCATCATCAATAAAAACAGGAAGGACCGGAAAAAAGGCAGAGGCGTGGCAATCATCCACAACAACGACCTCTCGGTGGTCGAAACAATCGCATTTGACTACAACTCCTTTGAATGCCTCACGACCAACATCAAAACCACCG
Organism: Lissotriton vulgaris; assembly: GCF_964263255.1. Lineage (NCBI taxonomy): Eukaryota > Metazoa > Chordata > Amphibia > Caudata > Salamandridae > Lissotriton > Lissotriton vulgaris. The sequence goes on along the minus strand of NC_141691.1, from coordinate 229,454,023 downwards.
ACAACCATCTAATGCAATGCCACCTACTATATCATCCCCCAGGTAACAATACCACATTCACGGAACAACTCTCAAATCTGATCGCCAACTGCTCTCTCGAAGAGACCAACACCCTCATTCTAGGGGATCTTAATCTACACTGGAACAACGAGAACAATACCACTATAAAATCCCTAAACGAACTTCTGCACTCCAACAACCTCTCCCAACACTGCACAAAAGAGACCCACAACCAAGGGGCAATCCTGGACGCCATCATCGCCCGGCATGATGCAATCTCTAGTGATCACATCCTCCCGGTAGATTGGTCAGACCACCACTTAATCCTATTTCAACTCTCGCAACAGATCCAGTCTCATCCCCCCATCGCAGCCCCCCCCACATGGTCCAGGAACTTATCACAAATCAACACAACTGAAATAGCAGAAAGAATAGCCTCCTCCCTGCCAATCTCCACAGAAGGACTCTCAGCTACTGAACTCACCTCACACTACAACATGACCACGTCCGATGTCCTAAACCAATTGGCACCCCTAAAACAAAAAAACCTAGGAACATCCCATCGAGAACCTGGTTTAACAAGGACATAAACGAGGAAAGGAGACTTCTCAGAGCCACAGAACGCCATTGAAGAAAGAACCCTTCCGCTTCCCGTCGCAAGGAACTCAGAGCAATTAGTCGAAGGTGCAAAAACCATATCAACAGCGAAAAAACAAACTTCTTCTGCAATGCGCTTGACAAGGCAAAAAACAAGCCTAGAGAACTCTTCGACATCATCAAAAAACAAACATCCAAGCCATCCACTGTCCTTGCCCAACCCTCCAAAACTCTATGTGATAATTTCGTCACCTTCTTCAATGAAAAAATAGCCAAGATCGAACTATCTCTAGACATCAGCCCTACCACGACTGTCAACATCGACCTAACAGTAACAGAAACCACCTCTACGGACCACACCTCCATCGCCTGGTCCTCCTTCGACCTCGTCCATGAAGCCGAGATCCTCAATCTAATCTCATCCTCCAAACCCTCCTCCCACATCCTTCACCCCATCCCCTCCCAAATGGCCAAAGACCTCAAACTCGCCCTTGCTCCAGTCTGGTGTGAAATCATCAACAGCTCCCTAAAAACTGGCATCATCCCTAACTGCCTCAAAGTCGGCCAGCTTACTCCCCTCCTGAAGAAACCAGGCTTAGACTTCAACGACCTTACCAACTTCAGACCAGTCTCAAGTCTGCCCTTCCTAGCCAAAATCCTAGAAAAATGTGTATTACGCCAACTCAACAACCAGCTCGACAACATCAATCTTCTTGACCACAACCAATCAGGCTTCAGAAAAGGCTACAGCACCGAAACTGCAATCCTAAACATAATAGATGGCATACGCAACTCCCTTGATTCGGATCAGTGTTGCCTACTCATCCTCCTAGACCTGTCAGCGGCCTTTGACACGGTTGACCACAAGCTCCTCATCAAGGCCCTCAAGGAACGAGGAGGTGCAAACAATGTGGTCCTGCAATGGTTTGACTCCTTCTTTCAGAACCGCTTCCAAAGAGTCAAAATAATATCCTTTACCTCCGACCCTCTCCCCGTGACCAGAGGGGTCCCCCAAGGATCCGTTCTTTCCCCTCAACTGTTTAACATATATATGGTTCCCCTCACCTTCATACTGAAGAAAGCCAACATCCCCTTCCATCTCTACGCAGACGACACACAGATCTACATAGAAACCACCTCCTTTAACGACATTCTAAGGCTCAACAACACTCTCAAAGAAATCCAAGACTGGCTAGGGACGAACCACCTCATACTCAATCAAGGAAAAACCGAGATCCTCCTCATCTCCAACAAGGACGACAACCCCCAAATCACCGAATGGGTGAAAGATATTGATGCTCTCAAAGGAAATCTCACCCTGACTATTTCAGTAAAATCTCTTGGAATCACCCTTGACCACAAACTATCAATGACGAGCCACATCAAGAATTCCGCAAAGAGCGCCTTCCTCAATCTGAAGCTCCTCAACAAAATCAAACCACACATCCCACAGAGGGATCTCCAACAAGCCACCCAAGCTGTGATGCTGTCCAGACTGGACTATGGGATCGCAACCCTATCCGGCACAGCCCTATCCCACCTAGCGCCACTGAAAACCACTCTCAACGCAGCTGCCAGAATGGTCTCAGTTGCAAAGAAATTTGACCACATATCCCCCGCACTCAAAGACTTAAAATGGCTCCCAGTGGAAATGCGTGCCAGCTTCTGAACGGCCTGTCTTACACACAAAGCTTTGCACACAGGGAAACCGGAATACTTAGCCTCCAAGCTCAAGAAAGCGGGTCAATCCAGAAACCTCAAAAGCTCAAACTACCTACTACTCATCCCCCTGAAAACCCGGAAACAAAAAACTGCAACTCGCTCTTTTGCGGGCAATGCCCCAAAAATCTGGAACTCCATCCCAGTGGACATCAGAACTGCCCCTTCCTTTCCAGATTTCAAGAGCCGCCTAAAGATCCTCTACCTCGAACGCGCATTCCGGAACTCTGCCTCAGCTGCTCACCCTGTAACTCTGACTACCTCAAAGACACTACCTCAAACACGCCCCTCAGGCGCCAAATAACTTTGTTAACCCCCTGAACTTGTATGAATCTTTTTTGCTGTACTGTTCCACACTTGTTCCCTCCAGATCGATTGTAAAGCGCTCTGATACCCTCGAGTCTGGCCAGCGCTATAGAAAACTCCCAAAATAAATAAAAAAATAAAGATGGTGGCATGTGCCTCCGGCGGTGATGCGTCGCCCAGGCCAGTCTGACTCGCTTTGGTGTGTGAGCCCTGGTGGGATGCATTTGGGCCCAGAGGCTGCATACAGCGCAAGGCCACAGAGTAATGGCGTTGATGACCCCAAGACCTATGCCTCAGGGCCCAGCCAATGTTTCCAGAGAAGGGGTCCCGGACAGGACCAGCACAGAGTAAGTGGCACCGGATGCACTGTGGCCGGCACAGGCACAAAGCCACGGGACTGTGACTTGCGGTGCAGTTAGATGGACCATGCGACCTGAGCGGGTCACCATCAATGTCCAAGGTGTATGTTTTGGAGTGTTTTGGGGGACAGTGGAAGGTGTCAAGTGACACCAGGGCAGTTGTCTGTAGTGTACGAATACCTCCGTAACGATGATCCTTTTCCCTCCGCCAAGATGCAAAGCGTCAAACTCTTATGTCTCTCCTTGGGTGCAATGATATGTCATCTGTCTATGCATACTCAATGTTCAGTTCCAAATCTGTGACCGACAAAAGCGCAGCCTAGGCCGAGAGCAGTGTAGGCCGGAGGCAGCGGTCAGCACAGGCCATTCACCGAGTGTCGCCGGCATAGGTTGGTGGCCCCACGGGCCTGCAGTTCAGGTTCAGTGGCACTACGTGTTCAGTCATCTCCATGACTGTGACCCGGCTTTTGTCCTGACTGAGACGCATCTTCCTCTTACTCCTCTCCATTTGACCACTGGTGTGGACTCTGCCATTCGTGAATCGCGACTAGGTGCTGGATGTGAGACCTACTGGTCCACAGGGTAGTCCTGGCCCCTCCTCCACGTGACACCAGCTGGCATTCAACAGAATATATGACGTTACCATGCGCGCGTTACAACGACGTACCATCACAACGCGGTTGTAACAACGCAAGTCGTTACAAGGACTTGCGTTGGGGGGGCGCACATTTAAAACATTTAATTTACTATTCCAACACCAGTCCCCGTGGATAGTAGGGAAGGTGTTGGGATAGTAAATTAAATGATTTACTATCCTCGAGCGCCCCCCAGCGCAATTCGTTGTAACAACTTTCGTTGTTACAACCGCGTGGTAATGGTACGTCGTGGTAACGCACGCGTTGTAAACGTTGCATACCCATTCAACAGGGTTTGTGGTAGCATGTGTTGCCGGATGGCGTTGAACAGGGTTTGTGGAAGCACGTGTCGCAGACTGGGGTTGAACAAGGTTTGTGGCAGCACGTGCCGCCGGCTGGCGTTGAACACGGTTTGTATCAGCACGTGTCGTCGGCTGGAGTTGAAAAGGGTTTGTGGCAGCACGTGTTACCGGCTGGCGTTGAACAGGGTTTGTGCCAACATGTGTTGCAAGATGCGCATATGGAACTATGCCTCACGGATTGAAGGGGGTCTGGTGCTGTGGCCGCTGGCCCAGATTTGGGGACACTGTCATTCAGGAGCCAGGACACAGTTTAACATATGGGACCCACTGGGCCGCAGAGGACGCCTGTAGAATATGTCAACGAGGAAGGAGTAATGTGGGCCAGCATCGGGGGACAACAGTGGTCTGAAAGGCTGGCCGGGTCGTGGGCCTCGGGCTTGGAGCTTACACAGACATGTGGTGGGCCCTCCTTGACACACCCTGGTGTTGGATGTGATCAGTGTGGCCTGGCTGCATAGGGTCAGGCCTGATGGGTTCGTGGTCCAGGGGGCCGGGGTATGGCAGGCGCACAGGATCTCAGGCAACTCCACTAACAAGGATGGCGTCAGCCTCTTGGCGGGGTGGGAGGTGCCGCCCTGGCAGAGACGTGGGGATTCCCAGAAGAAAACCATGCCCAGAGCTACATGCTTTTTATTCCTTCCCCTACGCTGGCCAGACATATGCCAGGCCATCCTACTCTGCTCACACTTATGGGGGGGGTAATTATTATTATTATTATTATTATTATTAACAAATTTTGTACCGTGCACGGTTACCCAGGGGCATCCCAGCCCTTATAGAGACCTAGAGCGAGCTGCACATGCAGAGCAAAAGAGCTAAAGTTATACAGGGAATAAATAGGTTTTTAAATGTTTCCGGAACCTGAGAAGATTTGGTTCAGAACGTAGTGAGAGTGGGAGGGAGTTCCAGGCCCGCGCTGTATGGATGGAAAAGCTCCTGCCGCCTGAACAAGCTCTCCTAACTCTCTTTGTCTGAAGGAGGTGTTTGTTGTCAGAGCGTAGAGCTCTTGTAGGCTTGTAAGGCCGGATCATATCCTTCAGGATGGCTGGTCCTGTCCCCTGTATGCTCTTATGGGCAATATAGAGGGCCTTAAAGGTGACTCTCTCTCAGATAGGGAGCCAGTGGAGTGCTTTTAAAGCGGGCCTGGCTGACTGCCTGGCCGGAACGTTCAGCAGCAACCTTGCTGCCGCATTCTGCACTTGTTGCAGGATCTTGAACGTTGACTCCGGCGCTCCGAGAAAGAGCGCATTACTGTAGTCCAGGCGCGAGATGATTAGACCTTGGACTAACAGCTTCCGAGAGAGTTCTGGTAACAGGGGAAGAACCTTACGGGTCGACCGGAGCATTCCATAACACACGCTAGCGGTCTTCTTGGCGTCTGTCCTAAAGGACAAATCCGGCTCCAGCCAGACCCCCAGGCTCTTGATCTCCTTCTTTGGGTCAGGCGGGGTGCCCATGCAGTTGGGCCAGCTGCTCGGCGAGAGGACGAAACTTGACTGGCCCAAGATCATCAGCTCTGTTTTTGAGCCATTCAGTTTGAGCGATGACCTGGACATCCAATCAAACACCTCTCACAAGCATGAGTGGAGCATCTCAGGCTGTTTCTCCAGCTGTGTCAGACCCACCACTAGCTGGGTGTCATCCGCATAGCTTATGGTCTTGAAGCCAAACGGAGACACCACACCCTCCAGGGGTGCCATATATACGTTGAATAACGTGGGGCTCAGGGATGAGCCCTGGGGCACCCCACAGTGAAGTGGGAGGGGAGGAGATTTTGCATTTCCTTCCCAAACCTCGAAGGTACGCCCCTCCAGAAAGGAGGCCAACCATTCCAGGGCCACTCCTGTGACACCTGACTCTGCTAGACGTTGTATCAGCACTCCATGATTGACCGTATCGAAGGCCGCACTAAGGTCCAGGAGGACTTCTGGCCTCCTGGACCTTCTGGTGCTTCTGGCCTCCTCTACCACTGCTAGCAGAGCCGTGTCTGTTCCATGACCCGGTCGGAATCCCGTCTGGGAGTCCCTCAACCGGCCATTCTCCTCGAGAAAGTTGGATAGCTGTCGGTTTACCAACCTCTCGGCAACCTTACCAACCCCTGGTAGCAAGGAAATGGGCCTGAAGTTGGCCAGGTTCAGCGGGTCCAAGCCGGGCTTCTTCAGAAGCGCTTTGACGACCGCACTTTTCCAGTCAGGCGGCACAGTGCCGTGGGCGAAGGAGAGATTGACCAAATCGGTCAAGGGCTCTCCTATCGACAAGACGGCCTGCTTTAAATACCGCATTGGGACGGGGTCCCGCGGTGAGCCACTTTTCAGGCTCCCGAGGACCTTCAGTACTTCACCTGAGGTTACAGGGCCAAATGACGTAAGTCGCTTTTCCGAGATGCTCGAGTCCCCAAAAGAGGCCGAAGTCCCCAAAACCGGGGGAAGAGAGCTTACAATGGTGTCAGGCAACATTTCTGCGAGGACACCCACTGGCTGGGGTGACATGGTTGCGTCCACTGTCCACTACACTCCATGCACCAGAGATGTATGTCGCCATGGATATGGGTGTGTTCTGCATACTGGGGTCTGTCCAGCATTTTGCCGACACTCTTGGCATTGTGTACTTTCCCAATCATGGTTCTACTGCATCCTTCACACATGCCTGGTTGCCTCCTCTCCCCATATTCATCTATTGTGTGGCTGAGGTGCCATGCCGTTGATTGGTCATGTTCACGGCTTGCCCAGGTTACCATTGTAAGTTGTTCTATCATGTCTGGTGGGTGGGCATGTTGGTGTGCATGTTTGTTGTGAACTTGTGACTTGTGCATTGCCAGAGTTGTGGATTGCATGGTTGTGGAGTTGAGGTGAGTGGGGTGTTAATTAGGAACTTGCCAAGGGGCTGTTCATTTCCCTTGGTGCCATCCTGTGAAGACTGGTTGCTGATGGACTGTCGGAGGGTTCAGGGATCATGCACACTGGCTGTGCATTTGGAGGCAACATTGGTGTAGATCCCGCGGTGTTCTGACGTTGCCTGCACATTGATGTGTGACATATGCTTCCTGTTACACTGATTGTGTGCTGTGCCACAGGTGGAACATGTGTGCAGTGGATTGTCCCCAAAAGTGCGTGCATCCAGCTATGGCCTATGGTCCTTGCTTGGTTTCCGGTGCATTATGTTGGCCGTACGGGGCCTGGGGTGCCAGGGTGATGTGGATGTCCAGGACCGGTGTGGGGGACCTTGATGTTGCTCGTTGTGGGACTCCGCAATCTCTGGCAGGTGTTGATTGGGGTTTGCCAGAGGCCAACAGGTGCAGCACAGCCAGCAGCTTGGTGTGATGTTGGTTGTCCGCTGTTTTGGTGTTGTTAGCCTGTTGGGCGGTAATGGGCAGGATGCGTAGGATGTTTGTCCCTTTCAGCCTGTAGTGGACAGTGATATTGTCAGATGTTGTGCCTGTGAACCAGGTGCATTTCCTGGGGGGCCATTGCCGGGTGGGTGTTGAGGCCCTCTTGGGTGTCCGGGCTGCATGTTCAGTTGCTCCATGGCATCTGTTGCTTCCGATGACGCCCTGGGCACCATAATGTGGTACAGGCTGCCGTCCGACTTTACACCAGGTCAGAGCAGGTGTAAATGTCCTGCTGCTAACCCGCTTATCGCGAGTTTTGTGTTCTTATCGCCGATCTGTCTTGTCGTTGTGAATGTTGAGGTGTGGTGTTGTTGCGGCTTTGTCCACGGGAATGCCTACTCTGCATTTCATTAGCGATAGTTGCGGGGGTCCTCTGTGGCGATGTTTTTTGTGGCTGCTATTGTGGGAAAACTGGTGCTGTGGGCTGTTAGCACCTGCTTGTGAATGGTGGGGTAGATTTATCATGACTTTGGCTGCGATAAAGTGCTGTTAATTCTGCGATAGCTCCTTGTGAATATGCCCCTTAATTTCTGAAAATGTATGCGGTCACGGGACACCCCAGACATTTGCCGGGCTCCCGAGCAAGACCTCGTAAGCTGACAATTCTGTCCTAGAATGTGCTGTTGTTCTTGTAGACAAAAGGGCTAATGGTAAAGCATTTGGCCACTGCAACCCTGTGGTCTCCTGAATATTTGCCAATTTCCGTTTGAGAGTACCGTTGTACACTTGCTAATACCCTTAGCACTGATATGAGATGGGCCCTGGGCCATTGTCACTACAGAAAGAACATATGCATCTGGCAGCATCCATCTCTGCTTCCCTGAATTGTCAATCCAACATCCTTTCTCATACAAATTTGCTGTACTTTCTTGCTACACTGCTAATTCCTCCACTGTGGCCTCACTCTGGATCTCCTTCACGTTTTCTAGTGTATCCTCAAACATGGAGAACTCAGGCACCCACCTGGCGGGAACTGCTCTGGACATTCTTTTCATCTTTGTTCGGGCTGTTTCCTTAGCTGTCTGATCCGCAAAAGCGTTCCCTTACCCAAATCGTCAGTAAATTTCTTATGGGTGCTGCACTTAACTATGACCATTTTCCTAGGGAGAGTCAAAGCGGACAGGAGCCTATGTATAAGGGGACCATTCTGAATGCGTGCCCCGTAGGAAGTAAGGAACCCTCTCTTTGCCCAGAGCCGCCCAAATTAATGGGCGACCCGAAGCCATACTGGCTATCAGTATAAATATTAACAACCTGTTTCTCACTCAACTCACAGGCTCGAATAAGGGCGACTAGGTCTGCAGCTTGGGCCGACTGTTAGGAAACTCGCGATGTCTCAACTACCCTGCGCTGTGTTGTAATTGCGTGTGCGGCAGTTGTAGTGCCATCTGTTAACTTAAAGCAAGAGCCATCGACATATAGTTCCCCTTGGGGGTCAGATAAGGGTACATCAGTTAGGTCTACCTGTCCCTACCTGTCTCTTCGTCTCTTCCTCTGTCCGGAAGATACAAGCATGTATGTAAATCTCCTCATTCTCAGGAGGGAGGTGTAGTAACGGGGCTGGATTCAGAACGGCACAGCTTTTGATCGTAATGTGCTTTTGAAAGAACGTTAGCTTATAATTGTCAGACGCAAACTGGTGAGATACTGTGTCCTTGTCTTATTTAAAAGTGTATCTACAGCATGGGGTACCATGACTATGAGGTCAGTATCGAGTACGAGTCCTGACGATTGTCTTGAGATGGCCACAACCGCGACAGCTCTTAGACAGTTCAGGAGAGCTCGGGCAACAGGGTCAAGTACAGCAGAGAAATAAGCACACAGTCGTTGCTTATTCCCGAATTTTTGTGTTAAAACAGAAAGTGCACAACCACCCCACTCATGGACGTATGATGCAAAGCACTTCGCATAATTAGGAGTACCAAGCACTGGAGATGAGCAAAGCACAGTTTTCAATTGCTCAAAAGACTGCGGACACTCTGGCATCAAAGGCAGAGGTTCATTCACATCTTTTTATGTTGGGACAAGCAGCGGCTTGATAAGCAGGAGTAGCCAGGTATCTACTGCCTGCAATAGGAAGTGATACTTCCAATAAAGTTAAATACAGTGAAGCTATAAAACTTTATAAATCAGATATAAAATCTGCTCAAGCCTGCTATTACTAAGATAAAATCGCATCAACTGCAAACTCCCCTCGCTGAATTTTTCACATTGCAAAATCGCTAGATCAAATAATGCCCAATTTCGGTGTAACCAAATACCAGATTTTTTTTCTGCTTTCTAAGATACAAAATATATATATGTCCTTTCCTCAGACAATAGCGCAACAAATGGTATTACCAAAAGACACAATAAATGAACAGCACCTGTTGGAGGAATTCCCCCCTTGGATCTAACCTCTTTTCGGGGGATTCTGAGTCATCTAAAATCTGGCTCTCCCGCAGATCCCGCCCCCCCATCATCCTAAATAAGATCCCTGAGACCGTATCTCTGGTTATACTGGATTTGATCAATGCCTCCCTTCTGACGGGAATTGTGCCCCCGCCCCTGCCATGGAAACAGTCTATGGTCAAATCCATGATGGCGGAGGCTGCACTGCGCTTATTCTGTTAGATCTCAGCGCAGCCTTCGACACAGTGAATCATTCACTGATGATTCAAAGACTCAGGGATGTGGGAGTGACTGGAATAGCGCTGAAATGGCTGTAGTCTTTCCTGGAAAATAGATTCTTCACAATCTTTGAAGATGAAATTGTTTCAAAGCAATTGCCCCTTACAGGCCGGGTTCCTCAGGGATCTGCCCCGAGATCCATGTTATTTAATATTTATATGAGCTCCTTGGCAGAAATAGTTACTCCGTTTGGAGTACAGATTGTTACCTATTTCGACAACACTCAGTTGGTCGTCTCCCTCAATAAACAGGATAACTCTGGACCTGGCATAGCTTCCTGCCTTGAAAAGGTTTCCAGATGGATGGATAGCTCATGTCTGAAGCTTAATGGGGCAAAGACTGAGCTCATGCTCCTTGGTAATTCTGTCCCTCCTAATATAGATTCATTCTGGCCTAGCTGCTTGAGCCTACCCCCGGCTCCGAAAAAGCAGATTAAGAGCTTGGCGTGTGGTTCGACTGCAACCTTTATTGTAAGGAACAAGCCCGGAAAGTAGCAGCCAGTTGCTATGGTCTTCTGAGGATGATTAGGAAGATCTTTCCCTTGTTACCTTTTGCGGCCAGAAGGCTGAAGTTCAGGCATTGATTCTGTCAAGGCTCGAATATGCCAATGCCCTATACGTAGGAGCTCCATACTCCACGACTAAAATACTACAGAGCGTGCAGAACTGCGCAGCTCATCTGCTCCTGAACATCCCTAAATGCCTTTCGGCTAAACCTGCTCTGGCCACTTTGCACTGGCTCCCAATCCTAGAGAGAGTCCTGTTCAAGGCTATGTGCATTGCACATCAAGCACTCTCCGGAGAAGGATCCCCAATGATTTGTTGCATGATTCAATCCTATCGGCCCAATAGAGCTTTGAGATCTGAAAATAAGCATCTGGTGGCAGTCCCAAAAACAAAATGAACCCCAAGTGAAGAACGCCTCTTCTCGTAAAATACAGCTAAGGTATGGAACCACCCCTCCCCCCCACATTCATCTACAGTCAAACTACTTGAACTTCCGACAGCAAGTTAAAACTTTCCTCTTCGCTTGATAATCTCGAAGTCTGAATCTGCTTCACTATCAGTGCTGGGATGCCCTTGGGTAACCAGGCACATTCATTCATTCATTCACTTATGAAAACAAGCACATCTTTCTGAGTTTGCAGGACAGACATTTTAACAATGGTACTGATGTGCTTCGACAGTAGGTGACCTAGGTAGGTGACCTCCTATTGACAATACTGAAATTTAGAAAGGGATACCTTATGACCATGGTCAGCTTGATGAAGCAACAATTTAACCGTACTATCTCTGCAACCTTGTTCTGTGTCTGAGGCGATGAGCAGGTCATCAACATATTGAAGTAATACATTACCTGTGGGGAGCGACAAGGAATCAAGCTGGCTTTTTAATGCCTGACTACAAATACTCAGACTTTCTGTATAACCTTGAGGAGTGCGACAAAATCTAAAACTTCTACCAGTTAGGGTGAACCAAACTGATATCTGCTATCAGGATGAATGGGAATACTGAAGAATGTATTTTTCAAGTCAATGAAAGCAAAGAATTTAGCAGAAGAAGGAATCATCGTCAAGAGAGTCTAATGTCAGGGACTACCAGAAACTGGGGAATCACTATTTTGTTAACTTCACGCAAATCAAACACAAAATGATAAACATCTTTCTTGATATCCAGAGGGACCCGTAGGCATCCATTTGAGACTCGGAAGAAAAGGGCTATTACAAACATTAGCAGTTGTCTCCTTCACTAAAGCTCCTTTCTCAATCAAGTCTTGCACAATTTGAATCAAAGCTCGCTCACCTGCCTGCGATATCTTATATTGAGGAACGCTGGGTAAAATAGCACCTTCCTTGACATATAGAAATGGGCGATATCTGCAGCAATCCCACATCTATGTCGCCCGTTGCCCACAGTGTGGGTGGCACATCTTTAAATTCAGCAGGGAATAGCGCATCTTTAGGCAAACACAGCGTAGCGCACACATTATTCAGACCTATTGTCATGTAGACACCCTCCGGGGAGCAATAGATTGTGGCATGCAATTTCTTCAGTAGATCCAGACCCATTACATTTTCTCCACAATTAGACGTCAATAGGAACGGCTTGTCCACAGTGAAAAGACCAATTGTCAACGCAAGAGGTCACAACCGGTACACCAAAAAAACCTACTGAAACATTATTATGGCCAGACAGCGCTGCCCCAGGGACCAAGGAACAAGAAATAGAGCTATTTGTTGCACCTGCATTCACCAAAAACTCCTTAGTCGATCTATGCACATTCCACTGACATACGGAGCACGTTGATCTACAGGTATCGGATCTTGTGCCTCACTCTGCCCCTGGCTGCCCTAGCTGTAAGACATCCCTGTCACCTCATCGGTATCATAGTCATCATGATAATACTGTTTGCCCTGAGGGTCATCAAAGTAATTTTGAGCAGTTCGGCCCTCCAATGTCCCAATTGTCTGAGTTCCATCCTGGCCACTGTCTCCCCGACCTCGCCTAAGAGGCCCTCGCCCTCTTGGGACTGCAAGAGTACAGGGCACTCACTGCGCCAGAGCCCCTCCTCCTTGCAGTATGCACACTGATTCGGTCCTACAGGCATAGCATTCCTGCAAGTATGGGGAAGCTGTCGGGCCATACCACCATGTACTCTACCATTCCCTCGGGAAGCCTGTTGCAACAACACCTTCGTCTAAAACTCTTTATGCTTTTTCTCCACCTTCTCCTCATTTTCCCTGTGCTCATAATACTGTGTCATATTCAAGATAATAGAAGGCAAAGATGTGGACCTGGTACACTCGAAAGCCTGAAATCGAGTCGCAATCTTGGGGAGTAAGTTGGAAACAAATCTACTAACAAACAAATGCACACCGCCTTCAATTGACAAGTTCTGCCCACTATAATCCAGAAATGCACTTTAAAACTGGGTGAAAAAATCAGACACACTCTCATCCTTCTTCTGATGACAAGCCAATAGCTTGTCCTAATCAATCTTTCAGGGTGGAATAAGGGAATGCATATAAGCAATAATTCGGCCAGGCAAAGCAAGTATCTCTGCCTTAGGCTTCTCACCAGGCTGCCTCTCCTAGTCCCATGCTTTAATTTGATCCCAAGTACCACCCAATTCCACATTGTGGTCCTGTGTGTGTACCTGTCTCCACATATCAACAGGAACCAATAATCAAAGAACATTTCAATATCCACAAGAGTCATCACTGTTGAAGAGGCTGCCTCTGTCAATTCTTTATAATACGCAGTAGGATTTTTCCTAGGGTACGGTAACTGAGTCTTAAGGGACAAAACCTCACTCCTTTTCCATGGAATATAACCCAATTTTTCTTGAAAAAAGGCCACTACCCTTGGCCTAATTACATTATCATTCTGATCTAGTAACTCTGGTATCTCAGGATAGTATATAGGATGCACCTCCCTCAATGGAAAGTGAGATACCGGGGTGGGGCTCTTTTCTAGCAGCCTTCCCCGATAAGCAACTAACATCACAACATTACCAAAGACATGAGGAGGCGCCATATCAGCAACATACACATTATCCCTAATATCGTATATGATCTGGGGTGCTGCACCCTTGAAATGCTGCTCCCAAGGACCAATCAGAGTACCCGACATGTGCTTAAGGGCATGTTGCTGTACAAAGGGCTCATATTCATTCATCACACTCCACACATCTTCCACACAGTAAATGGGATTCCGGGCCCACTGAGCAGCCTGATTAGCTACTACCTGTTTTCTGCCTCCCCCAAGTCACATCTTATCCATGTCTGCCCTAATCATTCCGAGAATTTTAGCCAGTCTCTATCTTCAGGTTCCCGTACTGGTGTCCTAATACTCTGCATGGTCGGGGAATAGAGGAAAACAGTGGTAGTGATAACAGAGGTAGTGGGCATTAATGTCGCTGCTAGCTGAGTCGTGGGCATAAAAGCTGGCGAAAGGGATGCCGAAGCAATAGGTGTTGCAGGAATGCTGACAGTCATAGTGGCCACAGACGGCGAAGACAAAGAAAGGACAGGAGGTGCTGTGGCCAAAGCAGTCTGATCAACTACAGCAGAAGCAGAAACAGGAGAGGCAGAAGAACCTGGGCAGCTGGGCCTGTGGGGGAAGAACAGGGTATACCATCTGTGGGGCATATGGAGGCGGGAGTCGAGCCTCTACCAATTCTTCATCAAAAGCATAATTTTCCTCTTGGGCTAGATACGATTTATCAATATTCCGTCGAAACCTCCAATCCTCACGCTTGATTCCTATCTCCTGTTTCTCTCTATCATGCGCTACAGCTTTCTGAGTCAATATCTGCATTCTCCCCTTCTGAGCCTCTTTCTCTGCTTTCATTCACCTCAGTTTAGCCTCTTTTTGACATGGTCTAAGGGAATCAAACATAGACTGCCTACTTCTTGCAAACAACTTTTCCTGTAAAAACCAAGGGGCATATTAGCAAGCACCTTGTTAAAATTATCACTGTTTTAGTGGCAGGAAACTGCTGCTAAAACGGCGATAATGGGCAAGCTATAATGCGTTATAGAATTCCAATAGAGGCACAGGTTAGATGTCCTGCACATCTAACCTGGGCTTCTATTGGAATTCTATAATGCATACTAGCAAGCCCATTATCGCCATTTTAGCGGCAGTTTCCTGCTGCTAAAACGGCGATAATTTTAACGTGGTATTGCTAATATGCCCCCCAATTTTTTTTCATCAAAGGTACCAGTCAAAAGCCACTGTAACTCGGCATTGTCCCTCATATATTTGTGCCATAATGTACTAAACATAGTAGGGCCAAAGCCATGTTTCACATACATATCAAAATTCGGAGTGCCTTCCGGAGGCGCTGGTTGACTTTCTTCCAGTTGAGCATCAGCCGATGAACAACAGCAACAAAAAAACAAGAAACGACTAAAACAAGTCATTTTCAAAAGTAAGCCAAATCCGTTATGTTGCCTAGCGAAGTGTTCAGAAACACCATGGGGGATATTCTCAAGAACGTGTGATAATTATCACAAAATTAGCTTAAAGCAACTTTGCACATCATAGTCTATCGCAACAAAATAACACTGTGTTAACTTTGTATTCCCAACCTGGTGGCACCATGCAATAGTCTCACGATAACGGGCAAAATTACCGCTTTAAAATCAACGCGATGCAGAAAAAATGTGAAACATAAACTTGAAAAAAGTTGTGATGCCCCTAATCTCAATACAAAAATCAGCAACAACCAACGACAGGCCTGCAATTCCCACGCGTCATGAGGGAAAATGCACTATAAAAGCAACAAAAAAACACATCAAAACCAAAATAAACTGCGTAGCACCATGGATGTACCTGGACCAAGTGCAGAGGACAACTCAAACCCCACAAGCCCCACCGAGGACTAGCCAGGAACCCCGTGGTCGGGGAAGGGCAAGGAGAAGAGCAAGAGGAAGACTGGGTTCAGTCCGCAGGAAAACCGGATAGAACATTACCAGCAACTGTTCGTCACCTCCACTGTATCACTGGCAACACAAACGGAAATATGGCAGTCCATCGTGAAAGTGAATGCAGTCGGAGTCAAGAGGCGCTGGCATGATGTGAAAAGCCAAAACAAGCAGTAACTCGCTGCCAACAGGGAGGCAGCAACGGCGACTGGAGGTGATAGTCCTGCGCCACAGGAGGAACTGGATGAGCTGGAGGAAATGGTGGCCACAGTCATCAGTGTGGAGACAGTGCAAGGAGTTGGGAGCCCGGACACAGCTCAATCTGACCTGATCCAACACCAACAGGGTGAGTAACGACCAGGGACTGGGGGGACAAGGGGAGATGGGCACAATGGCACACATGCACAATTATGTGTAGCACTTTGCACACCCACAATGATTGTGGAACATGTCCCTGATACCCTTGGCACACTGCAGCACACATAGAAACACCAAGTAGGCCCCCATCTACTATGTGCACAAAGGAGCCCCCCTCCCTATCACCAATCTCACAACCTACCCATGCACATGTGCTGAATTCAGAAAAGCAGCGGCTCTGTAAGCCACACTGACAATGCAAGTGACACTGCTTGACCTATAGCATGGCTGCAGTCAAAATACATGACATGGTGCACAACACAACACCGAGGTTCCCCAGTATGGATCACAACCTCAAAGTAACAGGTCACACTCTGACATCCACGTGCATATACAACCCCTGACGTCAACAAGACATCTGCAGACAAACAATGCACAAGTACAAACACCATCCAAGAGCACAAATTACCCAAGTCGCCAACATATCAGCACCGTAAAAGCACAAAAGTCAAAGGCACACCGTCACAAAGGGATAAGGGGCTGCTAAATGAGAGCCCCGTGGGCGACTCTTCCACAATACAGCACACACACATAGCAATCACAGCACATCAACATCGACGACAATGTGGCACAAAGCGGAACACTTTCACTACAGGATAGAGGACAAAACTGGTGCTGCTTGTGGGTAGAAACTGGCCAATCACATCTGGCATAGCAGAAAACTGTGAGATGAGAATGTACGAGTACAGCCTCACATCCGTCATGAAGTCAAAATGTCCACTGTCTTCCATCAAATAGCCAGCTCCTCCCAAACAGTCACAATGTACATTGTCATGCTGTCTGTCAGTAAATATGTACAGTTTGTCAACATACATGTAACACACTGTTAACCTGCATCTCCCCTTTAGATTGCAGAGCGACAATCAACACCTCCTGCAGAGCAGACCAGACATCTCTTCAGTGATGATAAAGAGGACCCCATGCCATCTGCTCTGACACCCTCCAATGCCTCGTGGACAGCCTCCGCACCCCACCTCCAGGAGCAGGGCAGCCCAGCTGCATCAAAATGAGCCCACCCCCTGCACAGACCACACAGCAGGAAGCTGGCTCCCACCAACTCACGGAAAGACACATGGGGATCCAATGCCCTGTGGTAGACTGCCAGAACGAGCTGGCTTAACAAGTGCAGGTGGGTTTTGACCTCATGGCAGCTAAACTGGATACCACACATGGGTGTCAAAGTTCCATCAGGGACCACTTAAAGTCCCTACGGACACCCACAGTCTGTTCCATGCTCTACAACAATCCTTGGCTGACCTCGCTGGAGCAATTACTCGGATACAAGAACTGTTTAGTCAGACAAGCTTCAGCAATGACAGCACAGCGTTGGTACAGCTGCAGAGGACAATGGAGAGCTTGGAGCAGATGCAGGCTGTAAGGATGACTGCCATGGCTGGAAACCAGCGAGATATAGCTGGGATCTTTCATGCCCTGCAGATCCTCATCTTGCTGTTGCTGCGACAGAGCCTGTCCCAGATGACTCCTGCAGGAACTTCGACACACACATCTCCGCCCCCTGATGTGTCAGTGGCACACAGTGATGCAACCATAACACCTCCGCACCCTGATGTGTCAGTGGCACACAGTAACCACACACACCACCACACACACCTGACACAGAAGACATATCAGAGGACTTCGATGTGGATGGTAATGACTGTGTGCGAAAGGAGGTTGTAGCATTCATCCCCGCCATATGGCCAATTCCTGCTTGGTTCAGCCCTCTGCATCATGCCCTGAAACAACACATTCAACTGTCCCCCAAAACACCCTGGACCCCGACATGGACTGCCATATCTTCTCAGGTTAACAATGACACAGCTGTCAGGCTGCGGACTAAACTCTTCCTCTTCTGATCAACGTATGATTCCCCAAAGGACTCTGGTCAGCCCTCCACTGGGCAACCATGTAATGTATTGTTTGCATGGCCATGTATTGCTCCAGCTACGACACACCACAGAATGTGAATAAAACATTCCAAATCACACAGATGTGTCATGTCTATGTTCAATCAAGTATAAAAGTATGGATGAATGTAGGGACATTGATCGAACACAAAGGTACACCCTGGGAAATGACATCAATGCACATGTTTGACCCTGACCCACATGGCCAATTAGATGACTGTGCAGGTGTGAACTAGCTGTGGCCTCATTGCTCATGAACAACAATCTTGCAACCCCCCATCTTAGCCCCATGTCCATGTATTAAATAGAGCTCAGTGTAAAAATGTCAAATTCTGTAGCAGGCCCAAAGTAGTGTCCCCATTCTCATGTGACAACAGACCATCTTCTTGCATACCTATTCACACTCAACTGTTTGGACACAGCCTGTTTTAATGGATCACATTGATCCACATGGCAAGAATTTGAACACCATACTCACATTGATGAAGACATGTAAGGGCACAGGTCTACCAGCAACTATCCCAACCACAATGTCTGGCTCACAGAGGTGAAGCTGTCAATAGGGACCCAACCCCAAGTGCAATGCGTTAGTAAGTCCATCCCTGTGTATGGACTATGCTCATTGAGGCACACGATTTGTCATTCTAATCAACACTCATCATAGTTAACACTAGTGAAGTTGCGTAGACTTTATTAGCATGTGCGTGTCAGTATTGGCAAGGCAAGGGCCACAACATGCAGACCAATGCTTCAGACACCAACAGGCAGCATAGGAACATGTAGAGGTGTAAGAAATGTGGAGGAAAAAATTAACACCAATCATTAAGGATGGCAACGTTCTCAGCCCACCTTGCCTTGCTGGTCATGTGATGTTAGTCGTATGCTCATTGCCCCGTGTCAGGGGACATGACTCACACCCCATGGGATCTGCACAGTTCTGTACCACCGGACTGTGCTGACTGTCTGTTCTGCTGACAGTGAGCAGGTGAAAGGGTCCAACAAGGCTCACTACATTGCCATGTGTGTACTCTCCCTCCAGCAATATGCCAGATTTTGGAACGTTGCTAAACGGCGCTGTGCAGCTCTGCCCATGGGACTGCCTCACCTGGCACAGGTGTGTGTCAACATGTGTAGGTGCACGCACATGAATTCTGCATCCAGGAGAATGCAGACATGTCCACTGTTGTGGTGGGATATGTGACCATTCCTCCAAGATGCAACAAGGTGTTGGGACCTGTGCTCTGGGTTGCAATCAGTTGTGGTTGCAGGAACGTAGTTACTCGTCCATGAATGTGAGCACAGCTTCCTGGGCAACGAGTTCCAGGAGTACGTCGTTGTCGAGTTCACCGAACACGAGGGCGAGCCAAACCATTAACTGGTCCGGAGAGATGTGCTCCGTCAACGCCGTTTCACCAATCTGCAACACAGCCCCATAGGGGAGCGCCTCAATGTGGTCACTGCACACGAGGACTTGTGCAATCTCCCATGTACAACTGCCAGCACATACGCCAAATATCAAGGCATACCATGCACAGGTATCATGGTTACACTCCTGGTTGTGGGCCAACATGGGGCGCACACACAAGTCATAATCCAGTTCAGCTACTGTTGTGTTGGATAGGCAGACATCCATGGGCCACTCAAATGTGCATGATCGACAGTGGAACCAGGGCTGGACACAGGTGACATACACAAGTCGGAAGCTCAGGCGGTAACTGATGCGCAACACTGTCAGTGGCAGTGCTCCCAACAAATACAGTATACATGCACGGTACAGTTCCACGTGACAGGGGTTGTGCATGTGCCCGGGATGACCTGTCATTGGTTTGATGGATCTTGTAGAACCGGCACTCTTCTGACCTGCAGCAGTTATGTGGATGATATGCCACAGCTCGGAGCAATGAATCGTATGTGTGTGCAATGTTTGGACATATGGGTTGTTGTGTACGTAAGTGTCAAAGGCATTCTATGCAGGAGTACCTCAAGTAGGCACTTCTATGTGTGGGGTTAGGATGCAGTGGTCTTTCATTAGCGCAGTTTGTGGTGTGGGAGTCGTCATCATCTGCTATGGTATCTCTCCCAGGGGGTGCCAGCTGCATTCAAGTCCAAGGTCGGAGGTGCAGATGTCCTTCCACCTTATGTATTGAGAAAAAAGAGCTTTCATCCCTAATGTTAGCCT